>NW_027526295.1:16683570-17963570 GCF_048455015.1 Haemaphysalis longicornis | reverse complement strand
TAAGTTAGTGGCTGGAATAAAAAGAATAATCTGAGTAAATGGAACGAGCAGCACGGTTTTGCAAGGATTCAATATTTGATACGATGTAGGCTTGATGAGGATCCCAAATGGCACTGGCGTATTATATTTTAGGGCGAATTAAAGTGGTAAAAGCAAGCTTTTGTAAGTGCGATGGAGCATGTTTAAGATTTCGTTTCAATAACCCGTGAGACCGATTAGCAGCTGCAAGAGTGAGTTCTATATGATGGTGCCATGATAGATCCGATTGAAAGTGGAGGCCAAGGTACTTGTAAGTAGATGTTAACTCAAGTGCCATTATTCAACGAGTATTGACTAGGAAAACGGGTAGCAGCGTTAGAAAAGGACATACACTTTGTTTTAGAAACATTTAACGACATGAGCGAAGTTGAACACCAATGATTAATTTTGTTAAGGTCAGATTGCAAAGCTAAGCGGTCCGAATCAGAAGAAATGTTACGGTAAATAATATTACGCAGTCGTCCGCAAAAAGTCGAACGTGTGAAGATAAAGAATTCGAATTCGGTAGATCATTAATATAAACGAGGAAGAGTAGAGGACCAAGAACACTCCCTTCGGGTACACCAGATGTTACCGGTAAAGAGGAAGAATAAACATTCATAGCAAAGGTGAATTGAGACCTGGAGGAGAGAAAAGCTTTTATTCATGCAAGAACGTTAAAATGAATGTTAAGTTGTTCTAGCTTTAGTAGTAATTTGTGGTGAGGAACGCGGTCAAAAGCTTTAGCGAAATCTAAGAAAATTGCGTCGACCTGGCAACCAGCATCTATAGATTTATGAAGGTCGTGAACAAAACCGGCAAGTTGGGTGTCGCATGAAAATCCCTTGCGAAAACCGTGCTGAAAATTGAAGATGATATTGTGACGTTCCAGATAGCTTATGACTTGAGTGTGTATGATATTGATTGATTGATTGTAGGGTTTAACGCGCCGACGCAACGCAGGCGATGAGGCGCGCCGTAGTGGAGGGCTCCGGATTAATTTTGACCACCTGGGGATCTTTAACGTGCGCCGAAATCTCGTACACACGGGCATTTTTGCTTTTCGCCTCCATCAGAAAAGCGGCCGCCGCGGCCGGGAATCGAACCCGTGACCTCGTGCTCGTGTGTATGATATGCTCCATGAGTTTGCAAATGGTACTAGTTAAGGAAATGGGCCTGTAATTTAGCGGTGAGGAATGGTCACCCGATTTGAAGAGGGGACGACTTTAGCTGTTAGCCAGTCTTGAGGTAGAGTTCCGGTAGACCAAGACTGTGAAAAGAGAGCGCATAAAAAGGGGGTGATGCTGAATGATATAGATTTGAGGATTTTATTATTAAAGCCTATATTATCCGAGGTGGAAGAAATTTTCAGTTTCTGTAAAAGGGACAGAATACCCGCCTCATTGCTAACAATCTCCGGCATGACTGTGCTGTTGATACTATGCAATATGGGAGCGGATGAAACGTCTTCTCTGGTAAAAACTGAGGATAACGCCTGGTTTAAGACCTCTGCGCTTTGCGATGTGGGAACTGAAACGCTATCGTTATTGCTTAGGACTATATCAGGATAACATTTGGGGTTAACAACGCGCCAGAATCTTAGGACTATATCAGATTTTAAATATCGGGACTATATCGGGTAGATTTTTAAAGCGACTGATATTCTTTATCGCTTTTTTTGTATTTCGCCCAAGAGTTTGGACAGCCTGTTTATATAAACGTTTTTTTTGTTGTTGTTGAACCGTCGGAGCTGCTGAGTAAGCCAAGGAACCGTGCTTCGGGTTCTCACAGTGATGACAGGTATGAATTTGTTCATGAGACCAGTAAGTTTATTTATTAATAGCAACCAGTTTCTTGAGTGGTGCGCTGGAGGTGACCATGTATGAATTATTCGTAAAAGGCCGATAATTCATTATTTATGCCATCAAAGTTACCTCTGTTATAGCACCTAATCGATTTGTTAGTTGTTATTTTTTCGACAACTGGGCGAATCAGGTTTCCGGTAATAATGGCATGGTCGGAAAGACCATCAAAAATATTAATGTTCGAGCAAGCATCGGGTTGATTTGTTAAAATTAGGCCGAGGATATTCGAACTTGTTGCTGAGCAGCGTGTAGGAAAGCTGATTAGTTGAGTTAAAGAAAAGTCAAGGCAACTCTGCAAAAATTTGTGCGCTCCAACATCACTTGGTGGAACGGTGAGGTCTTAATGGCAGGAAAATTAAAATGACCGAAAATGATAAGAACAGCGTTCGGAAAGCAGGTATGAATATCGCCCAGAACACGGGAAAATTCATCCGAAAACGTGCAACCCATATCGGGGGGACGGTAAAAAACAGCAATTATAACATGATTACCAGCGCACTTCAAGGAAGCAAAGGCACATTCTAGAAAAGAACATATTGAGATGGGGGTAACAACAAGATCGTTCTTGACGGCAAGGAGGACACCACCGCCCCTTCGGTGCTTTCGATCGCAACGAAAAAAGTTGAATTCAGATGCACAAACAAAGATATTGTTATCACTAACAGTGTCATTAAGCCATGTTTCGGTTAATATTACTACTGATTCTGACGACGAGTGAAGAAAGAGGGACAGTTTTTGAAAGAACAGTACGGATATTTGTAAACAAGAATGGAAAATGCTTGACTATGGGGCGGGGTACAAGTGGCGAAGAACACTTAATTCTCGGGGGAAAGCCGCGTCATTCACTCGTGTCGCTCACGGGAGTTAGCGCCGCGTGTACGTTATCACGAGAATTTAATCGGACAGCGAATTCATTTTCAGTGTCCCACACGTAGATGTCGTCATTCACGAATAGCTTAGTAAATATTAGGCGGCAGCGGTCTCCCTCCTTCGCCACTGATTTCTTGAAGTGGGCACGTTTTCGGCGCTTTTCGCGAACGGGCAGCGAGTAATCGCGCGAGATGCTGAAGGGCGTATTTTTTAGTTTAGGTCCTTTGTTCAAAATTGCTTCAATTTCCCTATCGTTAAAGAACTTGGCTATAATGGGCCTCTTTTTGTCCCGTACAAAACGCCCACATCTATGAGCTCGGGCAACGGAACCCACTGTTACGCCTAACTTTGACGCGCAAAATGTCCTAACGAGACCCTCAGTTACATCCCATGTTTCAGGTGGTTCTTTATCATCTATGCCAAAGGAAAGAGCATTGGAACACCGAGAGCGATTTTCCAGGTCGCAGATTTTGTCATGTAATGCGGAAAAATGTTGGTCGTGGGTCGGTAGAGTTACGGTGTTATCTTTGGTTTCCATTTTAGATTCGATAGCCTGTACCCGAGTTTTGAGCTGTTCTACATCGTTTTGAATAGCAATATGTGTTAGTAAAACCTTATTTACGGATTCCAGTAAGGTAGCGCTGTTGTTTTCTAGGCGCTTAACAGCATCGAGCACAAAGTTCAATTTTTCTTCCTGGCACTTATTCATTGGTCCAGGATTTTCCTCCACGTCACCGTGAAGTAACAAAAGGCGGCTGAGGTACAACGCTGCACTCCGAGCAAATTTCAAGAACCCAGAAGGCCACGACACCGCCAAAAGGCAAACATCATCATCCAGGTAGGAACAACAGTCGTAATAACTAACCTGCAGATACATGATGGGTGAGCGTTGATCCGCAGCGGCAGTGCCGTGGCCCGAAGTGTCGATGCAGTCGGCGCGCTTTTGAAGGGGTGGGTCATAGAGTTTCATACTAATATATTAGTATGAAACTCTATGGGGTGGGTCAGCCGATGTTGCACCATGTTGCCGGACGGCCAACACGGTAAAGCCCAGATCTGGCGGCAAACCATCTGAAGCCCAAAAAAAACGGGCTGTGGTGCGCGTAAAAGCTGCTCAAAGGCGTACCCGAGCACACGCCAGAATCTTCGATTACTGTAGTCAGTAGGTCATCCGATGATGCAGACAACAGCCGGCCCACGACGGCAAAAAGCAGCACCTGCAGATACATGACGGGTAAGCGTTGATCCGCAGCGGCAGTGCCGTGGCCCGAAGTGTCGATGCAGTCGGCGCGCTTTTGAAGGGGTGGGTCAGCCGATGTTGCACCATGTTGCCGGACGGCAAACACGGGGAAGTCCAGATCTGGCGGCAAACCATCCAAACCCCCCCCCCCCAAAAAAAAATAAATAAATAAATAAATAAATAAATAAATAAACGGGCTGTGGTACGCGTAAAAGCTGCCAGAATCTTCGATGACTGTAGTCCGTAGGTCATCCGATGATGCAGACGACAGCCGGCCCACGACGGCAAAAAGCAGCACCTGCAGATACATGATGGGTGAGCGTTGACCCGCAGCGGCAGTGCCGTGGCCCCGTGACAGTCACTACCAATCTCTACTAAAATCAACCCGCGGTAACTTTTTCGCCCGTGATCTGCGGTCAATGTTAACTAACAACCCAAAAAAGTTCTGCCGCACAATAAACCCTTCTAACTATCCCGACATCACCCTTTCTAATGCTGCAGGCGACGCAATCCCCGAGGCCGAGCGCGCGCAGGTCCTGAATAACACCTTTTCTTTAGTGTTTACCCGAGAGGACGTCACATCATCACCTGCTGTTAACACTTCCACCGTTAGCTCAATTCCAAAAATAGTTATTAACAAGGCTGGTATACTTTCTTTACTCAGCAAACGTAAAACCACTTCCGCATCTGATCACCTTGGATTCAATAACAAAATACTAAAAAATGTTTCTCAAGGCATCCATCGTATCTTATCAGCTCTTTTCACTCAATGCTTGTCATCTGGTTTAATCCCCGAAGACTGGCGAATTGCTAAGGTAATACCCATCTTTAAATCTGGCGATCGTTCATCCCCGCCTAATTATAGACCAATATCGTTACAAGCACCATTTGCAAACTTCTCGAACACGTCATTCACTCGCAGGTAATTACCTACCTAGAAGAGCATAACATCATTTTCAAGTACCAGCACGTCTTTCGAAAGGGAAACTCGTGCGACACTCAACTTGCCGGGTTTATTCACGATGTACATTCTTCCCTTGACGCTGGCATACAAACTGACGCAATTTTTCTTGATTTTTCCAAAGCCTTTCACCGGGTCCCTCATCACAGGTTGCTAATCAAATTAACACAGCTTAACATTCACCCGCTTGTGCTCGCATATATTAAAGATTTCCTTTCAAGAAGACTTCAGTTCACATCCGTTAATAATAGTTTCTCCTCTTTTCAAGAAGACTTCAGTTCACATCCGTTAATTAGAGTATAGAATAAAAGGAGAGACCGATAGCCGCGACGTCCTGACAATACGATGATGCTTCTATTTACAAATATGGCGACTGATGAAGATGAAGCAGCTCGAGCGAGAGCTGCTCACGCGACTATGGGCACCGATGATGGTGATCACATCGGTGCAGCAATGATGACACCTATAAAGTTTCTACATATTCCCCACCCACAACGAACCATGGTCAGTCCGCTTCATAAACTAACAAGTTCGTTCCGATCCGATCCGGTAGGGCAGTCAGACGGCGAAGCAGTCACTGTGGCCGTCTTCTGAGCACACGCCAAGTCTGTCGATGCAGTCCACGTAGCCAGGTCAATATTCGAAGCCCATCTTCGACGGTCTTGTACCCTGATGTAAGTTCAGGTTCGTTCACTGCGATCTCAAAATAGTGCTTTGGAGGCTTCCGCTGTTTTCTGGAGTTCTGGACATTAGTGATACGATTTTCGTTGTGACGTGCCTTGTTGTTCAGATGTTTTCTGCAGTGTATCGTTTTCTTTAGAAGCGATTGCCAAATATGTGCCGCGGCCATCTTTCTCGCATACCTTTCAAAAACGCACTCATCCCGCTCTCCAGCGTCGTGCATCGGTTTTCCTTTTTGTGTCGTATCTTGCCCTTGAAGCTCTCCAGGTTCCAAATCCATGGTCTCCCGCTTGATATATTCGCCATACGGAGACTCTGCTGGCGTCATGAGGTTCGATGACCTGCCGCCGGTCTTGTTCGTGGACATCTCGGCCGACTCTTTCAATGCTCGCGAGAGTAAGGCGCCTTCAGTTTCAAGGTCTAGTGGAGACAATGAATATGTCGCATTCTCAAGTCCTGTTTGCGATGGGAAATCTGGCTGAGGTGAGCTTTCTGGTAATAAGTCATGTTCCGCGGGTGTGTCCAAATCGCATGGATCGTAGCACTGTTCAGTCATTGTAAAAAACTCATTGAAGTTATTTGATAAATGCAAGGTCTCCATAATTTGGCACTTTTCTTTGGTGTCACATTTCTTATCTTTCAATCGGTAGTACAATCGGATCATGATATGCGTCATTTCGTCTTCATAGTCAATGTTGGTGGTAAATTCCTGGTCCAAATCTTCGATATCAATAAGCGGTTCGATCTCCTCATTCAACAACCTCAATTCAACTTCATTTTTCCGCAGCTGGCTCAGAAAGCTTGTTAACACCCCGCAAACATCAGTGATCGTTGTCGCTTTTCCTTTTCGTGTCTTGTCTTCCCATCGCGTCGGTCGGCCATGGGTAGCACCATCGTCGATATGTCCATCAAACGTTCCGTCGTCGGCTTCGAGGGGTCCTCCTTCTCGTAGGCCAAAGTTCGGATGAATCCGAATCGCACTGGGCCTTCTTCCCGGGTTTCGGCACCAAAATATAGAATAAAAGGAGAGACCGATAGCCGCGACGTCCTGACAATACGATGGTGCTTCTATTTACAAATATGGCGACTGATGAAGATGAAGCAGCTCGAGCGAGAGCTGCTCACGCGACTATGGGCACCGATGATGGTGATCACATCGGTGCAGCAATGATGACACCTATAAAGTTTCTACAAACAGTTTCTCCTCTTTTGGGGAAGTGTACTCAGGCGTTCCTCAGGGCAGCGTGCTGGGCCCCCTGCTCTTTTAAATTTTCAAAAATGATTTGCCTAACACGGATTTATCCCAAATCAGGCTTTTCGCGGACGATTGCGTGATCTATCGCAAAATGTTGTGCAAAAAAGATGAGCAGGCCCTCCAGGCTGACCTAGATGGTATAAGCTCTTGGTGCTCTAAATGGTTAACGTGCCTTAATAATTCTAAAACAAAGCGTATGTCCTTTACTAAACGTGCATCTCGCATTTCAACCTCGTACACTTTAAATAATACTCAAGTTGAACTTACTAGTAATTACAAGTACCTTGGTGTTTACCTTAGTTCGGACTTATCCTGGAATCATCACATTGACGTCATACTTGCATCGGCTAACCGCTCACTAGGTCTTTTAAAACATAACTTGAAGCATGCCCCATCGCACCTACGTAAACGCGCTTACATAACACTTATACGGCCTAAAATCGAAAATTCATCAGCCATTTGGGACCCTTACCAAGCTTACATAATCAACAACAGCGAAACACTTGAAAACCGCGCAGTTCGCTTCATCTTTTCAGACTACTCCCGTCATTCCAGTGTCACTGAGTTTAAAATTCGTGCAGAACTGCTCGACTTGTCGCAACGACGCACAGCTGCAAGGTTATGACTTTTTCACAAACGTTATCCCCACCCATTGCTTCATGACAATTTCTTTTTTTCGCCAGCTTCCATTCTTCCCAGAGACGACCATCCTTTCAAAGTAAAGCATTTACCATGTCATACATTCCACTATTCTCGGTCATTCCTACCGCGTACAATCATTGAATGGAACGCATTGCCATCACACATAGCCACCGTCATTGATGCTGTTAAATTTAATCAACTAATACTGACGGAAGTTGTGAATTGACAACAGAACTTTCGCTTTTTTATTGTATAACTTCTGACAGATTGTTCTTTTTCTAAAACGTTTTGTTTGTTGTTGCCTCTACTGAGTTTATTTTTTACGCGTTATTTCGAGATAACATTACATTTATCATATTTAAGTTACCGCATGCGTTGTCCTTTTTATGTTCTATTTCTCCCTGTGTATATATTTTTGTTCGTATGTTTGTTTCTGCTGCATTGACTACCCCCTGTGTAATACACTCCTGCGTGAGGGCGTTTAGGGGTACTTTGAATAAATAAATAAATAAATATTGTTCCCGTCATGTCAGGGGTTCCACGGGGTTCTGTTTTGGCTCCGTTATTATTTTTACTTTTTATAAATAATTGAACAGGCGGTGTTGACGTGAAAGTTAGTCTGTTTGCAGACGACTGCATGTTCTACCAAGAGATAAAAACTGTTGATGACGTAATTAAATTGACCGATTCGCTGAATCGCACTGCACAGTGGTGTCGGGACTGGTCAAGGGTGATTAATCCAGAAAGAACCGTACCAATGACAGTATCAAAAAAGAAGTCGTGTCTAAGTTTTCCATACGGGTTCGAAAACACCCTCTTGAAGAATGCTGCAGAGAAAAAATACTTGGGGATTACTATTTCCTCTGACCTTAGATGGACGGCACACATACAAAACGTAAAAAAACAGGCATTCAACAACCTATGCTACCTAAAACGAACCCTCAACCACGTGGTCTCCGACACAAAACGACTGGCATACCTCATGCTTATCATGCCGATGCTTGACTATGCGAACATAGTGTGGTTCCCCCATACAAACAAAAAACCACTATTTTGGAGCGAATGTAAGCTCTTCCCACATTTCGTTCTCTTCTTGTTTCTGTGTTAATCTGTTGCTATTGTTAGTTCTCAATTTAAGTTGAACCCTCTTAGTGAGCCTCCAAGTTTCTGCCCCGTAGGTGAGTACCGGTAAGATGCAGCTGTCATACACTTTCTTCTTCAGCGACAATGGTAGGCTGCTATTCATTATCTGAGAATGTCTGCCATATGTACCCCACCCCATTCTGATCCTTCTAATTATCTCTGCCTCATGGTTGGGATCTGGGGTCACAACTTGGCCTAAGTAGATATATTCGCTTACCACTTCCACTGCCTCGCCACGTATCTCAAACTGCTGTGCTGTCCCGAGGTTATTGATCATTACTTTAGTTTTCTGCATTAATTTTCAGGCCTACGGTTCTACTCCGTTCGCCCAGTGCGGAAAGCATGCTTTGCAATTCGTCCCCCGAGTTACTTAGCAAGGCAACGTCATCAGCAAATCTGAGGTTACTGAGGTATTCTCCATTAACTCGTACTCCCACTTGTTCCCAATCCAACGTTCTGAATACTTCTTGTAAGCATGCTGTGAATAACATTGGAGAGATTGTGTCTCCTTGTCTGACACCCTTCCTTATAGGTATTTTACTGCTCTCCCTATGGAGGATGATGGTAGCTGTAGACCCATTGTAGATATCCTCTAGTATTCTTACATAATGCTCATCTACCCCCTGGTTCCGTAATGCCTGAATGACTGCTAGGGTTTCGACCGAGTCAAATGCTTTCTCATAATCTTTGAAGGTTATATATAGGGGTTCAGTATACTCAGCGCACTTCTCTATCACCTGATTGATCGTGTGAATATGGTCCATTGTTGAATAACCTTTACGGAACCCTGCTTGTTCTTTAGGTTGACTGAAATCTAAGGTTGGAGAGATTCGGTTAGCGATTACCTTGGTAAATACCGTGTAGACGACTGACAGTAAGCTGATCGGCCTGTAATTTTTCAAGTCCTTCATGTCGCCTTTCTTATGAATTAGGATGATGTTCGCGTTCTTCCAAGATTCCGGTGCCATTGCGGTCATTAGGCATTGCGTATACAGGTTTGCCAGTTTTTCAAGTACAATTTCTCCGCCATCCTTCAAGAGGTCTGCTGTTATCTGATCCTCGCCAGGTGCTTTGCCCCCTTTCATTTCTTTCAAAGCCTTCCTTACTTCTTTGGTCATTACTGGTGGGATGCCTATCTCCTCTGAACTACTGTCTCGTTCGGCATTATCCTGTATGTCCTGGCTACTGTACTCCTCGGCCACTGTGACTATTTTATCCCTATTTGTAATGACATTGCCTTGCTTATCCTTAAGTGCATACATCTGATTTTTCCGACTCAGCGGGGAATGGAGCGGAAAATGATAGGTGTAACATTAAGGGACAAGAAGAGAGCGGAGTGGGTCAGGGAGCAAACTGGTGTTGAAGACATATCAGTAGAAATTCAGAAGAAGAAATGGACGTGGGCAGGGCATGTAATACGAAGGCAAGATAACCGCTGGTCATTAAAGGTAACAGAGTGGATCCGTAGAGAAGGAAAGCGTTGCAGGGGGCGGCAGAAAGTTAGATGGGCAGATGAGATCAAGAAGTTTGCGGGGATAAATTGGTCACAGTTGGCACAGGACCGAGTTAATTGGAGAAAAATAGGAGAGGTCTTTGCCCTGCAGTGGGCGTAGATAGGCTGATGATGATGATGATGATGATGATTGTTAGTTGGTTGTATTCGAGAAGTGCACGGATTGTGATCGCTCTTGAACTGGTCTCTGGCATCGCGTGATTCTTAGTTCCCACGTTTCCTACTGATTGTTACGATTCACTTTGTTGTTTTTGATTGAAATGACACTCTATTACTGACATTCCCCTCCTGTAGTAATCCCTTCTGGGATTGACAGTGTTCTGAAATAAATAAATAAAAATAATAAATAAATAAATAAATAAATAAATAAATAAATTGTAGCAAGGATAACGAGCAGCTCTTGTGACGCCATCAGCTTATCCGGGTATGCGCCACATCAAGAAAGAGTGCCATGCGATCGTGGCCAATCTATGCACGACGGTATGCGCGCACGCTGGTAGCAGTGGAAGAAGAAGTACAGCAGAAGGTGCTTGGCGCGTGTCCGGCCATCGTCTGTGCGCTTGTACCTGCGCTCGCCTTGCTTCTGCTCCTGCCAATAAACAACGTTCGGTCTCCTACCGGAGTTTCAACTATATCCCTTACAAAATAAATAAATAAATAAATAAATAAATAAATAAATAAATAAATAAATAAATAAATAAATAAATAAATAAATAAATAAATAAATAAATAAATAAATAAAAATTTAATGAATAAATAAATAAATAAACTCCCCACAAAATAATGTGCAAGTGATTACGCTGTACTTGAAGGACTTCCTTTATTTAGGCCGTTACAGCAGGCACGCACGCACAAGCTTTGCACTGGAGATTGCAGGGCTCCCGCGGCCGCCCGCCGTGCCACAGCCGCGACGTACGTGCGATGTCCGAGTGGTGCAAGGTAGAGCACATTATTGAGAGACATAACCAAAGCTGCTACTTAAGACGTCAGTGGGTAAGGAATCAAGGGGGACCTAGGAATAAATACTCGCACACGTTTTTCACTATCAGAGAGCGCGTTTCAGAATCTTCGCTCTTTGTTTTAAAGAAAAAATCCTCTCGGCACCTTACGCGCGTTGAAGGCGAAAGGGATTCGATATTTATTGGCAGCAAAATCATGTTCTTGTTTTTGGTGCGACGGCCTCCTGCTGCACCTCTCTCTCTTGGCTTTCGTCTTGGGGCGACAATCGCTCACCCGAGCTGACTGGCCCGCGCCACAGTTTCCCCGGCTGGTGCGCACCCATTTAACTCGCATGCCGTCACGATGAAGCGATACGCGGCACGCAGTGTTCTGCAAATTTAACTTTTCAAATTTATGGTTTTTATAGTTTACTAAAGTGGGCTCGTTGGGGCTTTAAAGCCAACTTCACCATGTGTGAATTCATAGCCAATTTAGACATCCGATTCTACCCCTTGTGCGAATGTTCGACGAAGAAACAACTACAGTAGACTCTCCATAAACGGAACTTCAAGGGACCGGAAAAATTAATTCCGTTTAACAGGAGTTCCGTTTACTGAGAGAGATGTTCTAAGGTGCAAATTTATGTGCGTACACACTTCTAAGGGCATTTCATGGAACTCTAACCACTAGAAAGTGACTAAGCAAGAAAACTACAAGAAGCATAGGCAAAGCATTCACGAAGTTGATTTGGCAACAATGAGTCGCTGTGCACTACAAAGTGCGCCAATTATTTTTGTTTGAGTCCTTGCAACTGCATTTTCACGGAGGCTAGAGGCCTCAACTTCGCGAGTGCTTACGAGCCACCGTAGAAGAATGTAGAAGACGGAAACGTGGTAACGAAGGACGAATAGCACAACGATGGCACGAACGAGGCGACAGGAGGTGAGCCCTGTAGCCTCGGCGTCTAGAACCGAGACCGAACGACTGGAACAAGAACTGCGATGTTGCATTCGCTGCGCTAACACGGCTAACCACTTACGAGACGAAGCTTACGAGGCCAACAAGGCTAAAAAAGCATGGAGGAAGAAAAAAAAACAACGAAACAGCCGGAACCGTAAAAAGCTGATTCTCATGCCAGTGGATTTCACAAGAAGTTCCATTTCTGGTTCCGTTTACACGGTGATGCGGAAATATTAGTTCCGATTACCGAGAGTTTTTTGACGTTATCTGAATACAAAACCAACCAAATTCCAGGCAACTGTTCCGTTTAAGCAGCAATTCCGTTTAAGCGATTTCCGTTCATCGAGATTCTACTGTGCATACAACGACGACAGCTTTCCTTCTGACGCTGGTGACGTGGAGAAGTAGACCATGGCGGCAGCGCATTCGGCAGGTTCTGGGGAGACGTGGGTTGAAATCCCCTATGATCGCGCAGTTCGCTATTAAATTTTATTTATTTATTTATTTATTTATTTATTTATTTATTTATTTATTTATTTATTTATTTATTTATTTATTTATTTCTTTATTTATTTATTTATTTATTTATTTATTTATTTATTTATTTATTTATTTATTTATTTATCTCATTGGCCACCATTGTCTTGACTAGGCACGTACGACAAAGGCGACGGTTTTATGCAGAGTGGAGCCCGATAGGTTTTCGCCCTAAAACATTGTTCACTATCAGAGAGCCTGTTTGTTTTAAAGGCTTTCCACCCAGTACTATGTAAAATACAACTCCCCTCGCGAAGTACTTACCGCCTGGAAGTGCTCGTGCATGTAACGCCAGACGGCGTCCTCGAACTTCGGGCAGTAGTATCGTCGAGCGAGTTGAGCCATTTCTATGCAGTTGTCTGGGCCCAGGAAACGCAGCAGGTACGCCAGACATCTGTCGCGTGCGTCGTCTAGGAGTAACATGTCGGCCGCCTCGAGAATGTTGCGGACATTGCCGTTGTTGAGACGCAGCTGCATAGCCGAAATTCATGTTGCTAGTGAAGGCGACCTTTGGAGCATCATTCTTTTCACTAAAGTTACTGCGAGCGGTGGCACCAGAGTCGAACCCGCTTGGCTGCTGTCCTAAATATCTTGCCGGTTCTTTGTTTTAGGTGCGGAGTACCTCAGGACCGCACAATATCCGTCTGCGTACATGCGGGCGCACGCCACCATCAGGCGAAAATCAAGCGAAATTCGATTTTATCCGTGAGTTGCAGTTTCATTTAGGGAATAACCAAGGTGCAACTAACGGCTCAAATCGAATGACGGTCGGGGGGCAAATCGGATGTCATTTCGAGTCCCCGTACTTCGCACCCTCGCCATCATCCACGGAGTGAAGTGCTGCCACTTTTTTTTCTAAGTGCCCGGCTACACCAAGATCTCACCGGCGTCGTATCCGTCACGGAAATGACATCGCCAGAAAAATTTTCATGACGTCCCTATTTCGAGCCTGTCGGTGCAACAGGATACGGTACACAGCGCTCGGCCAGCTGCGCTGTGAATTCAAGCGCAAGTTGGTCTACGAACGCCCCTGATGTCTTTCCCACTACCTTCCTCATTCAGATTGTGCTGTCTAGGAGAGGCGAGGCGAAGTAGTACACCATGACGGAACTGAGCGCCGCCAGTTGGCGCCTCGATGACAGTGTCTTCGTGTCCGCACCCCCCGCCTCCTAGTGGTTTCGGTTCGATTTCGTTCGCACGGTTTTCGGGGGGCTGTGGTTACGTCAGATTTACGCAATGTTCCTACGCGGCCAATTCACTGTCTGACGTTGATGCATCCAACGCTGCCATAGCGACGTAATATAAATAGCGACGTGCAAGTTCATATAGATGCACACTCTGCGAAGGCCCATTCCACTTTCGTGTTTTGCCGATTCCTAGGAAAGCGGCATCAGCCACGAGTTATGTTTTCTTTAAGCTCCCGATTTTTGGCACTTTGCAACAGTTGTTTGGCCACCACTGGGAGGTCAACGGGTGCGCGTTGAGCATGGCGCAGATTACGCTGTTCTAATCTGGACTAGCCTGTCTATAAGCTTTTATATCGATAGAAATACTTGGCTATCTATTTATTATCTGGACTAGGACGGCCTGTGCGACAGGGTTCGACCAGCCTCTCGTTCATCGCTAGGCGTGCGTGCGAAGAGGCTTCAGAAGCTGCTTCTATCATTGTTAGACAGGACGTATCGAACAAAGAGAGCGATTGGTTTACGACGTGCATTCAAAACATTCGTAAGGGGGGCTGCTCGGATCCCGTACATGCGCCAAGATTCAATGAAACCCGCATAATCCCTCATTCTTTGGAGCAACCATGCAGATGCCGAATGAATCTACATCAGTGAGCACTAAATCGTCCTGCGCGTCCTACTGGCATAGGCACCTAAAAGTGTGAGGCTTCTGGCTAGTTGGTAATCCACAGCGGGACTAGGAGAAGACTACAAACAAGCAGCGCTTCTTCTTCTCGTCCCTGGTCTTTTTTCGCGCTGTGTAGCTCATGGCGTATCACAGTCGACTGTTACATGACACTAACACCGGGTTCACTTTGATCTTTAAAGATCGATAGATTCACAGCCGTGTCCTAACGTCCGAGACATAAGTACGTCTTACAGCGTTATGCGAAAGTTTTAGCATTCTGCCTTTTTCGTTCGTTCCGTTCGTATCGTGTTTACCCGGAGACGACTGGGAACTTGCGCATTCGTATCGGTAGGCTGGATTAGTTCCGCGGGCGGGCCCTCGCCATGCATTCGTCATGGACCTCCGCCGTGCCCGCGCGGGCAAGTGCAGTCGGGTTTCGGTAAACACAGTACGAATGGAACGGACGCAAAAGGCAGAATGCTCAACTCTCTATCCCTTCGTTGAGTGCTAAGTGAGAGCCCCAAAAAATTCGTCATCCACGTGAACGGCAGCTGCACGGGCAAAGGACAGCTACATTAAACACAGCTGTGGTGCAAGTTTGTGCATTATGATTGAAAAATAGAGCCCGAGTTCGACAACGACACAAAGGAACATCGACGGGACAAGCGCTACATCTATTTTTGCCAAAATTTCACCGTTGACCAGAAAGTTTACCTGCTCCAATATTCAATTCATAGCCCAGACAATTTTGTGACCTAAGCGTTTTTGTTTCACGAGCGAATTTTCTGGGAGGCTGTTGCAATTGTTCTTCTGGCAACCTGCGTCGCTCCGCGCTCACATGTCCCGTTTTAATCTATGCGCCAAACACTGCGTTGGTAACCGCACTTTGTATCACAGCGTTAGAAATAAAACGATAGCCAGCGGTTGCACTTCCTAACAGCACACACTGTCTCACCGTCCGAGTCATTCTCAAACACTATGCGTCTCTTTACCCACACGTGGCGTTTTTATCCGACGACAAAACGCCCCGTCGTGACCATGCTTTCTTTTTCACGTTTATAAATAATTTTCGCCAACTGCTTCACACCTTAAGAGCACTCCATTTTTCAACGTTGGTGACGTTCTTCTAAGATTGCGCAAATATTTAAAGGCGCGCCATCATATTACGTTCTCAACCTTAGCTGTACGATCTGGACATTCCTTCGTTTTTTTACTTTACAAATAGAGTACATGCCCGTGGCTTCATATATTTTACAGTGTGCTTTTCATTTATTTCATTTATTAGTTCCTTCAGGGCCCGAAGGCATTACATAAGGGGGGCAAATACATATCGGGGAGGCAATGGGGAAGTGTAAGATATATACAACTGGACATCAAAAAGAAAAAAAAAAAGAAAAATATTGATTGACATGCATCAGTCAGCCCAACTAACAACAATAAAAAAGGCAGATCAGGGAAAACCAAATACACATGTTTAGTTATAGGGCTAAAAAAGCACACAAAATAAAAGACAAGCAGGAGCAATTGTACAGGTTCCAACTAGTAAGGATGTATATTATGAATCAGCATTGATGTTCAGAGTGGTGATAATGGTCGTCCATTTTTTTTCGAAAAGATGCACTGTCAGTGCATGATACTACATTGTCGGGTAGCGAATTCCAAAGGGTTATTGTATTGGGAAAGAATGAACTTTTCAATGCGGACGTTCGACTGGGTAAGTGTGCTATTTAGGCGCACTGACGTACGGTGGGATGGTTTTAACAATTCGTGCCTGGATTTGGGATGATAGTAAGCCCCATGAAGGAGGCATAAACGTACGATATGACGGCGCGATAGAAGTGACGGAAGGGAAATGGACTTTTTAAAGATGTGACGCTGGTACCGGATGAGTATAGGGAGGTGATAAAGCGAGCTGCATCATTTTATGGATTCTAGGTTAGTGGTTAAATATGCTTGGGATGGATGCCAGATTGATGACGCGTATTCAAGTTTTGGTCTCACGAATGTTATATAAGCAAGTTTTTTTGTTTCAATGGCCGCGGTTTTCAGATTTCGTCGGAGGTAATCAAGTGTCCTTGACGCTTCGAGACAGATTGTGTCGATGTGCAATTCCCATGATAATGATGGTGTCATGCGAACGCCTAAGTATTTATACGATGTTACAGAGCATATGGGAACAGTAATAATATTGTAAGTGTGGTGGGGTGATGGAGCGTTTACGAGAGAATGAGATTAGTTTGCATTTCGATTAAGTTAAGGGGCATGAGCCAATTATTGCACCATAATGCGATAGTGTTAAGGTCATCTTGTAGGGTGCTGTTACGGTCGGGGCTTTTAATTGCAGACTAGAGGACACAGTCGTCAGCAAAAAGTCTTAGTTTTCGTTTTATATTAGTTCGCAGATCATTTATATAAATTAGAAATAAAAGTGGCGACAGACTGGTGCCCTGTGGTACCCGCGATGTACCAGCTGTAAGCGGCGATTGGTTGTTATTGGTGAACGTGAATTGCATGCGGCCTGTAAGAAAGTCCTGAATATGTTTGTTGGTAAACCGAGGCACGCTAATTTTGAGAGTATATGGTTATGTGCGACGCGATCAAATGCCTTTGCAAAGTCCTAGAAAATGGCGTCCGTTTGAAGGTTGTTATACATGTTAACTAGAATGTCGTGCGCAAACTCAGCGAGCTGTATTTCGCACGAGTAAAGTTTCCGAAATCCATGTGAAAAAGAAAGAAATCCATGGGAAAAAGAAATTTATGCTTTCCAGAAGATTCATGACATGAGATGCATTTGTTCTTGTGCGCGTCTGAACAACCAGCTATATTTAAATGCAGAGCATTTCTTAGCCTCGCCTCTTCCTGCGTCGGACGGCGTCAACAGCTCCGCGTCCGCAGCAGGTGCGCCTCTCCTCCTTCCCTCCTCTCTCTCAGCAGCAGCTGGCGCGCGCATGCGTCGTAGTCAGCCCATTCGCTCCGTCGCGGTCTCGGCGTAACAGGAGCGTGATAGCAGAGCGGTGGGGCGTGAAAGGGCGCGCGCTGCTTGCGCATGCGCGCTCTCCCCCCCGTACTGCTCTCCCTCTACTGCGCGCGCTGCAAAAATAAAGCGGCTAGCGGTCGCTCGTGCTTCAGTCACTGCGTTGCTCCTTCCTTCCTTGGTGTACGCTCGCTCCACCCTAACGCGACTTTACTCCCCTCTCTCTACCCCAAACCAACACCAACGCAACTATGACCCAACTACCCACCCTAACGCGACTTTACGCGGTGTTAACGACCCCCAATGCTCTGCATTTACTCGTGTTCCCCTCGCGGGAAGGCGCGGGAATTTTTTCATAAGAATTAGGCGTAGCCCCTCGTCGTAAACCTTCATTGCTACGTATAAGAGTGAAATAGTGGCCGCAGTAGCCTTCCTTACAGCACGCCTCATTTCATCGTTAGAGCCGTTTTTTACGGTGTACGCAGAAACACTGCGTTCGCAACACTAGTTTTTACAAATAAAATACCCACCGCCAGCTGCTCTTCACATTCATTGCTTATTTGTTAGAGATGTTCATGTGACACTAGTTTATCAGAAGCCTAACTAGAAAACTGACCGAAATGATTGTCACCTTGAGGGCCAACTGGTGGCCCATTCTTTTAAAAACTCATGTTTGATGATGCCCTTTTGCTTTTTGCTCTCAACACCAGTTTTAGGCCAGTTTTACGCCCTTGCCGCACCGACCGTTATGCGGACTCAAAATACCCACCCTATTTGTGTAGTAAAACGTCAGCAGCTGCTTCAAGGCGGCACCATTGACTCCCCCGACGGCCAGGTCAGTGGCCTCTCCCTGCTCCCCGTTGAACAGGACGCCGAAGAAGGGCCCCAGCGTTCCCACGAAGGCGCGGTGCACCGCAATCTCTCCTCCGTCATCGGTGCGGATAACGCAGTCGCAGGTAGCGCTACCGCCGGGGAACTGTTCTTCGCCGGGGAAGCCTGACATGGCGATTAACAGTTCTTGATGATGATGATGCCTTCAAAGTTCTTTATCAACGTCTTCTTCACACCATCGTTCCCGGTTGTACATAGACCGCTACGCTGAAAACAGTCCGTATGGACTTGAGGTGAAAAACCATGTCTAAAACAATGTGAAAGGTAAAGAGACATGAAAACATAATTGGGCCTCGTCAAAAACAATAAGGACGGAAGCTCCCAAGCATTGATATTTGAATCACCGTCGTCGTCGTTACCTTTTTTGTGCGGTCGCGTGAAGTTGGCGGGATTATGTGATTTCAGCAAAGACGCAGTTATGTGTTTTCTGTTTGTACATGTGTTTGGAGCTGCTTCTAACAAAGCGATGCTGAATCTTAATATTTCTTTGGATTCGCTCTCCTTTTGTTGCGACTATTCCAGTGCCTGTTTCAACACACACCATGGATTTGTTTTCGATGCCTTGTAGTTGTTTTGTATAACACTGGCATCTTGGTACCAGTGCACTGGTATAGCACTGCTAGCAGGAAAAGTAGCAGGCAAGCTACATTTTTGCTTTGGTTTTCTTACAGTCGGGATCAAACCTCGTTTTGTATTTAAACGAGGAATAATTATGAGCCAATGAGGCGAAAAACGTTTTGCTGTGAGTAGGGGTGGTCCCAAAATTCAACGTTCCTTCAACTCAAGAGACAATTCCTGAGGACACTTAAGTCCTCTTACGTCATTTGAATACCAAGGCTTTATGACACCGAAAATTGAGATGACACTGAAAATTGAGATCTACAGTTTGTCAATGACGGCAGCTGCTCTCATAACTGGCCAAGCACCGTGAAAGTGTCCGTGGTAAGGAGGGTGGGTCTGTTTGCGACTCAGCCAAACGCGCAGACTAACGCGCAAGACTTGAAGGAAGCAAAGCTGTACGCTACCTTCGTGGCCATCACGGTTTTAGTCCGCGGTTGCAGCCGATTTGCTGCTTCGTCGCAGCCGAAGCGACATTTATTCTTTCATTTTTGTGGAAGTGATCCTCATTGGGCATTCTTCCTAGCCCCCCCCCCCTGAGACTACCGAGACGACCAGAGACGACCGAGTCGTTTAGCAGCAAGAATGGAGCTATTTATTCCAGGAGAGAGCACGTATGTTTCCCCGTCGCTCTGTGCATCGAACGCAGTAAGTGCCGTTTTAAAGCTCATGCCACTATAATTTTTGGTCCAGTGTCTCCTAAGCTCCTAAGGACTCCATTCTGCAAAGTGGACTGTGGCTGTTTCAGCGACTGAAGACCTACGACCGGTAGTACAAAGCGACCATGCCTAGGCTTAACCTAGCGGGGTAGGCCTAGCTACGAGTACGGCTGACCTACCGCCGCGCCGCCAAGATGGCGGGCGCCCCGGTGGCGGTGCCCATGGATTTCTGCTCGCCAGCCGCGACGCACTTCCTCACCAGCAGCGAATCTGAAGAAAGGCAAAAGCAACGTAAGATTACCGACATGGTCTATGAGCAACACGATGAGGATTCTACCGATGACGAACCTTGGCAGGACGCACACTCCCGCCGCCGTTGGTGATGCCGGCAGACCTACCGCAAGGTAGATGCGGAACGCACAAAGCTTCAACGGGCAACAGTCCTCATCCGGCCGAAAGATCATCGCTCCGTCACTGCCACCCCAAAGGTCACGCTTCATACGTTGATACAAACTACGGCACAGGACACCAAGGTAGTGGACTACGCAACGTGTAAAACAAACGCCCAGTCCAACATTGTTACAGGGACCACGTACGAAGACCTTCACGCCGATAACTTGTGCTAGGTAAGCACCATCCAAGTTACGGACGGGAAACCATTTGAAGTTGAAATTTTTCGTCCATATGGCCATAATGTTTCAAGAGGCGTCATCACAACGGACCCTAATGATAGCAACGAGGAACTTCGTAGTGTGCTACGATGTGAAAGTGCTAATGCGCTCGAGGCAAGGCAGGTGGGCAAAAGCGGAAGGGCGCTCCTTACATTTGATTCCCCTGTACTGCCGAAGCGAATCAAATTACTCAGCGAATTATTCAAGGTTACTCCATACGTTGCACGCATGCTGATCTGCTACCGTTTTCATGGAGAAGGCCATACGCAGAAGTACTCCCCTATGACCAAATATGCAGTCCGTGTGGCACCCGTAACACGGAAAAAGAATTTGACAGAGAAGATAACCACTGCTTCACGTGTAAGGGGAACGGTCACCTGGCGACAGAAGCCACTTGCCCGGAAGAAGATAAGCGCTTGAAGAAAAACAAAGACCGACTGGAACGCCGCTCTCGAAGCCGCTCTCGCAGAAGAACCGCCCATTACAAAATGGCACCGCATTGCTCCCAAGATCTTGATAGCTACCCGTACTCTCCGAAACGATTGTGTCTACAACGCCCGAAGCAGTCAGATTTACGAGCGACAAAGACAGCTCCGACAAAGACGCCTCCAAAACTTCCACGGGCCTCCATGCTAAGATAGAAGGGGAAATCGCTGCTCTACAAAAAGGAATAGAGGAAGCGTCTCGGCGTCTCGCACAGCTCCTGTCCCAGAAAGTATCTATACAAACACCAAACCCGGGACACCCAACTACCGAGCCTACGGACGACCCCCTTCAGCAGGTGCCCGCAAACGACCAACGATCTTCGTCAAAACCACGGCGTTCTACACCAAACCGACCTGCTTCCAGGACACTAGGTTCGAAATCATGGTATAGCCATGGCACGTCATCGTCATCACAGCCTGCAGCCCCTGAAACAAATATAAAAAACAGACACGATGAAGGATTCGTGAATGAACGATTGAATTCTGAGATGCCGACAGTACAAAGCATGTCAACCTCCATCCAGAAACATGATCAGGTGCTTAAGATCTTGCGCAGAAGCAACCACTGGCCACGGCCGCAATTGACGGTTTGGGAAAAAAATTACGCCCACCTCCCCTCGCGGGAACCCTGGAGAGGAGAGTACTGCACATGCGCAGCACCGCGCGCAGGACCGCATACCGGCGGAGTGAGAGCGCGCTGGGCCGCACACCCGCAGATGTTGAGACAGAGTGTTCGCTCTCACCTGGGCACGCGCCGGCGCCAGTGCGTCTGCCGCGGCTATGACGCAACACAATACAACACAATCCACTTTAACTTTAATCCAATCCAATCCAATCCAATCCAAATCCAATCCAATCCAAGCCAAGCCAAGCCAAGCCAAGCCAAGCCAAGCGACGCCAAGCCAATCTAATGCCCCTCGCGAGAGAGTGTTCGCTATCGGAGAGGAGAGGGGGAGAGTGGAGGATAGATGCAGCCTTGCGGACAACAACAACGGACGCACGAAGGAGCCTTGCGGACAACAACAACGGACGCACGTAGGAAGGACAGGGCCGCCGACAAGAGATGCTCTCAGCGTCGCATCTAAAATTTTGAAATGACTATGATGCAGCTGTACACGCTGAATTTGGAAGTCGGACATCTTAAATCGACCCTGGAACGCCGGGAACGGCGGCGTTCGTAGGCTACACTTTCTCGTTCACCTCGACGCCGCCAGGATGACCACAGCCAATAGAGTCCTGCAATGGAACTGCCGTAACCTCCGAGCTAATGGCGCTGAATGGAGTGAAAGGTTACGGACCATGCATTCACCACCCCTGGCACTTCTACTTCAAAAACCAGGGGTACAACACCCAGTATAAATGGATACCGCGCTTACTTCCAGCCAAGCATTCTTCATGATAGAAAACCTGAACTGAAAGCACAAGCGGCAATTTTGATCAGCAGAAATATTCGGCACTGCCAGCTGGACACTTCGGCATACTGCACGGCCTTCCAGGAAGTTGTAGCAGTGCGCATTGACTTCAACTCGCCACAAAAGATAATTTTAGTGTCCGTATACTTACGTCCCGAAACGGGCCGCTCCAACAGGGGTTATTTCGCGTGGATGACGCATCTACGCTCACTTTTTCCCGGTGACGCCATCCTCATTGGAGGGGACTTTAACGCGCCTTCCTTATCATCTCGTAGAAAAATCCTTCGCCTTTGTCTTTTAAATGCAGAGCGTTTCTTTAACTCACATGTAGCGTCCGATGTCCGTCCGCAACAGCTCAGCGCGTAGGCGCGCCCTCTCCACACTCCTCCTCTCCCGCATCACGCTACCCTCCTCGCTCTCAACAACAGGTCCGCACCCCTCCCCCTACACTATATGAAAAAATAATACTTACCGGCGCCAGGTTTCGATCCCACGACTCTGAGGGCGGAACGCAAGGTACATGGTGCTCTACCCCCTGCGCCACAAAGCCGACACAGAATGGAAGGCTACGAACGCGCCTTATATCCTTGACTCATTCAAACTACGTCAAGAAGCTGCTGATACAACGCATTCACTACCTGTGGGCGGAACGCGAGGTACATGCTGCTCTTCCAACTGCGCCACAAAACCGACACAGAACCAACACCAACACCACGGAACCCCACTATGCTCTGCATTTACACGTGTCCCTCGCGCGGGGGCATGCGACGGAGGATTTTTTCATAAGCTTTTTTATTACAGCCAGCTACGCGACAAACTCATCTTGCCTCCTCGGTACATTTCAGCTCGCATTAATCATGTCCATAAAGTCAGCTTACCGTCTTGCAGAACTAACTCCTTTTCCCAGTCCTTCATTCCACGTACATCACAAGAATGGAACCACCTACCCGCACTGACGGCAACAATTTCGGACGAACAACTTTTTAAAACTGCTTTAGCTAACATTGGATAATCAGAAGCATTGAAGTACATTGCATTTTCCTGGTTTTGTTTCTGTTTATGTTTTGTGATATGTTTGTAACTATTGTGATATGTTTGTAACTATTGTAACCCACTCCCCTCTCTAATGCCTCTGGCCCTGAGGGTACCTAAATAAATAAATAAAAAATTGGCCGCGTATCTGCTCCTTTCGTTGCAAATGTCGTCAAAAGACGATAGTCTTTATCGACTTTTGCCAAGTAAACGCCTCCCTTCGCTTTCCCGCTCACCTCTCATGTTGTTCCTCTTGCGTCGCGCTCCTCCCAAGGTAAAGACGCCAAAGGTTTGCTTAAAGGAGTACTGACACCAAATTTCTCGTTTTCAGTTTTTATGCTGTAAAGAATACCTATTGGCCCAATAATTACGAAAATCTAACCGGAAGCCGTCAGCCGCCAACATAAAATTAATTGTAGCACGTTTATTGCAACCAGTTTCAAATTCGGCCGCCGCGCGGGAAAATGGCCGTTCGAAGGCCAGCCAGCAAGCGGGAAGTCTGACGTCACGGTCTCACCCGTGACGTCAGGGACGTGCTCCGCATCGTCTGCTACGATCGCACATGGTCCGCACTCGCCTGCGCAGTCGACATGTCGTCTGAATCGTCACACTCGGATGAGTCGTTTCCGCCGGATTTTTTAAATGTTTTTGCGGCAGTAGCGGCAAAACATTTTCAATTCGACCCGCTGGCCAGCAGCGACTCGGAGAATGGCGACGACGGCGTCGACGCGGGCGGCGGCGACGACGACGACCCAGAACGCTGGAGGTTGGGCAACGTGAACTGGTAAGCCGCAGCAGATGTGCACACTTGCCGCATTTAAGCATTTAAAAATTACCTTCCTGGCTAATAGCCGCACTTTGTTCATTATATTAAAAAACTGCGCGTTACCTGGCCGGGTCAGTGCGACTTCACTGCTAGTGCTAACTGCGTACACAAACGCAGACCGCGGGCCCTTTGTGGATACGCCTGTTTGGCCAGAATGCGTTTCCACTTCGCTTGTACCGCACCGGCGACTAGAAATGTGTCTTATTTTCTTAAAGGTGCACTTGCGGCCACTGCCGATCGATGCCCAAGTCGCTCGAGTCGAAGTGTTGCCGGGAAATTCCCCGCGTCGATGCCACGATTTCGGCGGGAGAGTCCTGCATAACGGCGCACCCGACATTCACGCAGGGTGTCATAAATATTCACGCGCTCGAAATCGCCTACTACTGGCTCATGGAGGACCGACCAGGCATAGTGGATGACCCGGAGATTCACAGGTATTTTTGGACTTTGGTTAATGCGCGCACTCACGCTTTTTTTTTCGTAATTGCAACCATTTTGTTCTAACGATTTTCGAGTTTTCATCTTCGCAATTCTTTGTGGCACTTCCTTTGGCTAGCGAAGCTTCATATTAGCCACCTATACTTTGGGGGACGAGAAACGCCCGATTTCTTTATTTTATATGACCGCAGGTTTTCTACAAAACCATGGATCCGGCACCTTTGTTGGCGCAACAATGCTTTCACAATTCTAGATTTCACAATTGTTGTGTTCCTGAACATTTGAAGCCAGCACGAGGACTTGAGATACACCTGTATACATAAACTGTTGCTGTCACTTGGTTGATGTACAATTACTGCATAATTTAAAGCCACTCAAGTTCGTGACTGAATAAGTCTTTAAAAAAAGACTTGTAGCAACGTAAGGGTTTTCTGGAGCAGATAAAAGGTAATTTTCATTGCACTAGTACTGCTTCTTCGGTTTTGTTATTATTACTCAGCTGATTAAATTTACTATTTCAGGGTGTACCGGCACGTTGCCTACAGGCAATTTGTCCGCTGGATATGGAAAGTTCTTGGACCAAACCACCGGGTAGTAATCCCAAGTTGCGCCGTGAGCAAAATCAGGGAGGCATTTCCTTCAGAGGAATATGCAGGGTTCCAGTACCCCCAAGAGTAAAAAAAGGTGTCGTGAAACAGCAACAGTCTCTTTATTTCATTTGTGGTTCCCAGGTACTGATAAAACTTCATATTATTACACTGCTCCCATTGCACACAGTGATGCAACTACATACATACATATGGGATCACGCATAGACACAATCATTCACAGTGACTACAACACATTTTATATGCTACCATAGTTCAACATGTACAAATGACACCCAAAGTCATGCTGCAGTTAAACAGGAAAGGAAAACAATTTTCAATACACACATACACAGAGAGTGCTAACAGGTCAAAATAAATGTAAATCATCAGGCCCAGTCACAAAGCCAAGGTGGTTTGCACGCTGCACCTTTTCCAATTCCATATCTCCCCTTCCCCACACTTTCTGAAGACAAAAAATTGTGGGCAACCAGACCTGTTCCAGCTTGGCTATGACAGCTTTAAAAACAAATACGGCTAGAGGCCAACTAAACATTTTTAAAGGAAAAGCCAATTTGAAGAACAAAAAAACACCCCGAAGCACGTAACAGCAGGACGTTGAAGGAAAGTTTAAAAATAACACTAAGCACAAGTTAACATAAAACGGAGGAGAAGAGAGAAAGTTCCCGAGTCAGTTCGGACAAAGCAGCAGGTACACGCTAAGGAAACATATCGCGATACACCGCTCACTGCATGTACGCAATTTAAAATCAAATGAAAGGCCTAGTGTAAGCACGTACTTCCAGGAACCAAACACAAGAGGAGACAAATAATTCACACACCAAGGGGAGGAGACAAATAATTCACACGCCAAGGCAATGACACAACGTTACACGCAACTCCCCATATAGAGAATTAAGCCCATGAAATAAAATTATCCCACGCAAAGATAGCTAAAGCCTTACACAGCGTATTGCGAAAGTGAACTCTGAACGTAACATGTACATTATTTGCAGCACCAATGAGCCCTCCAAATTTCAGGTTTTGAAAACATTACAAGTGTGAGCAGTACTCTCAAAGAAGGCATGAGTCAGAGCTGAGACGGCATTCTGCACATCTCACCGATACGAGTTCACACGAAGCACTGTGACCTTGGACGCAGTATTGTAGAGATGCAGTTCATGGGTGGCACATAACTAGGGGTCATCCAGTTCACAAAGTGCAGCAAGTGGGAGTGCAGATACAAGGTAAAACGCTCAATAAACCCCTCACCAATGCCAACACTATGGAGTGCTGCAAGGTAAGGGCTGGCACTACATGCACAACAGGGCTCAGATGCAAGTGACTGAAAATAGGCATCACACCTCAGGCATAGTTCGAGAAATGAAATTGGCAAGCTCCATGAGAATCCACGGCTTTCAAATTGTCCAATAGGTGGGGAAGATATGGCGGCTCTAACGGTGATCTCAAGAGCTGACAAAGCCTCTGAATGTAGCTGGCTTAGGAAGGGAGGCCAAGTACACTAGGGGTGCATCGATATAATTCACTGTCACAGTTGTTGATACTTGTCTACTGCCACACCAAGCGACCAACCTTTATCAGCAAAGAGCGCACCCTAGTTTTCGGCCACCTTCCACGAACCTCCTCTCCTCTTGTAGCATCACTGCGGGTGACAGTATCCACAAGCTCGTACCCACACACCAGCTTGAGCTGGCATGTGGTATAAAGACGCAGTAAACTTCAAAGTAGGCAAAGGGTATTTTTTAGGCAATTAACGGTAGCAGACTGATTAAATGGGTTATTAAGAGCTAACAAAAGTGAAAGGCTGTCTAGTAGATACTGACGGCGCAGGAAGGTCTGTCTTCCAAGCGAAACTGGACTAGTTGCATGGCAATCACCTCGGCATCAAACGAAATTGTTGGACACACCAGATGGAACCACCACACCGTATACACACGGCCTGCGCCATTCAAAATGACAAAGGCTGCTCCTGATGCAGTCGACGTGTGTGAACCATCTGTAAAAGTGTGCAGAAGTGGGAAAGTGCAGCCTGCGGTTTGCTTCTGTTCTAGTGAGACTGTCATAATCAACATGAGGACATCACCCGGAATGTGTGTCCACTCACATCATTACAACTCATCATAAGGTCGTGGCAGCTGTGGTGGTTTTCACGTTGCACCAGCAAAGAAATGAGCCAAGATGATGTATACATCATGAAGTCAACAAAAGGCAGGTGCATTGCCCTGAGAAAGGGGCAGACTGTTATGCCTTGTTCTGGTTTAGTTGCTAGCTGTAGAGATCACCTTCGAAAACACCCAGCACGCTGATGAGCTATATCTACTGTACTCCCCCCTTGACTACACTGGCAACGTGCAGATGCCACAGGTGCTAAGCACACCTGCATTACAACCAGGAACATGCAAGAGGTGTACCTCGACATCTTCTCTACGAGTTTGGTTTACGGCACAATTTTTACCGTACACAATGGTGAAGAAGAAAGTTAAAAAAGTAAACAAGGATGAGCAAGAAGGGGCACAAAAATCACCTGCTGACCCGCTGCAGTCTCTCAGGCATGCTGAAACCAAGTACGCGGCTTTAATCCCCACCCTGCTGGCAGTATTTTAGATGAAGGCGAGAAGCGAAAATGCCAGTTTGTCAAGATTTCGGCGCACGTCAAAGATCCCTAGGTTGCCCAAATGGATCTGTTGCCCCCCACTAAGGTGTTCCCCATAGCCCAAGTGTAGCTTTGGCACGTTTAACTTCCACAAAAATGTAACACGCCTTCCCGCTGAATCATAAAAAGGCTTGAACGTAGATGTGCAAAGAGAGGTAGACTAGCTTTTCCGCGCTAGAAGGTGCCAGGAGTCCCTCTTGGAATTGTTTCCCTACGAGCAGTCAAAGCGGCTTCAGATAGCCTGCACTGCTGCTGCCTTGTCAACAGGCCCAACAGAGCTGGTCAGAGGCGGTGGCACTGGTTGAAGTGGGCTAGGTGCTCCACTGGCACTGCTCAACCGATCATCCACGGCTCTTTGCAGGTGGTCCAGATAGCCTGCAAACAATATCAGCCAGTCCATGCATGACAGAAAAAAGTATAACGTTTGCCTATCAACTGTTATAGACCTCCTGTGCTGCCAGCGCTGCGCAAGCGGCTTCCGGGCAGTACTTCCGGGTAGTACAAAGCTGCGCGGGTCCCATAGGATCGCGTGTTGACAGAAGCAAAATGAGCTCCATGTTCCCGATTGTTTTGCGACATGGTCACCAGCCCAGCCCCGACGAGTCCGGTCTCTTCCGGCGATCAACTTGGCATTAGGGGGAAAAGCTTTGCAGCGCTAAATACGTTTACAGCGCCGACGAAAGTGCCGGGATGGTGACGGCGCTCTCCCACTAGCAGGTTCACTGACCATTTGAAGTGAAGCTTCTACTTTAAACTAATACTCTAGGTGACAAGGACTTTGCAACAGCCAATCAGAAAATAAGAGGTCCAGCGGACCGCTGGCTCGCCTGCTGCGGTGCGCCGCTCTTTTGCGTACCTGCGCACTATGCATGTGCTTTCATTATACATTGCTCGTTTGCGTCGCCGTTACGAATACATGGTGCAGCGTTACCTTGCCGTTTTGTTGCGTGTCTCAGTGACAAAATGCAGCGAGCGTGATAAGAGTGAAATCTGTTTTGCGATTCCGAAATTATTGGCCGTAAAACAAAGTGGTCGGGCGAACTGAGAGGCCGCTCGCTTTTTTTGTTTGCTCTCGCTTTACTTAATTACGCTCTTGCATTATATATTCCCAGTTCGCACTTGATAGGCTGGAATGAGGGTCAGCAACGTTTTTAATTGTAGGGCCGAGTTGCATGCAACTTTTTATATAAAACGCGATTTTGCTCACAATGGATATATCGAACTCTCCCGCGTGGGATTTTTTTTTTTTTTGCTCTCCTTAGGCATGCGGCAGGCTTTCCCGCATTACATCAGCGCACAGCGGTGGCACGGGTGTTGCTTGCGACTCCCGTGCGAGCTCGGGCATCCAAACCGGCCGTGGCTGAGTGGACCAGCTCCACGCATGCATGCCGTTGGAGCCGAAAGCGCCACATTGGGCGCTGCGGGTTGCGGTGTCGCCGAACTTGAAGTCGGCGCCAGTCGCTGCGCACACTTTCTCGGTTCGCTGGGTTCGCCGTTATTCGCTTGTATCCGTGCTTGTCTCCGCTCTGTCGAAGATGCCGAGGACTCCGTACCGCTTCCGAGCACGAGCGAAGCCGTGGCTGCCATGGCCCTGCTACAGCGATAATGCAGTGCCATTTAGGGCAGCGGTCCTGTGCTTGTCGACTGTTTAGATACCGTGGAGCAAGCAGACACCAGCAACGCGTTGCGCTCCAAGAAGCAGCTAGGCTACACACACGCAGTTCTTCCGCCACAATAAATTATTGTTTTCTTTCAGAGAAAGGGTCGTATCAATAGTGAACTGCGGGGTGGTAAGAGCTCAGCGGTAGCTCATGACTCCGTCGTCAAGATTGCCCTCGTGTAAGGTTTTTTTTTTGCTTCACATTCTATATCGAATTTTTGCTATATCGAACTATTTTACAGTCCTTGCGCTGTTCGATATAAGCGGGCTTTACTGTATGTGACTGACTGCTCAAAGGGGAAAATGCATACCCGCAATGAGGGAGTGACAGGATGGCGACATTTCCGGCAGGTCTCGAAGAGCTCCAAGAGGTTGCTTTCGCAAACGATAAACTTCCTTTTGACCAAGCTGGATACTGGAGCAGCACTTCCCTCACTGGCTCAGTTTAAAAAAAAAGAAAGAAAGAGCAAGAGAGAAAAAGAAACAAGACATTGTTAATGCGGAGACATTTGAATTATGGAGAGTTATCCCCTGTTGAAATACACAGCATTTTGCTGGTACCTATACCTCCGTTTGAATTCCCAGTTGAGTTAACAAGGTCTTACTGAAGCCACATTTTTCAGTTCATATATGCCAATGCTAGTTGGAGTTATTGTTGCTCCAGTATATTATTCTGATACATTAGAACACACCCCAACTGATTCCAGTAGTAAAAATACAGCAGACTCTCATTCAGATAAACTTCGTGGTTAAGACCAACAACACTTCTTTTGTAATGTACACAATCCAAGAAATGTTCGCCTTCAAGGGACGCTGAAGTGAATTTGTCAAGCTCTCCTTTTTGCTTACACTGCATAGGCTAGCTCAAACGAACACACTTTTCATCGTTTATCTGGGCGATAAGGCGGCATTTATCTCATAAAGCCTGAAAGAAACATTAGTATGCGCGATTTGTGGTGGCTCCTCCAACTAACCGCAGTGACGTCAGGTAAACGTACTACGTGATTGGACGATGTCCAAGATTAGCATTCAAACAGGTTTCAGTTTCGGTTCTGTGAAACAACATGCTTGGCATCCAACAGTATTATTGGATGGGCATTCTCGATATCTCAGTAATCGCCATATAGCGCTTCTCTCATGTTATCGGCTGTAAAGTGTGTCAGATAAGCCAACCAGGACGGCTTAAAACTGTAGCAATCACTAGCCGAGGCCTACGCAATGGCTGAACGCCCTCCGCGTCGCTGGAGACGCTCAAATGTGATGCGCTTTTCCCGCATCTTTGGTGCTTGCCTCACTCATGCCTGTATCGTAAAAAGCGTGTTCGCACCAGGCCAAGGGTGTGCTGATTCAGGCCTGTGCCCACTGCCCCCAAGCAGTCGGTGCTCATGGCAACAGCACACCACCGAGAACTGACTACTGCATCAGTGTCAGTCTGCGCGCGTTCTACAAACTTGCTAGTGGAACAATGAATGTTACGCACAAAAATGGTGAATTCAGTGTAGAAAACATAGGCCAAAACGAATAAATAAACTTACAAAAAAAAGGATGTACTCTCGGGGATTCGAACTTGCGACTTGCAAAATAACATGCCTAGCGCTCCGGACCATTCAGCCACGAGCCAATGGTGACATTATTAAAATTAGGGTTGATACCTGCCCGGTTTTGGAGCGGCCCGACCGGTTTTTTAAACAGCGGGCCGGTTGCTGGTCCATATCTAAAACCGGCCGTCATTGGCTGGTTTTTTGGCCCGTGGGCCGTGATTATGTCCGTTTTGGCGTTTTATAAGCGTCAATTCAACAACCAAGACGATGAATATGTGTCGACAAGCTGCGCAAAGACACGCGAGCAGAGAAAATACGCAGGCGAGCGCGCTGCCTGAGATGGAGGGGGCCTAAGGGAGGAACAAAACAAAATGCTACCTCCGCGGTCAGCAATTGCGGTTACGTTTCAGTGAACTCACTTTCAGTACAAACGTAATGTTGATTTCTCTCTAAGAAAACACCACAATAAATGGCACTGCTTGTCAGAAAACATGGCGTCTTTTTTTAACACAAAATAAACATTCTATATACCCCAAAATGAACATTCTATATACCCCCCCCCCCCCCCGCCCGAATGGCCGGTTTTTTTTTTTCGGGGAAAACTGGCAACCCTAATTGAACTAAGAAGTATATAATTTATAACCAGTTCACACCTGCATTTAGTCTCAGCATTTCAAGCAGCTTAGATGCCTATTTTTTGTATAGTGCTCGTGCAGTAAGCGTCTCCAAGATTTCCACAATATCCCATGCCTAGCAATTGCATTTCTTGATGAAAAAGCATTCACAGATGTGTGGTTGACTGGTTGTGCTGCTGACCGCTGTGCTTGTTAACCCAGCGCAAAAAAGTGCTTCCTACAGGTTTGTTTACAGGCAGCTTGGTCTTTACAACTGCAATGTTTAATGAATGATAGCTGAGGTAATGCGACCAGAAATATCACTTAAGTACCACGATGCATGAAACCCTTGTGATAAAGAGGCAATATGTTGTGCCGTCCGATGCTTACACTGATGATGGGTGTGACGCTGTTGGCTCATGCCCCGATGAGGGCTCCATGAGTGGTGCTGCTGAGCTGTCCAACTCTTGTGGAGTGCTTGGCTCGAAGTTTTCCAAGGGGTCGTCCTCAAATGTGAGGGACAGTTCGCGTCCCGACCACTCTGGCACCGGCGTAGACGCTCGACGTGTTTCCTCGAGCAGCAGGATTTCCGGAAGGGCCAAATCAGTTTGGCACGCTGCAGGCAGGGGTTGATTTAGTTTGATACAGTGCGTAATTGCACTTGTTTACAGTACTTATCAAAGCTGTGTAGTGACATGCATCACTGCATACCCATTTCTCTTGTCCTGCTTTCTGTCTGCGTCGTGATCGAGTTTGTCTTTAGTTTGATGGACGCTTGCGTCGCTTTCAGTGCTACTTGCACGTAGCATTGTGTTTGTGCATCAGAGGCAGTGGAATGTGGTGATGGCTCATCGGGGTATGGCGCAGCCACAACCAAATTGACCGATGAATCAACGGGACCTGCAGCATAAAAAAAGCCTACATGTAAGGCAGCGGCCAATGAAATTAAAAATTATTAGGCAAAAACTTCTCTGTATGCTTGGTGCAGCTCCGCTGTTTGAGCTATGGTCATGAAAGCAAGGACCTAGCTATTTTGCCGCTCTCGTTAGCAGCTGAACTCAGAACGCCCTTTTAATTACCCTGGAAAGTCAACTTCCCAACAGGCTTTGTGAAGTTTAGCAGAAATAAGAGCCAGCCCTAATATTCAGAACTAGGTGCTTCTACGGTACATAATGAAACTCAGTTGTAACACGGCGAGCGTCCATCTAAAAATCAATGCCGTCAGGCTATCGGAGTGAAGGAACTATATTGATCCACCCAGACACTATCACTGGCTTCAGTTAATGTTTCCTCCACGGCCGAATGTTTCCGATCGACAGACAAAACAGTGGGACACACGGCAGACTGCACTGACTAACACATTCGGCACTTCACCAATGAGGCGTCATTTGCTGCGCACCCAAGTAGCCAATATAACCTCCCCCCGTCCCCTATGCACACTAGACTAGAACCTAGGCTTCCTAGCACAACACTTTATACTGGCTTGAGCACAACGTATCGCCTACCTCGATGCACGATCGCCTACGTCGCGCAAGGTTAGCTGAGGATAACGCGCTAGCATATACGAACCGGCGTTTGCAGAACCGTCTGTGCGAAGGTCCACATCAGCGGCGCCCAACAAGCCGCCGACAGAGCTCTGGCTGCTTCCAGCACAACCAGCGTCGATGCACCCCTGCGTGAGCAGTTGAAACGGCAAACATCACGATCCAGCCAGAACATACGAACCGCCACGTTCAGATCATAAGGCGTCTACTAACCTCGGATTTACGGAGCTTCGGTTGTGTTGGACCCCCGTGCGCAGGATCTTCAGCGGTGGGCACGCCAATCGTGGGCATGGCACCAGGCACAAGACGCACATTGGTATGTAGGCGCAAATCTGAGTGGAGACGCCCGAACTCCTGCGTCAACTTCGGGTTCTGGAAGTAGCACTCATCTGAGAAGTGCAGCGAGCAAATTCGGCTGCACGGCTTCGGCGACCAGTTATTGCAGCCACTGCCACGCACCAAGTGAGCACAGGTTTCGCGCTGCCCGTCGTCCCGTGGGAAAAAATGCAGCTTGGCGCCGTCCGTCGATTTACTAGGACAGGCTGCCACTGAGCAATACTTTGCGTTCCGTGAACTTGCCATAGAACTTGGGCGAGCTCGGTGACGCGCACGGGCCGCTCAGACACCACGCAGTCTTCGCACCAGTCCAAGAAAGCAGCAAGCGCGAATTGATGAGCAAATCAGTCCAAAACGTAAAGTGCGCAGTTCGCCAGCCTTGCTCACAGCGGTATGGCGGTAACGCAGCCAAGCCTCCTATCGAAGCGAGACCGCCCACAACACCGCAGGCTATCGTTTCCGGTTCCGGAAACAACTGTATGACGTCATGCTGAATCGGCCGCAAATGTAGGCCAGTCTTTCGTCACACCCATAGCGATTTCGCTAGTGCTGCCGATTTGTGAAAGCTCGCGGCCAGGGCAATTAAAATCGATTTTCGATGCGTTTCCGGCCTCGGATCGCTGCAAAAATTTCTATGGGGAATCTGTACAAACTACTGAAGCCAATTATATCGTTATTTAGGCCTCTAAATTTGGTTTCAGTACTCCTTTAAATCATTTAAAATTTCCCGGGTTCCACTGCTCCAAACCGGCTGTCTCGATGCCAACGCTGCCGTATGGCGAAGACGCGTGTGAATCGAGGCGCCCTACTTCAACGTTTATAAAACCGCGTTTCCCTAGTCCACGTGCGTTCCCAGCAGAATGTGGAACCTATCTAGTGGAACCTTTCGTAACTCGTGCCACTTTATTTCTTCAAATGCCGCCAGAAGCTATATGGCGCGGGCGACAGCAGGCGACGGCGGAGTGATATTTTTTTCTTCCCTTGATGAAGTATTTAATCTCGCCAAAATCAAACATGTACGATTTTTTATAAAGGACCGCTGCAAATATCACTCCTGTATTAATTTGTTGTCTTATATATGTGTAATGTCTTGTCCCCCCCCCCGGGGAGCTCAGCTGGAGCGTGAAGCCCAAGCAGCAAACCTTACCTTGGTTAACGATCTTGAGATTCCCACTAGGACGCCGCTGCACTCTCGTCAAAAGGGTACCATACCGGATCTCACGTGGACATCGCATAATCTCTGTTCTTCGTGGTCCGGTGAAGATGACCTATGGGGCAGTGACCATTACCTATATGGGTCTCGCTAAAACACGGGCTTAAAAAGCGTAAACGCAAAGTCCGCTGTACAGATTGGGATCTTTTTCGGCAACATTTAGCCGACCCCTCTTCCACATCTAGTGAGATCAGTGCACTTGTGGAGGCTATGCAGCAAGCGATGGTTTTCGTAACTCAAGAAACAGACCTTCCTGAAGATCTTCCCACCCCAGACAAACACATGTTAAATTTATGGGAGGCACGAGAACAACTTCATGCTCAATATCGTGCCAATGGCTGCAGGTATAAAGATCGACTGCATACCTTGTGGAATACCTTCAAGGCTTTGCAGGGAAAGACAAATACTCCCAATCTCTTTCGCACTATTGCACTCAAGCAAAAGAAATAGATTATGGAAATCACGCACGAGGCCGCACAAGCCTTCTTCCCTCAACCCGCTTCACCTCCTCCTGACTGTGTCTATGCTCTGAACCTTGATTTAGATGGAACTAACCCTCTAGAGAGTCCATTCACAACGACCGAATTAATCCGTGCTTTCAATTAATACGCAAGGTGGAGGCAGAACATGGCTTGACCAATTGACACCAACGTGAAGGAAACTATTACACTTGATCAAGCGCCTCTCTACCAAGTTTGGGGGCGCCACAAACGACGCTGGACGTACATTAGTGGAGGCAGTTCTGTTATCGAAGGCATGTTACGGCACCATTAACTACCGCTTTACTCAAGTACAGATAAGAAAATGGGAAAGTCTGTACCTGCAGGCCCTGAGGGTAATCACCGGGTCACCTCACCACATTGAAACAGAAGAGCTATACCGGTACAGCCACCTTACTCCATTCCACAAAATTGTAACTCACCAGACACAAACGGATCACGAGAGGCGCCTACTTAACGTCTGTTGGAACTCCACGACCGCTCCTTCAAAGCTACACACCTCCATGGGAGGATGTACTGGTTATACACTCGAAGCCGTTACCAACAAAGACCCACAAGACTAGCCACACCCATCAACGCAAGACACAAGCGACTGTCACGCCTAACGTGGGCAATCAACAGGTGCAACTATTTACACAGATGGGTCCATAGACGAAACTCGCTCCTCAAAGCACTTGCTGCAACCGACTTAAGCTGAGCGAGCACGCATTTTTTCTCTATTAAGGAAGTCATTTCCACTACTGAACTCTAACTGCAAGCCGTCTTCTCAGGTGCCCACATGATCCCAGACGTTATAGCTCAAAATACTACTCGAGTTATAATCTTCACGGATAGCCTCGAAGCCATCAAAGCCTTACGCACCCAACCACGACAACACACTGCGCCTCATCGTATAAAAGAACTTTGTGGGACCTTCCAGCGTGACCATAACATCAATATACGAGTGCAGCGGATACCTGGCCACACAGGTAACCCCGGAAATAAGGAGGCCCATAGGCTCGCGAGTGAGGCAATTCCCAATCACCCCTCGGAGTCTACAGCGCCTTTCCCTTCCCTGAGGAACGCAGGAAGACACTCGACAAGAAAGCAAGAAAGAACTCAGAGCAACGATTCCCGAGCTACAGCACCCGATGCCCCGCAACATCCCACGAGCTGCACAAGTTATTCTTACAAAGGCCCGCACGGGTTACGCACTTACGGAAGACACCTTAGCTCACTGGGAACACTACCGCCAACACAAGAACGCACAAGCTCCACCAGACCGGCTTCTGTGCTCCCTGTGCCACAAAGATAGGCCGTCAGTCAGCCACTTGTTGTGGTCATGTATGGTCCTGGAAGGAATCCGAGCAAGGAACAAGCCCCCTGGCGTCACATCTATGCAGAATTGGCTGTATCTAAGGAATAACGCCAACGACATGCTTGCTACTTGGACTGTGGGCTTTCGTGAAGGAGTCTTACCTCGTCAATGAAACTTAAACTTTATCGACTCTGAACCCCTTATACTATTTCCCCCAGCAGGCGAGAATGCCATCCTTTCTATAATAAATTTATTCATTCATTCCAGGCTGCCTCGGAGCACGCGCTCCACGCCAGGCACTCTCGCTCACACGTGTCAGAGAGTCCAGCACCCCACACATCTCCCCTAGTAGACTATAATAAAGGTGTACGCTCGAACGCTATTAGTTGATATGTTTGCGGGGGCCGGACCATTCGGCCACATCTCGTGCGGTAGCTGCCTGGAGACCACGGCGAATCAGGAACAGAAACTGGAAACTGTCCCAAAAGTTGGCGATCTCTCCGTGCTCTGTTCTTCCTCGTGTGACACCGAGTCCTGCGTTGCGTCGGTCTGGAAGCGTACCAAGTGGCGGCGGTCTCTTTGCACCACGCCCCTTGGTGTTACGACAACGAATGAGCAGGGCCTTTGAGCAGTGCTGAGGAGTGTCGCCGGACAGTTTAGGCCATTCACCCATACGTGGTCACCTGCTGTTAAAGGCGGCGACGGACTAGCACGGTGTCGAGAGTTGAACGCCTTGGCTTGCTGGGATTTATAGGCAGCATCCTTGTCCTTGAACTCCCGATGGCTGGGAAGTCGTGTCTGAAGATTGCGTTCCATCAGAAGCTGGACTGGGGAAAATCCAGATGGTTCCGGTGGAGTGCCAGGTACGGGTCATCGCTTTTTTCCAGAAGGTTCTTCACCGCCCGTACCCCGCGTTCCGCGTCCTCATTGCTTTGACGGTACCGCGGGCTGCAGGTTTCACGGCGAAACCCGTACCTTTGAGCAAACTTGGCAACCTCATTTGACAAAAATTTGGGTTCATTGCACGTCACGTCCAAACGACATCAGGGATCCCGCGCCGTGCGAAGCAACTCTTGACCGCGTTGTACTGGAAGTGGGGGACGCTACTTCGGGAAACCGCGAGTAGTAATCAACGACTACAATGCGTTCGCGGCTTTTTGCAGTGAAACAGGTCGATCGCAAGATGTTGCCACGGACGGTCTGGTGCCGCTGTAGGCTTGAGTTGTTCGGGGTTCCCCACTGCGTTGGTTGCGCACTGTTCGCAGCTTGTAAACATATGTCCAATGTGCCTGTTGCACCCAGGCCACCAGACACTTTCTCTTGCTCGTGCCTTGCACTGGCGAAGTCCTTGATGTCCGCCATGAAGAAGGGCCAGCAAATTGGCTCGCAACGCCCGAGGGATCTCTAGGTCGGCGGTCCAAGAGTATAATACCATTGAAAGGGCTCAATCTTGCCCTTTCCTTCCAAAATAGCATGAGGTGAACTGGAACCTTGTGTTTGTCTGGCCAGCCATTTTCTATGAAACCACTGACTCCGAGGCATTACTCGTCGTGGAGCTGGGCTTGTCGAATCTCTTCAAGCCGGCTTGCTACTGGTGCTGAGAAAACTGGAGAGCGTGTATGCAGTTGCCATGAACTTCTCCATATTTTATTTGAAATTGGTAACTACAGTCAAACCCGGCTATAACGAACCCGGAGAGAGCGAATTACGCTATATATCGAACAAAACTAATTCAGTTACGGAAATACATGGGAAACATATTCCTTATCACGAAGTTCACATCCGATATATCGAACTCTGCGCGCTAGAACGGCCACTGAAATGCATGGCCTCGGAGCAGCGATTGAGATATGGGTGGCCCGTGACCACTTAGTAAGAGTTGCGACTTAGACATTGCGCCTCGCACAGGGCGACATGACGCCCGACCCTTTCCGTAACTGTTTCCGGCGCGCGGCGCTCTCGACGGAACCCGCGCAGTCAGCGAGTCCGGACCAAAACAGCAACATCGGTGAACTGTGGGAAGAGCTCCCCCACATTCCCGATGATGTCGCCAGTGAAAGCCGTCCGACGCTTATATTGAAGCGCTTTCGGCAGTCAATGTGCTCCGCCAATGCTTCTTAGATTTTGGAGGACTCAGACTCGAACTGGTGCAAATAATGTTTCGTGTAGAGAATGCTATGCTAGTTGAAGCCGCCAAAACGAAAGTGAAAACAAAAATCACCACTTTTTTCTTTGCAAAGGAGGCAGTTCAGGCGGAAAGTAGCTTTATTACTTGCAATAAACGGATTTTTTTGGTATGGTAACGGCTACTCAACTGTGTGCGTGTCTGCATGCGGGGATGGTGGAGTTCGGGAGGGGGAGGGGGGTTTCTGGGGATTGCGAACTAGTAACGATAAGTTCGTTATAGGCGGGTTCTGCTATATCGAACTATTGGATATATCGAACTAATCGCGGTGCATATTGCAATTCGCTATAAACGGGTTTGACTGTAATCAACTTTATGCGAATGCGCTGAATCCTTTGTGGTCGAGTCCTTTATATCTGAGAAGAGCTACAAGGGGTTGATGGTCAGACTCCACCGTGAAGAGACCCCGCAGTTACTGGTCGAATCGCATTATAGCCCATGTTATCGTCAGTGTCTCCTTCTTTGTATGGATGTAGCGGGCTTCTGTTTGAGTCAAAGATCTGAAAGTGAAGGCGACAGCGCGGCGAGCACCGCACCGCAGGGTTGACTTTGCAGAAGCACGGTGCCGATACCATACGAATTTGCATCCGCCGAGACCATGGTTGGAAACGACGGGTCATAGAGCTACGCAAAAGTCAAGGTGAGCACCTGCTTGACCTTCTGAAACGCTGTAGCTTGATCCACGTCCCAGGTCCAGTGACTGTTTTTGTTAAGTAAAGCTCGGTTGGGCCCAGTCACACTTGCGAGGTGCGGAAGGAAGCGACCAACGTGGTTGACCATATCCAGTAGCCTACGCACTCCGCTGGCATCCGATGGAGGCGGAAGACTTTGGATCGCTTGACTTTGTATGGGCCTGGTGACACTCCGTTCTCATTGACGAGAACCCCGAGAATACGGGGAGACTTGACTACGAACTCTCATTTCTTGCTCCTGAGCGTGACGCCGGCCTCGTCTAGGCGTTTCATGGTGGCTTGAAATCTTTGTCATGTTCCTGACGCACTTTCCCGAATACCAAACTGGCGTCGATCATGTTGAAAACTCCCGGAACAGCCTTTACAATTTGAGACATCAGGCGCTGGAAGATTTCCGGAGCGGAAGGGATACAAAAAGGAAGGCGACGGTAGCAATACCGAACGAGGGTGTGATGAAAGTAGTCAGCTCTTCGCTTTCCGGGAAAAGCTTTACCTGATGGAATCCCGATGCCGCGTCTAACTTGGAGAAGACGTGTGCGTCCTTCAGCTGACCTAGCAATGAGTCCACAGTTGGAAGAACGTAGCGTTCTCGTTGGACATACTGGTTTAGCTTGGTGAGGTCTACACAAATCCTTTAGCGAGCTGTTGACTTTGGTACAACAACGAGACTAGCGCACCACGGTGTTGGTGTTAAAAATGTTAGAAGAGGAAGAGGTGGCTATTAGCAGCTGCGCTCAACTATCACCATCATTGTTGAGTTTCATCCGCCATTAAAGATTCACCCACGTCCCGCGGTCCTCGCCTCGGTTCTTCAACAAAATGGTGCCGTGACCAGGATCAAATGATAACACAGTTGAAGACCTGAGTGCGGACCGCCCCACAACGATGGCGTGAGTGACTGCAACGATGACACTGAGCTGTGACCGCTGACCACGGGCTTTAGGCGCGACGTGACTACCCACGGATCAATTGAGGGCTCACCAAGCAACTAACGACCAGGCGCCCTCACCAACGCTACCGAACGGACGCCTGCGGGGATCAACGAAAGAAACGGCTTCGGTTTCTCACCTACCATTACTCTTCTCGGCGATCTGCAGACATTAACGACGCCAAGTATAGACATGGAGGCCCTTTGCAAACGGTCCATTTTGCACCACGTCGGCATCGACCGCAGACATTCACCATCTTCTGTGGACTTGTCGTGGCCTCCAACGTTCCCGCAGCAAGTATTACATAGTGTGGGACTCAACCCAGGCCGGCCTCCCGACTACAGACGCTGGCTCTTTGGGCCGTATCACCGGAGCCTTTTAGACTTTCTTAGTGAAAACTTCCTGTTTACGTACATTTAAACACACTCGCCTCCACCATTTTATGCTGCAGAGCAAACTTTCGCAATTAAAAAAAAAAGAAGCCTAATCCGGATTGACGCCATCACACTGATCAACGACATCAAATCACGTATTAATGCCGAGACACCATCAATCGGTGAGCTAAGTTGCCTCAAGAAGTCTAATAGAAAATATGAAATTCTGAAACAACTGGACAGCGACATTGAAGAACTTCTCGACTTGCATGATTTAGAGAAAGAATATGAAGCCACCTATGAATTTGAAGATCTTATCCTGTTGACCAAATTTAGAATGGAGCGATTGTTCCCGGAATCGGAAAAGTATTCTACCGATAGCAGTCTTTCAATAGCCCTGAAAAAGCAGGATGGTATCATAATCGTCAACGAAACGGCTTTGGAAAACAGTCACCTCCTAAACGAAAACAGCGATTTCACGACGCCTCTGAAAGAACCTCATCATGAGCCAGACGTATGTGAAGAAGTTGTTTCCTTCAAACAAGGGATTAATTTATGGACTAACGAAGTGGAGTCCCCAGTTCCTGTTGCTCGCTTAGACGACTGCAACTCCAAAGATGAAATTTCTCGATTACCAAGAACAAAAAGGACGAATAACCCGATCAACGAGAACGCTGTGCAGGTACCTGCAGAGGCGTCTTGTGTGCAAGGTTCTAGTCGCAAGAAAAGAAGATCAAGGCGCAAAGAACGACCTACTGAAAGACCACGAGAACCACAAGTTAACGCAGAAGCACAGCAGAGTTATCGACGCCACAAAAGAAACCCTGGCTCACCCATGGAGACGCCTAATAGATGCCATCACAGCAGCACGCCTTCAGAGGGCATTTCGTTTACCAAGGTAGAACGTAACAAACATCTGAAAACCCCTACATGCAAGCCAAGACGCGCAGATGGCATAACCGAAATGCCCTACGATGTGCAGGCGAAAATTTCCCAAACGCGGCTTCACAAAATCAGGTGACGAAAGGCCGACTGATCGGTAAAAGGAAAAAGAAAAGAGAAGCATCACAAAGAAGGATTGTTCTGCACATGGAAAGAGTGAGGCAATACGTCAATTCCTCGACACAAAAGAGGAGGAGGAGGAGGAAACAACTTTTATTGTCAGACAGAGCGCGTTAAGCGCCCGATGGGGTGGCTCCCTCTTCACGGGTTCCATATGCTTCCAGGGCCCCCTGGCCCCTGTGGATCAGTCGGAGCTGGTCTTCCAGGGCGGGGCTGGATAGCCAGATCTCCCATCGCTCGTCAACGGTGAGGATAGTAGGCGAATTACTTATGGGTATAGGTGGGGGGCGGTCTTTGGAGAAATTGCACTCTCCTATGACGTGCTGGAGAGTGCCTAGTAGATTGCAATGAGGGCATCTGTTCTTGTAGATTTCAGGGTACATTTTATTCTGGAGGCAGGGGTGAGGAAAGGAGCCTGCCTGTATTTGCCTGTATATTGCTTGTTCTGCTCTAGTCAAGGAGTGGTGGGGGTGTGGGAATGTCTTCCTACCGTCCCTGTAATATTTGACTATATCTGTGTAGCTGGTGATGGGTTGCCATCCCCTTCCCTCCTCCTCGGTGGCCCGGGAGTTCAGCGCTCGGGCCTGTTGATGAGCATATTCGTTGCCCTCAACAGAGGAGTGGGCCGGGACCCAAACTAATTCGATCTTTTGTTTAGGAGGCCTAGCTTTTTCGAGGAGTTTTAGAGCCGCAAGGGACACCCAGCCAGATCTCTAGTTCTTGTACGCAGCTTGTGAGTCCGTAACGATCTTGGTGACGTTAGGTTGCAGGAGTGCGAGGGCTATCGCCACTTCTTCTGCTTCCTCTGAAGATGGAGTGTTGATCGATGCGCAGGTGACCAGCTTGTCCAACCTGGTGACCGCGACCGTTGCCCTTGTGGAGTGTTTGGGCAGGGAGGCGTCTGTGTAGAGGACAGTGTCGTCTTCCTCCAGGGTCCTGGAGAGGGCTCTGGCCCGGGCGTCGCGCCGTCCGGCGTGCCTTGTGGGGTTCATGTTGCGCGGTAATGGTTTGCTTTCCATCTTCTCAGTCCACTCTTCGGGTAACTGGCCGTGACAGGTATAGTGGGATTGCTGCCATCCGATCTTGCGGAGGACGCTTCTGCCCGCCTTGGTATGGCTAAGGCGGACCCTTTGATTGGACAGGTGGGCTTCTATAAGCTCGGCTACTGTGTTGTGGACTGCCATTTGTAGTAATTTTGTTGTGGACGAGTTTGTGGGAATACCCAGGGCCTGCTTTGTGGCTTTCCTGATTATTGTGTCAAGTTGTATTACATCATTTTTCAGGAGTTGCATATACGGCGCTGCGTAGATAATTCTTGAGGTAACAAAGGCCTGAACGAGGCGCAATGTGTCTGATTCTTTCAGACCCCTCCGCCTGTTGGCCACTCGCCTGATCATGCTCAAGATCTGGTCTGACGCGAGCTTGATTTTTCTGATCATAGCCGTTGCCTTGCCGTCTGCCTGGATCAAGAGGCCTAGGATCCTGAGTTGAGGTACCGGAAGGATGCGGATCCCTTCTAGAGTGATTCCAATGGTTTCTGATCGTTTCCCTGATGTACGTGGTCTAACAATGGTCAGCTCCGACTTTTGAGGTGAACAGCAAAGGCCACAGGCCTTCACATAGCTGTTAACCGTCTCAGCTGCTTTTTGGAGCGTGTCTTCGATCCATCCATCCGATCCTGCTCTCGCAGTCCAGAGGGTGATGTCGTCGGCATACAATGCATGTCCCAGGCCATCAATGGACTCAAGAAGCTTGGGCAACGGCAGGAGAGCAATGTTGAACAGGAGTGGGGAGAGAACTGAACCTTGCGGTGTTCCTCTATCCCCCAGTAAGATCGGTTGGGATGTCTTCTCTCCTATTCTGATCATGGCCGTTCGGTTGCTAAGAAAGTCTCGGATATAGTTGTACGCTCTCACTCCGCAACCCGTGTTGCGTAGGTTGCGGAGGACACTATCATGCGTGACGTTGTCAAAGGCACCTTTGAGATCGAGCGCTAGTATCGCTCGGGGCGCCTGTTTCGCTGCCCGCTTGATTACTAGCTCGTTAAGTTGTATGAGAACATCTTGGGTGCCTAGGTGTTGCCTGAAGCCATACATTGTCTCCGGCATCTGGTCGGTGGCATCCAGATGTCGCTGCAACCTCTTGAGTACCATACGTTCCATGATCTTCCCCACGCAGGACGTGAGGGATATCGGTCGCATGTTGTCAATGTGAGGTGTCTTCCCAGGCTTGGGTATGAAGCGGACTTCTGCCTCTTTCCATTCCGGTGGGAGTTTGCCAGTCTCCCAGACTTGGTTAGTGTACTGGAGCAGCTCTCTGCGGGCCTTGTCCCCGAGGTTGTTGAGTAACTTGTAGGTAATGGTATCGGGTCCTGGCGCGCTGGCCTTATTGCTCTCGGAGATTGCCGCGACCAATTCGGTGTCGGTGAATGGTTTGTCTATTGCTTCGTTGGTAGGTCCTGCATAGTCCTGAGGTGCGATGTCTCCCTTCTCAGTTTTCAGGTACTTGGCCTTCAGGTCGTTGATGAGTTCATCGACACCGCCAGTATAGTTGTTGAGGGTGCGTATGAGGCTTCGATTAGTGGCGCTTTTGCTGCTGAGAGGGTCGATCAGGTGACGGAGGAGAGACCACGTCTTCCTGGTAGACAGGGTGCCCTGTAGACCGTCACACACGCTCAGCCAGTTCTCTTTGCACAGCTGGGTCGCGTATTCAGCAGCTTGCTTGTTGAGCTCATGGATGCGTCTGCGAAGTTTCCTGTTGTGTCGTTGTTTCTTCCAGCGTCTGGTGAGGCTGTGTCGAGCTTCCCAGAAGTGGGCAAGCCTTGCGTCCACAAAGGGTGTCTGTAGTGTGGTCGCAATTTTCTGGGTATATTTCGCTACCAGCTCGATTTGCTCCTTGGCCCATTCCCCATATGGTCTGGTGCTGTTCATGTTCTCATCTTCGTCGGCTGCTTGCCTTTGTCGAAGCTTGTCCCAGTCAGTTAGCTTTGCTGTTCCCATTCTTGCCTTGAACATGGGCCCCCTGATCATGATGTTTAGTATATCGTGGTCCGAACCCAGGTTTACCCCCGTGTTCCGCCACGACACGTCTAAAGTTCCACTCAGCAGGGTAAGGTCTGGAGTGGTGTCACGGGACGTACTTGTACCCATGCGGGTGGGAGTGTCTGGTTCGTTGAGGAGGGCTAGGTTGTGCTGATCCATGAGGTTCACCAGCATCCTGCCTCTCTTTGAGCAGAATTTGTAGCCCCATATCGAGTGAGGCGCATTGAAATCTCCTAATACCAATAAAGGCCGGCTGCCCGCCTCTCTCTTGCTGTCGAGTAACGTGCCCTCTATGTCTAGGTCCTTCTTAGAGGGCCGGCAGTACGCGTTGAGTATAAAGATGTTGTCTTTGCTTCCTATGCTTCTGCTGTGGATTTCCAATAGAACATGTTCACACCCTCTCTGGCCAGTCATGTGTTTCGTAGCAGCTATATTGCTTCGAACGAGGATTGCCGTGCTTTTCTCACTGGGATCGGTGTATGTGATGTAGCCAGGGAGTTTCGGTCGCGAATTCGTTTCTTGTACTGCAAGGATATCCGGCTTGTCTTCCGCATTATATATGTACTGCTGCAATTCCCCTATTTTGTCCTTTATTCCTCGACAGTTCCATTGGACCAAGGTCGTTGTATCTCCCTTCCTGTTCTTACGACTGTCCTCCATCTTGGCTCAGGCTGGTGGTCGTGAGACTACTTCCCATGCATGGTTTTCCATACGGCGCTCCCTTTTTGTCTTTCTGGGTGGTTAGAATCAACTGGTTGACATTAGCCTCGAGCGTGTCGAACTTGGCCATCCTGGACGTTACCAAGCCGAGCTGGCTGGTAAGCTGTGTGACCATCGCTGTGAGGGCTTGAATGGGCTCGGCCCACGCTGGCTCCTCCGATGGACGCGATTCAATTTTCTCTGCCTCCATAGCTGTCACAGGGGGCTCTGACTGAGCGTCCCTCTTGGCAATTTTGCGTTTTGTGTCATCCTCGCTGCTTTTTGATTTTTCTAACGCCTCCATGCGCGCAAGAAGCTCGCTGATTTGCTGATTCTGCCTAACTATAAGCGCTTTGAGTTGCGTGCATTCCTCACAATCTTTCTTAGGGGTACTGGGAAGTGGAGGGAAATCATTGTTGCTAAGAGCGATAGGAGATCTATCTGCCCAGCCCACCTGTTTAGCGGCGTTCTTGGCTGGCGTCTGTCCCCGGGTCTTCGACCTTGAGCGCGACTCCCGGCGGCGCCAGCTGCAGCTGCTCCCGGCCACGTCACCCGGCGACGACGCTCTCGAGCCCGGCCTTGAGGCACAGCTGTTGCTCCGCCCTTTCCTGTCGTCACGGGATAGAGAGCGGCTCCAGTTCCCTGACGTAGCTGGTCTCTCCTGACGTGGTGGTTTGCAGGCTTCTGGTGACGTGTTGGCGTTCCTCCGCTTCCACTGACGTTTCCGTACCACGTACGGGATCTTGAAGCGAGCTTTGCACACCTTGTCTGCGGTCAAATGTTTGCCTCCGCAGAGGTCACACTTGGGGGTACACGTATGCAGTTCATCGGGATTTGGAGCACCGCATCCTCGGCAAATCCGGTCTGTCGGATTCGGGCAAACATCCATGCGGTGACCCAGGCGACCACACTTGTAGCAGATATCTATCTGCTTCCTGTACAACGAGCATTTGGCGAGCAGGCCCCCGTATCGAACGTAATTCGGCACCTTGGGTCCATTGAAGGCGATCACCACAGACGTCGTATTGGCGATGCGGTTGGCCTCTACAGCAGTGGGAACAAATTCGGTGACGATGTTCTCGTTGATTTCTTGAACCGTGTCTCCGAGGGGGACGCCTCGTATGACTCCCTTGCTCATGCCGTGTGGGGCCGATTCATAGGCGCTGACCTCGTGCTTGTTGCCTTGGACGACAATTTGGGTGACTCTCACGTATCGGTTAGCGTTTTCTCTCTTCGAAGTACTGATGATAACGATGTTTTGTTGGTAATTCGGACATATCACGTCCCGGATCCGTTCTTCTTTAGAGACTCCCGCCGCAGCATAAATGGCTCGGCCAACTTCCACATGGCCGACCTTGCTGATGTTGAGACCCCCGCGTGGCCCGATCCCGCGCTCATGCCACACGAAGAATGCACGAACAGGGCCAGCTCATCCAGGAAAGACGATGGTCAAGACAAGCCGCGTGCCCTGGCCCAGGTCAACAAAACGCGTGTGCCACAGAAGATGGAAACATAGGTGGAAGCAGAAGAATGCACAATTATTGTGGTGCTAACACGGACCTGACATCGTTTCTGATCACAACGGACTGTTTAGTGAACAAGAACAATAGTGTTTTTGCGTTGGCTACAGCTGAAAAGTTAGCTTCTCATATTACGCTAACCTCCTTCCACTTATCTGCTGGCCGGGAGGATGTTAAAAATGTTACAAGAGGAAGAGGTGGCTATTAGCAGCTGCGCTCAACTATCACCGTCATTGTAGAGTTCCATCCGCCATTAAAGATTAACCCACGTCCCGCGGTCCTCGCCTCGGTTCTTCAACAGTTGGTTTGCGTCCCTTGCGGATGACGCCTTGGCTTTTTATCAAGATGTCGCGTCGACAAACTTCACGACACCCAGGTCTTCTATGGCGGGAAGCCCAAGTAGCGGGGTGTTGCGACTCGAATGACATAAAGTCTTTCCAGTTGAGGTTTGCAGAAAACGTCCCGAGCACTGGAAGGCGCCGGTTGCTGGGACCGGTGAGCGCCCTTTCTGCTTGATCAAGAACTTTGGGAATGGCAGAAAAGTTGAAGGGGCAACTGTCACTTCGGCGGCAGTCTATTTTGAATTTGGCGGGCATGTCATTCACGCGCACGTCAGCGTACCTCGCACAGCGCGTGCCGACCGCGTGGAGTTCCACTGAGCCCAGCTTGGCATTTCCTTTTCTTGTTCGGCAGACATCCGATCCCCTCTTCCGACCCTGCTGTGGGAAAACCAGGGCCCGCTTGCTCGAAGCCAAATAAGACAGAAGGGTGGCGAGTTGGGCGAGTTGGTGTACTTGCATCTTGGGGAACAGCGCGAACTAACAGGGACACAATAAGAAAGAAGTGGACAGGACTAATGCTAGTCCTGTCCACTTCTTTCTTATTGTGTCCCTGTTAGTTCTTATTGTGTCCCTGTTAGGCGCCGGAAGCCGCAAGACCTACCTACTTTGAAGTGGCACCGATGGCTGCAGCCAACCACCGTTTTCAAATTTCGCTGTGCGCTATGGGCGTGTGCTTGTTTTTCCCGGGTAGCGCGGCTTTTTTTCTCCCTCAGGTCCAACAACGATGGACACGAGCGATAGTCTGCGGCCCGATATTAGTCCCGAGGAGACATCGGGCGGCCAAGCGCGCGGTGTGAATGTGTGATCGTCTGCTATGTCGGCTGTCACCACAGTAGCTACGAAAAGGTGGCACGGAAAGGACGGAACAAATGTATCGTTTTATAAAATCATGCCCGTTAACCCAGGAACAACAAATAGGCGTTCACAATAGAACTACAATGTGACAACAAAATTGCACACAACATCAAAACGCTAGCAGCCTGTACGCTACCAGCCTTCTGTTTTGACGCGTTAGTAAGCATTTAGTAAGCAGCGCTTTGCTACAACTAAAGTTTGCCTTCATAGAAACGTGGTGATGCGAGTTAGGTTATATTAGCATGCCTTGTGACAGCTGATGCTTGCGTCATGGTTAACACGCGTGAACTCAAAAATACTGCGTTATTTTTTTTCAGAGGTCGGTGTTCATTTAGACATGCTGGCTGAACCTTCAACATTGTCGGCGCACGCAACAACTGCACCAAGGACTGGCAGGCCATGTCAACTCTTCGTGCTTGCCTGATATGACAGCCATGCGTCCGACTGGTGTGTTTATGTATATTCAACTTCCACTTATAGTTGTTTCTCTGAATTTGTGTGACATGATTCTCCTAACTATTCGTTCTTCCAATTTAATTTACATTTTTCATTCATTCCTTGTTTTTTAAATGCGGAGCATTTCTTAGGCTCGCCTGGTCCTGCGTCGTTGATGGCGGCGCCGTCGACACGCTCACTGCGCATGCGCAACTCTCCTCCTTACACCCACAGCTCCGCGATACTACACTATGAAAAAAAGAAATAGTTAGCGGCGCCCGGTTTCGATCCCACGACTCTCTGGCCGCAACGGGAGGTACGCGGTGCTCTTCCCACTACGCTACAAATCCGGGACAGGAGCAAGTGCTACGAACACGCCTTATGTCCTTGACTCATTCAAACTACGTCAAGAAGCTACTGATACAACGAAGGCACGCGAAGCTGAACGTCAACGGAAACGACGAACTGAAAACTTTAGAGGGGGATGCTGAATTTCCCGTGGGAAAGCTGTGGCGGGAAGCGCCACGCGCCTTGCAGCTCAACCAGCCCCGTCCGCAGCGCCTCTGATGCTGATTGTGGCAGGATGCCCTTAGGGATTGGCCAACCAAAGAATAAATCACGAGATAGGTTCGCGTTCAACCACCGTCGTCATCTTCCCGTAGGAGAACCGCCGAAGAAGAAGAAGAACGAGAAGACAAAGCTGCGAAGAGGAGGGCGAGTACATTACTCTCAGCCGGTGCACCAATGTCAACAACCTTTACCTCACCAAAGCTGACGGAGACTACCGATTCTACCACAGAGACAGCATCGACAAGAACATGATGGACGAGTTTCGGCGCCTCGAGAACCACCGCCTACTCACCGTAACACAACAGCACTTGCGTGCCTTTGCCACCGGTGTGGACCCGGACGCGGAATTCCCTCTGGCGCTAGTAAAAACCAGATCACTCAACATAACGGCAACACAATGGAACCACACGGAACCTCCACGATGCTTCGCATCCTCATCAGTGTTCCCCACGGGAAGATGGTGTAATTTTTTTTTTGGCAGATACAACCAAAGAACAAAGAAGCACGCACCGGAAGGCGACCACATCAAGTTCTCAGCACGAGCAAATGTATTATGTTGCCTGCAGATAAATGTTATGAAGGGCCAGGTATTTTCACCAAATGTTAAAAAGAAGGTCAGCATATATCAATGCGTTCATACATGTGATGTGAATATTTGTGAGTATGAATGGAATAGTTGTTGTTCAATTCAAGAACACGATATTCGGTGTCTAAAAATATTTAACTTCGGGCGAGTATTCGGTATACTGCAAATACTGAGCCGCATCAAAATGTGCGATGTGATATTGTTACGTAGCTAGCCACTGAGCTCACTCTATCCCCGAAATTCAACGTTTAATAATGAATCACGATGCGTACACATTGGCAAAAGTAAGAAAGCAAATGCGGGTTCTAGTTTGCTTTCTTCCATTCCCTTTCACTGCTGCTCAAGAGTACTTCACTTTCTCTGTACATTTACAACAATTCGCACAAAAAAATTGCTGTAAGACCAACTGTACAGCTCCTGTTATCAGCCTAAAGCAAGTTCCTGCAAGATGCAAGAGGAAGTAAACTTTATTGGAGCAGCTCATTTCTGATAGACACCATGATTCTATGCTCTGGTGATCGAGTAGGTGTCTCCTTTGTTAATAGCACTGTGTGGACCTTGCAGGTGGGCTTTAAACCTTTGTACACAAAGAAATGTGAGGGGTCAGAGTTTGTCTGGGAGGTCTGGAGATGTAGTAGCCCGGGTCATCTACAAACAGGGATAAGCGTGTGGCAAAAGTGAGGAAGGAGGAGGCGTGGTGCTTTGTACCTCAAGGGGAGATTGCTTTAGCGAGTTGGATGGGTTGCCTGCGAATACCCCGCAAGGGCTTTTTGTATCGAATATAATAAGGGAGGCCACTGGTACACTCATTTAGTAAGCGTGTGAAAATCTTAGTTCCCTCCAGGGCACAATTTTACATGTAGCCACCGACTGCAAATTGTTGCACAAGTGGGTGAAAACTATTCAGTCAATGCACCATGATGTCACTCCCAAAAATAGTGCACGCAGGCAGGTCTTGTTCTAAATTGTAAGGAATGGAAGATAGTAGATGTTTTTGTTGAACCTACAAGCAGACTAAGAACTTTAAGTCGTGCACCGAACTCTACAGTGCAGTCCATGCATTGCAGTATCAAATCATATTTGTAAGCCTTGCTTATTGATGTGCATGGTTTTTTTACATTTATTAATCACTGAAGCATAAAAATTGCTTTTAAAAATTTACTGTCAATACAGTATAAGGCCATCCACATTACTACTGGCAAAATGCAACATTTCATTTATTTACACCTGAAAGGGCATTACATAAGGGGGGGGGGGGGGCTCTTGGCCGAAGTATAGTCAGTGTTGCAATGCATACAAAACATAAGACGAGAACAAAAAGAATACAAGATTAACGAGGTGAAGTTCAACTCACTGCTGCAAACGGTGTTAATCAGGATAATGGAACTAACAATGTGGTTCTTCGACGTGCAAGTGCGAGTCAACGCAGGGTGCGTAATACGTTATTGTGCAGCTGGGTTCTGAAGTCATATTTGTCTTCTCTTGCTTATGGAAATTATATTTCATGTCGCTTTTTTTGTGTAAATATGAAGGTAAAATTATTTAGACCGAACGTTTTTAACTACATTCTATATGTCATCAGCAAGTGAAATATCTCATTCACGAGTATTAATTACAGCACATACGTAATTGGTAACAACGTTATGTACATCCTATTGTTGAACGGTAAAGCTACTGTTTATGCCAGCATCAAGTATAATAATGCGGCATGCAAGAAGCATTACTGTAAATAAACTAGTTAGCAATTTTCACGCAACAGAGCATATCGGAGTACTTTTAAAAATTTCAAAGTGTTGGTAAAGAAAGTCAGATAAATATTTTTAACGCCGTAGGTGTTTTTTTCTTTTTCTTTCAACTTGTGATGCTGCTTAGCTCGTGCTTGGGGCCTGTCGCACCCCCCAAAAGAGATAGAGAAAAAAAACGCCGTGCCTCAAACACTCGCTCACGGATTTTATTTCCATTGCCACGTTCAAATGTACATATGTTCGCAGTAAGCGATAGAGTTCGCAATAACTATCGCTTTAATCCGAGAGAATTTCCGAGCGTCTGTGTCCTTCGTAACTTGTTGCGAAGTCCAAAAAGAAAAAAAATTACGTCCACCTCCCCTCGCGGGAACCCTGGTGTGATGCGACGCTGAGGGAGGTTCAAACGCAAGCGGAGAGTAACCGTCGACCGAAAGGCCTCCGGAGAGCGGCACACCGGTTATATGCCCAGCGCCCCCGAAGGAGAGGAGACCGCGGAGAGAGTGCCGCGGCTATGACGAAACACAATCCAACACAATCCACTTTAATCCAATCCAAATCCAAGCCAAGCCAAGCCAAGCCAAGCCAATCCAATCGGCTCTAATCCAATGCCCCTCGCGAGAGAGCGTTCGCTATCGGAGAGGAGAGGGGGAGAGTGGCTGCGAACAACAACGGACGCACGCGGACAACGGAAGCACGCAGGAAGGACAGGGCTGCCGACAAGGTATGCTCTGAGCGTCGCATCTAAAAGATACGGGCACCAGAATATTGAAGCAATGTGCCCTCCGTTCGTTAGCGTAAGTGAACGAGTTGTTATGGCAAAAAAAAATGTCACGAAAGCGACGTACAACTGCAGCGATCGAAATGAAACGATATCCTGGCCTCTGTATACTTGCTGATGTCCATAAACGATTTGTTCTTACTTGCTGCTCACTGTGGTCTGTGCCAGTCGAGGCCATCTGGTCACGTGGCGTAACATCACTTCACTAGCGCGGCGTAAACAGGCGGCCAGCGTGCCAGCCAGGAACCAGCAGGAGCAGCCACGGCCGGACTCGACGCTCCTTTCGCGCGCGGGAGAAGGAGAGTCGAGTCGGGCCGTGGAGCAGCGAGCCGGCGGCCGCCGTGTGAGGGCGGCCATGTTATAAAGGACCTCAAGCGGCCTGTGCAAGAAGCATCCGCCATGTTTACAAAGCCGTGTTTAGAGCGCCATCAAGCGGGCGTCCTCGGTAGTTCACGACGCCGCCACTACGCTTTTTCTGGCAGTACAGGCAAAGCTAGACCTTTGCTTCTCTAAAATCCTCCCTCTTCTCTGGTGTTGTCGCGATTACGGCGAACGCTGCAGTCTTTCTCGTTCCAAGCAAGAATTTCCATGATTGCGGCGAACGCTGGAGCGTTTTTCGGCAAATCTTGGGCAATCTCCTTAAGTCAATATGCTTTGCTTGACAAACGTGTGCCGGGTACGCTGGGCGGTCGTCAAGAGCACGCGCACACGAGCGCTGCATTTTCTTAGTTTTTTAACTACCGGGCAGTGGCTGGAATCTTAGCCTATCTCGCTATGAAGGTATTCTTGTGTCAGGGTGAGGCCGGTTTTAGTAAGGACTTGTCTTGGAAAGAGATTAAACTGTTTAATGACAGGAAAACGTATTACATTGCGTTATAGGATCGGCGAAATAGCTTTGAGATCGCCCGTCGCGTTGCGCGGCGGTGCGGCGACTTCCTGCGCACGAAGATCACCCTCACAAGAGAGAGTCTGAAATCCGAGCCACACGCACACAACACGTATAAACGCTGGCGCCGTCTCGGGGCCGCGTGATGGTACGTCTCGGGGAGGCGGTTGGCGTAATTTAGGTCTCACCACGAGGAGCCGTGGTCTTGCAAACGTTTCTGCGCTTGCTCCGGGCGTAAGTTGTGGCGGTGCCGTATACGCTGCAGGGCCGTCTTCACCGCTTTCCGTTCGTACTTCTTTTGCTTTCGTTCGTCGGCCCCCAGCGAATTCTTCGTAGCCCCTGACACGACCTCCCTTTAGAAGGATCTGCCCCAGGTCCTTCACCCAGTTGGCGCCCGATGGAGCTGTCCGCGAGCTCTGTGGGGTAAGTGATGTGCTCGTAATTTGGACGCAACTGTTCCACATGACGGTTTTATCACTTGGGCCTCCGAGGTTTCCGATTCCCTTGATGAGCACCAGGATTTCGCCAGCAAGGTCCGTGATTTCATAGGGACCGTCATATCGTGGGTAGAGTGTCCACTTTTGGGCTCCAGTAGAACACAAAACCTTGTCTCCTACGTTGAAATTCGGGTGATCCCTTCTCGCGTTGTATCGTCTCGTAGAGTATGGTTGGCTCTTCTGAAAGTTTTCTTCAGCTTCTTCGCCTGCCATCTCAAGCTCGTGAAGGCGTACAAAGTCTTCAATGTCATTTCTGACGGAGCCAATGCTCAGCTCACCAGGTAGTCTCGGCTGGTATCCGTGCATAAACCAGAATGCGCAGTACCCTGACTGCTGTGTCTTTGCAACGTTGATGGCAAACACTTCGTCTGCAAGCATACGATCCCCGTCCCGCGTCTCATTGAGCATCTTTCTGAGAACTTGCTTTAATGTTGCCACCATTCTTTCGACGAGACCGTTGGCCTGAGGCCAGTAAGGTGGCGTGTTGATGTGTTCGATGCCGAGTCGTTTGTGAAGCGAAGCGGTCTTCTTGTTCACAAATCCTCTGGCTTGGTCGGTGATGATTACCTCTGGGACGCCGAAACGTGGAATCCATCTGTTGAATAGATAATCTATGTAGTATGTCGATGCCGTACTTCTCACTGCTATTGCATCCATATAGCGTGTCGCGTGATCGATGCATACCAAGACGTAACCTCGTCTTCACTGTCATTAATTGGACCAAAGTGATCCAAGGAGATGACAGTGTTGGAGTCGTTCTGAATTTCTTGTGGGTGGAGGCAGCCTTGATTTCGTTTGGTTCTTGCGTTTATAGTCTGACAGGTATGACAGGACTGCACGTATGTCTTGACATCCTTTGACATGGAAGGCCACCAATATTTGCGTTCGATGAGGCCCTTCGTTTTCGTTGCGTCGAGATGTCCGTGACTGTCGTGGAAAATCTTCATGACAGTGTCGCGCAGAGCTCCCGGTACAATAATTTTCTTCGATGAACGACCCCTACTAACAACTTTTTTATTCCAAGGAAAGACAGGGATATAAGTAGCTTGTCTACAAAGACACAAACATACACAAAGGATAATAGATCTGAAAAAGCTACTATAAAAACAAAATAGCCACAGCTGAAGACAAAAATCACACCTTTTTATCGCATGTTGTCTAGGATCCGGAACTCCTTCGAAAACAGGGATAGCGATGCTTCACTGATACAGCCTGCGCTGTTTTTTTTTGGATAAAATACGCTTCGCGCAGTTCTCGCGCCACGGTGTCACGACTGTTTCCGATAATGATTGTCTCTGTCGGTCTCGGAAGGCATCCTTTGCCACACTCGCGGCAGTGATGAGGCAAATGCGACCCGGTGCCATTCTTCATGGAAAGATCATGTTCCCTGAGGCAGTCATTTACGCATCGGCCGGTTTGTCCGATGTACACCTTACCGGACATGCTTCACCACACAACTTGCCCTAGGGGCAAGTTGTGTGGTGAAGCATGAAGCTTCGCAGGTCGTGCGCCAGAGCCAACTTTTATGGCTTTATTAGTGTTAGTAAATTTCGAGTATTTGAAAACATGCAGAACTTCAAACAATAAATATGCATGGAACAGAATACTACTATTTGCGAAGTATTCAAATATTTGCACACTTCTACTTCCCTTTTTAAGGGTGCACACTTGCACAATAGGGGTTCCTACAAGTCTTGATGCATGAGCATTCCTGAACCTGTGCACAACCCTCCTGGAACCAACAAATGACCGAATAAAGAGTGCCACACCAGGGGTGCATAGTTCATTGCAAAGGACATTTACAAGCCAGTTCAAATCGTGTTGACACCCTGAATCCCTGTGACCTGTGTATGTGCTCCTAGCTGACTGCTGTTGCGAAAGAACTTATCAAGTGTCATGACCATTTTTTATGTTAACTTGCTCCTAGCTGCACTGAGACTGCCAAGACGGATTGCTGTGTATAAGCCCTTGTCAAGTGCAAGCACTTCTTTTTATGCTCTGCGTTTGCAGTCTGCAACTCTTGTGGCCACCCACACCACTGTAGATTCTTTAAGATATGATATGACTTCTACATCATTGAAAAATTTCATCATCAATCAAGGATGCAAAAGATCTTTTTTTTCAGTTACCATTTCCCACTTTTTCTCTGTGTTATTTGGCAAATCTTTAACCAACATATAAGACAAAATGTGTAGCTTAGCAGAAGGCTTTGCCGTATAGATTCCATAGTTCATTAAAACACAGGTAAAGCACACACCAGCAGATCGGCTGCCTCAATTTTTTGGTGATAACAGCATCACTGGGAACATGTGAGATGGCAGTATAAATGCTGTGCTGATCTTCTTAAAAACGCTCAAAAGAAGAAGAGTGCTGTTGAAATTTTCTCACTTGGAAGATATTGACAGGAGGTGTAAACATTCTAGAGAAGGCTTTTGACTGTGGAATGTATTTGAGAGGCTGTTTGACCCTCTGGCATGTATTTATGGTTGAGTGAAATAATCATATATGAATTTTGTACCACATATTGCAGCCTGTCATAGTAGCGAGTGGATTTGAGGGGCCTTGCTGTCTTTATGTGACAGGTCACAGTTCTGTCGGGTTCAGTTTTAAAGGCATGTGCACATGCAAAGTGGTCTTAATCGTGTTTGTGATGTATAGTCATGAACAAGAACTTGCCATAGCCGCATGAAAAACCTGTTCACACAGACGCAACACGTGCTCGACATTTGAGCAATTGGGCTTTTTTGGACTTTGTTTCTACCTGGAATAGCTCAGGCTGCTGATGTAGAGGGCATGTCCGCAATGTTGAGCATCAATGAATTTATGTTGACTGGGTATGCCTCGGCTACATTCATATCGCTACTGCAGCGTTTTTTAGTTCGATTCTTGAGTGTGTGGTAGGCTCGCCACAAGTGATATTTGAGCATTTAAGTATATCATCAATTGCGCGTTGCTTTTTTTTCAAGTACACTGCATCGATGAGGGAGGATTAAGCGATTTCTCAGAAGTTTAAGGGGGTTTAGGACGTTGAAAAGTGCTTGATAATGTGTAAGGAGTAATGGAGTAAGGGCCTCCTGTGGAGTTGATTGGGCGGTCAGTGGGGTGCGACATAATGACGCAAGCAAAGGAGCCACAAGTAGGGTAATATGCGGACACAACATTGGCTTGTGACAGTGTCCGGAAGCAAGAGGTCGAGATAGTGGGCGCGAGCCTGCCATCTGCCCTCGTGAAGGTGTGGGGACATGTTGGAGGGAATGTATGTACAGTGCAGGTTATTGGGAAGGGGGTGTGCATGGGAAATTCAATGGGCTGAATGTCCACCCGCTGAGTCAGCCAATGACCCGCCGCGGTGGCTCAGTGGCTAAGGTGTTGCGCTGCTGAGCACGAGGTTGCGGGCTCGATTCTTGGCCGCGGCGGTCTATTTTCTGATGTAGGCGAAAAGCAAAAATGCCCGTGTGTACGAGATTTCGGCGCACGTTAAAGATCCCCAGGTGGTCAAAATTAATCCGGAGCCCTCCACTACGGCGCGCCTCATCGCCTGCGTTGCGTCGGCGCGTTAAAACCCACAATCAATCAATCAATCAATCAATCAGGCAATGGCCCTGCGCAGAGCCAGAACAGATGGCCCCGCTGTCGATCCCAGTAGAGGTGCAAAAGATCAGGAATAGGAAGAAAGAGACCTGTGGCATATAATTTCTCTGTAGAGGCGTGTATTGGGAGGTCATACCAAGTGAGTAACTTGGTGGCACGTGGTGATCGTGGACTTACTGACATGAGTGAAGGATGAAGGAATGATCTTGAAAGGGAAAGGGCAGAACCCGCAGTATGAAACACGTGGAACAGGAGTGCCATCAATGGTAAAGGATAAGAGTGGGTGGACAGATCGTTGATATTGTGGTCTCTCTACCTCACAATATGAATAAACCTAGCATTGCACAAGGCAGGCACTAATGCACATTTGCGAGGAACCACCATGGGTTCCAGCTAACTGAGCATGCTCACGATACTGAAGCGCCGTCGCGCCAACTCAACACCGCCTCTATTGGGCAGGTGGAGTAGGGGCGACAGAGGAATATGCCCAGGGTACGGAGGGAAGACGTTTATTTTACACCAACGTCCCAATTACATAATTTACAGTTCATGTAAGTACTTCCCTTTAGGTGAAAGGGGAGATGGGGCGCCACGCGCAAGTGTGTGCGTCATCGGCGCAGAGCCAATGGGCTCTTTGGTGGGGGCGAAATCCGGGGCGTGGCGCAACCGTTGAACCATTGTGCGCGCGCATCGCCATGCTGGCCAGATCGGCTGGCAGAAGTGAGGGGGACGCGGCCATTCGCTCACCGGCGCTTACCGCACGGCGTGATCGTCAAGTGTTAGGTACGGCCTTACTATATGTGAGCTAGGGACAACAGGAGCAGCCTAAGGCAAGGGCCGGCAGCCGGGAGGGCTGGTGGGCTTTCGCCGGCGCAACAGAGTTGCAGCCGGCTGGTAAAGAAAGCGTCACATACCTTCAGCCAACGCCTTCGGCGTCCTGGAAGCGTCGCCCCGAACCGACCCCTGCGCAGGGCGCGCGTTCTCGTCCCGGCGAGAGGGGGAGTTTGGGAATCCTTCAAACGGGCCAATGAGGTGAGGTTAGCTCCATTACCAGGGCGGAGCACTTGCTGTGCGACAGTGTTTTATCACCGCAACAGTCGCTGCAGCCTTGACCTCAGGCAGGATTTTGAGAAGACGGCTCGGCTCTGCACTGTGGCGCCGAGATGAGCCGGCATTTCGAGGAGAGAGGGGAAAAGCACCGCGCAATGGCACAAACCTAGTGATCACGCAATGGCTCGGGCGCCAGGATCCCCACAATATTTAGTAGCAGAAAGCAGAAGCAGCTCTGGTTTCTCTGAAACTGCTTGCAGGCCTGAGCAGGCAAAGAATTGAGGTTAAGGCCAGATTGCAAAGTTAGCTCCACGTCCGCTGGCTGTGGAGCTGACTGTTTGGCTGCTGGTTATGCATGATGAAATTAGTTATCTTCCTAATAAAATGTTTGGGGTACCCATTCCTGATGAGGTCGTCTTCAATGGTCTGGAGCTCCTTCTTCAGGCTGCTCGTATTGGAACAGGTGCGAATGGCTCGTTGAACCACTGAGCCCTTGTGAGCTACCGGATGAGCTGACTCGTAGTCCAGGTATCTACCGGAGTGGGCTGGTTTTTGGTACACGCTGAAGGCAAGGCCTGTGGGAGTTCGCTTCACAACTGCGTCCAAGAAAGGAAGATAACCGTCTTTCTCTTCTTCCAAAGTGAACTTGATGGAAGGCTCGACCCCGTTCAGGCAGTCAAGGAAAGGTTGCACGTCTTTCTTCTTGATAACGCAAAAGCAGTCATCGAAGTATCTCAGGAACACCTTGGGTATAGGCTAAAATAATTCCAATGCCTTGTTTTAAATTGCTTCCATTGTAATATTTGCAGTCGGGACTGAAATAGATGCCCCCATAGCGGTACCAAAAACTTGCCTGTAGATTTCGCCCTTGCGCGAGAAGCAAGTGTTAGACAGGCAAAACCGTATCAAGATGCAGAGCTCAGTGACATCGAACGGCGTGCGATACACTAATGTCATGTGCTTGTGGAGGAACTGCCTGGAAGTGGAGCCCTCGCTCAAGTCTTCAGAAAACGTGGTGTGCAGATCGCGCATGTGCAATCAAGCAAGCTCAAGGGTGACTTGCTTAACATGAAGGATCCTCCCTGGGCAAGGTTTCCCTGGTGTCGTCTACAAAATCCCATGCGCCGACTGCGAATCGGTATACATTGGTGAAAGCGGAAATTTCTGCCGGCATCATAAACGGCACAAAAATGACGTCACCAAGGGCCACACCGTGACGAACGCACTTGCAGAGCATGCCGAGAAGATGGACCAAAAGATAGACTGGGACCACGCGCGCATCATAGCTACGGAGTGGAGTGGATAAACTTTATTAAAACGAGCTTCAGGTTGACAGATGTGGGCGAAGACCTACATCGTGTCAGGGAAGTAGCCGTTGTCTTCAACGTGGGGCGAGAGCCAGTTGTAAACCAGGTGTTCAAACAATTTGCCGACACATGAGGTCAGAGAAATACGCCTCAGATTCTCGGGGTTCAAGGGTTTGCCGGGCTTGGGGATGAAAGTGACGTCTGCGTGTCTCCACTGTGGGGGCAAGGAACCCGCCAGCCAGCACTCATTGATGTAGGCTAGAAGATTTTCTAGGACGGCATGGTGGAGAATTCGCAATAATTTGTTAGCGATTTTGTCTCGACCCGGAGTGGTGTTTCGAGTGAGGTTGTACGCTGCCGCCTCGATTTCAGCAATGGAGAACGGCTCGTCCATTGTGGAACCGCTCGTCCACAACAAAAAGGTCAACAGTGAAGCACTTATCAATGCTCACATTCTGCTCATTGATACCAGAGCAAAAGTACATTCAGCAGTCATTTTATTGTTAAAGCCACCCATGATCCATACACCTTCCAGCTGTACTGCAACTTTCACAAACACCGACAGACATTCACATCCATGGACGTGGCCTTGGCTCCAGTTCTTGCACAACGTATTAAGAAGTACTCTCAAAAGTGGGCAATGTCACGCTCGACACCAACCATAACCTCGAAGTTGTACTTGATAAACTATTTTTAAATGCAGAGCATTTCTTGAACTCACATGTAATTGATTGATTGAAGGGTTTAACGCGCCGACGCAACGCAGGCGATGAGGCGCGCCGAAGTGGAGGGCTCCGGATTAATTTTGGCCACCTGGGGATCTTTAACGTGCGCCGAAATCTCGTACACAAGGGCGTTTTTGCATTTTCGCCGCCATCAGAAAAGCGGCCGCCGCGGCCGGGAATCGAACCCGCGACCTCGTGCCCAGCAGAGCAACGCCTTAGCCACTGAGCCACCGCGGCGGGTAACTCCCATGTAGCGTCCGCCGTCCATCCGCAACAGCTCAGCGCGCAGGTGCGCCCTCTCCCCCACTCCTCCTCTCCCGCATCACGCTACCCTCCTCGCTCTCAACAACAGGTCCGCACCCCTCCCCCTACACTATATAAAAAAATAATAGTTATCGGCGCCTGGTTTCGATCCCACGACCCTGGGGGCGGAACGCGAGGTACATGGGGCTCTTCCCACTGCGCCACAAAAGCGACACAGAATCAAAGGGTACAAACGCGCCTTATATCCTTGACTCATTCAAACTACGTCAAGAAGCTGCTGATACACGGCAGCAGTTGCATCGATCTCGTCTTCACCAGTTGCTGCAACGCACGACAACTGCTTAAAGACCCCTTAACAGTACACTTTAGCGACCACGAAGCCGTTGTTCTCAGCGTCCAATACAACGACAACAGCAACAAATAAATAAATAACGACTTACAACAGCCTACTCCTTGCCTTCACTTCTTGCGTCACAAAAAAAAAAGAAAAATTTGGCCCATCTCTCCACGAGGGGGGACTCGAGTCGCAAAATCATGAAAGTAATAACTAATCTATGAAAGAAATAATAATAATTACTAGTAATAAGCAATAATAGTTAACACATTCACTACCACCCCACCACCACCCCCCAAACACTAACGTTAACGCAATACACCCACCCCCTACGCGACGCATTTACTCGAGTCCCCCCTCGTGGGCAGATGGGCCCAATTTTTTAAGCCTGTTGACTGAAAGGATTGTTTAAGTGCCCGTTTTGTGGAAGAAAAAGAAACAGCTAATGGGCACAACCCGTGAATGGGCACAACCCGTGAATGTGTTTTCTAGCAGCTGGCTTCTGACGAGACTTGCATAATTCTGAACGAAATGTGGGACATTTTATAATGCCGCTTACCACTAAGTAAATTCATTTGAGCAATTTTCCAAAACAGTTTACACAGTGCGGAGTTAAAAAGCAATAGAATTTTAAACGTAGAATTTGAAAGTGGTCAAGCGTTTTAGCTGATCAGGAAGCTGACACCTCATATGAAGAATGTTTGAAAATGTTTAAAATGCAATACTTTGAGTCATTCGCAATAAAACACTTTAAACCAAGCAATAAATCGCGGAAACCATGGATTACGAAAGGTATCCTTAGGCACATACAGAAAAAGAACAAACTTTATCAATTATTTCTTCGTACTCGGGATCAAAGCGATTGGAAACGGTACAAGGCTTTCAGGAATAATCTAAACAAAGAGAAAGATCAAGCAAAAAAAGATTATCTCTTTCGCGTATTTAATGCAGACTGTCTTAGCAAAAGTGAGACAGTGTGGAAAAAATTAAACGACGTTTTAAACAGGAAAAGAAATCCTACTGAAGTGCAAACTGCTATTGTTGATGGCAAAGTATTAAAAGGGAAAGAACTAGCCGACCGAATGAACGATTACTTTACAGAGCTGGCGGGAGGCGCCAACAAAAGCGGATGCACTGACGTAGCCAACAGCATATCGAGCAATGCGCACACGTTGTTCTAACGGCAACCGATGTATCGGAGGTTATCGCAATCTTCCGTGGACTGAAAAACAGTCGTAGCAGAGACGCTGACGGCCTAGAAATTGCGCCGATAAAACATGTATTAGACCTTATTGCGCCTGTGTTAACACACATCTATAATTTAGTTCTGTCAACTAGTGTATTTCCTAAAAGCATGCAGATAGCGAGGGTAACGGTACTTCACAAAGCCGGGGACAAAAATGTTTTCAGCAATTACCGGCCGTTGTCGATATTACCGATATTTTCGAAATGTATTGAAAAAATTATCAACCTTAGAATGGACTGTTTTTCACGCAAATACAACTTAATTACAAGCAGCCAACACGGTTTTAGAAAAAAGCATTCCACTGAATCTGCATTACTGATACAAAAAGAAATAATTTTAGATAATATTGAGAAAAAAATGATGACCCTAGGAATATACCTCGATTTCAGTAAAGCCTTCGATCGCGTCAATCACAATCTTCTGCTCCCTAAATTAGAAAGATATGGCTTTCGAGGAAATATACTAGCTCTTTTACGGTCGTACCTAGGATCACGTAAACAGTTTACAGAAATTAATAAGTGCAGATCTAATGTCGACCGGTTGTCACAGGAGTGCCGCAAGGCAGTATTCTCGGTCCCATTCTCTTTCTGTATTACATAAACGACATTGTTAATATCAGTACAAGATGCACTTATGTCATTTATGCTGATGACTGCACAGTGTTTGTTAATGGAAAACAATTAACTGACATAACAGAACAGGCAGGTAGACTTTGTGGCGAGATAAAAAATTGGTCTGAAACCAATAACCTTTTGCTTAATTAATCTAAAACAAAGTGCGTCTTATATAGGGCTCGGAATACACCCATAAATATACCAAACAGTATTATTTTGGGCCCATACACGGTAAAGCTTGAAAAATGTGTTAAAACGCTAGGTGTAATATTCACTGAACGTATGTCCTGGAACGATCATGTTGACTTAGTGTGCTCAAAAGCTCGCAAAACTCTTGGGATAATAAGCAGGTATCGGTATTTCCTTCCTTTTGGAATTAAAAAATTATTATACAATTTTTTATTCCATTCGCAGCTCAGTTATTGTGTGTTAATATGGGGAAACACAATAGCAAGTAATCTAAACAAACTCACGGTTTTGCAAAAAAAAAGGCAGTCAGAGCCATTGAAAATGTTCCGTGTAATGCACACACTGATGAATTATTCAAGAAAAGTCGGATAGTCCGAGCATTTAAACTATATCATCAAAAACTAACTAGAAGCTATAAAAATGCAGTGCAGGGTAAATTAGCGGTATTTATAGAATTAGCTAAGCTACAAAAAAAGATTTTGCCATACTCCTGTCGATGTCAAATTCCTTGGCAGATACCATTCTCACGCACAGAATATGGGCGCCAGGGATTATGCCACACGTTACCCAACACATTAAATGAGCTTTATAAGCACTGCATCGATCCTTTATCCATGAGTGACAAGAGCATGTTGGAACTATCGTTGTGATGGCTTTATTTGAATTTTACTTGCGAAAACGAGTTCCTGAACGCAGGAAATATTGTTCGTGTCATTTTCATGTATACATTATCACTCTCGCGTACGAATGTTATGTGTCATTGGAATTCTAAGATACCATGTCCTGAAATTTTACCTCGTTGCCTGTTTGCATTTTATGTACTTGTTTTTACATGTGACAGGCGCTACATTGCTGAATATTCACGTTGCTTTTGTTTCGTTTTTACGGTGCACGCCTTCATTTAGTTTTTTCTAAAGTGAACAAATACTGTTTCTAATTGCGTTTTACCGTGTTTCCTCAGCTATCTCGTTTTTTTTTTGTTTTTTTTCCCTGTGTGAAATGTTACCCAGTAGGAAATGAATCATCCAACAGTATGTATGTATGTCTTGTGCTTGCACTTCTTTGCTGCTAGTCGACGGTGGCCGGAGCTCTGTCAAGCTGCTTTCTTGCAGCTTTTTTTCGGCCGCCATTTTTTCACCATTTTTCCCCTCGTGTATTCATTTGCTGAAAATAAACAAATTGAAAATGACAATTGGAAGCTCTTCCTGTTCATTACCCCAAAGGCTTGGACAGTAGACGCTTAAGCACGCTGCACCAGTTGCGAATACAAGCATTAGTGTCAAGCTGAACTCCGCAGAGTAGAGTGCTAACATCTCCGCAGAGATGTTACAGCCACTTGGAAGTTGTGCATAGTCCGTAAGCCTCCGAGATAAGCTCTCATCATCATCAGCCCATCCTGCTGAGAGTGAATGAAAGTATTGTGGCTGGTTATGTTCAATTCCAACCAAGCCAAACACAAGAGTAAAGAAGGAACGAGCCTATCAAAATAAATACTCAAAGCAGATGCAGGAGGAAGTTTTGTTGCCTAACCAGGTTAGAGGAGGCGAAAGGTACTGGAGCGAAGGAAAGGGAAATAAAAGCCAAGCAGTAATTTTAAGCCTTGCCTATCATTTCATTAAGACTTTCCAAGTTGAAAGCACAATGGTACTCTAAGTAACAAATCTGAGCATAGATGAACAATAACTGAACTGTCACTAATTGTTAACCTTATGCACACCAGACTTTTAAAGGACTATTAGCAGAAGTTCCAAACTTGGCTCACACGGCGATCTTATCGGCTGCACTTCTCCCATGCTTGCACAGTTCGAACTTGAGCCTCCTTCCACAACATGCCAGCCAGTCCGCGAATGGTTTCAGTGGTATCTTGAGTAGATATATCTTTGGACGGGCAGTTGGGCTCCACCCACGAAAGTGAAGCTGCGCTCCCTGCACGGATTCTGCAGCGCCGCGTGCACAGATCGTTTCTGCGGAATAGTCAGGATACATTTCTCGGCGATAGTACTACTGCCCCGGGGGAAAAATTGCAGAAGCTACATGCGAGGTCGGATTGCGTTCGATGATGCCGTGCGCTACCTGACGACACTCGATTCGTGCACACGCTGACACTACGTCGCTCGCGTTCGCATGTCATGAAAGACAGCTACCTTGTTAGCCCCGGCGCGACGCGATGGAAAATACGGATCCCCACATTTTATAATTGAGCCAACACTCCAGAATTAGAACATAAGGCTTGGCATGGAAGAAGCGAGGCACAAGTAGACAACGAATGCAGGCGCTTAAAGCCGATTTTATTTATTTGTTTATTTATTTATTCCAAATACCTACAGCGCCCGTTGGGCATTTTTGTAGGGGGGTTAATTATTAATCACAAAAACAACAAGTAATCATAGAAATGCAAGCTATATAATGGGAATACAGGTTTGTCTCTGTAATCAGAACGCAGCAGAACATAGCAACAGAACATAATTCAGAACAAAGCAACAATATACGGTCAAAAGCAGTAAATCAAATGTTAGCATTCAGAAAACGCGCGCGAACTGCACGCGAACAGCACGCGAACTGCAAGACAACGTGAAGCTAACAAAATATTAAACGACAACACTACAGTTCTAGGAGCATGTAAAAAGCGGGGCGAAGCAGCGTGCAGAAAACAACGCGTTAGGCTTACCGAGACGTGCAACAGCAACTTCACAAAAAATACCCAATCTAAATAATTACAAGCACACCTCCCAACAAGAAAAAAGCGCCGCGAGGAAGCCGTTGTACAGGGAGATAAGGACGTAACGATGCGTCAGGCCAGCCATTCGAACCACGGGCGGAGAACATCGGGACACAAGACGTGAACACACGGCTGCCGTCGTCGTTAACACAAAAAAGCGGCTTGATCAAATGACATAAATATGACGTTTGTTTTGTGACGTCACAGGAAGTCACGTGATTACTTTAGCTTGACGTCACTTCTGCGTGGCAGCAGCCGTTGCGGGGGGGGGGGGGGGGGGGGGGAGGCGTGGCTCGAGTTACGCGCGTGGCAGGAGACATACCCAAGAAAAAAAGAAAAAAAAACAAAGGCAGAAAACGGCTTGCGGCGGTATGGTGGCGCCATCTAGGTTCAATAACGTAAACAAACGCGCGAGTACCTTGATACCAGGTTACCAGTGCTGCCATACAGGATGGAGACACCCTTTGAACGGTCCAGTGCGACTGCAATTGGGTTGTTGCAGTTGTTGCAATTGTTGCAATTGAGTTGTTGTAATGGGTTGTCCCGTGCGCTCAACGTGTTGTTCTTTTCGTTTCCCACGAGACCCAGCAACGCGAAACAGATACGATGATTGAAAGTTCGCCAGTTAACCGCGTTGCGGCGATAATTTTAGCGCGCTTTTGATACAATCACTTGCTTCTGCGGCGAGCGAGCAAACCAAAATGGCAGCGCCAGCGTATACATGTATCCACCCTGTACGGCGGACGCGTGAATCAAGGGACCCTAGGAGGTCGGTTCCTGTGATGTCATTGCAGACCACGAAAACACTATGTAGTAACACTTTAAAAAAAATGTTCTAGTTCTGTGTTAATGGCAGGGTAATTTCCTCTATTGTAATCGCGAATTCGATTTGTTGTTTTACCAGACAAGGGCTTCGGAATGCTTAAAGTAAGTTGAAGGAGGTTATGGTCACTAAAACCGCTCACATTTGAAATTGAAAGTATTGTGTCAGGAGCGTTAGTGAATACCAAGTCAAGGATATTGGAAGCACGGGTGGGTTGTTTGACTCCTTGGAAAAGGTTGAAATCCAACGTTAGATTTACTAGTTCTAGAGACGCGTGACATGAAGATGACATGTGTTCCCAGCCGATAAAAGGAAAATTAAAGTCACCAAGAAGATAAATATGGTTAGAGGGACACAACTGAATGGCATGAGAGATGCTATCACGCAAGTCTTTCAAAAAGGAATGACCAGAATCTGGTGCACGGTAACAAGCCCCAATCAATACCACACTGGATGACATAGACAAACCTGCCAAACAATTTCAAGGGAAGATTTCGAATCAATGCAGTGCGAATGGAGCGTTTTTTTAATGGCAAGAAGTACGCCGCCACCGCGCCTTTTTATGCGGCCGTTCCTATAAATTTTGTAAATGTCATTTTGTGGTAGTATTTCGTTATCGCCAATATCTGGATTCAACCATGTCTCCGTTAGCACTACTATGTCCGAATCGCTATCATCAAGGAATGAACAAAAACGTGTCACGTTTGGGTAACAGGCTTCGAATGTTTGTGTATGAGACTGAGAGCGAAAAGGCTGCGTGGGGCGCAAGAGGCAGCGCTTGCGAGTTTAAGCTTACATCTAGCTATCTGGTAGATTGTGCAACGTTATCATTAACGGCATCATACACATATACCTTCTTATCTAAGTGAAGCTTGTCAAGGAACAACTTGAACGGTTTGTGAAATGTTCTGGCAAAAGCGACCAGCTTTCTTCTAGCCACACGTGTTGATGGCGCAAAGTCTTCCCCAATCGAAAACGTTGTCCCCTTAAGTTTCCGGGCTGCTGACAAGATGCTCTGTTTGTCCTTGAATGAAGATAATTTTGCTGTAATGGGCCGGTTTTTTTCACTGGAAAATTTGCCAAGATGGTGTACACGTCCATACTGCACACCGGTAGTGGCAAGTTCGAGTTTTTCTGTGCAAAATGTGATGACCTTTTCTTCAGACGTGGCCCAATCCTCTTTTTCGTCGTCCTCTAAACCGAAAAATATCATGTTGGAACGCCTTAACCTGCTTTCTGCATCGTCGCACCTGTAAGTTATTTGTTTCAGCTGACTTGAGATATCATGCAAGGCATTTTGAGAAGGAACAGCTTCAGGAAAAGGTGAATCGGTCACGCCGGCTTCAAGAGCAGTGACTTTCGACATACGTTTCTTGATTTCACCATTAGTAGTAGCTGGTTCCGCCCTAATACCTTGAAGTTCAAGCAAAACAGACTTCAGTTCAGTTTGCAGTTTCTCAATTGCCTCCAAAGCCGAATCGAAGGCAACGCCCTCAGCCTTGCTCATCGGGCCAGGGTTCGATTCTACATCGCCCGCCAGCATGAGCAGCAAGTTGACAAGGGAAGAAGATAAGCACAACGAACAATTCAAGACATGTTTTTTAACGCAGGACAACTCCAATGGGCACGACACCGCTAAAAGGCAGTAGTTGCTTGCCAGCATTGTTGAACACGAACAAGACATTACCCAAATATAAGGCCGAAAATCAATACATAAGTGATGTTTGCAGTGTTGAGTTATTAAAAAAGTACGGATGCTTGCTTTTTGCGACTAAAATACTACATCAACTGCAGAAAATGGTCCCTTGCTGTTGCCCGCCCTACCTAGCGGAATCCTACGAAATCAAACGGCACCAGCAACGAATGGTCCCACAAGATAGGTCCCAGTTTCCGCTTGGAACGATCGTGGAGTCGGGCAACGTGGTTCTATAAACGCTGTAGTTGGGTGCCTAGATTCATGCTCGTCTCCGTCGTACGGCAGCGCTGTCATCGAGGCACCCGACTGGGAGCAGTGGAACGCGGTAAATTTAAATTGACTGAACAAACCTGTAGCGTGTTATCCTGGAAGGAACGAGACGGGAGAGGAACAGCATGAGTGGTGAGCGGGAAATAGAAGGGAAGCATTTGCCATCAGGAAGGGGAATTTTGTAAACACCTTTTTCACAGTTCACAAACGTTTGCACGTGCTTACTCCACTGCTCGGTTCGGTAGTGTCGTCAGATCAACTGTCGTCTCCTGTGCCAGGTTACCCCGCTCTCGAAAATAAGTCTTACGATTCTTTGTTCACGTTTGTTGCTTTGCTCTTGTTTTATTTCTATTATTATTCTGTGCGTGCGTGTCTGCGCTTGTGACATGACGCCGTGGTATCATTCACTGCAGGTGAACAGGATATGCCTTTTCGTATGCTGTTAGTGATCTCATGGCGCCATGCCACAAGCACAGACACGCACGCACAGAATAATAATAGAAGTAAATCAAGAGCAAAGCAACAAACGTGAACAAAGAATCGTAAGACTTATTTCGGAAAGCGGGATAACCTGGCACAGCAGACGACAGTTGATCTGAAACCAGATGACTGGTATCGACAACGATGAACCGCAGGATACAGTATTATGATTTGTACTAGCTGCTATGTAATTATTTGTGGCCATCCTAAGCTATCGACAAAACGGGTTTTCTGATCATCTGCTACCTCATTCGGCTCCTTCCTACCGTGAATCGTCATCGCTCGTTTCATTTTGCATATCCCAGGTGGCAGCAACTATCCAAGATCAGCTTGCTCGTCTATAATGGCCGCCATTTTCCCATAGTCGAAAATCAATATTATTTATTTGCAGAATAAACACTTATCTACTGTCTTGAATGGAACCAGCGTAGAAGGCACGGAGACGGAGAGAAGAAACACACCGGACAGCCGCTGGTCTAACAACTGAGTTTTATTAGGTAGAAAGGAAATATATATGCGTAAGGGATCACAACACAAACAAAAAAAAGCAAAACGAAAGAAAACCAAAAAATTACGGCCAATCTACCCTGTGAATGTTGTTGGAAAGCAAAGCTGTAAACGGCACCCACAACGATTACCCACGCGACGTCACTTAAATTCACTCTCGTCGCTCTGCAAATAGTGAAACAAGAGAGAAGCGAAATGCACTTAACCACACCCCCTATTACTTCAGAGATATAGATATTCTTGGTGAGGTTAACTTAATGCATGATGCATGGACAATGGTTGGTTAAGTTGTATTGGTGTAGCACGTGAGTGTAAACTTTTTTTTATAAAATGAAGGCTCAAACCCTGTGTTAGACGATCTCATTTCTCCCTCTTTGCCGTCGCAGATGGAGGCGACAAGATCGGCGGCAGAGACGGAGGAGGAGGAGGAGGAGGAGGAGGAGGAGAAAATACTTCTATTCACATTTCTGAGCGGCCCCGAGTGCGGCCAGGGGAGTGGTTCCTTCTTCACTGCAGCCCATATTCAGTCCGCGTTGCCTGTGCCCTGTCCACCAGCTGCAGCCGGGTAGGAAGAGAGGGGGTGGACAGCAGCAACTCCCATTGCTCTTGTTCGGTAGTTGGCGGAAAGAGAAGAGGGTACTCAGGGCTAAAGTCGCACACCCCTTTTACGGGGCGGAGTGCTCCTGCTTCTGAGCCAAATTTACATTGAGCGTCGTAGCGATTCGGGGGCATTAAGTGAAGACGCGTCGGGTGCGGGAAGGAGCCGGATTGTATGAGCCGTAGGGTATTTTTGTTGTTGTATGTAAAGGTCAGGGTAAGGTGAAGGTAGGGTTTGTCTCAGAAGGCGATAATTGTGGGTTATGTCTCTGAACGAGACAAGCGAGCGACAGTCCTCGCGCAGCTCCATTGCACGGGGGGTAAAAGTGCAGGACTGATAGGCGTATTCATTGCCCTCCATGGAAGCGTAAGCGGGTGTCCAGATGAGCTGAATGGAAGGATTTAGGGAGTGGTTTTTTAACACACGAAATGCAGGTCGGGTAGGCTTGTTGGGAATCGGTGACTACCTTCCCAACCTCTGGTTGAGTGAGAGCCAAGGCGATGGCTGCCTCTTCTGCTACCGTCATTTCCGGTCTTGAGTGAGGCACTGTCATGTGGTAAGAAGAGCCCATACCTGAAGGGGGATTGACCCGAGAAGATGAGATAAGAAAAGACAAAGACAAAACAAGAATGAGAGTACGGGATGGCGAGAAGGATTTGGAAGGGACCAATGAAGAACATACACAGAGTGGAACGAGGTCTTGGGAGGAATGGTGGCAAGTTCGGGCAGTGCCCCACAACGCACCAGCGGCATCGCACCATTTGGCAGCGGGCAGCTCGGAAACACTTATTACCAGCGGCTTCGCACTTCTGGCCTCCTGCTGACCGGCGGTTTCGCACCGTCGGCGACCTGTCGGGCCGTGCCCCACAACGCATCAGCGGCATCGCACCGTTTGGCAGCGGGCAGCTCAGAACCACCGATTACCAGCAGCTTCGCTCTGCTGGCCTCTTGTTGAGCCGTGCGGCTCAGGGAACCCGTGGCATCGCACCGCGGTGGACCACTGAAGACCACCACGCGACATCGCGACGTACTGCTACGTTCGGCAACGCGTAAGCCTACCCACCGCGACACGTCATCGGAATAGCAGCGGTTTCGACGTGCTACAGGGTGGGACTTGTTTTACTTTGCCATAGACAGTCAACGTATTATAGTGACTATTTGACTAGATTTTTGGTAGTGTGAGGTCGTGCTTCTTTTTTTTGTGTGTGTATAGTGTGATATGCTTGTGAGTGTGCTATGATCACGTTTGTTTGAGGTTTTTTTCTGAAAATATATTGTGTGGATATCGAATGCCTCAATCCGAGCCTCATTTCTCTGCCGCGTGAGACGCGTGACATTTGGTGAGAGAGATGCATCTCGCGAAGATTTTAGCCTTGGCTAGTACATTAGGTTTGAACAAAGATGAGGTTTTTGAGTTGTTAAATAAAGATTGGCGCAAAGTGCGCGAGAGGTTGTCTGCCCAGCTAGAAGATTTGGACTGAGAAAAAGCACAGTTAACGCGGCGTCTCGAGGAAATTGAACGCAGAAAGTACAGTGAACGCGCCGCACGTGAGCCTGAAGGCACGTGGGTCGCCGACCTCTATGAGGCACGTGAGAAAGGAATGACGCAGATAGCTGACAGCAAAGAAACACGCGCTTTTAAGATAACGCGGTTTGCACAGGGCTGTGATGGCAATGAAAAAATAAAAGGAAAGGGTTTCTAGCAAACGACCCTCGTGAAGAAAGGCGCATTCGAAGCGCAAGGAGGTGAACGGGCCGGGTATGGCAGAACCGAAGGCCAGGCGCTTCGAGATCGTAATCGGAACACGCCAGGCGAGGACAGCTTGCGGCCGCCTAGTGCTTCTGATGATTCAATGATTTGACGGTCTCTGAAAGAGTAATAACTGAGACGGAGACACAGGCCGCTCCGTGCACTGGCAGTAATAGCATCCGGTCAGCAAGCTCTACTGCTTGTAGGGTAGAAATGCCTATGACTATTGAGTGTACACTTGTCCCAAAAAAGGACCGTGAAAATTCTTTAGGCGGCTCGGCGGACAGCTCAGCGTTTAAGACAGTAAACGGGGTCACCAGTGCGCAGCCGAGTCAGCGGATTTCACAGCAGCTAGGACAGCTCTCTCAGACCCAGCTCCCTGTGGTCGATGAAGATTCCCGACTCGAGGAATGCAGTTGGGCAGTGGAAAGGGGCTGGTCCCAGGTAAAAGGCAGTTGCCAGCACCCGGTAAGGGAGCTGACAAGCACGGGGCGAGAAAAAATGCCCACGTTTTTGTGAGCGTGCGAAGCAGAGGAGGAAAAAGAGTTTGGGTCTTAGGAAGGTTCGAGTGCATGAGCGGAGCTGTGCGAAAAGTAATACGATAGCTGGGAAGTTCGTGGAGTTAGCGCACGCTACCCACATGACGCGCAGACAACCAGCTAAGGCCCGTAAGACGAACGGCTGGCTCCGTAGTCAGTACCCCGGCAACGGTGGCATCGACGTTTTCCGCTCTTTCTCTATTTCTTTATAAATTCTGTAATATTTCTTGTATTCAGTTAAGTTCAGTTCAGTTCAGTTTATTGTAATTAATAACAAGGATACACCGCACTGGGATTGATATTGTCACGGGACGTTGCGGACAATCCCCGTGGCGCCATGGCGCACCACCAAGGATGGTGACGACGAAGAAGAGATGTGTGCGCCGCGCAGCCATGCCGGGCTCCGTTTTGGCATTATGTAAATAGTTCTTTAACCATTATGTAAATACATCGCTTCATCGCTACATGGTCCGTGTCAACTGCCGCCACGTAACATTTGGTGGAGCGTGCGGGTTCGTCATCCCCATCCTGGTCCCAGCATCGCATCGCATCGGTATGGACGTTGCCGCCAGGGATATCGAAGCCGCGCCGGGCAGCCCCAGCCCAGCAGAGACCACGACACGACGATGTCTCCCGCCTCGTGTCCCCAGCCCGAAAGACCCAAGTGACGACAAGCCGAGATGAGCCGTGCCCATACAAGCCGAAGATGGATTCCCCCGCACTTCCATCCAACGTGGCCTTAGGACCTTTGGCGCTTCGTCGCGGCTGAAGCCATTGCTGTTGCTGGGTCAGGCATCGATCAACACCATCATCGTCATTCATGGCGGCAAGCGATAAGTCTGCATTTCTCATCGCACACTCATCCGAATTCATTCGCCAAGTGGCGTCGGCGTCGACCGGGACGGTCGTCTTCGACCGGCGGGGTGATGTCACGGGACGTGGCGGACAATCCCCGTGGCGCCATGGCGCACCACCAAGGATGGTGACGACGAAGAAGAGATGTGTGCGCCGCGCTGCCAGGCCGGGCTCCGTTTTGGCATTATGTAAATAGTTCTTTAACCATTATGTAAATACATCGCTTCATCGCTACACGGTCCGTATCATCTGCCGCCACGTAACAATATTACAGAAAGAGGTCCCGAAGTGCGGCACTACATTGCTTCTCTTTGCAACATAACCTGCTTGTCTTTGTGTGCTAACAGTTGGCATTACTGTTTTTTCATTGGCTGCATGAAACAAGCAGAGGAGTCAGTTTTGCACTAAAAAAGCAATTTCGCACTCACTGCAGCAAACCAAAAAAAAAAGGAAAAGGCACATCTCGCATAAAGCCTTACTTATAATAAAAGCCTCAGGAACAGGAGACAGCTGGCTCGAAGCAACTTCCTGGTTTCTGGTTCTTCACTGGTGCTTTCTCCTGCAGTGTGGAGTGCTAAAACACAGTAGGCGAACAATCACAATAAACAAGTGACAGCTGAGCCTGGAAATTGAGAATGGAAAGAATACGCTTAAAGGGGCCATGAAGAGAAAATAAAATTGTTTAATTTGAAAGGACTAACCTTTAGTAACATACTCCAATCAATTCTATCCCAAAAAGGTGTTTCTAAAGCTAACCAGAACCAGAGTCTTTCAATGTTTTACTGGTCACGAAACTTCGGCGCTCGTTTCATATAGGGACCGCGCGCGCCGCTACAGGCGCCACCGCCGCACGAAGGTCATCCAGCCGCCGCGCGTGCGGCGTATTCGCCAGCTCTTGGCGTGCAAACGCTTGCTGCTTTTGGTGTCTGCGCGCTGATTAAGTGTGTTTTTTAAAGACGATAGTCTTCCTTGGGCTACTTAAACCCAGAAATTTTGGTCTGTCTGTATGTCTGCATGTCTGTCTGTCTGTCTATCCGTCTGTCTGTCTGTGACTCGATTCAGCCACCCGGCCAAAGCAAAACAGTGCCTGCGCAATAGTCTTATATAGTCACAGCTAAATCTACCCGTCTATGTCCGGCTTGTCAACATTGTGGAAGAAGAACAAGACATTACGCAAATATGAGACAAAAAATCAATACAGAAGTGATATTTGCAGTGTTCCTTTATAAAAAATCAAACATGCTTGACTTTTGTGAAATTAAATACTTCATCAACTGCAGAAAAAGAATTCACTCCGCCGTCGCCTGCTGTCGCCCGCGCCACTATAGGGTCTGGCGCCATTTTAAGAAATCAACCGGCAACAGTTCCGCAAGGTTCCACTAGATAGGTTCCACGTTCTGCTTGCAACGCACGTGGAGTAGGGAAACGCGGTTTTATAAACGTTGAAGTAGGACGCCTCGATTAACGAGCGTCTTTGCCGTACGGCAGCGTTGGCATCGAGACACCCGGTTTAGAGCAGTGGAACGCGGGAAAATTAAAATGATTTAAGCAAACCTTTGGCGTCTTTACCTTGGGAGGAGCGCGACGCAAGAGGAACAACATGAGAGGTGAGCGGGAAAGCGAAGGGAGGCATTTACTTCGCAAAAGCCGATAAAGACTATCGTCTTTTGACGGCATTTGCAACGAAAGGAGCGGATACGCGGCCAATTTTATTTTTTCGTAGTAGTTAGCGATGAATAGTCCAGTCATTGTGTATATCACCTGCCTTCAATGGGGTTTTATTTTTCGAAGTAAATTACCGTTGACTTCGGCCGCGAACGGCAACGGCTTCTGTGGGCTCTGGCACAAGCGCTGCGCCGTCGTGTTTACGGATTTTTAAATCTATATTGCTTCTTTTCGTAAAGCAAAGTTGTAATTACCACATATACGGTAGCTGTGTAGTCACGGAATGCAGCGGGCCTATCGATAATACAATAAAAAAAGTGAAAGAAACTAAGTACGCGTCGTTCAGATTACCCTTTTAAAGGAGCCCTGAAGCGAAAATACCACATCGTTTAATTTGAAAGAGCTAGGATTCAGTATCTCACTCAGCTCTATTACAGCCTCAAAAGATGTTTTTTAACGAAAAAAAAAGCAAGTATTTAAAAACTTTCAAATTTTGCGCCACAGTGACGGGTTATGAGAAAGAATGACGTCATACCGGCCAACAATGGGGCTTTTCGATTTACAGTTTCGGACTCACGGCGGACTCCCCGAGAAGCAGTCCAGCATTCGATTTTCCCATGTATCCCTATGGCTTCGGGGAATCCTCGGACTACCCGCGGACTATCCGCGGTGAGTCCGAGAGTGTAAATCGAAGAGCCCCACTAAAACATAATTTTCAGGGCGTTAACTGCACGTTAGCATTCAAGTGATGCGGTCAAATGGAACCAGAGGCCTCATTACAGACGTCCAGTCATGTGTAATCGCGACAGGTCAGTTAGGCAGCCGTCAATCGCACAAACAAGGTTTCATGACGTCATAGAAAAGTTGCGAGAAATTGGCTAGGGGGTCGCGACTGCTTCACACGTTTTCTTTCATATCTCCGTTATTTGTTCGAAGATTGCGATGATATTGGTATCATTGTTATCGGGACTAAGCAGTCTTTCTAATAAACCCAACTTGTATTTTGTCTTCATGGCTCGTTGATTGCTCTGGAATGCACAGAACGCTAAAATAGATAGCCCAATAGTATTGTCGTTTCGATGAGTTGTTACACACTTGAGAACATCTAAAAACGCTGCAGAAACGCGAAGGATCAAAACACAAAGAGATATATGTTGCACCATGTATCTTTCTGCATCCACGCTTTGCAATACTTAAAAAAACAGGAAGCGAAAAAAGAACAATAAAGCTGATTTTACGAAGGGAGACAAAAGAGCGTGGTCGAGCGTGCAAAAATTTATTTTTTCACGCTGCGATGTGCCGCACACGGAGAAAACAGAATATTTCCACGTAGCCAAGAACGAAGCAAAGCTTCTCTGAACGCAGCGAGCTAGCGATCTCCTGCACTACAAAAGACTAGAATGAAACACAAACGTCGAAGAAGCAGTCCGCAGTGTGACGTGCACAGATGAACGTCGATAAAGTGAGCGCGGCGTTTGCTATGCATGCATTACTCTCGGAACGTTATTAATTTCAGATCCATAAAAATTGGATCGAGAACATTGTCGAAGAAACAAAAAAATCAAATTAGCGACAAGGTGGCACCCTTTCCATATCAAACAATATTGCCTGACGGGATGTACGACAAACAGAGAAAACGGGCGCTCCGGTTGAAACGGCAGATAAGAAACCGGAATCGGCCACGCGCGGTTACAAAACAAACAAAACGAACCCTAAGGGATAATTCGCGGAAATATGAAAAGTAAAAGCACAAGAAAGTCCCAAAGCTTTTTTACACGTGAGCGTGAGCGCAAGGTAATACAAGTTTGCAAACAGGTAATGGAGCACCGCTACAACCTGACTGATGTGACAAAAATCCAGTTTAAGTTAGCCTTGTACAATTCTAGGTCCACGATGCTCTCAAAAGGGTACATTGCTTTTTCCATTGTCACACACAGTGCATTTCCACACACTGTCACACACTTATAATCGAAGCTGAAATCTCCCGTTGCTTGCATTGGAATGGCGCGCCTCCAATTCTCACGCAGCTGCCCGTCGCTCGGTCAACAGAACAAGGAAACATTTTCTGTGGTATCGTTGTACAAGGAACGACATCCCGGGACGCAACACATGTTCGGCATCGTCGTTGCACTACTTAAGTGGCATCACAAGAGCGCGATATGCACGTTACATTTTTTCCCCGCAAAAAACAAACACAACTTGCCGCGGTTCCGCCGTTCGGGCCAGCGCAACGCCGCCCGAAGCGTGACCTCAGTGAGAGGGTGGCGCCACCGCGCGGCGGCCAAACGCAGCATATGAAGCTCTCCCATTGAGTTACGGAGCAGTTTCGTGACCAGTAAAGCATTGAAGGACTCTGCCAGAACCTAAGCAATTTCGCATAAGACGTCAGTGGTTACTTAATCAGAGAAGTACTAAAATCAAAGTTATCAAGCATTCAAGCAGTATGACCAAATAGAACTAGAGGCACGCTGCAATCGCATTGTTTTCTTACGGGAGGCTTTGGTTGCCGCCCACCAGTACCACAAAAAGGTCCCTGAGGCATCACTGTGTCCCACTGCTTCAATAGTTCTCCGTAATATCTGCCAAAGTTGAGGATAGTGTGCATTAGAATTATTGTTGTTATTAGGATCAAGCAAGATTTTAATGGCCAAACTCGTTGTTTGGCTTTACGGTACCTATGCAGGGTACAACTTGCTCATCGCATGGTATTTCATCATAGGCAAGGGATCTAATTACTTGAAATGTGGGGCCTCGTCCCAATGTAACCTGATCGTTTGTTCTTTTGTGATCATACCAATGGAAGTGGTATAGAAGCATTCAACTTGACAGGGAATCAGAAAACAAAGAAGCATTGATAGCAGGAGAGAGTGCTGATGTCACAAAAAAAGGAAGAGGCAGGACAATTCAGTCACTTGCACCCCTCTCTCCACTGTTTGAGCTAGGTTGTGTGACCTTTAGCCGCAGAGGAAAATATGGCAACTATTAAAGTAGAGGCCCAACAAAACAAAATCCACCTTTAATTCGAAATAATGTGGCTTTGGTAACTCACTCAATTCCCATCACGAATGACATTTTTTTGCAGCAAAAAAGCAAGAAATATAAAAACACTGTCAAATTCGGAGCTACAGTGATATTATAGAAACCATAGTTATCAGAATATAAACTTCACATTAGCATGCAAGTGATATGACCAAACAGAACTAGAGTATCCACTACAATTGCCTATCATGGTTGCGTGCTTTGGCGGTGGTTTTGTGTGGATTGTGTGATTGGCAGCCGTCAATTGCACAAACAAGATTCTGTGATGTCGAAAAAAAATTGTAGGAAGCGTCTGGATTTGCCACTGCTTCACATATTTTGTTCAAAACCAGATTTATTTGTTAGAAATTTGCGAAAAAAATGATATTATTTCTATCAAGGCAAATCAATTTTTTTGTATGAACCAATGTTGCATTTTGTCTTCATGGCCCCTCTAATGCAAATCATAGCGGTGGAGCCAGGTTATGGGATTTGAGTTTTACGTTATAGCTCTTGTTCATTTACACAAAGCGAATTGATTTTTGTTGATAAATGAGATAAGGAAAAGGTAAAATTTTTTCAAAATTGGTGAATCAGTGCTAGTATTGAGACTTATGGCAAAGGAAAATTTACAAGCGAATTTTGAGTTTTACAATTCTTTTCATGGGTAACCTGAGGTCATTCTGAAAAAACGATGGGAGATGGGACATACTATTCTTTGTCATCGCGTGACATACACAAAAACAAACAATGATCTCGCCTTTCATTACGAATTTTCCCATGTGATGAAACGACCGATTACAGGCGAACGCAATGCGATGAAAAAGACAGGCTAAAAACGCAATACTTCCCAAACGTCAACTCTGCACTAGAGGTGAAAAAAAGGCTGCGATGAAAACATTTAGCAGCGACTCGCCAGGAGTGAAGGAAGAAGAAATTCGTTCGAGACAGCAGTTTATACTTTATCCAATATTCTCACTCTCAGCTGTCGAAGAAGATTGGGTCAAACAGATGAGTAATGAACGTACAGTGCGTCTGCACTCGCTTTCCGTCTCGAAGACGGAAGCGAGGGCGGACGAGTAGACGGTCTACTAAATACGACGTGACATAACGCACATTAAGAGCAGTCGCAATGCAATATTTCGTTAGAAATAAAAAGAAAACACGTCAGTACTTTCCTAACACTGTGCAAATCGACATTTGTTCCGGTGCTTTACTTAAAAACCGCGTATTTATGGCGTTCCTAGTTCACAACAACTGATTAGAGATACCGAAAATTCAACGATGAACAGCTGAAGGCAGGCGCCTCGTAGGTGTTGTGAAACCCCAATTTCTATTTCACGACGCCTGACGTTGTTGACGAGCTTCACGAGTACGGCCCGCATACAAACACATATCGCGGCCCGAAGACCGCGAGGATGACGGTCGCGACGGCGGCAGCCGGTCTCTCGAGCGCAATAACTGCGAAGCGCACTGCGCGGAATTGCACCACTTTGTGAATCGAGTCACTGCGATTAGAAACTGGTATGTCGGAAAGTTGGGGGCTTTAAGAAATCTCTCACGTTTCTGCGTCACAAAGCGAGGGGCAGGATTACTGGTCTTTGTTAAGCCTTCGCGGGCAAGTGCTTTCAATACATGTATAGCAGAACAGGGCTAAACACACTTGCAAATACATGAAATACATTAAAGACAGACCAACATACCTTCAAACATCGTCACCATACACTGCACTGGTGGGCACCCACGACGAATCGCAGGACGCCGCTTCGTTGAGGTCCCTCGTTGCACCGAAATTCCAGTGCCCACACACAAAGACTCAGCACATAGTATGGTAGAAATAAGCAAACCCTGGCTTCCTGCCACGTATAGTACACGTGTCGGATGGTGCACTAAAGTCGGGAACGGTAGTTTATATTGAAAATCATTGAACAAGTTAAATAAACTGAAATTACGCCTGGAAACGATCGAAAATTATCCTAACGTGCCTAGCCGCCCAACTATAGGCACTATAGCCCAACTCCTTGGCCGCCATTCCTTACTGGCTTTGCATTGGCTTCGGCTCCTGTCGTCTTTCTGCTGGCTGTACTGAACGTTCAGTTTCAGTTTAGGTTTTTGTTTCTGTTGAGGTGCTTTACAAAAAAAATAATTTGAGGAGATCCGATAGTCATACACCACAGAGTTTCTCAAAGCTACTGAGAATCTTTGTCATAGACTAGGGAAAGCACATCTTACATTTGCTAGATCTATTTTGGTTTCACCCGTTCTTGCCAACTCTCACCCCACTGCTGAGCGCAGTCATTTCTTGAATAACTAAAGACCGCATTAACAGATGTCAAATGAACTTCACAAGTTGAAGAGAAAGGTAGATTGTTTTCTGTGCTATAGGCCTTATGCAAAAGTGCTGCCCTCTGTCGCAGGCGAATCGAACCCTCGCTTCGACGCCATGTTTAAGGATAGCGCAGGTCGGGAATACGTGTGCTACAAGGTGCTGCGCGTGCGTGTTATCGCTTCTTGGTGACTCGCTGCACATCTCGTGCTGTGTTGTCGCACGTAATGACTGATGAATGGTGTGTGGACTTGTCTGCGTTGCCCCGGTTCCCGTCCGGCTTCGCGGAGACATATTACGCGTCCAAAACGCAATCGCAACGGCACCAGGAGCGCAGTTACAAGTTCGCCACCGAATCGTACGTTTGCCTGCCGACGATGAAGACGAAACGGTGCGCCGGGTAAGTACTCTTGGTTTGTTGTTATTTGTATGTGCTTTTGAGTTTGCGCAGAAGTTCTTTAATGGTGCCTAGAATGAATTACATTCTAAAGCCTACCGAGCCATCAATGGTGCCGCACGCAAATCGAAGTTTTGAAAAATCGTGTTCCGTTTCACTTGTGCGTTTCTTATTTTATGCAATAAATATTTGGCTCACGGCTCTTGTTTGTGCAAGTAGCGCTGGGGTATCGTGTTTTGCAACAAACAGTGCGGTAAATCGTCCTTATGAAAGCGAAAAAATATTGACGAATGCTCGCTCTTCCGCGATTCAACTTTGCGCTTGTTTTTGTAACAGCAATCCTGGGTCGCTCGCAAAATAAAAATCCCGTTTTTAAGAAATCAAATAGCACTGCAATGCTGCATCCCGGTGCAGAGTAAATTTTCGATTTATGGAAGCGTTTTGAATGCAAAATAAATACTAAGGAATTCTTGCCACGATAATGAATGTGCAGATTACAAACGGTCGAACACATTTGGTGATTAATTTTTATAGGACTAACGCTATGAACTGCGGGTTGCGCTTTCTGTCGCGTGAAAGCACACTTGAACGCATCATGCGCAAGCGCATTGTTTGTGCGAGGGTCATTAAAAAGGCTGTCATATTTTCGTCAGCTTTGCTTGTGGCGCTCGTTTCATTTATTTTGTCTGTGTGAAGACTCTTAATTTATTTTACCCACGCTTGTTAACGTGTATACTACTTATGGAGTGTTTAAGGACTCTCTTGTTATGCAGAGCAGGTACTGTAATCTCTAACATGGTCAAAGACCATGGTGCTCTAGTTGCACACTACGTAAATTGTAACGTTTCCCTTTATTGGGTCGAGTTCACTGAGTAGTCAAACAACAGTCTGGTCCCTGTCCTTTCACCTCCTCTTCTTCCTCCTCATCTGGCTGCTGCCCGGCTCCTCGTCGACCTCTCCCTCTTCCTGTTACACAGGCCGCCCCTCTGTTGTCAACCCTCCTGGGTTGATACGGCACTACGTTGCACATAGACGCAGCTTCCACGATGTTATTAGGTCCATTGTAGCATATGTACTTCAAAATTCCTTGTTTGCGAGCAGTCTTCGCAACCATGTAGGGCCCTGAAAAAGGAGCCTTGGAACCCTGCAAGCCTTTCCGGACAAGGACGTAATCCCCAACGTTAATGTTCGGAACCTTGCCCGTGTGAAGACGGTCGTAATGCTTCTTCATTGCGATCCGGTACCTTTCATTTTCTCTCTGGGACCTTTCTTGTTCACGGAGCACTATTGAATCGGTAATCCCCAGGAGGTTATCGGCATGCAGCCACTCAGATTTCCCATGATATGCAAAGTATGGACTGCATCCTAAAGCGGCTGTGTGCGAGTGGTTGTGGTGTGCAACAGCGGCTTCTAGAGCACATTTCCAGCCCCCTTTGAAATCTGGATAGAGGGAAATGAACTGCTTGATGTCACGTATAGCTCTCTCAGCTAAACCGTTGGCTTCAGGGTGGTACGGCGCTGAGAAACATAGCTTCACATTGCGCTGGAGAGCCCAATTCTTCAACTGCTCGCTCCAAAAGGCTGGTCCGTTGTCGGCCACAATTGTTTTGGTGTCTTTAAACATATCCCGGTTCAAGAGAGAGATGACGCTCCTTGCATCTTCCTTTCCGGCTTTACACGCGACCATTCGCGTGCGCTAATCAATTGCCAATAGGAAAGCTTGCGTGCTGCCTCTCCCCTCGCCTTTTTTCCTGAGCTCCGCGAAATCAAGGTGGATCGTAGCGAATGGGGTTTTGGAATGTTCTGCGATGATCATTGCACTACCTCTGGGTTTGAACTTGGCCTTGCAGATTTGACACTGGTGACAGGTCCGTACGTATTCAGAGATGTCTTGCTTCATGGTGTTCCAATGAAATCTTTGCTTGATTTTCCAGTATGTGCGCCAAAATCCGTCATGTCCGCCAGAGTGAGGTGAATCGTGGTAAAGAGCCAAGATTTTCGGTACACTAGTCTTCGGTACCTGTAAACGACCATCTTTCAGCGACATCGTCTCTGTGCCATCCCATAAGAGCGCGCTCACGTGGTGATCATCACATGGGGCAGGTATGTGGAGTCGTGACATGGCATCGGCGTCCGGTAGCTTGTCACCTGGTCTGTGAGCAATGTCAAATGCGAACTGCTGCAGTTCACTGACCCACCTGGCCAGCCGCCCTTTTGGATGGGACAAATTCAGTATATAGGTCAAGGCTTGATTGTCTGTGAATAACTTGAAGCGTCGGCCCTCCAAGTACGTTCGGAAGTAACGTAGCGCCATCACTACCGCCAGGGCCTCTTTTTCGGTTGTAGAAAAATTAATCTCTGCCTTGGTAAATGTGTAAGAATAATAACCAATGGCCCTGAGTTGTCTTTTCGGTGCTTCCTTGTCATCCCTTTGGTACAAAATCGCCCCGGCTCCGTAATGCGATGCATCTGTGGTCAGTTCAAACGGTTTGGTGAAGTCTGGGAGCGTCAACACTGGGTCCGACGATATTATCTTTGTAAGCTCCCGATATGCGCTGTCGCATTCCTTGGTCCATTCAAAGGGAACATCTTTCTGCGTCAATGCTGTGAGGCATTTCGACTTAGTGGCGTAATCCTTGATGAATGCCCTGAAGTGTCCGGCGAGTCCTAGGAAGACGCGTAGAGAATGTACGTCATGGGGCTTGCATAGCTGTAAAATTCGCTTGACGGATTCCTCTTTCGTGCCATCAAAAACTCTTCCAAGAAAGACAACAGAATTTTTAAAAACTCACTCTTCTTGAAATTAATCTTCAGTTTAGCTTTACTAAGGGCGTCTAGCACCTGTGAGAGATGTGATATGTGCTCATCTCTGCTCCTGGAATAGATTATTATGTCGTCGACGTACACTCCACAAAATTGTCCAATGAACTCTTGTAGGATGGTGTCCATCATTTTCTGGAACCATGCTCCAGAATTCTTCCATCCGAAGGGGAGTCGGTTGTACTCATATGTACCAAAAGGAGTCACGAATGCAGTGAAGTGCTTGTATTCCTCCTGAAGTGGTACTTGCCAATACCCTTTGCACAGATCAACTCGAGAGAACCAAGAGCAACCACCGGTTTCATTGATGATGTCGTCTATTCTTGGCATTGGGTACGGGAACAGGTCAGTCTGGCGATTCACAAGCCTGTAGTCTGTGCACAGTCTATATGTACCATCGTCCTTGAGAACCGTTGTGATAGGCGACGCAAATGTTGATACGGAAGGTCGGATAACACGATACTCCAGCAGACTTTGCAGTTCAGTTTTTAGCCACTTCTTTTTTTCGTAGGACATGCCATATGGTTTTTTTCGTACAGCAGTAACATCGCGCAGTTGAAACGGCACTTCCATGACTGCTGCGGCTGGCGGATAAGTGCCTACACACAAAAGTTCGGGATATTGTGAACAGACGTTCTCGCTATTCGTGACCAGCCTGATGGACGGCTTTGTCTGCGCGCATATCGTCTCAGTAGAATGGTCAACGAGCACCTCATCCTTCCAAGAAAGGTTGAGCTTCAATCTCTTCATGTCAGGACGGGCTAGGATGAAATTAAACTTCGCGTCGTCTATTAGTAATGCTTCTACGAGCACTTTACTTCCCTGGTACTCGACTTCGACGCGCGTCCATTTATCAAGCACCCTAGCAGTCCCATCGTAGCCATGTACTTGGACAACCCTGCCAGGAAATATGCCATCTGGCGAGGCACGTCCTGTACTCATGATGCTCACTGATGCTCCTGTGTCCACTAAAACGTTTTCTAGTCGCCCGCTGACATACATTGGTGCATACAGCAAACTGGATTCAGATTTAATTAAGTATACAGTCTCGCTTGGGGTCTTTGGGTGGGACCGATCACCCTCTTTTATTCGTTTTTTGGCTGATGAGCACCACTAGGCGTGCCGACCGATGGTAGGGCATTCCGAGCAGTTTCGTACTGTCTGGTCTGGCCTATTGGTGGCAGAAGGTCGACACAGACGTCCCTCAGCGCATGGAGGAGTTCTTCCGCTGTGGTAGGAGCCCTTGGAAGAACCTGGCGTTGAACGGCTTTCGTCATACCATGGATGATGAGTGGTACAATGGACGACTCGGGGAGATTAGGATCGGCAAGCTGCAGGAGTCTTCGCTTCTCGTAGAAGTAATCCACCAACGTCCCCTCCTTGTGTTTGAAGAAAATGGCCTGATCCCAACGCTCAACGGGGTTCAAGTCGAATGCGCGGATGAAGCTGGCTCGCCAGTCGTCCCAGGGCTTGTCAGCGTTCCCTGCCATCCGCAATTCATACCACTTCTTCGCGTTCCCCGAAAGGTATACTCGTAGGTTATTTATGCGATCAGAGTCTGTTATCCAGTGATTGTTGGAGCACGCGTATTCGTAGAACTGAATCCATGCCGCTGGACTTGAGGTGGTACCATCAAAACAATCAGGCTTAACTTCCTGTCTGTACCGGGACGGATCATGACTCAATTCCATGAAAGACATAAACTGCTGTTGCTGCTGAAGTTGTTGTTCTTGCAAACGCACAATGTGTTCCATGATACGCGTGAGTCCCTCTGGTTGGTCTGACCTTGCGTTCACTGATTCACTTGGCTTAATCACCCAAGCTTGAAAATCAGCGGCGCGCATGTTCACCTTGATGTTACTCTTCAACGCTAACTCGTCTAGCGTCAGTTTAGCTTTCGTGGCAAGGAAAGATATGAAGTCAGGTGTGCTGACCTTTTCTGGGAGGATCACGGTCGAATCATCCCCGTCCTCTTGGTAACCGTTGACCACCAGACGACCATCTTCACGCTGGGTCAGATTGAACAACACCCACATTGTCCAGAATAGTCGGCTGCGCCAAATGTAACGTTTCCCTTTATTGGGTCGAGTTCACTGAGTAGTCAAACAACAGTCTGGTCCCTGTCCTTTCACCTCCTCTTCTTCCTCCTCTTCTGGCTGCTGCCCGGCTCCTCGTCGACCTCTTCCTCTTCCTGTTACATAAATCATTTTGGATTATTTTTATAATCGTCATGAATGCTTCAACTACCAGCCGTCCTGTTTATTCCCAAGGGTCTGCATTAAAGGCCACGTCACCCCGTATTCAAATTTAGGTCTAAATGACGGCTTTCTCCCCTTCTCTTATTTGTAAGCACTAGTCTAGTTCTTGAACAGGTAATGTTTCTGTGCCTGTATTGAATTTCACGGGTCTGTTGTTTGGTTTCAGTGTCGCTGGTCCTGCTGTTGCTGTGCGTTGTGCCTTCTACCGGAGCTTCTTCACCATCAGGAATGCAGTGGAATGACACCTGCAAAAATGAGATGATGTGATGATTGCCATGGAGGGAAAAAACAACCTCTTTAGCTTGTTTTCCGTACTGAAAGTGTGTGCTAGCTTGTAATCGCAAGTACGATACGATAGGTTCACCTAAGGAAGGTAGCAAAGAAATACTTGATAAAATGAGAGGGTACAACGGTAGTACACCCCAGAGAACAATGTCTACGAAACAGCTACCCCCTCCTCCCCTTCGTTTTACCTCCTCAATTATGCACTGAAAATGCTCAATAATCATTTATTGCGCTAATTGCAGAACAAAGCATACAATAAATGTACCTAAACTGCGTCTTTTTCCATGTATCTTTTTTCGTTAGAAGGGCATCTTTTTTTGCGCAGCGTTTTTTTTTTTTTTTTTTTGCGTGTGCTTTTGGTCAGATAATCGTCATTCATGGCAAGAAAAATCGCGGATCAAGCGATGGTTCGTGTTCGGCACGGAGTTCGTTCACGCGACCACTCGAACTCATTTTGCCCTGCATTTGGTGTGAACGCAGAATGCTTACATCGCGTGCAAACTTCTCTTCGTTGTGAGAATGTAAAAAACGGAATCTTTCAAACAGTACATAAAGTACGTCCGGACATGAACTGTAGCAGCGACGTTCGCTTTGAACTCGCAAAGCATGTAAACACAGCGGTTGCACCCTCTATGTTCAAGCCAGTTGACACTCCTGCCTTCCGAGGGATCAAATAATTTCAAACACCGGACCAGCAAGCACGAACGCTAATTTATCAGTATTACACGCACGAGTGCTGGCCGTTCCATTTAGCATTCGCTGTAATTCTTTTTATAGCTTCGATCGCGTTCGCGCCGATCACCGAAGTAGTAGTCCGCAATCGCCGCTGCGTTAGCGCGAGGTCGCGTTCACGCCGATCACCAAGTAGTATAGTCCGCAATCGCCGCTGCTTTAGCGCGAGGTAATTCTGGCATATTGAGCCAAGCAGGCAGTTCTTTGGTAACCCCTTTCATATCACACGGACATAATTTGTTGTTGTAAATTGTTGCATGAACGAATTTTACACGGATACGATTCGCTGCGCGCGCGACACGCAATAAACATTAATACTTTGACTTCTAGCATTCTTACATTTGCCCCTTGTTCCCACTTTGTGTGCAACATGGCACACAACAGTATGTAGGCATCCTGGACGACAGGAAACGATATGCTCCGCTTTCCAGTTGAGCCCTTGAAATGGCGGTCGCGCTCGCGGTGGCCGCGAGAGGGCAGCAGATTTTGCATAAGGCCTATAGCTTGAGCTTGTCAGTGGCTTTAAAACGAGATTGAAGTTAAATATTGGCTTCTTTCTACATGAGGCCGTTGCTTAAGTTTTCAGTACGCCTATATGTAATTGTAACGGATATTTTTAGGGTTACCACCTAACGAAAACCAATTTTCACAGATGTTTTCGCATAGTTTAGGCACTGACATTAATAAGAGCTTTCAGACGTTTCATGCGCGGCTTGAGGAAGTTTAGCTGTAACAATGTGAAAGAACCCAAGGGTTTGACGGACAACCGTCTGGTCGGGAGGGTACATTTGGGAGAGAAAGAGGGCACCGACCAAGTAACGAAAAAGAATCATAGTGGTGAAACAGCGCGCAAAAAACCAGGACAGAAAGAAGAGGACAACAACACCAGCGCTGACTAACAACTGAAGTGTTTATTACGAAACTTATTAACGAAAAAGAAAAACTTAAAAGACGTTTCGGCTCCCGCACGGGAGCCTTGTTCACAATGCAACTATATCATATTTCACTGATATTTCACTGATTCGGCTCCCGTGCGGGAGCCGAAACGTCTTTTAAGTTTTTCTTTTTCGTTTCTTGGTCGGTGCCCTCTTTCTCTCGCAAACAATGTGAAAGGTGCTGCATTTCAAAAAAGCGGCTGCAGTACATGAAGCAGCAACTTACAAAAAAGAATGAAACCGGAAAAGTCGAAAAAAAGTGGCTAGAGATAGGGGGGGGGGGCTAAATCAAGCAAAATTAGAATAGGTGATCTTGCAAACACTGTTGGCGTGGCTCCTGTTTGTACGTCGGGGTCACAAGTTTTGTATTTATGTACAACGGCGCAAAACAGGCGTGTGGGTGCCTTTAGTTACAGGGAGGGCAAGGGTGGGTTTACCCTGTGAGGAAGTTTCCGAATTTTATTCGGGAACCGCATCGTAAACAAGGGGTTTCAGTTAGAGTTTGAACTGCGACTCACCGCTTCTTCGTCAAATGCTTCGCGAACACGCCTACAGGTTTTCTTCTTTTTCCCATCAAAAACAAAAAGGATGGACGTCGACATCTGCAAGTTTATTTTCTTTGCTCGGTAGAAGGACTGCCGAACAAGTAAAATAAATAAAATTTGGGCATACCTTTCCCCTCAATTCTGTCACCTCTATGTCTAGAGCTAAAAAGCGTCACTCACCATCCACCTCCACAGAGCCTAATGATGTTTATACGGAGAAAAAGCACCTATCCCCTTGTCCCCCTCCCCCACCCCTCCTCTTCCCTAAGTTACAATCGGCCCGACGTTTGAGACGACAGTAGACTCACTTCCCGCCCTAAGTTTTTAAACAAGCATATAGTAACGCACAGAAGCGATGCTTCTTATCACTATCTTCCAAGTGAGGAAAAATCTATAAAAGTAGCGCAAGAGCGTTTTAAACACCACAAATGTCCGCTAGGCTGAAAATGTTCGCGAAAAAATATAAAGCGACCGGTGCAAGAGTAGAGCGCATGTGGGAGAAACTGGATGGGAGTGACGGAGGCGTAGGGGCAAACATTTTTTTTTTGTGTTTAGGCAAGAGGCGACTTCATGCCGATCTTTCTTCAGCAGTGTCACCCGTAACCTCCATTGGTGTGTCGTTCACTTTATAGATGGCTTGTCACTGACAACAATATCGAACATATTATTCAAGTACTTGGTCAACCGATAGCCTCACAAGGAAATTGTACGCAAGTAACGATTCGTAATGCTCTCGTATTAATTCATTTTGGAGACAGAATGATCACCCTGCCAGCGTAAAAATGGCGGCAGTCAAAATCATGAAGAAAGCGTTCAAATGCGCTAGATTCGCTACATTGAAAAAAAGAGCAGTGATACACACGTTGCCTGGGTGAGAATGTGTTTGTGGTAACGACATGGACAAAACTATTAAAGTGATAATTGAAAGCATGCTATAACGACGCAGGGAAACACGGTGCAACAATCCTTTAAATTTCCATGTTATAACACGTATACGCGGTTCATCACAACCACGGAATACATTGTTTCCAAATTCAGGACGCGCATAGCACGTGATTTCGTCCTATGAGGATATTCAAAACCGCCGTATGTATAGCTTGGTTTAAACAACCTGCGTGCAACCTAGTAACGCTTGTATTATCATTTGTTCATGTCAGGAGAGTTCCGACATGTCCCTGGGTGCCAGAAATATACGGCTTCGCAACTTCTGTGGTTCCCACCATTTTTGATGAATAACTCACCTCGTCTCGGAGTGTTCGGGTTTGGTATAAATATACATTACAGCGTAAAACCTTAGCATGGCCTCTAGCTATCTTAAAATACAGATTTCGTATCCTCGAAGGGTCCTTTTTTTGCCCCGGTACTGAATTCTACAGCAAATATAACCGAAATGAAGCGTCAAGGATGTTCCACTCACCAATGACAAAAGATCGGGTTCAGCGAAATATGCAGTCATGTATGGCAGGGCTAAGGGGTATGTTGCTTTTACGACGCAAATTTAATACTATTTATTAACCCAGCACATGTATCAAATGAAAGGCTGATGTGAATGAGTTGCGCCACGAGTATCACGGGCACTTAGCTGTGTGCTAGTAGCATGTGCATTTGCGTGCTAGGCTGGGAAAATGAAAATTAAAGGACTTGCTTAAATGCTCATTGCCTACATGTTTTTGCTTTTATTCATGAGCATCGAGCCTAAAACAACAGAGTGGCGCTGTGCTTCGAAACACAACACGATTGCTAGTTAAATCCACTGCAACAGCTGCTGTTGTTTTTTTTCGTGGTGGTGGTGGTGGTGGTGGTGAGAAAACGCTTAATGAGCCAAAGGGAAGTGGTATAAGGGCGTGGTTAGCCTCCTAAGTCCAGGAGCCCTCTTGTCCGGGCTGCCTCTACTGCGCGCCGCACCAGGGCGACCTGGTGCTCCGGTGCGGAGCTGGTCAGCTGGAACTCGGGACCACTGCTCAGGGGAAGGGGAGGGGTGGGGATATGGGTGTTAGGGGCAGGAGAAGACGAGGTGGTAGTTGTTGAGAGGGATGTGACAATGTGGGCAGTCGGTTCGTTTTTGAAAAAAAAATGCCCTTGCGTCACCTTTGCGGCGCTCGTTTACTATCCTCGTATGATGTAAAGGTAGCATTTAGGTGTACCTTGTTGTTTAAGCGAGCTTAGGCGCAACAAAAATGTTTGAAGGTTAAGCTAGAATCCCACACACGAATATTTCAGTTAAAGCAAGTCTGATGTCAGTACCGTATCTGCTTTATCAGAGCTTATAAACTAAAGGAGAGATCTTTCTGCCTATAATGGCCTTCATTAGCTGACTCACAGAAAAGCAGATTCGCGGTAGAGGTCCGTGCCACCGCTAGGCGCACGTGAAGTTACATACCAAGCTGCTGCACGCCATGAAGTCCTAGAGATTTCTAATAATTGCAAAAAGAAACACCAAACTTCGTTCGTTGAATGTATAGATAGTGTTGTCTACCAAATTCCCCTCTTTTGTGGTAAACAGTATGTTGGTCAAACCGGTCGTTGTCTAAATGATCGCCTTCGTGAGCACAATCGCAATGTAAAAAAGAAAAATGAACAAGATGGACTACTAGTTATGCACTGTAACGCATGTACAAATTGCAAACCATTCCTTGATAAATGTGTTATTATTGGTAAGAGTAAGGACAACTGTACACGTGAAATCATTGAGGCGGAAAAGTTAACCAGGTTAGGAAGCTCTTGTGCAAGTTCGACTTCTATGAAATTATCAGAAAAAGAGATTGCCTACTTGTTTTCGCGCTGATGTACTCATGTGTGTGACGTCACGGGATTCTTGCCTATAAATGTGTGTTATCGTTTTCAATAAAGGTGTTGGAAGTTAGCGCCATGTGTGTCTTCTTGTCTGTGTCTCTCGTCTTCTGCGCTACATATTTGCAAGTTCCCGCGGTCAAGCGGCTCATTCCCCTGCACCATTGTATTTCCCGCCCACCGCGACCCCTCCTTCCAGAGGTCGTCACGTACACACGCGCAATACTCTGTCCGGAGATCTTTTCTACATGGGTGGCCGAAGAGAAAACGAATATTCCGCGGCCAGATGCTTGTCGTTCGTCTTTAGACCTTTGTTGGCCAAATAGGAAAGAAGTAATGCGTGGCCAGACACTTGCCGTTCGTGTTCCGCCTTCCGCTGGCCAAATGGGAAACTCTTACTGCATGGCCAGACGCTTTTTGTTCGTCATCAGACGTATGGTGCCCAAGGAGAAAGCGTGCACTCCATGGGCAGACGCTTGCCGTTCGTCTCGGTACCTAGACTGGCCAAACAGACAACGCGGTCCCCGTGGCCGGACGCTTGGAGTTCGTCTTCCGACCTCACCTGGCCAAAAAGGAAACGAGTAATCCGTGGCCGGACGCGTGCTGTTCGTCATCGGACGTATGGTGACCAATAAAAAGGCAGGTTCTCCGTGGCCAGACGCTTGCCTTTGATGTAACGACCTCTGCTGGCCATACAGTCAACAAGTATTCTGTGACCAAATTCATGCCAAAGAACATAAGTTCTATGGCAGGTCAAACATTGCCAATGGCCAAACAGGCCAAGCATCGGCCAAAAATGGGCCAAAGGCTGGCCACGTTTTCTGTGCTGCCTGGGGACCCAAATGTTCCCCACAAGCCCTAATGACACGCTGGAACTGGCGCGAACGAACGCCGGGAGGCGCCAACTCATAGTCACTAGAGACTTCAATGCGGCGCACCTCATTTACGGTTACACTTCCGCTAATCCAAGGGGCAACTACCTCCAAAAGTACGTAGACGAGAAGGCGTGGCTGATACTCATCGAGCTCAACATACCCACTCGCATGGGCACAAGCGCCTCTCACGATACTACGTCAGAGCTCTCCCTGAGCAACCAACAGGTGACGTGCGTATGGCGAAACAAGCAAGAGACACTGGGCCGCGATCATTTCCTTATCAAATTTATTATTTCAGGCCCTGAGCTACTCCGCAGAGTGGGACGTGCCGAAGTTACAGACTGGCCCAGTTTTCGAAAAATCAATCATCGCACGGTACTGAGGACACCGCAGATCCGACGGCGGAAGATGAATGTACGGAATGGATTGCCCGACTTATTCACGACCAGGCCGCTTATACTACTAACATAAAGATAAATACCGACAATCCCTGCGTAGACACGCACCTTCTACACATATGGGAAGCTAGACACAGCCTGCAAGAGCGCTGGAAAAAGCAGCGGCACTATAAAAAGCTCCGCATCCGCATTGTGCAGCTCATTGAAAAGGCGACCAAATACGCATGCGAACTGTGCCGTGGGAGTTGGCTCTCCCTTTGCGACGCCATCGCGACGCCATGATCTCCCTTTGCAACCACGTGAGCAGGACAAAAACGTGGAAAACTCTTCGTTACCTCCTGGACCCCTGCTATTCGAAGGCGACGTCATCAAACCAACTACAGGCATCTCGCACAATCACTCAACCAACACACTTTTGGCGAACCTCGAGGCAACATTCTTCCCGCCCGGTCCGCAACAGCGCCACACAGACTATGATGGATCGCCGAACCCCGCAATGGATCAAGACATCCTCATTTCGGAGGTGCGAGCAGCACTGTACCGCATACGGAAAAACACCGCGCGAGGTCCTGATTGAATTTACGACAAGCTACTAGCCAACCTCGATGGTGACTCCCTCGTGTCCCTCACCGCGTGCCTCAATAGAGTGTGGCGAGAGGGCAAGATCCCTGCAGGACGGAAGCTCGGCTACGTTCACCTCATTCCCATACTAACATGACCCCTTCCATTGACAACCTACGAACTACATGGCTAACGTCCTGTGTCGGTAAACTCATAGAGCATATTGTCCTCGCTCGCCTCCAGCGTCACCTCGACGATCGGTACCTCATACCAACCTCGAGGTTTGGATTCAGACCCCACCTGTCCACCCAGGACATCCTCCTTGAGATTAAAGAAAACGTAATGACCCCAGCCACTCCCAGTTAAACGTGAAATGTGTTGATCGGTCGTCGACGTGGATGATCGAAGCGATGATCTGATGAAACGACGACTCGCCGGCTTATTGGCAGACGGCACATAGCCGACGATGGTCTAATCCAAGCAAACTCAATATGTACAAGAGATACACTTTATTTACACTACATATTTACAACTCATGGCTCGTGATCGCAAACAAGAGGCCGGGCAAGGCCCGCGTTGAGTGGGAGCTCGCCGCTCTCCACCTCTCCTCTCAATTCTCCTCTGTTCAATCCTCAGAACATCAAACTTCTCGTATTTACCACTAAAACCCCGCCCACAAACGGGACGTCACAACTTGAGAGTCAGGATGGCTCATTCATTAGCGAAATCTAGGTGAATTCAAAATAGTCACGTGACCCACCTCTCTCCCTCTCATACAGAAACCCACAGGTATTGTGCAAAACACAAATATAACAGAAGTGAAAACCAACCACTAAAAGCAGACCTAATGACAGGAGAAGCAGGCCTAACCATGTACGCCTATGTTTGTGCTCCGTGCCGCCAAATTTCATTTCGCCTAACAAAGCCTGGTCGCCGATACCTATTGACACATCCCAGCCGTGGAGTCGCCAGGCTCAGACGTGTGACGAATGGCAACTTCGCCCAGTAACTTTGAGCAGTGCAACTGTCATAGAATGAACGTCTGGTGACCAAAGTGGACCATTTGACCGATGTTCAGCTCCCGTCCGGCTCGGGGATTCTCGTGGCGTTAATCACGGTAGTTAAAATATCAACGGTCCCCCTTCGCCGGCTTCTCAGACGAACGCAAGGAAATCATGATTTGGAAAGCTGACATCTGTTTCAGCTATTTTGGAGTGGCCGACGCGTTTGTATGTGTCGTCTCCGGGCACGCTCGTCGGGCGGACACAAAAGCGCGGCGAACAACAAAGAAGCCTCCGGGGTTAAGGAAAGCCTTTAAGGATAGCCTTTAAGGAAAGGAAAGCCTTTTTAAGGAAAGCCTTTGAGGGAAAGCTTTTTAAGGAAAGCCTTTGATTCCGTTAAGCACGACATTTTGATCCGGAAGTTACCATTTTATGGGATAAGAGGTTTATCACTTGATCTTGTTAGTAGTTACCTAGATTCTAGGAAACAATGCACCATAGTAAATGGTGTTGCATCCAGTTTCGGAACGATACGGAGTGGTGTTCCCCAAGGGTCTATCTTGGGGCCGCTTCTATTCTTGCTGTATATTAATGATGTAGTTAATATACCCGGAACCCCATCAATAGTTCTTTATGCAGACGATACTAATGTTTTCTTTACAGGACCCAACCTCGAAATCATTACCAAGAATGCAAATTTGTGGCTTCAGGAATTATCCAAATGGCTAATAGGAAATAAGTTAGAACTAAATGTCAAAAAGACAAAATGCGTAATATTTAGAGCAAAAAATAAGCAGTTAGATTTTGCTCCAGTGCTTCTATTTCGTGAATCGATTCTTGAAGTGGTCCCCTCAATACGTTTCTTGGGTGTTATTTTTAATAATGCATTGTCATGGAATGATCATGTAAATCACATATGTACTAAGTTATCGCGTTCTGTTGGCATTTTATGGAAACTTCAGTGTTTGTTACCCTGTTGGCTTAAAAAGCAGTTGTATTTTGCTCTTGTTCAGTCCATCTTGCACTATTGTCTTCTGATTTGGGGCAATACTACAAACTCAAATTTGAATGCTTTACTTGTACTACAAAAAAAAGCTATCAGGGCTATTGCGAATTTATCCTATAGAGATAGTACAAAACAACAGTGGAGAAGCTTGGGCATTCTAAAAATCCACGATTTAGTTAATTTAAGAGGAGCGCAGGATATCCACCACATATTTTATGAACACCCCAACTTATTTCCGAATCTGGAATCTTCACCACAGACAGCGTACCCCCTAAGAAAACAACATTACAGAAAGCCGAGAATTAGAACGAATTATGGCATTCAGTTGAAGCAATATCAGGTCATAGACTTTTTAAATAATAACGAGGAGATTGAAGCGCTTATTAAAGAGTTTAAATCCATAAAACTGTTTAAAAAACATTTGCTTCAGGTATTGCTACAACGATATACCCAATTTTCAATGTGTTAGCAGACTATAATTTTCGCTGAAAGAGTGTAACGTTCGCGTTTCTTACTTTAATTAAGCTTGTTTTTTATTTTTGAGTAACTTTCTGTGTTAAACTTGACTTCCTTGTCATGTTTTCACTTTTAAACTGAACTGTTAGGCTCTATTAAACGTGTGCATGTCATGCTTTTTTCTATCTTTTCCGCTGATTTGTAAATTATTGCGGTAAAATTGTTAGTGGATGTCTTATGTGTGTGTATATACTTTTTTTTTCCTTTTACGATGTTTTTTTATTTTGTTTTTTGGGCTTCGACAAATATGCTCGCTGTGTTGCTCCTTTTCTGTACCATATAAGAAAATACTGTATCTTTTTTTTTTGTTTTTTTTTGTTTTTTTTTTTCATTTGATTTTGTGGTGTGTGCTGCTCCCGACTTCGGTGCAATCTACTTTGGGAGGAAGGGCCTCGTCAGGCTGTAGCCTTTTGCCCTCCACCTTATGTGTATATGTTACGTTCATCTCTTGTTACGTTTCTCCTTACGCCCCTCGCGCCTAACTCAGCTCGGCCGGCGGGGAAACAAACTCAACACAGGTAAGCATGCTAAACCCAGAGGAAGATATCTAGTTGCCTGGCAGTTTTAATTATTAAGTGAGGGGCCCGAACGTAACATCCCCCACGGAAATTCTGGCATTGGACTTCAAAGGCGCCTTCGATAATGTCTACCACTCAGTCATTTTGGCCCACCTGCGAGACCTGCATTGCGGGGAACGCACGTACGCTTACGTGCGAGGCTTCCCCACTAACAGGCAAGCGGTCTCCACGTTGGTGAAGCAAAGTCCCACCCCATCAACCTGGCGGGCAGAGGCACTGCACAAGGAGCAGTAGTCTCCCCAATGCTATTATTATCGCCCTGATCAAACTGGAACAACGCCTTGCAGCTCTTCAGAACATCAAGCATAGCCTTTATGCCGACGATGTGACAGTTCGGACGGGAACAGGCTCGTAGGGGGGACATAGAAGCTCGCCTTCAAGAAGCGGCCAATGTGGTCACTGAGTACGCCAAATACTGTAGACTCTCGTGCGTCCCGCAAACGTTTGAGCGCCCCGTGGTCCAACCAGGAAGACACAAGCGGGACCCACCACCACCGGTCGAAATAATCCTCGAGGGCTGCACTATCCGCCGCACTCCTCAAATAAAGATCCTTGGGATTCGTCTTACAGCAAGATAAACGGAACTCCACCCTCATAACTCGGCTGAAGCACACTACGGACCAGGTGTCTCATATGCTGCGCAGGATCATCACGGGGAGCATGGCTTTGGGGAGCATGCGGCGCTACGTCTCGTTCAGGCTATGGGGAGGTTTATTGGCAGGACGACAGCAAGGCGTTGAAACGCAGAGAGGCTCAGCTGAGTCCGAAGGGGTTCTGCCGTGCGCGCTCAGCTCTCGAGACAACAGACTGGTGATGATGATCTTGAGTCTTGCCATGATGATGATGCAGGTAGCATGAGGTAATACGCTCCGCTGGTTGTTCTTCCAACTTCACAGCTGTGTAGCTGCGCTGATAGCGTTACGTCGAAAATGCCAAGTCTTCCTCGTTACAAGGCCTTTATTATTTCCCACATCACGTACGCAGTCCCATATGCTTTGCTCAACAAGCACGAAGAAGAATGCGTGAAAACAATAATCCGAAGATCATACAAGCGCGCACTGTGCCTTCCCCCGAACACACCCACCTCGCTCCTCCTTCAACTCGGCATCCATAATACGTCGTCGGAGCTAGTTGAAGGACATCTGCTACAGCAATACCAACGGCTCTCCCTCACCAAGGCTGGCCGCCATGTCCTGTCAGAATTAGGAATAAATACACCAGGCTACAACGGCCCACTTCCAGAGCCCCTACCCCGACATATTCAAGAACGCATTCAAGCCCGACCGTTACCGCGTAAGATGCACCCGTAACACCACAGTGGACGACGCAAGGCTCGCGCGGAGGCCATCTTACGGCAGTACAGTCAAGATGCTGACGCGGTCTTCACAGACGCGGCAGCATGCCACTCCTGTCCAACGTTCGCCTAGGCAGTAGGCCCCGCCCAAGGAGGACAGACTATCACTGCCTCTGTCAAAACACTATCACCAGCTGAAGCTGAAGAGGCGGCAATCGCAAGTGCCATCTCGTTAACGCAGGCTACTACTGTAGTGACGGACAGCCAACAGGCCTGCCGGCACTTCCAGGCCGGAACGGCGCTCGCTGCGGCCCGCGCAATACTACTCCGGCAGCCCCCGCAGCGACAGATCCAGATCATATGGACTCCAGCCCACCTGGGAGTGAGAGGGAACGAGACGGCCCACGAACTTGAGCGAGAAATGACACGCCGTACGAGGAGTGAAGAAAGTGCGTCTCGGAGAGAGTTACTCCCCGCCAGACGTACTCAGAAATTATCCAACATTTACGCCTGGCCCGACGCACCCTTATCCCACCCCGCCGAAACCATCTATCGAGCAGGCACATCGCTACCGTGCCTTGCAAACAAACACCTAATCCCCACACAAAAAGAGTCTCCCACTACTCCGAGCAAATCCCCTAGCTCTCCCGAGCACTGGAGCCGCGCCCTGTCCAGCTCATGCCTGTCCGACCAGGTTCGGCTGGTGGATCGGGATGTAGCGGCTGGCAAGGCATATGGGGTCCTGGACTGAGAACTTCACCTCCTGAAGAGTGCACTCAACTTTTTCCCACAATGAAGATGTTTATCCTCCTCCTCCTCGCGTAGGCTATCTGCCTGAATCTGCATGCTCTCAACGTAATTCGCATTCGCCGCGCCAACAAAGTTGTAGTCATACCGCTTAGCAGCACGCAATCCGAGAGCCTTCACAATTGTGCTGGCTTCGGTCAGAAATTGAGCGGCGGTTTTGGACGGATTGCGGACAAGTCCAGCAAACAGTTCCTCCTTCACACAGCGCATTCAGAAGCGTAATTTCTTTTCCTCCGCCATTTCGGAGTGCGGGCGGCGAAATAGTTGCTTCATCTCCTCAACGAAGATCACGTTTCCTTCATTGGGGTGTTGCATGCGCGTTTCCAACAAAAGGGCGGCTCGTCCTTTCCGCACGAAAGAACTCGGTTTTAAAGACAGTCAAGTCAGTTAGGGCGCTTTCAAGATTCTCGAACCACGTTCGGGCTGTATCTTTTCAATCGAAGAAAACATGGCGGAAAGTTTCTTTGTCATCCCACCTGTTAAAGATGCGGACGCGCTCCACTTTCTCAAACAAGTCTTCAGGGTCTTCTCCGGGGGATCCGCGGAACGATGGGGGTTCCGGGTCTGTTGCAGGACGATGGGAGGAGTGGCTTGTTGCACCATGGCGATTGCAGCGGTCTTTCTCTTAGTTCGTTCTGGTAGAAGACTAAACTGGGCCGGTAAACCTTGCAGTCGGCGGCTGGCTCGGCTTGGGCTGGCTTGTCGGCTTTCAGAAGTGATGGAAGCATAAAGGGTGCGTGCCGAACCCCTTACCAGATTTCACGAAGCCAAAGACGACGCAGTTGTCTAGAAGAAAAAACAAGTTTATTGGGGCGAACTTGAGCTCCTATAACAACTCAAAGAATGTAGATGCGGCGAAGCAGCAGTCAACAAAGTGACGTGCACAGGCGAGTGTCGGCGGATCGAATACCGCAACGTCTGCTCTGCGGACATTTATCTCTCAACGCGAGCGTTTCCCGAAACGTGAAATTGCCTTCAGGACACTGTAGATTAAAGGAGATTATTCTAGGCTGGCGACGTTAGTTCGATACACTCTCCCTTTTAAAGGAGAGCATTCGTGCGGTATAAAGGATGGAACGCGCGTTTCACTTGAGCGGACGGATAACACAGATAACAGAGCCGGGCGCGGCCGGTCCGAAAAACCAAAAAGAAACAAAACAAATCCATGTTTCGCGGCAATATTATGTGTTAGACTTGGCCGAGCAGATTAAAAAAAGTGCTTTTGGCAAGTAGAAAATTTTGGGTTTTGAATTCAGGTCCCTTTGCTTCTCAGCAGAAAACGTGACCGCCAATCCACAAGCTTGTTTTATTAACCTGTTAAAGCTGCAAATTTTTTGTGAATTTATTGTGTCCGGTATATTCCACTAGAAATAAAAAAAGCACTGCAAGAATACATGCTGTTGCTGCTCCGAACCGATGCTGACACAAGTAACATGCTCACACAGACAACAAGAGAGTGCCAGCGTCTTACAAGGAGGTCTGAATGGTCATTTGCCAGAGAATAACACCCAGATATATCGACGTGGCACATTTCCGTGCCCTGGATTCTTCTATTTATTTAAAGCGTCATGTTTAGAGTGTGATGAACGAGATGTTGCCCTCAGATAAACACCATAATCCCACAGACTTATGTCAACAGACGTTACGTTCGTCTTATCCCCATGGTGTAAGTGCCTAAATTTGTTTCCCTTGTTGGCTCTGCACTGGGAATTGTTGGCTCAAAGCTGCCAAAGACCTAGTGTGAAGAAAGGTCCCCACTCCGTTAGTGCCATGACTTGCAGCGCTGGCTGTTTGGTGTGGTGACTAACTTGTGACATAAGCTGGAAGAAATTGTGTTGCAACCCTCCTTTCTCCTGAAAAATGGTAATATTCCTTATTGGCTCGAATACTGATGCTATTTAAAATGGCATAGAAAACGAGCGTTATTGTGTCACCTGAACAGCAATAGTGCTAGCAGTGGTGATCAGCTGCGTGTCAAGAATTCCTAAGCTGCATGATGCGGCTGTAGACGTCTACCTGCCCTGATGTCAAGTAAGGTAGAATAAAATGGTTACTGGGTACTTTTTTAGAGAGGAGTTTTCAACGTATGCTTACAGTGGTTGATGGTGGACCGCTGCATCCTTAGCTGCCTTTCTGCGCTCAGCTCTTCATGTCGGGCAGCTTTCACTGCATCATGGGTTGAGGAATTTGGCAAGTCCTCATTTGGCCCCGCACGGGGCACCTTGAGCAATCTTGGTGACGGTACTGGCGATACCGCGGACCCCGAGCCCCCAAACATAAGCTGGATCCAACCGTGGCGATGTGTTTATAGGTGGAGGGTTAGAAACCACGAACGGTGGCCGTCGGAGCCCAGGTCAAGCTTCGGCGGATGGGCTTCCTGTCTGTTCACCAGGCAGGGAGCTCCGGGACCTCTTTGACTACCAGGGTAAGGTCGAAGAAGAAAGTACCCCCGTCTCCCTGCTTTTATACTATGCTATATGGCATTTTCAACCCCCCCCCCCCCCCCCAAACGTGATCGGTCCCTGAAAAGGGGCCGCACCGAAGTTTCATTAATTTTATCTTTATTATTTTGTTTATTTTATCTTTGTTTATCTTTATTATCTTTGTTTATCCTTTATTAAAGGATAATAAATTTTATCTTTATCTTCCAACAACTGTCTTTTCAACAACCGTGAATAACTATGCTCGTTTCCTTGTAATAGAGTCAGCTGACTCAGCAAGACCTGTCGCTTCCCTGTCTGTATTCCTGGTTTCATAAGAGAACACTTTTCGTGGTTCTGTAGGACGATGGTTCATGGTGGTACAAGTTAGATTAGCGATAACAACGTCATGATCGCTAATACCGGGTATTGTGATTACAGATGATACAAGATCAGAGTCGTTGCAAAAGAGTAAATAAAGTAAGTTAGCACTGCTAGCACCGATTTGAGTGGGTGTTTCTACAAATTGCAGTAACGAGCGCGCATTGATCATTTCGTGAAAATCAGAATACAAGAGAGATGCATTGCGCAGCACGGGCCTGGTGGACTGCCACTCTATGTCTGGCAAATTAAAATCACCTCCGAGAGTAACATAACTCGTTTGGAAGCTCAACAACGTGTTGCTCAACTGAAACAGGGGTTGAGGAGTTCGTAATGTGGTCTGTGAAAAGAACCTATGGACACTGAGGCACCATTTTTCAACGATATCTTGCACCAGACAGTTTCACATGATTCGGTCTCGATGCTTATAAAAGCTTATCGAGTTTCTTAAAAGCAGTTTTTTTATTTGCGTTCTTCACTTTGCATTAACACGTCTACGAGCGACAAGGAAGCCGAAATCCTGTCTGTTCTGTGGTAGCCGTGTTCAGTGAAACAGCAGGCAGTGCGTAATCGTAACTAATGTTGGCCATGCCGCAGTCGAAGGAACGTATGACTGAGCGGGTAATATGCCGCCTCAAAACGTATAGCTGACTAAAAAAAGAACGAAAACGTACTTCGACGAAGATGAGATATGACAGGTACGGCCGCATGTATCCGTCCTATCTGGTCTTCGTGCACGATTTTTCAACGCCACGTTTTCTTTTTTCTTCGAATATGGATCAACTCGCTCAGCAACAACTTTGTTTAGCTGACGGTCGATGCACTGTTCACCACGAAGGCGACGTTTTCATTGGCATGCTCGAAAACATTTCCAAACTGTTCAAACAACCTATTATTCGAGATAAAGATAAAATTAATAAAATCCGTCTTCAATGAGTTTCCCCCAAAATATAAACATTGTTAACTACCAGCTGGGCCTACAGAATAGTAGGAACAAGCCTTCCTGCGAAAACACGCTTTACTTCCTTTTTTCTTAGCTTTAAAACAACCGGATTTATTTTCAACTTATAATAACAATCCATTCTCTGCGTATTTGTACCACTGTGTTCGAATATACGGCAACTATAGAACTTTTCAATCGAAGCCAATGACTAAACTAAGGCGAGCGCATGATATAACGGTGGCTCACGACGACACAGACGGCTTTGATATCAGCCGCATAGACGCTAGCGCCAGATTCCTCTCTAGTCTATATTGTAAGAAACTGGCGGCAAATGCTGGGTCCTGCCTTACCTGACGCGTGGGCTCGGGTCTTGGGGAAGAACTGCTCTATTTAGTAAGACTAGTCCTACTACCTAGCCATCAAAGATAATACCAGGAACCCATTGGGGGGGTTCCCATTATTCGTAGGCGCCTTATCGCCCATAAGGCGGTTTCGACGCTGGATTTGTTGTTTCCTCAACCAAATTACAAGGTCTGTGATGCGTGCCTAATTAGTCTGACGCATGCGTCCGGCGTTTTAGGCCTTGGCACCTTGGCGTTTTTGCCCACAGAGGTCAGTTCTGCCAACTGCGATGAAACGGAGGTGGAATAGAAGCACACAGTCTTGCTGTAAAGAGAGAACAAGGAAAAAAGAGAATTGATTTGTACCCTTTTGCAGAAGAAACCCCGGAAGGAGGAGAATAACATTCACTGGGGCTAGTTTATTAGGTTACCAAGAAACCACGTAAACGTAAGCGAAAAGAATACTTTACATACCGTTCATTTGGCAATAACCTAAATTGCCAACAACACTCATACGTTTCTAACATTCCATCGTCTATGTAATGTTTGTTTACTTATTTATTTCATTTTATATGACTGCAAGTAGCGGCAGTGGCAGCAGTTCGTCAAAGCTAACCCGCTCACTTCGTGTGTCGCAGGTCCCTTCAAGAAGCACCGCTGCGTCACGGAACTATTCGACGGCTGCTGGTAGTCTTCCGTCAGACACACGGCGGTGCCTGTTCAACACTCAGCGGCGCCACTGCAAGTCATCGACATCGTTCATTGGACCGGGCGGTCAACGACATTTCAAGCACCGCTATAAAGCCTGCGCACCAGGAAAGGACCATCACTGGCAGTAGCGGCAGTGGCAGCAGTTCGTCAAAGCTAACCCGCTCACATGGTGTGTCGCAGGTCAGTCACAAATTCCCGCAAATGGCCTCTGCAGTTGTTTTGTGAGCTGCTTCTGTCGCTGCTGCCTTTTATCGAATTTTATCGTTTCTTTTGGGTGTGGCTAGCTGATTGAGCCCTTCACAGTGACGTTGGCCAAACAAGACTCAGACGATGACGAAAACAATCATGGCCGATGTGAAGCGTGAGCTGGAAGATGAGATAAAAAATTGTAGGAAGGAATTACAGGCCCAAATTGAAGAACTTCGAAACATTGTGAAATTCATCAGTGATGAGTTTGACAAAAACAAAGCTGAACTCGGTGCTTTAAAAGCAGAAAATAAGAAATTGCGGGACGAGAACCAATCCATTAAGTCTAAGTGTGAAGTTCTCACCGCTCAGTTGACAGGTACCGAGCACTGCGTAAGAGCAGTACTCTCCTAACGCCAACGTGGAAATCACTGGTGTGCCGATTTGTAAGGAAAAAAGTCTTCCAGAGCTGATGGCTAAAATCGGTGACAACATCGGAGAGCCGATTTCCACGTCGGACATTAAAATGTGTCATCGCGTGCCTGTCCCTAAAACAGCGAGCCAGCAGAACATCGTTGTCCAGTTCGCTCGCCGCACAAAGCGCGACGCAATACTCGATAAGGCCCGCTAGGCAAAAATTCTCGGTACTGATCTTGGTCTTTCCGGAGCTAATTCGGTGTTCATTAATGAACACCTATGCCCGGAACTAAAGAGGCTTCTCGGGCAGGCAATATCTCGGAAACGCGAAGTTGGGTGGCGGTTTGTGTGGGTGCGCAACCGCCATATACTCGCACGACGAGCTTACGCCTGCCCTTACAAAAATGGTTATTGAGATTGAATTGAAAGTCAATTGACTTTACTCAGTAGAATGTGTTGACAGTCAATTGACTTTGAATAGAAATTTTGTATTGAGTTCTCGTTGAAAACTGGCCACCGTGTTTCAATTGAAACTCAACGCTGTGTTTCAATTGAAAGTCTATTGACTATAGTCAACATGTCTGTTGATTTCCAATTGACTTTCTGTTGACTCCCAATACACCTTTCCTGTCGAGTTCCTGTTGTGATGTATCAATTGAAAGTCTATTGAGAAAAGTCGGTGGAGTTCCAGTTGAGTCTGTGTTGACTATCTATTGATTGTCCTGTTGAGTTCCTGTTGAGAAATGTCAAATGAAAACCTATTGAGCATATTCAAGACAGCCCGTTTGATTTCATTTTAGTCTTTTATCAAGTTATTTCAACAATTGCCCCGTAAAGTTCAGTTGACTGTACTAAATATATAGTGAGTCTGCTTCAATAATGCAAAAAATCAAGGTGTGAATTGAGCAGGTGAAAAAGTGAGGTGTTTCATGGCAATGCTTGCTTTATTGCTCACGAAAGCAGCACGGGAGGACTGGAGCCTTGCAGGGTCCACTTGGCTACTTGACTGTGTAGCCTGCAAAATACAACAAGAGCCTTGTTTGTTTCCACCAGTATAGTACGAAATGATTGCGTCCCTTCTTATTAAGAATGCTGGTCTAAGTAGCTTGCTATTTTATATGTTAGATGGTTTGTATTTTTGGAAAGCAAGGCAAGGAGACAGCATTTCAACAAATGTATAAGCTTGTTTCAGGTTTTAGTGCATCAATGCAAGCTAACCACATCAATTAATTCTACAATGGGTAGGGAGTGGAACGCCTTTACTTGAATGCCTTCCGCATTAAAGCACCTGAAATCTAGAGGAACGACCATGTCCGCAGGGAGCCACAAAATCACCCGCATGGGCTAGTTATCGTGTCTTCCACATCTTTGAGGCCCAAAAGAAATCCGCTTAGGCCTATCAAGACTGGGTGAGCCACTACCAAACCTATCCAAAAGCATACCTGTCAACCTGTGGATTATGTTTTGTGAAATTTCAATGCTTGAAATGTCAAAACAAAATTAGATAACTGTCAACTTGCATAAGCTGGTTTACAAAATTGTAGCCTTGATTAAAAAAAAACTAGGGTCAGATGGTACTGTAAACTAAAGTTACTACAACAGGCAATCATTACAAATGGCTTTATGAATGAATGAGCGCATAATACTTTGTGCTTACCGACTAGTGGAAAAAAATTACATGAACCGTGAAAGAAAAAAAACTTGCCAGAAAGAACGTGACAGAAAAAAATACGTAAGTTGAATTTCGCAGTCTTTCACACTCTTGTAACGCTGAAGTATGGTGTGTGCCTTGCAGTACGTACAACAAACAAGTAGCACTAAGCAGCAGCTTGAAGGGATCATACGAGATATGGGTATATCTACATTTTTGCCTTAATCGTAACAATGCCAGAGGAGTGTCCCAGTATAACAAGGTCGTTATGCCAGTTTACACACAACGAGAACACCAAACAGTTTTGTTTGGTGAGAGGAAAAAACAGCAGAGTTGCTGCAAATGAGAAAAAATGTAAAAGCTTTTTTTTCCCTTTGCTTGACGAGATTTTCTGTACAGCAGCAGGACTAAAACTACAGTGATACCGTGCCGACCAATTATTTGGGTAATTCCTAGAGGCAGAACATTTGTCACAACAGATCGACTAAGCCCTCGCGCAATGCCGGTGTAGCATCAGTCAGTGGCCCGTCTGATGCCACGTTAGGCCAAAATGTTATTCAGTGATTTTGCTATTACTCACACCACATTCAGCCCAACTTATTCAAAACTGCTCCGAGAAAGGCAATCAGCAGGTTGTGATTATAAGCAATGGCAAATTTCAATTTATGCTAGCAAGTCGAGCAGGTGCTTAGTCAAAACCGGTATTCATCAGTTTGAAAGTTTGCCCTTACAAAAATGGATTTTGAGTTTCAATTCAGTTCCAGTTGAGTTTTTATTGAGTCAACAGAAACCTAATTCAAACTCAATTGGCTATTGAGATGTGTCAGTAGAAATTCAAAAGGATTTGTATTAAGAAAACGCAATACAAAACGAATTGACACCAGTCTATTGAAACTCTTTGGAGAACCAATTGACAAAACTCATCAGGCTGAAACATACACTTTGAAGGGCTGTTTTTTTCAGCGCTGCCCACTGTGTCTGCAGAATTGGGTATATACTAGGTTACTTTTATGTTTTTTTATTTTACATTACCATTTCTATTGAGTTAAGTCAATAAAAAGTCAACAAGGTTTCAATAGACAAAACTCAACAGAATATCAAATGACTTCGTTTAATTGAAACTCAATAGAGTTTCTACGATGCAGCGATGGCGTAGAGGTAGAACACCCGCCTCGCGTGCAGAAGGACCGTGGTTCGAATCCCGGTGCCGGACAATTCCCACCGGATTAAAAAAAAAAATCCGCGTATTGATGGAATTGCACAAAGGGGCTTGGGGTGCGGCCTGACCCCGGCGACCATTGCCGGTAATGCACTCCCTCACCAGAGCAGGATTGGCCACCCTGGTGTAGTACCGGCCACAACCTCCCATGAATACGCCAACAAACCCTCGGCCCTCAGTCCCCAGCGGCTGCGAAGCGACTGACCACGGCGGCGGTCAGACCTGTGACGCAGCAGAGGGTGCTAAGAATCACTGGATCCGGACAGGCCGCCAATGGAATCTGAACCTGGCAACGTTTAACGTGCGAACCTTATCTAGCGAAGCAAGTCTCGAGGTGTTGTTCGAGGAATTAGAGGGCATTAAATGGGATGTAATAGGGCTTAGCGAGGTTAGGAGGGCAGGCGAAGCCTTTACGGTGCTGAAAAATGGACACGTCTTAAGTTACCGTGGTCTAGAGGACAGAAGAGAACTGGGAGTGGGATTTCTAGTCAATAAAAGCATAGCTGGCAACATAGACGAATACTACAGCATTAACGAAAGGGTAGCAGCTCTTGTAATTAGGCTCAATAAGAGGTACAAGCTCAAGGTGGTGCAGGGCTACGCGCCCACATCCAGCCACGACGACCAAGTAGTGGAACGCTTCTATGAAGATGTGGAATCGGCAATGGCTAAAGTAAAAACGCAGTATACTGTAGTTATGGGGGACTTCAATGCTAAAGTAGGCAAGAATCAGGCTGGAGACAAGGCAGTTGGGAACTATGGTCTGGGCTGTAGAAATAGCAGGGGGGACCTACTAGTTGAGTTTGCAGAACGGAATAACCTACGCATAATGAATACCTTCTTCTGTAAACGGGAGAGTCGGAAGTGGACCTGGAGGAGCCCGAATGGGGAGCACAAAAATGAAATAGACTTCATATTATGCGATAACCCTGGCGTCGTGCAGGATGTGGAAGTGCTCGGAAGGGTAAGGTGTAGTGACCACCGTATGGTAAGATCTCGAATTAGGCTAGAGTTGAGGAGGGACCGCAACAAGCTAGTACGAAAGAAGCCGATAAATGAGCAAACAGTAAGACGTAAAGTAGAAGAATTCAGGATCGCGCTGCAGAACCGATATTCCGCCCTTAACGAGGAAGCCGAGCTTACGACACAGGAAGCCAGCGACAACCTTACACGCATTCTCACGGAGTGTGCAGTAGAAGTCGGGGGCACTATGGCTAGACAGGATACTGGTAAACTTTCACAGGAGACGAAAGATCTAATCAGGAAACGGCAAACCATGAGAATCTCTACCGCAGCTGACAGAATAGAACTAGCAGAGCTCTCGAAGTTAATCAATAAGCGCAAGACAGCTGACATACGGAAGTATAATATGGAGAGGATCGAATACGCTGTAAAGAACGGAGGTAGCCTGAAAGCAGTAAAGAGACGTCTTGGCGTGGGGAAAAATCAGATGTATGCACTTAAGGATAAGCAAGGCAATGTCATCACAAATAGGGATAAAATAGTCACAGTGGCCGAGGAGTTCTATAGGGATCTGTACAGTAGCCGGGACATACAGGATAATGCCGAACGAGACAGTAGTTCAGAGGAGATAGACATCCCACCAGTAACGACCGAAGAAATAAGGAAGGCTTTGAAAGAAATGAAAGGGGGCAAAGCACCTGGTGAGGATCAGATAACAGCAGACCTCTTGAAGGATGGCGGAGAAATTGTACTTAAAAAACTGGCAAACCTGTATACGCAATGCCTAATGACCGCAATGGTACCGGAATCTTGGAAGAACGCGAACATCATCCTAATCCATAAGAAAGGCGACATGAAGGACTTGAAAAACTACAGGCCGATCAGCTTACTGTCAGTCGTCTACAAGGTATTTACCAAGGTAATCGCTAACCGAATTTCTGCAACCTTAGATTTCAGTCAACCTAAAGAACAAGCAGGGTTCCGTAAAGGTTATTCAACAATGGACCATATTCACACGATCAATCAGGTGATAGAAAAGTGCGCTGAGTATACTCAACCCCTATATATAGCCTTCATAGATTATGAGAAAGCATTTGACTCGGTCGAAACCCTAGCAGTCATTCAGGCATTACGGAACCAGGGGGTAGATGAGCATTATGTAAGAATACTAGAGGATATCTATAATGGGTCTACAGCTACCATCATCCTCCATAAGGAGAGCAGTAAAATACCTATAAGGAAGGGTGTCAGACAAGGAGACACAATCTCTCCAATGTTATTCACAGCATGCTTACAAGAAGTATTCAGAACGTTGGATTGGGAACAGGTGGGAGTAAGGGTTAATGGAGAATACCTCAGTAACCTCAGATTTGCTGATGACGTTGCCTTGCTAAGTAACTCGGGGGACGAATTGCAAAGCATGCTTTCCGCACTGGGCGAACAGAGTAGAACCGTGGGCCTGAAAATTAATATGCAGAAAACTAAAGTAATGATCAATAACCTCGGGACAGCACAGCGGTTTGAGATAGATGGCGAGGCAGTGGAAGTGGTAAGCGAATATATATACTTAGGCCAAGTTGTGACCCCAGATCCCAACCATGAGGCAGAGATAATTAGAAGGATCAGAATGGGGTGGGGTGCATATGGCAGACATTCTCAGATAATGAATAGCAGCCTACCATTGTCGTTGAAGAAGAAAGTGTATGACAGCTGCATCTTACCGGTACTCACCTACGGGGCAGAAACTTGGAGGCTCACTAAGAGGGTTCAACTTAAATTGAGAACGACTCAGCGGGCAATGGAGCGGAAAATGATAGGTGTAACATTAAGGGACAAGAAGAGAGCGGAGTGGGTCAGGGAGCAAACTGGTGTTAAAGACATATTAGTAGAAATTAAGAAGAAGAAATGAACTTGGGCAGGGCATGTAATGCGAAGGCAAGATAACCGCTGGTCATTAAGGGTAACAGAGTGGATCCCTAGAGAAGGCAAGCGCTGCAGGGGGCGGCAGAAAGTTAGATGGGCAGATGAGATCAAGAAGTTTGCGGGGATAAATTGGTCACAGTTGGCACAGGACCGAGGTAATTGGAGAATAATGGGAGAGGCCTTTGCCCTGCAGTGGGCGTAGACAGGCTGGTGATGATGATGATGATGAGAGTTTCTACTGACAAAAATCAAGTAAAATTGAGAGTCGAGCAGTTGGTGAACATACGTTGTTGAAAATTATACCAGTGTCCTTCTTTTTTGTCCATGGTTTATGGTTCGCGCTTAATTTTCAAAGCTGATAAAACTCCTTAGGCCAGTGCCTTTACCAGCAGCATCTTCGCCCAAATAATAATTATACCTGCTAAAAATCAATTATATTGGACAATTTTTGACTGCATTTCCTCAAATACTGCCGCAACATGCTTTGCACAAAACAATGGAGAAAATAAACATGGACAAAACTCAAGTGACTCATCTCTTCTGGCACGTGACTCCCGCGGAATTGTTTCTTTGCTATAGCAGCGGATTTTCTTCTTTATACCTTAGCACGCATTGACATAATGAATGAGCAATCTCCACTACTGCTAAGCTTCCGCTTTAGCGGCAGTGGACATAGTCGAAGTCAGTCTTCGGGAAAGTTGGAGCGGCATCACGAAGCATGCATATCTCGGCCGGGAAAAAACGGAAAGGCGGGAGGGGGGGGTGAGGCTACACATTTCGGGTCCCAGTTCCGAGGATGGATGGTGGGGAGGAGGTACATTTAAAACGCGATTTCATCTGCTACATCTACAAAAGGCATCAGTGACATCGCATCCTAGTGCGATGATTCAGTGTTTTTCTGTGGAGGCACGATACTAACAGCGCTGTTTGCAGAAATGAATACTTATCTCACAAACCCAAACGCATAAAAATATTCCAGTGACGCAATTGTGCCTATAAATACTCAGAAAAAAAAACAGCAAAACTTTGGTGTAAATCCCTACACGTCGAAAAAAGAACAATTAAATTTTTGTACAGAGCGAACTTTTAAAACAAGCGTTCAAATCAAGAGAACGCAGGCTTGGCCTCATCGTCGTTCACTCGTGAACTTCATTACTCCAGTTATCACTCGCGCACACCGCCGTGGTCTGAGCCCAAGGACGCGAGTTCTATTCCCCGTCATACATAACTTTCCTTGAGGATACCGTGAACTGTCTACGATAACAACAGTAGAACAGCAATGTGTAATGCAGGGAATCCCACAAGGAGCAAACGCGCATCTACGCTCTATTAAAACAGGTGAAAACAGTTCTTTCACTGCAGAAGAACTCCGTACGCCAGTCCAAGGCGCCGCCGCTCACACGAACTGAACGAACAAACGAAGAAAAAAAATGAAGAGAAAGACAGACAAACTGAAGCGCTGATTAACAACTCATCTTTACTGCACAGGGTCATAAAAAGAAAGAACGAGCCTGACACTGCTTCACGCCACTACAAAAAAAAAAAGAGAGAGAGAGAGGGAGAGAGAGAGAGAGAAACTGAACAAATTAGTGGGCTGGCGTGCCGCTTGTTACACTCCGAACCGCTCTCTCGCTAACGAAAGCATGTCTTTTAAAGATGTCAACACGCCCGCGGACGACGTTTCTCAAACACAACCGCCTCGCAAATATCCTGGGCCCGCAAGCAGATCAAGCACTTTGAAGACGTTTTCAAGGATTGGACTTTCCAGAAATCTTCCTTCCTCTCTCCTGCTGCAGTTCGCCGAAGCGGGCGCCCGAACACAAAAGACGTGCCATCCACATCCGCACCCGGCGATAACCAGTTCTTTTGGTTCCTCTGGCACCCTCCCACGCTAGCTAAAGTGACCGCGCTGTCACGAATGTCTAGTACGCGGCGTTGCCACTGCCGCCAGTGGCGCTGACAGCCAACATCGCGACCTCGGCGGAGTTCGGTTATCTGCAATATAATATTACTGCTGCTAGAGGGGTTGATAATAATTCTATAAAAAATTATTGAAAATATTAACATAGGACTCACAAGCCGTCGTAGGTTTTTTTGTTATCTCGTGTCAATGTTTTCACGCTCAGTTTTCACAATAATGCGTAGCTGTGGCATAGCCATCGCAAACCGACTTGAAACCAAGCCAATGTCGCTTGTTCGCGATCCCGCATGTGCGGGCCTGTTCTGTGTGCGGGCGCCATCGCGGTGCGGTCTTTCTCACTGTGCTGTGCAAATTTACAGCTTTGCTCGTGTTGTTGGCGATTTATGTGTCGTGTGCGAATCTTTTCAACCAGCATCGAAGGTCAGACATTGCAGTGCAGCTGGCGATACATCGAATTTATACAAGGAAAAGCCATCGTATGCGCTCTTCTACCGCCGGTGAACATCCTTTGTGTGTCGTGTTGTGTTTGTCCGCTGTGATCGTATGGTGAAGAAGCTTGCGAAGTGAGGTGTTAGCATCCCTGTTAGCCACGCTTTGGAATCCGTCAAATTCACCACGCTGGGAGCCCCGCCGGGAGCGACTTGTTATAAGGTAAGTTCATTCTTTCCAAGCGCTCCTGTACATTTCATCATGACACGTTGTGCAGACCTACCTGAATGGCTATACTCACGACTTCGTTATTTGTCGCTATATAAACAGTGTTTTTATGCATGCCGTATCGAGATCGACCTAAAGGGTACGATTTCACTTCAGATTTTCAAAAATACTGTACGTAAGTGTAACAAATTTAAGGGGGTATTTTACCGGCACACATTTTGACATCAATCGGTAGTTTACTGTCTTCCGCGCTACTGTATTGCTCTCGCGTGTAATATATTTGTATGTATCTTAAGCTAAAGGTCTAACAAAACCTTTGAAGGCAAGTGATGAATGAATAAAATTCTACACGCAGTGTCGCTACAGAACGGAGCAGCAGCCCTTTATTGCCTGGTACGAAGTGTCATAAAAAAAGAAAGAACACCATAATTAAGGTAAATAAAATGTTTGACGAACGAAGTTAACGTAAATGAAAAAAAATGAAGGAGGTCGAATCGAACAAGTGCCTGTTGGATCAATAACAGACGTACGAATACTGCGCTATGCAAACACACCTGACAGCGCTAGGCTGAGAGGCAGATCTACCAGTCACAAACAGTATAGTGCGTTCAACCAGTTAGGAGACATGTCGGTAAAATATACTTACAAGCTAAAGTTCTGGCTGCCGGCAATATATTTGCTTCCTAATTTGAACGATTGTTTGGACAAAGAGCGTTCCCTGAGTGCAGAGAAGTGACTCAGGTGACAAACGTGGCCTAAAACGTACTTCATTCCAGCTAAAGAAATAATGCCCAAGAATATAACAAATTCATTTATTACTTTTGGAAAATAGAGACTGTGTATACGCAGAAGCTAGGGTTTAAACCCAAAGCATCTTTACACAAGTTTGATGCGTTAACTTGACACCCTAAAGGCAAGCAGACACTTTGGTTTTAAAACCAATGAAGGAAAAAATGTGCTGCGTAAGGAGTAGTTGGAAACAGACTGCACACTGTTATATATTAGTCTTTTACCACAAGTGCCAATTCACTCCGCGTATCTTTCTGGGAATTTCTCATTTGACAATTTTTGTCTCAGGTGCTAGGCAGCTTGCGCTAGAACAGGTACAGGCGTCAAACTTTCAAACTGATGAATGCCGGTTTTGACTAAGCACTTGCTCGACTTGCTAGCATGAATTTAAATTTGTCATTGCTTATAATCACAACCTGCTGATTGCCTTTCTCGGAGCAGTTTTGAATAAGTTGGGATGAATGTGGTGCGAGTAATAGCAAAATCACTGAATACCATTTTGGCCTAACGTGGCATCAGACGGGCCACTGACTGATGCTACACCGGCATTGCGCGAGGGCTTAGTCGATCTGTTGTGACAAATGTTCTGCCTCTAGGAATTACCCAAATGATTGGTCGGCACGGTATCACTGTACTGTTTTAGTGCTGCTGCTGTACAGAAAATCTCGTCAAGCAAAGGGGAAAAAAAGCTTTTACATTTTTTCTCATTTACAGCACCTCTGCTGTTTTTTCCTCTCACCAAACAAAACTGTTTCGTGTTCTCGTTGTGTGTAAACTGGCATAACGACCTTGTTATACTGGGACACTCCTCTGGCATTGTTACGATTATTTGATTGATTGATTGTAGGGTTTAACGCGCCGACGCAACGCAGGCGATGAGGCGCGCCGTAGTGGAGGGCTCCGGATTAATTTTGACCACCTGGGGATCTTTAACGTGCGCCGAAATCTCGAACACACGGGCGTTTTTGCCATTGTTACGATTAAGGCAAAAATGTGGATATACCCATATCTCATATGATCCCTTCAAGCTGCTGCTTAGTGCTACTTGTTTGTTATAGGTACTGCAAGGCACACACCATAATTCAGCGTTACAAGAGTGTGAAAGACTGCGAAATTAAACTTACGTATTTTTTTCTGTCACGTGCTTTCTGGCAAGTTTTTTTTTCTTTCACGGTTCATGTAATTTTTTCCACTAGTCAGTAAGCACAAAGTATTATGTGCTCATTGATTCATAAAGCCATTTGTAATGATTGCCTGTTGTAGTAACTTTAGTTTACAGTACCATCTGACACTAGTTTTTTTTTAATGAAGGCTACAATTTTGTAAACCAGCTCATGCAAGTTGACAGTTATCTAATTTTGTTTTGACATTTCAAGCATTGAAATTTCACAAAACAAAATCCACAGGTAGACAGGTATGCTTTTGGACAGGTTTGGTAGTGGCTCACCCAGTCTTGATAGGCCTAAGCGGATATCTTTTGGGCCTCAAAGATGTGGAAGACACGATAACTAGCCCATGCGGGTGATTTTGTGGCTACCTGCGGACATAGTTGTTCCTCTAGATTTCAGGTGCTTTAATGCGGAAGGCATTCAAATAAAGGCGTTCCACTCCCTAGCAATTGTAGAATTAATTGATGTGGTTACGGAATCTTGAAGCGCAAGGACACAAGGGACAAGCGAGTGGGACAACACAATGCGCTACTTCCAACAGTTTTAGGCAGTGCCTCGCACCGCTAGAACTAACTCATGAACTTCCCGACAATGGGTCAATCCGGTTTTTAGATTTATGTATTTCATTTAAAGATAAACATGTCTGCTGGAGCTACACACCACGAGCAAATAAGCCGCTCCTCCCCTACAATTCTGCGCATTCCAAGCTCGTGAAAAGAGGAATCGTAAAATTATGCTTCGGAAATGCCCTAAATAAATCTTGTCCTCATTTAATGAGTCAGAGCCTTGGCAATCAAGATGCGCGCTTGTCTCAGGCAGGGTACCCCAAACATGTGTTAGTTTCAGTAGCGGAATCATTGCTCAAGGAAAAGAAAAAAAGAGGCAACGGCGAGTTTGAGGTAACGCCCATCGAAAAGCAAAAAACGGCGGTTATACCCTACGTGCACAAACTTTCTCACAATTTGAAAAAGATAGCCGAGCGGTCAAAAGTAAGGGTCGTTTTTTCGGCTCCCAACAAATTGGGCAAGCTTTGCAAACTGACTGACCCCAGCCTTCCCACGAGACCGAGGTGCAACAAAAAGCACTTAAATCGCTTTGTGGCTTGCGCAGAAGGCATTGTTCACAGCCTTCCGTTGGACTGTGGGAAAAGGTATATCGGCCAAACAGGGCGGTGCCTAAATGATCGTCTCCGTGAACACGGCAATAATGTAAAAAACAACACGGGGGGATGGCTTGCGTCACACTGTAAGCAGCATGGTTGCAAGCCCCTGTTCGACAAGTGCGCAGTTGTCGCCAAACATAAGAATCACCTTACGCGAGAAATAATAGAAGCTGACATGATATCGAAAGCGGGCCGCGATTGTGTTAGTACTGCGTCTGTCGCCTTATCGAAGAAAGAGCGTGATTTTCTGAATGGAGTGTGACGTGTAAGAATGTATTATGACGTGGGCCAGTGGTCATGTGTATATATATGTGTTTTCGTCTGCTAATAAAACTGTTGGAAGTAGCGCATTGTGTTGTCCCACTCGCTTGTCCCTTGTGTCCTTGCGCTTCAAGATTCCGTCATGTCATACCAACAGGCCCAAAGCAGCACCCTCGTGATGTGGTTAGCTTGCCTTGATGCACTAAAACCTGAAACAAGCTTATACATTTGTTGAACTGCTGTCTCCTTGCCTTGCTTTCCAAAAATACAAACCATCTAACATATAAAATAGCAAGCTACTTAGACCAGCATGCTTAATAAGAAGGGACGCAATCATTTCGTACTATACTGGTGGAAACAAACAAGGCTGTTTCTTGTTGTATTTTGCAGGCTACACAGTCAAGTAGCCAAGTGGATCCTGCAAGGCTCCAGTCCTCCCGTGCGGCTTTCGTGAGCAATAAAGCAAGCGTTGCCATGAAACACCTCACTATTTTATCTGCTCAATGCACACCTTGATTTTTTGCATTATTGAAGCAGACACTATATATTTAGTACAGTTAACTGAACTTTACGAGGCAATTGTTGAAATAACTTGATAAAAGACTAAAATGAAATTAAGCGGGCTGTCTTGAATATGCTCAATAGGTTTTCATTTGACATTTCTCAACAGGAACTCAACAGGAGAATCAATAGATGTCAACACAGACTCAACTGGAACTCCACCGACTTTTCTAAATAGAATTTCAATTGATACATCACAACAGGAACTCAACAGGAAAAGTGTATTGAGAGTCAACAGAAAGTCAATTGGAAATCAACAGACATGTTGACTACAGTAAATAGACTTTCAATTGAAACACAGCGTTGAGTTTCAATTGAAACACGGTGGCGAATTTTCAACGAGAACTCAATACAAAATTTCTATTCAAAGTCAATTGACTGTCAACACATTGTACTTAGTAAAGTCAATTGACTTTCAATTCAATCTCAATAACCATTTTTGTAAGGGTGACGCCTGTACATGTTCTAGCGCAAGCTGCCTAGCACATGAGACAATAATTGGCAAATGAGAAATTCCCAGAAAGATACGTGGAGAGAATTGGCACTTTGTGGTAAAAGACTAATATATAACAGTGTGCAGTCTGTTTCCAACTACTCCTTACGCAGCACATTTTTTTCTTCATTGGTTTTCAAACCAAAGAGTCTGCTTGCCTTTAGGGTGTAAAGGTAACACATCAGACTTGTGTAAAGATGCTTTGGGTTCAAACCCTAGCTTCTGCGTATACACAGTCTCTATTTTCCAAAAGTAATAAATGAATTTTTTATATTCTTGGGCATTATTTCTTTAGCTGGAATGAAGTACGTTTTAGGCCACGTTTGTCACCTGAGTCACTCCTCTGCACTCAGGGAACGCTCTTTCTCCAAACAATCATTCAAATTAGGAAGCAAATATATTGCCGGCAGCCAGCACTTTAGCTTGTAAGTATATTTTACCGCCATGTCTCCTAACTGGTTGAACACACTATACTGTTTGTGACTGGTAGATCTGCCTCTCAACCTAGCGCTGTCAGGTGTGTTTGCATAGCGCAGTATTCGTGCGTCTGGTATTGATCCGACAGGCACTTGTTCGATTCGACCTCCTTCATTTTTTTTCATTTACGTTAACTTCGTTCGTCAAACATTTTATTTACCTTAATTATGGTGTTCTTTCTTTTTTTATGACACTTCGTACCAGGCAATAAATGGCTGCTGCTCCGTTCTGTAGCGACACTGCGTCTAGAATTTAATTCATTCGTCACTTGCCTTCAAAGGTTTTGTTAGACCTTTAGCTTAAGATACATACAAATATATTACACGCGACAGCAATACAGCAGCGAGGAAGACAGTAAACTACCGATTGATGTCAAAATGTGTGCCGGTAAAATACCCCCTTAAATTTGTTAGACTTACGTACAGTATTTTTTAAAATCTGAAGTGAAATCGTACCCTTTAGGTCGATCTCGAGACGGCATGCATAAAAACACTGTTTATATAGCGACAAATAACGAAGTTGTGAGTATAGCCATTCAGGTAGGTCTGCACAACGTGTCACGATGAAATGTACAGGAGCGCTCGGAAAGAATGAACTTACCTTATAACAAGTCGCTCCCGGCGGGGCTCCCAGCGTGGTGAATTTGACGGATTCCAAAGCGTGGCTAACAGGGATGCTAACACCTCACTTCGCAAGCTTCTTCACCATACTATCACAGCGCACAAACACAACACGACACACAAAGGATGTTCACCGGCGGTAGAAGAGCGCATACGATGGCTTTTCCTTCAATAAATTCGATGTATCGCCAGCTCCATTGCAATGTCTGACCTTCGATGCTGGTTGAAAAGATTCGCACACGGCACATAAATCGCCAACAACACGAGCAAAGCTGTAAATTTGCACAGAACAGTGAGAAAGACTGCACCGCGATGGCGCCCGCACACAGAACAGGCCCGCACATGCGGGATCGCGAACAAGCGACATTGGCTTGGTTTCAAGTCGGTTTGCGATGGCTATGCCACAGCTACGCATTCTTGTGAAAACTGAGCGTGAAAACATTGACACGAGATATCAAAAAAACCTACGGCGGCTTGTGAGTCATATGTTAATATTTACAATAATTTTTTATAGAATTATTATCAACCCCTCTAGCAGCAGTAATATTATATTGCAGATAACCGAACTCTGCCGAGGTCGCGATGTTGGCTGTCAACGCCACTGGCGGCAGTGGCAACGCCGCGTACTAGACATTCGTGACAGCGCGGTCACTTTAGTTAGCGTGGGAGAATGCCAGAGGAACCAAAAGAACTTGTTATTGCCGGGTATGGATGTGGATGGCACGTCTTTTATGTCCGGGCGCCCGCTTCGGCGAACTGCAGCAGGAGAGTGGACGGAAGAATTCTGGAAAGTCCAATCATTGAAAACAGCTTCAAAATTCTTGATCTGCTTGCGGGCGCAGGATATTTGCGAGGCGCTTGTGTTTGAGAAACGTAGTCCCCGGGCGTGTTGACATCTTTAAAAGACATACTTTCGTTAGCGAGAGAGCGGTTCGGAGTGTAACAAGCGGCACGCCAGCCCACTAATTTGTTCAGTTTCCCTCTCTCTCTCTCCCTCTCTCTCTCTCTCTCTCTTTTTTTTTTTTTTTTTTGTAGTGGCGTGAAGCAGTGTCAGGCTCGTTCTTTCTTTTTGTGACCCTGTGCAGTAAAGATGAGTTGTTAATCAGCGCTTCAGTTTGTCTTTCTTCATTTTTTTTCTTCGTTTGTTCGTTCAGTTCGTGTGAGCGGCGGCGCCTTGGACTGGCGTACGGAGTTCTTCTGCAGTGAAAGAACTGTTTTCACCTGTTTCATATCCAGAAATCTGGGACACGAAGCAATGACGCCCCTGGTGGCCCCGACGCGAAGCACGCGCGTTTTCATTGGGAAGAGGCTGTTTTTTGAATTTAATTAAAAATACAGGGCATAAATTGAATTTGTGAGGACGGGGAACGCTTCCAGTAATCACTGCGAACATTTTAAAGGCCACAGCACGTTTGCGCACGCAACATTAGTTGTTCCCACAGCGAATGAAGTTTAAACAATGGGAGCCTATGGAAGCAGCTAAAATTTGGGGCCACTTTCAGCCACAAAAACGCGCCTAGTGACAACACAGTGGCTGAAGTGCAAGTTGTGTTAACTGATATAGCTAGAGCAGGGACTTGGCTTCCCTTGCGTGCAAACGACAAGTCATCACGCGGACGATAAAGCGTTCCAAATTGACAATTTCTGAAACACAGTCGCTGTTATCGCCTAGCAGCTACATAAGCGCACTCTTCATTCAGCGCTTCCATGTGCCGATGGCCGAGCGGTTTTACCTCAGGCACTTTGCGTTGATTTCATTTTGCAGGGAAGGGATGTCGATTCCGGACGCCGCAGCTGTTTTTTTTTTTTTTCGATTTAACTTTGGTGGTGAAAGGACGACATTTTTGGTGACAAACATTTTTAGTGGTACATCTACTGTACCTCGCGCGTTTGCTTTATAACGTTTGTACAGATATCCTTTTAATGCTTATTTTCTCTGCTTATGAGGGGTAAAAGCTCGTCGCGAAATATGTTTAGCACAGTTTCAATGTTTTCTTTGTGTGTATGCAATGTTAAGGTAGCTGGCTGTGATTCGTTTATTCAACATACAGCAGTTATCAACGAAAAAGTTCAGAAATTGCAAAAAATATTAGAAGTGACATAGGTCCCTGGGATAAATTGCTAGGTAGCGCCATCTACGCAGTTCCCGTGAACTAAAAATGTCGCAGTTGAAGAAAGTTACAAGGGCGGCGCTAAACAACAACTCGTATCATGGGGGGGGGGGGGGGTACATGCGAGAGGGAAGGTATCTCTACGTTGTTTGACTGTTGGCCTTTAGCTTTGACCATACAGATACAGTGGCTAGAAGAGGGAAGTGTGTTTACCGCCGGTGGGCTCCTATGGCCACCGCCGTCGCCGCCTTTCATGCATCCGCGAGATGGCGCTAGCGGTCGTTTACACGTCGATCTGAGCGCGCGATACATGGCCGCAAGCGCGTTTTGCGATCTTTTCGTTCTAAATTTTTATCGCGCTTCGTCAGAGTTATGCTAGATGTGGTGCTGAAATTTTGTCTGGGATAAGCCGCTGCCTTTAGAGTCACTGTTTTGTGCTTGGTTGCACGACGGGTAATAAATGCATGGTTCCAGAAGTTGCTTTTCGGGGAGTCGGAAGGCGAGTAAACGTGGCTCAAGTGGCAGGGCAACAAGCCGCTCGACCATTTAGATCCGCAGTTAGCGTCGCGCGTCAATTTGAACGCAACATCCAAGGTAAAATGCTGCGCTGGTGCACCATCTCACCTTGAATGTTGTGCATGCCGTTTCTCCAGCCGGATGGGAGCCCAACGATCTTCCCAAACGTGCCACATTGCCTCTCAAAGCCAGTGCCCAGGAAGAGAAAACCAAAGGGAAGGTTGGAAAACAAATAAAGTTGCGCCTCCACAAAAATATGCCCCGAATATGGAAGGGTTGTCACTGGACGAATTATGCGACGCCCCCGCGCATATTGCCGCCAACTCTCTAGATTACCGAAATGTCATTATTCCAAGTCAGGCAAGCACATTTTTAGAACATTTATTTCACCGCAGGGCATAAATGAAAGGGTTCGGTTCAATTAGGATAAGGAATTGAAGAGTAATTAGGTGAATATAAAATCTTAATGTTTTCTCTGAAAAACTGTGAGCGGTGGTGTCAAACTGCCTTTTTGCTTAATTGTTTCTGGTAATTATAAATGGAGAAGTATACGAAACGATCGAAACATTTATTGTTCTCATTATTACTTACGTAACAGGTGTCAATTAAGCGTCACCGTTGGTTTTATCTTTCCTTCAATTACGTATCGTAATATGAATTTCTTCATTCTTCAGGCAAACCTATTTATAAAACAAATTGAATTTAAAGGGGTTTCTTTTGGTCTTGCCAATTATGCTTTGCTAATATGATATTTATTCAATAAAACCTTTTATGCTTGTCAAATATATCGTGTTTTAGTTAATTACTGTGTCAAAAAAAAAACGAAACGAGCACGAAACTAATATGTGTTTTCTTAGCTGGATGCAGCCACAACCGACAGTATGGAAAGTACAGTGATTGATAAAACATTCAGCCGTTGCTGTAACATTTCGATAACTACACCCGGTTTCATTAAGTTATAATCGGCATAGAAAACTGTCCAATAAATTGTGCAGAAATGTAAATATTCAGTGACCCAAGGTGACTATCCATGCCAAAGAATTCAATAATCTAATTGCAACTTCCCTTTCACGGACCGCTTTTTGTTTGGGGGCTGTGCCTGCGCCTTCACATGTGTGCGCGAAAAGCGACTGTAATGAAGCGAAACTCGGAAGTTTCCCGGCTGGCCGCTTGCGCGAGAGCATTTCAAGACGGCATATATTTCGAGGCAAATAACGTGTTCTGTAATAGGAAGCGTATATTATTATATAGTTGCTGCAATTGTGAAATAATCTGAGGTAAAAAAATGCGTCGCAAACCACGGAGCTTATCGGACTGCAACTGACGCGGCGTTGACCGGCACGTCGGGCGACGTGAAAACGAGCGTCAGCGCCACCGCGCGGTTGCATCCAAGAAGCGCACGCGAGCCGCGGCGCCTTCGTCACACTTCCCTATTCTAGCCACTGTAATACAGACGGAAAACTATTCCCTGACGCCTGTTATTTCATGTCCCACGCGCTGCGAAGGCGCGCATGTTTTACATCTTGGTGCTGCGATCGCAATTCCCTTTTAGAGCAGTAAACAATCGTGACAGGTGACAATATTAGAGGGAAGTAATGGCTAAATATACTAACCACCTCCGCTAAAGGAAAAAACTGTGGCCACCATCCCGCCCTGCGAACGTGAATGTCCAGCGAAGCTGTATGAAACACCACACATGCTGATGGGGGGTATGTTTTATTATTACTTTAGAGTAATGGTAGTGATAATCGCTTTGTGGTCGCTGTTGTAGACCGTGATTGGTTCTGCGACCATTTTCGCTACATTTTATGCAACCGGGAAACACAAGCGGGGTGAAGGAACGTGCTCCCATTGCTGCAGGCTTGGTTATAAACCATTATGCGGTTTGCACTTCACATGAGAGTTTCAAATGAGATCAAACGGCCCTTTCGAAAGCAGCTGCAACCTAACCTTTACCGGGAACGCGTGCGAGGGTGTTCCCATTGTTCACAGGACCTTATCATCCATCATATGCGGTATGATGCTTATTGAAACGAATTTTAAACCATCGTAGCCGTTTGACTGAGGGTTGCATATTTATGTTTAATTACTGGATACGTCCATGTACCCCTCTCCAAATGCGAACGGCTTCGACCGCGTCGGAATGGCACAATCGCATTGACATCGGCTACATATCGCGAAGGACCCATGTTCGAATCCGAACACGGGAACTGTTTTTTTTTCTTGAATTCATCCACTATCATCACCATTGCCAGTGAAAGTTGACTTTCCTGCAGTGCGTTTTGCGTTTACGCCACGACATTTTTCCACCAACGAGAGGTATACAGCTTCGTTGTAAAAAGACCGAAGGTTCGTCGAGGAAGGACCAGACTTGCCGTGGGAGCTTCTGTGGATTAGATTTATTTTCAATTACGGATGCCCTGTAGCTAGTATTGCCTGCTCTGACTGATATTTATGTGTAGAAGAAGTAACAACTGGGCTAGTTGGTAATGTAAATGGGACATCTTGAAGGTAGCGCACTTAAACACGGTCACTAGCGAAAGAAACGACAAACCACAGCGCTGTGGTTTGTCGTTTCTTTCGCCAGTGTCCGTGTTTAAGTGCGCTACCTTCAAGATGTCCCATTATGATATTTATGTAGTGGTTACTGTAACTTCGCGTTTCGTGCTGTGCTCTTTCTCCCCCTTTCCCTTTTTTTAGATACGTGCGTGAAAGCTTGTTCGGCAGCGTGCGACGTATCGTTGTCTGCGGATCGTCCTGGTTCCCCCGTGTCAAGTGTTGCGACCACGCACACCAGACGTAATCGAATTAGCAGTTATCAAGCCGCTGCCGGTTTGTGCATACTCAAGTTCTAGTCATACAAGGGGCCGGATTCTGTAAACTGCTGGCCGTCTTTGGGAATGACGGGGTTTTGGCGTTAGAAATGAGTGTTTTCCTTGGTTCGGGAGGTCTGTGATCGTAGACAGCCGAAAAAAATAGCGCTGCTCCTGACGAGAAGCAAAACGACAGCTCGAAGCGACGCGACACTGGGCGCGAAAAAAAAAGAAAAGAAAACAGAGCCATTTTGAAGAGGAGGAAACGACAACAAGGAACGCGACGGTGTCGCTTCTAGTCAGTGTTATTTGCCTTTTTAAATATACCTACAACATTTCGTCTTTTATTGCTGAGCTTCTAGGTGCTTTTATCTACTTTGCGTGCGAACTGAAGCTACTCAAGTTATCGTCGGTAGACGGAAATATCGCAATCCTAAACGGTATCGGCATGCTTTCTACTAGCGCGCGAGAATTGAAAATCAGGCGCTAGCTGTTTAACGAAGAGCCATTATAGCTGTGCTTGAACCATGATCATATTGTCCAAAGATACTTTAGCAACAATGTATAATTGATCATTTTCAGAAGAAACGCCCCATGCAAAGACAGAAAGCGCCGCACAGTTACATGCTCCACCCCCCCCCCCCCCCCAACTTTGATCTCAGCATATGAATGACAATTATTCACATGTTTAATAACAGCGTAGTGCAGACAGGATGCAGAAAAAAAAAATATTTTTTTGGTGTTTCGAGTAAGCTCAATGAATGGGCACCCGAGTAGCTTCGTCCAGCCCTGTTACAGTCATGAGTGTGGAAGTTCCCAATCACTATGAATAAAACCCTGTAAGCACGTGTCATTTACATGCTATTTCCGTTTTAGATGCGACTGCATCTCATTCACTCGCCTTGTCCCTCCATACGGCGTTGTCCGTCCACACCCCTCCCCCTACACTATAAAAAAAATAATAGTTAGCGGCGCCCGGTTTCGATCCCACGACCCAGTGGGCGGAACGCGAGGTACATGGTGCTCTTCCCACTGCGCCACAAAACCGAGACAGAATCAAATGCTACGAACGCGCCTTATATCCTTGACTCATTCAAAATACGTCAAGATGCTACTGATACAACGCATGATGGGGCAATGATTAACACTTGCAATAAAAGAAAAGAAGCTCCCACTTACCGCAACAATGATGGAGTAAAGGTCGTTGCGACAGCGAAGCCCCAAGCATACCACTTAGAGAGATTGACCAAGATTGGCCAAGAAAACATAATAATAATCATAAAACATAATAATCATGCGCGTTCCCGACACGTTTCACGCGATTTCAGAATCAATCCAACGGAAACACCAAGTGAACCCCACGATGCGTCGCATCTACACAGGGTTCCCCTCGCGGGGAGGTGGGCGCAATTTTTTCTTTCATTTCGTTTTATAAATTATCAAAATCGTTTTAAATGCGAATGCATTTATTAGTCGGGGGTTGTCTTGCGTCCATCGAGCGGCGTGCGCCTGCATTCCTCCAGCGCGAGCGCACGTGAGCGCGCGCCTCGTAGTTCTGCCTTCGTCGTCGTCGTAAATGCGAATGCATTTCTTAGTCGGGGGTTGTCGTGCTCCGTCGGCGTGTGCCCGCAGGTGTTATCTCTCCGCGCTCCTCCAGTACTGCGGTGTTAGTCTCGTGTCTAACGTGTATGGGAACTTGATATCGCACGCCGTTGCCACGTCTCCCGTTCGAGACACGTCTCCGTACAAGGACTTGTACACCCTTGCCTACACCGGAGACGGAGCCTTTGTGGTGACCGTGTACCTCGCGCCCAACCTCGCTCGAGACGCCGTTGCCGCGCAGCTGGACGCGGCTATGGAAAGTGTGCGCGTGCGCTCCAAACCCTCTGACCCCATAGTCTTGGTTGGCGACTTCAACGTTGACGTGCGCAAGAAGAGTGGCGAGTGGCTGGTCGAGTACATGCAGACCAGGCACTCTATGCATTGTCTCTCTGCCGGCTTCGACACGTGCCCCACTACCATTCACGGGAGTTGCATTGATCTGGTCTTTACGCGAAACTGTGACGCGCGTATGCTTCTCAAAGACCCTTTGACCGTGCACTTTAGCGATCACAAGGCAGTGATTGTGGCCGTCAGGTACAACGATAACACAAACAGGTGCTGATGAATAAAGGATTACGTTCACACTCTCGTCATTAATTACGCCATTACTCGCAACACACTCATCGGTGCACCCAATGCATTCGAATTTCTGCACGATTCCCTTCAGGAGGTGCGGGGGAATTTTTTTCTTTTATTTTTTCAGTCTCTGAAAGTTCCCCCTCAGGCTGTGCTCCTGGTCGAATAATAGATACATTAAGAAGGGAAAATAGCAGTTTGTAAACACTGTTATTATGACATAGCTTGATATTTCATTCTCACAAACTGATTCCATTTTCCCCCTTGCTATGGGAATCACATTTATTTGCAATGCGTTATGCATAGAAGGAAAAGCTGAAATTTTAAGGATGTGCAATGCCGTCAGGATTTCCAGTAGGGCATGAACCTTTCCATGTGCTGGGAAAAATAAAAAGGATATTGCCGCTTTTAAGAAAATGCAAAACTAGAGAGTTTTAGCTGAGCGGATTTTCGGCCAGCGGAGCGCAGACGCCAGTGTGCCTGCGCAGAACGCTGAGGTCACCAGCGGTTTCTGGGAGCGGATTTCACGTGCGCTAAACTACCCACCCTACGGTGTTAAAGGGGTACTGATACCAATTTTCGGGGCTGATATTATTGTACAGTTCCTTTCCTTTACCCACCAGCGTACCCTGCGTAAATTATAAACAGCACGCGTCGCGTGGAACATATCCTAAATTGAGTGCAAATGTAGCGCCGACGAGACTGCTGTGCTGGAGGCTTCCACCGAAATCGACATCGTGTGACATCAGGATGTGGCAGAGCAAACGAGGTGACGCAGCCGTGTGCTCCCCTGCTCCTTGACGTCTACCCGGCACCCGGCTAATGACAAGGCGCAACCGTCTGGCGCGTGGATGGAGCGTCACAGGTTTTCGCATACCCACGTGATAGCGCCGGCCCGGTTCAGCGGAAACCGTGACATCCTAGCGTACTTTTGGGCGCCCGCGAACTCAGGGCTTTTTGAAACGGCAGCCGTTGACGGCGGTTATCGCGGCGTTATAGTCCCTCATTTATCGTCCGATGATGTATTTGAACTACTGTTTCATGATAGTTAGCCCCGTAGGCATCGATCTAAGCAATAAAAATATGACGTAAAAATTTGGTGTCAATAAACGCTTCGTTTTGTTTCTAAGCTAGAGGTTATCTTTATCCTTTTTGACTGAAATAAGGGAATGTACGGCCGGCTAGGGAAAATAATTTGTCTCTGTAGACCACCCAGTTATCACTCATGTTACGACTGTAGAAAGATGGCAGGAATGTGTCAGTATAGAAGGTCTCGAGTTCGGCGTTAATTTTGCTGTAGTCACCTTTACTGTAACCGCGATTTTTTTTTTGTTTCAGTGCCAGTGAACGCAAGCCGAATGTTAAGCATTACTTGAGGAAGGTTGTGATCGCAAAATCTATCTATGTGTAGCACGGTACCAACTGTTTCAGGGGTGGTCGTCAGAATGAGGTAGGGAATGTTAGAACAGCGAATGCATTGGTTCACCATTTGAGATATAATGTCTAAGGCTAGGTTTATAAACTCAATAGACGTCTTCTTCCAACCTACTAAAGTTACTATATTTCAGAAGCCGGCCAAACAAACGCAAAAAAAGCTTTAATTGAAGGTCAACGCCGGTATTGAATTGAAATTTAGCGTGCGCTGCATCCTTGGAAGAATGACAGGGACAGTGCAACAGACAAAGCTTATGTTGGTGCGCAAATTTGCAACTGGTTTAATCGAAGTGTTGATCGTTTCATGTGTGCATGCGAGGTAGTGGTGGGGGTACAATCCTGGTGAAACTGCTCACGTGTGCTCACAAGACATCGGATTTTTTCTTTAGCATTGCGATCTCCTTAGCAGTGCGCGCTATTGTCGGCACGCTTAACACATTCGCCATGTGCCTCCGAGAACATATTAATTAACAGCCTCTGCCACCTCCCTCACTCTCTGGTCCCGAGAGCATGACAGCTCAGTTGCATGGCCAGCCGCGCATCCACACCTAGCACATCGAGTAAATGGAGCTTTCAATAGCTCCCCGGTACCACACGAAGTACAACCGGTTATACCCAATTGCAACAGTACAAAAACAGGCCAACCGGCAAAAAGAATTTTGTCCACACGAAGGTGGAGAGAAATTAACTGGAAAGACTTTCTTGCGACCCACACAGTGGACAGCTATATGGACCGGCGATTGCAGTTGTTTGCGAGCGTTGTTGCGCTCGAAGTCTATCATTCAAACACCGGCCAATTTGGCCGATGTAAGATGCACCACATGAAAAGAGAATTTTATAAACAACGCGAACTGCGAATTCGACGAATTCGCTGACTTGTTTTAGCCACGAGACCATTGCACGTTTTGCGTGGTTTCCTTCAGCGAATTTACTTTTTTGAAGATCGCCTTTAGTTTCGAATGCGCAGAACATACCACGTAAAGATTGTGCCTGCCTGCCACTTTTTTCAGTATGTGCGAAACTCTGTGAGCGTACAAGAGCACTACAAGGGCTTTTTTATATGGTTTCGCTTTATTTTGGTCATAAATGTTTCTGGGCATTGTTCTTGAAGTTTGAGCTTTCAAGCTGAGCGCCTTAGGTCCAGCGGATACACGAAGCAGGGGGTGGTTTCCGTGGCTAAAAGTGCCTCAGGAAAATTCATGACAAACCGAAAGAAAAAGCGAAACTACACAGAAAAGTCCCCGGTAGTGCTCCCTTACGTGCACAGAGTTTCGCACACACTGAAAAATGTGGCAGGCAGGTACAATATTTACGTGGTATGTTCTGCGCCTTCGGAACAAAAGGCGATATGCGTGTTATTTGTCTGTCCCACTGTTCCTACATGTCATTCGTCCAAGGATACAACGCACGCTAAATTTGAATTCCAGGCCATACCAAGTAGCCTCTACACAAGCCTTTGTTAGCTTCAACGCTGCTGTCATGCGTTTCAATCTCAGTTTTTTTTTTTATTCTGAATATTATGTTCCGGTGTCGATAGTAAAGCTAATGTGCCGCAGTCCGAGGGGGTTTTCATTAAATTTCGCTGAACGGGCAAGTGGCAAACAACCACGTCGCACTGCCCTCACACCTCACAGTCAGGAGGAATCAGATTTTGAAACCGCTCCCAGCACCCCTACCCCCAAAAAACGTCATCGTCAAGCAGCGTCGCTCGAGAAAGGGTCCGGCCCTTATCACCTTCAACCTGGGCCGGAATCATTTATCATTCCACTCCGGCGCAGGCCCATCCTTCTTCTCAACGCCTACTAGGGCGAAAGCTTTAAGTGCCCCATTCTGCGAAAAAGTGCGGTTGTAGCTGTTCGGTACAGGAAAGGGCTGCCGCTGTAAAGAGTAAATAAATAAAAAACACTTGTCTTCCGATCGGATTTCAACTCGGGCTTCCAGCGCCGTAGAAAAGCGCGTTACCAACCACACTATCTCCGCAGTTTGCCAGCGGTGGAACAAAACTTGTTAATCCTTTCTTCGTGCCACATACCCGTTTGGGGCATTGGCCACGAATCGAGAGCTTTAAGGGGCTTATGTGCCAACTTCACAAAATTTACAAAAAATTGGCTGACGATTACGATACTCCCTAATGCGAAATGTGAGCGCAGCTGTTTAGCTGGCTCGACTATCCAAAATATGTTGAGGCAAATAATTTCGGACAGACGTATATGTATGGTTACAGACCACTTTTATTCTTCACATATTACTCCTTCTTCGCGGTGCGACTCCACGCTAATCCGGGCATCGCGGGAGCCAGCGAGTGGGTGCGGTCCACAGCCGCGCCGCAGACACCTCCTGTTATGCTGCGCTTTGTTTCCACATTGGTATCGGTGGACGTGCTACGCATTAGTGATCGCGTCATCGGCGAACACACAACGGCATGCGCTAAAGCTTCCCTCTCTCCAGTTTCCTCTTCTTTCGACACACGGCGGCTCGTGGCGAACACACAACGGCACGCGCTACAGCTTTCCTATCAGCGGCGTCCTCTTCTCTCGACACACGGTGGCTCGCGATGCCGCTTGCCTCGCTTCGGTGTCCTCTTCGTTCTCTCGGTTACACAGACGCCAATGCCGATGCCGACGCTTACGCTGACAAACCCCTGGAGCGGACGCATAAGAGCTGCCCTCTAAAATGTGAATTGAACCGCAAAAGTTGTAACACAGTGTGTACCGCGTGACACCTGAACGTGATGGCACGTGAGCAGAACAGGTGCACACCAGCCCCACAGAACCCTGACTCTCGGAAAGCTGTGGCGGGCACCAATCAGGTTGCTGTCGTAAGCAGTGAATACAACAATGCAATAATGACTATCGCTAATAATGGACAGTACTTCCCCCGATATATTGGTTCGGAGCGTGTCAAGGCACGCATTCCGCATTTAGCGCGTGTATGATAACCAGAAGCTGAAGCAAGAGCAGCTGCGGGCGATCTAACATCGCCTTCACTTTTTAAACAGCTGAGCTGTTTAAGCTTGCGAGTTCCATCCGTGTCTGGCGTCGCTCAAAAACTCGGTGCAGCAAAGTGGAGAGGAGGAAAGTGCTAGGCCAAGAACTGTCAGGGAAAATGGCGAGGAGGCGAGGAGCCGACGAGTAGGTGTGGGGAGTGCGCGCCTCAAGAAAAAAAAAACCACTTCTCGTGTTCGGAGTCAAAAATGGGTCCCTGGCTTCATGAAACCGGCGTCTATCCGATTACGCTATCATCGCATTCTTGGCGCTCAGCACTTCCTTTGGGTTTGTAGAGTGATTTGATTTGATTGTAGGGTTTAACGCGCCTTGAAAATGTCATATGATCAACATAAAGGTGAGCGCTTCCTTTTATGCCAGAAAATAAAAGTAAAAATGGCCTAATAGCTTAGTGTTTCTCTTGCGTAGTTAAAATGGAGTGGGCATCTTACGGCCAATTTATTGGTACTGACTGCCGTTAGGCTCCTGACATTCGGGTTTGGTAATTTACTACACAAAACTATACTGCCGAGAACAACGCCGATCTGATTTTTGTGCTTATGTTTTGGTGCTAGCTCCTGGCCGCGCCCAGCTATCTGTTTTGTGTTAAGTGAAGCGCGGGTGTCGTCCTCCTCCTTTTGTACGCCACACCCGCAATCTTATTTTGATAGGAAACATGTGTTGCTTGTGGTCGCTATACTTGAAGCTTCTCGTTTAATCTATAGTGTTCTCGGTCTTAACCGACGTTTGCGGAAAGGAGCACCTATCGATAAAATCGGGCTGAACATACGCCTTGACATTCACTTCGCCGACGCTCGACTGTGCATGCCACTTTGTTCACTGTCGACATTTGTGTTTCTTTTTTTGATTTATTAGGGAGCAAACGTTCGCTCCAAATAAACGTTACTTCTTCAAAAACCTTGCGTCGTTCCTGGCTGCGTGACAGTATAAGGGGGAACAATACAAATCCCTACAGAAAATAGTGCAAATATGTAAAGTCCAGCCTCGTTTTACTAATAAATGCGCCTCCATCCACCAAAATGCCCCACGTAAGATGGTTTTTAAGCCCCCACATAAAGTAAAACAAACTTGGGATACAAAACTTTTAAATTTTTCACATGCACAGAAGGATGGACTTCGCAGAGAGCATTGGGTTTGTTTTACGTACATTGAGTGTAGGCTACGCAGAGGGGAATACGACATCGCCAGCTCCTACGTCACCCCAAAGTGAAATGAATTTTCTCGATAGCACCTCAACCTCACCGTTTAGGTTTAGGTCTAGACAGGCGAGTTCAGCATAGCATGGGATAAACCCATGCATTTTAGTTAACGGAAGGTGACGGACGAGAAACAGGATCCTACCAGATGTATGCCACGCCCCCTTCCCTGGCACCCCCTTTACTTCACATTTACCGCAAATGTATACAAAGTACTTAACACGCCAAATGTCTTTTTACGACGCCACACGACGCCAAAATGTGCGTCGTAATGCACGCGCCATGGGAAAATGATTATCGCGGTGTGTCGCCTTCTGCACGCACGAGCCAGCGGGTTCGCCTTGCGTGTGCGCCGTGACGCTGGGCGCCGTAAAACTTCAACGAAAACGATAGCGAGCGGGCGCGCATAAGAAATGAAATACAAAGAAATGTAGCGCGCCCATTGACTGCGACGCGTACTTAGCAAAAAATGTACAAAGGGAGAGCGCTTACGCTTTCTCGTTCCACCCTTAAAGGCGAAGCTTAAATATTAAAAAAAAATCAATGAACAAAATTAAATTATAGGTAATAAATAATAAAGATTAAAAAATAAATTAAATAAAAAAATAAAATAAGACATTCAATAAAGAAATAAATAAAAATATATCAAAACAAACGAAAATACGTGCATAAAACAATGAAAAGATATAAAAGAAAAATACATCCATAAATAATGTGAACACAAATGAAAATGAGGAAAAAGACAAGTAAAAGATTAGTGTAAATAAATAAAGCATAGTATAAAATAAATGAAAATAAAAACAAATTGGAAATGAGTACAAATGAATAGATTTATTGATTGATTGTGGAGGTTTAACGCGCTGACGCAACGCAGGCGATGAGGCGCGCCGTAGTGGAGGGCTCCGGATTAATTTTGACCACCTGGGGATCTTTAACGTGCGCCGAAATCTCGTACACACAGGCGTTTTTGCTTTCCGACTCCACCAGAAAAGCGGCCGCAGCGGCCGGGAATCGAACCCGCGACCTCGTGCTCAGCAGCACAACGCCTTAGCCACTGAGCCACCGCGGCGGGTAGTATAAATGAATAAATAAATAAATAATTATAATATAACTGAAATAAAATTGGCAAAACTACGCATTGCGCGCTAAGCTTCGCTGGTCATTCACCTTCACAGAGTGGATTGGCTCATCAATTTTTTTATCTTCATCGCCGCTGCTCTTTGGGTGCTGCACGACACAGCTGGTAGCCCGTGGCGATTTTCATTATTTCTTGAAAGAAACAAACAGGCAGTAACAAGAAAAGCTACGAGCACAAGTTTCTGAGATACTGCTGTGCGCTCACAGCAGCTTACGATAAACTAGCCGTAGTTCCCGGCCATGCCCGGGTGTGTCAGTACGCATAACGATGGGTATAACACATACTGAGTACACCGTTAAAGCCGTTGTTTTAGCCAAATCTAGATTGGCCTCCGTAGGTATAGTTTAGAACGAAGTCCGAAATTACGTCGAAGACATTAACCTCGAAGACATAAAATTACTTCGAAGGATCTCTGAAAGAATCGTTTTATTGATTGATTGATTGATTGATTGACTGATTGATTGATTGATTGATTGATTGATTGACTGATTGACTGATTGATTGATTGATTGATTGATTGATTGATTGATTGATTGATTGATTGATTGATTGATTGATTGATTGATTGATTGATGGGTTTAACGCGCCGACGCAACGCAGGCGATGAGGCGCGCCGTAGTGGAGGGCTCCGGATTAATTTTGACCACCTGGGGATCTTTAACGTGCGCCGAAATCTCGTACACACGGGCGTTTTTGCTTTTCGCCTCCATCAGAAAAGCGGCCGCCGCAAAGAATCGTTTTAGCCTTTGAGTGAAACTGTATACCAATACCCCTCTCCATCACAAATAACTCAATCGTGTACGGTGTCAATAGACGAAAGTACACACAATACGCTTTACGGCAAAGCCAACTTCCCCACGAATTCTCAGTAGCTCTATGTCCAACTGGCGATTTTTAAAGGCGAAGGCCTGAAGTGCCCCATTGTGCGAACAATCGGCGTTGCTGTTGGAGAAGTTGTTATCATCCCGCTCAGAATACGGACGCAGCTGAAAAGAGTAAATAAATAACGCATTTCAGTGCGAGTGGGAATCGAACCTGGGTCTCCGGAGTATGAGCTGAATGCGTTACCACCACGCTACCACAATTTTTTTAGGGGCGAAGCTCCTCTTGCTCGGGCCCTGTCCCGTCCCTCGTTGCTGCTGTATCCGGCACATTAATGATGATTGTGGCAGGATCCCACTAGGGATTGGCCAACCAAAGATTGGCCGAAGAGGTCAAAACGTTCAACGCGTTCGTTGCTACCCAACAAGGAGGAGAGGAAGAAGAAGAGGTTGTCGTTCGTCGCCTGCGAGCTCAAAACACGTACCGGGGGTGCGCGACACAAGACGGTCTCCAGAAGGCGATGGCCAAGGTGGCTAAAATGTCACACACCGAATTCGCCAACTTACCCATGGAGATTTTCATCGTCCCAAACAAGCCCTACATAATCACCACAAACATCGACGTCGTCGACGGGCTTGTCAACGGAGCGGTGGTAAGCTTGACGTGTCGAGTCTTTATATGATGTGCGGGCGAATGTTTCACGGTTTTACCGATAAGTATTTTAGCATCTAGTATCTACCATTGTCGCTGAAGAAGAAAGTGTATGACAGCTGCATCTTACCGGTACTCACCTACGGGGCAGAAACTTGGAGGCTCACTAAGAGGGTTCAACTTAAATTGAGAACGACTCAGCGGGCAATGGAGCGGAAAATGATAGGTGTAACATTAAGGGACAAGAAGAGAGCGGAGTGGGTCAGAGAGCAAACTGGTGTTAAAGACATATTAGTAGAAATTAAGAAGAAGAAATGGACGTGGGCAGGGCATGTAATGCGAAGGCAAGATAACCGCTGGTCATTAAGAGTAACAGAGTGGATCCCTAGAGAAGGCAAGCGTTGCAGGGGGCGGCAGAAAGTTAGATGGGCAGATGAGATCAAGAAGTTTGCGGGGATAAATTGGTCACAGTTGGCGCAGGACCGAGGTAATTGGAGAATAATGGGAGAGGCCTTTGCCCTGCAGTGGGCGTAGATAGGCTGGTGATGATGATGATGATGATTTTAGCATCGCCCCTCTCATCATCATTCACTTCGTGGAAATGACGGGATTTTTCTTTAATGCCGGTATTCGACACAGCACAAAAACACAAAACAAACTGATTTACGTGAGCAACTCGAGCGACAAGCCACCTACCTATGAAAGCTGATGTCTCTCTAAAATTCCCTAAGCGTAATCAAGGGTTCTATCTTTGACAGCCACTCAGGAGCGCATGCCTTGCGCTTCTGGACTTCTACGTACTGGGATATGGACTCACGAATATACTGCCGCGTAGGGCGGACGTCCAGATCACCGCGGAGCCAGGCCATGCGCGAGCACCGTATGCTATGCAAGGCCACCAACATAACGGGGTCCAAGGGCGCTTCCTCCTCGTTTTCTACCGCTAGATAGCGTATGCCATGGGGGCTCAGCGGGAAATCTTTATGAAGGGTCCTATACCGCGGCACAACAATGCAGAAAAACGTGCTCTATCATTTCTGGCTGTTTACAAATTGAACACTGAGTTCCTCATGACACAAATATCCCTCTATTCTACATCCACATTCCAACAGACAAGGTGCCAGTGTGTAATTTGAAGAAAACGGTTTCCACTCAAGGGTGAACCTCCATTCTTTTGACGCGCTTTAGCACATTTTGGCCTGGCCCAGCACGGTAATTATATCTACAAATAGGACGGGGAAAACAACATCGCAAATGCCCTTATACTGTTTTTTGCGTGTCACAGAGGACAGGTACCCGTCAGATAAACGTGCGAATAGAAAATGGGCCGTCATAACTATTTCCTTCAAATACCCATACACGCCACCTGGCATGCACCATGTTGATACTACATATTCCGGCATAGCACGCGCCAGCCGTACTTGCATGACACTCTGCAGGAATGGGTCACGAACATCTCGCAAAAACAAAACCTGGTTTACCAGCTGTCGCACATACAGGTGCGCCAGCCCCAAGCCACCATCTCGGACTCTCCGAAACAGGTTTGTTCTGCTGCACCTCGCCCATGAAGAAGCCCAAACGAACACTGCAAATGCCCGGTGAAGCCATAAAGCAAGGTGTCCTCGAGTGCTGCGACGCCCTGCACACGGGGGGTGCAGTCCTGCAGATTGACTTGGAAAAAGCGTTTGATTGTGTGTCACACGAGACATTGTTTTGTATTTTGGACCATGTGAACGTTGGATTTGTAATTAAAGAGGGCGTCGCCCTGGCGTACCGCAATTGCACTACGCGGCTGATCATGAACAAAAAGTTGGGAGCCCCAATTGAAATGAAACGTTCGGCATAGGTCGGCAAACTGACTCACGAGTGCACTCACACCCCCCCCCCCCCCTCACCACTCACGAGTGAGTGGTGAGTGAGCCTCACCGTCGTTTTGGTCTGGTGAGTGCGAGTGCGAGTGAGTGCGAGCGCCACTCATGGTGAGCCCCGTTCACCACTCGCGAGTGCGCGTTCCACTCGCAGCGGGCCACGCCGAGCATGCATTCGCGAGTGCGAGCGCCACTCGCGGCGAGTGGAACTCGTCACTCGTGAGTGCAAGTTCCACTCGCGGTGAGCCCCGCTCAGCACTCGCGAGTGCGAAAGCCACTCGCGGTGAACCCCACTAACCACTCGCGAGTGCGGGTTCCACTCGTGGTGAGCCCCACTCACCACTCGTGAGTGCGAGTTGCGGGGCTTACCGGGGCTAAGTGCGGGGCTTACCGCGGTGAGCATCACTCGTTGTTGGCATTCGTCGCAGGAGCCGCTTTCTGTGGTAATTGCTGCTGGCGATATCCACTCGTACGCATAGTTAATAGAACGACTGCCTTTAGCCTCTGGAATATCTGGCTACTCTTTTTTATAATTAAGGCACCGTGGAATCAACTCTCCAGTGACCTGTTGATTTAGGAATACGGTTTGGATGGACGTCTCACGCCATAATTCACTGATACTCTCACCGTCATAACTCATTGAGGGGCTGTTGCGCACACTCTCGCCGAATGATGTTTCTGGCTCGCAGCGTTTTCTGTTGGAATTAGTGTCGGTAATGTCGTCGCAACAAAGCGATTGCACTTCACGACCGCTGAGCGCTGCGATGGAGGCATAAGGAAGCACCGTGGTCTAGTGCCGTAGTACTTGGTGTACATAATTGGCCGGCTTGCTGCAGCTGTCAAATGGCCGGCTGTTCTGAAGCGCAAATTGCGAGTGCCCGTATTTGTTTGAAAAGGTATCGCAGATTCTCACTGATTCGCGTATCAGGATGGCGAAACGGTTCGGTTTGCCGAGTTGCGTATTGTGGAAGCAATAGCTCATTTTCGATGCCTTTGCGTATTGAACGTATCAGTATTTGCCTATACTTGTTACGGCGGCGCTCTGTTATGATGCTCGCTTCCACGCGGACTTGGCGTCACACATCCTTCTACGGCAGTTAGGGTGCTTGCCTTGAGGCATGTGATTTGCTGCTGTCCGGGTGTTTGACACACCTGAAAACTTTACCGCTGCTGATTTTTGCAAACTTTACCAAAATGTTTACGTTTCGTTATGTTGCGTGAATGTTGCAGTGACTCATATACGCCGATGTGCGTACCTTTCGCTAGCAAACGAAGTAACCTCGCTTTAGCATAACCTCACATAGTATTTGCCATGCTGACTCGCCGATTGCATCCCTTCCATTAGTTCCCTGTCTCCCTCTGAAGTTTGTGTATCCGTTCGTGCACATTCACAAGAATCGTGCGTTATGTGTGACTCCTCATTCGCCTTACCGAATCACGGAGTTCGAATCGTTACTGTTGCGTGCGTTTTGTGAAATATATATTTCATATCTTCAGATAGCGAAAATTAAGATACTCGCTGTTCGCGCTGCTCTGTTGTCATCGACGGTCATTTACCATTACGCTTGTGAATTTGCCTGCCCAAGTGGAAATTGGGACCTGGGCTTCCGCATTTCGCTTTTTTCATTCTGTCCGTTCACAGTCGCCAACCTGCTAGCTATGAAAGCGAAATTGCTTCTGGTGTTTTTTTTTTCGTATTTAGCGTTGTGGTCAGCACAAACACTGTAGTCCTCGTCACGCTTGCTGCGCTGATTTGCTGAAAGGTCTTCGCAGTCTAGTGTTCCTCATATTTTTTGCACTGTATGTAGATCGTCGTAGACTAGCGGAGAGGTACTGTGACCCCTGTGTGGTGTGACGAATGGCGCATTCAGTACAGCTGACAAGTCGAATTGAGCCGCGAGGATTCCACGTTTAAATTTCCCGCCAGCACAACGCGCATGTCATCGGTAGCGGTATGAAGACTAGCTATGCATGCACGACCCCCTTCGTTCACACCATAGAGTTTGTTAGTAAGTATACTAGAGAGGAAACACCGCCCGTAAGCCATGTCGTCGGGGGGGGGGGGGGGGGGGTCATGGGAAGCCCCCCTTTTTTGGCTTGGGCTTGGCGTGACAATTGGATTCTTAAGCGGTTTTCGGGATTTGCTCTCTTCACTATGCATTAACACGTTTATAAGCTACAAGGAAGCCAAAATCCTCCCTGTTGTGTGGTAGCCGTATTCGATGAAACAGCAGGCAGTGCGTGATCGCACCTGACGTTGCTCATACCGCAATCGAAGGACGCATGACTGAGTGGGTGATATGCCGCCGCGAAATTTGTAGCCGACGAAAAGAATAAACAAAACGTACTTGGACGAAGACAAGATACGACAGCAAAGATACTACAGTTACGGGCGCTTGTATGCGTCCTATCTTGTCATCGTGCACGACTCTTTAACGCCACGTTTTCTTTTTGCTTGTTAAAAGTTGGCCCTCGGTGCTCCGGTTCACCACTAAGGCAACGTTGTAATAGGCACGCTCCAAAAAACTTTCCGAACTCTTCAAGCAACCTAATATTTGCAATAATGGTAAAATAATAAAATCAGTCTCTAATGAGTTGAGTTGCCCCCCCCCCCCCCCAAATATTAACCTTGTTCGTAACTACAACATTGGACTGCGGAATACCAGGCACAACAGTTCCGACAAAAATACGCTTTGCTTCTTATTCCTTAGTTTTAAAACAGCCTGTTTTTATTTTCTACTTGCATAATTACCATATATTCTTCGCGTTTTGTGGCACTTTGTTTAAATTTGCGGTCACTAAAACGTTTCAATCCAAGCCAATAATGAAACAAAGACGAGCTCGATGTATAATGGCGGCCCATGACGACACAGACGGCCTTGATGTGAGCCGCATAAACGCTAGCGCCAGATTCCTCTCTAGTGTATAATGTAAGAAACTCTGTTTCACACCACCCAGTGCAAGCATAACCCGGCAATCGGTGATGGCCGCGTGCTTAGGCATAAAATACACGAGCGAAAATGTCGCGCTGAAAGCCTCTCATGCTGAAACATTATCGGCTCACGTTGGCGTTCAAAGCCGCAAAGTTGCTCAGGTAACGCCTGATAAGGGTGCTACCGCCGTTATCAGCTGATTTCGAAGCTTGTGAAAGAGAAATCGGTGGTGGCGAGGGGAATAACAATTGTGAAAGAAGTGTCAGCAGTGGCAAGGAGAGGTCTAGTTGGGTTCGTATTATTGTGGGCTGCGTTTTAGGTTTTATGGTACACATAATTAGTGAGATCACACGAACCAAGGGTACAGCACAAACGCAGCTATCAACTAATTTATTCAACTAATTTGCATGGACATCATGAGGGACAACAAGATGCCTCAATAAGAAGCTTAGGAAGTCTATCACATATAAAGCGAGCAGAGCGCATACATGCACTCATGCTCGGTAATTCTGACCGCCCCTAAAATGGACCTAATGAAACGCAGCTTACAGAGAGTTGACACATGGAAAGAAAAGGCGCCAGGTACGCGGGTTCGATTCTCGGCCCCGACGGGCGCTTTTCTGGCGAAGGCGAAAAGCAAGAACGCCTGTTTTTTCGAGATGAGGCGCACGTTAAAGACCCCCAAGTGGTAAAAATTAATTCGGAGCCCTCCGCTACAGCGCGCCTCACAACCTGCGTAGTTTCGGCGTGTTAAACCATAAAGCGTCCTGCAGAGAATGCACTGCTACTAAAAAATTAAAACAAAGGAAAAGTGCCTTTTACCAGCTTATGATGCTTTGAGTTATGATGCTTTGAGTCACCTGTGAGTTATAGTGAAACGTTTTCCTACACTTGCCCCTCCACCCATTCTATTTGTATCTTGTAACCCTTCCGACTGGTCTCGAAGGAAATAATGTACTTGTAATAAATCAATTTACAGTAGCGCTCACAATGTCCACTTCGTGTTTTTTTCACCATGCAACCTAAAGCGCACTCTACAAAACGAAGGTGAAATTCATTTTTATGTATTGAGGGTGCAATAACCGGCCTAGCAAAGTAGCAGACGCCACTGCTTGGAGTCGGCCGTTAAAACTGAAAGACTGTCGCCATAGAGAAATATTTTGTAGCTGTTGCGCTTAGCAGCTGCATTGCCGATTTGGGAGGTTACGTGTTACTCCTTTTTCAGCGTGCTTTTAACAGTGAGGCTGTTGTTGCTGACCGTAATGTGTGCGGTGTGCGGCGTCATCAAAAAAACTTTGTCATAGTTACTCCGGCTGTTTACCGAGCACACGAGCAAGCGTCTCACAAGGAGCGCCCGGCGTCGTCCTGGCTTGAACACGGCGCTCGCAAAAAAAATGCGAAGACAACAGTTCACGTACGTCGGCGCCTCAAAGGGGGTACACAAGGAAGCTCGCGCTACAGACGCCCAGTTCGTGAAGTCGGTTTCACCTGCGGAAAAAACGACACGGACCCGCCAGTCATGCATGAACAATGGTATAGATGGATATGACAATGACTACTACTATCGAAGTGAAAAGCGACTATGCAACATGTAAATAAACAGTTTCAAACCTAATGCAATGCGTCGTGGTTCTTACATCGAAAGAGAGTGCCCACAGAGAAAGAAATCATCCAGCTTCGTTGTGGTGTAAGCCTTGCGCAACTTAGTGCAAACTTCGCCATTTTTTTATGTGAAGCTTTTTATTCCTCGCTGATGGCGTGGGAGCCTGAGTAAAATCCATGTAGAAAAGCGAACCTTACAAAGTGGTTTTCAGAAAACGATGATGATGTCAAGCGAAGGCACATCAAGCGCTTCAAGAAAAACCTTTCCCTTGGTGAGGATTGAACCTGGGTTTCCCGCGATTTGAAGCCGATGTCTATCCGATTCCGCCATCCTAACACTGTTGAATCAGTTTCTATTTTAACTGTGACTTTGACTCAGGTTGCACGGAAGAAAGCTTCGAGGTTTAATTCTCGCAATACAGGCATTTTTTTTTTGTCATTTGGATCACGTTGGTTCGAGTTAATGATTGTTTTGCGGCATGCCTCACAGCCAATGTGAAGCTTATCTGAAATGAAACAATGAAACACCCAATTTTTTTCCCGCTTCACGTAACATAGTTGTGTCGGTGTTAATAGGGCCGCATTGAAGGTCTCCGCAAAATGGAGCGATTCATCTGGTTTACAAAAGGGCGAAGTTAAAACTCCCGTGCAGTAAAAAAACAAAGTTAGTTGTAACGTGAATTAGCGGTGGTTGTGAATGAGCGTGAGTGGGTGATCATGTGAAGGTAGCGAGTGGTGATTGCGAGTGAGTGTGAGTGGCCATTGCAAGGGGCGAGTGCGAGGGAGTGTAAGCGGTGAATGCGAGCGGTGAGCGTGAGCGCGGATGAGTGCGAGTGGTGACGCTGAGTGGTGAGCGCGAGCGCGAGTGAGTGTGAGTGGTGGGGATGAGTGGTGAGCGTGAGTGAGTGCGAGTTGTTACAACGAGTGGTGAGCGTGAGTGCGAGTGGTGAGGACGAGTGGCGAGCGTGAGCGGGAGTGAGTGAGAGTGGTGAAGGTGGAGTGGCGAGCGTGAGTGCGAGTGAGTGCGAATGGTGACGACGAGTGGTGAGCGTGAACGGGAGTGAGTGCGAGTAGTGAGGCCTGAGTGGCGAGCGTGAGTGCGAGTGAGTGCGAGTGGCGGGGCGGAGGGGTGAGCGTGAGCGCGAGTGAGTGCGAGTTGATAGTGCGGAGTGGTGAGCGTGAACGTGAGTGAGTGCGAGTGGTGAAGACAAATGGCCAGCGTGAGCGCGAGTGAGTGCGCGTGGTGAGGGTGGAGTGGCGAGTGCGAGTGAGTGCGTTAGGATAAATATATTTTTTTGAGTGAGTGTGAGTGAGTGGCATCCAGTTTTGCCGAGCTATGGCGTTCGGTGCGCCAGGGCTGCCCCCTCAGCCATGGCGCCCTGGGCTGAGGGGGCCCTGTGTATGAGTATAATCAGAAATAGTGCCATCGAAGGTTTCAGACTACATGAGTCGGAAGTCAAACTTTTGGCTTACGCAGACGACGTGGCTGTTTTTTGTATGAACGAAGAAAGCGTTCATTCAATTGGTAGTTGACACGGTCAGAATGTTTGGCATGGTGACGGGTAGTTTTGTGAACTGGGCAAAGTGCAAAGGATATTGGCATGGGAAATGGTCATCAACACTGCCAGCCTTTTCTAATATTAGTTGGGTCACCACTCCAGTGAAGTACTTGGGCGTTGAACTGGAATATTACAGGGATAGCGAACCATACTGGCGTAGCCAGACACAGGCGTTGAGGGAGAAGGCCGAGAAATGGAAGGGGGCAAGGTTGTCAATTTTTGCAAGGGCCACTACATGTAACTTATTCTTTGTACGAAGATCTGGTATATAATGCAGGTACTGCATTCTTCGCGAATCAACGTCCACCGCGCTACCACAATACGTTGCAAGGCGAGGAACAAGAGTTAGCCTAGGACGTGCTCGCTGACGCCAACTCGGGTGACACGTGAGTAGAGAATGTGCACACCAGCCACGGAGAGCTACGATTATGCGGAAGGTGGGGCTGGAAGTGTCGCAGTTGTCTGTTGTAGTTATTCGCGCCAAAAGACAAAGGAACGAAAGTCAATGAAGGGACGCAAACACGATATTGCAGTAACGAAGTTTTTGATAAGTAGACAGCTCCACGGGGTCCTTACTTACCCCCGTGCTAGCTAGTTACGTGTGCCCCAGTGTTTATGAAAGTGATGTGAGTAAACTGTGTGCGAAGGAGAGAGCCACCGCGGCTCACATCCTGTGGGACTGCAGAGTGAACCCAAGAGAGGCCAGCAAGATGACGACGCTTCCGCCGCAAATTGAGACGGCGTTGAAGACCTACGATCGAGAAGCACAGCTTCAGGCCGTGCAGCAGGTCTCGGCAGCTGTGGAAAGGCAGCGACCGAGCGAAACTGAGGGGAAGGGGGGAAGCACCCCCAGGAAGGGGGCGGCGGCCCTCTTGACCCGAAGGAGTAGCGAGTGAGCAAGACCTCGAGGAGCACGGCGCCCGAGATAGACGTGATAGCCGCGTCGCGGTGAAGACCCGTCTTCCCAGTGGGGAGACATCTTAACCGACTGCAAGCCATTCAATGAAGTTGTTCTCTCTCTCTCTCTTCAAAGCACGCAAGCAGACTTACAGGGACCGAGAAGCACTTTTCTAGGAAATTACAAAAACCCTGTAGAGGAAGAAGAAGAAAGAAAGGAAAGGCCGGGAGGTCAACCAGGTGTAGAGCCCGGTTTGCTACCCTGCACTGGGGGAATGGTGCTCAGGGAATAAAAGGGCGGGAGAAGAGGAAGAGATAGGAGTGGGAACGCGCGCTCTCTAGTCCCGTTTCGGGCACTATAGTCTTTCACGTCAGTTCGTTTCACTCAGGAAGCGTAAGAGGGCTTTCGTCGCCTTCTGCGATGTCGATGGTAAAGACCGATGACTTAGAATAGTTTCCACTGTAAATGGCCGATTGTCCAATCGGCTGAGCGCGGTGGCAAGAATGCTCCTCTCCGACGAGTATTCGGGGCAGCGACACAGCACATGTTCTATAGTCTCTTCCGCCCCACAGGCGTCACAGTGGGCGCTGCTAGCCATCCCGATGAGGAAGGAGTAGGCTTTCGTGAAGGCCACTCCCAACCACAGTCTACAAAGTAAAGTTGACTGGGGCCGAGACAGCCATACGGAATACGGCGCTGAAGAAGAGGATCCTGAATATACAGACGGAGATTCGAGAAGTCCGGTGTGCTCCATTGCTGCATGGTAATCTTGCGTGCAAAGGAGCGAAGTGTCGTGGCGGTATCGGTCCTTGAAAGCGGAAGCAGAATGGTGCGGTCGCTCTCATGGCCTGTACGGGCAGCTTCACCCGCCAACACGTTACCGATGACTCCGAAGTGACGTGGAAGCCACTGGAATATTACGTCATGGCCGGCTGTGATGGCTTGATGGAATTTTTCTCTTATCTCTGTCACCAATTGGTGTAGGGGGCCGTAGTGCAGGGCTGCGCGTAATCTCTGTATACAAGGCAGCCTTGGAATCCGAGAAGATCGCCCAATTTTGATGAGTAGCTCCGATGACATGATCAAGAGCCTCACGAATGGCTGCAAGTTCTGCTCGAGCTCGTGGTATGGCAAACGCGGAATCTAGTTGTGGCAAAATCTGCTGGCACAAACATCGCACCTGCCGAACTGGATGACGTTACTGAGCCATCCGTGTACACATGTTTCCAGTCGTTGTACCGTTCATGCAGTAACAGCAGAGAAAGCTGTTGAAGGGTCAATGGTGACAAGTCGGCTTTTTTTCGAATTCCCGGAACAATGAGGCGAATCTCAGGTTGTGCCAGGCACCACAACGGGGAGGACGGTGTTCCCGCAGGGGCGTACCTTGAAGTGATTGCAGCCCTGTGCGTTGTGATAATCGCTGAAAAAGTAGATCGTGGTCTATTTTGAGGAAGCTGCGCCAGATGGTGAGAAGGCAGCCTCGTGAGGAGCCTGATGTACTATTACGAGCAATATGAAAGGGAACGCAGGAACGCGTGGCAAACAGCCTCGAAACAGACTCGGAGCGATACGCGGATGGCGCTGTGAAAAACGAAGGGGGAAAGGAGGGAGCTCTTCCACTAACTGTTGGCACCCCTACCACGCTGACATTTCTACAAAGACGCAGCTTACGTCATTTTACCGATAATTTGGTATCGTCGGACAGCCGATAAGACACACGGCGGGAATGGGAACAGTTGTTAGAACAGCGTCCTCCTTTCCACTTTGGTTCGGACGGCGGCCGCTGCGTATGACTCATATCTGGGTCTGAGGGTGTTTTCCACGCGTTCCCGTGTTCCCTTTCATATTGCTCATAATAGTACAGGCGTAGTGTTTCAGTAGCCACGTACGTTGCTATTGGGTGTTCCTGAGCGATGAAAATGGTGCCCACTGTTGATGCACAATGCGGCAAACTAAGACACGCACGCAGAGCCTGCGCTTGGGCGCTCTGTATTACCCGCAGGTTAGTGGTGCAAGTGTTGGAAATTGCTGGAAAGCTGTAACGCAAGGCTCCTATGCCTCAAGGAATCAATGTAGAAACGCATTGCCGTTGTAATTATTGCCCTACGTTCGGTATTAGGCATGTCACGAGCGATAAAAGTACCCCTCAATCTCCGCCGATCGCTTCCTCCTCCCTCTTTGTTTCTTTCGAAAGAGCTGGAAACATTGGGACTCTTCGATTTACCGCCTCGGACTCACCGAGGATAGTCCGCAGGTATTCCGAAGATTCTCCATGCCATAGGAATGCATATGAAAAATGAATGCCAGATTGTTGCTCGGGGAGTCCGTGGTGAGTCCGGGACGGTAAATCGAGGAGCCCCACTGTAAATAGTCACGTGACGTCAGGACGCTCGACTTTCCGTCTGTGAATCCTGCCAACGCCGCCTGTGCGTTGATCCTGCTTATCTGAGGCACTATGGGTCCGAACCTTGAAGAATGGTAACCCTTGCTCTGCCGACCGCAACGAGTGGTTATACGTTTCTGTAGGCCCTAGGGTTGCTGAGTTATTCAACTTTACGTCTGCCCGCCTACCCCACCCTTGGTCGCGCCCTACTCGTAGCCGGTTTTTGGCCGGATGGTGCGGACGCTACGATTTGGATATTTGAGGTTTTTCTCCTTCCTAACTTACTGTCGGGGGCGGCGGAAGGGTCTCGGAACCTATTTCAACTACTTATTGGTACCTACCGAGTACATTGATTACTTTTTTTTTCGACTTTTGCTCCGCCGGCTTGGCCGGTTCGGCTTGCGACGAGAACGGTTTGATATCAGCAAACACGAGTTCGATATCTGAACGGGCCGGCGATAAATTCGGTCGGTCGTCAGTACCTAATTGTTTTGATAGAAATTTTATTGCGCCGTGAGAGAGAGAGAGCGATCTTTAATGAAGTCTGGCGATGTTAGCTGGGCTAAAATGCCTAATTTGCTACGCCAGTTGATGACGTGATGAAGATGATGGCGAAGATGTTCAAGAAGTTGATGCGTACATATACGGCGAGTTATTCACAGCGACTGGTCTAGACCTGGGCCGAAACCCACGCTGGCCGTTCGCATGAGCAAGACGGGCTATTGCAGCTATCCTAGCCCCCAGAGAAACAAATAAAAAAAAGATAATGCTCCTCCTCCCTTCTCTCCTCTTTTGTTTTTACCGGCGCATTTATTTCCCGCAGAGCTCAAAAAACGGCGTCCGACGGTGCCAAAAGTAACTTCACTTTGATAGCGACGTCGCCTCGGTCGCTATCGAAAGCACCAGCAGTGCTGGCATGACGGAGTGCTTAACGGGAGGTGTAGATAAAGGACCACACACGGAAAGGCGATCGGCGATAAAGCCCGCTACTGGAAACGTGAATTCTTTTTCTTATAATTTTCATTTCCCGCATCACCGATTACGTCACCGCGGGAAGTTTGAAATCTTGAAGGTTGAGACGCCACGTGGTGCCAACCAGCTGAACTAGAAGCTTCCTGTCCCAGATTTCTGGATAAGTAATAGAGCGTAGATGCGCGTTTGCTCCTTGTGGGATTCTCTGCATTACACGTTGCTGTTCTACTGTTGCTATCATAGACAGTTCACGGTATCCTCAAGGAAAGATATGTATGACGGGGAATAGAACTCGCGTCCATGGGCTCAGACCACTGCGGGGTGCGCGAGTGATAACTGGAGTAATGAAGTTCACGAGTGAACGGCGATGAGGCCAAGCCTGCGTTCTCTTGATTTGAACGCTTGTTTTAAAAGTTCGCTCTGTACAAAAATTTAATTGTTCTTTTTTCGACGTGTAGGGATTTACACCAAAGTTTTGCTGTTTTTTTTTTCTGAGTATTTATAGGCACAATTGCGTCACTGGAATATTCTTATGCGTTTGGGTTTGTGAGATAAGTATTCATTTCTGCAAACAGCGCTGTTAGTATCGTGCCTCCACAGAAAAACACTGAATCATCGCACTAGGATGCGATGTCACTGATGCCTTTTGTAGATGTAGCAGATGAAATCGCGTTTTAAATGTACCTCCTCCCCACCATCCATCCTCGGAACTGGGACCCGAAATGTGTAGCCTCACCCCCCCCCTCCCGCCTTTCCGTTTTTTCCCGGCCGAGATATGCATGCTTCGTGATGCCGCTCCAACTTTCCCGAAGACTGACTTCGACTATGTCCACTGCCGCTAAAGCGGAAGCTTAGCAGTAGTGGAGATTGCTCATTCATTATGTCAATGCGTGCTAAGGTATAAAGAAGAAAATCCGCTGCTATTCGCCCCGAGCGCGAACAGAGTCGGCCCCTGGCGGCGGCGGGACGAACCGCTCCTAGTGTGGATGGCGCTCTCGCGTCGTCTGCTTTATCACGTTGCGTGCGGCGCAAGACGCGTGCTGCACACGACGAAACAACCAATATGTGTGCTCGTTTGGCAGTAAGCAATGACATAGTTACCTCTGCTTGTGCATTTCCTCTAGAAACGCAATAATCAGCGGCCGTTGCGGGTTAATGCGCTGGTTTAATTCCGCGAAACATCTTCGCCGTGGTCACCGCGGCTTGAGTGTGAACATCAATTGCTTCCACACATTGCACTTTTGCTATTGCTGAGTGCAGTCGTCTGCCGTTTCGGGAACGTCGAAGGGTGCTTTTTGAAGGTGGCGTGGTGATTATTTAAAGGATAAAAGTTTAGTACGCGAAACGGGTAAGAAGCGACAAGACCTGTGCATACGCGTGCAAATTCCACACCCTTGTAAAACTGCGCTGTGTCCTTATAGAAAGAAGAAACAAACAAAAACATTTACACTGCACACGACCCCTGAGCTATCGCCCATACATTACCGGACACGTATTTTACACCAGCAAGCGCCTGTGTGATCGTGTCCTTCCCGTATATTTCTAAAATAAATACCATTAGTCGTATTTATACTGAGGAGGAGGAATAAACATTTATTCAACTGTATCGAGTTGATAATTTTACGTATTATTTAAAATACGTTTCTATGGATGCGCTAGAGTATTTAGGGGGGATTTTTGGTAAAATTAAGCAGTTGTGAGTTTGCGTCTGTCATGTGGCATTTCGTGTGTCATTTTCATATATATCATTTTCAAATCCGACATGAATCACCTTGTCCAGAAACGTGTCTCACTCAGCATAACCAAATGCCTAATATGGTCAAGTCTTAACCTCTTAAGGTGGACCTAAGTTTAAAGAAAGAGGAGAAAACGTGTAATATAATGCACGTTGTTGCCCACATGTGTGAGGGGTGTGTGCCTTGACTCGCTGATTTTTTCTTAATTTTTTCCCACAATGCTTGCTTTCAATACATTTTTGAAAAAGGCGAACCACAATTTCTGGGCAATCTCGGACCAAAGGGGGGTTAATTAATTTTGAAAATACGTGTTAAAGTACTGCTTTTTCACCGCTACAGAACACAACTCCTAGTGTAGTTTCGATTGTCAGTATTGATAACCATAGTTTGGCTTTTCGCGTTACATGCGTTCTCTTCTCTCTGTTCTTGCAACGTTGGCAGGACCCCCCCCCCCCCTCTTCCCGAAAAAAAAAAACAAAAAAAGAAATGCACAGAATTTCATTTGTTAACCAATCCTCAAGAATTAAATGCCAAGACAAAGGCGATATTCAGTTTACAAAACAAAGTAGTTACCGGGAACCCGTTGCGCTGATTCGCAACGAGAAATAAAAAGGAAATGTTTTACTACATCTGCAAAAGCGCAACTTCGATCATTTATTGCCATCTTTTGGGTTCGTAAGTGACCTTATACGCAAGAATGCAAACACATGTCGCTGTTGCAGGCACCTGTTTGATTTTAAAAGGAACGATGGTCAACAGAGCAGCCGTAACAGAAAATTTGTGCTCACTGTGAGGTCCCAGAAGCTTGGTTTGCACACTGTAAACCTGCTTGTCCCTTTGCTAAAACCTAGCTAAACATGAGATGTTGATTGTACTGCGTGCCTTGACAATTCAATTCGCAAGTTCACTTGCGACGAAAGCCGTAAATAAGTGATCTGAAACCGTTATTCATCAATTTGATTGATGATTGTAGGTTTTAACGCGCCGACGCAACGCAGGCTAAGAGGCGCGCCGTAGTGGAGGGCTCCGGATTAATTTTGACCACCTTGGGATCTTTAACGTGCGCCGAAATCTCGTACACACGGGCGTTTTTGCTTTTCGCCTCCATCAGAAAAGCGGCCGCCGCGGCCGGGAATCGAACCCGTTATTCATCAAACCTTCAGAGTCGCTAAAATTTAATTTAAAAGACCCGTTAGAGCGGTTACATTTATATCTCTGCGTTGACCAAAATTCAGTAATTTTATGTTGCCTTTTGAACCCACAAAAAATATCGTAAGCTCTTAGAAAGAATTTCGGGGCAGTTAAGTAGTGTTACCATTTCAGGGCATCCCACAAATGCAAGAATGCGTCACGCTACCAGTGAAAGCGATTGAGATTGCCGTTGTAAACTGAATTTCAGAGATCGAGGATTCCTGATTGGTTTCTAATTATGCTTTTATTGAAGGCTCAAAGCCATAGTCTGGAAAGATCGAGGTTGCTACGAGCCACAGCGTACAAGTTCATTGTCACAATTACGGCCATTCTGAGATTCCCGATGAGCCGTCGCTTTTTTGGCGTAGTAATGAAAACTGACTGCCGCTTCTATGCTTTACATTGAACGTTGAGGAACCGAACTACAGCATACCACTCTTGTTTGCACCTTTCGTGCGCACATACTGCGAGAAAAAAGCACGAAGCGCGCCCACACTGTGCATTCTTACGGGCCGCTCAGCGGAGCATCCACACTAGCAGCGCGACGGTGTCGCCACCTACATGTCGAGCTCGCGGCGAATAGCAATGAAACGATTCCGCGGGAGTCACGTGCCAGAAGAGATGAGTCACTAGAATTTTGTCAATGTTTATTTCCTCCATTGTTTTGTGCAAAGCATGTTGCGGCAGTATTTGAGGAAATGCAGTCAAAAATTGTCCAATATAATTGATTTCCCCACTTAGCAGGTATAATTATTGTTTGGGCGAAGATGCTGCTGGTAAAGGCTACTGGCCTAAGGAGTTTTATCAGCTTTGAAAATTAAGCGCGAACCATAAACCATGGACAAAAAAGAAGGACACTGGTATAATTTTTAACAACGTATGTTCACCAACTAGCTCGACTCTCAATTTTACTTGATTTTTGTCAGTAGAATCTCTATTGAGTTTCAATTAAACGAAGTCATTTGATATTCTGTTGAGTTTTGTCTATTGAAACCTTGTTGACCTTTTATTGACTGCACTCAATAGAAATGTTTCTGTAGAATAAAAAAACATAAAAGTAACCTAGTAGTCTTAATTCTGCAGACACAGTGGGCAGCGCTGAAAAAAATAGCCCTTCAAAGTGTATGTTTCAGCCTGATGAGTTTTGTCAATTGGTTCTCCAAAGAGTTTCAATAGACTGGTGTCAGTTCGTTTTGTATTGCGTTTTCTCAATACAAATCCTTTTGAGTTTCTACTGACACATCTCAATAGCCAATTGAGTTTGAATTAGGTTTCTGTTGACTCAATAAAAACTCAACTGGAACTGAATTGAAACTCAAAATCCATTTTTGTAAGGGTGTGCTCAGAATCACTCATGCGTGAGATGTTGCGAGGATGATATAAGGGTCCTATACGCAAGTTAACTACAGTCTCAAGGTTTTTTTTCAGTATGTTTGGTTGTAGTGTTAGTTTTGTTGAAAGCTTCCACATAGCAATTGCACTACCACTCAGTGTTAATATTTTTATGTTGATGAAAGCAGGAAAAATGTTAATCAGAACCTGCAAGTGTACAACAATAAGCTATTTCTCAGTAATAACGATGTTCCATCAACATAGATATATGTTGGTTTGTCGTCTTCGGCATCGTGTAATATCTGATCTGCAATGCAGGCGTCTGCCAACTGAACAGGCTGAGTGTACGCAGTGTGTTACGTATTTCAATGCTTCACTTTGCCTTGTAGTTTGTTTCTTCTTTTGTATCGCTGGTCCACTTGAACGGCTCCATCGGAAGTCGTAGCCCCACACGACCTTGCTTGCCCTAAATACGGCAGACACCTCAGTTTTTTTCATTGCATCGTGCAATGCGCCAGGAGCAAACATGAATGTATAACTGCGCTTCTCAATGGTTTTTCGTTTAACTTTCATGTCGTCATGATAACCGAAACGTGGTATACTTGTGACGGTGAAGTTCTTTTAATACCGGGTTATCGATCTTTTTTTCTTAAATAGGCAAGGAAAGCGAGGTGGAGGAGTGCTTCAGGTAATAAAAAGTGAACTTTCTGGAAATTGGCTGCCTACCTTTACAGTATCTTCAGTAAACTACAAAGTACTATCTGTACCGTGCGGTGACTACATGTTTACAGTTATATATATGCCACCATCTGGTAATTTGACTTTCTTTTTGGAAACTTTATTTTGATTTGCGAACGATAATAAACTCAGAATGGTCATTGGTGGTGACCTCAACTGTAACATGTTAGAAGTGAACACGATGACTAATGAACTTTCATTACTGCTAGAATCAAATAATCTTAAGAATATAATTTCTGAACTTACGCGCATTATTCTGGAAGCTGAAACTCTTCTAGATCTCTTTCTTACACAAGCTGAGGTACAAAATATAAAAGCCGGAGTTATCGAAAATACCATTAGTGACCATCTTCCTATTTATATGTTCCTAAAGGCTAATCCCCAATGCAAGAATATTTATTCATCCTCTACAGTTCTGATGGAGGACATCACTGCTGAATTAGGAAGCTACGATTTGATGCGACCGAAGTGCCATTGTATTTTGTTTGTGGACCCTTTGTGGTCCAACACTGTTTTTGTGGTATGTTGCTCTGCAAAAATAATGAATGAAGCTTCAATCAATCAATCACTGATACTACCCTGAATACTTTCCGAGAACAAATTACTTTATTGAACTGAAATAATGTAATAACCTCGCACAACGCAAATGAAGCCTACAATATTTTTATCGACGAATTTACTTGTGTCTATAAAGAATGCTTTAAATTAAAAAAACGTGTGAAATCAAAGAAAATACGTCACCGCAGAACGCCTCGAGATGATTCGCCAGAAGAACTTCTTGTACTGAATGTACAACTTCTTGAACAAACCTACTGAATGAGGCCACTACGAGACATCCCGATAAAAATTGCGCCCACCTCCCCGCGAGGGGAACCCTGTGCAGATGCGACGCATCGTGGGGTTTACTTGGTGTTTCCGTTGGATTGATTGTGAAATCGCGTGAAACGTGTCGGGAACGCGTATGATTATTATGTTTTATGATTATTATTATGTTTTATTGGCCAATCTTGGTCAATCTCTCTAAGTGGTATGCTTGGGGCTTCGCTGTCGCAACGACCTTTACTCCATCATTGTTGCTGTAAGTGGGAGCTTCTTTTCTTTTATTGAAAGTGTTAATCATTGCCCCATCATGCGTTGTATCAGTAGCTTCTTGACGTAGTTTGAATGAGTCAAGGATATAAGGCGCGTTCGTAGCATTTGATTCTGTCTCGGTTAAAAAAAAGGATTTGTGGCGCAGTGGGAAGAGCACCATGTACCTCGCGTTCCGCCCACAGGGTCGTGGGATCGAAACCGGGCGCCGCTAACTATTATTTTTTTATAGTGTAGGAGTAGGGGTGTGGACGAGAGAGGGGCATCGAAGAGGAGAGAGGGTGAGCGGCGGAGAGCGCAGTTCGCGCGGCGAGGAGAATGGGGGAGGGGCGGACGACAACAACGCCGACGCTGCATGGACAAGGCGAGTGAATGAGATGCAGTCGCATCTAAAACACGGCGTTCACTAAACACACTTTTAAACGGGTCGCGAGCGTGCAATGAGATAACCCAAATAGAACACAACGGCGCTATTTTTAGTGGCGGAACACCTAGCAGATGAGTTTAACTCTTATTTTACTAACCTAGTTAAAAGCAACCACGACGAATCTATCAGGCAGTTTCTGACAACGCCTAATGAAAATAGCGTATTTTTGAGCCCAACGAGGCAACAGGAAATTTTTGCAGTTTTTATTTCGCTGAGTAACTGAAAGTCCAGGGGTGTTGATGGCATTTCCACAAGACTAATAGAGTATGTTCTTGACTGTATTTTACCACCATTGGAGCATATTTATAACCTATGCTTGCACTCCGAAGTGTTTTAAGACAAAATGAAACGGGCTAAAGTGGTAATTATATACAAATCTGGAGATAAAAACAATTTTTCAAAACTACCGTCCAATTTCTATACTTCCTGCATTTTCAAAAGCTCTAGAAAAAATATATCAATACGAATCAATTCTTTCTGTGACAAGAATAATATCCTATCAACTCAGCAGTTTGGCTTTAGGAAGGGTAGATCGACAGAGCTAGCACTAATAACAGAAAAAGACATTATCCCACAACCATTGGAAGATAAGAAACTGGGTATTTTTCTTGATTTCTCAAAAGCATTTGATTCTCTTAATCACCATTCACTATTATTAAAACTTGAACACTATGGTTTCCGCGGTGTTGCCTTAGAATTATTCAGATCATACCTTGACAATAGGGAACAGTGTATTCTGATCAACGAATGTATGTCTAAATTTATGAAACTAACCGCTGGCGTTCCTCAGGGTAGTACACTCGGGCCACAACTTTTTAATCTATATGTCAATGATGTCGTAAAGATAACTACTGAAGCCACATTTATTATCTATGCCGATGATACGAGCATCTTTATACAATCAAAAGATCCGCATGAACTTTGCCAAATGGCGAACGCAACATTGCACAATCTAAATATATGGAGTGCGGCTAATTCACTTAAAATAAATACCGCCAAAACCAAAGCAGTTCTTTTTACTCCCTCCCAGAAGCGTTTATATTATCAGTTTTGCGTTCGAATCGGCCTAAACAACATCGAAGTAGTGTCAGAAATTGAAACACCTGGGGTAATCTTTAATCAGATTATGTCTTGGACTTCGCATGTGAACCGAGTACTCTGTTCTCTGGCTAAGATCTCAGGCGCTCTTTGCAGAGTCCGTTATGTTTCACCTGAGAAATTTAAGTTATTAGTTTCGAAAGCTCTTTTTTTCTCCCAGATAAATTATTGTACTTTGAACTGGGGAACTACCTCAAAACAAAATATAAATAGGATTTACTCAGCCCAAAGATAGTGCCTCCGACACATAGCAAACCTAAGCTATCATTCACCCATTGACCACCTTCTCCATTCCTATAAGGTTTTGCCGGTAACTTCTTTATACAATTTCAATTTACTCATCAGGTACAAAAACAGCCTCAAGCGTAATAACACAACATTTTTATCTCTATCCAGTTTGCAGAGTGTCCCTGAAACTGGGTATTCTTTTCGAAGTAGAGATTATTGGGTGATTCCGTTTTGTAGGACCATCCACGGAATTGATATGATTAACAACCGTGCACCACGGATTTTACATGAATTCGCCTCCGAAGGAAGTCATTTACGTAGCATTACACCTACTCAACTGAAACTTTATTACCTTCAGAACCATTTGTAAACACCGCTTTTTTTCCTTCCTTTCTTTGAATTACTGTGCATTGTTACATTAGAACTGAGATTTAATAAAGCTCCAACCAATACAATGCAAAAAAGCAAAAAACCCGACGTTTCGAAGCCGGCTAGGCTTCTTCTTCAGGGGTGACAGTGGCCACGCTGCAGCTCCATCTTATAGTCTCACATTTGCTGGCCTCGCACATTTGTATTTGCCATTGTGCGTTTGTAACGTGATCCCAATGTGTTGCAGTTCTTTTTTCCCATATTCTTTCAGCTGTAGAATCCTGCACTTTTTTTTTCCACCGAAGCTAAATCCTACAAAGTTGTAACGATGTACTAGATGATAGTCTTCCTTTTTCTTTTATCCTTGTTTACGTTGCACTGCAAGTGTCCAGTGTCATTTTTTTTTGTGAACGTGAAAAGCATGATAAAAAGAGAGAGAGAGAAGAAACATTTATTAGAGCAGACGGTGGTGGTTGAGCCGTCACTCGGTGGGGTGGGTTCACCTCAGTCCAGGTACCCTTGGGCCTTGGCTGCAGCCCTGGCACGGGTGACCAGAAAGATCTGGTCAGCGTGACGGGAGCTGGTCAGCAGGACCTCCCACTGCTCTGGGGAAGGTCTGGAATTGGGGCAAGCGATGGGGTGTTTTGACAGGCCCACACCATGTGGTAGGTAGTATTAAGAGAGGGGCAGAATTGGCAGGTGAGGGTGTATTGGGTAGGGGAGATAGCGTGGAGGATGGGGGCGTTGTAATATGTGTTTGTTTGTAATCGACGCCAGATGACTGCTTCCTCCTTGGTTAGTTGAGGGTGAGGGTGAGGCAAAGTGAGGCGAACGTTGCGATAATGGTGCAGGATGTCGTGGTAGCGTGATGGAACAGCGGGAGTTGGAGGAGGCTGGACCGTAGGTTCTGTTCCTGAGGGAAATGCCCGGTGTGGAAGGGCGCGGGCAGCGGCGTGAGCCGCCTCATTTCCCTCGAGGGACGAGTGGCCAGGGGTCCAGACGATGTACAGGTCGGGGAGGGGATTGATTGAGGCGAGTATGCGTAATGCAGGAAGTGAGATGCGTCCACGTTGAATGTTACGGCAGGCTTGCTGGGAATCTGTTATTATTGTAAGGTATTCGGAGCCAGTTGTAGCGGCGATGGCTATGGCAATTTCTTCGGCAGTGGTGGTTGATGTCGAGAGAGTTGTGAGGGAGGTGAGAAGTGTGCCTTCTGAGTTGCCACTAAGAAGATCGTGCCCCCACAGGATGCAGGATAGCATCCATGCACAAGAAGCGCGCCTACATAGCTCTGGCTATCCACATGACGTGGTGACGTCTGTGGCGGGGCAGGTTCTGAGGGAGCTGAAGAAGAACCGCCGCCGGAGCGAGGGCGAGGCCACGGTTGTGGTAGAAAAGGAAAAAGAAAAAAGGAAGGTTGCAGTAATTCCATACATACATAATATAGCCCATAGGCTGAAAAAAAATAGGGAATGCCGCTGACGTACAAGTGGTTTTTTCCGCCCCTCGCAAACTGGGGGTCCTTTGCAAAAAGACGTACCTCCCGAGAAAGGATTCCCACAAGTGCTCCATTGAGGGCAAAACGAAGTTCGTCCTATGCGCAAAGTCGGTAATCTATGAGATTCCTTTGCCATGCGGAAAAAAGTACGTGGGCCGGACGGGAAGGTGTCTTAATACAAGGCTCCGGGAGTATAGCAACAACGTACGAACAAGTGTCAAAGAGCAGTTTGGCATTCACTGCCGAGATTGTAAAGGCACCACCGGAAAGTGCATTCCCATGTTCGAAAAATGCGAAGTCATTCAGCGCCATAGTGACCAGATGACAAGGGAGATAGTGCAGGCAGCGAAAATTGCTAGGTTGGGGGAAAATTGCGTCAGCGTACCTTCGGTTGCTCTGTCAGCCAAGGAACTTGATTTTTTACAAGGGGGACGGAACGCTACATAGAAAGTAATCTAGGGGCGCAACACGTGTGTCATGGCTTGAGAGGGTTTTTATCATTTCAAGTGCGTGTGTTCTAATGGGAATTTTTAGAGCGTGTGTGGCGCGTCATAGCACCGCTGTGATGAATTGCTTGTTTTGTTGTGTGCATTTATGGCACGTGTGTGTAGGTGTGTGGGGTATAAATATGTGTTTTTTCAATAAAAGATCAGTTAGAAGTCAGCGCTCGTCCTGTGTACCTCAGCTATAGTCCGTGTTTTTGTTGCGCTGTTTAGTAATGGGGCAATACGAAGCTTCCTGGCAGGACTGATATCCCTGCCAGTGGCCAAAACACTTCCGACGTATATTGGCGACAGATGCAGGCATGTTCGCCTTGTATGGAGACCGGCACACTCGTTTCTGCCGGGGAATGAACTGGCTTACGAGGCAGCCCGAGATTTCGGCAACCAGGCTGACCACGACGGAGACATCGGGCCTACGTTCATGGGTAGTCGAGCCAGGCTGTCTCGTAGAGGGAGATGACGCACACTACAGGGGGAGCCGCCTGGAGTACCCTGCACCCCACTCTTACCTCAGCAGATGGCAGCCGGTTGCGTGTAGGCGAATACAGTCGAACACCTTCCCTAACCCCGTTATCTGCAACCTATATTCCCAAGACACACCTTCCGACAGACGCAAGTGGTGTGCAGTCTAATCCACCCTACAACTCATCCTATTCACACAGAAACCTCACTCACCTAGTCGAACATTAAGCATCGAAACTCAAAAGCAACGGGAGGCCACCTTGCTCAGCTCTCACCCCGACTCACAGCTACTACTCGCCCAAATGGCGGAAGATGCAGCTAGGGCCCACGGGAGATGCAGCTAGGGCGCCATCTACCGGGGAAGGCCAAGTGAGAGAGCGAGAGAAATAACTTTTATTTACATAGTGGATTAAGGCGCGGTGGGCGCAACCCTGAGGGTCGCGACCACTTCAGCCGCTCGAGAGAGAGAGAGAGAAAATGACATTTATTTGTGTCCGGCGTGCAGGGGCGGGTCAGGCCACGCAGGGCTTCACCGCCCCCTATCGGGAGGCTAGACCTCGGGGAACTCTAGGCCGATGCTCCAGCTTTGGCTACTTGGCGAGCCCGCTTCCTCCCGCTAGGGGATGGAGGGTCTCCCGTTCGCGCCTGCTGGGCAAGGGCGTCCTCGAGCCGCTGGTTCAGCCGCTCGAGTCACGAGCTCCTTCTGGAGCTGGGGGTCCGAGCGGCAAAGTGACTTCCTCCCTGAAGTTTCCTTCCAACAGTTTGGGCTTCAATAAAGTTCCTTCTTTCTCTCTCTCTGTCTTGTTCCGAGCTAGTGCTGCCAAGATTACGGCGATTCCTTTTTTGGCCAATCATGGCCATTCTCTCTAAGTGGCCAATCTTGGCCAATGTCCCTTGTCGGCATGCACGGGGTTTTCTTGCTATTTTAACTGCGGACTGCTGGAAAGAGCCAAGCTAGGGCCTTTCGCCACTGGAGTCCTGGAAATAGGATTCCACCCTTAACTGCACCCCGTCCCATTCTACCTTTGTTGTGAATAACTTTACTACTACTACTACTACTACTACTACTACTTTAACTGCGGACACGAAAAATAACGATTTGCTAAACAGCTTTCCTGTTAAAAATGCTGAATGAAAAGGAAATTCAAATTGACTTTGGAAATTGAAACCTAGATACACCTGGATGGGAACCAAGTGTGCAGGCGCGATCGTTTTAAACTTCAGCAACCTAGATACACCTGGATGGGAACCAAGTGTGCAGGCGCGATCGTTTTAAACTTCAGCATTTGTAACCTATGCACTGCGGCTTATGTTGGGAGCCACAAACAATGGTGTTTGAATTCGGGCAAGCAGCGAAGCCGCAAAATCTTTTGGTGCCCTGACACGAGCCAGTTTGCTTGCAAATGTTGGTTCGGAATGGCTGCAAGATGATTTGGTGTGAAGCCTTAAATTGTGGCTTTGTACGGCGACGATCCAGGTGCAGGACCGACTGGCTGGTCCATGGGAAGGCAAGAATGCTGGGTGGGGTGATTGCTTTGATGCATCTCCTGTACGACGCGTTCGGCCAACGCGATTGGTTGACTTGGATGACGAATTAGGTGTTGATGCTGGTGACACTTCTTACATCGTATTCGATGACCCAGATGGTCGTATGGTCGTTCGCCTGGTGGTTCGCTGTTGCTTGTGTTTTATCCCGAAGCAGCGTTTTTTTTTTTGCGACAGTATGCCCTTTGGCATAAAGTCTTAGAGGTACAAGTTGGCACCCGTTTTCCGGAGGAAATCCAGAAGACAGCGGTGGTGGGGCCCCCACAGCCATCGGTGCAGATCAGGAGGTCTCCCAAGATGCAGGCCTGTGCCGCGAAGGTGTCTGGATCTCGCTGCACTAAGGGAAGGGCACGTCCATAGTAGGTGGTTGGTGTCGGCGTCTTCGGCAGGAACCGTACAGAAAGGGCAGGTGTTGGTAAACGGGGCATGGTATCGTGGTGGCCACGCCCGAGTTACCGCAGGAGATAGGGCCACCCCAACTCGAAGTCTACGCAGCAGGACCTCCTCCCAGTGAGCGAGCCCACTGGGAAGGTCTGTTCCACACGGTGGGATGAGAGCGCGTGTGGCGCGACGCAGATCTTCCTTTAGTTGGACAAATTTCTCATGTGGTGAAGTTCCATTGGCACGTAATTCTCAGAAACCAAGCCACTCACCGACCGCTGTGCATCTGATGTCGGAGTCACGCCTACAGCTTCACGGCTTTGTCCAAATGCAACCGGTTCATCCGCAGCTGGTGTGGTTGCCGTCGTAAGAGTTCACGGTGAAGGCTATAATGACCTCTCCACTTGCACGCTGAAGGATGTAGGCCAACGCTCTCCTCGGTGACCGGGGGCTTCTTTGACGCCAAAACACCGACAACTCACTGCGACACGGGCTGCGGGCATGTATCTGTCACCTGTTCGACTATGTAGACGTGATTATTTTACGTATGGGAGGTATTTACGCAGTTTGTGAGATTTTTCTCAGGAGCAGTGTGAAATCAGTTATTCTTTCTTTTTCTTGGGCGAGTTGGTTACTGACTAATGAGCTCTCCAGGGTAAACGAATGGACACCAGTACCACCAGGGTAAAAAATAGACAGCCAGAGACAAGTCTAGAGGAAGGGGAACGCCATTATTTCGATGGGGGCATAGAATAACAGCAATCAGTGCAAAAAAAAATTGACTCGGGCAGCACAGGACAAGAGCGGTGAAGGTCAATGCAAGAGGTCTCCATGCTGAAGGGGACCTGAATAGGATGTTGATCATGATGATGATGAATACACCCTCATATCGTGTCTTCATAACGCTTTTGAAGAAATCTTGAAAACCACTCTCGTAGCACAAAACAAAAACAAAATCGGGACGGGCCATCGTATCGAAGATCGGCACCCCATCAGAAAAGAGACGACTGCATGCCATGAAAGGCAGGTCACAGATACAGCGATTCCGCACAAACACTCCCTTTTATTTATTTAAAATATTTATTTATTCAGGTACCTCTAAAGGCCCTCCGCAGGAGGGTATTACCTAGGGGGTCGGGGGGCATTCAGATACATCAAACAAACAAAACATGAATGGGTGCTAACAAAATCGAATTATAAGTATAGAAAAACGCAAGCAATAACATTTTCTCAATCCACAAACCACATAACCACAAAACACATGACTACAAAGTCACATTACTACAAAAAAGTTTTAAAGGATGTGAAAGCAGCCGCGTCGGCGGATTGCCTCGAAAGCGCGTCATCCCTATTTCATATTTGCCGCGCTTTCGAGGCGCTTTTTCAAAGAAAGTGCTACGAGTTGTGCCGCGCCTCCGCCAGATGGCGCCACGGGTCCCGCGTCCAAGAGAAGACGCAGTGAAACATCCCCCTCGCGAGGGGCACGATCAAATGCAGAGCATTTCCGGGGGCGCACGACGTTAAGTAGTTTGCGTTACGTTAATGTTGTTGCACTTGTGGCAACTGCTGACGAGAGAGCGCTCGTCAGCAGTAATTTGAATGAGTCAACGATATAAGGCGCGTTCGTAGCGTCCCATTCTGTGTCGGCTTTGTGGCGCAGTGGGTAGAGCACCATATACATTGCGTTCCGCCCGCAGGGTCGAGGGATCGAAACCGGGCGCCGGATAGTATTTTTTTATATAGTAGGGAGGGGTGCGGTGCGGACTACGGACGTCAACGCGGGTGACATCGTGAATTACTGAAATGCTCTGCATTTAAAAGAAGGAAAGCATATGGAAACAAGCAAAGAATTCGATCAGGTCGCTTCATTCCTTAACAAGTCTTGAAATTTTCTTATGTTAGCTTTAGTGGCGATGTGGTGTGGTAGGTTATTCCATTCTACTATTGTGCGTGGAATGAATGACTGGGCGAACGCAGATGAATGGCAAGTGATACGCTTAACTTTGCAAGAATGATAGCGCCGTGAAAATGTAACAGCGGATGTGTGAAAGAAGTCGTCGTGAAGGCGCTCATGGTGATACAATTTATGAAAAAGTGTTAAGCGAGCATGTTGGCGGCGAAGCGATAATGAAACCAACTCGGCCCGGTTTTTTAGGGCAGTGACGCTTGCGAATGGTGAATAATCAGACAAAATAAAACGAGCAGCACGGTTTTGCAGGGATTCAATGTCGCGTATTATGTAATCGTGACTTGGATCCCAAATGGCCGATGCATATTCTATTTTAGGGCAGATAAGAGTGAGGTATGCCGGTTTTCTAATATGTGATGGTGCCTGCTTTAGGTTATGTTTTATTACGCCTAGTGTACGATTGGCAGATGCGAGCGTCTGATTTATATGGTTATGCCATGTTAAGTTCGATTGAAAATGCACTCCAAGGTACTTATAAGTAGGAACTAGTTCTACTGTAGTGTTATTTAGCAAATACGTAGTTGAAATTCTAGAGGAGGAACGGGTGAATGACACGCACTTTGTTTTAGAATAGTTAAGAATCATTAGCCAATCAGAACACCGTGCGTTTATTGTGTCAAGGTCAGTCTGAAGGGCCTGGCGGTCAGCGTCATTTGAAATGTTACGATATATTACCCAATCATCGGCAAAGAGCCTTACTCTGGATGTTAGACCGTTAGGTGAGTCATTAATATAAACAAGGAAGAGCAAAGCGCCAAGCACACTGCCCTGGGGTACCCCAGACATCACCTGCACCAAAGTCGAATTTGAGCTGTTAACGGATGTAAACTGAGTTCGGGAGGATAGAAAATCTGTTATCCATGCAAGAACGTTAGAGTGAATATTAAGACGTCTTAGTTTGATTAGAAGTCGGTGGTGAGGAACACGATCGAAAGCCTTAGAAAAAAAAATCCCCGCACCTCGCCGAGGGGGATTGTGAGGATGATGAGTGTGATGCGATTAATGGCGAAGAGAGAGGCGCGAGTGTGAGCGTAATCATTTATTTTTTTCTTTTCCCACACCCGTCATTTCCGCTTCGTTATAGAGAAGCGTCTTCGAGACCGCGTTGAACGCAAGCGCCAACTGCAGAGGATCGTTCACGTCAATGTCGTCGGGAATCGTTTCGAACTTACCCTCAGCATCATCGACTTCGTCTTCCTGCGGTTCCTTTCGTTCGCCGCCGTCATCGAAGTGATCGAGCCGACTCCAATCGACCAGAACGTTGATGGCGCGATACAACGGGGTGTGTTCCAGGTGCTTGAGCCAAGCCAGGATGTTGCCGCGGTTCACCAAACCGCGCTTGTACGTTGCCGGACTCATCAGCCTCCGCTTGATGTGAACGTCGAACGCAACGTCCTCGGGTACCATGCGAGGAAGGCACCGCACAACCTTCGATACGTCGATGGGCACGTTCACCGCCTGTCCCTTGATTCGAAACTGCCCGTTGCCTCGAGTCAGCCGCCTGATGCTCATGAAGGGGAGTCGAGGCGCGATGAGCCGCTCTTCGACCGGGTTCAGATCGGGAAGATGCGCCGGCCGAGGAGAATAACGGTAGCCAAAACTCACGCAGCCCTCCTCTTCGCAGCTTTGTCTTCTTCTCCTTCTTCTTCAGCGGTTCCCCTACAGGAAGATGACGATGGTGGTTGAACGCGAAGCTATCTCGTGATGGATTGTTTGGTTGGCCAATCCATAGGAGCACCATGCCACAATCATCATCGGACGCGCTGCGCACGCCGGCCAAGGGACGCACGACAACCCCCGACTATAATGCATTTCTGCATAAAATTCAAAAAAATTGCGTCAACCTGATTACTGGCGTCAAGAGATGAGTGGAAGTCATGAGTAAAACCGGTGAGCTGTGTGTCACATGAGTAACCCCTGCGAAAACTGTGCTGATATTTGTAAATAATGTTGTGTTCTTCATGGTGTCGAGTGATTCGGGAATGTATTATATGTTCTAATTGTTTGCAGATTGTATTAGTTAATTAAATGGGCCGGTAATTAAATGGTGATGTCCAATCGCCTGATTTGAAAATTGGGACCACTTTAGCAATGTGCCAGTCATCAGGAATCAAACCATGAGATAATGACTGTGAAAAAAGCGCTGTTAAAATTACAGACATGCTGCGCGATATATTTTTAAGAAGTTTGTTGTTGAATCCTACATAATCGGATGTCGAGGAAATTTTTTATTTGTTTAATAGCAAGTAAATACCCCCTTCTTCAATTACAATTTCTGCCATAGGACTATCTGGTGGTATATTAGAAGTTAACGGAACGGACAGACAGGCATCCTCCCGAGTAAACACTGATGCAAAGGCGTCGTTTAAAGAGTTGTGCACACTCAGATTCTGGAATCGTTGCACCATTAGAATCGCTAAGGATGATATCGGGATTGTGTCTTGGATTAATTACACGCCAGAATTTTCGGGGGTTATTCAGAAGCAAGGAAGACAAGTCATGATTAAAAAAAGTCATGATTAAAAAAATACGGACTGGTATTCTTTTTCACATTTCTTGTACTTAAGCCAGGATGTCGAAAGTCGGTCTTTATCAGCTAATCTGTAAAGCCTTTTCTTTTTATTATTAAGGCAGTGAAGCTGTCGGTTAAACCAAGGAGTGTTATTGTTTGTTTTTATACTCCTTATAGGGACAAATCTGCTGATGAGGCTAGTTAAATCATCTTTCAAAAAAATCCAGTTTTTTTCAACCGTGCGATTTAAGTAAGTTTCAAGAAACCGTTCGCTGAAAATGAATAACTCGGAATTAATTGCACCAAAATTTGCTCTGTTGTAACAAGCTATGTTCTTATTGACAACTTTTTTAGTTGCGGTATGAATAATATCTCCTGTGATTATATCGTGATCAGAAAGCCCATCAAGATGAGTGATGTCTGAGAAAATGTGTGGATCATTTGTCAGAATAAGATCTAATATGTTAGAGGTAGAACCAGCATGCCGCGTGCGCTGGGTGACTGTTTGTGTTAAAGTGTGATCAAGGCATCTCTGCAGGAATGAATGTGTTTCCTTGTCACTGGAAGTAACTGATAGTGATGACCAATTGATATTAGGGAAGTTAAAATCGCCAAAGATAATTAGTGAGCACTTTAGGTACGGAGTATACACTTCACACAAGACACGATTAAACTCGGCAGAAAAGATATTGCCACGATGACATGGTATACGGGGCTCACGCTTTTAGCAAGCTGCTGCCGCCGCCAAGCGGCTGCACGGCTTTATGAATGAGGGGATCGGCTTGGTTGCTCTGTGTTCTTCTTCTTCTTCTCTCTTCTGGCCTGCGGCTGCTGGCTGTTCTGATCGCCGCTCTTAAATCATTAAAACCCCCTTCCACCTGGACTCGGCTTTGGGACGTGACAATATTATCCATATCAGGCGGCCGATAAACGACACCCACTACTACGTCAGTAGTTTTACATTTCAGCAAAACCCACACGCACTCCAAAAACGAAGTTATATTTAAAGGTGCACAGATAAATTCTTCTTTTATGGCTATCAGTACGCCACCACCTTTGCGTTGTTTTCTGTCGCAACGAAAAATGTTAAATTTTGTACTAGAGACAAAAATATTCATCAAATCAAATCAATCAAATCAAATGAACTTGATTCGCCTTACAGATGGGTACAGCGGAAGGAGCAGCCACAAAAAGCTGCGCAGAGCAGCTTGACGGGGCGGCTGCCCACCACGTGACTGACAGCGACGGTGTCGAAAAGATTAAAAGATACAGCAGAGGAACTTGAAACACGTGTGAAGTAAAACATAGCAAAATGGGCTTAACAGCCATCGTTAGCAGGGCAATAGAAACAGCAAAATGAATTCAACAGGTGCATGTCACAGGCATTCATAACAACAAAAATACAACAAATATATAATACGCGTTACAAAAAATATTCTTTCAAAACCGATTTAGAGAGTTTACCGATCTCAATTGAGTTACTTGAGAAGTTATTCAGCAGTCTGGGTAAAGTGAAAGTTAAGGATTGACGGTCGTAGTTGTTGTGGGGTGTAGGAGTATACCATGTGTCTGGATTGCGCGTGTTATATGCTGTAATATTTTTCTTTAACTTCGCTGGGCCCTCGTAAAAGCGGTTGTTATTTTTTATAGCTGCAAGGTATGACTGGGCCAACCGGTATTCGTAGTAATTGCTAACTTTATATATTTTAAACTTCTTGAAGAGTTCAGGCGTGTAGAAATTATATGGCAGATTCGCTATTATCCTTGCAACTTTTTGTTGGACTAGGAAAAGCTGGTTAAAGTTCTTGTTGGTTGTCGTTCCCCAGACCAAGTGTGCATACCTGAGTTGCGGTAAAAGTAGTGAATTATATAATAACAGTTTCATTCGTTCAGGTAAGATATGTCTACATTTATTGACGTCAGAAACAGTATCACTAAGCCATGTTTCTGTTAAAATAATTATTGACGAGGAACTTGAGTCAGCAAGCGATAAGAGTGCAATATTTTTGGGAATTACGCTCCTGATATTAGTGTAGAGGAAAGAAAGACTGTTAACTGAGCTAGTCTGCTTCGCCGCTGTGAAGCAGGACGTGTTTTACCCATCGGAACAAGCAGAGCTGATGTGTCATGACACAACCTCTGGCACGGGTGAAGCATTCACCTCTGGAGCGACAGGTTGAGATAAACATATAGCACGATTGGCTCCTGCATCCCATACATAAACAGCGTCATTCACCATTAGCTTGTTGAACGCGAGGCGCACGCGGTCTCCCTCTTTTTTTCTCGCTCGCGAAACTCAAGTAGCCTACGACGTTTTTCTCGGACAGCCTCAGAATAAATCGCGTGAAATACTGAACGTTGTGTTCTTAAGTTTAAGCCAATAACTTAGAACAGTTTCGACCTCTTTTTCATTGTAAAATTTGGCTATGACTGGGCGCGTTTTATCAGGTGAGAACCGCCCAATTCTGTGAGCCCTGGCAATTGAAGTGGCTGTCACACCAAGCTTATTTGAGCAAAACTCGCGAATATGTGTTTCCGACGCTTCCCATGGTTCCGAGTGGTCAGTGTCTGCAATGCCAAAAAACAAGACATTCGACCTCCGTGAGCGGTTTTCCAAGTCGTCAAGTTTTTTCTGCATACAGGTCAAATTCGCATCATGACTAATGCTGGTTTCAGTTGAAGCAGCCACCACGGATTTGGTTTCTAGATCATTGACACGTTTAGTCAACGCATCTAATTCATTCTTTATGTCGATATGGATTAGCAAGAGTTTGCTGACCGCTTAAAGTACGGTCGCATTGCTGGCTTCGAGGCGTTGGACAGTACTAAAAACTAAGCCCTATTTTTCTTCTTGTGCTTTAGTCATTGGTCCCGGGTTTGCTTCAACGTCACCGCCAAGGAGTAGTAGTCGCCAAATATACAATGCAGTTGAAGGTATACGCTTCAAAATATCGGGGGGCCACGACATCGCAACAAGACAGACATTATTGTCTCGGTAACAGCCCGTTTTTAAGTAACTGACATGTGCAAACGTGAACGGTGAGCGTGGCATGCCGAGTGGGGTGGCGCGGACCGAAGCAGCGTTGAAGTGCGCACCGCTATATGCTGCCCAATCTTGTGACGCACTCCCATGTTGCCAGGCGAAGTTGGTAGTCACCGCCAACATTGGCACCGTTCCTTGCAGCTGGCTGGAAGAAACGCCGAAATCCACCAGTTCTCATGAGAGGCCGGTAGAATCAACGCTCCATCGACGTTCATGTAGCACGAGTGCCACATCAGTCCAGCCTGGCAGCAGGAGACCCAAGAAGACCAGCGACAGCGCCTGTGCAAACGTGAACGGCGAGCGTGGCATGTTGAGTGCGGTGGCGCGGACCGAAGCAGCGTTGAAGTGCGCGCCGCTATATGCTGCCCAATCTTGTAACGCAATCCCGTGTTGCCAGGCGAAGTTGGTAGTCACCGCCAACATTGGCAGCGATCCTTGCAGCTGGCTGGAAGAAACACCGAAATCCACCAGTTCTCATGAGAGGCCGGTAGAATCAACGCTCCATCGACGTTCATGTAGCACGAGTGCCACATCAGTCCAGCCTGGCAGCAGGAGACCCAAGAAGACCAGCGACAGCGCCTGTGCAAACGTGTACGGTGAGCGTGGCATGCCGAGTGCGGTGGGGCGGCCCTTGTATCGAAAAATTGCCTAGCGAGCTAATTACTTTGCCAAAGAATAGGAACAGCCCCGCGATAATGCTCCTGTCACGGAATAACTAGGTTTCTTTTAGTTGCCTTAACACCTACCCCTAGCTGAAACTTGTCGTGGCCATCCCTTCGCCGGAAAAAAGAACACGTTTATATCTGTAAATGTATTGGTGATAGAAAGTGCAAATTTCGTACAAAGGTGCTCTAGAATTTTATGAAAGACAAGTGAAGAAGGATGGTATCTTACATTGGAGATTTCCTGACGAAAATTTGATATTCCACGCCATTCCCTCCAAACTCGTCTGCCATGACGTCATCAAAGTACGGTACCCAGGAGTACTGTACTCATACTCATGAGTGCTGTACTCATCATTACTGTACTCACGAGTTTTGTACTCATGTCTGTGCTCTCTTCTCAGCATGCTCCCTTTCTAAATCAGAGGGAGTACTCACTCATCAATGTAGTCAGTTGTAAGTTTTAGTACAAATGAGTACAAATGAGTGTACTAACGCCGACCTATGGCAGAGCTACTCACGTATCCGTCTATTAAATGACGGCATCTTTCTTCACGCGGACTGGCCTGGATTTTGGCCAGCACCAGCGGAATAGCACCCGATTTTGAGGAAAGAAATTGTGCACAGTGTTGCCTGCTAGTTTCTCCGCACGTGTAGATGACCGGCAAACTGGATCATCCGGGGACGTATTACATGGGCATGTACCTGCCTGCACTGGTGGCAATGGCTTGACACGTTAGTTTTATTGGCCTGGCACGTTGTGTGCAAATATTGCTAGTACCTACAGTTGAGCTTATTTTTCGCGGCACGAAATGCGTAAGTAGGCCGCTTTGATACTGAAGTTCTGTCCGCATTATTTATTTATTTATTTTTACATGCTGCAGCACCCGCTTGGGGTAAGCATTAAACAGAGCAACCGAGCAATGATCGGATTAGAAGAAGCGTGGTTTCTGGAGATGTTTCTTTTTTCTGCCTGTGAGCTTAGTCAACGCCAGCCCGCGCTTGGGTTCTCTGATCCACTTGCGGATGTAGTCCCTCTCGATGTTCCGCGCTCGAGTGAGGGCGGGGGGGTCAGTGGGCCTTCGGAAGCGCATGTCGGCGTGGTGCGCGGCGCCCGGAATCAGCAGAGCCACCACGGCCTCGTTCGGGGGCTCCAGGACGCCCAGGGCGGCCCACGGATCCAGCTCTCCGTTGCTGCGATGGAAAATAGTGGGAAAGTTGCGCGGATCAATGCGCACTCAAGCGTGTCCTCAGATAGCGCATGCATGTCGCCAGGCGGTATCGAAGGCGACTCGCGGTGTTTGCTCGCACCCATAACTGGCAGTGGGACTGAATAAACGTGTGCGCCAGTGAGTGAGTGAGCAAGTAACAATAACGAAGTTGCATTGCCGTTGCGCTACTGTCGTAATAAAGTACCTTCCGCCTTCGTAGGCCAGCGACGAAATGCTGCAGCTCGCTGAACGTGGTGAGAGATGCGGCCAGACATTCTTAATGCCGAAGGACTGAAAGGCCCATTGATTGAGAGAGAGGGAGATCGTCCTTTTTAGGCACGAGGGCTGTACATCAAGGGGAGCGGGGAACTGGGAGTAGACGGAGGGGCCCTTTTGCATAGCTCGAATAGAAACATGTCGGCCCCTCGAGAGGGCAAACTCACGGCTCTAAACAGAGAACACTCACGCCTCTAAACTGCTCGCTCTAGGCCACTTCCTGTAGAGTCACGTGTAATTCGAATGAGAGTAGAAACTCCTAATATATAAGGGTGAAAAACCGGCGTCTGGCGCCTGTACAGCAACGCGACGGACCCGACCATCCCTGCCGGTGGCTGCGGCGCGGAGCACACCCCGGGGAGGCGCATTCAAGACGTGGCTCGGAAATGCACCAACACGGAGAACACAAAAGCCTTATCGTTCTGCATATCTGTGAAAGACTTTTGTTTCCTCAAGTCTCGCTGCTTTTTTTTTTCTACGGTTAGTTGTCACCCTTTAGGCAAGAGATGAAACGACCGATGATATAAAAAAAGCATCCTCCGTATCCGAGTTTTTAACCCAGACGCAGCAAAGTGACGAGGCTACCAGCACGGCAAAAACAAATTCTGGACTTTTTGACCATAAACTAAATGGCTGTTTTACCAAATTGGCTGGTTGAAACAGCCGTTAAAATTTTAGAGTGCGTCCAATGTTAAACGGACCAGGTATGGTACAACCTCACTCAGCATTTTCAGAATACCAAATTCACAAAAACCTTTTTAGAACTGTTGGTGCACTATAAACATACATGCCGATATGAATTACCCAAAATTATTAAACACATTGTTTCTACCTCGACTCAGCTTTGCACAAACAACGTCGACAAATATATTAGACAAACTATTCTTACTGAAAAACCAGTGGTAAAAAGAAGAAACATCCCCCTCGCGAGGGGCACGATCAAATGCAGAGCATTTCTGCGGGGGGGCGCGCCTGCAAGTCGTATGGATTACGTATTGGTTGTTGTTGTAATTGTTGTCTTCCAGCGTAGACATTGTCGATGAAGTCGATGGTGAAACGTGCCGTGAAGCCCCTGCCGCGGCTATGACGCAACGTGGAGCGGCTATGACGCAACGTGGCGCGGCAATGACGCAACACAATCCAACACAATCCACTTTAATCCAATCCAAATCCAAGCCAATCCAAGCCAATCGAATCCAATCCAATGCCCCTCGCGAGAGAGTGTTATAGCGCCGAAATCGCCACTACGCGAACGCGTGATGCTGCCGTCACGATCACGTCACAGATGTTAGCGACCGCAGCGCGCGCGAACGACATATGTTTTTTAAGCGCGAACCGACCGCGGCGAGAGAGCGCGATGCGAGCGCCCCACCTGTTCTTGCGCGCGAACCTAACACGGCGAAAGAGGGTGTTGCGCACGTCCCCACCTGTTGTGCGCCCGAACCGAACGCGGCGAGAGAGGGCGTTGAGAGCGGAGAGAAGGCGAGGAGGACGCGGGGGAGAGGGCGCACCTCTGGCCGATGGTTGAATGAGTCAAGGATATAAGGCACGTTCGTAACCTTCCGTTCTGTGTCGGCTTTGTGGCTCAGTTGGTAGAGTACCGTGCACCTTGCGTTCCGCCCGCAGAGTCGTAGGATCGAAACCTGGCGCCGGCAAGTATTTATATAGTGTAGGGGGAGCGATGCGGACGCGGACTACGGACGCCAACGCGGGTGACATCGTGAGTTACTGAAATGCTCTGCATTTAAAAATACCGAAATGGCGTCCCGTCTCATGACTGTTACCAGTAAGCAATTTGTCCCACGTGATTCCCCTCATCGTCACCTTTAACTTGATAGCTCACAAGCCCTAGTGGCATCACTTTCACTTATAACCGAATCCATGACTCACGTGACCATCTCGTGACTAACCAGGAAATAATTTTTTATTTGCCCAATGTGATTCCCCTTATTAAAACCTTTAATTTGATACCTCAAAAGCCCTAGTGGCATCACTTTCACTTATAACCGAATCCATGACTCACGTGACCATCTCATGACTAACGAGGAAATAATTTTTTATTTGACCAAAGTGATTCCTCTTATCAAAACCTTTAATTTGATATCTCACAAGCCCTTTTAACCGAATCCATGACTCACGTGACTATCTCATGACCATAGAACATTTCTCACCGGTCACTGCTCAGAGGGCGCGACGAATAAAGTACACCCAGCGCCGCCCCGCAGAAGCTTGAGCTAACTTTGGGTCGGTGGAGCCAGACGGCGGGCTCGCGTTCATATATTGTGCACCTCTCGGTTGTTTGTATTTGCGATTCTGCGATTGTTTTTGAAAGGTGTCTCGTGCTTGAAAACTGTTCTGGCAAATAGTTCCCCCCTATATGAAGTGCTTCTGTGTGATTTCCGGACAATTACCTGGCGCAACTACTACGGTCGGCCTCGCGTGCGCGAGATGTTCGAGATTGTACGTTCCCGCGCGCGTGTGCGCCGTGCAAGAAATTGATGGGACAGACATCGTTGCGAAGACCCATTCTCAGCAAGGGAAGCCTATTTAGAGCGCCGATTCAGGTCAGTATTAATTTTTTATTGTTTTACAGCCTAATAAAGTGACCCCAGCATATACAACGGCGCTCCACGACAGAAGCGTGTTTGTGCTGTTTCCTGTGTTCGCGCAACCACACTGCAGAGACTTTTCCGGTTGCCCTTCTTCAGCTCGGTTGGTGTTGTCACTAAATAACAACGGATTCCAAACGTTATTAGCTAATTACAAAGCACGTACACAGTTGGAAATCTGCTGCGGAGCTTCGGTTGTCTTTACGAAGATTCCGTTCAGTTTCTTCTTCTATCTTGTGAGTAATGTTAGAGTCATCTTAGCGGCTAATTGTGATACAGTTTGTTCAGGCCATTCAGAATTCTAAAAAAAAATATTTCCTCCTCCTCCCTATCCTCTGCTTAAACAATAGTAACCTCAACTTTCAGAGTACGCAAAACGCATTAAAGAAGTCCGCGCGAGTGAATGCAACATTGCCTTTGACAGCTTGCCCCGCACAAGCTTTGTCCCGCACAATTTTACAACACACGAGGAGAGAGAGAACGACTTTCAGAGAGCATCGCTCCAGGGGTTTATGCAGAATTTCGATTTTGGGGGGGTGTCGGTGGGATGTTTGAGGGGGGGGGGGGTGTATAAATTTCTAGGCAGGGTTGTGTGGTTGTGGAATCTTTTTGTGGGGGTGTCGAAGTCCTTCTGAAGGGGGGGGGGGGTGTTGGGGGGGTGTTGGGGGGGTGTTAGGGGGGTGTGTATAAATCCCTGCATCGCTCAGACAATCGTGTGTAACTCGCCCTCGTCCTATCTAGCGTATTTGCGAGTTTCAGCGCTCAGAGCTCCTCGATAAGTATTTAAAATGCGTATGCTTCCCTTAACTATTTCTGAGATGCTCTTATGAAGGCTCAAGTCTAATGCTACGCATCAAGCAGCGGGTCGCACAGCAGGAAATAAAACGGGTGTTTTTCTGTCGGTGTTGTTGGATGAACGTTTTTTTTTTTCTGTGCCCAACGCATTCATTTTTCTGCACCGTCCTAAACGTCCTAGGAGGTTGGGGGATGTTTGCGAGGCTCACAAAGTTCGTGTGAATATTCCATGCAATAAGATCTGTGCTACGGCGCAGATAACGTTGTCCACAGTACTCGAAGGCGGCTTTTGTGCACCTAATTTCTATCGAACCATCGATATCGTAACGAAATCGATCTCAACCCGAAAAGTTATGACATGATTACGGCGTTGAAAACTTGATATACTTGCTAACTAACGCAATAAATAGTATACATGCCAATTTTCAGTATAACACAATTCGAAACCAATGAATATGTCCAGACAACTCTTTATTGTTTTCCAACCCATTTAGTCGCAAAGAACAAATCCTGGCCTACTCGGGATGGCGTTTGGTGAATTGAAGAATGAATCTTACTCTCTCGTCTTGGACTGAGGAGCCTGCCCACTAACCAGCTCGATTTTACTATTAAAGTTTTCTCCTCCTCCTGGTCCTCCCCCTCTTGAGTGCAGTTTTACTATAACGCCTATCTGAATATTGGGATGATATGGCTGCGCTAAATGTACCGAAATATCCCTCCAAAATCTGAACAAACATAGCCTTACTGTATGTTTGCCTTACAGGTTACTCGTTTTGCTCAATAAGCCTGCATACTGGTTAGAAGCCATAAAACCAGCACGCGCCTATACACACAGCAGGTTATTTGGAAATCAACCTACATTATTTGTGCCCCATAGTGCATGTCCGCACACTTTCATGCCGTGACAACGTAAAGTGACTTGATACAATAGTTTCGAGTGTTAGGCAAGATTGCCAAATCTGTTTTACCTTACATACGATTAGCTGGAATCGTAATGCCTTCTGCCAAAGCCGACAGCCCCGAAGGGCTGGAATTTGTTTTGGTCTTCCGTTTTCGCTGTTGTCGGTTGTCAGCCTGCGGCTGTTACCTTTGTTCGAAAGACTGCTGAACACAGAGGCTGACGGCCTAGCTCCGACTCTTCGCGCTCCGCACAGGACCAGCTTCGCATCAATGCATGGGCGACGCCGGCAATATTTTTTTCCGGAGCGGTATCAAAAACTATACTTAAAATCACGCCTTGAGCTAGTTTACGCTATTTTAAATCTTTTGTTACGAAAAAAAAGTTGCGCATTTGCGAGATCTGCTGCGGACAAGCACAAAATCTCAACCGCGCGCAAAGAGCATAGAGAGCGAGCCCGAGTGAAGCAGACGACAAATGCAAGAATCCCTAAGCCGACGTCACGGAGGCGCGCTCCGCAGCGCCGCCCGTGGTCGCGCTCACCGCCAATAGAGGAGCACTGCGGACGCCGCCGCCGCCGCCGCCGGCGGTGGATGATTTGGGGTCGCTTATAAAGTGCATTCGCACTTAAAAAATTCCCCCGCATTTCCCCGAGGGGGAGAATGTGAAAGTGCGAATGCACGGTTGTCGGCCCGCTTGCGGCGCTTGCGCTCGGCCCCCGCAGCCCACCGCCTCGCCGCCTTCTCTTCCATCTCTTCCATCGGGTTTGTAGTATCACGTGTACACCACGCAGTTATCAAGCCGCTATAACGCCGCTGAGTCGCCAACGCACGCCGCTGACGACGTAGTTTGAATGCGTTAAAGATATAAGGCGCGTCACTAACACTGATATCTGCGTCGCGTCCGTGGCTTGGTCGGTAGAGCGTCGCGCTGCGGCCGCAAAGTCCTCGGATCGAAACCTGGCGCCGGATGCTGTTTCTTTTTTAAAAATAGAGGAGCACTGCGGACGCCGCAGCCACCGCCGCCGCCGCCGCCGGCGGTGGATGGTTTGGGGTCGCTTATAAAGTGCATTCGCACTTAAAATGTCATGGCTTTCTCACTGCCAAAATCCATTTCTTGCGACGCTTATCCTCCCCGGCTGCCCGAGAAACCCGCACAGACTTACGCGGTTGTGGCAGTTCTTCACGCAGCAGTAGCGGCGTGGCCACTAATTCTTTCCTGCGGCATTTTGATCCTTTCGGACCCTCTAACTCGCATTTATAACTATGTTCCTTAAAAAACTTCCGCCACACAACGTCGAACCGCATGCAGCGCGCGTATTTTTATGCGAGCTGAACGGCCGGTCGCGACATCCACCGACCCAGAGTTGCTAAGCGGCGGCGAAAGATGGCGCTGCAGTCGCGCGCAAACTTCACTGTCCGGTGCCTATAACCAGGAAGCAACTTTTAATTTGTCTCGCGTGATTCCCCTCATCAAGACCTTTAATTTGATTTCTCACAAGCCCTAGTGACATTAATTTGACTTTTAAGCCAATAAATTAACAAATAATTATTATTACGAGTAATTAACATGGAATATGTAATTAATAAGATGAACAAGCGTCGCCCGCACCTAATGTCTGACAAAAAATGTGTGTGTCATATGACTTACATTGTCAGGGTAACGAGCGGCTGCACATTTAAACAACACGGAAACACGCGTGCTCCACATTCACACGCCAGGGCATGTCCAGACCATTTTTGCGATTTTCTTCCTCGGGTGGCGCTGTTGAACGGCACCAGCAGCGCCACCTGTCCCACGTTCGGGCTCCCATAGGCGCTACAATTTTGCGTGCGTGTGTGCGTGCGAGCGTGCGTGTGTGTGTGTGTGTGTGTCTGTGTGTGTGTGTGTCAAAGCCTGTAATTTTCGTTCAGTGTAACCAGTGGCATTTTCTCTTTTGTGTGTGTGAGATGTGCACATCTCGCTTCGCCTGTTTCCTCTTGTTTTTTTTTTTTTTGTCGTGCGCCAGCACAAAGGCCCCCAGACTGTTCTTGGGCACACTAATAAACATTGATTTATTGATTGACTGATTATTATGCGGTCTGTGCCCGGTGGCCCAGCAGGGGTGCATTTGCTGCTGCCGGTGCCTTCAATGACTTTCTTGCGACACGTGACCTTATTCCCCCCAATCACTTGGAACCAACGAGCGCCTAGGCGCCTCTGCAGCGGAAGGGTGCCGCCACATGCTTGTGGCCTTGAGCACACGAGGTGCACGCTCGAAGGTCAGAGGGACCCTAACAGGAATCTCCTGGGTCTGCAGTTGCAAGTTTGGCTTAAAACTGCGAGGATATGAGCAAACTGTGCGAACAGGCCATCAAAGTGCGGCCGGGATGGGGTCCCCGAGCAAAGGGCCATTTTTGCCATCTCGTATGTGGCGCACCAACGCAATATCGTAATATCAGCTGCGAAATAAAGCAGGGTGAATAAGGATAACAGCGCATTAGATAACCACAGTTAACTTTTTTCAGTGAGGACGTGGGTCCAGTCTCACTTCCTGGCCTTACAACGCTAATCACCCGATATGAAATTGGCTTGAAAACGGTAGAATTTTGAAAGTACTTAAACAAATGCCGCGAAACAGTATTCACGTAAACTGGTTACTTGGCACGCCGAAAAATTCCGCAACCTAGCAAGAACTAAAGCACACGAATGGTAGCCGATGTTATTGGTTTTGCTTTTGTTTGCTTTCTTGTTGAAAGTGTTTTTTTTTTTTTTTGCGGTGCGTATGCGTGTCCTTTTCTCAATAGATGTAACGTTTTTCCTGTGAGAGAGTATTGCATGTGTATGATTGTGCTTACTTACCGCGTGAATATTATTGTTTGCTTACTTGCACAGGCCGCGGATCAGGTGGAACCAGTTCTGTTGGTCTTTCGTCCTTCTTTGCATAGTATGCAACAATCGCTTCATGTTGTTTGATTGAGCGTTTGTTTCCACTCGAGTGAGTATATTTGCTGGGGACTACGCCCGTTTGCTAGTACCTCGAAAACAATGTTTTTAAGGAAGACACTGTAGTCACTGTCTGTTCAACTCGAATATTTTGGAGCGGCATGAACAAACTGTACATCCTCGACTCGTCGGTACACTAACAATGCAACATGCTGCTACCTAGCTGCTAAGCTTTACATTCTTCTCCGTAAATTACCGCCTAACTTTTATTGTGTGCTTTCCGTGGTAAACATAACTGCGAAAACGAGAGCTGAAGGCGGGTGTAGCCTTGGCTGGCCATATAGTGAGAACGACGGCAAGGATACGAAGATGCATTTTTCAGCGACATTGATTGCATTTGAATGAATCGGTCACCTGAAGATAATATTGGAGGCCGTCTCGAAGCTGTCCCCTCCGTAGAGCATGATGGTGCGGTAAAAGTCTGGGCTGATGCCGAATTCCTCTCGACAGCGCTCCCTCTCGGCCGAGGCGTTCCAAGTGTAAGGGAAGAACATGTCGCTCACGCCGTTACCGCACGTCGCACTCATCAGCTCGTTGCACGTCTGTAGCAGAAAAACATAATTTGAACCATTCAAGCCTGTGGAGGTGGATCACCAGCGAAACCTTTTAGCACGCTACATATAGGTGACACAGAGTGACGGCATAAATGGGCCGTGGTTGAACGCGGGCAACAAGGTTGTCGAGCCGCTGCTGTAAATGCGCGCACAACTGCACCGCAATAAAAACAAACGCCACCCAGCGCCGACACCCTGTAGGCCCCAGCGCGCAGAAAATTTCAATGTTCTGTCATTGGCAGATCGAATACGAACCGCGGAACGCACGGCCGATGCTACTGGTGGAGCCACCTGGAAGTGGCCCTGGGAAGTGTCCCTGGCACAGACATGCGCAGTTGACAGGCTGGGAGCGAGATTGCCATCTTGCCACGATACAGTTCCCTGTCCTCGCTCACACGCTCCACCTCAAGAAATCTGAAAGTACTACCAGCAGCACAACTGCTGGACCGGTAGTTTGTGCTTCGGTTCGCCAAACGTGTGCTTCGGTTCGCCAAACTATCTACTTAATAATTCGTTCTTGAAGAAAACCAGCGTTCGGACGCAGAGATAAGCATGAAAAGAAAGCAACGTCATTTTTGGCGGCGTTGCATTCTTTTGCGTTCGTCAGCAGTTACTGGGGCAGGGAACAATGAGTTGTCCGTCCAGGACGTACGTACTTTCCTAGAACGCATTATGGCTGAATCACTTTGTAAATTCGATGCTTGTACAAACGTAACAAAATACTTGCAGCCTTCATAATGATAATGCAGGAAAAATACAAGTTCGTTTTATTCGAAGGATTTGGTGTCTTATAGTGCCCCCAGAGTTTGCCTGGCACCAACCGATGCCTTATTCACTGGGAATAAACAATTTAGGCCGCATGTTTTATTCTCCCGCTGTGTTTCGTGGCGTTGAGATGGCTTATCTGGGAAAGTACTGCTACGTATGCGGACTATGGATGCAGGGAACGCCTTATTCTCTGTCTTTGATGGCGCCACCGCTGCGTTCTGTTGGCCGGTGTTGTGCGTAATGTTTCTTACATTTGACAGTTCTTGTTTATTGAAACACCGGGTATGCTCGATAAACAGTCACGTAAGACAATGTCGCTAAGCCAGTTTGCCAGTGTAATTACACTGGCCTATTACAATTAAGCGGGCGCGTTGAGCTAAACGCGCCCGCCCCTCTCAAGCCAGAACCGGCATAGGGCGCGCTGTACGCAGTGGAGCTTCTATGTTTTCATGCGAGTTCGTAACTACCATTGTTTATCCCACCATTCTTGCTCCGAAAAAATAAATACGCATCAAAGTTCAGCGCAAGCAGCTGGTTCTGCAAGCCTGCAATCACTGTTTAAGTTGGCAAAGCAGCGATTCTCACAGCTGCCCGTAATACGTCGTAGGTTCTATCGTGGAAAATGAGCCAGAGGGTCGATAGCCGTTCTCTTTTTTATTAATGATATGGCTCATTCCAGCGAGATTTGCGTTCAAAGCGGTATCAGTCTCATTCTAACGAGGCAATATTTCGAATGAACCAAGGCTGTGTTTTTTTTCTGCATGGTCCCTTGAAAAGCAAGTTTCCCAAAAAAGAAAGTGAAGCAGCTCCAATTATTTAAAAGGCGCGTTGCCCTTGCACAAAACGGCGAATTGCTCGAGGCATTGCAGCACGCATACGAAGCCATGCGATGCTGACCCGGACGGGAGCGTGCGACGTGGGGTCTGCGGATGGCAACGACTGCACGCCGCAACGTGGCTTCAGCGCTCTTGCAGCGGGGCGACAGGGCGAGCAAGCAAGCAGGGAGAGGAGACGCACGCTCGCCAATGGCATCTCAACGGCGCATGTGCATGGATTTCCCAAGGCCACTGGTGGGCGTCGTCTCCAACGTGGTTCCGTATTCAATTGGCCCATGACCGCAGCATAATCTTTGGCGCCGGCTTCATCTCGGATGAGGAGGAGCCGCTTTCTCTGTGTCACCTGGACTTAGTTTCGGTTCGCTTATTCTGCGCTTGAAACTTCCTAGCCCGCCAAGATTAAATTCTGAGCATTTGCAGTAGGTGTAAAATGAATTGGCCTTGTGCAACTAATTTTTGCAGTTTTAAGGAGCACCAATTCGAGAAAGTCCGCGAAAACTCCCTAGTAACGCTAAGCATTCTGGCACCCCTCGTCTATATTCTTTACAGCCCGATTTGGCTATGAGTAGCCATATACGTTTGGTTGTTTCACAGCTTCGGATATATTTTTTGTTTCTTGTCCAAAATGCTGTACTTTCAACCATTACAGTGACTAAGTGCCTTTAGTTCTGAAAATATGTTATCAAGAAAGCACTGCGCGAAGTCAACCTGGGCGAAGGACAGTGAGATACGAGATGGAGGCATACGTGCATCTCGTGTCTCATTGTACTTTGTCTATGTAATGTTGCAGAGTGTTTTCTTAATTAACAATGTACCAACGAAGCCGCAAATAACCCCTCCATGGAAAATATGAGTTTTTCTGCAGATGCAAAGCGTAGTGCAGGGTTGGTTCGTTTTCGCAATTTTCAATTCAAGTTTCGTCATTCTTTTACAGGCCTCATTAGTTAAGTCCTGGATTTTTGGAGATGTTTATATATACGTTTATACATAAATTATAAATATGACTCTTATTCATATTTAAAATTTTGTCAGTTCAATCACATAACTTTTTATTTTTCATTTCTTTTGTTCCTCAAATTTCGCTTCGACCAAGTGTCTCTATTAAGGTTTTTATAACGCGGAAATGTGTTTTTTTCGCGAAATACTTGTTTTTGTGCAAATTCAGGGCGCTATACGCTTAGCTCATTTCCGATATTTGTCATTCGTATTTCCAACGTTCTTTTCAGGGCTTTCCTACACTGTAAACTCAAACTAGCCGGGAATGGAGTTTTAATCAAGTAATGTGCCCTGAAAAGTACTTATAGCAAAAAATGTACTCCCTAGGCATGGTCTAAAAATGTGGACGAACCTCCACGGTAGTACCGTTGCCCATCCGTGTAGCAAAAGGGAGGATTTAGAACCACTTAACACCATTTGTGAGATGGCGTTCGGTTCTTTGTATAGTACCACGTCCAAAATAAACTCCCTATCTGGGATAATCATCTCAAGCGGGTGGTCGCCATGTTAGTCTTCTGTTGTTTCCGTGTATCAACGAGTAAGCAGGACGCGACGGTTGCATGCAGCTACAAACCCCATACCGTACGTATACCCGTATAGATGCTTCAGCCAGCGCAATCACAGGCAGACAGCGCGGCCGTGTTGTTTCAATCTGTTTATTTTGGCGATAGGTGTTGTCAAACTCTTATGAAAACGAAGAGACAGTTCTCGTCGTTGCAAACAATTGCAATGCTCATCTGCTTCGCTTGCTTGTGCATATATAGACGATTGAAATTCTCGTGCCAGCGCGCCAACGCACCCGACTGCAGCGACTCAACTTGCCCTGGCGGCACGACTTGCTGCCCGGATGTAAACAACCTCCGTGCTATCAACGCAGCGCGGCCGGTGACTCGGTGCGGCCGGAGCTTCAAGCCTCGCCTTGGGCCATCGTTTTTTCTTATTTGAGAAGGACTAGTAGTGCCATTTGGTGGAAAGATTTTTATGTGCCCCTGTCACACGAGGAACGGCCGCTAACAGCATTTGGATACGGCGACAGCTGTGGACAGCTCGCTGGTAAGTGGTCTGTTATCAGTCGATGCGTTTGTCAAACGTTTGGATAGGGTTAACTGCGAAGTACCCTTGCCGCACACAGCACGTACACGCACGGGCAAAGAAAAAAGCGCACACTCGTTTTATTGTACTTGCTTGTGGCTTTTGGGGTATGCATTCGCATTCTTTTGTAGGCCGGTTTGTAACAGGGCATTCGAGAAGAAATCGTTTGTCGCGCGCGTAGTCGTTTCAAAGCAACGTGACGGTTACTCAGGTAGCCGAATCGCCTCCGACAGCGGTGCATCGTCGGGCCCGGTCGGTGAATATTGTGGGACTCTGTCTCTCATATGCATCGAACTGCTCGTGTTCTTTTTAGTTAACAGATCTACTTTGTAATATCTATTTGTTAACGCTCCTGATGGCTTGCCTGTCCAAATATAAGTCTTTGTGTTGTTTTCGTTCAAGGCTCTGACTCATTCTTAGCGCTCTGGTCGGCGAAAGCCGCAGATCAGACGGCCACCCCCTTCGAAAACTCTACCCTGTAGATTCGGTGGGGTTGTTTGCTCGCTTGAGTCGACTCTTCACATCTAACAGCGTACCCTATTAAGGAAACGATGACATGCGTAAAAGATGCTATGAGCCTATCGAACGATTAAATGCATATAGTGTGGACCACGACGGCGACGTGGTTCGAAAGCGAAATGTTTTTATTCCCTTTCGGATGATAGTGAGGGGTCTGTATACAATCGGGGCCCGTCAGTCGCCAGCTAAGGCCACGTAATTAAAAACACAAATTCATGCCCTTATGGAAGAGAACCGAGTTTGCCGTAGCATGACACAAGTCTGCCGGGCATAAAAAAGGATATCATTTTTTAGAAGAACAATGCACACACTCTTCTTTTGTTGGTAATAACTTTGTCATAATCAATAGTAAGACCGTACACAAAAATTACTCGATTATCTGACACTCGATTTTGACACGGAGCTTGCAGCTCCAAAAAGTGCACTGTGATTTTGCGTGACGGAAACTTCTACAATCATGGTAAATTAACTAAGGCAGGTGTGTGTGGCATGCAGCGTTGGTAAGTTTGCGAGAATAGCGTTTCAATTTCAGCTGTTTTTTTTTTGGTTGCCATGCAATCACAAGTAATTTGGTGCCATGAACGAGGTTTACGTTAGCTAACAAGGATGTAGTAACGGTTGCGGCTACAAATGACCTTATGCACCAATCATGCTTGTCAGCTCGGTGACACAGAATATTAAGGTGTCAGAATACGGATGACTGAGTCGCCTAGTTTATCACTACTGTAAAAAAAGAAAGTGTTTTCTGACCCAGTGAAGGACTTTCCTGTATGACTAGCTGTGTTATGACAGATGACCATACTTGATGAGACAAGCCGTAACAAATTAGCTTTGGATGTAACACCAGGAGGGAAATAGGTGAGTATAACTGAAACAGTGGGTGCCTGTCCGGCATGAATTCATTATTTGCTGACACGATTTTCTTCTGCAGATCCTGATGCATGATCGAGTTGAATGACTTCATAGATCTTAAGGCAGGATAGGCTGTGCTGTACAAGGCAAGGCTGCATTCGGAAACCAAGTTGGCCCCTCCAGCAGAAGTGAGTATTGCACGGCTTGGAACAGCCGTCCAGCTCGAAAAACCTGCACTTTTTCTATGAAAGTGAGCCACCATGGTAGGGGAGAGGCAGTGTAAGGGTTTGCATCTTTAACTGTGTGCCCATTCACTTGAATAGATGCAAGCTGGCATCTTAAAGCAAGAGACAGCAGTTAACAAAATCATGCAATACCAAAGTGTTTTTCAGTCAAAAACAAAAATTAATCTATCAACCTACAGAGACTTGCATTTTATCTTCACTGTCATTTAAAGTTGGGCTCGAGTACATTGTGCGGAAGTAATATGTTTTTTATGGCTGCCAAAGCCACGACGGTTAATGTACTGGCACTTGGTTTTATGAAGCCTTTGCATTCCTAATTTAGGTACTAGAATTCGGAGGGAACCTGGCCTTACAATTTTATTACTGTACCGAATTATTAAGTTCATTTAACCATAGTGTCTGTTACGTGTGGGGCATTTTTTTTCTTTGCTTTTTCAGGCAGATGTTCTTCTGACTCCCTGCCCGCATTCCGTGAACGGGGAAGTTAGCCTCCACATCGATGGCCAGCGTGTCTTGACTGCATCATCTTTACTGGGAGGACTGTGTAGTCTGTTTGCATCGTTCTGGGTTTTCAACATTCAGTATCCCAAGAAGGCACACAGAGCTCTGACGTTTGTGGAACATGCATTTTTGTACCTTGCCAACACCAAACCACGTGTGAAGGATTTAGAACTAATTAACTTTTATCGCATCAATATCGCTCACTAATATTTGTTTTCAATCCTGTAATCATTGGATAGTAGTCAAAAAGAATTCCGTATTATATTTCTGACTTTTTCTTTTTTCTTTTTTTAATAAAAAGGGGATATTTGATGGGCCGTTCTGTATGCTGATAATACAGCTATCTTTCAGTGAAGCAATAATATTAACAAACTAATTTAACTTGAAACAATTATCTAAATAATATTGGCAACTGGTGCGAAATGAATCAACTAAAAATTATCCGAAAAACACGAATTTCGTGGCTTTTTGTTCTCACTCTAAAGAAGCTGTCGCGATACCACCCATTCTGTTCTATATCATTGCAATTAACCCGCCAGACTCGGTCACTTTTCTTGGCGCATTTGTGTCTTTATCCAAACGCACTGGTATTTTCCGCAGAATATTTTTCGTTCTTTATATTACTCATTTATCCATATCCATCTCACTGCAGTCTGTCTCCTACATCATTTATCTCTTGTGCCTTTACCACCTACAAAATGCTTGTTACCTTTCATTATCAAATCGTTGCACAGCTCTCGCTCATTTCACCACAAATTGAAAAAATGTTTTGTTGTTGTAAACCACTGCAACCATTTTTTCTTCACTTTGTGGAGAAGAAGGTCGCCGTGCTTTGGCTGCACATCGGCTCCTTTCTAATTGATTTTTTGGCCTGTTTTACTCATGTGCTGCACTTTTTTTTTGGTGACAATGGCTCCTTGAAGTTCATCGCTGTCATCAGGCCGCTGGATTTTTGAGGGGACGCAGCTCAATCGGAACTGTGGGGCAAAGCTCGTTTCCGTCTGCGCTACGCCTAACACCAGCGCAACGTCCGCGCCACCAGCCTCTCGCCTGGTGCTGCGGCCGTCGTTGCTGCAGCAGCCACCCCTGTCGACATTGCCGCAAGCGTTAGCGTCGTCCCCTCAATGTGTTGCCCCACCTTTGCTTTGTGCCTCTCAGCCGTCACTGCCCACAACTGTTTCTATGAGGCCCATCTCTACCTCGTCAAATCGAGCCTCGACACCACTGCGGCCTGCCTCTCTTAATCGAGTGCCTACTTCACGAACTGTGCCTCCATCACAGCTGGAATCTGTGACTCCAATGGATGAAGACGGTCAGGCTCAAGACGAGAACCGCTCCCAAGACGACCCCATCCAACCTGACCCATCGCAGTCAGCTCCTCCATCGACGCTGCAATCTTCCGTGCAACCAGTGCGACAGTGGTGCCGACCCAAGATACGAGCTGAAGATCGAGTAACTCGCACCGACCGGGTGAGTAGGCCCCGCTCTCAACTTGTGCTACGACCGCTCATCAGATTCAGTGTTAACGACATTCCCAAGCATACTTTCGCACATGTCATTTGAACAACTGCCCCCCAACCATTTCTAGCTGAACTCGCCTCGCACAAATATGACACCATAGGCAACTGTGTTTACATAACAGTCTATGATGACACGCACGCATCGAGACTACTACTCGTCACGTCACTATCTTGGGCTGACCGCATTCGAACTAATTCAGCATCGGCGAATCAATCCGATGCCGTCGCATCTTCTTCCAGTAAGCCCCAGGATGCAACTTTGGCCTCCATACTTTTGCAACTGGCTGCATTGCGTTCCGACATTCAACAGCTGCGAACTGAAAATCGCCAACTCCGCACAGGGAACCAAGAGCTCAGAAGCCGCCTCCTTGACAGAACAAAGCCTCCCGCGAAGTCTAACTCCAAGCTCCGTCTGACCTACCAAAACCGACCCAGCCGTAGTCCCAGCACCAAGCGCACACCAACCTCCAAGTCGTCCCACGACTCCCCTCTTCAACTTGCCCTCCAGGCGGTCCGCACGGACATTCATTATGAGCGTCTCGCGCGCCAGGCAGATCGAAAAAAAGACCAGGAAAACTTTGACAACCAACTCAGCCAGATCAGAACCCTAATTGAATCTGTTATTCAGAAACTGCCCAAGCAAGAGCCCCCCAAAGAACCCCCTCGCAAAGTCCCATCGCGACCCACCAAACAGCCACAATAGGTACACCCGCGACTGCCCTACCGTGGAACTGCAGAAGCTTCTGCCAACAAGAAACTATCTTCAAACAGAAAATAAAACAAATTCAACCACTCTATATTCTTCTCCAAGAAACGCGATGTACCCCTCACGTAGCTGGGTATGTTACGTTTTCTAACCCCTCTATACCTCATCACATCCGCCGTGGTTCTCTTACCACTTCTGTTCTCCCCGGTTACGCTGCAGTTCTGGTGCGTTCCTCCGTAGGTACCCAGCAAATTTTTTCTAGCGAATTTAACTCCAACAACCATGAAGTCGTCGCGGTGCACACCCGCTTACCTAGCGGTAAGGCTGTTATCGTGGCCACTGCCTATTACAAACCTGTCAATTCAACAAAAACTAACGTCTCTTTCGCCTGGCTTCCTGCTCTCATGGCCCAATTTCCCGGTACCCCAATCCTTCTCGGTGGTGACTTCAATGCACAGAGCACCACATGGGGCTATGCCCACACTCATTCTCGTGGACAAGCGCTAGAAGACGCCGCCGAGGCCTCAAATCTCATTTTAATTAATGAACCAGGCATGACCACTCGAGTTGGCCTTCATTCTTCGCAGCAAGATACGACCCCTGACCTAACCTGGGCTACTCCTGGCCTTACTCGCAAATGGTTACCGTTCTCTACAACTTGGGGCATCATCTCCCAATACTTATCCATCTCCGTGGGAAGAAGATCCGCCGACGGAAGACCATGAAGCGAATTGATTGGGATGCCTTCAGGGAGGCTATAATGAGTGCATCTCCCCCAGCCTCATTACGGGACTTCTGCTCCTTAATCACCACAACATTTATCCGGGCACAGGAGGACATCGAATGTGCTATGGAAACACCGCACATGGACAACCACATGGCTAACCTTTGGAAAAAAGTACATAAGCTCACTCGCACCTACAGATCTAATGGAAAATGCCAGAAAGATCTCCAAAAGATTCGTAAACAGTACCAACTTATTACCGCTTATCAAAAAGAGCTAAACCAATATTATTGGACAACTCTATGTGACACCCTCAGTCACGCGAGAGGCTTACCGGCGCTTTGGCGTCTGCACCACAGCCTCACTCAGAAGACTGCCAAACGAACCCCTCTTTTCGCTACCCTAACCCTCAGCGCAGACCCATCAACAGTGGAGCAGCGACTTATAAGTACCTTCTTTCCCCATGCTTCCACCTCTCCCCCCGCTCCACTTCCAATTATTGATATTCCTCAGCCTGACCCTGACTTGGAGCTACCTTTTACAATGGCCGAGTTACGCATCGCAATCCGCCAGGGACGGCTTCATTCTGCGCCTGGTCATGACGGTGTCACGCGGCAGCACCTCCGAAACCTCCCGTCTGAGGCCTTGGAACACCTTTTATGTCAGATCAATGACCTCTGGGAGCACGGAGTAGTGCCAGAACACCTTAAACTAACGCTTATTTTTCCTATTCCCAAACCCAACAAGCATTCCAGTGAAATCAAGAACCTTAGGCCGATATCCCTCACGCCCGTTATTTGCAAATTGATTGAGCGCCTTATCAACAATCGGCTCACACATTATTTGGAATATGTCCAACCGTATTTTCACCCAGCCCAAACAGGCTTCCGGCCAAATGTTGGCACGCATGATAGCCTCTGGCTTCTGCGTAGGGTAATTAACCGCCCTCACTACCATCGCGACACTCCTGACCTGATCATGGCGGTTGATCTGCGAAAGGCGTTCGACAACGTTAGCCACCTGGTCATTCTAGAGGAACTTGCTCACGCCTACCCCAGTGCCCGCACGCAAAATTGGATTAGAGCATTTCTCCAAAGCCGGCCTGTACGCCTTCACGGTTCGCACCCTGGATGGGAACCTACGACTTACTACCTCGACCGCGGTGTTCCCCAAGGGTCGATTTTAGGCCCTCTACTTTTCAACCTGGCCATGACCAGAGTAGCTCGACAACTTGAAATTGACTCAGGCACCCGCTTCACCATATACGCCGATGATATCACGGTCTGGACTGAAGCGGCCGACTTTGATTCTTTAGGGGGCCAGGTTGTTGAGCTACAGGCCGCGGCTAATAGCCTTGAGCTCACTCTGGCTCAGCTAGGTCTACAACTCGCACCTGAAAAAACCGAATTTTTGGCAGTATACGGTTGTAAGCCACCTGACCCGCCCCAAGAAATTGTAGTCAACCTAGTCAACTGCGATGTATCTGCTTCAACTGAGCCCATTACACTCCTAGGCCTCCCCATTGAAACAAAAAACAGTCCTGGCATCTGGCTCAAAAGATTAAAACAGAAATGGAATGCCATACTGCACTCCATTCGTCGATTGTCGAATAAATATGGTGGAGCATCGCAGAAAGCCATCTTGAATATGGCCAGGGCTGTCACTGTGAGCACCCTCACGTACGGTGCAACGGCTTACGACCTCAACAAGACCGACACCAAAACCATTCAGGTGCTACATCGGGCGACCCTCAGGACAGTCACTGGCTTACCAAAGCATACACCCATTGGTAAACTGGAGCAAGCTGTACCTCTTCCTCCTATTGAAGCCATCATTCAGGAGGCCAAAGCCCAGGCGGACTTCAAAAGACCCCTTACACACCAGGGACACGCCTTAGTAGCGTGGGACGCCAGAAGACCACCAGTACTTTCCAATTACCCAGTCGCCATAGCACCCTGGCAGCGACCAGCAATTGATACTGCTACGCATAGCAGACCTATAGAGCGTACTAATACTCTATTGCGACAGCGGCGAATTCGACGCCTCCAAAGGGATCGCCTTCAGAACGAACTGGACATTTTCACGGACGCAAGCGTAAACCAGTACGGCGCGGGCCTTGCTTGGACATGCCCTGAGGCACCGGTTCTCTCAGGGTACACTACCATACTTGGCAAAGAACTTTCCAGCCTCGATGCGGAGCTGTACGCTATTAACAACGCAGTGTCAGCTATCGCCTTTGACTGTGACCCACCTCTACCGTCCTCCATACGCATACTCACAGATTCGTACGAGGCCCTCACAGCTTTGCGATCATATGATTCGACCCACCCTGTCGTCCACGAAATTCTATTTCAAATTCAACTCCTCAAACGGAACAACACCAACATCCGCGTCGACTGGGTACCTGGCCACGAACCATTTTCTTCAGGCAACCAGGCGGCTCATATGGCCGCTCAGGAGAGTTCCCCCTCTTATCCTCCACTGGTACCTGGGGTAAGGCCGTCGCGGTCTCCCTCTCCCTCCCCAGCGATGCGTATTCACCAGCACAAGAAGGACCGACGCACACGTCTAAAAGCCCTAACTCCAGCTGGCTTCCTCAGCCGCCTACCTCCTATTCCCCGCTCAGGCGAAATTTTTATTAACAAATATATTGCAAATTCAGCGTACACACCTGAAACACTTCGCAAGTGGTATACCCCTCACCTGCCCCCTCGATGTCCTTACTGCCGTACCACAACTCCATCAGACCTCACACACCTAGTTTGGTGGTGCCCAGCTTTCGCCACGCACCGTACATTTCAATCTCCCCAACCCCATCCCGATCTACAACAAACTGATGCACAACTATTATATGAAATAGCGGTTTATTCAATCAAAAGCGGTCTGGCACGGGTTGTTTGAGCGGGTCCTCCCCCGAACGAACTGGTGTATGTGCACAAACTCTATTGCGATCACCATGAACTGGCCCATGAATTGCAGGTTACACGAACTGGCCCAGTTATTGACTCTACTGAGAACGACCAGCATTAATTTGTTTATTTTCTCTTACCCTCCCTCCCCATTCCTTTCCCCCATCGTGACCAGTGGTCATCCTTTTCTATTAAAGGTTGTCTCTCTCTCTCACTTTGTGTACTTAGTACTTATGCGTACTGATAAGTTCTGATAAATACTGACGCGTTCTCGATCCTCTAGTATTATATAATGATTTCACTTACCATGCGGTTGTGTTTGTGCCTATCTTTGTTTTTCGCGTATTTCCAGTTCTTTTAGTAATATTGATTCTGCGGTCTGTTCAACTAGCATCGTATTGCTGTCTTCAATTCCTAACTTGCGTGTTATTTAGCAATGTACCATTTGTGATTTCCAATATGAGGTCGCCATAAGTATTTATTTCGGAACAACCTTGTGTACACCATGTACCATGTAAACTTGTCTACGAAAGTTCGTTTGAAATAAACCTGAAATCGAGAAAAATCGTGTGAAATCAGTACTCCCGCAGGGAACTAGAAATTCTCCCTTGTGGCCTTGAAAACCTCCTTTCGGAAGGCCTACAAAACTCCCCAAGCTTTCGTCAAATCCATTCAAAAGAAGTAAATGCTTCCCTTGATCCTCCTAAAAACGCCCCTAAACTAACATAAGTACTTCCAAAGGGAGCCATAAAAGGCTCCTATTCAACCGCCTAAAAATTCCGTAAACATCACTTAAAAACGTCCTTCAGGAAGTAAAGAATACTCCATTTTGACCTCCTTAAATTCTCCCGAACATTTCTTACCACTCCCTAAATACCTCCTTTCTATAACCTAAAAACGCCCTGTTTTGAGGAGGTAAACAAAACCTCCCTGTTCCATGTAGCAAAAAAACTACTACAAGGAGGACCACTAGAGGACAGGCGAAAAAGAACCTCTAGGGAGTATATGGGAGGAAAAAAAGTTTAGAGTGTAGTTCAGTTGTTTTCTGAAGATCCTTAAAGGAGCACTGACGCCAATTTTCGGTGTTAATATTATTGCACAGTTCGCTTCCTCCACTCAACAGAATACCCTGGCTGAAATATGAGTGGCCTGCGACGCGAAGAACATAGTTCAATTGGATCGCATTTATCGCGCCGACGGAGCAGCGCGCGGAGCGGCACTCAGCAAATGGACATCAGCGTGACATCACTCCAGGAGACGAAAAAGAAGTGACGCGACAGCGCTCGTCAAAAACTCGTCACGTCACTTCACGCGCGCGGCCCCACGAGCGGCGAGCAGGCGCTCTCTCAAGCGGGCGCCGGTGACGTCCGCACAAAGCGGTGAGTTCAAACCGGGAGGCTGTCATATGCTCCGTTCGGGATGAAAGCGCGGGAATTTGAAACAAACGATTTTCAGGCCGTTCAATGTAATTAAATATCGCGCGCTGAAGTATTTGAAGTGCTGTTTCAGGTTCGCCAGACCATTAAGCATCGATAAAAGCAATAAAAGTGTAACATAAAATTTTCGTGTCAGTGCTCCTTTAAGACGCATATTTTTTATTTTGACAAGACACTTTTGTTAATTTTAGCGTTTTATATTTTTGTTTTCTTTGTGTTGTAGGTTTTGTTTAACCAATTAACCCCATTCAGGGCATTACAATTATTAAATGATTTGCTTCCGCCAAATATTCGTTTTGGGGCAAATCGGGAAGTTACATGGACTGCTCATTTTGAATACTTTTATACGTATTTCTAATGTTTTTTTCCAGAGTTTCTTAGTTCAGTTTTGTTTTTTGAGATATTTTTAGGACACACATTGGATTTTGTCAGATCAATTACTTCTGTTTAATTTTTTTTATTTAAATGTTCATTTGGCCAATTATCTGCACTTACGCGATTATAACGTTTAAATATGTTGCTACCACCAATTATCCGTTTTTGGGCAAACCAAGCCCGCTACATGGTTTGGTGATTTTTTATATTTTAATGCGCAATTGCAACAATCCTTTGGGGGCTTTTATAGTTGTCCTCGCTTTTTGAAGAAGTTAAAATGCATATGTTTTATGGTGCATAAAATTTATGTAATTTTGTAATTTATTTTTGTTTGTATATTCTGGTTCTTCACAAGTTGTTATACGATTTAACCCCCGGTAAAGGTATTACAACGATTTAATGTGTTTCTTCCACCAATTATTCATTTTTTCGCCAGTCCTCGGTGCTGCACGGTTTGCTCATTTTCGATATTTTATTCGTTTTTCCCATGTCTTTTTTCGGCCTATATCACTTGAGTCCGCAGTTTTGGGAGGTGTTTAAAATGCATAGTTTTTATTTCGTTCGATAATCTTTGTGAAATTCCTTCATTCTCTTCGTGTTTCTTTTGTTTTCAAAATTCTCTGCCACCCTGGCCATCGCGCTGAATTTGAGTGCCAAGGAGACTTTTATGCACGAAACTGGTGCTTTTGGGCGAGTGCTACGGAAAGTAGCAATCGTACGACGTTCGACAAACAAGTGCAGGGGACACGTCGCCTCGGTTGAAAGTTTTCCGACTCCCGATGTTTAGCGAAAAATGCCGGGCCATCTCCTCTAACGCCGAACCTGGGGAATGGCGAAGCATGCAGTTTATAAGGGTATCCTTGGCGCCTTGGCGTTTTTGCCAACAGGAGATGATACCGGTGGGCGGTACAGGCATACGACTTTGCTGTAAAAGGCTCGTGTCTTTGAAGCACGAAGTATTCCAGAGCGAGGCTTAAACTAGTGTCCCGGTGTTTTTTTAGTACACGTCACGAAGCGTTATGGGCAGATGAGATCAAGGCGTTTGCGGGAACAAATTGGGGCCGGGTTCATGCTGGAGCGCACGCGCGTTCCGAGGGCGCAGATACGCTCCCCATGCCCTATTGCGACCTGAACGACGGCGTTGAATTCGTCGTGCATGAGGATAGCCTGAAACTGGTTGTCAAACTCGTGCAAGGCTTGCTGCTTCACGAGGAGTAAGTCGAGATGCGTGTGCTGCGTGCATTTCGAAGGTCAATGCTGCCGGTTTCTTCAGCACAGCGTCGAGTGCCGTAATCTATTTCGTAACAGCAGTACTAATCCATGGCGCGAGTCGGAGCTACCGGACGGCTAGGGTTTTCGGCACGAGGCATTGTGCGACGGAAACAGCTAGAGGACCAGTCTTCCGGCTACTGTGAAGAAAGCCAACCGAAAGCCGTGGAGGGAGCTCCCGCTGACTGCGCTTGTGGTTAGCGTCTTATCATTATTCAACAGCACCCATACGCTAGCGAGGAGTGGTTGATTCGGAATTATTGCTCACGGGTAAGATGGTCCGAACGCCTCACTACCACCCGATTGCGCATTTCCAAGGAAACACGTTGATTCCGTCTAAAGTCACTGTCGGCATCACTCAGCAGTCACTTGAGCAGAGCCGTGTTGTGGCTGCGTATGCACCCATTACATTTGCGGTCGTCAAACCACAGTGAACGCCCACCTGGAATCGGTAACTCGAGAGGTTCCGCTCGAAGATGAATAGGTCGTTGCACTCGCGCTGTCCACTAGTGTTGTAGAAGACGTTCATGGCGTTCGCGACTGCATCCACCAACTGCGACGCCTCACTAGTGTAGGCGCTCGCCAGGCCTTTGCACACCACCTGTGGGACAAACATGCGACCGGTTATAGAGCCCCTTCCTGGCACAGTGCCCTCCCAGCGAGTGTCACTGTGGAGCAAGCCGAATCAGTCCCAATGTTTGCGTCGTGATGGACCATTATGATCCTTGTTAAACGCCTATCAAGCACATCAAGTTAAAAATGGCTAGGCATGGCCAGTGCTCAGTCCCCGTTTCCAGGACGCGGCGGTTTCTGGAAAGGCGTCTTTTTAAAATAGAGATTCAACGCCTAATCCGCCTTTATATACATTCTAAAATGATATCTGAACGCGCGAGTTCTCCGTGGTTTAATACATTCCTTAAACGCTTAAAGAACACAGATAAAGCGATTGTTCCGGGCCGCAAAGAATTCTAACACGAGTCAAGCCTGGCAGAAATGTTGCACCGCTGAAAGCGATTACAACACTTCAACCGCCCACGCTAAACAAAGTATCTTCTCTGTCACCTGACCGTCTGTACTACGCACTGAACCGAAGCGCTTCTGGAAAACGATTAATCCCAGTGCACCTAACTCTGTTTCCCTGTGCGATAGCTCTGGACTCCCTACTCCGGAACATGAAGTACCAGATATATTAAACGCCGCATTACGCGCCGTTTTTACGCGTGAACCCTTGAATGACCTTCCCGCTGTCCATTCTTATGATAACCCCCCCCCCCCCCCCACAGAGTATTCAACCACAAGGCATAGTCAAAGTGATTGAATCACTGAAAAATTCATCGTCTGTCGGTATTGATGGTATAAATTTTAAAGTGGTAAAAAACACCAAACACGTAAGCAGCTTGTTTCTCTCACTCTATTTTCAACAGTGTCTCAACACAGGATCAGTTCCCTATGACTGGCGCATCGGTAAGGTCATCCAAGTCTTTAAAAAGGGCAATCCCTTGAACCCTAGTAATTACCGTCCCATTTCCATTACTAGTATTTGTTCTAAAACCATGAAGCATGGAACCATGGAGCCATGGAACCATGGAACACATGATTTGTTCTAAAACCATGAAACAAATTCGCGCTTTGCCAAATTTTTGAATTCTGTTGAGTTCTTTCATCCTAATCAGCATGGTTTCCGTAAAGATCATTCCTGTGACACTCAGCTTGCCATGTTCCTTCATGACGTGCATTCATGCCTAGACCGCAACATTCCAACTGATGCAATCTGTATTGATTTTGAATCGCCGACTGCTAAAATTGTCTCGCCTAACTTGGACCCATTAGTTTTGAATTGGATAAGCGCCTTTCTAAGTGACCGCCAGCAATTTGTCCACGCCAGTTCGCATACATCCCGTTTGCATACACGCCAGTTCGCATCATCACTCACGCACGTGCTCTCCGGTGTTCCCCATGGAACCATCCTGGGGCCACTTCTTTTTCTCATATATATAAATGATCTCCCCATAAATCCTACTTCGAACGTCCGTCTTCTCGTTGACGACTGTGCCATTTACTGCCCTTTAAGTAGTAACTGTTACATATCCGCACTACAAGAAGACTTATTTCAAGTTCAGGATTGGCGCAATAACTGGCTGATGTCTTTAAATGTCGAAAAAACTGTGCACGTTTCTTTCCACCGCCGCCGCAATTTTGTGGAGCCTAAGTATACTATTAACAACATTACTATTGGCTCTGCTGACTCGGTTAAATACTTAGTTGTCCGTATATCCCACGACTTAAACTGGTCCTGTCACATTAACCACATAACGAACTCGGCTAACCGTGCTCTTGACTACCTACGCCGTAATCTTGGCCTAACCCCTTCCTCAATAAAATTACTTACATACGTAACTTTCGTGTGGCCTAAACTAGGATATGCAAACGCTGTCTTCGATCCTCACCAAAATTATTTGATCAACCCCCTCGAATCTGCCCAAAATCACGCCGCTCGATTTATTTTGTCTGATTACTCCCACTATTCAAGCGTGACGGCGTTAAAAGCAGAACTTAACATTCCTACACTTCAGTCTCGTCGCAGAATAGCTCGACTGTGCCTTTACCACAAATTCTTCCACTCGCAACAAATTAGAAATCAGTGGATCCGACTAGCCCACCGTATTTCCCGTGCTAGTCACACCAATGCAGTCTATCCGGAACGTGTCCATACTAATACATTCCAACAGTCATTTTTCATCTGCAAATCCCGAGAGTGCAATGACCTAACTGCTGCAGTTGCTACCATCATTGACCAATCACGATTCAAGCACGTCATTTCATTGAAGAAGTGCCCCCATAATTAGTGTACCCCTTCTGTTGCCGTGACTACGTTGTTGTAACCCTCCTTTCTACACTCTTAGGCAAAAAGGACTAACAGTTCGTCCTTTGGGGGACTAACTGCCTCTGCCACAATCATTAGTCCCTTTGGGGACTAACTGCGAGGGGACGAACGGTTAGTCCCCCACCCCCGATGGTCTGTTCCGATACTCCCCAGAGACGAACTGCTGAGAGTGCAGAAAAAAGAAAAGCGCTCAGGCACCGGCAGGGATCGAACCCCTGACGCCCGGAAATATACACAAGGAACCCGACGCGCTATCCGCTAGGCCACACCGCTTTTTTTTCTTTATTGCCTGCTTTGGCACATACAGAACAAAGACATTCATTCACAGACAGCCGTCAACCGGACTTTGGTTGACGTCATGTGTTTAAAAGTCCCTTAGGTGTACCAACGATTCCATGTCTGCAAGACATTCGGGCGGATTCGACATATATTTTTTATTTCCACGTATTCACTCATTGCCTCTCTAAAATACTGTCTCGCGCTTCGCGCATCGATGTCAGAGTACCTTGCGGCCATTCTTGCTTTCCAAATAGAGCTCAATCCAACAAGCATGATCAGGTCGTAAGGCATTCCATCCTCGCTTTCAACAGGCAAGTACCGTATACCTTGGGCATCCACAGGCAGATCCTTTTTCAGAGTTCGTTGGAGCATACCCCACAGGAACACAGCATCCCAAGAATCGATGAATACATGCTCAATAGTTTCAGCTTTTTTGCATATTATACAGTCAATTCTTCATGGAACGAACAAGTCTTTTTCTGCCATCCACGTCTTAACAGAGAGGGTTCCAGTATGCAGTTTGAAGAAAAACGTCTTTAGGCTAGGGGGTACCTGCATACGTGCATACGCTTAACTCTTTTAAGCGCATCTTTACCCCTACCTACTCTATACGCTGGGCCACGCCGCCGGGTAGTAGCTGCGGTAGATAATAATATTCAAGTGTACAGCGTGTAGTTCTGTGCATAACGCAACAGATCCATTGCAACTGGTACCCGAATTTCTATCCGTACAAGCGAACGTGAGCGCGTTTTGCGCCTTGCGCTTAGCGCTTTGCTAGGTTTAGGGACCATTGCTCAGTTCGATTGGAAGTAGAGCCTCACAACCATAGTTTTTTCTCGTAAATAACAATCAACTCGTCGTCGCCTAGTTGATATAGGTAGCTGGGCGATCGGAGGACTCATGTGTTTCCCCACAAATTAGCGCAAGCTAAATGTTTTCTTAGTGTTCGATACATATGTTAAGTACTCTAGGTATTGTGTGTGAAAGCGGTCGCCTGTGTGATTGTCAGAATAGGGAAACGGACCATATTTTCCTGCATCGGTGAAACCAAATTCGGTGTTCCTTAGCCTGAATTCTTCAAGTTCGCGTCGCTAGACGATTGCGACTGGGAAATGCAACCGGGTTTTACAGCAGTTGCAACATTGTCATGGCTTTGGTGCACAAGGCAATTATGTACCGAGTGCAAAAGATTACTTCGAGACGCTTACTTGTAGCGAGCATTTTTATTTTGCAGTTGTCATCAGCACTTACTGCGTTTTTTCTCGTCTGTTAAACATATACATATTCATTACGCTTAGGAATCAACGTTTGCTATTGTCAATAATTTTTGTGACTGTTGACGCGCTTGAAATCTTTCATTGGACGCTATTACCTCGCATGAATCGTACGAAACACAGCGTGTCAACATAACCTCACCGAGAAGCGTCTGGCAATCGCGCTTCGCCGCTCCTTGCCATTACCTGCCGCTCTAGTAACCCTTGGTGATTTTCTTATAATTAACATCAATATTTTCTCCCGCGGCACCATCTAAAGGACCCACTGACTGCAATGGCTTGTGTTTTGGAAATGTAAAACTGTTCGCAGACATATGCGCAAAATGGCAACGACGACGCCATTAGGGGATTAACGACGCAGCAAAGGGACTAACTGCGTGCGTTTCGTCTTCCTGTTGCTCCTTATAGATCGGCGGGGACGAACAGTTATTCCGCATTTATGCACACGGCACGTACTCTGCTGCACATACTCCCCTTGAAGTTGAACGGTCGCCCGCGAAGACTAACGGCTGTATTTTACTCCCTATTTTAGTCCTTTTTGCCGTAAGAGTGTAGTAGTGTATCATACCCACCGCTTATATAGAATTGCCGCCATAATAACTGTAAATTGTCTGTTACCGTTACCATGTTGTTACCCTTCGTTCAAGTGCCCACCCTCATGTAATGTCCAAATGGTACCTTTGAGGAATCAATCAATCAACAAGTGTAACTGTCGCTACAACTCGCCCGCCTGAACAATATTTAGACGACACGTCTTCAAATACATTTTACAAAGCGTGCAATTATATTCGCATATCCATTGACTTTTCATTGAACCATAAGGCGGTCCTGCGGTGTTTTGTGTGCATGCCAATGCAGTAGTAACTACAGTGGTAATTCTTAAGGACCTAAATTAACGCAATATTTTGCCGGATTCGGTTTCGGTCAAAACATATTTGCTTAAAGGGAAACTGAGGCAGTTTTCAAACTGCTGAATACACAGAAATTCGGAAGCGTTGACCTTAAACACCTTACCTACGAGGTGTTTTTCTTTTTTTTTTTGTTGAAATAGTGGCGTAATAGGCGAATAAACAAGCGCCATCGCCACGCCCCCGCGACGCGCAGAGCGCAGGGAAGGAGGACGGCACGAGAGTGAAAGGGGTCGTGGTGACGTCGTCGTGAGGAGCGATCGGGAGCCGCGGCAAGTGTTCGGCCCCTGCTGCTACCTTTCTCAGCGTGCCGTCCGCCATCGTTAGCTTTCCTGGGTCCCGTGCTGTGTTTTGTTTTTATTTAGCAACTAGTAGTGGAAACTTTTTCAGTGCTTCGTTGTACTGCTTCACAATCGTGCCGAGGAAGCGCAGTAACCATGCCGAGGTTCTGCTCGGCATTCGGTAGCAACAGCTCCTATGGCCGCGATGAAGTGGTCTTTCACAGATTACCGCGGGAGCCGAAACTCGCTGCTCAGTGGGTTGCTACTTTAAACAGGGAACACTTCAAGCCCACAAAGGCGAGTGTGTTGTGTTCCAGACATTCCCAGACAGGCTGCTTCTAGGCAGTATCGGGGTGCCATTCTGTCGAAGTGCAACCTCCAGCACAGCCCTGTTGAAGCACACCTGGGGTGCCGTTGCCTCTCTCGAACCTCCCGTATCTCCTGGCAACAGCAGCAGTCTTCTTCGTCGGTCATTGTAACGCAGTGTGCGCATGAGCACCTGTTATGAAAACGTGTTTATCGTGATATGAGTGCCTCAGAAGGGACCACTACTGGCCAAAGCGTTTCAATATAGCTCATGCTGAACTAAGTGACGACGCCACTGCAGTTACAAAAGCCCCAGCGGCGGGATATCGGCTCTAAAATCTGGAACAGCAGTGGTGACGTCGCAAAAAACAGCTGTGAGGAGCGGCTCTCTCTAATCAAAATTAGAGTAGCGTATTGCCGCTGCACGACTGAAGCCGTTCGTGCGTACTGGCGTGTGCGCTGCTTGTACTGTATGTACTCCTCAACTTGTTGGATCAAGGACAAAGAAAATATAATGGATGTTATGGATGAACCCCCGGAGAAAAGTCCTCTGTAGAACTTAAAATTTGCATATAAATTAGTGCGTCCGTCAGCAGAAATTTAACCCCCTCTAATAAAGAAGGCCTTACTTTGCACCATGGTACCGCATTTTCGAGAAACACAGTGCAAGAAAGGGAAATTAATTGTTGTGGCTCAAGACGACACTCGCTGTTTCGAAGGAAACTTTTTATTGCAGAGGTAGTTGCTTCTCAAAATCAGCGCAGAAAATGATTCACAAATTGTATACGCAAACCATACCCCTTAAAAAAAACGCTCGAAAAAAAAAACTGACTTCGCCGGGAATTGAACCCGCAAAGTTGAACACATGGGCGCGACGCGCGAGAGTACTGCGCCACCGCACAAATGCTGACACCTGCGAAATAGCCTGGGTAATAGATGAAGGCCCATCCTTCCGTGTCATACGTCGGTGTTTACTAGCTGGTTTACAGAATTCCTGGCTGGTAAACTGAAATTTCTTAAATAGCGCTAGCACAGCAAGGTTCCCCGAAGCCCCCACAATACCTTATCACCATCAACTCCGCTGCTTCGCGAAAGCGCTCGCAAAAATGTGTGCGCGGCTGCGACTGCGATTTCCCACTGCGGGGATAGTGCTTGCCGTACTTTGGCTTTACGTTCCACGTTAAAAACCTTGGCCGATATTGATTCCTTATTACCCAAATTACCCTATGTAACTCTTCTTTTGCACGAAACTGACCTTATATTTTCTACAGGCGAGCCGATCGCACACGCATTTACAGCTTGCAGCTCCGGGATAGCGGAGTCGCCGAAGAGCACAGCCGAAGCGTCGAAAGCCAAAATACGGATTGCATTAGGGCTAGTGTTGAGTTGCACGGGCTTCGTGGACCTTACTGAGTTTATTACACTCCACAAACTATCAAAATAGAGCCGCATTATTGCGGCACGGATGTTGTCGGGGAGCAATTTTCGCTTCTCGGTCGATTCCCGACGACGCGTCGGGCGACCGGTCGGGTGACCGATTTTGTTGGCTTCTTCGGTCGGCGAGTCAGTCTCACTACGGCGACTTTCCATCGGCCGACGTGTTTGTGTCGCCGTCGGCGTAGTATGACAGCGCGGTCAGGCCGATGGTTTGCCGATGGTTTGGCGACTCGTCGGCATCGCCGTCGCGCCGTCGTCGTGCCGGCCTAGTGTGAACGCGCCTTAACCGCGTCGACAACGCCGCCCATACATTACTGTAAGCCACGCGAAGCTAAAATTCTCAACACATGGGCGAGCGACGCCGTCAGAATCGCCCCTCCATTGAGCGGCACAGAAACGCACGATGTGTTGCCAGCTTGCCACACCTTGTTAGCGAGAATGTCTACGCGTATACTACTAGTGTTATGCGTTTGTTTATTTTGTTCCTCGCACGGTATTGAGGTGTTGACATGCATTTACGTGCCAGTCAAGGTTTCCCAGGCGGGTGAACGTTGCCGGTAGGGACGCGTATTCCTCGGAAGTGTTGTTATCGTCCCCGGCACTTGTGGCCGTCGCCGCTCGTGCACGGGCGAGAGGCTCGAACAGTACGGGTGTACGATAAACTCACTACTCGGACTGGCCATCGTGGGATCAATTAAACAAATGCAAATACAGCGCTTTCTACCACGACGACTCGCTGGGAACGCGTTTCATGCTCCGCCTCCTCCCAGGTTCCTCACGACGACGTCACGAAGACGACTTCACCAATCACGAACGGCAGTGAGGTTCGCCAAATGGCCCTAGGCACCCGTTGTTCATTTTTGCAAAAATTAAGTGCTTTGTAATAGTTTATGCCAACCTTTGACTTGATTTTCGAGTTCGCGTATGAAAAATAATAAAATCGGAGCAAAAGCTCTTTTTTGTAAAAAGTGCTTCAGTATCCCTTTAAAAAGCACGGGAATGAGGATAAGTAAATATTGTGTTCGCGAGTACACCCAAGTGGAGAGGTCCGCACTGGTGGAGGAAGTCGTGTTGCGATGTGAAACGCCGATGTTGGTAGTGTCATTAAATGAAATAATAATGCCGAATAAAAAAGTAGCGCAGCGAAGGGCATGCACACGACGTACAGGCCATTGATATAGCGACTGCTCTGCAAATCTCTCTGCTGCCGAAAAACATGAGTCGGAACATAAACAATGACAGGCGGCGAACCCGGGTCAAATCTCGCTGAGGAAAGTTCTAAAACTGTGAAAAACCGTTGACAGTGCGCAACAAGTCCTACGACGGTTCAGGCGGAGTGGACGGTGTACGAGACCCCCGGTGCGCATGAACTTATGAACCGCAGTGGGCCGTCCGAGTGCGGCCGTTGTGCGCGCACTCACTAGAAGGGGGGGGGAGGGGGGGGGAGTATTGTGGTGACGCAAAGCGGCGCTTCGGTGTGTGCTGCAAAGAGCGCATGCGCACGCAAGAGAAAGTTATCTGCGAGAGGAAGGCTGATAATAAACACAGTTGTTGTTTTGGACGCGGGTTGTTCACTTGCGCAGCTCCGCCGAGCAGCGCGTCCTCACCGGCACTACCAGTGAACTCTCATGCCCATGGGTTTAGATAACAGTCCTGTGGTTTTAGGGCACACCGCTGATGTTGTCCTCTAAGGACTCATTGGGCATGTGTGCCACGTTTACATGGATGACATCATCGTGTATACCACTAAAGGAGCCATGAAGAGAAAATACAACTTTGTTTAATTTGAAAGAACTAGGATTCAGTATCTTACTCAGCTCCATTACAGCCCCAAAAGATGTTTTTTTAACGAAAAAAAGCAAAAAGTATTTAAAAACTTTCAAATTTTGCGCCACAGTGACGTGTTATGAGCAAGCATGACGTCATAAGGGCCAACAATAAAACATAATTTTCAGTGCGTTAACTGCACGTTAGCATTCAAGTGATGCGGTCAAATGAAACTAGAGGCCCCATTACAGACGTCGAGTCAGTGTCATCGCGACAGGTCACTTAGGCGGCCGCCAATCGCGCAAACAAGGTTCCGTGACGTCATAGAAAAGTTGCGGGAAATTGGCTAGGGGGTCGCGACTGCTTCACACGTTTTCTTCAATATCTCCGTTATTTGTTCGAAGATTGCGATGATATTTGTATCATTGTTATCGGGACTAAGCAGTCTTTCTAATAAGCCCAACTTGTATTTTGTCTTCATGGCTCCTCTAAGCTAGAAAAACACATGGAAGACATTGAAGCAGTTCTGAGGCGACTTGGTGGGGCTCGCCTAAGGCTGAAGCCAAAAAGTGTCAATTTTTGAAACCCCTTGTAAAATATTTGGGTAACGTGGTCTCATCCGAAAAAGTACGACCTGACGAGGAGAAAGTAGAGGCTGTGAGCGGCTTCCCCTCGCCAACAAGTGTCAAGCAGGTGCGAGAATATCTAGGCTTGTAGGATGTTATCGGCGCCACATTGCTAATTTCGCGCAAATCGCGAAGCCCCTCACCTTGCTCACCGCAAAAACGCCAGTTTCGAGTGGACGTCGGAGGCAGAATAAGACGATGATGGTTGGATGTTAATGGCGCAAGGCCAACTTGGGAAAGGGCGCCAAAACAATGGTTACATAAGTGAGGTGAAACCATAAACACTAAGATAAGTTAGCAAAAACAAAAGTAAAATCAGAAAACGACAATGAGCACGGCTGGTGTATAGGGCCAGGGAGTGATCATGTAAGGTATGAAATTATGTATAAAAATTTAACTTCTTCTAAATATAAAAAAAAACACTTGATAGAACACATGGAATAGTCAGACAGGAAAAACGTTTTGTGTAGTGGGACGTGTAGTCTGTGTAGTTGTGGGAAGTGTTTGCGTCGTGTTGTGTGAAGTGTTTACAATGAATGAGTATACTTTTGGAGTTCCCAAATAAGCGGCTGTGCAAAGGACAGAACCCTCGGGCAGGCAGCTTCATACCCTATTTGGCGAGGCCTTCGATAAGGTTTCCGGCCAGTCACAGGAGATTGCGGAGAACCGCTGCTCCCCACTTTAGGTACGATAATTGCGAGCGCGAGACCTTCTGCAAACGGATACTACCGGGAACACCGCCCGTCAGAACTGCCACGAACAGCAAGGATGGCCTGCAGAACCACCGGTGGGGCCGAGTGCGGACCGTGGAGCTACCGCCAACCGTCCAAGAGGACCTCGGTCGAAGCGACCGCGGAACTCAAGAGGCTGCGGGAGCTGGCGCTTACGAGAGCGGCGCGAGCCTTCGGGCAGCAGCAGTGGGCGAGGCGGTTCCGGCTACCACCTCGGCTCGCATCAGGACGCTGCCTCGGCATTCGTCGGCTGCGGATGCAAGCTGCCCCCTGGCCTGGCAACCTGCTGTGCTGCCTAATTGCGAGGGACTCGGATCCAGCGCAATGGGTTTGCGTGTTTGTGAGGCGAGCACCGCGACGGCAGCATGGTGTGGCGAACCTTAGTGTGGACTAGCACAGGAGGGGCGTTTGGTGACAGTATTGCTGACTTGAGGCATTGTGACGATTGCGGCGAAACATGGCGTCACTCGAGCTCAAGAGGCGTCCAGTCTCTAGGGGGGAGGAGTGTGGGAATCGTGGATAACAGCCACCCACGATCCCGAGCTGGTGCGAGCTTCCGGGAGAGACGCGTTGCGCTGAAACCAGTTCTTGCAAAGGTCCCTGTATTTTTCAAAGGTAACGCAAACTCCCTTCCCCGCGCCGTTTCCTTCTCGCCCCCCTCTCTCGGCCGCCATTAGTGAGCGACTCCCGCAGAGCGCGCCGCCGGACCTTTTCGTTTCGTATGCGCGGCGCGTTGAAGTGCTTGCTTAAAACGCGACAGTTCTAGGCGTAAATTCACAACGGTGTTCGCAGATAATGTGTAGGAAGAACTGTGTGTGATTGGCCAATGCCTTAGCTATCATCTCGCGTTTTGAGGGAGCCAACTGCACTTTTGTGCCGGCCTATCGAAATCTGCGTTTGTAGTACTCACGGTCGATTTAATCTGGGGCCTTCTTCACAAGATAGAAAAATCTGGTCTATGTGGAATTTTTCTTGAGTTTATAATTGTGAAAGAGCACCTCAAAGTTCATGTGAGGGCTATCAGAGCTCGAGTTGGTCCGTGAACAACACAGCCCCACTACAATTTGGAACATGCACGCCTACTTCCAGAATGGGACGTGTGTACAGTCAAACCCGGCTATAACGAACCCGGATAAAGCGAATTATGCTATATATCGAACAAAAATATTTCAGTTACGGAAATACATGGGAAACATATTCCTTATAACGAAGTTCACACCCGATATATCGAACTCTGCGCGCCGAAAATGGCCGCCGAAATGCACGGTCTCGGAGCGGCGATTGGGATGCGGATTGGCCGCGACCACAAAGCAAGAGTTGCGACTGAGACATTGCGCCTCGCAGGGACGACGTAACGCCAGACACTTTCCGTAACTGTTTCCGACGCGCGGGACTCACGACGGAACCCGCGCAGCCAGCGAGTCCGGACCACTACAGCAGCATCGGTGAAATGCGGGAAGAGCTCCCCCATGTTCCCGCTGATGTCTCGAGTGAAAGCCGTCCGACGCTTATAATGAAGCGCTTTCGGGAGTCGATGTGCTCGGCCAATGCGTTTTAGATTTTGGAAGACGCGGACTCGAACTGGTGTAACAATCTTTCGTGTGGAGAATGCTATGCTAGTTGAAGCCGCCAAAACGAAAGTGAAAACAAAAATCACCGCTTTTTTCGTTCCAAAGTAGGCAGTTCAGGCGGAAAGTAGCTTTATTACTTGCAATAAATGGATTATTTTGGGTATGGTACTGGCTACTTCAATGTGTTCGTTTCTGCATGCGGAGATGGTGGAGTTGAGGAGGGCGAGATGGGAGGGGGAAGGGGGGGGGGGGGGCGGGGCTCCCTCGGATTGCGAACTTGTACCAATAAGTTCGTTATAGGCGGGTTCGGCTATATCGAACTATTGGATATATCAAACTAATCCCAGTGCATATTGCAATACGCTATAAACGGGTTTGACTGTATATTGCGCTGCTGAGCACGAGGTCGCGGGTTCGATTCCAGGCCGCTTTTCTGATGGATGCTGAAAGCAAAAACGCCCGTGTGTACGAGATTTCGGCGCACGTTAAATATCCCCAGGTGGTCAAAATTAATCCGAGCCCTCCTGTACGGCGCGCCTTATTGCTTGCGTTGCGTCGGCGTGTTAAACCCTACAATCAATAATCGGGGACGTGTGTATACGATTCATTCATAAAATACACAAACCTTCAGTGGATCGAAAGTAGATTTTATTTACCCTTCCGCGGGGTGGTTTGCGCTCTTTCGAAAGAGGCCGATGCGCAAATATGGAAGGAACCGCATTTGGCTTGACTTTATTGAGGCCAGTTTGTGACAGAATTACTGGTTCAAACTGACCCCTCGTGAAGTGTTTCTGAAAGATACAGACATCCTCTATCGCATTCTTTGCAGTTTGGCTGAAGAAATATTGATGAATCAAAACATTTTGCTTCTTATGTTAAAAAATGCAAACAGCCGCGAAAACAGGATGGTGTTCTTGCATTCACTAGGTTACTCACTATTTGTTAATCGAAAGTGTTCGCAAGTATGTTCGAAACTTGAACAAAAGCATCCATGCATTTCACAAATAAACAACTAAACAACATTATATTAACTATGCACTCTCTTATATTAGCTGTACAAGCACGCACAAAATTCGCGTGCAAGTGCACAGAAATGGTTATAAATATGAAAGAATACAAACTGAGAACATAATAAACCACAAAAAAACAACGAACGGCGAAATTTTGCCTACAGGTAATCAAAGTTCAAGCTAAAAAGATTAAAGGAAAAAAGATAAAACACGTGATTGCTCTCCGGTAAATAGAAAGCAAATCGTGAACGCCAAACATTTGGCAGTAATTATATTGTGGCTGTTTCCGAATACCCGATCCAATACGAGCGAGCTAAACACGAACGGGCTATCATCGTTGTTGAAATCGTGGGAGAATGCGTCGACGGAAACATCAAGTTGCTTTTTTTTCTGTTTAACCTGAACGTCAGTACCAGGGCTGAGCTTCATCTAAAAGCCTTCCAGAGGCATGTCTACGCGAAAAAGTTTTGTAGTGACTGCTTACCTCGCAAAGCCTCCCTCAATGACAATCGAAGTTTTTTCCGGCTATGCGATGCAGCCATACCACTCTCCGCTCGGTATCATTTTTCCTTCGTGGAACCACAAAAAGCTTGTCGCCTTTTGCAATGCTGCTGGAGCAGCCAACGGCACAGCAGGTCGGCATTACACTGCAGCCGAGACCGCCTTGCGAAAGGCAGCGCACATGGGAGCGAGGAGCAGTACGCTCCCTAATGGCGTCGTTACCCGACGAAACCGAAAGTGACGAGGGGTCAACAGGGTTCATTGGTCACGTGTTGCGCCAGGTCCAATAGGGGAGTAGAAAAGGGCGCAGTGGGAAGGAGAGAAGTAGAGGGCGGGGAGAAAATTCTCCTCTTTACTTTGTACAATGGTTTGCGCTACCTTTGAAAAATACAGGGACCTTAGTTCTTGCTGGTTCGTCGGCGCCACCTAGAGATGGCACCACCGATCTGTGTGCGCCATAGGCGCGCTGGCTGCGCGAACATTTGCGCGCGGGGGACGGAGAGAGACTCTCATCTGGGTGACTTCGCAGGAAGAGAGCGGCTGCGGCGGACCATGTGACAACTGTGATAGTCGAGCGCCGTGAGTGCCTGCCTCCCTTTCGCGATCCCGACCAGGGTGGCATGATTTATGAACGCCGTCCATATGAGCCGTCCTTGGTGCTCGCATGCTTTGGGAGTTCCAAAGTAAACGGTTCTGCTTCGGCGCTACTGTCTACTGTGTTCTTGTATCGGCGAACCCAGGCAGCCGCAGGTGTGGGGGCCTACACATTATTGACACGTCGGGAGCTAGCGTGATGTCCCACGCCAGATTTCTGTCTAGGTCGCCCCCAAAGCCCCACATAATCCACAGCTGCGTCCGCACTCGATGGTCGGGAAACGCGAGACGCTGTTGAAGGAACCTGTTTCAGGCGCGACGGGTTTGCGAGCCCGAACGCGCCCAACCCCAAGTAACGCCGACTCGCATGAAAACCGCTCATGCAACAAAGATGAAAGCCACAAGAAAGGTTAGTTGGGAGCCAGTAAAGTTAGGTTCGTTGAAGAAGGTGGATGGTTTCGTACTGGAGTGGTGAAAGTAGTCGATAACGCTGACGCAGGAGGTAGATGTTGAAGAAAAGTATATTTACAACGATATTTACAAGGACTCATAGAAGACACGAAGACATCTCAGGACAATGGAAACTGGATTACAATTAAAGGGCGCCGTAGCGCACAAGGTGGTATCGCAGCACGATCGGTAGGGGCCCGGAGGCCAAGAAGGTGCCAAACCGCCGCATGGTTGGCTGTCAAGGTGTGCGGGGTTCTGGCGCCCACAAACCGCCACGGGAGCGAGTCTTCGTGCGACCGCTCGGAGTCGCAGCTCTCGAGAAACTTAGCGAAATTGCGCATGCAGTCACACGCGAAGCTACCCCCGCACTGCAACACACCTACCAATTAGGGTTCTCATTCCCCGCCGCCCTGACGGTCGGGAGGAAACGAAAGCATTCCCAAAGGGTTACCAGATTGCGCTATTATTTTGGGCTACATTGTGGTTAAGTTCGGGCTCCTCACTTATTAATTAAGACCGTCCGGCAATTAAATATCTTCCGCTTGGGGTTAGCTTGTTTACCTGTATTCTGTTTGTTTCCCCACCGGCCGAACTGAGTTAGGCGCGAGTGCCGTAGGTAGAAACGTGGAGGCTTTTGTTATTCGCCGCACTTTTGCGTCCACCCGGAGAGCGGGCCCGCAGACGACGTATACAAGCGCGTCGGTCATACCATAATGGCTTAAAGCGATGTATGCTTTCGGAGAAAGATTTTCTTGCGTTCATCTGAGAAGCAGGCGGAGGGGGACAGTTGATGTTTTAATGACCGCGTTTACCGCAAAGAGAATCTCCGAAGGGGACGGGAGTTGAAGGTCGGTCTTGTGGTGAAACATTGGATCATACCTAGGAAGAAGTCACCAGACGTTCAGTCTGGGACAGTTGCGCTGCTCAGTGTTACTGGGCGAAGTTTCAGTTCGTCACACGTCTGAGCCTGGCGACTTGGCGGCTGGATCCGTCAATAGGGTGGACGACCAGATGCTCCACGTGTTAACAAAGGAAAGGAATTCTGGCGGCGTGGAGCACAAACATAGGCGTGCACGGTATGACAATACTTTAAGATGGCAGGGTGGCGAGTTGGGCGAGTTGGCGTACTTGCATCTTGGGGAACAGCGCGAACTAACAGGGACACAAAAAGAAAGAAGTGGACAGGACTAGCTCAGCGCTAGTCCTGTCCACTTCTTTCTTTTTGTGTCCCTGTTAGTTCGCGCTGTTCCCCAAGATGCAAGACTTTAAGATGGGTCGGCCGCGAGCCGATTACCGGAGTTGGGTCTGCTTTTAGTTGGTTGGTTTTCATTTAGGTTATATTTGTGTTTTGCAGAATACCTTTGGGTTTCTGTATGAGAGAGGTGGGTCACGTGACTATTTTGAACCCACCTAACTTTGTTTGTCGTGGTGGCCAATCAGTGGCCTAGTGTGGGCTAATAAAGAGCCATCCTCACTTTGAAGTTGTGACGTCCCTTGTGTGGTTGGGGTTTTGTTCTTAATCCGAGGTGTTTGATGTTTCTGGAGGAGGATTTGAACGGAGAGGGAGGTTGAACTGAGAGAGGAGGTGGAGCCCCGCTCGACGCGGGCCTTTCCCGACCTCTTGTTTACGATCACAAGCCATGAGTTGTAAATACGTGATGTAAATAAACGGTACATATTGTACATTTTGAGTTTACTTGGAGTAGACCGTTGTCGGCTATGTGCCGTCGGCCAACAAGCCAGCGAGCCGTCGTCTCATCGAATCATCGATCTTCGACCTCGGCGACCGATCCACCTTCTTATTTTAACTATTGTGTTCGAGTTGGCGTCGATATTTTTTTCGTTGGCTATGTGGCTACATGGCTACATGTGGCTACATGTGGCTACATTGGGCTACATGGCATCGAAAACTGCCCCCTCCCTTCTTCCGCCACAACGCGTCTCCCCCAAACTGGTGACGCTAAGGATGGGGCGCATGCCGGACTGATTTGCCGACGTGTTTGCAGGATTTCAACTTGCAGGCTTTCCACGCGCTAGCAATTAACAACTCGCAGGAAAATTGCACGTTTAAGCTTGTTTCACAAAATATTCTACACTAACCCAGATATTCAAACTGACATTGTTTCACCTCCATCTTACATTTCCCCACGCTTTGACCACAGATTAAAAGTTGCAGTCCCCAATTGCCGGACGAATTTGCGTTTAAATTCGTTCTCACCGAAGACAGCATCGGACTGGAACAGCCTCCCCGCCTCCATTGCCAGCAACCCTGATCCTGTTTCCTATAAGACGGCCATAACTTGCATTGTATAAACCTTCCAACTCCTCTCTGTAACGCCCTTCGGGGCTTTGAGAGTATTGAAATAAATAAATAAATAAAAATAAATAAATAAGCGCAGAAGCAAAGGTCGGGCAAGCGCCTCCGCCTCGCGAAACTCTAATCCAACTTGCCTGATGTATGGAAACATAGATGATGGAACTTCGAGTGACACGTTGCCATCCACGGGAGCTTCCAGACTGCTGCCACCTGGCTCCTGTGATCAATGGGTGCTTCAGTGATTGGGCGTTGGCGTCCGGAATCACACTGGATCGAGCGAAGTGTGTTGCACTCGCCAGAAAGGTACCAGGACCAACGTTTTGAGATGAACTCTTGGAAGATGAACTCTTGGAAGGTGAACTCTGGCGCGCCATATTCACTGATTCTGGACAAGAGCACGGACATCTCAAGTACAACGGAACTATAGTTGTCATGGCGCGTTTTTTCTCTTTTTTCTAGCAGCAAAAATGATTTTGTTACAGCCTTTCTTGGCCTGGTGCCTGTAACTGATGCTTGTGCGGGGAGTCCATTTTCACAATTGAAGGCGCTGCTAGCTGAACGCAAACTTGACATCAAATTTTGTACAGGCCTCGAGACACACGGGGCAAGCGTCATGTGTGGACCGCACGTACGACAGCCTTTACACTAAAATAAAGGCAGAAAATTCTCGGCTGGTGCTTGTAAAGGGTGTGTGCCATTCGCTCCAGCCAGCCTGGAATGAAGCGATTAATGTGCTACCCAGGCTCATTGAATAGTCGTATACGAAACTTTCAACTGGTTCGCGCATTTCCCAAAAAGGCAGCAGGAATACAAGAACACATACGCAGCCATATAAACTGGTAGGTGTCTTTGCAATAAGATGGCTAAGGATTGCACCTGCCTTGAAGTCAAACGTGAATCAATGGTATGCACTGCAATCCCACTTCGAAGCAACGAAAAGTCGGAAACGCTGCTATGCACCAAAAGTGCTAAGCGAAATGTACACTCGTCCGCCAAATTTACTTCTATTTCAATTTTTAAGCACAATCATCGACGAATTCGAGAGAATTACAAGCCCTTTCTGCGCGAGGACCTGGACCCTGTGGAGGAATTTATGAGGAATTTATTTCCTAAGTGAAAGCGCTTATGGAAAGAGTTCCAATGCCTTGCTATGCAGAGCCTGACAACACGGAATGAGAGCAGCACATACTGCATGCCAGGCATGCGGCTTTGGAGTTTGTTTTCTCGACTGTCTGGAGAAGTCGTCGCTCAGTAATTCTGACAGAGTTTTTCTATTGAAAAGATACCGCAAGTTCATCATAGCTTGCATCAAAAGCGTGCTGAAGCGGTTTCCTGTGAACCTGAAGCTTTTGTGTGACATGCAGCGTCTTGAACCAAAAAAGATAAAAAACTACTCATTCGGTTTTTTCAACAGCTCGTTCAGTGCTTTTAAAGAAACAACTGCTATTCCGGCTCTACAATCTCAGTGTGGCTTGCTCCAAACTAAATTCGACAATCTGGCGGAGGGTACCGATACTATGAACGAAATATGGGTAAGCGTGAAAAATGTAAAAATCGTTGCCGGGAGCCGGACCTTCCCGCTGATGTCTGAGCTGGCGCTCTCTTTGCTATCACTACCCGTGTCAAACGCTGCCGTGGAACAGCGTTGAGCCAAGTCTCGATTGCTAAAACTGACCTTCCAAATAAAATGTGTAACGAGACATTTCACGTGAAGTTTGGTCTGGCGCGGAACGGAGACTGCTGCAAGAGTTTTGAACCCGGCCAAGAATTTTCGTGCCGTTTTAGTTCGAACATTTTGTACGGGGCAAGCAGTTCCACTCCCACATAAGATCATCATGGCTAAGATCCCTCTTTAGCCATCTGTACTCTCTGCATACTCTCTAGCCTAGTGTACGTTCTTTGTTATAATGTTTATTTCAATGAGTTCTTTAGATATGAATGTGTGCTTTTAAATAAGCTGATGTAAATAGTTATGTACTTTTATGAAGCCTTGTCAGTTTCTGTATGTATAGAATGTAAATAGATTCTTCTGTGTGCTGTTTTTCTCAGAATTTTCTTTTTTGCGTCAACTTATCTGATTCTGCGAAGCGCTGCAGTTTCTGTATGTAGATGTACAGATTGACAACAGATGTTCTGTCTGCTGTTTGGTGGCTATTCGTCAAGTTATGTGATTCGACGAAGCCTAGTCAGTTTCTGCATGCAGCTGTATCGATTGTAAATAGATGCCCTCTGTGCTGTCTTTCTCCTAAAGTTTTGTCTGCGTTGCGTTAAGTTACAATAAACTTTTTACATTGTATACAATCATTAATCGATCGTTTTCTACGACAAACAATATAATGTATATGTACACCATGTGAAACAATGCAGCCGTTTATGATTTGGAGTTGTTCTTGGCCTGCGTAAAGCAAGAATGTCAAAAATGGTACAATTGGCCGGTCAGTTACGCGCCCGGCATTCGGGCCCCGGTGATCTCCCTGGGGCGCATGGCCTTCGTGATGGTAATTTGCCTATAATAAGCACATGCTGCGCGCGGTGAGAAAACCACGCAGTTCGCACCTCAAATTTCGTGACTGACGAAAAAAAATTAATGCCCTTCCACTCTGTGAAGAAGGATGACCTGCAAAGCTGGACGCAGTCCACGGAGTGCACGAAACAAAACACGTTTGTTGTAATTTGCGATGCAGCACACTTCCCAGCCACTTCTGAGCGGAATCAACCTCTGAAAGGATCCAAGCTTTGTACTTGCAGACAAACATGGAGCTGCCTGTGTCCCCCTCCCCCCGCGTCATAAGCATCTTACTGTTTGTGTAACACACAAACCCAATCCGCTCTTCCACTAAGGCTGACACACAGGTCCCATTTAAAGATCGAGTTTAAACCTCGCACCAGCACAGTGGGAATGCCATCAATCAGTACGGGCCTGAAACCAATAGCTCTGCGTGCCCGATCCAACTGTTTTTCTCTACAAACCTGCGCTGCGCACGCATAACCCGGCAACCATTCATGTGCGCGCCCTTAGAAGTGACAGACGCGGTCGAAAACATCTCCTATATGCCCTCTGAAGAAATGATATCGGCTCACGCTGGCATTGAATACGGGAAAGTTGCTGTTCATCCACGAGGGATTCGCCGCTACTCGATGAGCGGAACTTAAGGCGGTAACGGCGGCGCCAGCAGCTTTCCTTTATTTTTGCTCCCGTTTGGGCTTGTGTTCGGACCAACGCTTCAATTCTTGCTCTTCCTCCAAATGAACGACATGCATCCGTGCCATAACGATTTAAAACCTGGAAGCCCTTCAGCTCCATTCTCGCAAACAAACATGTGGCGGCCTTGTTCCCTTCCCCCTCGTAGGCATCTTACTGCTTGTGTAAGATGTCTGTGCAACACATCAACCCACATCGGAACGACTCGATTAAGGACAGCCGACTAAGCGCACTGAGCCATGTAATTTCGACATCTAAATCTCCAACAAGCACGACCAACATTTCATCGGTGGCGGCATAAGCCTAGCGGTGTGTGCACGCCCCCTTTTTCCACCCGCAAACTGCGCACGCAGAGACCATCAAACTGGTGAGGGCGCATACTTAGGCGTGAAAGACCCAGGCGAGAATATCGCTTCGGAGGCTTTTTAACCAGAAAAAGAAATATGGGCTCACGCCGACCTTTCGACGGGGCAAGTTTCTCTCCAACCGGAAGAGATTCGCAGCTACAGGGTGAAGTGGAATTTCAGTGGACACGGTTACGGCGCGTTTCGATCGTCTTAGGGGGCAGCCCTTTGGCAGCCGTTACCGGGGCTTCGCGGGAGCGGTGTCTGTTTATGTCCGCGTAACCGAGTGAGCGAGTGCAGCAGCGACGAAAGAAAGAAAACGGAGAAGAGCGTCTGGTGAAGGGTGAGGTATAGTACGACACGTGCTGTTACGGAGTCATCTCTCTCACTGCCTTTCCCTGACGCATGTCTCATGCGGCGCCACCAAGGAGCTCCCTCCCCCTGACACTTTCCCGAGACACTGTTCCATTCTCCGCTAATCCAAACAACTTGACAATTGCGCGGGGGGTTCCAACACGATTCGCAACATCATCGCTGCTCCCTTACGCGGGGCTAATCCGAACCACTTGACATTTGCGCGGGACGTTCAAACACGATTTGCAACACGCTGTCCGGGGGCTGCGGCGCGCTGCGTGGTAGCGTCAGAGTAGCGCACGCCGCCGTGCGTTCGTTGATCACGCAAACACTTCCTGAGACGCAGCAGAAATGCGCCGTGATCGAGAAGACTGCAGCTCGCACTGCGCACAAATTTCATATTAGTTAGTAGAGTAATCATCAGGGCATTTTCGACACCCATCCGTGGTTGGGTTTATTTTTCGCAATCATCAGATAACCGCACTACCGCCGTTAGCTGGCGACTGCGCAACTTGCCAAAGGGGCACTGGTGGAGGCGAGAGGAAAAATAGTTGTGAAATACGTGTCAGCGGTGGTGAGGAAGAGCCCCGGAGCGGCGCCGAGTAAATAGATGACACCGGAATGAGACATACTGCTTTGCACTAAAAGACCTCCTTGCGGAAAAGTAATTTAATGCGCACAAAAAATCACTTGTAAAAAATTAATGTTGGACTACTTTTGGGATATTTGGCGGTTTGTGGTTGGAACGATCTGATAACCCTGGCTAGAAGGTCGCCGGCAAGGCCGTCCCAAAGGGCTGTCACTTCGCCGACGGATGGGGGGGACAACAAAGCCAGGAGAACGAAGGAGGGTTATAGCCCCGACGGGGTCCATCGGCACTGGCATCACTACAGAGCCAGTACAACGGGTAAACCGCGTGGAGTAAACATGGCGACAAGCGAAGCAGTGCTTGTCCAGCAAATCATGGCACGGAGCTGTTCACCTACGACGGTGTCTTCAATGCCTTGGGAGTACGTCGGGTAATGAGGTCAACCGTGGACGCTGGTTGCTCACCGCTGTCCGTGCGTCGTGGTTGCGGCTCACGCCACGCTACCCCCCCCACCCCCCCCCCCCCCCCCCTTCCACCACCTTTGGCCCCAGCTGCTCTCCGGCGTGCGCACCACCCACCTGCTCACCCAAGAACCGCATGTTTGTGACATCGTTTGCGCATGTGCCGTGTTTGATGGCTTTACGCTCACTTCGTCCTCCTGTGTCCGTGGTGTGCTCACTACCCACAGTCACCGGCACGCTAGGGGCACAGGACACGTCGGGGGCTCACGTGCCCTCAGAGCTCATGTTTAGGCTGTGTCGTTCCGTACTGTGAGTCACTTATGGGTGGAGTCGAAGTGAAGGTTCCTGATGCGTCGTCGGTGGTTCGTGGCGTTGGCTACAACGCTCCAAACTGTAAGACCACCGTGATCACTCTCACGCCCCCGGCGACTGTGGCCCTTGACCCCACAGCGTAGGCGTGGTCTTCTGTCGCTTTGAAGTTTTTTTTTAGTTTCTGGGTGAGGTTACGTACGTGGCTTGGCGTCTAAACGGGGCTGCTTTACCGTGCAACAAACCTCCACTTGCGCACGTGGCACATCTAAAACGCTCTATTTTCCCAAACACATAGTGACTCGAACCGAACAGGGCTACGTCTGCGACAAGGACTGCGTTACCCTGCAGAAATTCAGCAATGCCGGCTTTTCTCATCCGCTTACCCAACCGTCTTGACTAAGCTGGAGAATAGAAGGCCGACGTTGAGACGCAAGCCATTGTGTGGAGTACAAACTGGGCATTTTTCCCGTTTTGCTCTGCCCGTCCCTTTTCCTCCTCCCTCAGAGCCAACGCTCTTCTGTAAGTAAATCATTTCCCTGTGTCACAATACTACGAAATGTCCCAATTCTTAGGTCACGATTATTCGATTACCTCCATTATTTTGTTCATGCTTGGGATGTTCGCTCATTTTTTATCTTTAAGTATGCGACCAGAAGCATGCAGAGGCCTTTTATCACTACGGTTAGTGAAGAAGGATGTGTAGTTTTGGAGGAGAGGGTGAGGGCACCACTTCCAGGACGCGTACTCCGGAAGCGCATGGAAGCAATCAGTGCCTGTCATGGCCGCGAGGCCCACCACTGGAGAGGCCGGCGCTGCGATCGTTTTGACGTCCCTTGTAGGATCACCGTTCCTACTTGCTGCGTAGTTGGCTTGCAACGCGTGACACTTCGCTTAGGAAGCGCGTTCTAAAAGTATTTTCGTGTCATTTTCCTTAGTTTGAAGTTAATTCTCACTGCGTCAAGCGCAGTTCGACCTAATGGTGACTGACTAATGGTGACCGTATCAACTGTGGTAGATTATCCGCAAAAACCATGAGCGTGGTGGTGTATTACGCATGCGACCGAAGCGTAAGCAGCGGCTTGTTTCCCCGATCAACAATGTGGACTACGACGATCGCTGAGTGAAGTTTCTAGATTTCCCTTGTTTGCAAAAAATGTATAAAGCAGGAAATCGTGAAGCGTTAACTGCTCGCAGAAGCACACGCACCCGCCGTGCCTGCCCGCATAGCCGACGGTGCGGCTAGAACCAACGCAGGTCGCGGCAGCAACAACTTGTCGCCGCTTTTTAAAATCACACAAGTCGTGGAAAAGAAGTTCCAGATTGGTGAAAGTGGATGTTAGTGTGATGGAAAATTCTGATAGGTAGTGTCATCAGCTGTGATTTTCAAAACGATGCTCAAATATCTGCCGCGTTTACGCCGACCGGCCGCGGAGGTCGGTCCCGGCAGCGCCGGCCCGTTCGCGCACGGTGCGGCGAGCGACCGAAGGATGGCTATGCTTGCGCGCAAGAATCCGCCGAGGCCGTGCAGGTATCTTGATCGTCGATCGCTTCAACGGAAATCACCGCGCTTACAGAGTTCCCAGCGCGGGGAAACGTTCTGTTAGGGACTGCCACTCGCAATTCTAACGGCGATGATATATTGCTGCGACGCCAAGCCTAAAGTTCCCAACATCCGATTACGTGCATCCGAAGCCGGCTGCGAGCTGTTGGCGAAGGCCCTCCTGTCGCGCACGCGCGTGTTGCGTTTGGGTTTCCCTAACTTCTTGGGGGCCTCCAGCGCTCGGTTCTCCTATTCTAAATATCCCCATTACCCGAAATCATTAACGACGTGTTTCGCCTCGTACGCAGCCTCGCCTTCTGTGAGCAGTCACGAGTTTCGAAATTGAGGCTTGAGAAATGCCGGCTTACGGTAAACATACAAAACACGCTGCAATTAAAATTGACACGCCGAGCACCTAATGAAAACTAAATATAGCCTTGCCCGAACCCGCTCGAAGGCGTTAAAAACTCGCGTTCATACCGTTCATACATTGCGGACAAGTCGCGAAAAGTAAACATCAGCCGTGCAGAGTATGGGCAACAGCAGTGATCGTTAATCGAATCTGGGCATCACTATAAAAACATCGTAGGGGAAATAGGCACTGATTAAGCCAAACTGCAGACCATAACAATACTTTTAAGCATGTGCGGCGAAGCAATATGATCACCGTTCTCGCGTCATTCATTTACCAGGCAATACGAGCAGTTCGCCGGTGAGATCATAAGTGAGCGACGCGTTTCCGTCGCTGTTACAAGGTCTTTGCTTGCACACACATGTCCCGTCACAAAGTATTTCATAGTGAATTCACAGCGTACATCTCTCGGCATCAGTTCCATCGTCCTTGGCGTTAGCTGGCTGCGTATGTAAGAGCTGTGGGTCGCGATGGTAGCAACTACCTAAACGCGGCGGTGTCGCCGGGAACAAGCGAGTCGCTGATTGCTTGCCCGAATTATTTGGTTTACAGACAACTTTTTTGGTAATTTGCATCAAATCCACAAGGAGCGGGCGAGACGGTGGCTACAACAACAACAACAAAAAAAAAAAAAAACACGCTTCCGCATACGCGCAGGAAATATGTTGTAGCAGACGACAACACGATTCGGCGTCCTACAAGTGACATGGTGACTAAACAGCGCAGAAGACGAAACACAGAGAAGAGCAAAAACAGGACGAGCGCTCGTCCTGTTTTTGCTCTTCTCTGTGTTTCGTCTTCTGCGCTGTTTAGTCACCATGTCGCAACACCAACTCGCCCAACTTTCCATCCTCCTACAAGTGACGTCACTCGTACGTGGCGCCATGGTATGTCCTCGGGGCCAATATAAATCGAAGCCGCGAATGACCCGGTGTATTGCACAACGATCCATTCAAGGCCCTCGCCCAGTAAGTGCCTTTTGTGAAGGCTTGCGATGTTGGCGTCAAGCGTGCTAGAGATTTTCCCCGCCCTCGGCCTGCTTGGAAGCACGTCATCGCTGCTTTTGACCGGCCTCACAGCGTTGCAAGAACTCCGACCGACCCACTGGAAATAGAGACGGCATCCACGGGAAGATTGAAAAGTGGCAGGCATTTTCATACGTTTTTCCAGTGTGGTTCTAAAACGATCAAAACATTGCATGGGTATTTATAGCTGTCCAATATGATGCCGTTTTTTTGTAAGGTTGATTTACGCCGCTCCTCCTGGAAAGACAAGCGAGAGCACCACGGAGCAACGGGAACATTTCCTGAAATACCCTGCCGGGGAGTCGACAATTCCACGCGCATAGCACACCTTGACTGGCTTGGCGGGCAGGGCTCCAACGAGGTCGGCTGGCTCCGGAAAATTGGCCATAGCGAGTGTGGAGTACGTTTCCTTGATCCAGTGCCTCAGCAGCGTGTAGTTGTTGGGAGACAGACTCTGGCAAAGCTTGAACGTCTTCCTCAGCCGTTCGCATCCGGCAACTGCAGGTAGAAAACAGGGTCGAGCACCGATGTGTGAATAAATTTTTACTTTCAACAAACACGTTTATAGAGGAAATTAATGGAACAGTGGCAATTATGCAACTTGACAGGCCTTACAGCTTATTATAGTTTGCGACAGCAGCGTAGACGCAATAAAAAGAGCAAAAGCAGCATACGCGTCTATAGAAAAGGCGAAACAGAAATAACCTTGAAAGGATAAATGATCTGGTAGCAAACCCATCCTCCCCGCATGGTACGAAAAAAGAAGGCGGGAGGCTGGGGGTGGGGGTGGAGGCAGGGGCTCATGGGGTGCAGAACAGAGAGTAATGCATAGATATTCCCACGTATTTGTTTAGGAAGCAATCCCGAGAAATTATATGGAGGCAGTAGAAGTAAACAGTGACTCCAAATGAAAACAAGGAAACAAAAAAGAACGAGTTTACACATGTGGCGGCATAATGCTGGAGTGCATGAAGTTTTTGACAAGAAGGCTTGTTAGTTGTGTAGGTCTAGGTTGTTTATTACACTGGCACCTGAAGATACGTTACATCAATTCTATGAAATTGCAGGATTTTTCGTAATTTTGGAAAGTCGTAAGAAAGCATTTGCTCGGCACAAATAGCACGCGGGTGCGCGAAACGCCAACGTTGTGATTTCCGGGTGGTATAGCTGGGAATGTTTGGAAGATACAAGATATTTTATTTCAAAGTCAAATGATGCCAGGCTTCGGGTTTGCTAGACTAACAATAAACCTTTGACTATTTTCTATTTGTTCACGGTCGATGATTGATTGATTGATTGATTGATTGATTGATTGATTGATTGATTGATTGATTGTGGGATTTGAGGCGCCGACGCTACACAGGTGATGAGGCGCGCCGTAGTGGAGGGCTCCACATTAATTTTGGCTGCGTAGGGATCTTTAAAGTGCGCAAAAATCTCCAACACGCGGGCGCTTACGCTTTTCACGTGCACCAAAAAAGCGAAACGGCAAAGAATCGAACCCACGCCCTCGTCCTCAGCATCACAACGCCATAGCCTCATAGCCACCGCGGTCCTTGCTGTAAATAAGTGCAAGGCGGCTGGTAAAGTGGTGCGGTATTTAGAGAACTCCAAGATTACTGAACAAGGGCGCAGTGTTAGACACCAGATGTTTGGACACCAAATATTTGCAGCAGTGTTCGTACCCCAAGCCAGACTTCATTATTTAGGCGGGATTGAAGAAAGAGAACTACAAATGAATAGTTTTAGTTCACCGAAGCGAATATACTTGTCCTTCAATCTGGGAAACATAACCTGTTGAAATAAGTATGTGCGTATTCCGTAACGAAGCTTGGTCAAAGTACACACCGGGCGTTTCGGGGGAAGTTACCATCTCTAATTGTGACAAGTTTATTTTGAAATCAAACGGAGCCTTCAGCAGAGAAGCAATGGCAATTCGATGATTAAGGTGTTTCCCAAAACTTAGTATAACAAAGAATAGAAATCTCCGGCACCGGCAGAATTAGAACCTGTGACTGGGAAATAAACGTAGTTCGAGTCAGTCTTCTTACCCACTTGGCTGCCCCCGTCAGTTAGTACCCCAGAGTCAAACGGCATACTCACTCGGCTGTGACTGTGGGGAGAGGAATGACGCCACCAGCTCGACACAGAACACGCTATAGGGTACACGTTGCACCTTCGGGCGCCCACTTTAACTGTTCGTTCAGTTTGCTTCCTCGATTGGTTTCTTCTTTGCCGTTGTAGCAACACAGATGAAGTAAAGGTCGTTGCGGCAGTGAAGAAGAAGCAAATAGGCTGCAATCGTCCCCTCAAACCATCGGGATGGTCGCCAAGGTTGCGTACAGCTTCGCTACCTGCAACTCTTACGCGTCAGGGTGAGCTTCCTTCTTTTTTTATACGTCTACCATTTTTCTGATCAATATTTCTCTTGCTTTGTTGTGAAAGCAAAGCTTTATTTCGCCGCGGATGCCCGCGTTCACCTTTTGACCGGAGCCACACCCGCTGCGACAAACCCTCCGAAGCGCATCGCATGATCCGCCGGGCCCGCCTTCGGCAGTGCGCAGAAGGCCCCGTTTTTAAATGCGAATGCATTTCTTAGTCGAAGGTTGTCGTGCGTTGGCCGGCGTGCGCCTAGCAACAGCTGTGGCGCGCCTAGCAACCGGATCACGTGGTAGCTCGGGCGGGAGTAGCGGAGGGCAAGGGGAGAGGAGGAGCGCGCTCGGCGTGTGAGGGTGCTCGCATCGCGGAGCTCGGGCGGTGTAGCGGAGAGTGAGTGGAGAGAAGGAGCGCGCTCGGGCGTGTGAGGGCGCTCGCATCGCGGAGCTCGGCAGAGAGAGCTCGCGCGCGGGGCGGGCGTGTTGCGCGGGTCTCTCTCTCCTCTCCCCATACCCTCTCTCCGCTCGCTGCGCTCGGAAAAATATATATAAATGCAGTGGAGCGCGCGCCTCCCTCCGTGACTGCTTGCCGCACTCATCGGTGCACCCAATGCATTCGCATTTCCGCACGATCCCCTTCGGGGAGGTGGGGGGAGTTTTTTTGTCGTTCTGCTCACCCATGAGTGGCGGCGACTGCGGCGGTTGCAGCCGATCAGCTGATCGCCAGCCGATCACCCCCGCAGTGTCCCACGCTTGCGCCGCTGGGTTATCTCGGGCTACGTCACTCGGATGCCGTGGGCGTGACTCGTCCTGCCTTTCGCCGTGGATAAAAGCGAGGCCGGGCCTCCTTGCGTAAGCGTTGCACGCAACCGAACAACTTTTAGCTGTCGTCGGCAACAAGCTGCATCAAAGGATAGCCAAGCAAAACCAAGACTGAAGCAGACTAGGCCAAGCTTTCGCTTTCCATATCCAAGGTTAGCTGAGCTAAGCCGCAGCCGTTTTTTTGAGTCCTTAAGCCATTTTTCGTTGACCATAGTTGCAGTTTATTTCGAGCAGAGTTTGCGATCACGATTAACTTGTTTCGGTTGTCGGCTCTAAATGGTAACGTGCTGTCATTCGCGCATATAATATATTTGGTATTAGCGTCAATGTTTACAACATCGTTTACATATAATATGAGGACCTAAAACGCTTCCCAGAGAGAAACCAGCATTTATCCATTTGAGTTTTGAAGGATATATGGGTGAGCTGATGTCTGTGACCTAAATAAGATTTAATGAGCTTTCGGGTGACTCCGCGATTTTCATTATATGTCATTTTCTAACGTTATTTTCAAACTAATAATTGGTGATCGATGCTGTCAAAGGCTCTTCTGCAATCTAAACGCCCCAACAGGAACGAGACGATCTTCAAAATATTGTAAAATAAATTCTTTTTGCTCCAGAAATGGGAACTCCGTACCCATTCTTTTGCAGGGGGCAATTCCCGTCCCCCGAAATGCCTTTGCGTACATTACAGTGCTATACCGATTAAATGACCTCAGAAATGAACCAGGTTTGTGCTGCTGAAAGAAGTGACGGTTAATGTTCTTAGGCAATTTTTCGTTTGTGTTGAAGGTTTTATTACTGCATTAGTCGTGTGATCGAGGTAGTTTCGATAGACTACTGTGATGTAAATGCTGGTTTTCAGTTTTGGTATTTTTTTTTTGTTTTTCTTCACACATGACCGCGACCAGGGGGCTGACGTAGATGCACGCGCCTCACTTCAGCTCCTGCTTTTATCGCTCTACCAGTGGCCGGTCTCAACAAGCCACGTCCAAAACTTCCCCACTGGCTTCGTAAAGTCCAGCAGAGCATTTGGACACCAAGACGACCCCCGAAGACCATCGGGGGAACTCCAGCCCAGAAACTTTTCCGACCATACCGGCAGGACGGCTAGGCCTCGCCTTCAGGCCTAACGGTACGGGCCTCCCCGCCGAGGCTCATCCCCAAGCGACCACGATGGCGAGCTCCGGAATACCGCCAGCATCCATGGAGTACGACGAATCCAGCGGCCGGGCGATCCATCCACACAACCCATGAACCGAGGTCATCGCAGCGCGAACCCGCCAAGCTCTCCGCAAAGCGCGAGCCGAGAATTCAACAACTCCGGACAGCAGCTCTGCAGCCAAGCCTCACGTGCCTGAGCGCGCCATTCCAGCTCTCCGCCTTCCTGACTCGCACTACATGGCTGTATATCGACCAAGACCGGGCCTGTGAGTTGGAGCTTGGGCCACGCGAGACATCGTACAAGGTTTGATCAACTAAAGCGGTCTCCCACGGGAGCAGTTCCTGGAACGGGTCACCATCCAAGCCCAACCGGCCCAGAAGTTCGTCGTAGCCGGCACCCAGACCCCGACATCGCCACCGTCCTCTCACAAATAAGAACGATCTTTCTCGGGCAAATCAGCTTCGAAATCACTGCCTACTCCCGGGACTTCCCGAGGAGTAACCCGCAGCCTGCCCGAGGACATCGACAGTGACGCCCTACTCGAAATGACTGCTGCCAATAAGCCTTACCTAATTCATGCAACCCCGCAGGGGCACCTTGTCTATTTAAGGTGACAGTAGTGGCGACACACACGCGGACCCCGATCCCATGTGGGTTGGACCCACGCACGCCCCGGCTGCGCGGGACTTACCCGTGTCCAGGGAAAAGGGCATCCTGGTTGCTGAGTTGACGCTGGGGTTGTCATTGGACCTTTACGGCCCCCTGGCGGCAACAACCCGCCACGGTGGCCCTTGCTTCCTGCAGACGTACCCTAGGATTTACCCGCCCTGGGGAAATATCCAGTCGCCTTTTCCTGTCTCCTCCACTGTCTTTCTTTTTCTGTCCTGTCATATTTTTATGCCTGTCCTCTCACCTACTCTTTTCCTGTTTGCAAGGGTTAACTTTGTCGAAAATGGCCAACCTAGGCTATTTTACATGAAGTTATAGTGGCCACGTATGGCTAGCCTGAGTACCTGCGCGCTCCCCTGGTTGGGCTCCGTGGCGGGCGGCCAGCCTGGCTACCGAAAAACCAGCTAACCACAAGGCAAAGGGCAAAACACCTCCTGATCGGTCCCTGAAAAGTGCCCGGACCGAAGTGACGGCTCTGTCCATCCCGCAAAAAAACAGTGACAACTTTGCACGATTCTTTGGTATTCAGGGAATCGAAGAACCTTTGCGGACGAAATCCCCCTTTGCGATAGCCAAGGAACTCATTCAGGTAGTCGGGAAGAACTACAACGCCAGGAAACTCCAGATTGGTGACGTACTGGTAGAAGTGCACATCAGAGAAGAAGCAAAAATCAGGGAACTTGCGAAACTGCAAGACACAAATGTGGCAGTGACAACGCACCGCTCACTAAACTTCTCCAAAGGCTTGGTCTCCGAGTCCGAGCTATTTCACTGCTCTGACGCGGAGATAGAAAACTTACTGGCAGAACAAGGGGTGGTCGCAGCACGAAGAATACTGATTAGGAAGACCAAACATGTAGTTTTAACATTCAACTCGACCACACCACCAGAGTCGGTGAATGCAGCATATCTGCGTTGCAAAGTTCGGCCCTACATCCCAAACCTAAGGCGGTGTTTGCAGTGCCAGCGGTTTGGTCACGGATCGGGATCATGTCGCGGCAAACCCACATGCGCCAGATGTGGAAGAAAAGCGTACAAAAATGAAAGGTGCAAGAAAGAACTCTACTGTGCTAAATTTTCTGGGAGCCATGGTGCGTACTCCATATTCTGTCCGGTCTGGAAGAATGAAAAAGAAGTCATGACGATCAAAACCACACAAAATGTGTCATACCCCGCGGCTAAGGAAAGACTTAGTTTCCAACAAAAAGAAACTTTTACGGAGGTGGTGCGGCGGGGGCCGGCGTCATCTCTGGTGGCTGTAGGCACGCAGGTTGAGCGGAAGGACCTGGTGTCGGTGGTACGGCCCCCTCCTGTCCCAGAGGCAGGGCTGCCCAACGCCTGGTACTGAGTCCGTCCATGAGTGGGCCGCTCAGCGGACTGCTCAGTCCCGCAGCTCTCTACACAAGTCGGGCCAGACGCCGGTGTAGCGGCTACTGATGGGGTGGACGAGGCTTTGGGGCTAACACGCGACTCAGCGGGTTCTGCCCCGCTGCACGGTCGACCCCCCTTCTCGGGAACGGTCGACACGCCCCAGAAGAAGGCGCCGCCCGGAAGTGGCACTGTTACAGGTGTGGCTCCTGCTGGGCAACGGCCTGGGGAACCCACCGACCCTCGAAGGGTGCCGAAGTGGCGCGGAAAGCCAGGGCGTCCAACAGGCGACAGTAGGAAATACAGAAAGGAGGAGATGGACGTGACCTCACCCACACCTCCTCGAATACAAGAAAGCAAACCCGAAAAAACCAGTATGGTGCGAATCATACAATGGAACTGCCGTGGAATATTGCGTTACATAGATGACACTCACGAATTTTTGGAGAAGTCCCAACCATCTCTTATCTGTCTACACGAAACGCATTTATCTTCTATGCACAATAATCCATTCAGAAAACACAAACCTTACCGCAAAGACACAGCAAATTCACTTGTATCTTCTAGAGGAGTGGCAATCGTCCCTCCCTAGTCGATCCCAACAAACGAACTGAAGCTTCAGACCACTTTGCAGACAGTAGCCGTAAGAACACACATTGGAATAGCCCTCACGATTTGCTCCCTATATTCTCACGATGACAAAGACGACGCAGTTGTCTTCAAGAAAAACAAGTTTATTGGAGCGAACTTGTGCTCCCCTAACAACTCAAAGAATACACAGGCGGCGAAGCAGCAGTCAGCAGAGTGACGTACGCAAGCGAGCGTCGGCAACCGGAATCCCGCGGCGTCTGCTCTGCAGGCTTTTATCTTTCGGCGCGAGTGTTTCTCGAACCGTGGATTTACATTTAGAACGTTGTATATCAAAAAAGACTATACGAGGGTAGTGACGTTAGGGCGAAAGGCTCTCCGTATCACAATAAGATAACTCGTGCGGCATAAAAATAAAGAATGAAACACGCCCTTCGCTTGGGACACAGATAACATAGCCGGGCGCGGCCGGGCAGTAAAAACAATACATAAGCAAACAAACCCAATGCCTAGTTCGCGAAATTACTCCCCATCTAATAGCGCTTTCCATTGGGCGAACAGGAGCACTTCTAACTGCACCCAAAGTGCTCTCGCGAGTTCTGGCGTCTTCCAGTGGTCGGGCAGGAGCAGGGGCGTTGTGTTTCATTGGTCGATGAGGAGCACTTTTTTGGCGCCGAGAGCAGCCGAGAGCAGTTCTCGGTGCTCCGTCACCAGCGGCGGAGTAACAGGGAACGCCGAGGAAGTCACATCACCTCTTTTGCGTCACTTCTCGTTTTATCCCCGGGTGGCGGAGGAAAAATGGCGGAATCCAGCAGCCGCGGTAGTCGCTCAGTGCGTACGGCAGCAGCTAAGCGCGGCCGTCTGGACAAGGCATTGCTGCTACTTTTAGGTGATGAAAGCACCACAGATTCAAGCGCAAGCTTATCATCGGACAGCAGCAGCAGCGACGACGACGACAATTTGACATTGCATGAGTTTATGTTCGAGCCACTGTTCACCCCGCCGGAGCAGCGACCGAAGGTAGAGTCGTATCTGGAAAAGACGGTGGACGCTGTTATCGTTCGCAGCTAATTTTTGGGAGACACGATGGTGACCCCTTTATCATGAACATGAACATCCGCTCGGCTTCTTCATTCGTCGCCATGCGGAAGGCAGACACAAAACCACCGGCACGTATCTGGCAAAACTGGCGAGGAATAACTGCGTGCGGACATCGCGAGCGCGGGAAACGTTTGGTCACATGACTCTTGACATCTCGCCCTCCCCCTCTTTTCACTGCTCCCACGGCAGCGAGAATGTTTCATTCGCGGAACGAAAGCACACGTCCCCGTTACTCCCGTGTGCTGCTCTGGCTGCTCGCTCCACGTGCTCCTGTTCGCCCAATGGAATTCGCCATAAGAGTGCATCGAACTGATGATAAAATAAAACGACACTCCGAACAAATAGGAACAACAAAAGAAAGTCCACCATCTCGCGCAGCAAGGTTTGAGGCGAACCACGTGGACGACTTCGGGCCGAGTGCGTCGTCGTGATGTCCCGGAATCACCATCAAAGACCACCTCGTAGGTAAGTTGACCAACACGTCGTAGAATCCGGTAGCGTCTGAAATACCGTCTCCGAAGCTTCTCCCTGAGTCTGCGTCGTTGGGTGGAAGTCCAAACCCACAAACGATAATCAGGGTGGCACTCGGTGTCTCGGCGTCAGAGATTGTAGCATCCGGCATCCACCAGCTGCTGGTCATTATACGAACACGAGTGAGCTGGCGGGTCTCCTCCGCACGTTGAAGGTATCCTTGGACGTCGGCGTTGACATTGTCGTCTTCTACGTGCGGAAGGATGGCGTCGAGCATCGTAGTCGACCGTCTTCCGTAGACAAGCTCGAATGGTTTCATCTGCGTAGTTTCCTCAATTGCCGTGTTGTACGCAAACGTGACATATGCGAGGATTTTGTCCCAAGTCTTATGTTCAACGTCAACGTACATAGCATATCCGCGATTGTCTTGTTCAGACGTTGCGTTAGTCCGTTCGTTTGGGGGTGGTACGTCATCGTTCTTCAGTGATCCGTGTTGCTAAAGCGTAAGATTCCTTGCATAAGCTCCGCAGTGAAGGCCGTTCCGCGGCAAGTGATTAGGACTTCAGGTGCTCCATGTCGCAGCACAACCAGGTTTATGAAGAACTACGTGACTTCTTGTGCAGTCCAGTCGCCCTAGGAAGAGCGGCCGTCTCGGTGTAGCGCGTCATGTAGTCTGTCGCTACGACCATCCACTTGTTCTTGGATCGTGACGTAGGGAACGGGCCCAGAAGGTCCATTCCAATCGGGTGGAAGGGCCTCGATGGGACGGCGATTGGCTGAAGAAGTCCGCCGGGTCCCGTCGGCGGCGTTTTTCGTCGCTGGCAGTCACGGCAGCTCCAAACGTAGTGGGTGACATCGAATGTAAGGCGGGGCCCTTGATTTTTCGCCTTGATTTTTCGGCAGTGGCACAGCTTTCGCATTGCGCTCACGGTGCATCTGCTTTGCATTTTTTAGGTGAGTGTGCAAACGTTTATTACTGTAAAGTGTTTACAATATTCGCCATTTATGCCACTGCCGACTGCGTGTGTACCTGTTGTTGGTGCCAACTGTTCCTTTTGCATGTAAGTGTCATTCACGATGAGTTCAGACACATCTTAGGGGATGAAGGCCATTAATGACCTACAGCGGTAAATGCGCGCGGAACATCGCGCAGTACACCAGAGTCTGAAGGATACTTCCGACACTGCAAATAAATTGAAATCGGCTGTGAAGAAGATCAAGTCGATCACGGCTGAATTAAAAAAGACAAGAGAGGACTACGCGGTTTTGCGAAAACGAAATGCGGAGTTGACTGAGAGGTTGGCGAAAGCTGAGGACCGGATTCTCGAGCTTGAAAACTACAGCCGGTTGTACAACCTAGAAATTAAGGGACTCCCATTAACTGTAAAGGACCAAGCGAACGAAATGTTCAAGAAAATTGCACAGGTTTGTAAGGTACCTCTTGACGAAACAGATATTGACATTGCAGATGGCGTACCAGTGAACACAAGCAATGACATTAACCTCATTGCTAGGTTTACTACGCGATCTAAACGTAACTTGATCCTGGCGGCTGCGCGGAAGCTGAGACTGACAACCTCGATGTTAGGTTTCTCCGGGCCCACGCAAAATATCTATGTCAACGAACACCTGACCCCTAAAACCAAGCGGCTTCTGGGTGCCACTATCGCTCGAAAGAAGGAGATGTTCTGGAAGCATGTATGGACGAGGAATGGGGCAATTCTTGCGCGCGAGACGGATGCCTCTGACCAAATTCGGATCCGATCATTAGCTGACCTGCCAAAGATGACCTAAGCTCCGCCCGCTGTCATAGATGCAACGTTTTCCCACAAGCTCCAATGGAAAGTACACCGCTTTATTCGCTTGATACGTTCAGCGTACCCATCTCTGCAGATGAGTCAAAATATTTAAAACTATTGAATCTTAATATGCAATCTTCTGTCAACAAAAGCGGCCGGTTTTCTTACTTTTTAGACACGCTGCCATTCTCTACTGATGTACTATACTTAACTGAAACGTGGTACCACGACGATAACCATGTTATACGCATTCCCGGGTACAATTCGTTCTTTCATAACCGTACAGATAGACGAGGCGGAGGCGTTGCCCTCATGATAAAAGACAGCTACGCTTGCCATCTGATCACTCTCTTTCGAACGAAGATATTGAAATGCTTACAATCAGGGCTGGTCGATGTATATTTACCGTTGTTTATCGTCCCCCGCATGGTGATCGGGCTAGCTTTTTTGAGAAATTTGAACGATCAACTTTTTATTTTAGTTCTGAATTTTTTGCATCTTACGTTGCCGGTGATTTCAATATAGACATGGGCGCACCTAGCTTTGCGCAACAGGAAATGTTACTTACACTCCAATGCACCGGCTTTAAGAATTTGATCCTGAGTCCTACACGCATTACGTCAACATGTCCCACTATCCTAGACTTGATAATTGCAAATAACGACCGCAAACTTTTTCCTGGGCGCATTGCCGCTGATATCAGTGACCACCTCCCTGTTTTTGTGTTACTTGAAAAGCATGTACCTAAAACCACAGTTAGCAACTGGCGGCAGCCGATTCCATCTAGCTCGCTTGAGCCGCAGCGGCGGCGTTCCACTCTACCGGCTGCAGCGCAGCGACGCCGCTCAATTCCCCAGCATGGAAAACGTCGTCGAAGGTGTAGAGATGGACCCCGCTGAGTTTCAGAAGCCTGGCTGGGCCACCATCCGGCACCGCCAACAAGTCTTGACGCCGCGGAACAAGCCTCCACAAGTATGATGAATACTCCAGGCTCAATGCGCGCAGCACAACAAGGCCGCCGGCGCCCTCCGAAGCGAAAGCCACCTGCTTCCCCACTGCCAGCCTCCGACGTCAAAATTATCTTACGCCCACGAGGCGGACTAGCGTTAACGTCTGTCGCACAAGCAATGCTAGCTGACGTCATCCACGCTCAGCTGGATTAACCCCTAACTGAGATGACCAGATAAGAATTAACCAGGTCGCCAACTACGTCATCGTCAGCACCCCATCAGAGGAACGAGCGAAAATGTACGCCAACATCAACTCCCTCACGTTCCGTGGACAGCAGTATGAAATTGCAGCTCACGTCTCGGCACCAGCCAACACCGTTGTCGGTGTAATCTTCAACATTCTCGAGGACGATACTCCAGAGCAGATCATGAACAGCATTTGCAACTACAACCCGGATCTTAAAATACTGGACGCCAAAAGGTTGAACTCTTCCAATATGGTCCAAATTCTCTTCGACGGCATGCAAGTCCCCTATTGGATCCGCTACAGGGCGACTACCTATCGCTGCAAGCCGTTTCGTAGGAAGACAGAGGCCTGCACAGTATGTTGGCAGGCCAGACACAGACCAGATGTGTGCCCGAATTCGAACGCTCAAGGTCGTCCCCGCTGCTCCAGCTGCGGCACAGTGAACCCCGCTGAGGCCCACCTCTGTTCTCCCAGGTGCATCGTCTGTGAGGGCCCTCATGTCACTGGGACTGCGGATTGCCCTAAACGATTCCGACCGCGCAGACGACAACCCACATTTGCCCAAGGCCACAACATCAACAGGACCCCTGAAAAGGACGCCGAATTCCCGCGATCACAAGACAAACCAAAGGATAATCCCACCAGCCAGGCCAACGACGCGGGACCCAAAACAACAACTGGTGGCAACTCCTTCTCGCCCCGCCGCCGGGTCACCTCGTCAAAACCCGAACTGAACTTCGGAAAACAGGTGAGCTACCCGACGCCTCCCACCCTGGCTCGGCACACTCGGTCTCGCCCCTCCCTCCCTCCCATGACATCTTTAAAGAGCTTGACGCCATTAGGGCGGAAATGACTCTCCTTCGCCAGGAGAACGCAGCACTCAGGCAGGAAAACCAATCTCTGAAACAGAGAATTACTCCTCACATGGAAGAAGCTCCCTCTCCCTCTCCCAATCCCCAACCACCTAAGTGTAAGGCAGTTTCAGACGACTCCCAGTCCGCTCCCGCCTTGTCGGACAGAGAGGAACTGGTGGGAAAGCACCTTACCACTATAGAAGACTCATGTAAGCAGGCGCTCCTGGAGCAAAAGGCAGAATACCCCAACTTGTATCAAGCTCTGCAAAGCAATCTCTCCGTTGTTCAGACCAACACTGAAGAACTACGAACAGAACTGCACAATTTCATGAGGGAAATTTTTGCCCGTATTAACGCTTCCACGGCCCCTCCTGCGGTGAGCCAGCCCCCCCCTTATGACACCACGTATGAGCAACAATAAGGAGGTGCTCCGAGTGTGGCAGTGGAATTGCAGAGGGTACCGCAGGAAACGCCCCAATCTGCAGATGCTCATTCAGTCTACGGAGTTACCCCCTGTAGTTATTGTCTTACAGGAAACAGGCACTGCAGTTAAGCTCCCGGGTTACAATGCGTTCCAATGTATAACCAATCCAAAAACGGCGGTCTTGGTTCAACGGAATGTGCCAGCTCAAAGATCTCAATTCGATAGCGTTGATATCGCACATGATCTTGTCGTCTTATTTCCCCCTAAACGAGATGTACTTAGGATATACATACTTAACGTATACAGCAGCCCCAAAGATACTGGGCACAAATTTGGTCACTTATTTTCTCTCGCTAAGAAGGCAGCCCAGAATCACATGCTGATCATAGCAGGGGACTTCAATACCCCTCATACTGCTTGGGGTTACTCTCATTGTACAAAGAAGGGTCGCCTGCTATGGGAACAAATACAAGCACACAGGCTTGTTATTGAGTCAGATTCCTCGATCCCCACCAGAATTGGCAATAGCGTCCAAAAAGACTCCTCCCCAGACCTCACTCTCACTCACAAAATCAAGCGCTGCCGTTGGACCTGCACTGATTCATCGCTGGGCAGCGATCACTGAATTATTTAAACGGATATCTTCCTTGACGTTACCATTCCACCGCGAACCAGACAAACCTATTTTACTAATTGGGATGAATTCCGCAACGTCCGTGCTAATAACTCCTCGCAAGAACTTAGCACCCACAACTTCCAGGACTGGGTAGACAGAATCATCTCCGATGCCCGACTTGTAAGCACTCGCTTAGACCCAGAAATTCCTTCGGATGTAGTAGATTCCCGGCTACAGCACATGTGGGAAGCATTCAAAAGCATACAGCGCCGCTGGCGCAACAACAAGCACAACCGCAAACTCCGCCTGAAGCTAGCTGAGTTAACCGAGTCCATACAAAACCACGCTGCCGAATAAGCGCGAGATCAATGGGGCTAGATCTGTGATCAGATGAAGGGAAACCTAAGTATGAAACGCACATGGTCACTTCTCAGACATCTAGATCCCGAACGGTCCAAGACAACTCAGTTGAATTGACTGTCCGCATAGTTCATAATTTCCCGGGCACAAATCAGCAACTCTTCAATAAGGTACGCTCTCTTTACATCCCGAGAGGCGATAGACAGGCTCTTCCGTCCTATTCAGGGGAAACTAATGCTGAACTAGATGCGGAAATAAGGGAAGCGGAGGTACGAGCCGCCCTCCTCCACCCCCTGCTGCAGTCCCGGATCCTCCACCACATACGGCCCGGGTGAGCTGATAAGGGGCCGAACGCGGCACTCCCACTGCTTCCTCCCAACCTTTAACTACGTCCCACAACAACCCCTATCCCCCTACATAACAGCGTTCCTACACAATATGTCCCAGCAACAAAAAGAATTTCAGGCATGCCTAGATGCCCTCGCATAAAAAGTGAACACACTCACCTGCTCCCCTTCCCGCCCCTCCCGTCTCCAGAGCCCGAGCAGCTCGATGAGCGTTTCGACACTCTGCTGGACACCATTTTAAAAGCCCTATCCGGAGCAACCTCCCCACTACACGCCGCAGTGGAAGCACTTACAACACGTCAGCTGAAGCTGGAAAAGGCATTCTCTGCCCTCTCACCAGCCACCAGCCTCATCACGAAAACTGAAGTTCAACACGCGTCAGAATATGCGCTGTTCCCTCCCACCGCCGACTGGCCCAACCCCTTCATTGCCCCTTTACGGCAAATAAAGTGATCCCAATCGTGTGCATATCATTTGCGAAAAGTGCTTCACGTTTTACGCTTTGTGTAAAAGCTTCGGCACATTTAATTGTTTTTTCACCTAGATTCACTTCGAAAATCCTTCTCCTGACTTTATTTGAGCGTAAATTTTAAAAAGCGTACTTTCGCGCTTACAGCTTGCAATTCCATATACAGCTTACAAGTTAGCCAAGAGTCGTAAGCCAATATACGGGCGAAATATGATCTAGTGTGGGGGCATTTTGACTTTATGAGCTTGGCTAAGCTTATTACACGGCAAAGACTAAAAACAACCAAGCCACGATCTTCGCACCACAAATCTTCCAGTTCTCAGTTTTTACCATGGCCATGGTTTTTACTTCTGACCGATGTCATGACTCGACGGCGGACCGGTCTCACGACAGAACATGTTGGAGTTTCTGTGGGTCCTGCGGGTTGATGTGGCTCGTGACATTACTTTTACGCCAGTACGAAAATATATTAGCTGTCGCCATGCACTCTTAATAGACTGTGGATTGGTTAATTATCACTGCTTGCGTTGCTATTGTTCTTGTCGTTAGCTCCGCAATTATTACATTTCAGCTCCGCTCAGCGGCTAGTTCAGCGTCCACACAACTGGCATGCTCTAATTGAACGCCCAATTTTTCAGGTGGATGAGCGGATCATTGTTCTGTGGGCGCTGGTCCGTTATGTACGTTGCCGCGACGGTGAACTTCAGGCTGTGAGTTTCCCGGGAGCTGGACTCAAGGCGAGAATTTCTGAATTCCCTCTCCACGGCACCTGCGTTTCGGTATGCCGCCAAGATCCCTGCTTCTTGCCTCTTCCGGAGTGAGCACATATGCTTCGTTTTGCTTCGTGTCAGGTTTTACTCAGTTATAGTTACTGATGTGCGTGCATTCCTAGTTCTACGTAAGCACTCTTTCGTTCATGATGGCCAGCCCAGATGAAAACAGGACAAGAAGAGCATGGACGACACAAGCGCTCTTGTCCTGTTTTCGTATTCACTGACCAACATAAATGTGCTACAAATCGCCCAATTCGCTACATTATTGCACTGTTTCCTGACCGCCTCCGATCCGTAGGCCGGTAGAGCAAATTTTGAACCCTGCAGTACCGCTCGCTGTATCGGCGAGAAAGCATTGAAAATAGCTGTCAAACCACTGCGAAGTTTGAAAGCATTGGGCTGCGCTACCTACCCGTGTTCCCTAGGTTTTGAAGCGCTGTCCATGATCTTCGGATGGCAGCTGAGCACAGCTCGGACTCCCGGTCAAAAGCAGCCGTAACCGCCTCGTTGAATGTTTCGCAAGGCACGAGGCCAGGGGACATGTTGATCGGAGCGCTGCCTGCGAGCGCACTGAAACACACGCAAGAAATTGGTGGGGTTAGCCTTGAGCACTTGTTACGATTCAGATGTCCCTCTAGGCTACAACAGACGCCCCGAATCAGGCGAATCAGGCCCGCTGTTCCACGCATCACAAAGACACCGATGCGTGCAAAGGAGTTGGCCTCTGTTGCCAGGCTACAGCCCCGTGAATTGCAATAGACCCCTCTCAGCAAAAGCCGTTGCAGAAATTACAGCAGTGTGGAGACAGGTATGGTCGTCTCATACGCTTTCCTAGACTCGGATTTCCTAGACTGCAGCACGAAAAGTGAAACGGGATTGTCTAAGCGTTTTTTAGATGCGACGCATCTCTTGCTCTGAGGCATGTCCCTCTTGCGTCGTCGTCGCGCCATCCGTCCGCATTCTTCTCTCCCACAGCTGTGTGCAACACTCTCACTCCGGCTCATTAGCATACCCCAGCTGGCGCGCTTGTTTGGGCGCGCTTCTCTGCGTAACGCTGCATTAGCAACTGCTCCGGCGCGCGACTCTCCTCCAGTGTCTCCTCTCCTTCAAGCGCTGTGAATATAAAGCGGGTATCGCGCTGCAGCGGTTCAGTCAAGCGCTCGCTCTCGCACTTGACGTGACCTTGCTTGACTACTTCGTGCTTGACTTGATTCTTCCGATGAAGACGTGATGGAAGCGACAGTCCCTTCAGTGAGTGGTGTGACACAACAATTACGCCCATCGTCCCGCGTATAGGAACACCCGCATGTGATGGAAACACGTTTCACGCGATTTAGAGAATCAACCCAACGGAAACACCAATTAAACCTCCCGATGCGTCGCATCACACCAGGGTTTCCTCGCGGGAAGATGGGCGTAATTTTTTGTCTTAAAGAGCCATATCAGTAAAGCATAAAATATAATTGTATGCGGGAACTTCTACCAAGATCACTTCTAAAAACGCTCCGATTTCAACTTCTGAAGATTATTGAGCGGGTTATTTTACTGGCGTTAACATTACCTTAGCTTCTATTGCGATCCAGCCGGCTGATGTTGCAAAAAATGATAATTTAAAAATATGTAGCGCCACCATCATCATCTTCTTAAGCACCACCATCATCATCAGGAGATTCGCCAGCTGGCACAGCGGAACACACTTGGCACCCGGCACACCTCTGGAACGGCACCCTCGTTCTACGTACCTGGTCCTGTCCATGGCACAGCCAACGCAACCAAAATAAACGTGGGCTCGGCCGCACCGCCTCATCGGCCGCCTACAAATATAATAATTGTTGCCCGGTAAATTTGCTGGCGAATGGAAAGCTGATTAAAATCTGTTCTGAGGTCTGTAATGTATGGTTGATCGCATGAGTCGAATGGAGAAGTGTTTGAGTTGTTACGCATGCCTAATTTTTCTGTGTTTTTCAGATCATAGAGTTTTATTTATTTATTTATTTATTTATTTATTTATTTATTTATTTATTTATTTATTTATTTATTTATTTATTTATTTATTTATTTATTTATTTATTTATTTATTTATTTATTTATTTATTTATTTATTTATTTATTTATTTATTTATTTATTTATTTATTTATTTATTTATTTATTTATTTATTTATTTATTTATTTATTTATTTATTGATACTGCTTGCCTCAACTCTGGAGGCTATTGCAGGATTGGGGGATACAGGAATAATAGGCGTGCTCTTTTTAAACAATTCACGAAAGCAGAAACAAGGGTCAAGTTGAAAACAACAATATCAACAAGAATTATCAACAATCCCACTCGCGTACAATTCAATTCGTCAACTTTATTCATCTATTTATAAAAAATGAAAAGAATAGACCACATTGCTCAGGCGTACTCGGTGCTCACATAAGTTATCACCTAACAATTTGTTTTGTCATGAGTAGCCATATGATTCAAATCGAAAAATTAAAAAGCAAGCAATCAAATATCGCAACATGAACGATATAACACCGAAGAAGTTCTCAAACGCATTGTCAAATGCGAATTTGGATGCTGTTTTTCATAATGAAGATTGTAACGATTTTGTAACAAATTTCAGGAGCTTATATTGCAAATGCTTTGCCCATAAACCAAGACGTAAACCTCGTAAGGCACGTAATAGCTGGATTACTAATGATTCTTTAAAAGCGATAAAGAATAGAAAGCCTTTTACCGGCTTTTTCGAGAACCTGAAATGCTGAATATTTCCAAATTTAAGGAAACACAAAAATATAACAACCTATTGCGTAAAATTAGAAATTAGTATTTTCAAAATTTGTTTAACGGTGATGAAGTGCAAAGCTCTGACATAATCTGGAAGCAACTAATTGCTCGGCTCAAACGGCAACCCGGCCTAAATTCGAGGGCATTAGAAATAGTACAGAAAGGCAGAACATTGACCGGTGAAGACGTCCCAATGCATTTAATGACGAATTTGTGTCCATTACAAGAAGCTGTCTTAACACAAACTGTGCAAGCTTCCCTAAATTTAAGCATAGATTAACAGAAAATGCATTCTTATACTCATCGATATCTGTAAAAATCTGAGAAGCAATGCTCTCGTTAAAAATAGCACGAGTTGCGACAAAGGAGACTTCGAAATTAAAATCACTGAAAAAGCACGATTGGTGCGGTAATTGATGTTTTTGAGTGCGTAATAAATCAAACAATCTTAGAGATAAAATTCCCCGGAAGAGTCCAGTTAGCAAAAGTGTACGTAGTTTTTAAGGGCGGCGACCGTAAAATGATGTAAAACTAAAGGCCTGTATCTGCATTGCCGACATCTTAGAAAGTCATTGAAAATTTTGGCCGCGTATCTGCTCTTTTCGTTGCAAATTTTGACGAAAGTCTTTCGTCGACATTTGCCAAGTAACTGCCACCCTTCTCTTTCCCGCTCACCTCTCATGCTATTTCTATCCCGTCCCGCTCCTCCCAAGGTAAACACGCTGGAGCGTTTCTCACGTCAGTTTACCTTTACCGCGTTCCACTGCTCCAGGCCGGGTTCCTCGATGCCAGCGCTGCAGTACGGTGGAGCGGCCTCCTACTTCAATGTTTTCTAACCACATTTCCCTACTTCACGTGCATTCCAAGCGGAGCTTTGGAGCCTTTCGAAACTGTTTCCGTTTGATTTCTTTAAATTCCGCTAGAAGCAATATTAGAGCGGCCAACAGCACGTGACGCAGTGTTTTTTTAAGCAATGGATGCAGTATTTCATTTCCAAAATCATGCACTCATAAACTAGTTATAAAGGAACACAGCAAATGTCACTTATGTATTGATTTTCTGAGCCATATTTACGTAATTGTTTGTTCTCGGCCAACAATGCTGGCAATTGCCACCGGACTTAGACGCTTAGATTTGGCTGTGGATACATAAACCGATTGTGCAGCTACTGTTTCACTTTGGCCGACCTGAAACGAGTTGCAGACACAGTAGCCCAAGAAAGACTACCGTCCTCGAAATTTCTGAACAAACAAATGAAAGCATTCATGAGCATGCATACGAGTATGCCAGTGTGGGTTAACAAAACACCGTTCCACTGAAAGCCTCCAAAAAGAAATACTTGTGCTCTCCTTCGCGCAGAAACCTCACATGCCCGCATTATTCAAAAGCTTTCAACAGAATAAATCATAATACCATCACCGAAAAATGACAACCGCATGGTTCTCTTAGACAGTTTCTGCAGCTCTTAAACAGCGATTGCAATGATCGTAAGGAGCAATTATTATTATATCATTCCAAATTGAAGCGTCTATCAATATGGGGTGGTATACCACAAGGAAGCATGCTTGGACAAGTGTTGTTAATATCAATATCAATGATGTTGCGTATATGGATAAAAGCTGTTGATTTTTATGCACGCTGATGATATTAGTCTCGTCTCTAATCTTCAGAGAGCACCATATCGAGACGTAAAACAAAGCGAAGCAATGTACTCACATCGTTGAATTCATGGAGTTTACCAAATTCTCTAGGCACAAACGAGTCTAAAACCAAGGCAGTGCGGTTATGTCCAAGAAATTAAAAGTTGACTTGTCTTTATCTCCCACCCATGGGGCTAGTAACATCGAAAAGGCCTCAACAGAAAAAATTTAGGTGTAATTTTTAATAAATTTGTTGCATGAAACACACATGTGGCAGCAGCAGCAACAGTGGCAGAAGCAGCAGCAGCAGCGCGGCGCTTCATATAGCCGATTCCCCGCACGGGGCAGCTTGAGTATTCATGGTGACGGTGAACAGCGACACCGCGGACCCCGACCTCCCATACATAAGCCGTGTCCAGCGGTGGCGAGGTGTTCAAAAGTGAAGGGTAGAAGCCGTAAACGGTGGCCGTCGGAGCCCTGGTCAAGCTCCGGCCGATGGGCTCCCCGTCTGTCTACTAGGCAGGGAGCTCCGGGACCTCATTTACTACCAGGGTTAGGTCAATGAAGAAAGAACCCCGGTCCCCTGCTTTATACTATGGCGCATGGTGTTCTCAAAACCCCTCTCTTCAAATGATCGGGCCCCAAAAAGAACCAGCACCGAAGCAATTTCCAAGCCTATTTCAAACCTGCTTTTCACCAATCCTGACAACTTTACACGCTTTCTAATAATACAGGCAGCTGATAAGGCAACGCCCATTACCAGCAGGTCTGTGTTCTTAGTAGCAAAGTTTACAGAAAGTCTCGTAGGCAAAAACTACCAAGCCAAAAAACTAACCTCTGGAGACCTGCTTATTCAAGTGAACAACAAGAACCAATCGAACACCCTACTGAAGCAACCGAATTTAGCCGACTTTGACATCACTGTAACTTACCACCGCACCCTCAACAGCTGCCAAGGAGTCATTTCAGAAGCAGAACTGATATATGAAGCTGACTCGGACCTCCTTGATGGTTTGCGCGATCAGGGGGTAACCGCTGTTCCACGCATCACAATGAGACGTGACGGAAAGAAAATAAGGACAAAGCACATCAGTTTAGCCTTTGATCATTGCACTTTGCCATCAACGCTGGCTTTATTCACTGCAATACCAGAGTGTACATACCTACCCGCGCCGTTGCTTTAGGTGTCAACGGACGGTATGGGCATGGAACTAATGGGTGCCGAGGGAAACAAACGTGTGCTAAGTACGCCGGACACGACCCTGAGACTGACGAGTGCAAAGCAACACAATTCAAGTTTCAAGCAACACAATTCACTGCCCTGATTCAGGCGCAGTGACGCAGGTAGCATCACCCAGAAAACCGCATACACAGCACCATAGTCCTCCTAGGCTTTAATGCTAGCCCAAAGTATAATGCAATGGAACTGTAGGGGCCTAATGAAAAACCTCGATGACATCTACGAAATTCTCCACAAGTATCAGCCAAATATCATGTGCCTACAAGAAACACACCTGAAACCCACACGAACCAACTTCCTCACTCAATACACAGTATTCAGGAAAGGCAGATACAGCTGCACTCACTCCTCTGGTGGTGTAGCGATTGTCACGCAAACATCTGTCCCCTGTCAATTCCTTCAGTTACTCCTCTCGAAGCAGTGGCTGTCCGGGCAATAATTTTTAATAGGCTAATAACAGTCTGCTGCTTATACATTCCGCCTGACTACCACCTATCAAGTTCAGATTTCGAGTCTTTAATAGACGAGCTTCGACCGCCTTTTTTGTTAGTAAGGGATCTTAATGCTTATTGTGAACTCTGGGAGTCTGAACGTCTGAACCCGGGGCCGCTTGCTGGAAAAGTTTCTTTTATCATCCGGTGCTTGCCTATTCAACAAAAAACAGCCAAACAGCCAACATACTACACTCAAACACACCACACATATTCGCACAACGATTTGGCTATTGGGTCTTCCATTCTTTTTCTATGTGTTGAATTGGAGGTCGACACTAACCCCTACGGAAGTGACCACTTCCCAGTTACCCTCAGATGTCTAGAAACGTGCCCCTCCACTTCCATCTCCTATAAAAAGTTAAGAGAATCCGGTGCTGACTGGGAAAAGTTTAAGAAAAAATAAAAACGTTCTTACTCAACCATCAGTCACTTGGGCATCGATGAATCTTGTAGTTTTCTTACGTGTCATATCCTTGAGTCTGCCCGAAGTGCCATTCCCCAGGCATCTTGTGGTAGTTCTAATCTTAGGAGACCTTGGTGAAATGAGGAATGCAGGCTTGCACGACAAACACAAAATAAGGCCTGGGGTGTTCTCCGTAGATACCCCACTGCCCAGAACCTCATAGCTTTTAAACGCGCTAAAGCCATGGGAAAGCGCATCCGGCCGCAAAGAAGCCAAAACCAACAGTTGGAGGTCTTTTATATCATCTATTAATTCTTACACTGACACAGCCAAGGTGTGGAATCGAATAAGGAAACTCAAAGGACACAAGACAAACAATTTACCACTTGTCAGCACCACAGGCAACACGCTTGAGCACCAGGCAAACACGCTTGCGAAACACTTTGAACACGTATCAAGTTCATCACACTACACGAGCACATTTATACAGCATAAAAAGTCAGCTGAGCACAAACCCATACGGGACAACAAGCCACTTAAGGGCTCTTACAACTCCCTATTCTCGCTCCAGGAGCTTCAGGCTGCCCTGGCCGCATGTGAAAATTCAGCACCTGGCCCAGACAAAATCTCATTGAAATGATACGAAACCTCCACGCTAACACAATTGACGCTCTTCTTTTCCCTCGTTAATAAAATGTGGTCTCTTGGACGCTTTCCATGGGCGTGGAGAGAGTCAATAGTTGTACCAATTGTGAAGGAAGTCAAGGATCCTTCCTCTCAATCTAGTTGTTATCGTCCCATTGCCCTTACCAGCTGTCTAAGCAAGTTGCTTGAAAAGATGATTAATAGACGAGTTATGTACTTCTTAGAATATTACGGAATCCTCGATAGCTGCCAGGAAGGATTTCGGTCGGGCAGATGCACGACTGACCAGTTGGTGGCGTTGGAGTCGTACGTCAAGGATGCATTCAGTCACAGGCAGCACTGCATGTCTATTTTTTTTATTTGGAGAGAGCGTATGACACTGCATGGCGTTACGGTATCCTGCGCGACATGAAGTCATACGGTGTGTCAGGAAACATGCTGAATACACTAGAAAGCTACCTGTCTGAGCGTATCTTCCGAGTAAGAGTTGGTGCAGCACTTTCGAAAATACACGCACAAGAAAACGGAGTTCCAGAGGGCGGGGTACTCAGCTGTACACTATTTATCATTAACATGAACAGTCTTTGAAAGGCACTGCCGCCAACTATTTTTTACTCCGTATATGTGGATGATATACATATCAGTTTCAAATCCTGTAACCTATACATATGTGAGCGGCAGGACCAACTAGGTGTGAACAAGCTTGCCAAGTGGGCTGATGAGAATGGCTTTAAGGTGAACCCCGATAAAACTACCTGTTTTGTTCTCAAGGCTGCGTAGCATAGGCCTGACCCTGATATTATTTTGAATGGTACGGCCATTCCGTTAAAAAGAAACATACATTGCTTGGTGTTGTGCTAGACGACAATCCGACGTTTATTCCGCACATTAAACAACTAAAGAGTAAATGCATAAGGGCAATGAACATTCTCAAAATCTTGTCCCATCAGTCCTAGGAGCAGATAAAACGTGCCTTCTGCGTCTCTTCAACAGCTTGATGAGGTCGCGCCTTGACTATGGCAGTGTCGTATATGGATCCGCTACTAAAACAGCCCTAAAAATGTTAGATCCAGTCCTCCACCTAGGGCTCCGGCTTGCGTCCGGTGCCTTTCGGACAAGTCCCATCCAAAGCCTATATGTTGAGTGTGACCAATGGTGCTTAGAGCACCAGTGGACGTATACAGCAGTAAAGTATGCTCTTAAGATAGCATCGTTGACTAATCATCCATGTAATTCGATCATCATGGACACGTCGGCTAGCGATTTCTTTTCTAACCGTCCATCTATCACCATGCCATTCCCCTTCCGAACGGGAATGCAGGCACAGGAACTTCGGGTCTCATTTAATGACTTATACAAGACTGCTCCAACCGACCTCGTTGCCCCTTGGGACCTGCGTCCAGCGTCGTCTGACGTATCCTTTAGACAAATAAGCAAAAAAACGCACCAAGAGAACTTATTTTACAGCATTTTTCACACTTGCAACACACGTACCCCTACACTAATTTTTACACAGATGCGTCGAAGTCCGCTTCTGGTGTCCCATGTGCTACACATGGCCCCAACTTCACTAGTACAAAGACAGTGAACGCAAACTGCAGCATTTTTACAGCAGAAGCATACGGAATTATAATTACGGTAGAGTACACCACAGAAACAAACATACAACAGTCAGTTATCTTTACAGATTCTCTCAGTGTCGTGATGGCATTAAATTGGCCAAACCAAGTAAAAACCCCGTATTAAAAGAGCTCTATAGCCGGTATTCAATAGCATGGAATGCATGCAGGCAACCATGCGAGTGCGCCGCCATATCTTTGGCCAAGCGTGTGTTGCCAAGGCGACGTTGTGTGCACGGCCCCCAGAGCAGGCCCCCTCTTCTCCTCCATGCCTTCATAGCGCCCAGGCAGGCCACGGGCCACGACGGGACCTTGGGTTTCCGTGCAAGGCGTGTGCGAGTGATTCGAGAGTCAGTTGTACCGCGATAGCGTTGGTTACGCGAAAAGTCATGATTCGGCTCATAGTGTGACAACCTTATCTGCAATTCAACCCCAGCCTCCGCGCACACCTACGAGCGAGTGCGAGTCGGTTGTGGCACAAAGGTTGCAACGTGAGCGCAGTGGTCTGTTTGACCGCAGGAACTGCATCGTTTTCAAACTGTTGCCCTCTGGACGCAAAGTAATACCTCGACGCCAAGTGCTGTTGACTGCAGCACGCTACGATCTACCTATCGCAAGACGCGTATGAAGTAGCCGCCGCAGATCAGTTGATTGCCAGCCGCCGCGCTCTAAAGTCAGACGTGAGTTGTTTTGTTGGGTGTGAAACATTTAGCCCACAAGAAAGCCAGCGCTAAATCGGTGTACGTGTGAACCATTTCTCCAAAGAAATTATTCGGTTTTGCTACTCAACCACGTATTAGAGGCCACCTACCAGACATAAAGTCGTGGGTGCGGTGCGGGTGCACATGCGTCGACATCCGCGGCGGCAGCCAACTGCAACGTCGGACTTATGCTGTTTATACGCGCCGTTCGCAGCCGCGGTTTCATCCTCCGTTGATTCGAAGTGCTCGAGGGTAGGTAGAGCTCCACCACTTAATGTGAGTGCGAATAATATTATATCTGTTGACGCCACTACCGATAAGCGGGCTGAAACGCAACAGACGATGTGCGCTGGTGTTTTTTTTCGTCGAGATGCGGGCGCAAAGCGTATGCGCTGGCACGGTGGCCACCGACATGGCGATTTTTAGTGTTGCCAGGTGGAGAAATCGCCCGCTAAACTTTTCATTGAATACCGCCTATAGGAAGATAATGTTGGCTTATGCTTTAGATATGAGGATAGTAGTGTGGTGGGTGCCGAGGCACAGCAGCATACGGGGGAGCGAAATTGCCGACCGGTATGCTGCGGCAGCTGCTCTTCGCACTCGCGAGGATGAACCTCTGGTTCCATATCTGGACATGAAACCAGCTATATGATGGAGGCTTCGTGAAATGTGGCAGCAGGAATGGAACGAAGGATCCAACAACGTGTTACGCACAGTTAAACCTTACATAGGTATATATCGCACCGAGAAACAAGATAGATTCACAGAGGTATTCATGTGTAGACTGCGAAGATGCCACACACACGCCACACACGCATATCTTTTGAATGGCGCACTCCCACCAGTTTTTGACAAGTTTGGGGAACGGCTCTCCGTTCTCCACGTGTTAACTGAGTGTACGTCCATGAATGATGCCAGAAAACGACACTTCCCTAAACTCTACACACACAATATTCCACTACACCCTTCACTATTCTTCGGAGACGAACCAATGTTATCTTAAAAATTTCTTTTAACTTATCTTGCAGATGTCCGTTTCTTAAAACTCATTTCATACAGAGCGTGACTTCAGACCACAGACTCTCTCCTATTTCATGGAGTTTCTGAAGACAGGGAGCCTGGCTGTGCAGCATGCTCTGAGGCTCCAGGCGCCCTCATGTATCAACCATTGTTCCTCTCATCCGCCATTATCAGCATTTTTATTTTTTAGTCTAAGGGCCCTCTACACCCATATATAGTTTTTAGGCAGTGTCATGCCCATGCTAATCTCATACACATTTTAACTACAAACCTGACATAGAAAGACCACCTAACAGAGTCGTAGCGCTCTTTGGTCGCAGATACCCTTGCGCCGTTAAACACAACCATAATAATAAAAATAGTGCTGATTTGTTTATTTTGTTACTTACAAATACTGCTGGCCAGAGGCCAGGGGGGGGGGCAAAACAATACAGTTATCATACATCATCATACATGAAAGAAGAAAGAAAACGAAAACAGGAAATATTTTATACGAACGCCACGAGAGCAAAGGTTGGGATTTTGTGCGTGTGAATGCCGGGTCGGACGTGTTCTAATTGGTCTGAAGTAGGGGTCATGGTTCAGAGCAAGCTTGTGGTTACAAGCAGGTACAAAGATTTTAGGCGCAAGAAGCTGCGTCGTGACTGCAAAGTTAGGATACCATTTGATAGCATAATGTGTAGTGACAGAACAACGAGCTTATAGAGAATAAATGAAAGGAAATACCCTCTGCTGAAATTTTTCTGTTTCAATGTTAGTTTTAGTATATGGGTCCAGGACAATGCAGACACATTCCACTTTTGGGAGTATCGAGGATTGGTAAGCTGAACTTTTGTGGGAGGATGCTTCAGCTTGTGCCTCGGGAAGCATAATTTACGCACCATTGACGAGGAAACTTGCTTAATGTTGGAAATCCAGCTAAAATTATTTGTTAGAGTTACACCAAGATACTTGTATTCCTTGACTTCCTGGAGAGGTAGGTTACAGAGCTTATATTCAGTTAGTACCCGCTCTTTCATGTTAGTGGCACGGGGAAGAACTGATTTATCAAAGTTTAGTTTCCTCCCAAATTGGTTGCAACATGAAGATATTATAGTGGGGTTTATTGACAGGGCGTTATAGCGAGGTCTTACTGCCGTGAAGTCCAAACGGGTCAGAGCGAGCTCTCGGCGGGTCTCAGGAGCAGTCTCCCGCACAGCACTCTCGGTGGGGCTGCCAGTCGCAGATCCAGGCACATACCCGCTTGTGGCGGATTGTCCCGTATTCGAGGACATACCCGCTTTGGGGGAATTGTCCCGATACTACGCACATACCCATTTAAGGAAGTGCCCTTGCTGCTCGTAGTATCTTCATTACAATATATATTGTTTAGAGCGGAATGGAGAGCTCCTTGGTCATCAGGATTTCCTATCGAGTTAAACAGAATACTGCGGCGAAACGTGCAGTGGGTTTGTTTATATATGTTTTGGTATTGCCGCCCGGCTGCGCCGGGCCGTGTTATCCGCGTTATCAGTGGGCCAAGTGGAGCGCGTATTCCATTTTTTATTTTTGATGCCGCATGTGTAATCGCACAAAGGCGATAACACATACGGCATCAAAAATAAAAAATGGAGAGCGCTTTGAACTAACGTCACCAGCCTAGAATAATCTTATTTGATCCACAGTCTTCTGGATGTCATTCGACACTTCGAGAAACACTCGCGCCGAAACAGAAACACCCTCAGAGCGGGTGACGCGGTATTCGCAGAGCGATGACGTGGTATTCGCAGAGCCATGACACAGTATTCGCAGAGCTATGACACCTACACTCACCTGCGCACTTCAATTTGTTGACTGCTGCTTCACCGCCTCTGTATTCTCCAAGTTCGCTCCAATAAACTTGTTCTTCCTTAAAGTCAGCTCGTCGTCTTTGGCTTCGTGGCAGTCCAATCATCCGCAAAAAAAAAAACATTAACAGGTTTATTTACACGATTTACTATAACATTAAAAATAAAAATACTAGAGCACCAGGTACCATGCCCTGTGGAACACCTTAAGTAAGCGGTAGAAGAACTGAATGTTGATCATTAATGCAGACGAACTGGGAGCGATCAGACAAGTAGTTAGGAATCCAAGCTAATCGAAAATGGGGGAATCCAACAAGCGTAACTTAACAATTAGTTTGTCCTGGGGGATTCTGCAGAACGTTTTGCAGAAATCTAAGAATATGACGTCGTCTTTACCGCCTTTATCAGTCGCAGATGCAAGGGAATGAATGACTAAATTGTTGTTGAGAAGCCTTTCGAAAACCCATGCTGATAGGGAAATAAAATGTTACGCTCATCTAGATGTTTTGATATGCATGGGGTGACAATGTGCTCTAACATTTTGTCCAAGACGGTATTTGACCAAGGAGTGGGCTAGGCAGCGGCAGCGGCGGCAGTATGCTTAACCACTCCTGCAGGTTTTGGGATTCCTGACGGCCGTGAATCAACACTCCTGTGCATCCACCCGCTTCGAGCATGTGCGAACCACTGGTGCGTCATCGTTCTTTGGGAACTTCACGCACAGCAGCATCAAGCGTTGCCACACGGACTCCTCTGTCACGCGCGCCTGTGTCTACCGCGCTGGGCCCTGCAGCTGCTTGGTCGGAGTGTTACATGCGCATGACCACCGCGACCAGCCAATCATCGACAGGCATCATTCTGTTACGCCATCCAGGAAAAGTGTGAACCTCTGCACGTGGTCTCCCTCGTCAGTTGGCTGGGCAGCGGCTGCGGCGGCCGCATGCTTAACCGCTTCGCCTTTATTCTGCAGGTATGTTATCTTGGTCATGCCAAGTGTTTTCGCTCTGACAATCGTTGTTTCCTGCTGCTGTCATGTCCACACAATTCTGTCAGTGTTTGCTCTCATGCCGCATATAGTTTACGTCGCCTTCTCCTGAGCGGCGATGTTGAACTAAAGACCCCCCCCCCCCCTAAACCTCTCCCGCTAAATCAAGTGGTAATGATGGAAATCCTCAGGTACCCACGACGCGTTCTAAGAATGAAGCAAACGCTGGTTTGATGGATGGTAACTCCTCCGTGGAGCAACTGCTTTCTAAACTCCTCGACGGTCAAAATCAAATGGGCAAAGCTATCCTCGATATTAAAAAAATTTCACCATACTGTCAGCGCTAGATCGGGTTCTCTGGATTCACGTGTTACGGCCTATTCCATCCCTGCAGCGATTGCTTCATCGGTAGCATTTAGCAGTGAATTTGCAGCGCTGACAAAGACGGTTAATGAACTAACATGAAAAAATGATGATCTCCAAAATCCCGTGAGCCGACATCTGCTGCATAAGCTCGGTCGACATGCAGAGCAGACTCCCGATACCCCCCAGCGAATACCCACTGCTCAACGCGTGAACATACGGGTGCTTCCCATCCCACGCCATATGCACCCCACGTACAACATTGGACGACGACAGCATCGGACCCGCCTCCTTCTTCGAAAGTAGGGCAGTGATTCAACTGCCCTTTACACCGACGCCACTCCCTACAGCCGACAACGAGCGCACGTAACTGCCGTAGTGCGCTCCGACACCACCACCCTCGTTGCTGCCAGCCTACAAACAGCATCAACTAGCACGGCAGAAGGAGCCGCTATAGCGTCGCCATCACTCACGCTACGACTCCAACTGTCACGGTGCTCACGGACTCTTAAGCCGCCTGCCGCCGCTACGCTCAAGGCAGAGTTTCGACCCCGGCACTCCACATCCTGTCCCAACGCCGCACTCTACCGTTAACCCGCATCGTGTGGACACCGAGCCACAACGAAGTGGCTCACCGAGCCTGGCAACGACACCGAGCCTGGACAGGGAGCGTGGCAACGAAGTGGCTCACGCCATGGCGCGCGATCTTCTTACCCGGGCCCTCCTAGACGAGGCCTGCCGCCCCAACCTAGACCACGGTCCCCCTGCTCTGACCCCCTCCAACAAACCTAAACCGACATCCTGTACCACTACAGGGCCTCCCGACGCACTTATCCCCCTCCTCACCTTTCGCTCTCTGTTTCCGACGCCCGCGTCTGGCGAATACTTCAAACTCAAACATACCACAACCACGTCGCCCTCCACCACATCTCCCCCACCTGCTATGCACCCAACTGCTCACGCTGCGACACTCCCAACACGACCCTGCACCTTGTTTGGATGTGCCCACTGAACCCCCAACCACCCGATCCCCCTTCTATAGAGCGATGGGAGAGCGCGTTGCGCAGTTGGCAGCTCGAGGACCAGGAAGCCCTGATCTCTCGGGCGAAGGCTGAGGGCGACGCTGCGCGGCCTACTGGAATAGGATGGCCACCCACCGCTCCTAACTATTTCTCTCCCCTCTCCCTTTTTCTGAATAAATGTTTTCCAACAACACGAACTAGAACGCAACAACGTAATCTTTGCATGGATTGAATGAAGAAGACGAAAATAGTGACAGTGTCAGGGCTAAGGTATCCCAAGTGATACCTTGCTCATAGACTGTCCTGCCATTGAACGTTGCCTTAGGCTCGGCCGGTCCCGAGATAACCATGTTCGGCCCGTTATTGTGAAGCTGCTAGACTACCGCGATAAAATGAAAGCTGCGAAGAAAATCTCCAAGTTCAAAGGATCTAACTGGTACGTTACGCAACATTATCCCCAAAGTGTGTGCTCTGTCCGAAAAAAGCTTTGGGATGCTACTGCTCCATTTCGTAACAGCGGGTCTGAAGTACGTTTGCGCGTCGATAAACTTTTTATTGATAACATTCAGTATACCATAGACGCCACATCAAACACGCTTGTTAAAGTACCCTCCCGTCAATCTTCACGTAACCCTGTTCCCCCTCCTATATCTTCGTCCCCTCCCTGACTACCCCTCCGTCCATAAAGACCTAATAATTTTGAATGTGAATGCAAGAAGCCCACTCAATAAATTTCCTAGCTTTGTCTCCCTAGTATCCACGTTTTCCCAACACATAGTAGGTGTAACCGAATTTTGGCTACATGAAGGCGTTTATGACTCTGAGATAATTCCACCCGGGTACGTCCCAGTTCGCAATGGTCGACCCAATGGTTCGCAATGGTTCGCAATGGTCGGCAAAGTCGGGGGTGTGGCCTTATTCTTTCGGTCGGACTTGAAGTTCTCTGTTTTGCCTGCGACTTTAGATGCTGAATCTGATCATCTCGTGGTTGGTGTCTGCTACCGCCCACCTGGCACCTCCGTCGATCCTATACGCAATCCTAACACAGTGAAAGGTCGGTAATTCAAACTTAACTGTTTCCACTGTTTCCACCATAGTGGAAGCTGTTTCCACCACAGTGGATTTCTAGCTGGAAGTGCTCGGGGCAGTCGCGACATCGGGGTGGATGGGGCTGAGGAGCTCATGCCAGTGGCATTGCGCGGAAACCTTCAGGGCGTCAGTTTTTACGATTCTGTTGAAGTTGAGGCAGGCGCCTCGTTGCCGTTATGAAATCCCCCTCCGCCTACCCCGAGACTATGTTAATCCCCTGCGAGGCCACATGGGCGCATTTCACCTTCAGTTTCCACGTATGTGAACTCTATGCCACTATGATCTCTACGTGAACTCAAAAAATTTACACCATCTTCCCGCGAGGGGAACCATGGGGTAGATGCGACGCATCGGGAGTTTCCTTTGCGTTTCCGTCATGTTAGCGTGTCCATTGTTGTTGTGTGTCCATATTTTACGCAGCATGTTCATCGCCGATGCGTCGCATCTACCCCATGGTTCCCCCCGCGAGAAGATGGTGTAAATTTTTATCGGGGTGGCCGGTGCTTGTTACCACTTGTGGCCTGAATGTCCAACGAGACGAAAGATCCAACGAGTCGAAAGGTCCAATTCGTCACGTGACCAGCGAGTCTGAATGTCCAACGAGACGAAAGGTCCAATCGAGCCTGAATGTCCAACGAGACGAAAGGTCCAACGAGTCTGAAGGTCCAATCGAGCCTGAATGTCCATCGGGATGAAAGATCTACCGAGACGAAAGGTCCAACAATGAGATAAGTTTAGTGCACTCATTCGGATAAAGCGGACAGCGGTGGGTTTGAATCAGTTGTGTAAAATTTTACCCCATCAAATTTAACCGATCGTTTTGACAATTTTGTTATTCTTATTCATGTAAGACTCAGTTTTGCGTTCATGTAACCTGTTGCACGTGAGGGTATTGATTGATTGATTGATTGACTCTTGGGTTAATGCGCCGACGCTACAGAGGCGATGAGGCGCGCCGAAGTGGAGGGCTCCGGGTAATTTTTACCACCATCTGAGAAACGGCTGCCGCGGCCATAAATCGAACGCGCGACCTCGGGCTCACCAGCACAAACGCGAGCGTATTGTCCCGCGATGTTCAGTGGTCAATTTCAGTAATATGGTCTGTAAATAAAACAAACAATAAAATTTCGTTTTGAGTACTGCTATTCGTCATAGTCTAATCAGTTGGCTTCCTCACACACAGAGTGGTAGCATCACTAAATACACGTGAATGTTGTCGTCAGATAATCATATTTGGATAATTACCTGTAGGCTAGAAAAAGAAACTTCTTGCGCTTGCTATTTTTCTTGAAATCAACGCACGATCCATCCTATTGAGTTAGCTGGTGCACTAAAAGACTTGATTCAAGTTAAGCTTGACGGGATTTAACGTGCAGAGAAAAGCAGCTCAAGACACAGCGGATTGCATAATTTAATGGGTTCAGCATCGACAGCCAGCCCTGTAACTTTTTCGCTGCATAGTGCAAATTTAAAGCGCAACAAATTTAGACAAAAGATGAATGACTTGTCCTTGTGGTCCTTGTGTCATTCGTCTTTCGTCTAAATTTGTTGCGCTTTAAATTTGCACTATGGAGTACCAACTAGCTTGAACCTTCACGTTGTAAGTTATTTTTCGCCCCGTAGCTTCAAGCAGAACTGTGCATTATTTTGCAGTTGTAGTGTATTACATGGGCGGAACATTACAGCCACTTGGTTTCTACTCCCAGAGGCTAAAACCTGTCGAGACGAGGTACAGCACCTTCGGGCGCGAGCTACTACTGGCTGTCTACCTTGCCATCAAACATTTCCGGCATTTCCTGGAAAGCAGGGACTTCTACGTCCTTACGGATCACAAGCCCCTGACGTTCGCTTTCCAGCGCAACCACAGCTCGTACTCGTCGCGTGAGATCCGTCACCTCTCCTTCGTCTCGGAGTTTACTGTCGATCTCCGCCATGTCAGCGGCCCGATCAACACTGCTGCTGACGCGCTGTCTTGCGTCGAAGCACTTTCGTCTACACCCCAACCAATTTCCATGGAAGAGCTTGCTTCTGCACAGCGACAAGACCCTGAGCTCCAGCAACGCCGCTGTGACACCTCCACGCTGACTTTCACGGATGTGCCGTTGCCGTTTACCGAAGGCACAATCACATGTGAGACATCAGCCGGCGTCTCCCGACCTTATGTTCCACCGGCGTTTCGTCGAGCCGTTTTTGACACCCTGCACGGCAAGAGTCACCCCGGCATCCGAGCAACTCAACACCTCGTCACAGCTCGGTGGTTCTGGCCCTCCATGAATGCAGATGTCCGCCGGTGGGCACTCACCTGCCTCCAGTGCCAACGTGTCAAAGTAACCAGGCACACGGTCACTCCTGCCTCGCCATTCCATCCACCGGACAGCCGTTTCGCGCACGTGCACATTGACCTGGTCGGCCCCCTACCACCGTCGCGATGCGCCACCTACTTGTTGACGTGCGTCGACCGCTTCACGCGCTGGCCAGAGGCAGTCCCGATACCTGATATTACGGCGGAAACAGTCGCCAAAGCATTTGTTGGTGGTTGGGTGTCCCGTTTCGGCTGCCCTTCTGTTGTCACCACTGATCGCGGGCGTCAATTCCAATCAGCCCTGTTCAACGCTCTCGCTGCCATCTTGGGAGTACGCCACATACACACCACCTCCTACCATCCGTCTGCCAACGGGATGGTGGAACGTTTACACCGCCAACTCAAGGCAGCTCTCACCACCTACGAGCCAAGGGAACACTGGGCCGACCACCTTCCCCTCGTCTTGCTCGGACTACGCTCGGCTTTTAAGGCAGACCTGCATTGCACATCTGCCGAGCTGGTGTATGGCTGCCCTCTTCGTCTCCCGGGCGACCTCCTCACACCTCCGCCTGCCGATGGTCCTTCGGACCCCGCCGGTTACGTGGCTGACCTTCGTCGCCTTTTCGAGCAAATCCGGCCTGTCCTTCCTCGACAACGCAGCGAGCACTCCGTCTTCGTAAGCCAGGACCTTTCTTCCTGCAATCACGTGTTCGTGCGCCACGACGCTGCCCCTCGACCCCTCACTCCCGCTTTCGATGGCCCGTACCGCGTCATCGAGCGGCACCCGAAGACGTTCACCCTCGACATCAACGGCCGCCAAGACGTCGTCGCCGCTGACCGGGTAAAGCCTGCATACCTCGCCTCTCTCCGACCCAGCCAGACCCTCCCCGTCTCAACAACCATGCCCAGAACTTTGCACCATCAACCGTCCAAAGCTGTCACGTGGTCTTCAACAACGGCCTCCGGCTCTACGGGGGGGAGCCCTGTAGCGGCACGTGTCCACCGCGCCGAGACGACGACGACGACGAAGGCGGAACCACGAGGCGCACGCTCACGTGCGCTCGTGCTGGAGGATTAAAAAATCAGTTCGAGCCTAAACGCTGTTGTGGCTGGTTGTCACTGCGCCGGTCGCGACAATATGTATACACAGATGATTGTATGTCAATGCTATTGTTTTAGAAGTATCTCTACTACTACTGGCAACAAGCACATGTGTCGGAATGTAGTTGTCGTTTATTTCTGTAGAGTTGTTCAAACCAGTTTCAGTTTTGGGTTCCCCGCAGCAACATGCTTGGCGCCCAACGTTACCGCTGGTTGGATGTCGTTGTCGGCGGCATTATAGGTCAGACAAGGATGCCAGACGCGCTTAAAGTCGAAACGTGTACTAGATGACGCTATCGCAGTGGCTGCATGCCGTCCGCAGCATCGGAGACGCTCAGCTTCTCCCTCAACTCCGGAGCGTGCCTTGCTCGTCTCTGCTTAAGGCCGAGGCTCTCACGAGGCCGGCAGTCGGCGGATTCGGCACTGTGCCTCCAAGCTGCCGGTTATGTCAACACCACGCCAACGAAAACTCGCCAGCGCGTCAGTGTCTGTCTGTACGTTGTCTTTAAACTCGCTCATAAGGCAATGATGATTGCAGCGCAGAATGGCGAATGCAGTAGATAAAACGTTACCTAAAAAAAAATAAACTGCCCTGCCCCCCCCCCTTCCCCCCCTCCCCCCCCAAAAAAATTAAATTAAACCGGAGATTCGAACCTCCAGCTAGGAAGCACTGCATCTAGTGCTTCAGAGCACTCGTCCATGCCGCACTTCGTTTATGCATAAAAAAACTTGCAGTTAATATGCAATACAAAAGTTAACTGTTATCTAAGAAGGATAACACCAAAGCAGCTACAATAAAGCAGCCGCCAAAACTTTAGAAAGCAGTCATGTGCGTCCAACAGGTGCAGCCACTCTGGTGGGTAATTTTCCTTCGCATAGATGCTCTCGACCAACGCAGCCAGCTCCCAAAAAACGGACTTCGTCGGGCGGGGGAGTTCGGCATGCCGGTCAGTCATGCGGCACTTCTACAAGGTACACAATTCCATCACAAAAAATATATCATAGGGCACTCCAGTAGTATCTAGAGAAGGCAAGAACCGCACTGTGTAAGGGACATGGACAAGTAAACGTGTACATGTCCCTTTTAACAGTTTGTTGCAAAACATCCCCAAAACCACCTCATCCCAGCACAAAACAAAGCAACGATTAATGGCTTCTGGTTGATATAAGCGGCAATTATCAGATCAAGAGATCGACATTCCTTTGTGGCGCAAGTATGTTTTCACTAAGAGTTTTGATGTAAGCAGCTTAAAGGAAATTTTTTTTGCCTCCATCAAATCCCCACAAATATGTTTCACTAGAGACTGCGTTCTTCAGGCTGGTAAAAAGAGATTGCACATGTGCGATCGTGCTGCGGACCTCTGTGCTAGCTCACCCTGCGCTAAAAATGTTTCCCGTACCTTGGATTTACGCTTTACAAAGACAGTATTGGTCGATTTTCTGGCGTATTACTTACATTAAATTCGCTGAATCTTCTCCCACTTTTTATTGGCCTTCGAGTTTCTACTAGCGTAGCAGTTGCGCGGGCAAATGCAACTTACAGCTCTCGTGAAGCGAACTCAGTGAAGCGTCGTAAGCCAATATAAGTATTGCATGTGCGCTAGCGTAGATATACATTGACTTGGACTTTTTGCAAACTACCAAAATAAAGCCACATTCTTCCAGACACAATTCTTGTCAGGGCTTAGTTTTAACTTAGGGAATGAATTGCGACGACCCGCGGGCGGCCGGCCTAGGGTCGGCGAGCCGCAGTGGGTGTAGTCAAAGCCTACAAGAGTAAACGTCATACGAAATTAAATCGGCAAGGAGGATGCAGAGATTAGGATAACACTTTAAAATAATTTATAAGAAAGTTGCGTAAACGCAATCAGAGTGGTCGAAGCCCAAGGGACTCTAGACTATAATCTCCACATGTAATCCCGCCATGTTTACAGATCACTTCACCGTCACCTTTGGATAATTCGACTTCCATACGCACGGTGATGTGTATTGAAAAACGTCACAGGTGGTTCGCATGTGTTTGTGGGCATTCCTGTTGTTAAGGTGCATATTCCTGCTTTGTGAAAAAAAAATCCGTTCTCCGCCATATTTCAACTTCGTTAGAACGGTGGCTTGGGCTATTTGGTGCATACTAACTGAATTCGTAACAGCGCAAAAAGACGTGCAAAAAACACCGCCGTGTGTAGTCGTTTCTTGTGATGTCTTTTGCGCTTTTTGAATACAGTTAGTCACATTTAAATGCTTGAAGAATTTGGCGGGTATTTTCAACCCTCTGCCGACACTATGGCCAACACAAATCGCGTAGGTATTGCCGTCCGCTAAACCGTCGAATACGTGCTGAGACGTCCCACAGACCGCTTAAAACGTGCTGCCGAATTTCCAAAAACAAATATGTACCTTCCGCTCTTACAAGAAGTGGACAAAAATGAATCACCACGCTTCGTCTTGGAGCTGCAACAAAGAACTCGACAGGCTTTCACCGAACCGCGTCCCAACCAATTTTTTTAACCCCCTTGGTCCCAACAGCGTAATTATGTCAGTAGCTGGGAAATTGAGGCCCGAGAACAACAGTTTTGTAGAAGGGTGGCGTAAATACACTGCACTGTCGCCCTTGAGGGTCAATATCCCGCCGTTATTTAGCTTACTCAGTTCCTTAAAACAGTTGAATGATCACAGACGAAGCAAACATAACCTTTCAGGCTTTATCCATTCACTCTGCAGGTAAAGCCGGTGTTGCGCACAGTCTTGCGCAGGATCGACAGGAAGCGCAGGAAAATGGGGCAGTTTTTGATATTTATAAATAGTTAGGCTTCCACGTAGAAAGAGTAAAGTTATCTGAATGATATAAAGGGGACCTGTGCACTCCAGTGAACCCGTCTAAATTATAAAAGAAAATAGCAAAGTGCACAATTGAGAAATTAAATGTGCGCAGATTTCAGGTAGGCTCGCTGAAGTGCTGCCCGTGTCCATGCGGCGGGAAGGAACTTCGTTCGTTCGTTCGTAGGAGGAGGAATAAACATTTAATTGAGCAGTCAATGTTCTTGGGTTGACCGCCAGGTGGGGGACCTCCTTAGTCCAGGAAGCCCTGGGTCTTGGCGGGCTGTCTCGCACGGTCTACCAGATGTGTTGGTGATCCGGGTTGGAGCTGGTCAACCGACCCTCCCACTGCTCAAGTGAGGGATTTGGGTTTGGGGCAAGGGATGGTGTGTGGCGGCACTCCCATACCATGTGGTAGAGAGTGCATGGCTCCACGCAGAATTTACAAGTGTATGTGTGCAGTGTCGGATGCATTGAGTGTAGTAATGTACCATGTGGAAATGTGTTAGTCTGTAGCTGTCTGTAGATGACCGTGTCTTCGCGAGACATGTTGAGATGTGGAGGCGGAAAGGTTCTTCGTCCCAAGTGGTAGTGGGCCAGGATGTCACTGTACCTTCTGGGGATTATTTCTCTCGTTGGGCAAATGGAAGGACTGCCTGACATCCCAGAAGGAGACGCCCGGTGAGTGTGGGCTCGGGCTGCGGCATGGGCCGCCTCATTCCCTTCCAGTGATGAATGAGCCGGTGTCCATATGATGAAAATTTCGGGTAAATCAGGGTGGGCCGATAAAATTTTTGCTGCTGTTGATGAAATGCGTCCAATTTGAAAGTTTCGACACGCCGTCTGGGAATCTGATAGGATGATGACATGTTCTTTGCCAGTGGTAGCTGCAAGGGCAATGGCTGCTTCTTCGGCGGTGTCGATGTCCTTGGTAACTGGAGCTAGCTCCAGTCCCTGGTTATTGACTATGCTGATGGCGTGGGCTGATCTACTGGGGTATAGTGATGCGTCCGCGTACCTAACGTCAGGCCGTTTCCCGTATGCAGTTCGAAGAGCTTGAACTCTTGCCTTGCGTCGTGCTTTGTTGTGGATCGGATGCATATTTCTTGGTATTGGGGCGACAGTGATTTTCTCTCTAACATGTAGAGGAATGCGTTGTTTAGCGTTATTTTCTTTCGGGACTTCGTAACCCAGTTTTCGTAGGGTGTGTCTTCCCGTCTTGGTGAGTGTTAGGCGTTCCAGTAGGCTAGTTTTGTGGGCTTCAGCCAATTCCTCCCAAGTGTTGTGCAGGCCTAATTCCAATAATTTGTCTGTAGAAGCAGTGAGGGGTAAACCGAGAGAAAATTTGTAGGCTTTTCGGATCAAGATATTGAGTTTTTCTTTTTCGTTATTTTTCAGGGCTAGATACGGCGTTCCATACGTAATTCTGCTCGTAATTAATGCTTGCACAATTTTAATTGTGTCCTGTTCTTTGAGGCCATGTCGGCGATTTGTGATACGGGGTATGAGATGTAGAACTTGATGAATTGTAGTTTGCAGTTTATGGAAGATATTATTTTTAGATAGGCGCTTGGCGCTTTCTGGCTAAGGGGAATTTAATAAATCTCGCACACCGTAACACAGGCACTCACAGGCATAAAGGAGAATCCAGCGCATTCGCAAAAATGTTTGTTGTGGACACTCTTCAGTCGATATGACAGTGATAACATATATCTTGTAAACTATAGTCATTTCATCTTCGTGAAGCTGTTGTTCGCAAATGGCGTTCCTGACCACGTGGAAAGGCCAACGCCGAGGGTATATTAAAATTTAAAATATCGTGTACTTAAGCGAAGTCATATACTCGCACCTGAAAAGCAGACGTTCTCTCTATTAATTTCGTGAATTGGGTTGTGAAGGTGATGGTAGAGAGCTTCAGATGTTCATAGAATACGGAAGAGCCTGAATGTCCAACAAGACGAAAGATCCACCGAGCCTGAACGTCCAACGAGACGAAAGATCCAACGAGACGGAATATCCACTGTTGGACTATTCGTCTCGTTGGATCTTTCGTCTCGTTGTACCTTTAGACGCTGAATCCTTGTTACGGTTGCGCCAACCATCGCGATAGCATGCCTGTTAGTCTCCATTCAAATCATCGGTGGTCATCGGAAAATGTTATCGGCGGAGCGACGGCGGAACGACTGAGCGGAGCGGCGCAGTTACCGCGTTTATATGCAGCGGAATGAGAGAGAGCAGCGCATAGCAGCGCATGCGCATGTGTTAAACGAGCGCAAGCTGCGTGCAAGCTGCCCGCAACCCGCACCCACGCACAGCTGGCACGACGACGGAGCGAGTGCCGGCGAGCGCTAACACGCAGATGGCGCTGTGGTGAGAGCGGCGCTACGCGCAGCTGGCGCGGCGAGAAGAATGGGGGAGGGATGCGTAATACGCCGGACGACGCCGGAGGGACAAGGCGAGTGAAAGAGATGCGTCGCATCTAAAACGGACGTCGTGATAAGCGTGCCGTACTACCAAAGCTTGGCAACCCATGCAGGCGTCGTGTAATTGCCGTACTCGCTCGCCGCGGCGCGCGGCCCGAACTCTCGCACCGTTTCCTGCCCTTGCATACTATTTTCTCCCCCCTGCACTCTGTAAATTCTCATCTGTTTAACTACACCTCCTGCGTCCTCATCTCTTGTCTACTTTTCTTCCAGCACAACTCCGCCAGCACCTGGTCGACGCATACGTTGTTGGAGCAAGTTGGCGAGCGAGTACGGCTATTTCATGAAGCCTGACGTTGTTGCCGAGTTTCACGAGTACGGCACGCATATCACGACGCCCGTTTTTCGGGCCACGAGGTGGACGGCCGCGACGGCGGCATCCGGTCTCGCGAGCACAATAGCTGCGAAGCGCACTGAACAGAATTGAGTCTCGGGTATGGGGGGTGGGGGGGGGGATTTGACAACGCTTACGAGGCGCCAGCGGAAGTTGAAACCTGTGCATCGGTGTGTGGTGCCCTGACTAATGAGGACATTATGCTCAAGCAGCCGGTGTGCAGCCTGTTGCTGAAGAGGCAGAAGGCGAGGACGACGAAGACGACGAAGTGCCTGCGCGCTCGTCGGCTTCTGAGGTAATGGAGCCACTTAATGTGACGCGTCTCTTCTTCAGCTTTGAAAAAGGCGAAGAGGATTCCCTGCGCCGCATCCGCGCGCTGGAACAGAGAGTCGCAGCTGTGGCATTCAGAGAAAAGAAGCAGATTGTTATGAGTGATCTTTTGGCCAATAAATCTTTTTCGTGCCCCCGCCCCTTGAAATCCACCCATTTTTGCTCACTTTCATTATTTTGAATTTCGTTTAATTCAAAACTGCTAAGCGTCCCCGTTGAATTCCAATTAACGAGCTTTTACTGTACTTAAACTCATAACCACAATATCGATTCATCAAATACTGTCTGAATGGGAGATTTCAATGCAACCGGAATTCATTTGTCTTCTCTGACACCTTCCGGTGGGAACCTGGCCTCGGCCGAGAGCTAATCAATATTTCACTGTCGCATGACTTGGTGCAGTTGGTTAGTGATGCCACCCGACTGGACGCGCTTCTCGACCTTTCTTTTCGAAATACCAAGTAGCTATTTAAGAAGTTATTATGTTTACTATTTAGGTGTGTTTCTTGAAGACACATTAGACTTGGTTGATGTGAATCAAGTATCTCGTACACATCATCTAGATTGTTGGTAAGGCCTCCGCAGTTCCAATGAATGATGTTTGCTGTTCCCGTTATTTACACTTAAGGATGACTGGAGTGGGTATGTGTGTTCATGTGTTGTCTTTCGGGGCTGTAATTCTGGAATAGGCTTTTTGGACCTTTCTGTTGGATTGGACGTCGGAGGCCGCTCCTTGCGCTGCGTTGCAGGCAGGAACAGCCCGACATCCATCTCCTCGTCAGATGTCAGAGGGGTGCGGGTCGGGCCCCCTGGACTTAGCCCCCCTTCGGGGTCCCTTGGTTTTACCCGCCCCCGCCGAGGGTGTCGGGGGCGCCAGAGGTAGCACGGGCGGTGCGGGGGCGGTGCGGGCCCATGTGGGGCCCCCGGTGTCCATCCCCTCGGCACCCTCCAACGCATTGGAGGACGGGGAGGCAGGGGCGGGAGCGGCACCGATCTCGACGGAAGCGGTTGGCACCACAACCGCTGCTGCCTCAGCAAACGGCGTGGTGACGGGGTGGGCTGCCTGAGGCAACCCAGCGGGAGGAGGGTGAGGGACCAGATCACACTGGTTGAACTCGCTGAACGACGCAGCTCACCGACGCCGCTCCGGTCCCCGGTGGATAGAGGCGAACGTCTTTCGCGCCTTTGGGAAGGTGATGTTCTCAGTGACCTTGATGTTGATGATCTTTTTTCAAGCTGACATTTTCACATTTACGGGAGTACGCTGCGTGCGGCCCCCGGCAGTTTACACAAATGAGGGTGCTATATGTACAATTATCGCTCGGTTGATCTTGCGCCGCGCATTTTGCACAAGTTGTTCGGCCAGGGGCAGAGTTTGTACCGTGCCCGAACCGCTGGCACTTCAAACAGCCCCATGGGTTCGGGATGTAGGGACGGATTGAGCACCGGATAATACCTGCATTTATATGTTGTGGGAGTGTTGAACGGTCAAAGGTCAAGATGATGTGCTTGGTAGGAATCTCCTTGTCGTCTCTGCGGATGGTGATGCGCCTCACGGCACTGACACCCTGATCCTTCAAGCCTTCAAGGAGATCCCCATCCGTCTCGTTCAGCAGATCTGGCTCACAGATCACACCCTGAGAGCTGTTGAGGCTCCGATGGGCTGTGACCCTGATGTCCAGATCATCCAGTGTAGTCTGAGCTAGAAGCTTTGTGGACTGCTGCTTGTCATTCACCTCAATGAGGAGTTCCCAGTTCTTTGTTTTTGGCCTGATTCGTTTTCCAAGTATGGCTTCAAGGTATTTTGCGATCAAGAAAACTGACTGCGATGCACGACGGTGGGCTGGATTGAGGGACTCCATGACAATAAATCGAGAGTAATGGTCCGGTTCAGGAAAGGTTACTGATGGCAATGGGGGAAAAGATACTTCGGTGCGACCCCTTTTCAGAGACCGATCACGTTTGGGGGAGGTGTTTATAAAATACCATATAGCATAGTACGTAAGCAGCGGACGGGGGTACTTTCTTCGCTCGGGTTACCCTGATACCGAGAGAGGTCCTGGAGCTTCCTGCCTGGTAAACCGACAGGGAGCCCATCCGCCGGAGCTTGACCTGGGTTCTAACGGCCACCGTTTGAGGTTTATACCCTTCACCTTAAAACTCATTACGACGTCCGGTTACAGCGTGAGTATGGGGGCTCGGGGTCCGGGGTGTCGCCAATAGCACCACCAAGATTACTCAAGGTGCCCCGTGCGGGGTCTTTTGACAGGGCCACAACATGTGGTAGGTAGTATTAAAAGAGGGGCAGAAGTGACAGGCGAGGGTGTTTTGGTAGGTGAAATAGCGCGGAGAATGGGTGCATTGTAACAGGTGTTTGTAATCGACGCCAGATGATTGCTTTCGCCTTGGTTAGTGAGGGTGAGGCAAGGTGAGGCGACGGTTGCGGTAGTGTTGCAGGATGTCGTGGTTGTACAGCGGGAGGCGGATGAGGCTGGACCGTTGGATCTGACCCTTAGGGTCAGCCCGGTCTGGAAGGGGGCAGGCATCGGCGTGAGCCGCCTCATTTTCCTCGAGGGACGAGTGGCCGGGAGTCCAGAGGATGCACAGCTCGGGGAGCGGATTGATCGATGGGAGTATGCGTAAGGCGGGAAGTGAGATGCGCCCACGTTGAATGTCACAGCAGGCTTGCTAGGAATCTGTTAAAATTGTGAGGTATTCGGAGCCAGTGGTAGCGACGATGGGTATGGCAACTTCTTCGGCAATGGTGTTTTATGTTGTTGAAAAAAGGTTCCAGCTTTCATCCGGGTAGTCAGTCGAGAAAGAGTGAGACAGACCAAACTTTTATTTGATTAATTAATCGATTTATTTACCTTTATTTTTTATTTTTTTTATTTTTCTTATTTATTTATTTATTTATTTATTTATTTATTTATTTATTTATTTATTTATTGTGAGGTTTAAGGCGCCGACGCTCCACAGGCCAGGAGGCGCGCCGCGGTGGAGGGCTCCGGATGAACTTTGGCGGCCTGGGGATCTTTAACGCGCGCCGATATCTCAAACACAAGGCATTTTTTTCTTTTTGCCTCCATCAGAAAAGTGGCCGCCGCGGCCCGGAATCGAAGGACACCTTTCGCATTTCGGTATTGTACGAAAGACAGTGGGCTTTAAAAGGCAGGCTCCTTCGCGACGGCTGCGACCGGCGCTGTTCACCTGGCTCAGGCTTCGCTACACAAACTGCTCCTGCTTGCGATGTCCCGCGTCCCGCTCGTACAAAATATTTGCAGTGCATTTGTGCCGTATTTTTGCCAACAGCTTGTAAAGAAACGCGACGACCTCGAGCCACATGTGCACGACGCGCGCTATGCGACAAACCCCGAACCAGAATTGTCGGGTCTTTTTGCGGTCGTACGAAACACGTCGTGCTTCTGAAATACCCAAGTACTGAAGAGAAACACGCAAGCCATGTTTACGGGTGCTCACTTACGCAGACACAACGTGCGGGTACTTGAGGCGCAACCAAGCGGCCAGCATGCCACCGTAGGAGCCGCCGAAGGCGACCACGGGGCTTTTCTCGGCACCGGGCAGGGCAAATCTCAGGTGGAGGATGAGGTCGGCGTAGTCAGCCAGCGCCTGCTCCGAGCTCAGGTAGCCCAGGTTGTGCGGACTCTGCAGTGAGACGTCATCCGGTGCTGTTTTTGCCCCGTCGCTTCGGACGAGCCGCAATGGAAAAGAAAGCGTCTCGGCACGCCGCCATCCATGACGAGCACGAAATTGAGGTCGCCTACTCGATACGGACGCAAGCAGTTACCGCTCCCGTGACCGCCACTGTGCTGCAGTCCCCAAATCCACGTTGCTCCTTTTTGGCTACAACTCATTTGGCTAAACTGGGAGAAGGCGCCTGTTCATAATAATGCCGCCGGCGTGGAAGGAGGACGGTTTACATGGACTCTCGCGTGCACCACGTCTCGCACACGACATGGTGCGCCATCATCGCCCGCCTGTTTGCGTCCGCTACAGAACCAAGGCCTCGCGGGTTTCTTCAGGCGTTCTCGTGCTACGATGCCTTCGTACGTTTGTTTGCTCGGTATTTGCTCATTTCATCGCTCAATCAATTTCTTCGCCTCTGTTACTTCCAGAGCCACGTTTGGGTAGCCGCTGTATTGCCCCGGTGGTTCAGCGGTCGTCAGCTCTCCAGGTTGCAGTTCGCCATTTAATACACACACCAGACCATATATGGCGACAGCAGGAAGAGAGCGTGACACATACTCAAGTGCACAGAAAACCACAGCTCAAGTTCAACAAGGAATACCGCTTTGCTACGCTATGCGTACAGAATTAGCGCACATCAATCTGGCACTGTTCGAGGAAGACAACAATACATGACCACTGTAATTCTAGAAGGAACAAGGTTTGCAATTTGGAATAAAAGTTACCAGTGCACCTTTTTGATGAATACAGGGATCATGGGTCTATCAAGATTACGCACTTTTGTAGCGTTACAATAAAATATAGTCGTAAGTTACGCCTGTGTAGAAATGCCTGCAATTCTATTCTATTTTAACCACGACCTGGGAGGGGATATCAGCCGATGGATGTTTGTAATAGATATGTCTAACTGACTTGCTTTGTATCCACTCAACTTTGGTCATAATTTTTGTATGCTCGGGTCCTTAAAGTTTTATTTATTTATTTATTTATTTATTTATTTATTTATTTATTTATTTATTTATTTATTTATTTATTTATTTATTTATTTATTTATTTACATAGAGGGCATTACATAGAGGGGACTGATTTATGCACAGCAAAAAACATCTTGATAACACCATTGTAAAAAGAGATGCACATTGAACACTAGGAAGTAACAATAATACAGAAAAAAAATAAGCAACCTAGGGTGCAAGAGGCGTAGAAACAGCAAGAATGCACAAACAAGAAACCGCAACAGTTTTAAACATCCGAAATATTTATCATCGAGGCAGGCCAAAAGGGCAGTTTGAAACGATGACCTCTGGGTTAAGTGGGTTACGTGGGATGGCAACTCAGTGATGATGAGCAAATGCGGGGAATTTCGATAGTACCGGGCTACCCGCATAATAAAGGTTCATGCGGCTGGTCACAGGTAAATGGGGGTGGGCGCTATGATACAAAGAGGGCGGTATGGCAGCCCGGAAAATATTCTGCACATACGGCGAGAGGCTGAAGTTGAAGAGAGAGTTTTTCGTGAAGATACACTCTGCTACCGAAAGTATGAGGATAAAAAGAACCTTTCAGCTTTATTTTGAACGTACTCTAATAAGTCGGTTTCTATTCTATTGAACACATACTCTAATGAAAGTCTGATTAGTGAAAGATGTCCCAACCGGTGCTTTAAAGAACATGTTTTTTCAGAGGTTTGGTAGAGATAAGCTCAACGTTAGAGTTACAAGTCACATTTTCAATAAATAACTCCTGATTCTTTGAATGAAAAAATGGGTTGCACTTGCGTGTGATTAATTATATAACTTTTCGGGGATTGGCAACTACTCGTAGCATTTTTAAACATTTCTTTGTTTTTACATCATAATTTTCATTTGGCATATTCATCCTGTTACGAATCGGCCAGCGCCGCCGTACTTTCCCGCATCACTCCTCGGCTGTGTGGCGAAGCCACTGCGTGCGCCTTTCAGCCGTCAGGCGCCACCATGTCGGTGACTCACCATTCGAGTTTTGACAAGCCGAGCCAGACGCCTCGCTTTCAACGCGCTTCAAACTCCGGCGGTTGCCAGCGGCGCGTCGAGACTTATTCAAGGACACAGAGGCACCGCGATCTCAGCGGAGTCCTCCTCTCTCCCCTCTCTCGGACTCAACGTGCCCCGAGGCTACCGACGACTCACGAACTCTGGAAAGAGCGTTGTGTGTGTCTGTGACGTTCGTGGCGTGTTGGCGCTTGTTGGCGTTTGACCGTTTCGGCTTTTGGGTATAAATAGAAGCCGCCCAAGCGCTGTAATCCATTCCTGTTAGAGCAGCGAATCCATGCTGTTACTCTGCTGGAGTCCTGTATTGTAACCTCGCCCGTCGGGGCATTGTTTTTTTGGCTTCGGATCACCTCTCACTATGAAGTAAACAGTCAGGTTAGCCTACAGCTTCTGGACTTCTTCACGGCTGCAACAGCGGCTGGCCGCTCGCATCATACACGCTACCACTCGTATGCCGGAGGCCACGGAGCTCGGATCGGGTTTGCCCACCCGGTCGTAACAACTGGTGGCAGCGGTGGGATAGCAATTTCGTAACACCTGGAGCCAGCCGTGCGAGACCCAACACCTCTGACGTCAAGGCGGCTTCGGACTTCGCAGAATTCACGGCGGTCAATGGTGAGTGCGGGACTTTTCTTCACTGAGTTTTACCAGGCTTCTGAGGATAGCTGGTAGGGCGTGTGTTTTTGTCGCATGGGTTATTCGCGCAAAACATTTTTGGAGAAGTGGGAAAGCAGTACTCTAGACCGGCCATGGATTTGAAGGCGTTGAAAAAACCACAGTGGTTGGAGCTTGCAAAAGAGTTGCGCTTGAATGTTACGGACGCGCTGAGAAAGCCAGAGCTGATACAGGCTATACTCGCTGTTGGGGCTGACGATGACGAGCTGCCTGAGTGCATTGAGACGATCAATGGCAGGAAGACCGCTAAACGTCAGGCTGCAGAGGCACAGGCTGAGCGCCAGCGGGAGGAACGCGAGGAGAAAACGCACCACCTCCCCTCGCGGGAACCCCTGTGTAGATGCGACGCATAGGGGGTTCACGTTGCAGCGTTGGACAGCGGAGGAACGGCGCTGGAACGATGGAGCGGAGCGGCGCAGGCACCGCGTTTTATAGCGCGCATAACGGTGAGGGGATGCGCCGGCGCGAGTGCGTCTGCCGCGGCTATGACGCAACACAATCCAACACAATCCACTTTAATCCAATCCAATCCAAATCCAATCCAAGCCAATCCAATCCATGCCAATCCAATCGAATCCAATCCAATGCCCCTCGCGAGAGAGTGTTCGCTATCGGAGAGGAGAGGGGGTGAGCGGCAGAGAGTGCAGCTGGCGCGGCGAGGAGAATGGGGGAGGGGCGGACGCCGACGACGACAACGCCGACGACGCTGGATGCAGGGACAAGGCGGGTGAATGAGATGCGGTCGCATCTAAAAAGCGAGAACAGGAGCTCGAAAGGCAGAAACAAGAAGAGGAACGCGAGGATAGAAGACGAGAACAGGAGCGACAGCATGAGCTGGAAATGAAGCGTCTAGACGTCGAGGCATCTCAACCTAAACGTGAGAGGGACAGCAACGCGCCAAGCGAGCAGTCTGCGGCGACTGAGCGACCTACGTTGCGAATGTGTGACCTAATGCGACCCTACAAGGTAGAAGACGTCGGTCATTTTTTAAATGCAGAGCATTTCTTTAACTCACATGTAGCGTCCGCCGTCCGTCCGCAACAGCTCAGCGCGCAGGTGCGCCCTCTCCCCCCTCCTCCTCTCCCGCATCACGCTACCCTCCTCGCTCTCATCAACAGGTCCGCACCCCTGTCCCTACACTATATAAAAAAAATAATAGTTATCGGCGCCTGGTTTCGATCCCACGACCCTGGGGGCGGAACGCGAGGTACATGGTGCTCTTCCCACTGCGCCACAAAAGCGACACAGAATCAAAGGGTATGAACGCGCCTTATATCCTTGACTCATTCAAACTACGTCAAGAAGCTGCTGATACACGGCAGCAGTTGCATCGATCTCGTCTTCACCAGTTGCTGCAACGCACGACCACTGCTTAAAGACCCCTGAACAGTACACTTTAGCGACCACGAAGCCGGCGTTCTCAGCGTCCAATACAACGACAACAGCAACAAATAAATAAATAACGACTTACAACAACCTACTCCTTGCCTTCACTTCTTGCGTCACAAAAAAAAAGAAAAAACCATCTCTCCACGAGGGGGGCCTCGAGTCGCAAAATCACGAAAGTAATAATTAATATATGAAAGAAATAATAATCATAACACATTCACTACCACCCCACCACCACCCCCCAAACACTAACGTTAACGCAATACACCCACCCCTTACGCGACGCATTTACTCGAGTCCCCCCTCGTGGGGAGATGGGCCCAATTTTAGGTCAACTTCGAGCGTACGTGTGGGAGGGCCCAGTTTAGCCGAGACTCATGGCCGCAAAAGCTGCTTACGCTTTTGCCAGGTGAGGCATCCGACGTGATGGCCCGCTTGCCAAAGGAGGAGGCGGAGGACTACGAGAAAGTCAAGTCGAGCCTCCTGCGTAAGTACAGCAGAGGCATTTCGCCTGAAGTTCCGTGAAGCCGAGAAAGCTAGGGGCGAGTCGTACTCGGAGTTCGCCTACGAGCTGAGGGCAAACATGGAAGAGTGGCTCAAAGAGCAAAGGCTTTCGGAGAGCACGACAAGGTAGTTGAGTGCTTCGGTCTTGAGCAGTTTTACCGCCGTCTGCCAGGAAACCTGAGACTCTGGGTGCAAGACAGGCCAGGGGTAAGTACTGTGGATCCGGCAGCTCAGCTGGCCGTCGAGTTCATCGCACGTCGAGGTGCGCAGGGGCCGAAAGACGGCCAAAAAGAGTTCAGGCCGAGGCCTGATAAGTCAGGGCCGAAAGGCAGAGCTCCCCAGCAAGGGAAGTCGTTGTCGTGGATAGATAAACTGGCCACGATAACGAAAAGAGAGCAGCAGACGCTGAGGAGCAGCGCAGAAAGAAAGCTTTTGAAGCGCGCAGACAGGCTGCGTGTTACAACTGCGGCGAGACGGGACATTTCGCCGCGAGTTGCAAAAAGGGAAAACTAGTCTTTCACGTACTAGATAAGAGTGAGGACACAATGCAGTTTCTGGAGCCGTACGTACGTGAGCTTGTCGTCAACGCTAAACCGTGCCGAGTTCTTCACGACTACGCGGCGACGGTAGACATGATCCACCTTTCGTACGTTGAACCGGATCAGCTAACGGGGCAGTGTGGGTGAAGTCAGCCGTAGGAGCACGAAACGTGCGCCTGCCAATTGCTAAGGTCAGCATCGGAGGTTCGTTTGGTGAACTTGTGACGCAGGCAGCAGTATCCCCACAACTTCTTCCGGAGTACAGGTACCCATTCTCGAACAGGTCGGATCAGCTGTTAGGCGACAAGGGGTACAATTTTGAGAAACTGCCGAGGGAAGAACCAGCTGGGCTCGCTGCGAAGCGCTCATGTAGCGATAGTATCGCCACCTCTGTGAGGAATGGCGAGACTCCATGGAGGAAAGAAAAGCTTAGGAGAGGCCCTGACGTCACACCCAGCGCAGCCGGAAACGCCATTTCTGTAAGTCGAATGGCGGACCATTGGCCCTCCATGCCATTGGCGGACTCTTTTTGCCTCTCTCTCTCGGTGCACCTTCTCCGCCTCCTCCGTCCTGTATCGCCTCTCTTGTCGTCTGCATCTGCCAGCGCTGAGCCGGCGGAAATCAGCTGATAGGCAGGTAGAAGGCCGTTTTGCAGCGCGTGACCGTGAACCTAAACGCGCGGTTACACTGTTACACGTCTTCAGTGTGGCCGCAGCAGGTTTGCGAAGCGGCTCGCTCTAACAATGCCGCAATGCTCGGTGCCAGGCTGCAAGTCGCGATCGGTACCCAAGGAATTGGGCGTCACTTTCCACGGGTTAGTGCATCATTCCGCTGACAAGTATTGCTGTACATTGGTGTGCATTCATCCTTTGTTTGCAATCGCCGCCGTTTATAGGTTCCCAAGCGATGGAGAACGCCGCAAACAGTGGGCGAACACCGTGCGGCTACAGGACTGGAAAGTGCCCAAGTTTGCGTTGCAGTTTCACTGGCAATCCCAGAGATGACTAGTCAATTAAACGGCCGTTCTATATATATAGGTAAGCAGTACTTCATGCAGATTTCACGCTAAAAAATTATGGAATGTTTTTACCGTTGTTCGCGTGCCTTCGATATAATTTTTTGCGAAGGAGGAGGAGGAGGAGAAGGAGGAGGAGGCAAAACGTTTTATTGAGTAAAAAAAAATGAGAGGGTGGGTGGCGCCAATAAACTTTTTTTCGCCAAGTTTCAACTTGTCTTAGTGTCAATAAATTCAAGGTGATATCAGTTGAAAACGTTCATGCACTAACCTCGCAGTATGAAGCGTTGAAAAGTGAAATCCAGAGCGAGACCACAAAAAGATCCAGATTCCAGATCCAGCACTCTTCCAGTCAACAGACGGACACCTACTAAGGTAATAGGACGATTGAATCATATCAACTGGGAATCTACCTTGTAACAGTTGCAAAAGCACTGCCGCGCATTGCCGGCCTAGCAAACTATATATTGCAGCGGCGATAACCAAAAAATTGAGTTGCGAATCGTTCGGTTGCAAGTCGCCTACGTACTGCACACCGTGTATCACTTCCCGAAAATCTACCAGACGGGTGTCCGCGCGTACGACGGGACGGCGCGTTCACGATATCTGCACTTCAATAGGCGCGTCGTGATCGCGACCGGAGCAATAGCCCAAGCAGCATTGGCCGATAGCCAATCATTGGACGCCCCTTGGCTTCCCTTTGGCTTCCGATAGCTTGGCCAAACGCCGGCCTGTACGCAAAAGCCATTCGTGGACAACGAGCGCTATACGACCGGCCTTGAGGACACACATTGGCCGGTGCGCAAAAAATCACACTGGACAGCCGATAGCTTGGCCAGACGCCGGCCTGTACGCAAAAGCCATTCGTGGACAACGAGCGCTATACGACCGGCCTTGAGGACACGCATTGGCCGGTGCGCAAAAAATCACACTGGACAGCGCGCTCATTCAGACGTAATTTTTGATCATTAAATTTTATGAAGAGTAGTAGCCTATATGTGACGCAGGTATTTATGAGTGCCTTTACGCACGTCTTGGCATGTTCTTGTTAGTTGAATGACCACTCAAGTTCACTCAAAATATTACTGAAGTTTGCGTGTTTTTGAATTTGTTTTCACGCGCAGCGCACAACAAAAAAAGTAGTTCCAAATCATTTTCAAGCTTGTGTCAAGTAGCACATTTAAATAAAAAGTATTGGCAGGTGTAAATGCCGACAGCCTTGCCTGTTTTTGCATATTGTTACATGAAGTCTCACTGTAGAGCACTCGTGTGCGTTATTTTGCGTGTGTACATGCGCACCCGGCGCGCAAGCAGCACCACTCGAGGGCAGCATTGCGGTCGTTGCCCGCGGCGGTTCCCCAAACGGTTAGAGCGCGGTGCACAGGCCAAAACGCAGCAAAAAGTAGTTACCTAAAGAGCCACAGCACCGTGCCACGAAACAAAGCGTACTTAAACTAAAGTGCAGCTTATTCAAAACAGCGTGAGAGAGAGTGTTAAACGTTCAGTAGGAATTGGTCATTTGTGCGTCCTAACGCAACGGTGAACGTCGAACTACTTCAGCGTTGTGCCTTTGCGCGTTCTTTGAACCCGCGGCGGGGCCGGTGCACGGGCGCGTTGCACCGACGGCTCCGTCTCTTTTGTGGCATTGAAACTGCGGTAGTACTCCTGTACGTGTCTGTGAGGTGCGTTTTGGTGTCGGTGGCTATGTGAAGTATACCTGACTGGTGTAATAACATCGTTTGCCTGCTACGGCCGCCGCTGAAAACGTAAGTCACCATTTCATTTTTTCGCGGTGCGGGAGTGCTCGCGCTCGTTCCCGCCAAAACTTCAGCTGTCGTTTATAACTGGCGCTCGCGAGTGCTGCTTAGTGTTGTTGGTTCTTGCGAAGAAAAAAGTGGTCACATACATGTGCTTCCAATTGTGTGACGCCAGTTCTAGCTATCCTTTTTCCGGCTTTGTGTTTTCCGAATAAGCAGCCGTGCTCCCACTGCAGGTTCACGACGTGCAGCATGCGTTGAAGCAAGACTCGTGTGCAGTATAAGAGTTGCGGATGTATTACGCTGGCTTAATTAAACTCTACCTATTAATGAAGCTTTCGTTTTATTTTCTTGAGCAACGTAAAGGTATTGTCGAGCGACAAAGTAATTACACTACCGCTGGGCTTCTCCGTCGGTTCCGTTCGCGTCTGATACCCCTGTCACACGGGCACTTTCAATCGCGATTGAGTCGATCCGGATCGAGCTCAATCCGGATCGGGCACCTGCTACACGGCAGTTTCAATCGCGATAGAGCTCGATCCCGCTCGAACTCAATCCTGGTTTCTCAAGCGCGATCGAGGCTTCCAAGCGCGATCGAACGAAAGCGGCGATACTCTCGTCCCCGCTCAGTAATGGCACCGAATGTGACAACTTCAACTAACGCCACAAATTGTGTCAAATAACTTGACCCAAATAAGCGTGAGGTAATATTTACATAGTTACGTATACCTACTACCGCGCGAAGTTACCAGACGCCGGCCGCAAGTACATGGTTAGCGCCATCTGGCGAACGCGAGTGCAACCCGTGCAACTTCTCAATCGCGATTGAAACGTGCCGTGTAGCAGCGGCAGTACGCCGAGCGCGCTCGAAAACTCGATCGCGATTCACTTCAATCGCGATTGAAAGTGCCCGTGTGACAGGGGTATTAATTCCGCGTCTGACGGGGCAGAAGTGAGCGAAGGCACAACAAAATTTCACGGAACCGCTGGCGTGTCGCTTTGTCTATTGGACTTTTTATATTACTTTGCGCTACTGCAATAAGAGTGAAGCCCATTTTCGGTGAAATTCCGGACTGTTTTCTCAAGAACGAGCCAAGTAACTGCCACCGTAAAACGCAGTATTGAAAAATGAATAGTGCAGTACGCTTTATGTTTCATAGCGAGTGTTAACAAGCTAGAACTTTAGGCTGAATATTTTCACACGGATATGTGGTAAGGCTTGTATAGGTGCTGTATTTAGTAAGCAGCGTGAATTTAGCATTATAGTGAACTATTTTTTTTTTTACTTATTACAGGCGCTACGACGCACAGGTGTTTCCCGTGGACAAGTGGCGGATGCAGCAGTGACAAGCTTTCCAAGCTGGGCTATTCTACAATAGTGCTGTTCAACAACATATTGTGATCTTGGCAGGTCGGCGAATTACCGGGAATGAGGGTCCTGTTTTCATTTACCTGAATGCTTCTGTTTTGTAGGCATCTCAAGCAGTTAAACGAATGATAATCGGTTCGCGCTTCATGAGCAGCGCTTTTTAAAATTTTTTCTCCACTGTTATTTGTGTTTGCTTTCATGTTTGTGTTCGTATTCTTGCCACTGTTAAGCGAGGTTTCTCGTATATTTGATGAGAATAATAAAAAAGCTACACAGAGAGACCCGGTGTGTTGTGTTGCTCCATTGTTTTTGGCAAGTCACGTATGTATAATTGGTTTGCAAAGTTGATGCAGTTTGCTTATTGTGCCTCGCGGTCCCATTTCTGTTTTATACATGCCATTGTACAGGAAATTATTTAACGAGTGCGCATTAAATAAATAATGCGCACCCGTTTAATAATTTCCTGTATACTGGCATGTATAAAGCAGAAATCGGGCCGCGAGGCAACTCGTAAAATAAGCATTGGTCATAAGGACTGGCCACAAAGCCAAAAATGTGCATGAAAATAGCGTGGGGTCCACCAATTGGCATTATCATGGCAAGGTACTTTGCCAAGCGTTGTCCAATATTGGCCTTCCAGGGCTTGGCCAATTGTTGGCTTGTCACCTTTCCCAAACACCAGCCAATATTGGCGGCCGAGGTATTGCCAAGCTCGGACACATTGGCCACTGATGTTTTGCCATGCTTGGGCTTGGCAATTTCTGCTGCTTGGGAGCTTGACGCGGTACAAGGTGCACTTGCAAGTAGAAATTAAATGACATATTCACATCGGCGCAGCTGTCGCAACTCGCAGCATCCTTTTCGAGTTCCGCAAGACCACAGCGCAGCAATCTTCGCAATCGGATGACAAGGCAGGCGCTGCCTTTCCTCCATGACTGGCGAACGGCGGGCGGGCTGTTGCTAGGACGCCGTTGCTAACGCGACTTCCAATGGCCGCCGAAAACACGTGACTTCCTCCACACTTTTGCCAATGCGCGGGGATAGCTGGGGGCCTCTCCTAAGCTTTTTTTTCCTCCATGCGAGACTCAGACAGAAAGCGATGATGTGGCATTTCCGGAGGCTCACGACAGAGGGCAGCGTAAGTACACTGTGTGTAAGGCATGGAGGAAAGAAAAGTAAAGAAAGAAAAAGGGGAAAGAGCAAAGAAAAAGAAAAGAAAAGGAAAGAAAAGAAAAGGAAAGGAAAGAAAAGAAAAGAAAGAAAAGGTATTTTTTCCTCCATGGTGTAAGGCCCCTACGGTGAACGGAGATGTTTCGGCGCCATGTTCGAAGTGCGCTAGATCACGGGAGGCCTTGAAAACGGCTGTCGACCCGAGCGTGCGCAGTTCGCGGGCTACCGGCGTTCCGCGGGAAAGCCTAAACCGGGACGTTAGCGGAAGGAGGCAACCCGAGTCTCTTGAAACGGCGGTTGCTTCTCCGGACGCGAGTTCAGAACCTAGCAATGCTGGGGCAGAGCCGGCAGTCGAGACACTGAACGATGTTCACGGTGCAGCTAAGCGTAGTGACGGCGCCGCAACGGAGCGAGTCGCTAGCGTTCCACCGGAAACTCAGATACGCGATGTCAGGCAACGGCCAGCCGAGCACGTAGCCATTCCGGTGTCGCCTGGGGTTGAGCCGTCTTCTGAGACCGGGCCGCCCGTGCCTAAACTGGCCTTGACAGCCGGAAAGGGGAGCGAAAACACCCTACGGTGTTCGCTTGCAGACGGTGTCGCAAAGAAATGCGGCCAGAGCTCTCTTACGCTCCTGCCAAGTGGCAGAGCCGCACGCTCGCTTTGCGCCGGGTCTCAGCGGACCACGCAGCGGCCGAGAACGAAAGCGCACGCCTTGCTCGAGCGGCGGAAATTAGAGCAGTGTCCTCCTCGCGCTCGAGACACGTCTCGGAAGAGGGCCGATGCCCTCTCGACCGGTCGCAGTCGCTTTCAGAAAGGAGGCACATCTAAAGTGCGGTACAAATTGGGGAAAGCTCCGGGGAATGACAAGAGCTCAAATGGCAGCTCTCTGCGCGAGAAGTGGCCTGTAGGCGCCGGACTTTCTCAAGTTCATTGTTTTTCCTGGCGCAGGTTTCGCCCTTTACGATTACGTTTGTTGTGTGTGTGTGTGTGTGTGGGACATTTCTAATCACGCGAAATGTCACCTTTCAAGTTTGTGCACTTTCAAGTTTGTGCACTTGCACTTTCAAGGCCAAAATATAACTAGAGTAGGTAGTTATTCGCGTATTTTTGTGCAACTAAAAGCCTGGTAGATCTTCAGTGTGGATTTGTCTTCGCACTTGCCAGCGATGCGGTTGTGTCTTCCTGTGTTGTTCTGTTGCTTGCCTGAGCAAGACAGAGATGTTCTTGGGGAGCCACTACTCGTCCAGTGACCGGCCCGTTGAAACTCCAGCACGGTGTCGTACAGCCCAGGCATGGAGTCGAGCGTCTGCCGAGCACTTCACTTCGAAAGCATCCCTCCGGACAACGGTTGAAGACCCTTATCCATCGGGATCTCGGACCCCCGGCGGAGAAGCTGTTACGAATCGGCCAGCGCCGCCGTACTTTCCCGCATCACTCCTCGGCTGTGCGGCGAAGCCACTGCGTGCGCCTTTCAGCCGTCAGGCGCCACCACGTCGGGGACTCACCATTCGAGTTTCGACAAGCCGAGCCAGACGCCTCGCTTTCAACGCGCTTCAAGCTCCGGCAGTTGCCAGCGGCGAGTCGAGACTTGTTCAAGGACACAGAGGCACCGCGATCTCAGCGGAGTCCTCCTCTCTCCCCTCTCTCGGACTCAACGTGCCCCGAGGCTACCGACGACTCACGAACTCTGGAAAGAGCGTTGTGTGTGTCTGTGACGTTCGTGGCGTGTTGCGGCTTGTTGGCGTTTTGACCGTTACGGCTTTTGGGTAAAAATAGAAGCCGCCCAAGCGCTGTAATCCATTCCTGTTAGAGCAGCGAATCCATGCTGTCACTCTGCTCGAGTCCTGTATTGTAACCTCGCCCGTCGGGGCATTGTTTTTTTGGCTTCGGCTCACCTCTCGCTATGAAGTAAACAGTCAGGTTAGCCTACAGCTTCTGGACGTCTTCACGGCTGCAACAGCGGCTGGCCGCTCGCTTTACGCTACGCTACCACACGTATGCCGGAGGCGATTGGACCTCTTCCCGGCTGCAGTCGGCCTTCCCGGTTGCAACAATCCCCAGTTTATTAACGTTGTGAGATCATATTGTAAGGTAACTACGTCACTCGGATTATCTTTTGTTCTGTAAACCACGCAGAGATCGGCGAAAAGACAGGTATACGGGTCAATATTGTTTGGCATATTAAGCAACTAAAACGAGAAATTTCCCCTACGTTTCTCGGGATATTTGGGGAAGCGACACAGAGTTTATGCCTCAAGAACTCAAGCTTGCTAAAAGTAGCTGAAGACGGCGCACAGAACAACACAACCAAAGCACACAAAGTACACAACACAACCTCACGATTAATGCTTGAAGGGATAGCGTTGCTACAGTGTAGGCCAGCGTAAGAGTCCAACGTCGGTGAAAGGGATGTACACCTGCCAACGTGGAGGCGTGCGGCTCCGACAAGCTAATATTTTAAAGTAAAGTGTATGGTTGGGCAAGTTGTAACGAGTTGACGGTATAACTACGGCGCGGTGGACAAAACACGAAAGGCCGATTGTGCCTTTTCCTGCATGCTGTACCACGAAGCTGATTTTCCTAATCGTTTTTCGGAGGCCCCCAGAATCCTTATCATTGTGATGCGGAATAAAGATTCTATTCTATTCCATTCTATTCTATCCCATAAACTATCGCGAGATTTTAACTCTGCTCATTTGAAGAGAAATGTGGCTAAAATTCCTATTTTTACTATAGAACACTCAACTATCCATTTGATCTGACTCTAAACTCAAGACATCTGCAGCCCGACTGTGAAGTAAGAGGCACCTAGAATCACACAATGGTTCACGAGGACATCGTCCAATGCTGGGTTTTCGCGAACTGCCACAGAGTAGAACCAGCTGTAATTATCACACATTGCAAGTCTCGATGCCATCAAATTCTGCTGATGTGTATTTTTGTGCACAAATTTATCTTACTCCCCTCCTGCTTGGGTCCGTAAATGGACCGGCAGTGGACCTAAGTGGACCTAAATGAATAAATATATGTATATGTTCTGGATTTCGTTTACCACGTTTTGGGGAGTTGTCTGCATCGGGAGGAAAAGAACGGGGTTAAAAGATTCCCTACACGGTGCAGGCTCACACTTTCGAACGCGTAGTCGCATCGTCTGTTCAAAGTCATTCTTACAACTCAAGCGGGGTTCCGTCTTCGTGAGGCGCAGGGTACTCAAAGTGCGCCCGACGGTCAGCGGACTTTCGCCACTGTACAGCCGTGAGCTGAAGTAAACGGACCGCGGGAGCGGTGGCCAAAACTAATCGCTGCGCCGCCTGGTTACGCGGCGCCTGCGGTCGAGACCGCGCACAGCGCAGGCGCGGCCTACCAGCACAGCACGCATGCCGCTATCGCTCGCGTCTTCGCGACTGCATCTTGCTTCGATAACTCAGCGCCAGGGGAATCAGCCCGCACAGTTAGAGGCACACCACCGGGCACCGCCCTATCATTGAAAACGATGCGACTCACCTGATATGCGACAATGGTGCTACGCTGCCCCACATAGCGTGCTGTGGCTGCGTTGGGCTCGTAGCCTTGTCACCCGTCCGTTGGCGATCGGCGTCCGCAGCCAGCCAGCACGTGCGCCCCTCCCCCGCTCCCCCTCGCTCTCAACAACAGGTGCGGGCGCGCATGCGCGTGCTCCGGCGCTGAAAGAGGCGTTGCAGCAGCAGGTGCTACCTCCTCTCCCTCTACTGCGCGCGCTACGAATATAAAGCGGGTATCGGCGCGGCTCACTCCATTCTACTCCTGCGCTCTGTTCTGCTTACTCTCGAGTTTGGTCGTCGTCGAAGTTCATAAGCGATGGAAGCAACACCTTCCACCAGTACCGCGACGCGAGCCAACGTCAGCGTTGCAGTACCAGTTCAAGACATCGTGCCATCCTCTTCATCGACGGCGGCAGAAGACAAGGCGGCGAGATAATAAAGATCCAACCGATTGCCCCGCAGAGAGGGTGGGGTGCAAACGATGGCAATAAATAACACGTTACGTACTTACGTCTCTCGTCTCTCTCTCTCTCTCTCTCTCGTCTCGCAACCCAACTACCCAACCCCTACGACAACAACAACTACAACTACCACCGCCAACTACCACAACCTACGCCACGTGACCACCCCCAATGCTCTGCATTTACTCGTGTCCCTCGCGCCGGGACACGCGGAGTACATTTTTTTTTATTCCTCGGTATCACGATTGATTGATTGATTGATTGATTGATTGATTGATTGATTGATTGATTGATTGATTGATTGATTGATTGATTGATTGATTGATTGATTGATTATAGGGTTTAACGCGCCGACGCAACGCAGGCGATGAGGCGCGCCGTAGTGGAGGGCTCCGGATTAATTTTGACCACCTGGGGATCTTTAACGTGCGCCGAAATCTCGCACACACGGGCGCTTTTGCTTTTCGCCTCCATCAAAAAAGCGGCCGCTGCGGCCGGGAAACGAACCCGCGACCTTGTGCTCAGCAGCAGAACGCCTTAGCCACTGAGCCACCGCGGCGGGTTTCCTCGGTATCACAAGGTCGCAGCGGGAAAGCATTGCAGTAAATACATCCGGAAAAAGTGACCAACCAACGTGGGTGCTTTCTGTTTGCTCGAGATGGTGTACGGGCTATTTTGCTTGCTTTGATATACTTGCGCCCGATGCAGGGAAGACAGGCTTCCGGAACTAAATCTAATTGAAAAATGTAGTTTGCTTGCGTTTCGATAGTCGCTGGGCATGCAAGGATAGGTTCAATGGTATCTCATATAGCAATATAGTTTTTGAACATTCAATGTATGTTTCGGTGCCTCGAACTTTAAACAAATACGAAGCTGGATTTTCCCGAGCAATTGTGAAATGGCACATATGCCGCATACGGCAAACGAAGTTTCGTAAAGCAATGCAATACATACCTAAACGCACATGTATTTGCAAAACCTTAGCATGTAAGCTTAGAATAAATAATATTTCGAGTTCGCTGATATTCTCGGGAGGCTGTAATTTAGAATCTATGCTCAAAACCGACAAAGATGGTGTTTTGTCTTATTTTCTTCGACTGCACAGTAAATTTTCTCTGCTTCATTTTGTACTTCAATATACGACGCGGGAGTGTCATGGGGGGGGGGGGGGGGGGGGGCGTGCAAAAAAAAAAAAGCTACAAGCACGAGATCGCGCCAACTCTGCCAGCGGAGCCGCGTTGCCGCCGATTGCGACAGCGCACCGTTTCCACGGGTGTGTTGACCAGCAGACAGCAAAAGGGTGGCGCGGTTCCCCTCGCGCAATTTTTCGGAGCGTGAGACAATAGAGAAGAAGCGAGCGACAGCGGCATGTGTGCTGTACTGCTAGGCTGCGCCTGCGCTGTACGCGGTCTCGACAGCAGGCGCCGCGCAACCAGACGGCGCAGCGATTATAACCGACCACGGGAGCTAGCTCCCGTGGTCGGTTTACTTCAGCTCACGGCTGTACGTTTCATGAAACGTACGGAAACCATTGCCTTCCCGCAAAAACGCAGCGTGTAGACACACATGAGGTGGTGCCACAGGAGAAGGCATCAGCACAGCTGCGCTCGGCTAAAGCAAGCGTGGAAGGACATTGCGCTAACGGCAACACTCACCTCGTACGACTTGTCTCCGAATGGCAGGGATTGCCCGTAGTAGCGGTGTTCAGCAAACACGATAAGAGCTTTGAACTCTGGCGCCCAATCCCACATGATGCCCTGTAATGATAAAAACGATTTGTGGTTCCAATCAAATACCTTCTCTCACTTGTCTCTGGCAGTCCGGCAATTTCTGGCATAGTTATCGTAGCCACTCGGACAGACACAAATCGAGATTCGATAATGAGAGCATACCGTGCATAATGTAACATTGAAACCGTCTTCCGCAAAGAAATCGTTTGGTCCGCGATTCTCGGCAGTGCTGACGTACAAAGCAGGGAACTCATGTTTATGGCCAAAGAACCGAGAGAAAGCTGTGCTAACAGGTTGATGGTCAAATAAGTACCGTGAGCATTTTTTGAAGTTCTCTGCAGGGGCTTATCCCTCCTAGTTTGGGAACTCTGGAGAAATATCGATAACGACGAGGCTGTTGCCAGGAAGAGCTAGGCAGAAGCCAGGGGGACCTGGGATCCATGAGTGTACAGTCATCGCTCGGGTGCGGCTTCTGCCAACCTGCGTCCATAGCTAACCAAAGTCTAGCCCTCGTTCGAGCCCTCGCAGCCACAACCAGTCCGCGGCAACCGTTTACCCTTCGTCCGAGCCCGCACCGCAGCATCCTGACGGCGGTGAACGACCAGCCCTTCCTTGAATCCCTACCCAGCGAAGGACGACGAGCCGTAGGCGAGATCGAACCAGGTTGAATATACAAACAATTTCGTACGTCTACGCCTCCATCTCGTGGTGCCCAGTGTGGACCCAGGGCCAGTTTAAAGGGGCCGTGCAGAAAAAATGCAAGTTTGTTTTATTTGAAAGATTTCGTGTTTTGTGGTGCCCCTGCGCTTGTCCGGAAGCAAACCGTACTTTATTCACTGGCAAATTATTCAACTTAAATTTTTTATTCTCCCGCCAAATCGTGTGTTTTCGTGGCGTTTGCAATGATTTCATATGTGCTGGGGAGCCTTGTTTACCGTTAGTCAACCTAGATTGCGCTACCATACCGCGCCGGGCCTTTTACTGGCTTTGTTTCTGACCGTATTTCCACCTGGCTGGTTTTTGATAAGGTAGGAAAAAAATTCGCGCCAATCCACCCCGTGAATGTCGGAAAGCAAAGCTGTAAACGGCACACGTAACGATTACCCATGCGACGTCACTTAAATTCACTCACTTCGCTATAGAAATATCGAAACCAGAGAGAAGTTAAGTGCGCTTAACCACACCCTTTATTACTTCGAAGAAATATTCTTAGTACGCATAAATCAATGCATGATCCATGGACGGTGGCTGGTACAGTTGTATCGGTGTAGCCCGTGAGTGGAAACTCTTTTTTATAAAATGAAAGGAAGCTCGAATCCGTTGTTCGACTATCTCATTTCTTCCTCTCTGTCGCCGCGGACGGAGGGTACGAGACCGACGAGATCGGCCCATACAATCCGGCTCCTTCCCACACCAGACGCGTATTCACCTAATGCACCCGAAACGCTACGAAACCGGATGTAAATTTCGCTGAGAAGTAGGATTCCCGGCCGCGGCGGCCGCTTTACTGATGGAGGCGAAAAGCAAAAACGCCCGTGTGTACGAGATTTCGGCGCACGTTAAAGATCCCCAGGTGGTCAAAATTAATCCGGAGCCCTCCACTACGGCGCGCCTCATCGCCTGCGCTGCGTCGGCGCGTTAAAACCCTACAATCAATCAATGAAAGCAAAGGGGAGGTTGTGGTAGGTTATTGAAACAGATAAAGAATTTGGAAAGAAAGAAAGAAAGCGCAGAAAAAATGCGCGCCAGGTGGGATCCGAACCCACGATCTCCAGTATACCGGTCTGGTGCGATAAGCACTACGCTACCGGAAGGGCAATCCCCCCCCCCCCCCTTCCCCCGCTTTCTGGGGTATTTATGTCAATGTAATTATTTCCTGTGCTTGGGGGTGGTAGCCAGCGCCACTCTGACTTCTCGGGGTGAAGGGGACCTTTTTTTTTAATCCCCGCGCCGTGACTCGAGTGTCTACGACATGTCGAGAGTGGTCAACCAGCGTTAAACCCTGGAGTCACGGCCCGGACGGGGTGTAACTCGTCCTTTCTTGCTTATTCGCGAGGATCAGCGATCAGAGCTTCTCGATAAGTATTCAAAATGCGTAGGTTTCCCTGCAGTATTTTTGAGATGCTCCTATGAAGACTCAACAGTCTAATACTATGTACCAAGCAGCGGCCTCTACACGCTCATCGCACAGCAGGAAACAAAGCGGCTTTCTTCTGTATCTTTCGTTGTCTTGTATCGGATTAATGTTTCTTGCTTTTTTTCTGCCCAACGCATTAATTTTTCTGCGCCCTCACCAACTTCTTATTAGGAGGTTTCGGGATGTTTGGGAGCCTCACAAAGGTCGTGTGGATATTTCCTTCATTTTGTATGGCATACATTCCCTTCTTCACAAGTTGGCTTTCATTACGGCTGCGTGCAAGAAGGTGCATATCCGCAGCGTGCTTTGTTTATTCACATGTAAATACAATGAGAAGGTTTGTGCTATGTCACCGCGATCGCGCCCTAAACAATGTGGTCCACAGTACTCGAAGGCGGCTTTTGTGCTCCGAATTTCTATCGTAATTATATCGTTATCATAACGAACTGACTCTCAACTCGAACAATGATGACATGATTACGGTGTTGAAGGCATGACATACTCGCTAACTAACGTAATAAATAGTATACCTGCATAATTACAAGACTCGAAACCGAAGAAGAATTCCAAGTATATCTTTATTGCTTTTCAACCCTTCCAGGCGCGAAGAACAAATCCTATTCTACTCGGAATGGCGTTCTATGATTTGAAGAAAATTACTTTACTCTCTTGTCCTGGACTAATGACACGGCCCACTAATCAGATCTATTTTATTGTTAAACAAAGTTTTCCCCTCCTCCCCTTACTCCTCCAGTATTCCTAGAGAGAGAGAGAGAGAGAGAGAGAGAGAGAGAACGCAGTTTAATGGTACTGACGAGGTCTGTCCAACAGATAGACTAACATGCTACGTCAGGTGAATAATGACACAAATGAAAAAAAAAATGACAAGCGGTCTGTAGACAGAGTTCAGTAGTTCAAGGTAAAAATGAAAGAAGTGTTAAAACACACTAGAGAAATGTTCTAACGCATTGGGGAAATGTTCGCTTTCAATTTTAGCAGAGTTGAGGCAACCGCGGAGCGACAACACGTGGTCATGAGATCACTAGGTCAGGTTAAAAATAAAAGAAGGCGTAAACACGCAATGGCTGAATGTTTACTTTGAATTTAAGCGCAGTTCAGGAAACTGCGGAGCGACCACGAGCAATCATAACACTTTGACAGCCAACCTAGTAGTCACGGTGATCACACCCCGAAATGTTCGCTGGGACACCACTAAGTGCTTGAGAGCGCAAAGGTGACGGTCACGGTTCTGTAGCACATGTCGAATCAATGCTCGGCACTGTTAAAATCTGTGAACTAGGCCTGAACTGCGAAGGAAGCTTAGGAAGGCCCTCGTCGCACGTGAAGCCATCTTTGCGCATGACCAGGGGCCAAGCACATCATTCAACGTAAGATACGATGTGGGTAGCCTGCCCAAAGTCACTGTCAAGGAGCGTCTTGGTTCGTCATATCGTTTACACACACATACGACATGGTAAACATCTTCGGGACAGTTCCAGTCCCGACAGTTAACAGTTTTCCTATAACGCATATCCGAATATCGGGAAGATATGGCTGTGCAAAATATTCCGAAATATCCCTCCAGGTCTTAACAAACATATATGTGTTACTATAAATTTAACGAAGACGTGACTCGTTTTGCTCAATAAACCTCCATACTGGTTAGATGCATGGTATAGAATCAGCACGCGCGTATATACGCACTGGGTTATTTGGAACTCAACCTACAGTTTTTGCAGTCTATAGTGCATGTCGGCAAACTTTCATTCCTTGACAACGTAAAGTGATGTGACAAAACGCATTCGAGCGTTCGTCAAGGTTGCAAAAACTGTGTTACCTTACATATGATTACCGGGAATCGTGATGCCTTCTGCCAAAGCCGACAGCCCTGAAGGCCTAGAATTTGTTTTCGTCTTCCATTTTCGCTGTTGTCGGTTCTTAGCAGCTGACTGTTCCTTTTGTTCGAATGCTTACATGAGAAGCTGACGCCTAGCTCCGACTCTTCGCGTTCCGCACAGGACCGGCTTCGCAAGGAATGGGTTGGCGCCAGCAATGTTTCTCCCGTAGCGGTATCCAAAAACTATCCTTTAATTGACACCATGAGCTAGTTTATGCGATTTTAAGCCTATTGTTATGATAAAAAGTTACCCACACGCCAATTCTGGTGCTGACAAGCAACAGACGTTCACCGAGCGCAAAGACCGAGCGATCCTGAGTGAAGCAGACGACAGATGCGAGAATCCCTATGCTGACGTCACGGAGGCGCGCTTCGCAGCGCCGCCTGTGTTCGCGCTCACCGCCAGTAGGGAAACGAAACATTCGTGGACAGCTTTGAAAAAAAGGTCAGTTAGTCCCCAGTCCGTGGAAGCTCGTACGGGTCCGTCTGAGTGAAATGGTCCCGAAAGTTTGCGTAGAAACCGATTTGCGCCTCGTAAAGAACCACAGGCAGAGAAGGATTTATTACGTCACCGCAGCCAGGGGGCAGTTGCCATGCGGACCGTCCCGCCCCGCCTCCCTCCCCCCTTCCCCCCCCCTCCCGGTTCCCTCGTCTAAAAAATGCCGGCACAACGCGGCTCCCTTCAGGGACGGAGGGGATGTGTTCTACGAACTTAAAAGAGCAAAAAAAATATTGAATGACCACTCGTTTCCCCCTCCCCCAAAACACTTCAGGGTGGTTAGGTCAGTTTCGAAAGCAACTCAATCTCCCTGTGGTCTCATTTATTCCTTCGGCAAACGTCCGAAATTTATGTATAAAGAATGATTCTCTTTGTTCCCGCTCGTATGTGGTGCGGAAGCCGGACTGAATTAAGACGGCCTGTACTTTTCCAGGAGTCGGAGATGCCTAGACAGCGGAAGGTCGGGGAGGCCCTTCACGTGTGACCGGTGATTTTTAAACCTTTTGCGGAAACATATTTTTGTTTGGCCAATTTATTCCTCCTCACAGACAAGGCAACGGAGTTTGTAGATTACATTAGGGGTGTAACAGTTGAGGCTGTCTTTGATTTCATATTTAGACGTTGACCTAGTGGCCTGGGCAACATTAGTGGCCTCCATGTGGGGGCAAAGCTTACAGCGCGGCTTGTCGCATGGCCGGAAGCCCAGAGTTCGCTCAGGTACTTCTCTGTTTTTGCCCTGACCAAAAGGTCCTTCAAGTTTCTGGCCCGTCTGTACACAGCACGGGGGGGCCGCTGAAAATCAGCCGACAAGCGCTCACTCTGCCTTATGATATTAAAATGTCGTCTCAAGATGTTGTTTACTTGCGAAGTTTCGGACGAGTACGTAGGGACTGAGTTAGTCTCATGGTGGGTTTCTTTTGGGGTTTCAGTCAGAATGTCTTCTCTTTGTAAATTGCGGGCTCGGTTAATCGCATCGTCAATAATTTCTTCGGGATATTTCTGACCATTCAGGGAGGTCCTTAGCTCCTTAGCATGTTTTTCGAAATCGTCCCGTCCAGAGCATGTCCCGTCCCGTCCAGGGCGGGACGGGACCTCGCCCTGTATCGTCGCGTCCAGGGCGATGTGTCCAAATTGTTGACGATTGCTGGTCTGTTATAACGATTTTGCGGTGTGGTGATGTGGAGAGCAACCCTGGTCCAGACCTTGAGGAACCTATAAATACTATACTAGCTGAACTAAAGCAATCTAAAGAGGAACAAAAGAAACGCGGCACCACACTTTCAGATATTAACAAAAAACTTTCCAAACTAGACGAAGTATTAAAGGTATCAAAGGCGAACGAAGAAAAAATAAAGAAGCTGGAGGGAAGAACAGAGCGCGTAGAAAAGGCTCTGACAGGACAAGACAAAAAGCTTGTCGATTACGAAGATCGTTCGAGAACGAATAATTTGGTCGTATTCGGCATACCGGAAGGACCAGACGAAAACAGAGAAATTCTGGAAGACAAAGTTATTTCTAAAGTTTTCCAAGACACCCAAAAGGTCACAGTTACTTCCGTGAGCGCATTCATAGAATTGGCCGGGTGAATGAACAACGCCCAAGGCCGGTCATTGTGCGGTTGTACAATTACAACGAAAAACTTTCGCTTTTCAGGAAGTGTAGCATACTAAATGATTCTGGTGTATCAATATCTCACGACTTCTCGCAAGCAACACCTCAGCTACGAAAAAAGCTCTGGAAAACAGTAAAGGACAACAGAAGTCAGGGTGATCAGACGTACTTAGTTTATGATAAGCTATACATCAATGATGACGTCTACGTATGGGATGAGCGTCAAAACTGCAGAAACTCCTGCGCAGCGCTGAGTGCTCGGAGGATTGACATCACGATGACGAGCAAATCTTAGCGCACAAGCGGCTTCGCTTGATAAAACTTAATGCACAGAGCCTGCGCAATAAACAAGAACAGCTTGAACACGTTCTGCTATCCTATGACCCTCACATAGCCGTCATTTCAGAGACCTGGTTGCACCCTGACGATCCAGATAGTTGTGTGTTTCCGCCTTCATATACGTGCTATCGTAAGGATCGTAAAACAAGGGGTGGTGGCACTGCAGTTCTTGTCAAAAGTGGTGTGCCGTCGTATCGATTGCCTAAGATTGATGTCTACCACGAGAGTGTGCTTTGCAAATGTGAATTTTTAGGAAACCAAATCATCGTCGTAGGTCTGTACAGACCGCCCAATGCTGAGCCAGATTTTTTGTTAAAACTTTACGACCAGCTAAACCAGTATCGTAACCAACTTCGTTTCATTGTTGGGGATTTCAATCTGCCATGTATCAAGAAACGCTAAAGTGCGGCCCCACAGACATGCCGAATGCTGAAATTTTGCTTGACATGCTCTTGGCGTTTAATCTGACTCAAACCGTTTTGCTTCCCACTCGGGTGACAAGCAGTACATCTTCGATTCTAGATCTCGTCTTGTGCTCCTCAACTATAACTAATATTACCACGGAAATTTGTGAGAGAATTTCAGATCATAAGTTGGTATACTTTACGTCATTACTCCCACGTCAATCCAACCCACCCCAATGCAAATCTATTATTATAAAGCAGTACACATGCGCAGATGATGAAAATATAACTAATTATCTCGAAGAAGCCAGTCTTTTGTTTGATGATAGTGATGACGTTAATACATTATGGACAAAGTTCACAGCTCAATGTAATTTCTGTATACAACATTTTATTCCAGATAACGTGAAAAAAGTTGGCAGGACGAATCCGTGGATAAATAGAGAAATAATTCATGTGAAGCGCAAATTAAAACGCTTGCGGAAACGTTCCAATGCTGTTCAAGCAGACATTTGTGATTTGCAGGCTACATTAAAGTCCAAATTAGCTGCTTCTAGGAATCACTACTTTAATGTGACACTCAATTGTTTTGTATCTGAAAGTCCCTCTAAATTTTGGCAATTTTTATCGAATAAGGGTGGCACGAGGCTTGATCAAATCGGCAAAGGTGATCGTGTACTTACTGATCCAAGAGAAATGGCTGAGGTGTTTAACTAGTATTTCCAAAGTGTGTTTTCAATGTCAGATCCTTTAAACGGTGGTGTTTGTGAAAATAGTGATTGTGGTGTCATTCGGGTTTCTTTGGAAGGTGTCACCGAATTGCTTTTGCGATTGGATCAGAAAAATCGACAGGCCCTGAGAATATCCCTTCCGCGTTTCTCAGACGTTACGCTACACAGTTAGCCAGGGCCCTTGTAGTCATTTTTCAGAAATCCATTTCATCTGGTGCGGTACCTGATGATTGGCGTATTGCACGTGTGACTCTTGTGTTTAAGAAGGGTAACCGTCTCAATTTTTGTGACTATCGGCCCATCTCTCTCACCTGTCATTGTTGTAAATTGCTGGAACATATTAACGCAAAATACCTCCATAACTTTCTTCAATCCCAAAAATATTCTCACTGAACACCAACATGGTTTCCGACGAGGCCTTTCTACTACTACGCAGTTATTAACTACAATTAATGAATTTGCGAAGGCTCTAGATGGTGGTAGACAGGTTGACGTTATCTTTTTTGACCTCTCGAAGGCATTCGATAAAGCTCCACATAAAAAATAATAAATAAACTGAAATCAATGGGCGTTCCTTCAGATATAACAAACTGGGTCACATCTTACCTACTAAACCGTAAACAGTATGTAGAGATTGAGGGATCGCGCTCGCGTTTTTTAGACGTTTTTTTCCGGAATACCGCAGGGGTCCGTACTCGGTCCCGATTTATTTAACATTTATATTAATGGTTTGGCTGAAGCAATAGATACCAGAGTATCAGTTAAACTGTTCGCAGACGAATGCATTCTTTTCAAAGTCATTAACTCAACGGCAGATCAACAAGTTTTAAACAGAAATATCGGTAACTTGGAAACTTGATGTTCTGAGTGGAACATGGTAATTAATCTAGAAAAACTGCTCATTTGTGTATCACCAACAAAATCAACAAGTTTCAATTCAAATATGATATAAAAGGGTCGCAGATTACACAAGTGGAAGAATATAAATATTTGGGTGCAACAATTACCTCAAGCCTCAACTGGACAACCCATATAGTAAATGCATGCTCTTCCGCACGTAAAAAACTACGGCTTCTAAAGCATCGATTACCTAATGCCCCCAGTTCCTTAAAGCTTAAAGCTTACAAACCAATGGTAAAACCGTCCTTGGAGTACGCCTCCGTAGTATGGGACCCTCACACAAAAAGCAATATACAAAAGATAGAAAAAATTCAGCGCCTGGCAGACCGTTTTATTTACAGTAGGTATAGACGCCGCGATTCCCCCTCTGCGATGTTGCAGTTGGCAAATCTTGAACCCCTTGAGAACAGACGACGAGCTGCTCGACTTAACTTACTCCGTCTAATATATTTTTCTAAACTAGAAGTAAAGCCAGAAAATTACATGGTAAAAGATTCTTCCCGGCCTTCCCGTCACAAACAGCTGCAGCATCAAGCCAATCTTCGCAAGAACTAATATATACAAACACTCTTTTTCCCGAAATCAATCACTGACTGGAACGTGTTGCCCCGAAATTCTACTCTTCTTTCCATTCCACCATAAAACGCGCCTTGTTTCCTGACTTTCGCAATACTTCTTTGATTTAACAACATATTGTGTGCCTAAGAGTGTGGTGATTTGCTTATGGGTTGTGTTGCAGTGGGTGTACTCAACCCTATGGAAACGAATAAAATTTGATGGTGATTTCCATGTATTTGTTATATTTGATGTATCCTAGTAACAATTTTGTTGTAACTTTGTTGTACCTTTGTTTTACCTTCGAACTTGCTGTACCTTTCCTGCTTGGACCTTAAATGGTTCGCAGTATATGATAAATAAAATAAATAAATAAGTAAATATCCTGCTGTACCGGTGTGCTTGTGAGTAAGGTATACTTGTTTTACAATGGAGGGTATGGCTGCTGTAGAAGTGAAGATATCGTTGGCGGTCAGTGGGCTTCCTGTACAATGTTGTTGAGACTCTCCCTTGGTCCAATATGAGCGTGAGATCCAAAATATTTGTGGTTTCAGTTGATATCCCATAGGTCAGTTTGATTGACGGATGCAGAGAGTTCATTTCTGAGATAAATTCCCAGAGGCTTACCTCATCATTATTCCAAATTAAGAAGATGTCATCGAGGAATCGTTTATAAAGGATAGGTTTTGGACAGCATTTTGCAATAAACTCTGGTTCTAATGACGCCATAGAGATATTGGCGTATGTAGGTGCCATTTTGGTACACATGGCTGTGCCGTTAATTTGGAGGTAGCTATTGTCGAATTCGAAGGGATTGTACTCAAGGACGAGGTGGAGGAGGGTTTTCAATGTTCCAGCGGTTACATCCAAGCAGAAATTAGAGTCACCGTAGCATGAGACTGCGCTAAGGATGCCATCAGAGTGAGGAATGTTAGTGTACAGGGACGTAACATCCATGGTGACGAGAAAACTGCCGGTTGGGACCTCGAGGCCCGAAACTCGCGGAGAGGCCTGTATCCTTTAAGTATGATGGGAACGTCTGGGGGATGTCTAATTAGGTGGTCAATGAAACTAGATATTTTTGTCTGTTGCCATTCCATTGCTGGATACAATGGGGCGACCGGGATTGTTTTCTTTGTGTATTTTAGGTAGGAGATAGAAACGCCCCGGCTTAGAATGTCGGGGTAGCATCGCTCCATACATCGGATCGGTTATTTTCTCATTACGCAGCAAGGACTTTAATGTATGGCCAGTTTCAGCTTCAAATTGCAATGTTGCGTCGTCTGTGAGCTTGCGGTAGAATGTCTCCTCAGCTAGCTGTCGCTGTCCCTCGTTTAGATAGTCAGTCTTGTTCATAATTACCACGGCCCCGCCTTTGTCTGCAGGTTTTATTACAATGGCAGTATCCTCACTCAGGCAGTTCAGTGCTTCACGCTCGTCCCTAGCGAGGTTGCCGCAGATGGGCAACCGTTTTTTTGAACTTTCTGATTATATTTTTTTGCACGGCCGAAATGTATAGATTCAAGTGCTTATCCCGTTGCTCGTTTGGTGTCCACATTTTGTCTGAGGGGGCTGGAAGTAATTTTTTGCTTTCAGTTGGACGCCCGTGAAAGCATTCCCGAAGGCGCAGGTTTCTTGCAAAGTTGTCCAGGTCCTGATATAGTTCCACTTCATTAACATTTCCCGATGAAAGACAGAATTTTAGGCCCTTTGACAGTAATTTGATTTCCGCTGGAGAGAGCTCTCTATCTTGAGATGTTCACAACGTTAGAATGCGAGTGTTTGCGCTCAGCGGGAGAGGGCTGTTTATTTGGGACGTTCAAAACGAGAGAGCACTTAAGGCTGTTTTTTGGGTGGCATATAGTCTCTAGTCCCCCACGGTCCTCCCCCTCGGCAACCACCACCATTCCCGCGAATCGAAATTTTGTCTCGTTCGCATTTTTTTTTGCCTTTTGGTTTTCCGCAATTTTGTGTTTTTTATCTTCGTATCTTTCCAGTTCAGATTGCTCCGGATTAAAGAGAATAGCTTTCTGGCGTTTTACGAGTGCAGCTGATCTGAGTTTCTCGGCCTTCCGACTGCTGTGCTTTGTAACCAATTTCGTCAGGCTCACAGCCGCGTCATTTAGGATCCTTTCCCACTCCTTTCTCTCGGTGCCACTAAACGTAGACATTGAAGGTGACAACCGGAGCTGAAGACCCTTTGGTGCTGAAATATTCTTCACGTAGGAATTTAGATAGGAGGCATGTGAGGTAAATCGTACTTTTTTTTCTACAGTTTTACGTAATGACAGGAATAATTTGGACCACTTCACGCCAGAGCGGACCCCACCTGAGCGCCGAGCTGTCAATTCCTCGCACCCGATGGCCCCGCCCGAGTCGCCTGGGCGTAGCTGAGTCGGCCGGCCGGCAGCGCTGCAGGCCAATCAGCCGCCGCAGCACCCGGCGTGGGGCGTAGCGGGGACCTTCGGCGAGCGCCGCCCACGATTTGGAAGCTCAATTCGTCTTTTTGTGGCTGTGGGAACCTCTGCGGCAGCACAGGAAAGTCCAAAAGCCCGTTGATGGCCGAGGTATCCGCACAATCTGAGGCGTAGACCTTTTTGCTCAGGGCAAAAACAGACGTTTCTGAGCGAACTACAGGCTGCTGGCCATGCGGCAACCCGTGCTGTAAGCTTTGTCCCTACATGGAGGCCACTAATGTTGCCCGTGCCACCAGGTCAACCTCTAATATGAAATCAAAGAAAGCCTCAACTGTTACACCCCTAATGTAATCTACAAACTCTGCTACCTTGTCTGTGAGGAGGAATATATTTGCCAAACAAAAACACCTTTCCGCAAAAGGTTTAACAATCACAAGTCACACGAGAAGGCCCTCCCCGACATTCCGCTGTCTAGGCATCTTCGACTCCCGGGTCACTCGTTTGCAAAAATACAGGCCGTCTTAATTCAGTCCGGCTTCCGCACCACATACGAGCGGGAACAAACAGAATCATTCTTTATACATAAATTTCGGACGTTTGCCGAAGGAATAAATGAGACCACAGGGAGATGGAGTTGCTTTCAAAACTGACGTAACCATTCTTAGATGTTTTGAGGGAGTACGAAACGAATGGTCATGCAATATTTTTTTTGCTCTTTTACACATCCCCTCCGCCCCTGAAGGGAGCCGCGTTGTGCCGGCATTTTTGAGACGAGTGGGACCGTGGGGGGAAGGGGGGGGGCGGGTCTGTCCGCGTGGCATCTGCCCCTCCGGCGGCGGTGACGTAATAAACCCTTTTCGGCCTGTGGTTCTTTACGAGGCGCAAATTGGTTTCTACGGAAACTTTCCGGACCATTTCACTCAGACAAACCCGTACGAGCCTCCGCGGACTGGGGACTGACTGACCTTTTTTTCAAAGCTTTCCACGAATGTTTCGTTTCCCTATAAGCTTCCTTCGGTCACCTTCGGGCCATGTGGCACATGTCTCTTTATAACGACGGTCTCAAACTGCCATTACAAATGCTGTTTTTCGTTCTTTTTTACCATTGATCACCAGTAGGCAGAGGTTGGCATGCTTCTCTGCCATCCAGAGCCTTTTCGTTCAGGCTTTCGAGCTTCGACTCTCCAAATGTTATCTCTCTCTCTCTCTCTCTCTCTCTCTCTCTCTCTCTCTCTCTCTCTCTCTCTCTCTCTCTCTCTCTCTCTCTCTTTTTCTGCAACCAGACGCAGCACGCCGTTTTTTTTTCTGTAGACGTACATTGGTTGAACTTTATGCGTCTGTGTTCTGTCTATCAAGTCGCAACTGTGCCTACTTCCCATTTACAGCTTCCCTCTCTCCCCTCCTTTTCTCTTCTTTTTTCCCAGCTTCGGAAGTATAGTTACGACATGTTATTGCTACTCTCCCGCTCTTTAGCTCTCCCCGAGAGTTCTCATTGGCGAGGGCGAAGAGAAAGGGAAGCCCTCGGGGGCAAAGTGTGTATACGCGTGTTTCTGCCCATTCTAAGATAACCCCCGAAGAAGAAAGGTCCACCTTTCAAATTTATTGGGAACAATAAAACCCTTGTTCACTGTTCTCCAAATGTCTCGCACACAAGTTATATATAGATAAGAGCCTAACCACACCCCTATGCCTCCTTTGGAGTTGTAGACTGCCGACCTATCTTTCTGTATTTCCTCAACGAGCCTCTCCTTTCCTTACTATATATATATATATATATATATATATATATATATATATATATATATATATATTGTGGTGACGTTTATTGACACCTGGGAAGGGTCACGTCGTCAAGTCAGGCAGAGTTCGAGCGGACGTAGGAAACCGGGGCTGAGGTTGGAGCTGTGCGAGGACACACTTCGTCTCCTTCCAAAAGCGCTGCATGGCACATAACCTTATCGGAAGTATGTCCACCAACAGGACATGACAGGACATAGCCACTGGAAAAGTGTCCATCTGCTAATGTTTAGGTTCTTCGCTACAATCACCCCCGGCGAGAAGAGGGAGCCATCCTGGCGACTCATGGTGACGACGGAACCAGCGGATCATAGTAGGGCTTGAGTCGCTGAACATGCACAGTCTCACGGCCGCGGCGCCGAAGATCCGATGAGGGCATAACTGGTTCGACGATATAATTCACTGGCGAAGTGCTTTTGATAACATGGTAAGGACCGTGGTATTTCGATGTAAGCTTCGGAGAGAGACCTGGAGTGGAACATGGCAACCAAAGCCAAACAAGGGAGCCGGGAGAGAAATCGCGTGGTGCACTGGACGCGTCATGGCGAGATTTATGTAGCTGCTGGTGTTCAGAAGTGAATGAACGAGCGAGCTGGCGGCATTCCTCAGCAAACTGCGAAATCTGGGAAATCGGTGTACACTCGGAGGGATCAGGGCGGTATGGAAGTACCGTGTCCAGCGTGCAGGTTGGCTCCCGTCCGTAGAGGAGGAAGAACGGGGAAAATCTGGTAGTCGACTGCGTCGCGGTATTGTACGCGTACGTGATGAACGGAAGGACCTGATCCCAGTTTAAATGGTCTGATGAAATATACATAGACAGCATGTCTCCCAGAGTGCGGTTGAATCGTTCGGTTAGGCCATTGGTTTGCGGATGGTACGCTGTGGTAGTGCGGTGAACGATGTTACACTCGGCCAAGAGCGATTTGATAACGTCCGATAAAAATACGCGACCTCTGTCACTCAGCAGCTCTCGGAGCGCTCCGTGTCGAAGGATGAAACGACGGAGGAGGAAAGACGCCACGTCCCGGGCTGTGGCTGCTGAAAGGGCTGCTGTCTCAGCGTATCGCGTGAGATGATCTACCGCAACGATAATCCAGCGGTGCTATCTGGAGGTGCACGGCAACGGCCCGTAGAGGTCGATACCCACTCTATCGAAGGGGCGGGCAGGGCACGGCAGAGGCTGGAGTTCGCTCGTTGTTGATCGCGGGGGAGACTTACGGCGCTGGCAGTCTGTGCAGGAACGAACATATTTTGTGACGAAGGTGTACATGCCTCGCCAGTAAAAGCGAAGGCGAAGTCTTCGGTATGTCTTCAGGACACCTCCGTGGGCACACTGCGCGTCACCGTGGAACGAAGAACAGATGTGCACGCGTAAATGACGAGGGATGACCAGGAGCCATTTGTGACCTTCGGACGAATAGTTTCGGCGGTGAAGGAGTTGGTCACGGACAGAGAAATGGGCAGCTTGGCGACGGAGAGAGCGAGGTGCGGCTGCTGACGATGGACGGGACAAAAATTCCACAATGGAAGCGATCCACGGATCCTTTCGCTGTTCAGCAGCCATGTCGGTGATATCAAGGGGGCAGAGTGCACTCCACAGAAGATAAATCTTCAGCGTCGGATGGTAGAGGAGACCTAGAAAGGGCATCTGCGTCTGTGTGCTTGCGGCCGGACCGGTATACCACTCGTATGTCATGCTCTTGCAGCCGGAGGGCCCATCGACCGAGGCGGCTAGACGGATCCTTTAGCGACGAGATCCAACAAAGGGCGTGGTGGCCCGTCACCACGTCGAATGGGCGCCCGTAGAGGTACGGGCGAAATTTCGTAATAGCCCAAACGATCGCTAAGCATTCCTTTTCGGTCACGGAGTAGTTGACTTCGGCTTTTGTAAGGGTACGGCTGGCGTAAGCGACGACGTACTCCTCGAATCCGGTCTTGCGTTGTGCGAGTACTGCGCCCAGGCCCACACCGCTGGCATCGGTATGGATTTCCGAGGGAGCGCTGGGATCAAAATGTCGCAGTACCGGTGGGGAAACAAGAAGGCGGCGCAACATATTGAAGGCGTCCTCGCAGGCGGGTGACCAATCGCCGACCTCGTTGTTACCACCGAGGAGCTTCGTCAAAGGCGCAATGATGGTGGCGAAATTGCGAACAAAGCGCCGGAAGTAAGAGCAAAGTCCTATAAAGCTGCGAAGTTGTTTCATTGTCGTCGGTTTGGGAAATTCCGCCACGGCGCGAAGTTTTGCTGGGTCAGGAAGGACACCATCTTTTGACACTACGTGGCCTAGAATAGTAAGTTTTCGAGCTGCAAAGCGGCATTTCTTCAAGTTTAACTGCAGGCCGGCTGTGACAAGGCAGGTTAACACTTGTTCGAGGCGGGTAAGATGCGTCGCAAAATCAGGGGAAAACACGACTATGTCATCTAAGTAACAGAAGCATGTTTTCCACTTCAGGCCGCGCAATATGTTGTCCATCATCCTTTCAAAGGTTGCTGGCGCATTGCAAAGCCCCAAGGGCATGACGTTGAATTCGTACAGCCCGTCAGGTGTGACAAAGGCGGTTTTGAGACGATCCGCTTCTGCCATAAGAATTTGCCAATAGCCGGACCGTAAATCCAGAGAAGAGAAGAACTCGGCTCCTTGCAAGCAATCGAGGGCGTCATCTATGCGAGGAAGCGGATAGACGTCTTTCCGCGTGATCTTGTTTAGACGCCGGTAGTCCACGCAGAAGCGAATTGAGCCATCTTTTTTCGTCACAAGTACTACGGGAGAGGCCCAGGGGCTTGTCGAAGGGCGTACAACGTCGCGCTTGAGCATGTCCGCGACGTGCTCATCAATGACTTGGCGCTCAGTGGGCGACACACGGTATGGCCGCTGTCTGAGGGGTGCGTGGGAACCGGTGTCAATAGGGTGCGAAACACTGGATGCCCGGCCCAATTCGACGCGTTGGGCATCGAAAGAGTCTCGGAAACGATGCAGAAGGGCCAGAAGCTCGTCTCGTTGCACAGGAGCTAAAGCGTCGTCGAGGGAACGTAAAAAGACATCGGAGTCACAGTTCACACTAGGCCCAAGCGCGGCGAGGTGCAGTGATGCAGCGTTCTCGGATGCGTCGACGATGAGATGATCGTCAACTGGCTCGACGTGGCCAAGACATTCACTGCGAAGCAATGTGGCGGGGCATGACGACGGGTTTGAAACGAGGATTGTACCGAGACCAGAGCGACTTTCAAGGACCGCGAAAGGTAGCGGCAAACATTTCCGGGCGCTGAAGAGTGGCGACGGCGTAAAGAAAACGGTGGTGTCCGACAGACAGTCACAAGACACGGAAACAAGCGCTGAGGTGCCGGGAGGAATATCGGTATCATCGGCGGCAATCAATTTGGCGGGACGTTCGGGGATAGCGATGTCGTCAAACGGGAAAAGTTCAACCTCAGCGCGAGCACATTGAATGATCGCGTGATGTCGGGACAAAAAGTCCCAACCGAGGATGATACCGTGCGAACAGGAGGCCAAAACGATGAACTGGATGATATAGACATTTTGCTGGATTGTAACTCGGGCGGTGCACGTGGCCAATGGTTTCACGTCTTGAGCATTCGCGGTCCGGAGGGTGAGGCCAGAAAGCGGAGTGGTGACTTTCCTCAAGGAACGACAGACTTTCACGTATTACAGACACAGCGGCACCAGTATCGATAAGAGCGCAAGCGAAAACACCTTCTACGGTAACGTCAATCACATTGTTAGGCGAAAACGAAGGACTTGGGTAGTTCGACGTGGCCGCAGTTGTTGCCTCCGGAACTGCGGCCGCTAGTTTCCCTCAGCTGCGGGGTTGGCACGTGGGCGCATCGGGGAAACGGAGCGGCGACGCGGAGAAAAGGAACGGCGGCTTGAAGGCGTCGAGGTCGACTGGTCGGCTGAGTACGAAGGTGGGGTTGCGCTAGAAGTAGCGGGAGCGAAAAGTGGTGGAAATCCATAGGCTGGGAACTGGCAGGCGTCAACCGGAGATTGGGGTCGACGGCGACATAAACGTGCCACATGTCCCGGAAGTCGACAAGCGAAGCAGATTGGGCGGTTGTCGGGGGTGCGCTATGGATTCGGGGTCCGAGGCGCCATTCGAGGATACGGCGCTGCTGTCTGCTCCGCGGGACATACAAAGGAAGGGAATGGTGCCAGCGGCGGTCTTGTGGCGACGGAAGCGTAGGTGAGTGGGTCTTCGACGTATTGTTCAATAGGCGACACGACAGGAGGTGCGACCGACGCGGCCACTGGTGAAATGGTGGATGCCGGCGCAACTGACGGCTGGCGTACGGCAGGGATCGTCTCGGCAACACGCTCTCGGATCACCCGTTGGACCGAGTGAGGCAACGTGGAAGGGGGCTGTGGAGCGCAGGGAAGCAGGGACAGCTGACGCGAAACCTCTTCTCGCACGAACTGCTCGATATGAGGTAGAAGAGCCGAGAGGTCAGGAGAAGCAGCCAATGCCGACAGCGACCCACGTTGCGGTTCTTCCCGCGAAGGGCGTTGGCGGGTGAAAATGCGCTGCTTGCGGAGCTCGTCATAGCTCTGACACCAGTTCACGACGTCGCTAATAGTCTGCGGGTTTTTATTCAGTAGCATTTCAAACGCATCATCCTCAATGCCCTTGAGAATGTGTTTGTCCTTAGACTGACTTTATACGCACGACGTCGTGTAGTCTGGCGGGAGCCATTATACGCACGACGCGACTATAGCGCCAACGCGGCAGTTGCTGAAAACTGAAAGCGCCCTCATATAACGGGTTGGCGGGTTCCCTAAGCCCCTTGGCGGCTTCGACGGAGGCGGCATGACATTCGAAGTTGGGGCACGATTTAGTTGCTTTAGCGATTTCGATCCCGCCATTGAGAATTTCAGCTCCGGAACAACTCCTTTTTCGTAGTGAAAGCTACAAAAACAGTGGACGTCGTTCATTCGCGGCTAAGTGTACGACTTGAACGACTGCAAAAGAAACTGAAGTACACAAACGCGACAACAGACTCTGACATCACGATAACAGAATCGGACAATAGACTAGGAAATCGCCGTGAGTTATTATTTTCCGAACGATCGGTGCAGTTTGTTGTTGAGTGTCGCGGTTGGTCGCGTGACTGTTACGTTACACACTGATACTTCTACGCATGCCGTTTTGTTTTAGCGTCCGGAATAAACTGCTTCTTTCTGTTTCTTGCGTGTCGGCGTCGTATCGTCGAGGGGGGTCAGGCTCGCGAACCCTTCGCACATGAAGGAAGTTCCTTCGCACATGAAGGAAGTTCCTTCGCGACGTATACATAAACCAAGCAGTTCTTGGAACGTTCAGTGCACATTTGGTTTCTAACTTTTAGTGTACGTCAATGGCTAATGCCCAAAGCAAACATGAAAGCTGTTATCATTGCTCCACACATGTGGATGTGCTTGAAATGAAATGTCGTGGGTATTCATTTCGAAATGGTGAAAATTGGCTTGCATGTGGCCACTGAAATCCGTTTAAGAACAAAATGAATTGGGGGTGCATCTGACTTCGTTTTTTAATAATTTGTTGCAACTGTATTTGAACCTGTAACTTTCTTAATGCGCATGAGTAGAACAATTTGCCGCATTGTTTAAGCTATCGGTCAACGTAATCCTCCATATACGTGATAATTCTAAATGTAGGACAGGTGCTTCCACCCCGCAGTAATAATTCGGAGGCTGGTTAAGAGCACCGCCATCCGTTAGGGTTCGATGCGATCGCAACCCGAGCGCTTCTCAACTGCATTGACTATGCAGATTTTAAGCCGAGATAAAAAATGCGTGAAAATTATAACCTAGGTTATTTTTAGGTAGCTGAACGTTATTCAAGAGCCCCAAATTTCCCATCGGTCGGTCTGTCAAGGACGTAATGTGACACAGAGCATGTTAAATAAGTCGCATAGCTGCAATCGTAGGTGAAATAAATGCATTATCCGGTTCTATGTCGTGCTTTGTATCCATAACATCAGCTGTGATTTTTTTTATTGCGATACGGAGCGCAAAAGCTAATCGAAAACCCATTTCGAGGAGCGTTGTACGGTTGTCATTTGAACCATCGGCTTCGCGACCCATGATGCGACGGAAAAGGGCGATAGAGACGCTTGGAAACAGCGCGGCGCCGGTTGCTTTGGCTGCCGCGTTGGCGCGTCACTCACGTCGTGCGTATAGTGGCTTCCGCCAGACCACACGACGTCGTGCGTATAAAGTCAGTCTTGATCTTATCGCTTTCGGCCATAGCTGGATTTGCACGCCTGCAGAGGTCGACGACGTCCTCTATGTAGCTCGTAAATGTTTCACCGGCTTGCTGCGCTCGCTCACGCAGCTGCTGCTCGGCCTGGAGTTTGCGAAGTGCCGGTCGGCCGAAAACTTTCGTAAATTCAGCTTTGAAGTCTGGCCAAGTAGTGAAGGTAGATCCGTTGTTGTTAAACCACGTCTCAGCCAGCACCGTAAAATAGAATCCGACGTTATTGAGCTTCATCGTGTCATCCCATTTATTATAGGTGCTCACCCGTTCGAAGATTGAAAGCCAGTCTTCCGCATCACGGTCATCGGAGCCGTTAAAGAAAGGCGGGTCTCGTTGCCGGAGCGTACCGGAACAGACGATGGGCTGCTGGGGTGTAGGCGGCATGTCGTCGCTGACCGGGAGTCTTCTGCTTCGCAATTCCAGGCTGTCAGTTCTTGCGGGGATCGCAACCTCCACCAAAAATGTGGTGACGTTTATTGACACCTGGGAACGGTCACGTCGTCAAGTCAGGCAAAGTTCGAGCGGACGTAGGAAACCGGGGCTGAGGTTCGAGCTGTGCGAGGACACACTTCGTCTCCTTCCAAAAGCGTTGCATGGCACATAACCTTATCGGAAGATTGTCCACCAACAGGACATGACAGGACATAGCCACTGAAAAAGTGTCCATCTGCTAATGTTCAGGTTCTTCGCTACAATATATATATAAGTACCTCGCGTTGCCGCCGAACTCTTTTGTGTTGACTGAAGAGGTCAGCCCTGCTGGCGGCAGTATTTGCTACGCCAGATGGGGATGTGTATAATGAAGTGAGGTGAATGTGGGAGGTTGTGGAAAGAACAGTGAGACACAGAGAGAAAACTTTTATTTTGCAAAGAGTGGGTGAAATTTTCCTACAAACGGGTCCTTCCGTCCAGGGCTATGGCCTCTTCCGCTCAACAAAATATAATAGAAGCCCAAACCCTCGTTTGGTATTTCAAGATGTACAAGAATCACCAAAATCGCTAGGAGCCGTCGTAAACCACCTCCTTAAATGCGGCGTCATCGCGCTCTACGCTCGGAACTGCATGCAACTAAAACAAGACACAACATGAAGAAAGTACCGCTAAACGTTTACCAAACATTACGGTACCGTTCAACTTATGCCTTCTGTTCCATAAATTATTGAGGGTTCTGACCTACTGACGTTGAAATTGCACCCACCGTATTCACTATGAAGTTTTCCACTTCATCTTCATTGCCGGTGTAAAAGAAAACTGGGCCGCCGTCGTGGTCCCAGTACTGATCCGCCACCATGTATCGAATCTCGAAGGTCTTGTTGTTGTGGAAGGCGAAGTGGTCCAGCTGAAAAGGAGTGCACAGCAGGGAAAATTAATGGCACATTGGGATGACTCAATTTCCCGCTGCGGGTTGAAGGGGGCAAAGCCGAGCTCGTTTTAGCAGCAGCAGCAGCAGTTGCGTTGGCGTGAGCTACTCGTAACCATCAGCTTGACGTTAGGTTGGTCCTCGTTTATTTCCCGCTTTGTAGGCACTATGCTGCGCCGAAACTGCTGCTGATTGCGTTTCTAGCGCTGCTTAGCGCAGCCCATTCAGTAGTTTGTTTATACAGATTGTTTCCTTAACGTAAACATGCTCACAACTTCTCAGTCGGAAAAGGAGCTCGATTCGGTCATTATAGCTTCTGATTTTCATAATGCCATCACGAAGCCAACACGGATTACCGAGGAAAGTGTGTCTTTCATAGACGTCTTCATCACAAACTGCAACACGCAGCTAGTGCTGGCAGACACTATTTACACGGACATTAGTGATCACTTTGCGATATTTAAGCTGGTTTCGAAGTGCAGTCACCATTCCTGAAATGTTGCACAAGTTACACATGTTCAACCAATCACAAATTCACAGCTTCAATCCTTTCGTACCGCTGTGAGCAACGAAACCAGGGATAACGTTTACAAATCGGGAACTAGTGATGCCGCCTACAGAAGCTTTATTGACACGTTTAAAAGAAGTTATGACGCCAATTTTTCATTCAAAGAAATGCACAAACCTAAAAAAGCTCGAAAGCCATGGCTTAGCTCTGAACTATTAAAAATGGTTACACATAAAAACAAGTTGTATGCAGATTTTATAAAAAGAAGGAATCCCGAGATACTCAGAGAATTTAAAGTTTACCGAAACAAGCTTACATCCAAATTCAAAGCAGCTAAAAACTACTACTTTATCAACATGTTTTCAGAGAATAATATGCAACGCTCAGATGTTGTTTGGAAGAAGTTAAATTCTCTGTTGCACCCTAATGCATCCGCAACCATTCCTGATAACTTTGTACACGAGGGACGGGAATTGCAAGGTAGCTCACTGGCTACTGCCTTCAACCGATACTTTATCCAGCAGGGTCAGGTTGACAATAATGATGGAAGAAGTTCTTTGCCTGGCTACGATTCTTCATTGCGTGCAAGTAGCACCGAAAAATCACTGTTTCTTACACCTACTGATTGCGCAGAGGTTTTCTCGTGCATTAGTAAATCTAGATATTTAAAAGGCTTCCAGATCGAACCTGTTAAGTATGTGCTGGACATTTTATGCCCCGTGATTACCCACATCTATAATTTAATCCTCTGTTCTGGTGTGTTCCCCAAAGACATGCAAATTGGACGTGTAACGCCAATTTTCAAACATGGGGACAAGAACACTCTAAACAATTACAGGCCCATTTTCATATTGCCGATATTTTCGAAAGGAATTGAAAAAATACTTCATTTTAGGCTGTTATCGTACTTAAATAAGCATAACTTACTACACGACTTCCAACACGGCTTTCGAAAACACCGATCAACGGAGACGGCTTTACTACAACACAAAGAAATAACAATCGAATCATTCACAAACAAAAAAATTATTGCAGGCATCTATATTGATTTCTCTAAGGCTTTCGATCTCATTAATTCTCATAATATTCTACTGTTCAAAATCTACAAATATGGGATCAGAGGAATCCCGCATGTTCTGTTTGAATCGTACTTGTCTCATAGTAAAAAAAATAGTAAAATCAGTTAAAGATAATGGTGATGGCTGGTGTATAGGGCCAGATTTGATTATGCGTGATATGAAATGAGGTTTAAAAACTTAACGTCAGACAAATACTCAAACACACGTTTCACAGAAACACTGGCATCGTCACCTAGAAACAGCGATGGATGTAGTGGGATATGTTGTCTGTAGAGTTCTCTGAAGTGTTTGTGTCGTGTTGTGTGAAGTGCCTTGCATGTGATTAGTATGTGCACTACGGATAGGGCCTCTCCGCACCTGCTGCAAAGAGGTCTTGGAGATGCAGTAAGAAGGTGCGAGTGCGTTGCATGTGTGTGCCCTATCCGTAATCTGGCCAAGGCGACTTCAGAGTACCTATTGCGTGTGTCGGTGGTGTATGGTCCCAAGTGAGGTTTTATTACGTGTAACTTGTTGTCTGTTTGTTCACTCCAGTGTGTTTGCCAGGTTTTGCGAAGTTGTTGTCTGATGTGTGGTTTCATGTCGGTGTAGGGTAATGTGGTTATGTCTACTGCATTCAAGAGTGTAGCAGCAGCAGCCATTCGGTCTGCTGCTTCGTTACCGGCTATACCACAGTGGCCAGGGACCCAACAAAGAGCCAGTTCAAATTTGCGTACATACACAGACATACTACCCTTGACGATCAGATTGACAACGTGGTTTTTCGAAGGCATTGTTGACGACAGTGCCCGCACAACACTGAGGGAATCTGTATAGATAATAGATTGTGGGATGTGACTTTGAAGTATATGATTGACAACAAGAAGTACACCGTAAGCCTCTGCCGTAAAGATACTAGTATGACTATTCAGAGTTCTAGTGACACTAAGGCCGGGCCCATGCGCCGCGCAGGACACAGAGGTGGCAGTTCTAGAAGCGTCCGTATAAAATTCAGAACACTCATACTTCTGCTGCAAATGCAAGAAATGCTGCAGAATTGCACATGTGGAATCTCGGTTTTTATCTACATATGTGAAAGATGTGTCGCATGATACAGGGCGGAGATGCCATGGTGCTATAAAATCCGTTAGAGAACTTTGGATTGTATCTAAAAAGGAGACAGCAAGCTCTGGCGCTTCCTCTCTAACTCTGTAAGAGAAGGGCGCAGAGAAAGATGGTCGATTTAAAAGGAGTTCAGTCATGGAGGTATCATGAAAAACTGATTTAAAAGGATGGTGAGGCATGGATGAAATTTTAAAAGCATAAAGGAGATATGTGTATGCTCGCTGACGTTGTAGGTTCCATTTGTTGCACTCCACATAGAGGCTTTCGACCGGGCTAGTGTGGAAGGCGCCACACGCCAGGCGGAGCCCGAGATGGAGCACTGGGTCCAGCATTTTGAGGGATGTTTTACTTGCTGACCCATAAAAAACGCTACCATAGTCCAATCGTGATCCTATCAAGCTGGTAGAAACACGTAAAAGAAGTTTGTCAGAAGGCAGTTGCAACGAAGGCAGTTTCAAGGAAGCCTTGGAGAAATCCACAATAATTCCAAGAAATAATTTTTGACCTTCAAAAGCTGCAAGATTGAATTTGTTTTGGCTCTCAAGAGCAAGTTTGCCGTGCTGTGGGTGCATGAGAGAGAGGGTTGGGTCACGTGACCGCAGGTGGGGACATGTGTAGGATTGATTGGTTCTTGTGGCCAATCAATAGTTCATATTAATCTTTATTTTTATGTCTACAGTTCGTTTATGTATATATATATATATATATTTGCTGTGTTTCTGTCATTTCATTAAGAATCTGCCTCAGTTCTATGCCTGTACCATCGACCATCACCGGCTGTGAAAATTATTTACTTGCTCCCCCCCTTATGTAATACTCCGAAAGGGGACTTTAAGGGTATCATCATCATCATAAATTATGATGATGATGATGATGATGATGATGATGAAACTTGTTTTCAGAACTCCGCACTGGGATTTTGCTAATGAATCCTATTTATCCCCAGAAAAGGTATGTCTAGAATGCCAAAGTTTTCGCAATACTATAGATATAAAACAAGAAAACGTGACGCAAAGTAGACGTGGACGAAGACGACAAGGTGGTAGTGGTGCCAAAAGATGTGGCTCATACCCACTCCGGGGGATTGGCCAGGAAAGGGGCGCTCACAGAGAGGAATTATAAAGTAATTAAAGAAACACATTTAAGGAATGAAATAAAACAGTCGTTTAGGGGGAAATATAAACAAAAAAAACTGCCCAAACATGAGACGTTGCTTCAGGAAGTGTTGACACCGACATAAAAATAACGAAAATTAAAGGAAAGAAAACATGAAAACTATGTAGAGAAATAAAAGAAAAAAGGGAAGTTGGTCAAGGAGAGGCAGTGGGTACGACAGCTATCTGTCTTACCTCGTCTTCTTAATCCAGGCCACGTTTTCCCCTTTTATAAGTATGTCATCATGATCATCATCATCATCATCACCAGCCTATCTACGCCTACTGCAGGGTCAAGGCCTCTCCCATTTTTCTCCAATTGCATCGGTCCTGTGCCAACTGTGACCAATTTACCCCCGCAAACTTCTTGATCTCATCTGCCCACCTAACTTTCTGCCGCCCCCTGCAACGCTTGCCTTCTCTAGGGATCCACTCTGTTACCCTTAATAACCAGCGATTATCTTGCCTTCGCATTACATGCCCTGCCCACGTCCATTTATTTTTCTTAATTTCTACTAATATATCTTTAACACCAGTTTGCTCCCTGACCCACTGCGCTCTCTTCTAGTCACTTAATGTTACACCTATCATTTTCCGCTCCATTGCCCGCTGAGTCGTTCTCAATTTAAGTTGAACCCTCTTAGTGAGCATCCAGGTTTCTGCCCCGTAGGTGAGTACCGGAAAGATGCAGCTGTCATACACTTTCTTCTTCAGCGACAATAATAGGCTACTATTCATTACCTGAGAATGTCTGCCATACGCACCCCACCCCATTCTGATCCTTTTAATTATCTCTGCCTCATGGTTGGGATCTGGGGTCACAACTTGGCCTAAGTAGATATATTCGCTTACCACTTCCACTGCCTCGCCACCTATCTCAAACTGCTGTGCTGTCCCGAGGTTATTGATCATTACTTTAGTTTTTTGCATATTAATTTTCAGGCCCACGGTTCTACTCTGTTCGCCAGTGCAGAAAGCATGCTTTGCAATTCGTCCCCCGAGTTACTTAGCAAGGCAACGTCATCAGCAAATCTGAGGTTACTGAGGTATTCTCCATTAACCCTTACTCCCACCTGTTCCCAATCCAACGTTCTGAATACTTCTTGTAAGCATGCTGTGAATAACATTGGAGAGATTGCGTCTCCTTGTCTGACACCCTTCCTTATAGGTATTTTACTGCTCTCCCTATGGAGGATGATGGTAGCTGTAGACCCATTGTAGATATCCTCTAGTATTCTTACATAATTCTCATCTACCCCCTGGTTCCGTAATGCCTGAATGACTGCTAGGGTTTCGACCCAGTCAAATGCTTCCTCATAATCTTTGAAGGCTATATATAGGGGTTCAGCATACTCAGCGCACTTCTCTATCACCTGATTGATCGTGTGAATATGGTCCTTTGTTGAATAACCTTTACGGAACCCTGCTTGTTCTTTAGGTTGAATGAAATCTAAGGTTGTTGAGATTCGGTTAGCGATTACTTTGATAAATACCTTGTAGACGACTGACAGTAAGCTGATCGGCCTGTAATTTTTGAAGTCCTTCATGTCGCCTATCTTATGGATTAGGATGATGTTCATGTTCTTCCAAGATTCCGGTACCATTGCGGTCATTAGGCATAGCGTATACAGGTCTGCCAGTTTTTCAAGTACAATTTCTCCGCCATCCTTCAAGAGGTCTGCTGTTATCTGATCCTCACCAGGTGTTTTGCCCCCTTTCATTTCTTTCAAGGCCTTCCTTACTTCTTTGGTCGTTACTGGAGGGATGTCTATCTCCTCTGAACTACTGTCTCGTTAGGCATTATCCTGTATGTCCCTGCTATTGTACAGATCCCTATGGAACTCCTCGGCCACTGTGACTATTTTATCCCTATTTGTGATGACATTGCCTTGCTTATCCTTAAGTGCATGCATCTGATTTTTCCCCACGCCAAGACGTCTCTTCACTGCTTTCAGGCTACCTCCGTTCTTTACAGCGTATTCGATCCTCTCCATATTATACTTCCGTATGTCAGCTGTCTTGCGCTTATTGATTAACTTCTAGAGCTGGGCTAGTTAGTTCTGTTCGGTCAGCTGCGGTGGAGATTCTCATGGTTTGCCGTTTCCTGATTAGATCTTTCGTCTCCTGTGAAAGTTTACCAGTATCCTGTCTAGCCATAGTGCCCCCGACTACTACTGCACACTCCGCGATGATGCGTGTAAGGTTGTCGCTGGCTTCCTGTGTCGTAAGCTCGGCTTCCTCGTTAAGGGCGGAATATCGGTTCTGCAGCGCGATCCTGAATTCTTCTAATTTATGTCTTACTGTTAGCCCATTTATCGGCTTCTTTCGTACTAGCTTGTTGCGATCCCTCCTTAAATCTAGCCTAATTCGGGATCTTACCATACGGTGGTCACTACACCTTACCCTTCCGAGCTCTTCCACATCCTGCACGACGCCAGGGTTATCGCATAATATGAGGTCTATTTCATTTTTGTGCTCCCCATTCGGGCTACTCCAGGTCCACTTCCGACTCTCCCGTTTACAGAAGAACGTATTCATTATGCGTAGGTTATTCCGTTCTGCAAACTCAACTAGTAGGTCCCCCCTACTATTTCTACAGCCCAGACCATAGTTCCCAACTGCCTTGTCTCCAGCCTGATTCTTGCCTACTTTAGCATTGAAGTCCCCCATAATTACGTTATACTGTGTTTTTACTTTAGCCATTGCCGATTCCACATCTTCATAGAAGCGTTCCACTACTTGGTCGTCGTGGCTGGATGTGGGCGCGTAGCCCAGCACCACCTTGAGCTTGTACCTCTTATTGAGCCTAATTACAAGACCTGCTGCCCTTTCGTTAATGCTATAATTCGTCGATGTTGCCAGCTATGCTCTTATTGACTAGAAGTCCCAATCCCTGTTCTCTCCTGTCCTCTAGACCACGGTAACATAGGACGTGTCCATTTTTCAGCACCGTAAATGCTTCGCCTGCCCTCCGAAGCTCACTAAGCCCTATTACATCCCATTTAATGCCCTCTAATTCCTCGAACAACACCTCCAGACTTGCTTCGCTAGATAAGGTTCGCGCGTTAAACGTTGCCAAGTTCAGATTCCATTGGCGGCCTGTCCGGATCCAGGGATTCTTAGCACCCTCTGCTGCGTCACAAGTCTGACCGCCGCCGTGGTCAGTTGCTTCGCAGCCGCTGGGGACTGAGGGCCTAGGGTTAATTGGCGTATTCATGGGAGGTTGTGGCCGTTACTACACCAGGGTGGCCAGTCCTGCTCTGGTGAGGGAGTGCATTACCGGCAATGGTCACCGGGGTCAGGCCGCACACCAAGCCCCTTTGTGCAATTCCATCAATACGAGGATTTTTTTTAATCCGGTGGGAATTGTCCGACACCGGGATTCGAACCACGGTCCTTCTGCACGCGAGGCGGGTGTTCTACCTCTACACCATCGCTGCTTCTTATGCATGTATAAGTATGTATGTACCAATTAAGTCGTATTACTGTAGAAAAAATGGTAAAAGGCGTGTGTGCCACGATTATTTTTGTCACCTTATTATATAAAACGACAGCATTTTCCCCTCTTTGCTATCTGAAGCAAAGAGGGGAAAGTTGCGCTAGAAAAACTAATTTAAAATGCGTGCATTTCTGGAGCAGTAATAATGTTCGCAACAAATTTATGGGACCTAGCTGCACATCGAATTAGTCCGAAGAGTTACTTTGATTTAGTTCCATAATGGTTGAGACAACGTTTTATTCGGTTACAGAAATATCTTGGCAATGAGAATTCATGTTTTTGAATCTGCACTTGCTCTCAAAATCATATTTATAAGATGGTCACTCACAGCATTCGCAAGAGCACTTCCTTTAACCTGCTCACCATCCACCGTAACTGCGGCTACTACTGTGCAAGCATTAAAAACTTTGAAGTTTGGATCGTGGTTTTTAGGACGGGGCACTTTAGGGGCCCGGGTTTTCGTCACACCTCTTCCGTGTGACGGTGTGCAGCCACTCTAGTGACGCGTGATGCACTTGAACCAAGGGCTCGAAAAGGGTTTCTCTTGCAAGAATAAAACCTGGCTTCCTCGCGTTACGAAGCCGATGTGAAACCCATTGGGGCACGCGACCACACTTTCTTCATGCGCAAAGTGTCGGGGTGACGGGGGTCACGGCGCCGTCACCGCGGAGGCTGCCGCTGCTAGGCCGCACAACAGGATGAAATGTGAAAAAATCATAAATTAACGCATCAGTAACCCCCAATGAATGACAGCTAAACCTAGCGTTGTTTTATTGGCGTTTGCAGCAGGGGCTGTGGTGCCCTCTGCCGAATATCTGTGGCATCAACGCTTGCTCAAGAGAGGGCGCCACGGCCGCTCTGGCGAATCCCTGCGACGTAATTGACAGTTTTCACGTTCACAGGAACTGTTTTATTTTTTCAAAGGAAGAGCAAAATGTCCGCTCAATTTCTCATGGAGGTTATTGTAATATCATTTCATGTCTTCGTTATTTCGAAATTGCGCCCGTATACATGGGCGTGGGCGGGGCACCTCCCTCCCTGAACCTCCCCACTCGAGCAGCACCACCCTTCCCCGTGCTTTTTCCCCCTATTCCTCACCCCCTCTCATGCTTTCTCTCATGCTTGCTTGTTATCCTGCTGGTACTGATGACCAGAAACCTTTCAAAATGTCCATTGCCAACCAACCTTCTAAAAAATGGTCGGTCTCTCTTCTGTCGGTCTCTCTTTGGGGAAAACGCACCCAGACATCACCAAACAAGATCTAAGCTAGCAACCACTGGAAGCCTTTACAGTTTAAATTCGGGTCCTATGCAAGATGTCATTTCAGACGAATCGCAGACCTAAAATTTTCATATCATCGCCTGTGTTTTTTCTTAGCCACCCCTCTGTTTGGGTGCACGCGCTGCGCCACTCACGCGGCGTGGCTGGCCTTTGCACGCGTTGAACATGCAAAACCTTCTGGCCAGGAGCTCTTTTCGGAGTCGGAACATGCATTTTCTTTATTTCCACAACGTGACAAGGTCCTATTTGCAAGAAACGAGGTTCCGCTGAATCCGTTTGACCCAACCGTGTTGCCACCAGCAACATTGATTGATTGATAGGCTTTAATGAGAAAGAGGCGGGAAAAGGGAATAAAGGGTGGGGTGGGGAGAGGGCTTACATAATATCGGAAGGTGATAGTATTAACAAAATAAATACATCCGTCCTTGACCACTCGGGGGGCAAGTTGCCTCAGGGTGTGTGGTCTAAGGTTTTGCTGACCACACTATTTTGGCTCCTCTTGCCACCTCTTGCAAGCAGCTTTTCGACTTAAGGAGGGCAGCGAGCAGCGTTGCCAGAATAGAAAGAGGGTTCGGCCCCAGCCGCTGCTGAAAATTTCACCAGGTTTCACCAGCACTAAAATATGGCCGTTGCGACTTTTTTCAAACTCCTGCATGTCGTATGTGAGAGGACTTTGCCGAGATAGTCTAAGATAGTGTTTTTGTTTATCTTGTCCAGCCCATTGCGGAGGGTGCGACTTGATTACTTCATTATTACGTTACCAAGATGGGTTTGAGCCAAGTAATGCAATATTTTTATGTAGTCAAGAGTTCGACGAAAGTTCGTCTGGTCAGGTATCATGATGAGGACAAAATGCGGTCATTGACCAAGTCAAGGTGAAAACACACAGACGTTTCGGAACCCGTACGGGTTCCTTGATCACACTCTGTATGATATGTAGTCAAGAGTTCGACGAAAGTTCATCTGGTCAGGTATCATGATGAGGACAAAATGCGGTCATTGACCAAGTCAAGGTGAAAACACACAGGCGTTTCGGAACCCGTACGGGTTCCTTGATCACACTCTGTATGATATGTAGTCAAGAGTTCGACGAAAGTTCATCTGGTCAGGTATCATGATGAGGACAAAATGCGGTCATTGACCAAGTCAAGGTGAAAACAAACAGACGTTTCGGAACCCGTACGGGTTCCTTGATCACACTCTGTATGATATGTAGTCAAGAGTTCGACGAAAGTTCGTCTGTTCACTGAAGACAAAATGGTAAATGAGGACAAAATGCGGTCACTGACCAAGTCAAAATGAAAACACAGAGACGTTTCGGAACCCGTACGGGTTCCGAAACGTCTCTGTGTTTTCACCTTGACTTGGTCAGTGACCGCATTTTGTCCTCACAATATTTTTTATTCATGTATGTCGCTGTGCAGGTTAAAATACCACCTGGTCCATTTTCTATAGGGAAGCTCGCACAGACAGCTACCGCGCATCACTGCTCGCAGTTATTTTCTGCCTATATTGCTATTCGAACAGAACACCTGAAGGAATGTACAGTTCTTCAATTTCATGTTACTGCTTATTGTAGAATCAATATGTCATAAAAACCAGTGAGGAATTGTTTATAAAGGCAACGCGCGTGGGACGTACTGCATAAAAGAGTTCGAAGTATCTTATTCAGTGTGATTTGTTTTAAATACAAGATGTCACATTTGAGTTTTCATCATTTTCAAGGGATGGTGAAAATGAATAATACTTATCCCGCACGCTAAAGAATTCGAGAGCATGACGGAATTCCGTCTGGGCGGAAGGGCACATTCGGAACAAAAAAGAGACGCCGATCAGTCCTAACAAAAATGTTTGGACGTTTCTGCTTCCAGCACGGTAGCCTTGTTCACAATTAATGCATCACCAGAAGTGGGTCGTTTAAGTGGCGCGTATACGCACGCTCTGTGCACGCTGAAAAGAGCGTGCGTAAATCGGGTTTAGATTTCCGTCGTTACGGTTCACTGTCCTAGATGTGGTCTGAGTGATTCTGGATTCCCGATGCAGCCGTGATTCTGGCATTTTTGCTGTTGTGATGATTCTTGCGTTGTCCCAACCAATGTTGTGGTCATTCACGATGCCGTGCTCGGCTACTGCATTGTTCCGTGCTGCTGCAGACAATTCTTGTAATTCCCTTATTCGCCGAAATAAACAGCGCTGCAGTCCCCGCAAGGTGTCTCGTATACCACACCGGGGAAACGCTCCTTGTACAGGGAAAAAACCGCTGAAAAACACGCTACACAAGAGAAGAGGCAAGACACGGACAGTCACTGGATGTACAACAAAAGTTTGTTTTGTCACTTGGTGCAGTACGTGCGTGATTGCAAGTGCACTCCGGATTTGAAAAATGTTTCCATTGTGGGGCGGGGTGCTTCGAAGAATGAGCGAGAACAGGTAGAGACCTTCTTGATCAAGAAAGGAGGAGAGAATTGCGTCAGTGAGCCCTCGGTGGCACTAACTGATAAAGAGATAGCGTTTCTCAATGCGGCCTAAGATGACACCGGTGTGGGAGAGAGTTCTGTGGCGATCTTGGGTTTTTGAAGGGGTGAGGGGGTCACCCATCTGCGCGTGCGTCGTTTTTAAGTATTTGTGGGAGGTCTTCCAATTAACTTTTGTTGTAAGTCCAGTGACTGTCCTTGTCTTGCCTCTTCTCTTGTGTAGCGTGTTTTCCATTGGTTTTTCCCTGAACATGACGAACCAACAGGTCCAGACTTCCACTTTACTACGTTAATATTCTTGTACCCTGAGTTCTCTTTTACATGTGCAATCTCCCAGTCAACAAGCCTTGGCCTGTGTGAGTGCCATCGCCTCCACTTCCTGCAGGGCGCGTGTCCTGTCCCACTACATCAAAGGGGGGTCACCGCCGCCTGACGTCGGAGCACTTTTCGGTCCCTTGCTCCCTTCCGTTGGACACTAGAAGCGGACATGTAGAATCCTCAAGTCCGAGGTACATCGCCAGGTGAACCATCGGCACGAGTGCCTTGGAATTCTCTGCCTGCAGAATTGGCAAGGCTGGTTTGCCATGAAACAGCTCCGAGAGCATCGGCGTCTTGAAGCCCAGATGACCGAAATTTACTGGAATGACATCTGTCTCCGACTACGGAAGAAACGAAAAAATACGCCGTCAGGCACGGAGGTAACGTGCCTTGAAGGCGCGAAAGTTCCCAGGGACGTCTATGCCATTCTGAAGCTCAGACCCAAGTTCTGCCGTGAACCGGCAACCGGCCGTGAACCGTGAACCGGCTAGCTCGGCCAACTGTTACAGCTATTATTTATTATGGCCGTGGTGCACTGCAAAGCCGTCCGTGCGAGCGCACGCGGCGAAGTAGCCGTATCTGCATTATTGGGCTTATCTGCGCATAAACAGCATCCTTACACATCGCAAAGTTTTACACGTGCCTGCTTACCAAGCGAAACCACTCGCCGACCCCAAAAACGCGCGCGCGCGTCGCTTCGCTTTGGCGCGTCAAGTGCCTTGAAAACGCGTGTTTAGTCGGCAGATAACAGGTTTGCTGGAGGCCGGGTGAGTATGCAGTGAATTGACACCTTCAAATTTGGCCTTCGTTCTACATTGTATCACAAGTCTGGTATCGCAGGAATTGCATAGAACTATTCCGCACTTGCCGCTTTTTTTAACCGTTTGCTCTTTTTCCTCAAATCATATTTTCGCTAGTTTCATAAAACACGTATTGCGCATATTGCGCTTATTCACTCTGAGCTGTGTGTGTTCTTGTCACGTTTTTCAGGTAATCAGTATAGGGTGATCACTGCTGCGTGCCACGGTGCCCACACAGCAGCCAAATATACCTTCGCCAGGTGCCCGGTCTCTGGATGCGTTTCTCTCGCGGGCCCGTGGGGCAACAGGTGTTTTGGCTTTGTATTACGTTCATTTCGCCCTCGCTGTTCGTCCTGATTTTACAAAAAAGACAAAGGGATTCAGACTATGTGAGCAACATTATCATTTTTTTATACCAAACAACTGAATTGCATTAAGAATGTGCCTAACCAGTGTTGCGCAATTACAAAGACGCATATTTTTAGTGTTGCTAATAGGGCGACCGCACGATTGCTGAATAGAATAAGAGAACTTCTTATGTTGTAAATAGGTGGCATCCGCCAGTTGCTAGTTGCAGTGAAATTTACAGACTGTTCGCAGGTCATCTGTCATAGCAAACAGTTTGTGTACTATTTCCCCTATAAGTTGTGCAGGTCTACAGCGTGGGTGGCCTACACTGGACGAGTTGCTATCAAGCAAAGCCAACCAGCCAGCTGCATTCGTCATACCAGACGTGCTGGAGGCGCTTCATGGCACAGGACTTCATGAATCCTTCCCTCACACGACTCAGAAAATGGCCGTGCCAACTGTTCTCCCAGAGTTATTCGGTTGTATTAATGACTAATCTGCAGTGCTTCTTGCTGCCTCCTGGTGGGTACGGAAAAAAATTACGCCATCTTCCCGTGGGGAACCCTGATGAGGATGCGAAGCATCGTGGCGGTTCCGTAGGGTTCCATTGTGTTGCCGTTATGTTGAGTGATCTGGTTTTTACTAGCGCCAGAGGGAATTCCGCGTCCGGGTCCACACCGGTGGCAAAGGCACGCAAGTGCTGTTGTGTTACGGTGAGTAGGCGGTGGTTCTCCAGGCGCCGAAACTCGTCCGTCATGTTCTTGTCGATGTTGTCTCTGTGGTAGAATCGGTAGTCTCCGTCAGCTTTGGTGACGTAAAGGTTGTTGACATTGGTGCACCGGCTGAGAGCAATGTACACGCCCTCCTCTTCGCAGCTTTGTCTTCTCGTTCTTCTTCTTCTTCGGCGGTTCCCCTACGGGAAGATGACGACGGTGGTTGAACGCGAACCTATCTCGTGATGGATTCTTTGGTTGGCCAATCCCTAGTGGCATCCTGCAACAATCACCATCAGGGGCGCTGCGGACGGGGCTGGTTGAGCTGCAAGGCGCGTGGCGTCACAGCTTTCCCACGGGAAATTCAGCATCCCCCTCTAAAGTTTTCAGTTGGTCGTTTCCGTTGACGTTCAGCTTCGCGTGCCTTCGTTGTATCAGTAGCTTCTTGACGTAGTTTGAATGAGTCAAGGACATAAGGCGCGTTCGTAGCACTAGCTCCTGCCCCGGATTCGCTGGTATTATTTGGGATAGCGCCCCACTTCAGCACCTCGGCGTGCCGTTACATCACATACGGAACACAGGGCCTCATTGGTCATCAGCGCTCACAGCAAGTTAAGCGTGCATCGCAGGCATGGAATGGGCGAGACCTCTCTGTGTTTGCACGTGCAAGAGTGTGTAACGTCTTCCTTGCCACAAAGCTCCTTTATGTGCTTCAAGTGCTTCATTGTGCGCGCCCTACATAGCGTTTTTGCAACATTTGTGTGGTGCTCTCAATGGGAACCTATGCGCAGGGACAACTTGTTTCTTCCTTTAAAGGCAGGGGGTGTTGGGCTCATGCATTTGTTTGTGCACCAACTCGTGTCTCGTTTTTTCTTCTACAAATTGGTTGATCACCCACTTTTAATAACTGTACTTCAGCAGCGCATAAGTTTCCATTTGCCTTTTTTGCTTGTATGTACGGGCGAAGTCAATAAGAAGCCTCCATGGGGATTTCTCGAATAGGTCGTGGAGTCATTTAACTTTCTTACCGCGCGGTTTTCCTTGGAATATCTGCTCAGCATGTCAAGGAAAACTACGACGAACACTCTTATTGAAAGTATTCCCGGTGCCTGTTTATCGCCAGCCTTACTTAGGCCACCAGAAGAGCAATGTTTTAAAACGCGTAATGAGCATGTGTATCCCGCCAAATGCAAAAACATTTTTCTTCAAGGTTCATTCTTCCACACTCCCAGTTAAGACATGGCTACGCGAAAAAGGGATGTCTATTCCTTGGTCGGACAATTGTCGCCTCTGTAATCAACCAGAGACAATTGATCATTGTTTTGTGTTGTGCCGGGACGCTGTGTTCTTCTGGGACGTTTTGCAGCGGACATTAAAAAAGGACATGGACATCACCCCGTACACCATTCGCTTCCTGCCATTTGAAGATGTTAATCGGGTGCCATATGACGTTTTCGTTCTCCTAGGATTGTTTAGCTTGTGGAAGTGCCGCATGACTGATCGGCATGCGGAACCCCCTAGGCCGACCAAGTGCATCTTTCGGGAACAGGCGGCGTTGGTGCGGAGCGTTTATGCTGCGCAGAGTGATCCACCAGAGGGGCTGCCTTTTTTGGATGCGTGCGTTTGCTTGCCTGATTTTTTATCTTTGTTCGACTGATTTCCTTGCCCTTTGCACCCGCCGCGGTGGCTCAGTGGCTAAGGCGTTGCGCTGCTGAGCACGTGGTCGCGGGTTCGATTCCCGGCCGCGGCGGCCGCTTTTCTGATGGAGGCGAAAAGCAAAAACGCCCGTGTGTACGAGATTTCGGCGCACGATAAAGATCCCCAGGTGGTCAAAATTAATCCGGAGCCCTCCACTACGGCGCGCCTCATCGCCTGCGTTGCGTCGGCGCGTTAAACCCCACAATCAATCAAATCAATCCTTGCCCTTTGCTGTCTGTTAGTGTTTATATTGTGTGTTAAGTGTCTTGTCTTTTGAAGTTTTATAAACTTTCCATGCATTAAAGAAAAAAAAATTTGTAGCGTAGTGGGAATAGCACCGCGTACCTCCCGTTGCGGCCAGAGAGTCGTGGGATCGAAACCGGGCGCCGTTAACTATTTCTTTTTTTATAGTGTAGTATCGCGGAGCTGTGGGTGTAAGGAGGAGAGTTGCGCATGCGCAGTGAGCGTGTGGACGGCGCAGCCATCAGCGACGGAGGACCAGGCGAGCCTAAGAAATGCTCCGCATTTCAAATATTCCAACTTTTGACCTTGCCATTAGCACCCGGAAATCGAACGTAAGTCTCGGCAATCAATAAGGCGTGAAAACTGAAAAGCCTATCGTTGACACAATTGACGTGCGTCATCTTGTTACAACCACTCGCAACAGCGTCCGGTCTCCAAACTCCACTCGCAAATTATTGTTGCTGCTAGGACTAATAACGTGATACAGTACATCCACGAAAATCCTTTTACAATTTGAAGACTTCCAGGGTAAGATATTATGATAAATGTCGTTGTTTGTCACCGAACGTGCCGCGTGTTGTTGGAGTGACCTATATGAAAGAGAACCATGTTGGGACCTACGTTTTCAAATGCTCTCATAACGTCCTCAGCAAGGATGCCTGTCTTAGCTGAGAAAAACTTCTCGCTGGGCTTGTTGGTGAATAGTTTCCAGCGCCTGTCTCACCTACTCTGTTTCTTTGTGCGTGTATTTCGTTGCGCTCCAAATGATGGGTCTGTTGCTGAACTTTGGAAGTTCGTCGGTACTTCGGGAAACCCCTCAGCAGAGAAAACTTTAGTCGGGTGTTTTTTTTCTGGTGAATTGTGTACTCCCATTGTGGTAAACAGATGCACCTGTTGTAAGTGCAGTGTACGCCGACTGTGTAGTATGGTGGTCCTTTTCCGGACTCTTTGTTTTCAGGCGAAGCACAGCTTCCAAATATACGCAGTGCTCCCATGATGTGCCTCGTTAATCAACATGCACTGCAATTATTCTTGTTGTTATCAGGCAGATAATATGTATAATGCCATGTTGAATGCACATATGCGGTGTAATATGAGAGCGTATAGGCGGCACAGATATTTTTAACCTCTTTCATAGCGCATGGTGGATTGCTAAGAATGCCGGATGTAAGTGTACTCTGTAGCATTCCTCTCACTGCCTGGTGCCTGGTTATGAGATGCAAAGCATAGAAATGTCAAGTTCAGCTGTGCATTTGAGCGCGGAACTGTTGAAATTGTGCTCGACTGCGTGTTTGCAAAGGCAAAAATGTGGCACGTGTTCCCACAAATGTTGTCGCATTACCTGATGGGAGTCTGTAATGTGTCGCCATTATCTCATACACAAGAAGCATAAACTGCTTCTCTGTTTCTTATATTAGACTGTTCGTATTGACAGCACAAGACGTGAATTTCTGTGCCTTGATCGAGCCTGGAACCTGCCGTTTGACTACGTACACGTACCTAAAATATCCCCGCCTGCATTTACTAGGAAGGCAACGTTTTCGGTAGCTAACCCGGCTACTGGGGAAATTGCACCCTTGCAAGGAACCAATCGGAAGTTGATTTTTTTTCCTCTTAAAGGGGCACTGACACAAAATTTTGAAGGCGAGATAACGTCGGAGATAGATTGGTGGGAACACATATACATCATCTGCAAAATATCAGCGGCGAATACAGCCTAGAACATATTTAAAATCAATTTTGAAGTGTGCGAAACGCAACCGAGCAGCCAGCAGAGGACCACGCGCAATTGTAAATAAACAACATCCAAACACGTCACGAGTTTGTGTTTGCCGCTTCCGCACTACCGGGGTTTTACACGGGCTCGCCCCGGGCTCGCCCGGCTCGCCGCTCCAATCGGAGGGCCGGAGGGCGGAGCTTCTGCTCTCGAGAACGAACGACCCGATCGTTGGCGGCGGAGGCGCCGTGATTTCGTCAGCTAATCGGGCAGCTGGCCGCGACCAAAGTTCTACAGCGATTCCAGGCACTCTGTTTCTATTACTGTTTATTACCATTGGATGCGAAAACGCGCCGGAGGCACGAAAAGCCCCCTGAGCTAGCCGCACGGTCGCTGTGCAGGCGGCGGCCACGGCCGCGAAGTGGCCCAGGCCGGCGCAGGTAGCTCGAGTGATAGCTTGTTACCGCTGCACGAAATTGTCCCCAAGTCCCGACCATAGTGGCTTAAATGAGAAAGGAGTTAATGATGCGATGGCGGGTTGCATTAAAAATTGTCATCTGCACCGCTTACGAGAGCGGCACTCGAATATCCGCCGCAGTGCTGAGCCGAACACATCTGTAGGCGGACCTGTAGGCAGACCGGCCGGCTGCTCCCAGCGCGCGTCTTGACACCCACCGCCTCGAGCGTCGCGCGTCGTTCTTTAGCCGCGGTAGCATTTGCACTCGCAGCGCCTGCGTCACATCCACGGTCGCGTTTTAATTAAGCGCCTCACGAGATTAGTACGTGGGGGCATTCGCAGAAACTGCCGTCGATGCGGATTCGACAGTGCTACGGCGGCTCTGCTCTGTGATATCCCTCCGACGGTCACGTGGTCAGCTTTGTTCACACAAAATCCACAAAATCCATCGTTTCGCGGCACTCGCTGAAACCGAAACTGCGACTGGCCGCATTTAAAATCCCTCTAATTAAACAACCGTCGCACGCTGAAGCAAATGAGGTTTCTACAGGTTATAAGTAGGTCACTAGCTACTTATCGCAACGAAAAAAACAAGATGCTAAATTTTTGTGTCAGTGCCCCTTTAACGTTTTTGCGTGCGCATGCCCACACAAAAGTTGATTTTTTGCCTCTTAGCGTTTTTGCGTGTGCATGTCCCAAAAATGTGATTTCTGTTCAATTACTGCTACTTATATGAAGTTGCCCCCAGGCAATAGACTTCATTGGAGTTAATCACATATAGCAAGGCCATCAAAGTCTTTTGTAAGCGGGGCGCAAGTGTTTCCCTTCTTTCACATCCTAACTCGAGAAATTGATTGATTGATTGATTGATTGATTGATTGATTGATTGATTCATTCATTCATTCATTCATTCATTCATTCATTCATTCATTGTGGGGCTTAACGCGCCCACGCAACGCAGACGATGAGGCGCGCCGTAGTGGAGGGCTCTTGATTATATTGACCACCTGGGGATCTTTAACGTGGCCGAAATCTCATACACACGGGCGTTTTTGCTTTTCGCCTCCATCAGAAAAGCGCCCGCCGCGGCCGGGAATCGAACCCGCGACCTCGTGCTCAGCAGCGCAACGGCTTACTCATTCAGCCACCGCGACGGGTAACTCGAGAAATTGCCACAGAAAAAAAAAAATCTGCAAAGGTTATGGTCGTAATTACTTGCAAGTATCCCAGTGTCTAGATTTTGTTATGGTTGATATTTGTGTATGACTGCAACAGCATACACAGTCTGAGGGTGTCGTAGATACAAGTAAAACTGCGGATGGTTGATTCTTCCGGGTTCTGTGCGTTTTCAATTACCATGGGGATAAATACTTTGTGTGGTTGCGTTATCTCTACTTGAGCATTTTTTTTTTCATCTCTGGAAACGCGTTTTCCTCTCAGTATTGTGTATATTGTGTCTGTTGTGGTGTATTACCGTTCATCTATTATTATAGGTGTATTGCAATGATGATGATGATGATGATGATGACGATGAATAAATCTTTATTTGTCCAGCTGGTGCAGATGTTAGGGCACCCGCCCGGTGGTGGGCTTCCCTAGAGTTCCTGTATATGCTCCCTACGGGAGCCCGTAGGGAGCATATACAGGAACTCTAGGCTTCCCTATTCCGGGATACCCTGAGCTCGGCTGGCGGTCCAGGCCCTCTTCACCAGTTCACGCTGGATCCCAAGGTCCGGGCTCGTCAGGCGGTTTACCCACTGCTTGTAGGAAGGGGAGGTTATTGGCGCAATGCCTGGGGTCTTCTGGCACTCCCAAATCTGGTGGTACAGTGTACCGGGAGTTGGACAGAAATTGCAGGTAGACGGGTATTGGGTAGGGTAAATCGCATGGAGTAGGGTTCTATGGGGGTACGTGTTTGTCTGTAGTCTTCGAAGGGTGGTGGTTTCTGCTCTTGTTAATTGGGAGTGCGGAGTCGGGAAGGTTCTTCGGCCTTGACGGTAATAAATGAGAATGTCAGCATACCTGACAAGCGGTTCTGTTTTGGGGGCCGCAAGCCGTGTTTTTCCCTCTGTGGTAATGGCCCGGTGTATAAGCGCGCGGGCAGCGGCGTGAGCCGCCTCATTACCTTCGAGAGATTCGTGTCCAGGTATCCAGATGAGCCTCGTTTCAGGTATGTGGGCAGTATTCTTAAGAATTTGAAGTGCCGTTTTGTTGATGCGGCCTCGTTGGTAACTGCGGCACGCCGCCTGCGAATCCGTCAAAATTGTAATTGCATCTTTTCCGTCGTGATGGCCAGGGCAATAGCGGCTTCTTCAGCAGCTTCCGTTGATGTTGTGCGGACGGTGAGGGCGGTTGTTACTTACCCTGCTGCATTGGCGACACACACAACGTGGGCTGGCTTGTTTATGTACGGAGACGCGTCCGTATACCTTGTTGTTGGATTGTCGCCGTATTTATTATTCATGGCTCGTACTCTTGCTATGCGTCGAGCTTTGTTGTGGAGTGGGTGCATGTTTCCTGGGATGGGAGCTACCCTGATGGCTTGTCTGAGTTGGAGTGGAACCTGCTCCGGTATGGCATATCCCAGCCGTCGCAGTGTAGCTCGTCCCGTTGGTGTTAGGCCTAAGCGTTCCAATTGAGAGCTACGGTGGTGGTGGTGAAACTTTATTTCCAAAAAGGGTCCTGAAGGACACCTGACCAGTGTCAAGGTGTAGAGGGCATCTCCCACGTCGGGACGGGGAGCCCGAGACTCTCCGCCGCTACGCGGGCCTTCTGGACAGCCCAGAGTTGATCGTTAAGTTCACTGCTCCTGAGAGCACTGTCCCACTTGACCTTATCCTCCAGATAGGAGGCTTGCGTAGCACAACCACACAACATATGACCCAAGTTCACATGCCCATCACACTTTGAACACGTAGCAGTTCCGTCGTAGTCCGAGTCGATGTGACTCATCCTCCAAGGATTGGCGTATGAGTCCGTTTGTAACATGCGGAGAGTGACTGACTGCGCCCTGTTGAGTCCTTTGTGTGGGAGCGCAAATTCCCGTCGATTTAAGTAGAAGTGCTTGGTGAGCTCGTTGTAGGTCTGAAGTTGATCCTTGAAAGCCCTTTGTGGAGACGGGGGTGGTTGGGAGGGTGCGCGGCTGCTGAGTCCTCGCGCCGCCTCGTGTGCGGATTCATTGAAGTTCCGCTGTCCTCCCCCGAGGTCGCCCATGTGGGCTGGAAACCAGACTATCGAATGATTACTAATGTGTCTATCTTCCAATAACTTGGAGACTTTGGCATCAACCACTCCCCTGGCGAAGGCTCGAGTGGCCGCCCTAGAGTCGCTATAAATGACCTTATGTTGAGGATCAAGCAGAGCAAGTGCAATGGCCATTTGCTCAGCAACCTCCGGATTCTTGGTAAACACGGAAAGTGCGTTGCACATCCGTTCTTGAGCATCAATGACGGCTATCGAAAAGGCCTGTCTTCCATTTATCTGAGCAGCATCTACAAAAGCCGACTCCGTAGGGCTCTCGAGAGCTGCAGCTAGAAGTGCCTTGGCTCGAGACAGTCTCCTTCCTTGATTAAAGACAGGGTGGACGTTTCTGGGGAAAGGACGGACCACGATGGAGTCTCTGATTTCTCTGCTAAGGTGTTTAACACTCTCCTTATTCTGTTCGGTAAAGATGCCCAGAGTGACCAGAATGTCTCTGCCTGCTCTTGTGCCTGACAGTCGACCTACCTGCGCAGTGTGCTGGGCTTCTGCGATTTCTGATAACGTATTGTGAACCCCTAGTTTCAATAGGAGATCTGTGGATGCATTGATAGGAAGCCCCAAAGCTACCTTAAAAACACGACGAATCATGGTGTCGAGGCGTTTCTCTTCGGTTTTCTTCCAATTGAGCATAGCCGCGACGTAAGAAATGTGGCATAGGACGAAAGCGTGGATAAGCCTGATGGCGCACTCCTCGCTTATACCCCTATTCCTGTTGAGAATGCGTCGAAACATTCGTAACGCGTTTTCAACTTCCCCGGTAATCTTGTGTAACATTAAGTTATTGGAACCGTTTCCTTCGATAATTAAGCCCAGAACTCTGATGGAATTGACCTCCGGAATGCGATTGCCGTGCATGTCAAAAAGCGCAACGTTGGGCCTCCTGTCCTGCTCCCAACCCCTGGGCTTGCGCCCTGGTCTAGATGGGCTATAGAAAAGCAACTTCGACTTCTTTGAGGAGCATTTAAGACCCGCAGGGGCGAGGTATAGCTCTGTGGCCCTGACAGCTTTTTGCAATCGATCCTCCAATTCACCGTCACTGCCCCCAGCACTCGACAGGGTAACATCATCAGCGTAGATGGTGTGTTCAACCCCCTCAATATCGAGAAGTGTTCTAGCTAATTTGGACATCACTAGATTGAACAAAAAGGGAGACAGTACCGAGCCTTGAGGAGTTCCCCTGTCTCCAAGCTCGAGGGGTTCTGATATAATATCTCCAATGCGTAGGGAGGCGGTTCTGCCGCTGAGAAAAGATCGAACGTAAGAAAAGAAACGCTCGCCGAGACTAAGGTCCGATATGGCCTGAAGTATAGCCGTGTGGCGTATATTATCAAAGGATTTTTCTACATCAAGGCCCAGAATGGCCCTTGTGTCTTGAGTGACCCGATCTAGCAGCTTCTTTTTGATCCGGAGCATAGCTTCCTGGGTCGAAAGACCCGGCCTGAAACCGATCATGGTATACGGGAAAAGCTGGTTATCCTCCGCATAAGCGGAGAGCCTGTTAAGCACAACATGCTCCGCAACCTTGCCGAGGCAGGACGTCAGAGAGATCGGTCTGAGGTTTTTAAGTCCGAGAGGCTTGCCCGGCTTAGGAATGAGTATCGTATTAGCGTGTTTCCGTAGCCCTCTCTCCAGATATTATTGATTTGTCTGGTTAGATAGCTGATGGAATTATCCTCAAGATTGCGAAGAACTCTGTTCGAAATACCATCAGGGCCAGCAGCAGATTTACTGTTAAGCTCCTGAATAGCAAAACGAACTTCTCCCTCCGAAAACTCTCCGTCAAGCGCGTGGTTGGGAGAACCCGTATACACTACTGGCGGAGGGACGAAAGTCTGCGTTTTTATAAGTGCAAATACTGACCGGCTAGATCTTCCAAGAGCTCGTCATCCTTAGCTTCCTTCCGCGCCTTGTGAATTATTTTGCTCAGTAGCGACCGCTGGGTTGGCTTGGATCTGGAACCTCCCTCATCTAGTAGATGTCTGAGGAGACCCCAGCCTCTCCCTTTGCGAAGTTGGCCGTCTAAGGAATTGCATATCTCATCCCATTGTTGTTTACATAGAATTTTACAGTACTCCTCAATCTCTCTGTTCAGCAGCGCGATCTTTTTCCTAAGTCTCGTGTTCAGTCGTTGGCCTTTCCACCGTGCTAGTATTGATTGCTTAGCCTCAAGGAGATTAGCTAATCTGTGGTCCATCTTCTCAGTTCCAACATCCGTGAGGATGGTTCTTTCTGACGCGTGAATGTCCAGCCCAAGCTGCTCTATCCAGCTCTCGAGCAGAGGATCTGCCTCATCGGGAGAGGCATCGGGATTAGCCCTCAATTTGCGGAACTTATCCCAATCAATCAGTTTAAACTCCCTCAGCTTCTTACAGACTACCTCGAAGCTGACGACTACAATATAGTGAACGCTGCCGAGGTCAATATCAGTATTCACCCAGCTAGGTTTCTCGATTCCCCGGCAAAAGTTAGGTCCGGCGTCGAGTCCCTGCACGTAGAAGAGCCGCATCTAGTTGGGTGACCCGGGTCTGTAATGAGAGTGAGACTAAGGTCCGAGGCGTGCGTCCATAACCTTTCACCCTTGCCGGTGGAGCAAGGGTATTTCCACGCTTGGTGAGGGGCATTGAAATCCCCACCAACAATCAGAGGAGCGTTACCGGCCAGCCGTGACACTTTAGTTAGGATGGCCTTAAAGCTCTGCCTCGATTCTTTTGGGCTACTATACAAATTGAGGATAAATATACTGCTGCTGTTGCCTATGTAATTGTTAGGAATTATCTCCACAGCGATAAATTCTACCTTACAATGCGACGTACGGAGCTCGTGTCGGATATAAGGGATCTTCTTATTTATCAAAATAGCCACACCCCTGCCTTTATCCTCCCGGAGGCTCTCCGCCTTGTATCCCGTTAAAGGGAGGTCAGCCGCAAGAGTCTCCTGAAGCAAAATAACCTGTGGTTTTTCAGCTTGTGATCTAATAAACTGCTGGAGGGCCGCCTTTTTTTGGCTGAATCCTCGGCAGTTCCATTGCCAGGCTCTAAAGGCTTTAGTTATCGAGGCCATCTTGACCGTGTGGGCTTGCGTTATTTAGGTTAGTATTACTGTGGGAAATACCCTGCTCTGCCAAAGGGTTGGGATAGATCTTCACCATAGCTGGAACTACCGTATCATTCAAGTATGCCTCGATCTTTTGCAGCCTAGCCCCGACGCTCTCCTCATTGTGCTCAATACGGGTGAGTCGGTCGTTAATCTGCTTGATACTATCATTAATCGCAGATAGGGCCTCCTTGATTTCCGACTTTGCCTTAAACTGCAACTGACTGGGCGGAGTAAGGGCCCGCTTCTTGGGAGCTGGGCACTCTGCGACCTCGCCCTCTGGCGGAGCAACCTCCATGGACCTTGGAACTTCGCTATCTGAGGGACGCTCGCCCTCTGACGGAGCAACCTCCATGGACCCCGGAACCTCGCTATCAGAGGGACTCTCAGAGGACTCGGACTTGTTACGAGTAATCTCTCTGCGGAGCTCGATCAATTCGAGAGTGAGCCTCTCTACCGCCGCCCTGAGGCTGTTGTTCTCCCTTTCCAGCGATAGAATCCTATCTCGTTCTAGACTACGATTCGTTTGGGTCATTGGCTGATCCACGCCTTTTTCTTTGCCCTTAACCTTGTTGGCCCACGAGTCTGCGCCACCACCAGCCGCGAAACGCGCCTGCGGCCCTCTGGAGCGGGAGCGACCTCTGCTCCTGCTTGCGTCTCGCTTTTTTGATGACGCACGACGTCGGGACCGAGAGCGGCAGCGCGAGCTAGCTCGCCCCCTGGATTCGGACCTGTCGCTCACCGTCTGCGTCTCTTCCTTGACCATCTGTGCCTTCGCGCGCTCTTGACGTCTAACACGCACCACGTATGGCATCAAGTAGCGTTTCTTGCACGATTTATCCGCTGTCACATGCAAGCCCCCGCACAGCTTGCATTTCGGGTTGTACACATGTGGGTCACTTGGGTTGCGCACGCCGTAGCCCCTACATTCCGAAACACCGGGTGTCGGGCAAACGTCCTTCCGGTGTCCGATCTTTCCGCAAGCGTAGCACACGTCCACTTGTTTCCGATATAAGTAGCAGCGCACTAGAGTAGGTCCATATCTCACAAAGTTTGGTACACGAAGTCCATCGAATACAATGATAACAGATCCGGAGTTCTTGATTCTCTTGACGCCGAGCGCCAACGGGTTACGGTCGTTCAAAATGTTCCTTTCAAGGGTTGCAGGCCCGTCTGCGATGTCCACGTTTCTAATAACCCCCTTGCACGTATCGCTGGGGGCGGTCTCGTAAGCGTTGACTTCGAAGACCTTCCCGGCCACCGTTATGAACTTGATGCGAGCGTACTTGTCCGCATTTTCTCTTAGAGGGGTGCTGGCCACCATAATGTTTTGCGTAATGTTTGGGCAGATTACGTCATGCAGCGTTTGCTCCGAGCTCAAGCTTGCCGCTTCGGTAATCGCCTTACCCACGGTGGGGCCCACTTTCTCCAAATTCAATCCCCCTCTGGGGCGTATCACAATCTTGATGTGCTCCTGAGGCATGGGAGGCATGCGTGAGGCCTTTACCACCCGATTCACGACGCTGGAAAACGGCCGGCGTGCACTCACCTTCTCTTCGCTAGCGTGGCTATCGTGCTGCTCTCGGCTGACTTTTTTTTCTCTTCGGCTGGTGACCTTCTTCCAGCCCGATTCCTTGTCAATATCGTCTTCGGCGATGAAATCGCCTTCCACTTGCATCGAAGCCGCCGCCATGACAGCTGTCGCAGAGTTCGCCGCGCCAGCAGTGAGGGCAGCCACCGGCGCGTCGCCGCGCTAGGCCTGCCGAGCGTTAGGCCTAGCGGTCGCCAGCGTGGCGCTCGGGGAAAAAGTTCAGTACTTCGGTAAAAAGATCACCCACCGGCGAAAACCTGGTATCCACAGAAGCGCTGCAACTTCCGGCGTTGGTTGAAGCCAAAAACACAGCGATAAAAGTAGATTATCCGACCGAAATCGTTCAAACAGTTGGGAGCCGATCTTGTCACGTCTGCACTGGTCGGCGCCCCCTGGCGGTCGCGCCTCCTGTATTTCCTCCCATGTGTTATGTAGTCCAAGATGCAATAATCTCTTCGTCGACGTTTTTTGGTGCAGTCCTAAGGCTGTCTTATATGCTTGACGAATCATGACATTGAGCCTGGATTTTTCGGATGTTTTCAGGGCCAAATAAGGGGTTCCGTAAGCTACCCGGCTTATGAGTATGGCTTGGACAATGCGCACTGTGTCTGACTCTTGCAAGCCAAATCGGCGGTTTGACACGCGTCTTATGAGGCGGATTAGCTGATTTAGTGTCCGTTGAAGCGGTGCGACTGTATGAAGGCCTGATCCATTTTTTGGTAGTGTAAGACCTAGGATGCGTAGTATAGATACAGTTGGCACTGTCTGGTCGTTGATGGTAAGCTCCGGGTCGGGAATGCTGCGCTTTCGTTGGTGCGCCGTCGCGATGCAGAGAGTGAGGAGAGCAGACTTTTCCAGAGCACATTCGAGCCCTTTATCGTGAAGGTAACGTTGGGCTTCATCTATGGCTGCTTGAAGAGCATCTTGTTGTTCCCCTATTGATCCTGTTGGTGTCCACAGGGTGAGATCATCCGCATAGAGAGCATGTCTAAGGTGCGGTATATCTTTCAGTAGGGGAGGAAGGTCCTTCATAGTAATATTGAATAAGAACGGGGAAATAACTGAGCCTTGGGGAGTTCCTCGGGAAATTGTATTGAATTTTGTTGAGCGGAGGTGTCCGATGCCAATTGTCGCCGTACGGACGGTTAGAAAGGCTGCGACGTAGTCGTACATGCGCTGTCCACAAACAATGGAGGCTAGACCTTGGAGGATGGCCTTATGACTGATGTTATCAAACGCGTCCTTGATGTCCAGGGTAAAAATGCATCTCTTGTAGGTATTGGTGAGGTGATCAATGATCTCTTCTTTCAGTTGCAGCAGGACATCTTCCGTGGATAAGTGTGGCCGAAATCCGTACATAGCGTCTGGGAAGTGTCCACCATCTTTAATATAAGGAGAAAGGCGATTGTGCACCATGTGTTCCAGTAGCTTTCCTACACATGATGTGAGAAAGATGGGCCGTAGGTTGCCGGGAGCGAGCGGTTTTCCAGGTTTGGGTATTACTGTGATGTCTGCGTGCTTCCATGAAGAAGGGAGCTTGCCGGTCGTCCATTGTTCGTTGATGTAATTTAGAAGAACCTCTAATGCTTCTGTATCTAGATTCCGAAATAATTTGTTGGGAATTTTGTCATTTCCTAGCGTTGTATTTCGGGTTAGATGGTGCGCTGCTGACTCTATTTTGACGAGGCTGAAAGGGGCATCCATTTCTGGGTTAGGAGCGCCCGCGTACGGTGCCGTAGGGAGCGGTGCCGTTTTGCTTGTATCCTCCCACGGTTTCTTCAATTCCTCGATGAGGTTTTCGTCTGTGCCTTGCTAGTTATGTATCAATCTTTTCAGTTGATGTGTTGTTGCCATTTTACTCTCTCTGTTTCCCATTAAAGACCGAAGTAGGTGCCACGTACGATGAGTGCCGATTGTACCTTGTAGCGTTGTGCAGAATTGGGACCAGTTTTGCTGGCTGAGCTGCTTTGCATATTCAGCTGCTTCTTTCGTTAGCAGAGCTACACGGACCCGAATCTTCCTGTTGTTTCTACGTTTTTTCCACCTTTTCGTTAGTCCTCTTCGGGCTTCCCAAAGGTGTAGTAGGTGCGTGTCTACAACCGGGCAATCTTCGGTCAGTGTAATTGCCTTCGTGTGTTTTTGGGCGGCTGCAAGCATTTGTGCTGTCCATTCTTCTATTGCTTGGATGGGGCAGGCTGGTGCTGTTTCGCGGAATTTTTGCCAATCTGTGATGCGAGCTGTGCCTATTTTCGAAGATCGGGCTTGATGGGGTAGCTGCAGCTGGATGATGTAATGATCGCGGCCGAGTGTTTTGTCTAGGCATTCCCAAATTGGATCTTTGATGCCATGGGTCAGCGTAAGGTGTCGCGAGAGACACTGTTGCCAATTCTGGTTGGTGTATCTATGTTGTTACACAGATGGAAATTGTTATTACAAATCGCTTCGTATAATTTCTGCCCTTTCGTGTTGTCTCTTTGATACCCCCACGTAGTATGGTGTGCATTAAAATCACCGACGATTATCAAGGCATGTCCTTTGGCACGCTGCTTAACCGTCTTGAAAAGGTGATCGATTTTACCCAGGAATGATGATGAGGGACTGTAAATATTCAAAATGAAGATGCTGGCTTGCATCTTCTTGTCCGGGATGATCTCGACAAATGTGTAATCCAAGTCTGTTGGTAGGGATAGGCACCACACACCTGACAGTGGGGCGTGCCATCTCGGGTCATGATATAGTGAAGAACGAGGTCACAAGGGAGGGAGAGAGTCTGAGCCTGGCGGATGTAAGTGCCTTCGCGGCGTGTGAAACACACCTACTGGACTTGTCCTCGCGCCAGGAGATCACCTCACTTTCTTCATCCACACCTTTTACCATCCCACATTCCATACTCATGGGAAAACTGGGCCGCTCCTCCGCCTTATCTTCGCCCCATCCTTTGGCCTCGCCTCGCCCGGCACATTGCCCACGTGCGGGGCCCTGACACCTGCGGAATTCCCACCTGAACGTCTTCCAGGCCCACCAGAACCACATTTTCGGCAGCCCGGACATGGGCCGCTTTAAATAAAGTTTGATCTCTCTCTCTCTCTCTGTTGGTAGGGTATGCATATGTGCTGTTTGGCTTGCTTGAACCAGGATCGCTGTCCGCGCTCTCTTATCAGCAGCGTACGTTTGGTAACCCCGGAGAGTCACTTGTTCGGTATTTGTCTCTTGAAGCGCAATGACTGTCGGTGAGTATAGCAACACGAAATGAGATAGCGAGCTTTGTTTACTTCGATACGACCGACAATTGCACTGCCATACAACTGTTGGTCGAATAGGGGTGCCCTTCAGGTTCCCCGTTTTAGCCTGACTCCCATTCATCATCAGACGGAATTGTGCAGGGCGGGTTGCTAGAGGTTTGGGGCATTTGTTGGTTGCTGGAGGTTTGGGGCATTTGGTTCTTGCGACTTTTTCTTTTGACTGCTTCGTTGGCCTCCAAGCGTTTTTCCAAAGCCGTCATGCGGCTGTCAATTTGCCTTCCAAGGTCGTAGATTAGTTTTTCCAGCTTGCCCATGCTTTCCAATGTAGGGAGCGATGGCGCCTGTTGCGCTGGCTGTGCAGTGGGCAGGTCCGGTACCGATTCTTGCGTCGGTGCCTTCGTAAGAGCTTCCAGATGCGTTGACAGCTCTTCAATACGGCGTTCGAGTTGCTCAGTGCGAGCCGTTTGTGCATCTAGCTGCTTCTTCAGCTGTTCGTTTTCTACTTCAAGTTTTTGTATGCGGGGATGATTATGTTGCTTTGAGGCTTGTTGTGCAGGCAACGCGGGAAAATCTTCTCGGGGTGCGGCTTAGGAGCGACCACTGCGGACAAGCTTACTTGATGCGGTGTGCAATGTTGTCGCGTAGTGGGGGCTTGCACTTGCTGCTGAGGCGGCCTGTGAAGTGCTGGCGACTGGTGTTGGGGATGGCGTTGGAGGTCGCGGGTTCGATTCCCGGCCGCGGCGGCCGCTTTTCTGATGGAGGCGAAAAGCAAAAAACGCCCATGTGTACGAGATTTCGGCGCACGTTAAAGATCCCCAGGTGGTCAAAATTAATCCGGAGCCCTCCACTACGGCGCGCCTCATCGCCTGCGTTGCGTCGGCGCGTTAAACCCTACAATCAATCAATCAAATGGGGATGGCGTTGGTACACTTGCAATGCCCGAGAGAACCGTTCCCGTACGTGCAAGGGTGGCGGCGGCGGGCGGAGTTTCTTACGGCACTCCCTGCTTGCCGTTGTATGGTCGAAGCCGCACAGTTTGCACTTCGGGGTGCATGCGTGTTCTGAGATGATGACAATTTGAACTTGTTCCGTTTAGTGCCATGCAATAAATATTTCTTCAGTTATGACGTGTCTTTTTTAGGTGGCTCGAGAAGATGTGAAAACACGACGGAATTCGTAACCATCTGTAAGCGGCACTGTCAATTGCAATTTCACATTTCAAAAAACATTATTTGCAGGACAGACTTCAACAGCCTATATAGACTGCGTGACGGAGTACTTGGAAAGACGGGGCCTTGTGTGCGCCTCTACCAAGTCAGCTTTACTGGTCCTTCGGGCACGCACACGAGGTAGACCACCCAACCCAACGCCCGAACCAACCGTCAGCATCGCATCCAGCCCGGTACCTCAAGTCACATCACTTCGCATTTTGGCAGTGCTCTTTTATGCAGACGGCTCAGGTACCGACTCATTACCACAACTAAACACCACGGTCATGCAGTTGATGCACTTGATCTGACGGATCTGCACCCAGCAGAGCGGTCTTAAAGAACAGAGCACCTGCTGCATCGTTCAGGCACTGCTGACAAACCGCATCGCCTATGGCACCCCATACCCCATACGTCCAACGACGCCCCAAGGAACACTCTAAATAGATGCCCGAATTCATAAGCTGGCCCTGGGACTTCCCACTTTTACGCCTACAGACAACCTTCTCAAGCATGGACTCCATAACACCTTGAGCAAAATTCTGGAAGCGCAACGAGCAAGCCAACTAAATCGACTAGCTCTAACTTCAACGGGCCTCGTGGTTCTGGACAAACTGGGCTACCCCATCCCTGCACCATCTAACGCGCCTACCCAGATCCCATCAAACATACGAACCAACATCAAAGAAGCCCCCATTCCAAGACACATGCACCCTGAATACAACAAAGGGAGAAGACAGGCAAGAACAGGATACTTGTGCAATAAATTCACCGACAACTCGGATGTCTTATATACAGACGTCGCAAGAAATCCCGACCGCCAGACCCGCATTGCAGTGGTCGTGGGTTCCGAAGGGACATACATCTCAGCTGCAACAGTCCGAACAACCGACACCGATGATGCAGAAGAGACAGCCATCGCCCTAGCGGCCACCTCCAGCAAAAAGCAAATTATTACAGTCATCACTGACTCGCAACACGCGTGCCGGCATTACCTATCAGGGCTAGTATCTCCGCATGCGCTCACACTTCTAAAACACGCCAAAGCTCCCGACCATTCACATTGTTTCGACGCCTGGTCATGCCTCCCTCCCCGGGAATGAGGCGGCTTACGCCGCTGCCCGCGACATTTTACACCGGGCATTCCCAAGGGAGGCCGACGACACACCTCGAGGAATTCCAGTGGCCCCCTGGAATGAGGAGGCCTTAGCCCAAAGCGCAAATAAAATTCTCTCTCTCTCTCTCTCACGGACTGTGCCGAGGCCTTACGTTCCCTTATAGGAATTCCACGGAAACACTCTGCAGCATACTGCATTAAACAATCATGCAGCTCTCTGCACAACACCTCCCACACGCCCGTAACAGTACGGTGGATCCCTGGCCATGGGGGGCATCCCGGTAATGAAAGCGCCCACAGGCTGGCGAGCGAGGCATCTTCGTCGTACCGCCGTCAGCCCGGGGAGACCATAGCCAGCGGAGCCCACTTCGATCCTGACGAGGAGCGCCAGCGTCTCCGACATGCCCGGCGCCTTCACCTCCAGTCATCAGTACCCCAGAACCCGCATCCCCTGCCTCCTGGATTATCTCGCGGCGCCCAGGTTTTTCTCAACCGGGCCCGTTCTGGCTTCGCCGTAACCGCTGACATCGTCGCACGGTGGCGAGGACGGCACACTCACTTTGACCCTTCGGGCAATGAATCCCAACACGGCAACACCATACCGCAGGCAGGTTCTCCGACGTCAACAACGGCGGGAAACTCCCATTCTGTAGACCTCGCAGGACCTCCACAGGCCGGATCAGCTCCCAGTTCCTCCCCTTCTCTCTTGGACCCCAATGTGCTCTGCTACGCATGCCATGGCACAACAAAGCCTGACCTTCCGCACCTCGTCTGGTCTTGCCCGGGCCTTGCCGTGCTTCGCGCCCAACACCGCCCGGCGTGGGTTCACTCCTACGAAGAGTGGATTCGGCCCTCTTGGCGTGTCAAGGACACCTTGGCAGCACTCTGGAGCTTTGTCTGTGCGGCGTCGATGGCTGGACATTACTAGCGTCCTTCCTGCCCTCCCCCTTCCCCTGCGGCTTCGGGCCATCCTTTCTTAATAAAGTTTTCTTCCTTCCTTCCTTCTCTCTCTCTCTCTCTCTCTCCAATCGCCTCGGCCAGCCACTTAGTCCCAAAAACATACACGGACATCTTATATCATTATCGCCGGGAGCGCCTCTTTTACCCTCCTCCTCACCCATCACTCAATACACAAGACTCTGGAATCTGGCGCCGAATCCAAACACAGTTACTACAACATGGCAATATTGTAATGTGGCGGCAGGACAGATGACATGAACGATGAGACAGTCGAACGATCTATTTACAGATTATTTACATGGCGGCCAAGCCAGAGCCCGCGCAGGCCGAGCGCACAGACAGATCTTCGTCGTCCTCGTAGGCTGGGGTTACCGTGCCGCGTTACGTTGCCCTCTTCATCGTCTTCTCGTGACATGACCCTCCGGTTGAAAGCGACGGTCCCGGTCGACGCCGCCGTATTGCGCGATGTGGTGAGGACGAAAGATGAGATGACAATGTACAATGAAGCCCTTGCCGCCACATAGGATGATGATGCTGTAGGCGATGCCTGGTCCCGCGACACGACCTCCTCAAGGCACCGACGAAACGTCGAAGGTATCCGGAACCACGTCGGACTACTGGGCTGGGGACACGTCATCGTCGTCTGGTCACGTCTTCGGGTCTTGGCGGTTCTGAATCGGCTGGTCACGGGCTGGGGATACGGGGCGGAGGGAACGTCGTCGAGTGCTGGTAGCGGCGGGGCTGGGGCTGCCGACGTGGGTCACGCCCCCTCGAAGATTGCCACGATGCCGATGAGGTGTGCAGCTGCGGCCACCATGGGGAGGGACCCGCACACTCCACCAAAATGTAACGTGGCGGCAGGACAGACGACATGAACGATGAGACAGTCGAACGATCTATTTACAGATTATTTACATGGCGGCCAAGCCAGAGCCCGCGCAGGCCGAGCGCACAGACAGATCTTCGTCGTCGTCGTAGGCTGGTATTACCGTGCCGCGTTTCGTTGCCCTCTTCATCGTCTTCTCGTGACGTCGTGTCGTCTATCCTGCCGCCACGTTACAATATTACATCATATTTCACCAACTGTTTTTCCCTACAACTGATTGATTGATTGATTGATTGATTGTGGGGTTTAACGCGCCGACGCAACGCAGGCGATGAGGCGCGCCGTAGTGGAGGGCTCCGGATTAATTTTGACCACCTGGGGATCTTTATCGTGCGCCGAAATCTCGTACACACGGGCGTTTTTGCTTTTCGCCTCCATCAGAAAAGCGGCCGCCGCGGCCGGGAATCGAACCCGCGACCTCGTGCTCAGCAGCGCAACGCCTTAGCCACTGAGCCACCGCGGCGGGTTTCCCTACAACTGCCCACATGCAATACACCAAACACCACCTATCCCCTCGTATGGAAGTGCGTCAAACATCCAAACACAATTCCATCACCTACATTGGAACAGTGGGTGCACAGACTGACCAGCTTCCAGCTCGAGGATCAGGAGTACCTGATCTCCAGGGCGAGGGCTGCTGGGGGGCCTGAAGGCGGCCTGGACAGAGGCCACCAGCCACTCTCCTTTCCCCCTACCCTTTCCCTTAGAAAAAAAACTCCCACCTCCCCTCGCGGGAACCCCTGTGTAGATGCGACGCATAGGCGGAGCGGCGAAGGGACCGCGTTTTATAGCGCGCATAACGTTGAGGGGACTGCGTAAGCCGGTCCCAGTCGATGACGACGTTGGCGTACTTGTAAAGCGGCGTGTACTCTAGGTGTTTGAGCCAAGCGTGGATGTTGCTTCGCCGGAGAACGGCACACCGGTTATATGCGCAGCGCGCCCGAAGGAGAGGAAACCGCGGAAGAGAGAGTACTGCACATGCGCCAGCCCCAGCGCGTCTGCCACGGCTATGACGCAACGTGTAGCGGCTATGACGCAACACAATCCAACACAATCCACTTTAATCCAATCCAATCCAAATCAAATCTAATCAAATCCATGTCAAGCCAAGCCAAGCCAAGCCAATCCAATCCAATCCAATGCCCCTTGCGAGAGAGAGGGGGTGAGCGGCGGAGAGCGCAGCTGGCGCGGCGAGGAGAAGGGGGGAGGGGTGGACAACGCCGACGACGACGACGACGACGACGACGACGCCGGAGGGCCAAGGCGAGTGAATCAGATGCTCTTCATCTAATAAATGTCATGCCTCCCTCCTGAAAGCATGCGGGCACCAAGCCTGAGAATGATATATTCAAATAAACGCTAACCAATGCATGAGAGCGTATGAGTACCGTACCGATGCCCGTCGCCGTAAGCAGCGCTTTCCAGCCATTCAAACTATACCAGCTAAAATCGGTGTCCGCGAAACGGAAAGTGAACAGTTAGTTGTGTGTCCGTCCGTTTGCTGCGCTAGTCGATTCGGCCGCAGGGGTCTATGGGAGTGTCCTCTCTTACTAGGGTGCCTTGATGCTCGCGCGCTCCGCTGACGGTGAGGAGAGCCGCGTCGTCTGCTGCATCCGCCATTACGCCTCCCGCCGCAGCTGCGAAGCGCGCGACCACTTGCGGTGCACGATACGTTCAGGAACAAGCGCACGTTCGCAAGCTTTCCTATTGTGCGAAGCTTAGCCAGCACTTAGTGCTCTTGTTGCCTAAATGCTTATCAAAGGAACGAAGTATGCCTTGTAAGATAATGGCCTGTGCCTGTGTTAGGCGTCAGTGGTTGACGTAGACTTCGATATATTAAAAACGAATCATCTTCCTTAGGCGGCAAAACAACAGACGTTCGATAAGTCTAAACCTTTGCCGATTTTCTTTGTACAAAACGTTGTTCCAAACACGCTACCCATCGTTTGAGGCACTTATAAGCATGATGCCAACAGCCGTAGATGTACCTCAATGTAAAAATTTCAGTATTGTGGAGCTAGCTAGTGTTTCAATGAGCGTATCAATGAGCGCGACAATGGACCTTGCCTGCTTTAAACCGTTGAACTGAAAATTTATGCGAATAAAAACAATCAGCTGACGAAGAATCCGGTTTGTGGGGCGAGATTTTATAAAGGGAGTTCCTTGCCTGCTGTTCGGGTAATGCGTTAAACCTTGCAACTGAAAATGTTTGCGCATAAAAAACAATGAGCTGAGGAAAGGTAAGGTCGTTGGGGCGACACTTTCTAGCAGGCGTTACAGATTTATTTCTATGAAAAGACTGTAGCCGAGTCGTGATTTCCTACTAGGGCAGAATTTAATTATCCTGTAAGAATGACACAACACTGCGCAATAGGTCTGGGCTTGCTTTTACTTGTCATTTAAAAAGCACTGCTTCACAAGAACAGAGACGGCGGTAACCGGCCCGGCATCGTAACGCTGAACATTTTTCGCAGTAACAGCATAAGTCTTGTGTCCAAGCGTCCTCATTTCGGAAGAGGCATGCAACTTTCGACGAAGTTGTAGAAAGCACGCACGAATAAATATAAGTTCAGAACCCAGCGTGAAACTTTCCCACGCAACGACACTACTCTGAAACCCTCGGTAGTACTTTTGAATGTATCAGAATACTCGGCGCCTTTTAAGCTGCGCCAAATATTGCCCACACGAGTGCTTTTGTATTCAATAAATACTCCGGGCTCTTATCTGGGGCATTTTCTTACCGCGTTCGTTCCCCAAATTCCCCGTACGCTCCACGACACTTGGCTGCCCGACGTTTGCCCATCCACCCAAATAAAAAATAATGGTGCGCTAAATATTTCTTGCTGATATTTCGAGCATCGCGCTCAAAAAATAAATGTTTACTTACGATACAAATAGATGAGGCTTTGGTGGAATGCCGCTTGTCGCGCTTGATTTTCGCTGTACAAAAAAGCCTTCCTTTCGATCCCCTGGGCAAGTGCTAGAGTTTTCAGCCATTCCTAGAATAATTTTTGCCGCCCTGCGGCCTGCAGAACAAGGGCACGGTGATGGAAACGGTCGCATAGAACTGGCGGGGAACGAGCGTCGAGTCAAAATGGCGACCACGCTGCCGCACCACGCTGCCGAGGCGGCACCTGCCCTTTCAAAAGCTGACACCACTGTAGCGAAAGAGGACCAGCGTCTGGCTTCCCATACGGTGATGGAGTCGATTAGCGAGGCAGTACGCACCTTCGATCCTCATCTTCCTGTCATCACCTTGCCGCCTCGCCTTTGTCCCCGCGCGCACTGGTACAATGAGGGAGTCGTGGGCTGACCTCTTCCCCAGACTAAGGGATGCCGCTGCCCGCCGCCTGACTGGCGGGAAGAGCTGCTCCAAGCCCAGGCGTGAATTCTCGAGACGAATGACCCATAAACGAACAGCACCTACGCCGGATTCGTAAAATCCTCAAAGACCACGCCGCGCGCCTTTTCGGCACTAAGAAACAGCATCCTTTCGCGTACCGTCAGCTGTTAACCTTGACGCACGACCGAACCACCTCCCAACGTCGGCAAGCCATAATAGCGGTGTGCGCGCTGTCCGAGAGAGAACAACTCGCCAAGACTGTTTTCACTGCTGTGCACCCAACTGCCTTTTGTCAAGCCGACCGCATAGCAACGCAACAGCAGTACTCGGGCTAAGCACTCCCGTCTATTGCCACACAAAAGAAACACAAAGCACGCTCTCAGCGGTCGCCGACTTCGCGTGCCTGCGGCTGCATGAACGGACCGGAGCGTGGCAGCTACAAGCGGAGGCAACGTCGATACCTTCCCAGCAAACCACTAACATCTCTGCGACGTCCCAAAAAGAACCGAACGTCTATGTCCCAGCAGTATCTCTATTAGACATCCGTACAACGTGCAATATTTTTATGAAAATTTTTTGATGTTGAGATAACGTTGCTGGTACCCTAATGTCGGACGTTATTTCAACTATGCTAAAGACGTACTCTCGATGTTGCTGCTGCTTCATTTGTGGACGGTATTTAGACTTATTTTGCTGACGTTGTTCAGATGTTGCTGGTATGTCCGTTTTTTTACTTCGTACATGTCTATCGCAGTTAAATTTATTTTAGCTATATCTGCTATACAAAACTCTCCGCAGGCGTACTGTTTTCGAGTTACCGAGTGGTTTCATATGTATTTTGTATGGGTTTTGTACCGACGGCTTTTGTGCAAGTTTTGTAATCCACCAATATTGCTTTTACGGAAATATAAATGCGGAGGACATAATAAATAAATTAGACTCAACATATGCCTGAACAAAATTTGATGCTCACAGGAGTATTTATTCAGTGAAACCACCATTTTACTTGGTTTGTTCTACATTCGTAATGAAAATACAAATGCTGGCCTGACAAATCCCTGGCGACACTGTTCAGCCACATATGTTAACAAAAAAATTTCCCCAGTTTGTACCGATGGTGAAAGGCTTGAGGAACAGGAGAGCCGGCGGGCTCTCCCCCGATCGCTTTCCTCACCGTATGGACATCTTACCCCGCAACAACGGAAGAGGCGGCAATAGCCCTGGCCCGCATCATCAGGCTGCCACCACACATTATAATCATTTATTCGAAGACGGAAATTCAAAACTTTATTCGTGGTTGCGTTTCGGCTACAGCACTCACGATTCTCCAAAATCCCCATACTCAACCACTCAACATCGTCTCGACCCCAGCCCCCACTGGGGTGGGAGGCAATGAGGCGGCCCACAAAGCAGCATGAGAACTAAACAGCCATGCTGGGCTCGCTCCTTCTCTCTAACACAGTGCTCGGTTGGCCCGCGATCGTCTGCTCTCCTATCAAGAAGCCACGGAGCATTATCATCTCTCCCGCCGCCGTTTTCCCACTGCCCCCACATCCCTCACCAACGCTCAGAAGCGCCTATGGCGACTCCTTCAGACCAACTCCCTCGCCCGTCGATCCCTCCTCCACAAGACCTACTCCTCTGAGTTCCCTGCGCCCAACTGTCCTCTAAATAGGAGCGTCCATGTGTGTTTCGCCAAAATCGGACACATTTTGTTCTTTTGCGCCTTAATAGTCAGCAGAAAAATACTACATTCTTAAGCATCATACACGTGTGTTTCACAAATTCTAAAAGCAAAAGGAGCCGACAATGAAGCTAGTGCACTTCCCTGAAAAATAGAACCGTGTGCTGCAGTCCGGATCGCTCGCGAGGCTTAATAAACTGCTGGAATAGGAAATGGACCTTCTTAGTATTGTTTTAAGAAGTAAGACGTTAGCTTTATGCGTTATATTTTCAATTTAAACTTATACACGCGTAATGTCTTGAGATATCAAACATACAACCTGCGCCCTTTTGATTCTGTTTCAATTTCGCGCCATTTGCGTATGTTGGGCTATTCGAATTAGCAATGCAAGATTTAGGCAGATAAATCATCTTTATTTTATTTTAGCAAAATTCCTTATAAATAACGAATTTTATTTAAGGTTCGAGGTTCGTGGCCAACAATATTCTTTTATTTGTAGCCATGAGCGCCGTCTGCTTCATTATACCTGCAATGCCCAAAGTGTGGCATGAATTCCTCCCGTTAAGATAAAAACTACTTAAAATACTCAAAATCTGTACTAACGCTACAGTTTGAACCGTTGAAAAGTTCATTGATATGTTGTTTTGAGACCGCAAAATAACGACGGTGCTATAAAGCCAGATCACATTAGCCAATCCCATCCACTGGTCATGACCTTCGGCGTACATAGAGTGTACTAGATGGATTTGAGTGGGACGAACGGAGCGCTCCACGTGAAGCGGCGCTTGTAGATTCAATAGATGACGCAGCGTGCGAAGTGGAGTCGCGAGTTGCGCTCGCCCAAGCGCGCGGTATAGCGCGGGCCGCGCTTTTTCGCGTGTCGCCCAATTTTTATGTTATTAGGAATGCTAAAGCGACAGCGGGGTAGAAAACAACATGGCATAATAAATTAAAAGGCATTTAAGAGGCTTTGTGGCGAAAGCGTGCCCTGTTATTTTTATTCTATTTTTTCAACGAAGTGCTTACGACGCGGAAAAAAGTACGACAAACGAACGAAGTAGACCGGGACAAGCGCTGGAATACCACCATCCACTATTTTTTTTCGTGTTCCCTCCTCTCTCCCGGCGTAATATGCAATGAATAGAAGAAACATGGGCAATGCTGCATTAAATTTCGTTTCGTCTTTTTAATGACACTGAGGCACTTCACTGCAGCGTTGTGCCGTTCTCCGGCGAAGCAACATCCACGCTTGGCTCAAGCACCTAGAGTCCACGCCGCTTTACAAGTACGCCAACGTCGTCGTCGACAGGGACCGGCTTACGCAGTCCCCTCAACGTTATGCGCGCTATAAAACGCGGTCCCTTCGCCGTTCCGCCTATGCGTCGCATCTACACAGGGGTTCCCGCGAGGGGAGGTGGGAGTTTTTTCAATGCAGAGCATTTCAGTAACTCACGATGTCCCCCGCGTTGACCCGTCGTAGTCCGCACCGTCGTTGTCCGCAACTCTCCCCCTACACTATATAAAAGAAAATACTATCCGGCGCCAGGTTTCGATCCCTCGACCCTGCGGGCGGAACGCAATGTACATGGTGCTCTACCCACTGAGCCACACAGTCGACACAGAATGGGACGCTACGTACGCGCCTTATATCGTTGACTCATTCAAATTACTGCTGACGAGCGCTCTCTCGTCAGCAGTTGCCACAAGTGCAACAACATTAACGTAACGCAAACTACTTAAAGGGACACTGAATTGATATGCAAACATTGCGGGATTACTTGCGCAAATTGTAGTCCGGAGTCCCCAGGCCATGTTTCGACCACCCTGGGCGCGTTTACGCGATTTTATTTAATAGAAAAAATCATTCGAAAATGCTGTCCTCCTCTCTTTACGCTCGCCCATTTTCTGCGGCGTTTTCGTGTGACGTCGCGAGGAGCCGAGCTCGCAATTGGCTGCGCGCGGCTCCCCGACCCCCGACTCCCCGACCTTCGGCTCCCCGACCTTCGGCTCCCCGACCTTCAGACAGAGTTAGTCGGCCCAGCGTTTTGTCCGCCGGCCGCCGACGGGTCGTCGCAATTCGTTCGCTCAGTTGAAACGAAGCCAGGACACGTTTGTGAATGGAAGAATCTCCCTTTCTTTACTTGGTTAGTTTGTACACTGTATCTACCTCCAAGTCAAGGTCGCTTCACACAAGCGCTGCACAAGCGCACATGCGACGCTTCGCTGACTGGTTCGCCAGTAGGGAAATATAAGGCCTCTTGAAGGCGGGAGAAGAGTCAGCGAAGTCAATATAGGTACTAAGGAAATAAAATCAACTGATATTTTTACCGTACAGCGTAAAACTAGGGTGCGGGAAGCACTTTTTTGCGCTGGGCGAACAAGCACAGCGGTCAGCAGCACGACTACGCATCTGCGAACGTTTTTCCGTCTACGAAATGCAATTGCTAGACGTGAGCTATTGTGGAAACTCGGGCGACGCTTACTGCACGAGCGCAATACAACAAATAGTCACCTAAGCTGCTTGAAATGTCAAAACTAAATAAAAGTGTAAACTTGTTGTACAATATATACCATATATTACAGAGGGCTGCGGAGCCCGCCCCGTGGCCGAGTTGTCTGGGGCGCTAGGCATGTTGCCGCAAGTGTTTTGCAAGTCACGAGTTCGAATCCCCGCGGGAACGTGCTTTTTTTTTTGTAAGTTGACTTTTTCGTTTTCCGCCGATGTTTTCTATATTGAGTTCACCTTTTTTTGGGCCGCAACGTTCAGGGCTCCACGAACTAGTTCACAAAACACGCGCAGGCTGGCGCTGGCGCGCTAGCGAGTTCTCGTTGGCGTGCTGTTGCCATAAGCACCGACTCTTGCAGGCAGTGGGCACAGGCCAGAATGAACAGACCCTTGGCCTGGTGCGAACACGCTTTTTACGATACAGGCATGAGGGAGGCAAGCTCCAAATATGGGGGAAAAGCGCATGACATTTTGGTGTCTACGGGTACGCGGAGGGCGTTCATGCACTGCGTAGGTCTCGGCTAGTGAATGCTACGATTCCAAGCCGTCCTGGGAGGCTTATCTTTATGCATTTTTACAGCTGACAACATGGCAGAAGCGCGGTACGATGATTACTGAGTTATTGAGAATGCCCATCCAACAACGCCACCGGTTGTATTTTACGGAACCGAAACCGAAACCGAAACTTGTTTGGTTGCTCACCTTGGGCATCGTCCAATCACGGTGCCCGCTCCCCCCAACGTCACAGCTTTAGTTGGTGCGGCCGCCGCAAACCGCGCATGGTAGTTTTTCTTCTCTCGCGCTTTGTAAAATAATTACCGATTTGTCAACCGGATAAACGATGAAAACTGTGCTAATTTGAGCCAGTCTACGCAGTGCCGGCAAAAACGGGAGCTTGACAAATTCACTTCAGTGTCCCTTTAACGTCGTGCGCCCCCGGAAATGCTCTGCATTTGATCTTGCCCCTCGCGAGGGGAATGTTCGTTATCGCTCTGAGATGTGACGACATTATCGGTCGCTGAACCGGCAAGTATGTACGTTCTCTCCAAGTTATGCTTGCCATGCACACGCCGTGCTTGCGATTGAGGTTACGTAGGCCTAAATCAATACGGGCGGGTGTCAATTGATTGCACTCTTTCCGTTTCGGGCTTCGTGCTGGGGCGATAAAATAGGTTGGGCCTCCTAAACAAGTAACTCTCGCCGCCTTTTTTTAAACATACTCCTAGCTGCGGCCTTCGATTTTACTGTATGCCTGTGAGTGATGCGCAGCTTGTCGCAAACTCTCCGAAACTTGAGTCCGATTCACCGAAACTGTACGAGGCGCACCGTAGTGGAATGCTCCCGATTAATTTTGGCCATGGAGATCTGTGACATGCGCCGAAATCTCGAATACACGGGAGTTTTGGCTTTTCGCCTGCGGAAAATCGGCCGCCGCGGCCGAGAATTGAACCCGCGTCCTTGTGCTCAGCAGCAGAACATCTTAGCCTCTGAGCCACCGGGGCGGGTTAGTCAGATTTTTGCATCTTATTTGCTCTTAGCAGAACACCGCGAATAGACGCACTATTTAGTAGATATTCTGAGAATATGCCATACAGACCAGTCATGATATTTTATTAGAGCAATTAGGACTCTTATTCGGGCTTTGAATAAGCAAGCTTCTGTCTAGCGTACTCAATTACAGTTGGGAGTGCAGACACCACTAATGATTGGGAAGATTGCTTCGGCGGGATTAAAGGTCGAAGGCACGAGATTGCTAGCAAATGTATCCGTCCGGACTCGAAAAACACAAGCCCTTTGCCCATACATTGGCACTGGACCGAGCCTACCAACTTTTTGATCAGTAACAGCAGCATATCCCGTGATAAGGAAGAACCGCCGCTCAGCAGAACAAGCGGCTGCTGGTCAACATTTTTGTTCATGGACATTTAATCTTACGCCACTTGGAAACCAATGCGATCTGTAATGACTCGTGCGAGTGGCGCATCCCCGCTCAAACACTTCTATACGTCGGGCGTCACAGCGGGCACAACTCGGGAGGGCGATTCTCACTTCTTTACCATCGATAACGTGCGTGCAGTCACGCTGTATGTAGCAGTACTCGAAGTGAAGCTTGCACACCACGCAGTTTTGTTTCTTAGCTTGATCCTCGAGCTTCATCTCTCGGAACGCTAAGGTGTGATAAGACAGTTTTGTAGCCGGCGCGGCATCCCAGCGCGCGAAAGTGGCGAAGGCTATAGGCATGCCGAGGACGGTGAAATTAAACACCAAAGGCTCATTGCATTTACAACACTTAACAGAGAGGGATGAACAGCAGCGGCGGTTCCGCACAGTTCTAAAACAATTGACTGAAAACGACTGCGGGACCTCCGTTCTACGGTCGCCCTATGCCGCCGCTTGCAGTTCGCACCGGCACAACCCAATTCACTGCGACCGCAGCGCCGCCACGCCAACTTTCCACAAACTGCGCTTCGCGACGAAACAGGCTCGGAGCCGGCGGCTCGTCCCACTCAACTCTTCTAGTACACTCTAGCGTGCAACAAGTACAACCGTCAGACCCGTGCTGCGCCTTTCAGTTTAAACATGTAACAGGATGAGAGCCTTGAATTTTACTCAAACGCCTACTGTTACTACTGTGAATGAATGAAGACTGTGTGCAGCCGCGTGAGTTGTGCTGTGAACTCAATTCGTCTGCAAGAGCTCAGCGAGTCGAAACCGCGACGACAGTTGTCACCGATGCAACGCTATTTCCGTTGCGACCTTGTGCATCGCCTTTCCCTCGTGAGTATTGTGCATCTCAACGTCATTACTAATGAAATATCACACTTTATTAGTTTTTCCAGCATATCTGTGAAAACGCATATAGGTTCTCTACTTTGTTGTTGGCGTTGTGTGAAACGTGCCTTAGAAATAAACCATAAAGGGTTAACAGCGCACAAACACGAAGACACACAAAGAAGAGAAGACAGGACAGTCGTGTTTGTGTGACAGTCGTGTTTGTGTGTGACAAGACAGTCGTGTTTGTGCGCTGTTAACCCTTTATGATGCTACACCAACTAGCCCACCAAGCCATCCTCGTGAACTTCATTTCGAAATAAAGCAGTGGCGTTACAGACGGGCGGAGCGATAAGTAGATAAACACTTGCGCTTTGTTACTTTAGTTTCCGCCCCGTCCGCTCCGTTGGCTTCCGCCTCTCTCGAACCAAACAGCCGAAGTTCAAACTCTTGTGAAGCGTGCCTCAACAAAAACGGTTGTTGGGGACGTGATCTTCAATGGATTAACAGCGCACGTAGACGAGGAAATAACAAGAAGAGAAGATAGGACAAAGCGCTGAACTGTAACTGAGTTTTATTCAGGCAAGAAAGACGTAAACCGGGACACATCCGAAAGGAATGGCAACACCACCTGACGTAAACATCATCTCGCGCACTGCCAGCTATTGGCGGTGAGATCTTTGAGTGGCGCCCCCTGGCTCTGACGTCGGCTTAGGGATTCGCGCCGCTGTCGTCTCCTACACTCCGCTTGTGAGGGGCAACAGTGCATGTGCTAGAAATCGCCCGCTTCATTGCTGTAGTGCGTTAAAAAGCGCATTTCTAGCGACTCACTTATTTTGCCAGCTTCTGACGCATCTGAATAATTTGAAGCTGTATCCCCCACAAGTTTGCAACACACGAAGAGATAGAGAACAACGTTCTTCAGAGTATCGGTCAGAAAATCGTGTGTAACTCGTCCTTTCTTGCTTATTCGCGAGGATAAGCGATCAGAGCTTCTCGATAAGTATTCAAAATGCGTAGGCTTCCCTGCAATATTTTTGAGATGCTCCTATGAAGACTCAACAGTCTAATGCTACGTACCAAGCAGCGGCCTCTACACGCTCATCGCACAGCAGGAAATAAAGCGGCTTTCTTCTGTTTCTTTCGTTGTTGTCTTGTATCGGATTAATGTTTCTCGCTTTTTTTTCTGCCCAACGCATTAATTTTTCTGCGCCGTCACTAACTTCTTATTAGGAGGTTTCAGGATGTTTGGAAGCCTCACAAAGGTCGTGTGTATATTTCCTTCATTTCGTATGGCATACACTCCCTTCTTCACAAATTGGCTTTCATTACGGCTGCGTGCAAGAAGGTGTATATCCGCAGCGTGCTTTGTTTATTCACATGCAAATACAATGGGAAGGTTTGTTCTACGCCACCGCGATCGCGCCCTAAACAACGTGGTCCACAGTACTCGAAGGCGCCTCCCAGGTAGCACAAAAGAGCTTAAATACTTCTACTACCGCGATTTTTCAGGACGAAAGAAACGGCTTGCAAACATCCCAGACAATCCGATCACGCATTCGCGACGTTTTCGAAAGGTCTTAAATCACGTCTAATGTCCAGCGGGTATTACTATTTCTAGACGATTTATTTACTCTCTTTAAAACATCCTCAAAAATCGGTTTAGAAGTTGGATTTTACAAGAGCTGTATAAGTCTGTCAATGCGACTTTTCAATCCGCATTTTAGATGGTTAGAAGACGTCCTGATAATTCTGGTCTAGCAAAGGGCTTTAGAAAGATGCTAAGAATCCCTTTCTTGGGATATTTAGAGGCGCTTTTTAGACGTATGAAATACGGCTTTATGAGCCCCCCAGCCATACCCCCCTCCCCCGGAGGTGATGCTGGGGGCGAATGCAGCGGCTTTGCTGCATGCATACGCAATTAAAAGCCATTTGCTCGAGCAAACATTTTATTGAGACCAAGCAATGGGGGTAATGTACTGAGGAGAAAAATACCGTTACAATTCAGACAACATTGCGGTGAAAGCGTCCTTTCCACCTGCCAGAAGCATCTTATATAAAAACGTCCAAATAAAACACTTAACAAGATAAGAGCAATGCAACAAACTTGTATCAACAAGTCCAGAGCTCTACACTTTCTTATTTTTAAACAAAGGATGGAGGGCAAACAGAACTCTGGAAATAAAACAAAATAAATCAATGCAAGAAACTTGTAAAATCAGGTCAGGTCCATAACTCTGTGAACTTGCTTATGGATATTAGAAGGTACGAATGCAGCACAAATAAAACACTACAAAAAAGGCACACGCAAGAAACTCTCACCATTACGTCCACAACTTGTAGAGTTGTGTATGATTATTTGAAAGCAAGTATGCAGCACAAATAAAACTTTCACGAAAAAATATAAATAGAAGAAAATTGTACCATCAGGTCCACAACTTTGTACATTTCTTTTTAAACTTAAACAATAAGATGCAAGGACAACTTGTTCTACAAAAAATGATAGTCACTTAGGAAAGTGAAACAATTGAACTGCGTTTATCCGAAAGATCACATTGTAAAATGTACCACAAAATGTGTTAAATACTTTCTTCCAAATAAGAAGCCACGTGCAGCATGACTAACAAAGCATCACCAGCGGGAGTGAACATATCTTAAATGCAAAAGCTTTTCTTCAATACACATGGTTCATACATGGTTGAAAAAAAAAAAAAGAAAACAATGCACAATTTTTCTAAACAAATAAAAAGCCATGTGCGGCACGACTAGCAAATATAACCAGTAGTAGTAAACCTATCCTAAATGCCAAAACGTTTCATCAATAGTCATGGTTCATACATGCTTGAAAAAAAAAAATACCCTCAGCAACCACAACAGATAATGGGGTCCTCTTGTCTGCACTGATGAGGGGCAAATCCTCTGTGACCTTTCTGTCGACGACGCCTTTCCCATTTCTTGCACTTTCCTTAATTAGCTGTGCTGTACTGGTCGTACCTCCAGCTGTTCAGGTTGTCTGGATGAACTACAGAAAAAAAGCCAATAGAAACCCTAGGTGTGTAATCCGTTTAAAATACCCTGTATGTGTTAGTCAATGTGGGTCTTACGTTCGCGCCTTTGCATTCTTGAGCTGGATCATGATGACTGTCTTCATTTCTGCGTCCGTGGCTCCTCGTGTTTGCATATTCGCTCTCACAGCCTCTTAAAAAGAGTTGTACACGCACGCATATTTCAGAGAACATCCCTTTTTTACGGCCTATTGTACGTACCACATAAATTTAACTAAACTGAGCAGTTGCAATAAGATAATAAAAAGTTGAACCAGGGCAAGCTGAAGCAGCAAGCATGGTGCTATTTCATTTAACACTGCAGGCTTCACAGCCCAAAAAGGAGTTGACTACCTATTGACTAACCTCTGACGAGGTGGCACAAGCTTGTTTTTCTGGCCCGAGTTTTCTGTCGCGAGCTGCCTAATTATTTGCCAGCTGCTTCGCTGAGCCACGGCACAACGATATCTTCCGTCAGGTGAAGGGTGCAGGCCTTTTGGGCTGGAAAGTATTTGCCGGCAGCTTGGTTTAAGTAAAGGTCCTATTCTAGGTCCATTTTAAAAGCGCTGTAACGGCGCAAATGACCGAAATAACCCACGTGGTCGTACTGTCACGGAAGTTGTCCTTCGCGAGTAAAGAGTGCCGGCATTTCGTGTCAGAATAATTATTTGCCGTGAGAGCACGGCCGGGTGGCTTATTTCGGTTATTTGCGCCGCCACAGTGCGTTAAAATCGGGCCTAGAATATGATCTTTAGTTAAACCAAGCTGCCGGCAAATAATTATCAGCTAGCGCAAGAGGCATATGCACCCTTCACCTAACGGAACATCGATGTGTCGCGGCTAAGGCAAGGAGCCGGCAAATAATTAGGCAGCTCCGACAGAAAACTGCCAAGAAAGCTGCCGGCTAATAACAGCTTACAGCGCGGAAGACCGGCACTCTTCGCTTCACGGCAGCTTGCGAAAGAAAACTCTCCAGCTGTCTGCCGGCAAAGCGCGTTCTCATACAGCATGCCGGCACTAATCATGTGACCACAGCAAGCCAATAAGGGGAGACTGCCGGCAAACTTCCGCTCGCGCGGGTAGGCCGGCTGCCGCCCGAATATCCACTCCCAAGAATTGATGTTTCAAGCTGATATATTTTAAAATTTGCTTAAAATATGCAAAACTAACCATCGCGCGACATTTTTGCACTACTTTAATTTAACATTGCCGAAAGAGCCTTATCTCTAGCCAGGATTTAACATCTTGCGACGCTTACCACGTCTATCATCTGGTTGGGGCGGCATGTTGCGATGGCAACAGTCGGGTCGGTTCCGAAACAGATCGCGATTTGAACCTACGTAGATTTTAATTGCGGCAATACGTTGATATTAATTGCTGCGAAAAAAAAATAAACAGGCGCCAGTAAAATCGCAGTGCCGCTTCGAGCAGAGGCACCCGTGTTGGAGGCGGTTTGCAGAGCTTTATCGGCATCAAAACACGGATATCTCAGGCGCTGCGGCTGGCTAAACGTTCACCCACGACGCCCTGTCAGGCAGGCACTGCGTCATGGCATGGGACGACAGAATTCTCTCATAAGGAGTGAAACAAACCCACTTGTTCGCTTACGGCCCTCCTGGGTTAGTGCAAAAAAGATGCCACAAAAGTTTGACGCCGGCTTTCTTAAAAATTACGGTGAAAGCGCAGCTCAGCGTTTCCGACCAAGGATGCGAAGATGCAGCACAAGTTGTCGCGCAAGTAAGCCAAAACATTTAATAAATGTTACAATGCCAACAATATATTCCAGGAGCAGCTGCTTAACCAAATACTTCTCGCCTAAAACTAACCATGGCATTACGTATACAACACTCGTGTTTGACAACATCGCGAAACTGCACACATCAAGACAACTTAACGGGTGCTTGTGGCTGGAAATAAAGCTTTTTTCAAAATCACTGTCACAAATACATCAGAAACATGTCACAGCGCGGCGGTATCAACGGGCGGAATAATATGTGACCAATGAAAACGGCACAAATAGCAAATACTTACAAAAATGAGGGTTACACAAAGAAGCTCGAAGATCGGCTCCCAGCCGCAAACTGACCGTTGGGGTTGGCGCCAAAATGAATACTCTTCAACCCAGCGCGCGCCCACGCTCATGCGAACGCTGCGGAGGAGGCAGGGGCAGAGAGGAAAGCCACTGTTTTCCCAGTCCATGGAGTCACATCAGGCCATACTGTTGGCGCCAAACCTGATTACTCTCAAACCAGCGCGCGCCCAAGCGCGGGACTGTACGGCCGGCTACAAGAAGGCTCTAGGAAGAACTGCTAACAGCAGTTATCAGAAATACGTTTTAAAGACGTCATTGTCTGAGGGATATTATCCTTGCAATGATTGACTTCTAGAAGCCATCTTTTCCTGTCTGAAATCCCTTTCTGACGTTTCCTCCATAAATACGACGTTTTCTAGACATTCTGTGCTACCTGGGCTTTTGTGCTCCGTATTTCGATCGTAATTATATCGTTATCATAACGAGCTGACTCTTAACTCGAACAATGATGACATGATTACGGTGTTGAAAGCATGATATACTCGCTAACTAACGTAATAAATAGTATACCTGCATACATTACAAGACTCGAAACCGAAGAAGAATTCTAAGTAGCTCTTTATTGCTTTTCAACCCTTCCAGGCGCGAAGAACAACTCCTATTCTACTCGGGATGGGGTTCTGTGATTTGAAGAAAATTACTTTTACTCTCTTGTCCTGGACTGAGGACCCGGCCCACTAACCAGATCGATTTAATTGTTAGACAAACTTTTCCCCTCCTCCCCTTACTCCTCCTCCTCCTCTTGAGTGCAGTTTTCCTATAACGCGTATCCGAATATCGGGAAGATATGGCTGTGCAAAATGTTCCGAAATATCCCTCCAGGTCTTAACAAACATATATGTGTTTCTATAAATTTAACGAAGACGTGACTTGTTTTGCTCAATAAACCTCCATACTGGTTAGATGCCTGGTATATAATCATTACGCGCGTATATACACACTGGGTTATTTGGAACTCAACCTAGAGTTTTTGCAGTCTATAGTGCATGTCGGCAAACTTTCATGCCTTGACACCGTAAAGTGATGTGACAAAACGCGTTCGAGCGTTCGGCAAGGTTGCAAAAACTGTTTTACCTTACATATGATTACCGGGAATCGTGATGCCTTCTGCCAAATCCGACAGCCCTGAAAGCCTAGAATTTGTTTTGGTCTTCCATTTTCGCTGTTGTCGGTTATTAGCAGCTGACTGTTCCTTTTGTTCGAATGCTTACATGAGAAGCTGACGCCTAGCTCCGACTCTTCGCGCTCCGCACAGGACCGGCTTCGCAAGGAATGGGGTGGCGCCGGCAATGTTTCTCCCGTAGCGGTATCCAAAACTATACTTTAATTGACACCATGAGCGAGTGTATGCGATTTTAAGCCTATTATTATGATAAAAAGTTACCCACACGCCAATTCTGGTGCGGACAACCATCAGACGTTGACCGAGAGCAAAGAAACAGCAGGGAGAGCGATCCTGAGTGAAGCAGACGACAAATACGAGAATCCCTAAGCTGACGTCCCGGAGGCGCGCTTCGCAGCGCCGCCTGTGTTCGCGCTCACCGCCAATACCCGTTCCTCCTACTGGCTCCGCAACGCTGATTTGCCCCAGTGGCCTAGCTGTGTGGATCTTTTGTCCATATTCTTTAGCGCAGCCTCGTTTCCCACTCGTGCGTTAAAGCACAACGCCTTAGAAGTGTGTTCGGGATTTGTTTGTGTTCGCAGCATAGAAGGCGCCTTTTGTACAGTCAGTTATAAAAAAAACAGAACGAGAAATTGTTCACCAGAACAGGGAAACCGATGTGCGGCAGTGATGTAATGAACACGAGTGGCAGGCATTTCTATTTTTACATCCTGTGTGTATATATTTCTGCGATTTGGGCGGAGAAACTGTAGAAAGACAAAATTGGTGCGATGGTACATAGCACGCAATGGAACCGAAGCGCCCAACCACTAAGCGTGCAATGGAACGGAAGATGATAGGTATAACATTATGCGACAAGAGAGCGGAGTGGATCAGGGAACGAACGCGTGTTAAGGACATATTAGTAGAAATTAAGAAGAAGAAATGGACGTGGGCAAAGCATGTAATGCGAAGGCAAGATAACCGTTGCTCATTAAGGGTAACAGAGTGGATCCCTAGAGATGGCAAGCGTGACAGGGGGCGGTAGAAATTAAGTTAGATGGGCAGATGAGATCAAGAAGTTTGCGGAGTAAATTGATCACAGCGCAGGACCGGGGTAATTGACGATCTATGGGAGAGGCCTTTACCCAGCAGTGGGCGTAGATTGGCTGGTGATGATGATGACTCACTTTCAGTCCTTCAGCATTTTAAGCATAAATAGCTTAAAATAATGCAATAGTGACATTTCTATTTTTAGCACACGGTTCTACTGAATACAGCAACCTTGTTTTCGCAAAAGTTGGTGTCTCTTTTATGTCTAGCGCTGAACTGCAAATGCAACACCAAACTCTTAACTTGACTGACTGCCAACTTTTACTTGGGGAAGACCTACCCCGAATAGCATGCTATACAGACAGTCAAGTCATCCCACCTATGCAACAAACAAAGCCTGCTGTATGCCGTAAAATTAAGCCAGTATCCATTGCAGATTGCGTTCATGTTTTACTTCACGTGCATCTTGTTTGCGTCCTGATTATTCCGTCTACCAGTCATGGCTGTTGCCTAAATGCCACCCAAGTCCTTATTTTTGCATGTGCTTCATTGCTGAGACAAAGATATCTTAAGTTGTTTTCCCCATGTAGCTCCTGCTACAACCCAATTCCGTCTCATGCCCCACCTTGCACTGCATTGTAGGAATTGTGCGGTAGCTGTGGAATCGTAGCAGACGATGCGGCGAACGCAGAGGTGAGACAGCTGCGCATATTGCGCAGTTTTGATGCAAATTCGTTTTTTTGCGCCAGGCTGCTCCAAAAGCTTGAAAATGGCAAAAATTGCGCCAAACTGCTCCGAAAGAGTATGAGAGCCAAGGATTTTAACGCTCCGGTCAATTTCAGAGGGGGAAAATGCTTACTGACGGCATACTTTTCCAGCACCTTGAAGGTGATGCTGTTTGTAAAGGTTTATTTGATTGATCATTCAATAAAAAACCCGCATAAAATTGTCCACGGGATAGTTTTTTCGAAAGTCACAATGTCGGGTTGCACATGTTACATTGTGCGAAGTTTTAAAGTTTTGCCATATAAAGCTTTCACAAACTACTTGTGCAAGTTGATTTTAAAACGGCAATTTTGGGAGCGCCACATCTCCAGAACGACATTAGTGGGCGCCGCCATCTTGGTGCGGTGAAGATTGGAAAACATGGCCGCTGGGAGAAGAGAGAGAGAGAGAGAAAATTTTAATTGCCCTTTACGCTAAGGCCTCCTCATTCCAGGGGGCCACTGGAATTCCTTGTTAGTTGGTTTTCCAGGGGTCTAGCCGGGAAGGCGGGATGCATATATGGTCTTTTGGACAAAGCTTGCCAACGATAGCTGCTGCTCTAGCGTGGCCGGTTGAGTCAGCCACTCCCTGCGGATACTGCTTCTATCTACCTTGGGGCATAGCCATAACATGTGCTCTTGGTTGATCGGTACGTGGCATTCATTTTCTCGTGGTTCAGGCAGAATGCTCTTCGCTGGTTTCTACCGCGGTTTTGGTTATGGGGGTGGCCGGGTTTTCGTTTGACCTCTTACGGGAAGTTACGCGACTCGAAAGACGGGGGTTCATCAAAAACAACGGGGTACCCGCGATATCGCCGTGTTTCGGCCTTGAGTGTGAGCCGCGGTGCTTGCTTGAAGTGAAATTCAGGACTTATTGCGGCGTTATAAAACGCCAAGTTATTGTTGCTATTGATAGTGAGCTTGCGAGCGGCGGGAGTGGGACGATGGACACTGCAGAAGTGGCGGCACAGGCTGCATCACTGGCAAATGTTCAAGCAGTGTCTGATAGCGGAACGGGCTATTATCGCACGCTAGTAATAATGGTTCATCTATCTGAATTGAAATTTAATGCCAAAAGGGAGGTGACTAAACATACCAATACTCTAATTACGATCGTTGTGAACGCCCACCTTGGGGCTTGAATCGGAGGGCTGGTGGGGTGCGACGACTGCCACCTCGCTTTGCGCAACTTTTGCCGTGGCTCTCAGTTGTGAGTGACGCCGAGTCCGGGATTACAAAAATAACAACTGCGGCATTCACGGGATAATAACAATTCCTTAAAATTGCTTAGTTTTTCAATTAGGTATTTTCAACGGAACTCCGCGTTATCTAGCATAGAGCCCAAGAATGTAAAAATGGTTTGAAAAAGGTAGTTCGTTCCTTGTGATACCCAGGTAGAAACAACTTTATTGAAAGGCTGTTTCAGTGTTATGTACGTTCAAAATCGATTAAAAAACGCACTCCCCCCCCCCCCCCCCCAAGTGGCCAAAAATGTTATTTTTCAGGCTCTTAAGGTGACATAATAAATGTCATTCTTCTACTCCGAATCAAGGTTCTTCTGCTCCAAAATCGAAATTTCGCTGCTCCAAAAGCTGCTCCCAAATCTGGTTCAGCTGTCTCACCCCTGCGAACGTCCCTGACGTCACGGGTGAGACCGTAACGTAAGGCTGGCCCGCTTGCAGGCTGGCCTTCGAACGGCCTCATTAACTGTGCATTGATGCAAAGTTGAATTGCAAAAATGTTCAGCTTGCTCGGAATCAGGGTATACTAGGTGCAGTAGTAGCCAAAGTGAGTGGGGGATCTATTATTTTGGTTTCATTCCCACCCGGTGTTTAAGCAATGCCGCAGCCACCACCGTCACATGGCCGTTGTTTAAACGCAATGGCCACTGAAAGAACTTAAGCAAAACGCACCTAAAGGAGTACTGACACCAAATTTTGACGCCTAAAAATGATATAATTGGTTTCAGTAGTTTGTACAGATGCCTCACAGAAATTTTTGCAGCGATCCGAGGCCGGAATCACATTTAAAATCGATTTTGATTGTCCCGGCCGCGAGCTTCCACAAATCGGCAGCACTAGCGAAATCGCTTTCGGCGGGACGAAACATCGGCCTGCGTGTCTGGCCGGTTCAGGGTGACGTCATATAATCGTTTTCGAAACCGGAAACGATATCCTGCGCTGCTGTTGTCGGTGGTGTTCGTTTGGGCAGGAGACGTGGGCGTATACCTGTGCGAGCAATGCTTGTAAACTTTGCATGTTCGACGTCTTTGCTCTTCAGTTCGTGGCCGGCGCATGGTGTTCCCTTGCACTGGTGCCGAAAACTGCGCGGAGCCGGCACCGCGCGGTGCGCGATGTCGACGGGCACCGCGGCGACGCGGCGGTGCGCGTCGCCGAGCTCGCCCAAGTTGTGCTATGGCAAGCTCGCGGAATGCGAAGTACTGCTCATGGAAGCCTGTCCGAGCAAATCGACGACGACGCCAAGATGCATTATTTTCGACGCGACGACATGCAGCGCTAAACGTGGACTGAATTCGTGTGCGGCGGCGGCCGCAAGAACTGTCGCCCAAGCCAGAGGGCTCGAGGTTCCAGCAGTTTCAGCGATCGGTGACCAAGACATCTGCCGCAGCCTGTTTTAATTCTAGCGCGCAGGTGGCGCCATCTTTCGGCCGGTCGCCGCACCGCGGTGCCGGCAGTGCTGGGTCGGAGCACCGAACCTCCGCTTCCGGTCAGCGTAGGCTTACCATCGCGGGAAATATCTGAACGCCACTTTTAAATTCAGCGCTGATAACAACCCCTATCACAATTTTTCAACACACTAACATCTACTTTCTCGCATGTGGAACTTCTTTTTCGCGATCAGATTGATTAGAAGAGTGGCGACAAGCTGTTGCTATCACGGTCTGCGCCGGTTCGAGCCGCAGTGATATTAAAAAAAACGGACGACGGCGAGGACATCGCCGGCCTAATCGCCTGGCCAAATAAAGTTGTTCTGTCTGTCGGGTGGCAGCGACTCATCCGAGTCTGACGATTCAGGCGACATGTCGACTGCGAGGGTGAGTGCGGACCATGTGAAATCGTAGCAGACGATGCGGCGAACGTCCCTGACGTCACGGGTGAGACCGTGACGTAAGGCTGGCCCGCTTGCAGGCCAACGGCCATTTCTCCGCGCGGCGACCGAATTTGAAACTGGTTGCAATAAACGTGCTATAATTAATTCTATGTTGGCGGCTGACGGTTTTCAGTTCGGTTTTCGTAATTACTGGGCCAATAGGTATTCTTTACAGCATAAAAATTGAAAGCGAGAAATCTCGTGTCAGTACTCCTTTAATTTAATGAAAGCCTGCCTAAACAACTGACTACAATCGAATTCTAACCTCGGCAATTCAAATACAGTGACCACTGGAAATTTGACACAGAGTTTAAATTAAGGGAAGACTATGTTTGAATGTGATTGTGCGGTAAAAATTTCTTGCACTACTTTGATGCTTCCTGCTGTACAACGTATACTTCAACTAAAAATGTAGACCTGGCAGGGCAAGCGAACAGGACAACAGGGCGAGTTTTTCAGTGATGTGCTTTTTGAAGGTTTAGTTATGCATAAATACCAACTAGGCTACCCCGCCATTCTGCTGCAGGATTCTGGGGCAGTGACGCTGTCCGGGTTTGTGCATGTTTCCTTTTGCCACATTTTGTGGACATGCCTTCATCCGTGTACATATTGTCACTTCAATCAACCAAAGGGTTAGAATATACAGAGAAAAATATTTTGAAAGTTCAGATGGGACCTGTACCTGGGCCAAAATGTGCTCAGAGTCCCCGTTCACGAAATATAGTTCTTATAAATAGTGGTACCTCACATTACCAGTCATAGTTAGTTTTAAGGTTGCCTTAGTAGTACCAATGCTGACATTAAATTATATCCACTCCGCTCTCTTCCTGTCCCTTAATGTTGCACCCATAATCTAGCGTTCTATTGCCGGCTAAGTCGTCCTTAATTTAAGTTAGACCCTTTTAGTGAGCCTGGAAGTTTCTACCCCTAAGGTGAGTACCGGTAAGATGCAGCTGTCGTGCATTGTCTTTTTCAGGGACAATGGTAGACGGCCATTCTGTATTATACCAGTCCTAAAAGCTGTATTAACAACACAGATTTTCCTGTACCCATGCCTAGATTGATGAACTGGCTTGCAAGGGAGGTGCTACTGCAACAGTCTGCACAAGGTGCCTGCTCAAGCTACTGTTGACGGAAAACTTGGCGCAGGACTTCACCTGGTTTGGGAAACAGGGAACACGCTTTTTTCCACCTTCGAGTGTCATCCTGCATTGTGTGTAAATAGATATATTTGTGTTGTTACAGACTTCAAATTCTTTCACCAATGTATAGGGCCCAGATTTTTATTGTCAGTCACATACTCTGCAAATATCAGCTTTGTCAACAAACTGCGGCTTCTTAGTTTTTATTGCTAGAAGAGGTAATAAATGTCTTTCAGCCTTTGGACCATGAAATTTTTACTCACTTTGGTCTGGTCTGCAACAATTTTGGCAGTTTCTGGCACCACAACGAAGAACGCAAACTGTTCAAGAATCCCTACCATTACTTATGATGGAGGCATGCACCGTTGAACCACCATTGAATCATTTCCGTGCTTCCATGCGTTTTTATTTTGTGTTATTGTTCTTTGAGCGTATCCCTTGGTGTGAATCACGTAGTCGTGTAAATCTGTCTTGTTGTAACTATTATTCAAACATTTCCGTGTTCCCCGTTTTTTCTTTTGTTCCCAAGTCATATAATTTTGTGTGAAATATTGAAATAGTGTAACTTTGTATTGTTTTCCTAACCAGAATTCAATAAGTTGTTTCTAAAGTTTTTGTTTTATTGTTGTCCTGCCGTTTCACTAAGTGTGAATCATGTCATCACGTAAATTGCTACTGCTCTTGTAACCGCCGTACAGCCATTTCTGTATACACACCCTTTCTATAGTTCATAACCATTTCCCTAGATGTTGGTTTGTTTAAAGTAGCTTAAATTTTGTGGCACTCACAACCACCACTCAACACCACTTCTGTGTTTCCAAGGTTTTTTCGTATTTTTTCAAGGTTTTTTCATGTTTTCCAAGGTTTTCCATGTTTTTTGTTCCCCAAACTTTTCACTATATGTGAACTACTTAGTTTCGTAAATTTGCTTTGTTTTTGTGGCCACCATTCAATCATTTTTGTTTCCACAATTTTCTTGCGTTGTTTTCCACCCATTTCACTTAATGTGAGATATTTGAAGTTGCCTAACTATCTTGCGCTTCTACACTGGGTTTACGTGTTTGCTTTTTTTCCTATTTTTTGTCAACCTTTCTGCTGTGTGTGACTTAATTATAGTCATGAATACTTGTAATTATACAATGCGTACCCTGTTGGCCAGGGTAGATAGGAATCAGAATTAAAGTGGTTGTGTTGCGAAAGCATATTACATAATTTGGAAGTTAATATAAACTTTTACCTGAACTCTTTTGTGTTTTATGTGTACTTTGAAAGCTTTCTTACTACCCAGCTGCACTTAGAGCTTGGTTGGCAAGACTGTCATTTTAATTAGTTTAATTTTTGAATTGTTTCTCTGGTATTTTATTTGCAGAAGGCCTGTACAGCCGTGCTGTGTGATACAATTCGATGGTTGCCTTAGTGTGGTTGCCTTAGTTTCAAGGGCGCTTGTGCTGATGAGGACTTCTTTGTTTTCGATGCCGCTTGTTTTCGATGCGACATTTCTTGTTTAGAGCTGTTCTTCGTGTGCTTCTGCAAGAGTGTGTGGTCAGCTTGGCACTTCACATATGGGACTTCATGCAGTATGCAGCCCTTCAAAAATGGAAACACATTAATCTAGAAAGCAGGTGCCAAGTAGCAGCAAACAGTGCTGAATAGCTAGCAAGACATGTATTTGTAGTATAAATGCCCACAACACGTAGGCAACCTTGGAAAGGGGGCTGGTCAAACTCGAAAATATGTATAAAGAATGTAAATTTCAAGCATACAGGTTCATCTCAACAATATCATACTAACGTACACTTGTCATGAATATAACAAACTATAGCTTGTGCCAAAGACAAAAAAACAATGTAGAACAGACATCTATATACGTCTTGCATGCGTACCACTACAATATCCATAAGATGTACCACTAAGGTAACGTCCCGTAAACAGCATATAAAAGTACCATAAGAGGTCTATTGTACGTATCCTTCGTGTGATTTGGATAGGTTTTTTTGCAGTTGTAGCAACGTTGAACATATGTAACTTCGACCCCAACGGTACGTATCCTGGACATCTGCAATGTCGATAGCTGACGTCTCCAGGATATCTGCACCACGTAACGTGGTTTGCTGGGTTGCTACCGGCAGCTTTCATTAATTAAATGAGGAGCCTCAACTTAACATTAGTGCCGGTGGCGCTCCGCAGCTCCGTGATGCAAACGATGCCGGTATGGCACCCACTGAGATACAAATTGACATCGGGGAGTAAATACGTATTTTAAATGCCACCATGCTTGTTATGTTCACCGATTAGTCATGTATGCGGAAGCGTGGACGTCGAATGCGGAGTGCGCACAGCGCGTAGGTCTCGCTGACCCGCGCTCGCGATGGACTTTCGACAAGGCGATTGCGACGCTATTGACATTGAAATAGAATATAATCTTTCTGAACTAGAATTATGACGGTTACTGACGAAACAAAACTGCCTGGGCGGAAAAGTAACACGAGCGCTAAACCAGTAAAATTACTATTCGAAGGTTGTCATCATGATTGACCTAACTCTGCCCAGCGCTGTACCCTGTCGCTCGGAGCCCATCTTTGTAGACCCTCTATTCGCCCCATGAATGCTTTACGCGATCAGCAGGGGCTGTTTTGTGATTGTAGTGCTTTTGATTCTGTGATAACGCAAAAAGATGAGAAACTTTTCCTTTGACCGCGTTGTGAACAGGTTGAGCTATTTTGATGATGATGGTTTGAGTTTAATAGCGCAAGGCCGACATGGGCAAAGAGCGCCAAACACAAAGTTATTTGATGAGGAGGGAACACGGATAAATGAGTTAAAGACTATGCGCACGGCTGGTGTAAAAGGCCAGGGTGAAGAACAAGAGTGGTTAAAAGATAAAAAATTACGCCCACCTCCCCTCGCGGGAACCCTGGTGTGATGCGACGCTGAGGGGGTTCAAGCGCAATCGGAGAGCAACCGTCGACCGAAAGGCCGCCGGAGAGCGGCACACCAGTTATATTCTAAGCACTATATATGCGCAGCGCGCCCGAAGAAGAGGAAACCGCGAGAGAGAGAGTACTGCACATGCGCAGCACCGCGCGCAGCGCCGCCCACCGGCGGAGTGAGAGCGCGCTGGGCCGCACACGCTCTCACCTGGGCACGCGCCGGCGCCAGTGCGTCTGCCGTGGCTATGACGCAACACGATCCACTTTAATCCAATCCAAGCCAAGCTTTAATCGAATCCAATCCAATGCCCCTCGCGAGAGAGTGTTCACTATCGAAGAGGAGAGCGGGAGAGTGGCTGCGGACAACGGACGCACGCAGGAAGGACAGGGCCGCCGACAAGAGATGCTCTGAGCGTCGCATCTAATAAGGTGGCTGGTGTATCGGACCACGGGTAAAACTACGGGTGGTATGAGATGAGTTGTAAGAAGTGAACTTCTGATGTGGACTTAAAGGTGCGCTGAACCGAAAACTAGGCATCGTCTCCTAAGAAGTTTGACGGGTGTGGTGGAATATGTCGTGTGTGTAGTTGTGCGAAGTGTTTCCGTCGTGTAATGTCGAGTGCCTTACATTGTATGAGGATGTGGATCACGGATAGGGCCTCTCCGCACCTGCTGCACAGAGGTCTTGGAGATCCAGTGAGAAGGTGCGAGTGCGTTGCATGTGTGTGCCCTATCCGTAATCTAGCCAAGGCGACTTTAGGGTATCTATTGCGTGTGTCGGTGGTGTATGGTCCCAAGTGAGGTTTTACATGTAACTTGTCTGTCTGTTCGCTCCAGTGTTTGCCATGTTTTGCGAAGTTGTCTGATGTGTGGTTTCACGTCGGTGTAGTGTAATGTGGTTATGTCTACTGTATTCAAGAGTGTAGCAGCAGCAGCCATTCGATCGGCTGCTTCGTTTCCGGCTATTCGGTTCTAATCATGAGATAGTCATTATGAGGCATAGATGGGGTTAAATTCAAGGTGAGGCCGCTAAAGCATGTGGGGTGTCAAATTGAAGGTTTCAGTTAGGGGAATCACTTCGGACATTTAAATAATGTGTCCTGGTTACAGTCATGAGTCATGGTTAGTTTGACTGGTATGAATTCCATATGATCCTGCTAGGGTGTGTGGAGTATCAAATTAAAGGTCTCGTCGAGCGGGATCACGTGGGACAAATATAAAAATGCCTTCTGGTTATAGTTATGAGGATATAGCAAAAGGTATCTTTCTTTAATTGCTGAGTCTGGTTTAACTAAAATTCCTTGCCAACCCGTAAGGCGGTTGGGCTATATACATGCGAAGGCTTGTCTAGAGATGTCCATCAATGCGGTATATAGTAATAAAAATATTGGCGTCTAATTGCTGAATCATGAGGCAGGATGGCATGGGGTAAAAACGCCAAGCTCTCGAACTTAAGTCACCAGTCTCAAAAACGCTCTGGTAATAACTACCATTCAAACGTTACTTCCTCCATTTCCCCGTGTCCCAACAACCAAGCAAATCCTTCGACACATATGGTGTCGTGGAAATTGTGGACGACCATAGGTAACAGGGGGCATCAGAGCTTGTCAGAAAGGCGGATTTCACATTTGTTTATGAATAAGCCTTGCGGCCGCGTTTCGTGTCCGGAATTTCCTTCCCACAGTGTACCAACGTGCACTCGAATCCAGAATTGGCCAATTACATGTGAGACACGAACTCCTTGCTAGAGTGTAGGAGATAGAGAGGTAACAGAGCCACCAAGACATAAACAGACATTGCGACAGAAGGAAAACGCTTCAGAAAAATAAGCAAGCGCAGTTTGTGCGTGCGCTAGAACGGTTTTTATTACAATAAGAAATCAGCGCATGATATCAAAACTAGCACATGATAACAATGTAAAGGAAAAGAAATAACTCGGGCTCTGCAGTTCTCCAACGACATGTCAAACACAATGAAAAAACAGGTGACTGATGCAACAAACACACACACACCCACGCAAACGCACGCGCACACGCACTCGCACACGCACACGGGTGCATGCTGGAAGTTAACAGCTGGGTACGGTGGCGGTAATTGCTTACAGCGATAGCGTGGTGCTTTTGCGAGCTACGGGAGCTCATCCCACATAGTCAATGCTAATAACAACTAATACAAGTGCCTCAGCAAACAACGAGGCACTTTTCTATTTGTCCCACGTGATTTCCCTCCTCGAGACCCTCATTTTGGTACCCCACATTCTTTAGCGCCGCATCTCTCTGAATTTTAACCCAATCTGAGAAGATCGATGACTCCTGTGTTACACGGTTCGCTATTTTCGATATTTTTTCTTATTATTTCTTTTTTAGCTTTTAACATTTAGTTTGATCAATTGTCTACATTTACGCTTTTATATTGATTACAGGTTGAACTTCCGTGATATCTGCATTTTTGTGTGAAGGCTGAGCTGAACGACACGATCCTGTCGGGGTTTGGAGGAGGGGGGTACTCGGCAAAGAATGCTACGCATTAAGAAAGCAAAGTCATATCCATGAACGCCTCGCGCTTCAGAGATTCGCGGGGACAGTTCGCTTTGACACAATGCGTTTTTTTCAGGATGCAGAGCAAGAATGCACGGAACCGTAACCCTAAACAGCTTCGACGTAAATGAACGGAGAAGTGAGCGCACGTCCCCTTGCCCAATCTTGCTTGTTTCGACCCAGGGGCCCAGCCCACCGTCGAGTCTGGACCGCATCTGTCATAAACACGAACACGGAGCCTACTTCAAGATTTTGGTATCCAATATATACGTACAATTGCTTGCAACCAGCGATAGTCATCATGGGCAGCAGGTATAGCTGTAATAAATCTGCAACGAAAATTGTATCCGACCTCACAGGAGGAGCTATGGTGTCATGTCGTGCCGAATGCAAGAGTTTGAGCTCACGAATTTGCACCCGTAATATTTTTACCACGCGTGAATTTGAAAACACTGAATGCTAATGAAATCAGAGTTCATCTGAGCCCGAGTAAATTCCTAGCACGAGAGAGTTGTGAGGCCATTTGAGTTCTGAATTCAGTTTGATTTCTCAGCCCATTTTGAGTTCCGAGTTTATTTTGTGTTTTGGGTACATTTTGAGTTTTGAGTCGATTTTGAAGTTTGAGTACATGTTGAGTTCTGAGTACATTTTGAGTTTTGAGTACATTTTGAGTTTTGAGCCTATTTTAAGTTTGAGTACACTTTGAGTTTGAGTACATTTTGAGTTTTGAGTCCGAGTGAGTTTTGAGTTTTGCGCTCAATGTGAGTTTGAGTGAGCGCAGATGTGCTGCTCAGCATTGAGTCTGAGTTTGAGTGAGTGGTGATTCGAAAAAAAAAAATTGTGAGTGAGTTTGAGTGAGCCGCGCCAACGTTGCCGAGGTATGCTAGTCGCTATGCTGGTTGGTTAACCTGCGTAGGCCCTGGAGTCGGCTTACGCGCCGGGCGCTGCGTCTTCAAGAATTCAACTTCACATTGTCTATGAGTGGCCGGAAGCACGCCGACGCTGATTGTCTCTCTCGCCGTCCCATGGAAAAGACCGACAGTGACACGGATGCCTTTGAACAGCCGGCATTTCTTGACGTGCATAAATTCCCACTTGAACAACACAACAATAAGACTCGGCAACGCTTTTGCCCCCGGGATGGTTTGCTTTATAAAAATGACTACTCTCCGAGGGCACTCGCCATCTGCTTGTGGTGCCGCGAAACCTGCGCCCCTCTGTTCTCCAAGTCGTGCCTGATGATGTTACCTCTGAACGTATGTACGGCCTCTCCATCGCGCACAGCAGCGGTTTTATTGGCGCAAGATGCGCGAAACAACCGAAGGGGTTGTTCAAGCTGCTCGATTTGGCAACCTCACTAACGTCCCCCCACTGCTCCTGCTGGCCAACTTCACCCCGTAAGGCCACCTACCATTCCTCTAAAAAGTCGGTATAGGTCTACTGGAACCATTCCCCCGGCCTACGTGTGGCAACCGCTGGATCGTGGTAGCCGTCGACTAGCTTAATTCGAATTGGCCGGCCTGGGGCAAAGTCATTTTGAAACAGCCAAAATAAAATGGATCGAGAACTGATCCTTGAGGAATCAGTCCTCGGTCCCCGATGAGGGGAACGATCTCATTATAAGCAACATTTCGAAGCATAAGATTTACAATAGAATTCCATTTTGCGCGCCTTGTATATGTGCAGTAATAAAATATAGCAATTCATGTCTAAGATAGCTACACACAAGTGCATGAACAATGACTTTCTGGAGATAAAAGGGGAACAGGTGTCTAGAGTGATACGGGAGGCAAGATACTAAACGAAGCTTTCTAAATCTGTGATATGAATGTTTAACGTCATAACAATAAAACATCATGCCTATATATTTTAAAATATTCGTGATCTGGGTGGCGTGCATTTGCAGACAATACGGTTACAGTTATAACAAAAAAATGGCACAGGTTGATCAACTTTTTTAGGTAGGAAAAAAAAACAAGTTTAATCCATCAATTCCAATTTCGATATCCGTACACCAGTTCATTATAGGTGTGGCATCCGCTTGAAGGTTATCAACGCATGTATACCAAAAGAGGCTTGAGTTCACAGAAGGCTAGTATTGTCGGATTGCGGGAGTAGACGACATTCTGGTATAAATTGGGGTAATTTTGACGTAGAGGTTAAATAACAGAGGAGATAAAATGGACCCCTGGGGAACACCCGTGTTTCAGAGTATTTTACACTTAGGTAGTCGCCGACATGTACCAACTGCGACCGATTAGAACAGTATAAACACTCGATCTTTATCTTAGCCGACAAACGCGTCCCTCGTCCCGCATCGTAGGCGTCTTACTTTTTGTGTAACACGCCAAACAAATCTGCTCTGCCCCTAAAAACAATTGACCGGTCGCAGTGGGCTGTTTGACGGCCACGTTTAAACTTCAAGACACAACGGACATGTCAGCAGTAAGGGCATGAAACCTATAGCTGCGAGTGCCCGCCCTACATCCACTCCCATCCCGTGCACGCATAAACCGGCATACGGTTCTGAGCGGGTGCTTAGAAGTGAAAGACACTGTCCAACATGTCGATGTGAAAGCCATTTAAGCTGAACAAGGGATATTGTACCACGTCGGTGTTCCAAGCGCGCGAGTTGCTGCTCATCCGGGAGGGATTCGCAGCTACTCGATCGGCTTCTGTTCGGGCTGACGCTTTTTCCGTTTTCGCTCTTCTTCCTCCATGCGAACTACATGCGTGCGGGCCATGCGTGCGGGCCATGCGGGCCATTGCGGGCCAAAGGCCTCGACCTTTATTCTAACGGACCAACACGTGGATATCCTTTCGCTGCCCAGTCATTGGCATCTTATTGCTTGTGCAACACACCAACTCAGACCTAAACCGCTCGATGGCAGAGGACAGCTGACAGGGGGTGTTAAGCCATGAGACACCCATGTTTAATCCTCCCACCACCGCAAGGGGTGTGTTACCGGTAGCGGCATTAAGCTCTTGTGTGCATGCATGCCCCCTCTCTCATCCCCTACCCGAGCCCGCATAAACCGGCAGCCGGGGATGGGGGCATAATTAGGTGTGAAATACACCAACGAAGTGAGAAAGAAAGACTGTCTATTATATCACGGCAGCAGTTAGAATTACCCTCAGACATTCCTCGCGGCAGTCGCCTCTCATTGGCTAAGCACGCTACCCGGAGAGTCTATGGGAGAAATATTCCCTAAAAAGCCGCACTGGCAGCGGCCTCTGTAGCGCTGTGGTATAGTACTTGATATTAAAGGGGTCCTGAAATACCTTCCGCCGATGCGTGGATGTACATGTAACCAAATAAAGCAATGTATTAGCAATCTCCTCCCGCAAGAATTTTGTTGAAGCGATGAGTATTAGCTGAGAAATCGTATATCAAAAACCGCGCATTATCGTCGCGCCGCGTTTCCTCCTTCTTTCAACTTACTCTCCGCTGTTGACGGCGAGCGAGCCTTCCCTCCCATGATGCTGCGCTCCTCGGCGGTGACGTACTTGCGCTATTGCGCTGCTCACACAGCCGTCTGCTACGGGCAAGCTTTGTTGACACCATGAATTCCGCACTCCGCTCAAGGCTGGAAAAGCGAACGAAAAATCTGGCCCCTTGTGTGCGGCGGCCTGGCCTTGCCCTTTCGCGGTGTACGTTGCTGCAGAACTTTGCTATCGGCGGCACGCGACTTTTTATCGGCGGCGAACTCGCAGCCGCACGGGGAGGATCCTGCGCTCGCTCTCTTGGATGCACAGCGCACTGTTTATCCAAAAAGCGCCGTATCAGATGTGGCCCCGCTGGTGCCGGGTCTTATTTTGTGGCGGTAGTAATTCCTGCCGGCGGCATGTGAAAAAGACATTTTGAACCGATACAGAACCCGTGCACAAAACGCCAGTTCAGCTTCGGGCGACGCGTGGTGGAGAGCGGCAACGTTGGCAAAACATGCTCCGCCACGGCTCTGAGCTTCCTCGCGCTGGAGCGAGCACCATTTCTTTGACAATATCAAACATCGGTTGCCCTGGCAACAAGGCACAAACCGCTCTAGAAGTCAGTTACGGTTGCGTGATCCCGGTTCAGCTTGGGGCCCCACCTCGCGGCATATGGGCACTGCAGGCATACTACTCACTCCCATTTGGAAGTGCGAGAGGCGTTTGGCATGAGGCGATGGTGTGTGTGTTCTGGACGCCTTTGTTTCGCGATGAAATGCGTTGTGCTTCTGCGGGTGGATAGTGCTTCCCATGGTCTGGATTATCTTTCTCAAGCGGCGTACGACTCAACCTCGCATGGGGTATGTGCAGTGTGCGTGGCTAAAAGCCATCTCGGCTTGTGCGCCGGAGTTAAGTGACTTGCTGTTCGTCCCCGCAAACCGCGCGCGAGGTGAGTGCCGAATTTACGAGGTGCAGGAGGAGGCAACCCATCGTCTGTCAATCGCGGTTCGGACTTGCAACGCATGTTGTGACGTTGTGGTCGTTCGAAACACATCTCTGGATTGTTTGGAAGTTGAATAAAATGTATGCGTCAAACCCGGGCATTCGGCTCAGGGCGTTCTCTGCGATTGCAAGAAAGAAGTGCCACGGGGCTTCAACGCTTTCTTTATGGAACGTACTTAAGTAAGAGAATATTTATGTCGTGTTATGGCCCTGTTGCATTTAATACAAACGGTTAAGCGTTTGTTTACACTTGTTTCGTTTGTCGTAAAATGTCCAAGCACTCCGGCACTCCGCTGGCAGATCAGCCGGCGAGCCGACGCTGAGCAGACGACTCATCTCTTCGCCGGAAGTGCGTGAAAAAGCCGCTCAATAGCAGGATGTCTAGCTCATGACGAACATCTGGGAATCGATGATGTAGACATGTGAAGATGGCGGCGTCCAAAAACACGAAGGAAAGGGTGAGAAAAAAGCGACCAACTTTGCAACAAAAGTGTGAGCTTTCCGCTGCGCGTAAAAGAGTAATACTTGGCACAGATGATGTTGACGACCCAATCTAACGATTGCGCTAGTCAATTTAGTGTGCTCAAAACGCCTTTCAGGGCCCCTTTAAACGAGACGGCTCAAATTCGAGTCCGACATTTCGATGTTCTTTTTTGAGCTTTCGAAATTTTTCGTTCATCATGGTTTTGTTAACGCTTTTTTTACTCTGGTTTTTTACTATATCAAGAGACCGACTCCCAGGACTTCTAGAATGGGTTAAATTAAGTTTAATATAGGTTGTGTTCTGTGTCGTTGGGCTGGGTTAGATTAGGTTTGTTGCAGTTGGGCTGGATTTTGGTAGGTTACGACGCGTTCAGTTAGGTTACGTTAGGTTCAGTGAGGTTACGTTATGTTAGGTTCGATTACGTTGGGGCGTAATAATATTAGACGTAATATTAGACGCACGGGCATTTTAGAGATATCTTCAAGGTCAATGTTACATCTGTAGAACGTATGCACCGAAATGGCTGGAAAAGACAAAATCGAGAGCGGCCAGTAATTCTAAAGCTGTACAATTTCTCTGAAAAAATGTTAGTTCTTAGTAATTGCTGCAAAGTGAAGGGAACAGCAATATTGATATCCGAAGACTTTCCCGCACGAGTTCGGGACCTGCGCAAAAAACTATGGCAATAAGCAAAGTAAGATCTGGACAATGGTGGCAAGGTTACTCTTTTATGCGATAAACTGAAGATAGATGACGACTTGTACGTATGGAATGAAGAGAAAAATGCCGGAGTTTCCCTGAGAAGGGCAAATTACGATGGTCCCGCGAAAAACAACGCGTGACACGCGCAAGCCACTACACCATTTTTCTTGGTATGTTTCAATGCCCGTAGGTTTGTTAACAAAACTGACAAGCTAGAAGAATTGTTATTTTCGTACACTCCTGATATTTTCGTGATAACCGAAACGTGGCTGCACCCAGACATACTTGATTTTGAAATTGTCCCTACGTCATATCGCCTACTCCGGTCAGATCGTGACGGTCGCGGGGCGGGGTCGCCATTGCAATAAAACGCGGCTTGCAATATCGCAGATAAAAGGGTATCGCGAATCATGAAAGCGTTTGGCGCACAATACTTGCTCGCGATGCTCCAGTACTGATCGGTGGCATCTATAGAAAGCCAAATGCGTCTGATGATTACCTTTTACAAGTACATGACTATCTGGTTGCTACGGTAACCCCCCCCCCCCCCCATACTGAATTAATACTTACTGGATATTTCAATCTCACTATTGACGGGACAAACTTTACAACTACTAGAAATACCGCCAACAGCAAGCTGTTAATCAATGTAATGTTTTTTTTAATTTGCGATAGTATGCCCGTTGGCACAAATACTATGCTACAAGTATACGTTGACTCCCGTTTCGCGAACAAACGCAAGGAGTGGTGGGGTCCCCATATCCACCGATGGAGGTCAGATGGTCTGCCAGGGTGGAGGCCTGTGCCTCGAAGGTGTCGTGTTCTGGCCGCTTGCAATGAAGGGCACGTCCACAGCAAATGTTCTGTGTTAGCATCTTCGGCAGGAGCCGTGCAAAAGGGGCAGTTCTGGTCGAACGGGGCGTGGTAGCGTGGTGGCCACCCCCGGGTAACAGCGGGAGAGAGGGCTACACCAATACGAAGTCTTCGCAGCAACACCTCCTCCCAGCGAGCGAGTCGGCTAGGGAGGTCCGTTCCACACGGTGTAATTAGAGCTCGTGTGGCGTGGCGAAGATGTTCTTTCCTTTGTAAAAACTGTCCTGGGGTATCTAATGTCAGTAAAGGCAATGGTCGTGGAACAAATGCAGTGTGGGAGGCACCATCCGCCGCAATGTGAGCGGGAAGCGTATTTCGCCGGACCCACGAGAGCCGCAGAGGGCAGGGGTACGTATCCAGCATGTCATGAATGTCCCTCGAGATAGCCGAGTTGTTATTCACTCGACGTAAATCACGTATGGCCGCCGTTGAGTCTGTATAAATTTGTAAAGTAGTACCTCTAGGGGCTTGATGAAGACCAGGAGTTAGTGCTTGCAAGCCGTCCCGGATGGCCGTAAGCTCAACCAGCATAGACGGCAGGGTGCGGTGTGTTTCGTAGAAGCACGTTTGACAGGCCTCTGGGTGGGAAGGACATTGTAGTGTTGTCGTCACCACGTAGTCCTTGGCCCCAGCGTCCACAAATGCCTGCACCACCTGGGGTTGAGACTCAGCCGCCAGTTCTTGTGCGACCGCGAAAAGCTTATCAGTATGGCCGTTGCATCGATTGTGAAGTCGCGTTAGTGGCCTGTTGTCGGTCACCTGGTGGTATAGCCAAGGTGGCCTGGTAACGATGCAGGCTGGAGATGTGGGTAGTGAACGACCCATGAAATTTCCTAAGGCCGCTGCCTCAGCAACACAGGTGAGTTTATGCATGCGGGCGGACCGACGCTGATGGACAAGCTCATCCAAGGTGTTAACTTGAGCTTCAGCCTGAAGAGCAGGGATCGGTGTTATCCTAGGGAGGCAGGTAATTGCACGCATTGCGGCTCGGTTAATTGCCTCAAGTCGAGCCCACTCCGCCTAATTCAGGTGTTGGAATTGTGCCTGGTAAACAAGCCGAGGCTGGAGTACAGACCGCACCAATAGACGGGCCATTTTGGAACAGGAGCCACCAGACTTCTGTGAGATGCGTCGGATGAGGTGGAGCATCTGTCCCGCTTTTTGGCGAGCTGAGCGTATCCACATAGACGCTGACCCAGACGCATACATTTCTAATCCAAGCACGCGAAGTGAGGTGGCAGTGCGTACTGGTCGCCCGCAGAGTTGCAATGCGATTGGAGACATCGCCAGTCGGTGACGGCCCCAAGCACTGGCCACAGGCAGAATAGCTGTCTTTTCGACGGAAAGTGTCAGTCCAGCATATTCGCACCATTTCTGCGTGTCAGACAAGGCTTGTTGGAGGCACGCGGTTTGCCGAGTCAGGTCTGAGTGTACAGTCCACACTGTGACGCCATCCGCGTACATCAGAAAGTGCATGTCAGGCATAGAGCCGAGATGCCAGGCCAGCGGTAACATAATAACATTAAAAAGGAAGGGCGAGATTACCGATCCCTGAGGCACTCCGCGGACAGGCGTAAAGTGACCGTAACTCGTCCCACCAATGCGAACCGAAAAGGATAGGTTTGCTCCTTCCTCACAATATAATGTTTAATTTTTGATTGTCTCATGTTGGTCGAGGTACCAACCCGTATTGAAGGAAATACTTGCTCCATACTAGACCTAGCTTTTCTTTCTGATAACCTATCCGGTAAAGCCACTCAAGAAGATGGAATATCTGACCACAAAATGTTAATCATAACTTTTAACCGTGAATGCTTAAATCCCTAACCCGATGGCACAAATCCATGGGTAGCCGTGAAAGGCTACACCAGAGCTAATTATGTTTGTGTTATTGATTACCTCGACACAGCACTAGAGATTTTTTCTCTAAAGGAATGTGAGGGTATTAATCTTTGAATCTTTGAATCTTTATTCGACATCAGACTTGTTACAGATGTCCAGAGCACAGACAAAAAGCCTCAAAGGATTGGGCTTGACGAGGGTCTGTGCCCCTTCGTCGGATGTTTGTTTATAGTCAAACAAACAAGGATGCTTAGCAGCGGGAGTAGCACAGAACTTATAAATTATTGTGGAATGGTATGTGGATTCAAGTGAAAAAAATAATTTCGTACTGTGAACAAAATTTATCCCAACGAAACTAAAACGCACACAAAGATAAACACCATGGATCAAACGCCATGTTATTCAACTTAAAAGAAGGGTACAGAGAATGCGCAAAAACAAGAAGAACCCAGTCATTTCAAAGAAACTTGCGTCTCATCTTAAAGGGACACTGAAGTGTTTTGTAAACAATGTGGGATTACGAGCGCAAATTGTAGTCCGGATTCCCTAGGCCCTGTTTCGACCACACTGAGCACGTTTACGCGAATTATTTAGTAGAAAAATCAATTCGAAAATGTTGTCCTCCTCTCTGCATTCTCGCCCATTTTCTGTGGCGTTTTCGTGTGACGTCAGCAGGAGAGGAGCCGGCAATTGGCTGCGCTACTGCACGGCTCGCCGACCTTCCGCGACCGAGTCAGTCGGCCCAACGTTTAGTCCGCCGGCCGCCGACGGGTCGTCGCAATTCGCTCGATCAGGTGAAACTAAGCCACAACACGTTTGGGAATGGAAGAATGTGCCTTTCTTTACTTCGTTAGTTTGTACACTGTATCTAGCTCCAAGTCAAGGTCGCTTCACACAACCGCTGCACAAGCGCACATGCGCCGCTTCGCTGACTGGTACGCCAGTAGGAAAATATAAGGCCTCTTGAAGGGGGAGAAGAGTCAGCGAAGTCAATAAAGGTACTAAGGAAATAAAATCAACTGATATTTTTACCGTACAGCGTAAACCTAGGGTGCGGGAAGCACTTTTTTGCGCTGGGCGTACAAGCACAGCGGTCAGCAGCACGACTACGCTTCTTCGAACGCTTTTCCGTCTACGAAATGCAATTCCTAGACGTGAGCTATTGTGGAAACTCGGGGGACGCTTATTGCACGAGCGCAATACAACAAATAGCCTCCTAAGCTGCTTGAAATACTAAAACTAAATAAAAGTGTAAACTGGTTATACATTATATACCTTATATTTCAAATGTCAGGCAGCCCCCGCGCGTGGCCTAGTGGTTTGGAGCGTTAGGTATGTCACCGCAAGTGTTTTGCCAGTCGCAAGTTCGAATCCTCGTGGGTTCATGCTTTTTTTTTTATAAGTTAACTTTTTCGTTTTTCGCCGATGTTTTCTATACGGCGTTCATCTTTTTTTTTTTTTTTTGCCGCAACGTTCATTGCTCCACGAACTAGTCCACAGAACTCGCGCAGGCTGGCACTGGCGCGCTAGCGAGTTCTCGTTGGCGTGCTGTTGCCATAAGCACCGACTGCTTGCGGGAAGCGGGCACAGGCCAGAATCAACAGACCCTTGGCCTGGTGCGAACACGCTTTTTACGATACAGGCATGAGTGAGGAAAGTTCCAAATATGGGGGAAAATCGCATGTATTTGAGCGTCTGCGGGGACGCGGAGGGCGTTCATGCACTGCGTAGGCCTCAGCTAGTGAATGCTACGATTCCAAGCCGTCCTGGGAGGCTTATCTTATGCGTTTTACAGCCGACAACATGGCAGAAGCGCGGTACTACGATTACTGGGATATTGAGAATGCCCATCTAACGACGCCATCGGATGTCAAACACGTTGTTTTACAGAACCGAAACCGAAACTTGTTTGATTGCTAACCTTGGGTATCGTCCAATCACGGTGGCCCCTCTTCCTAACGTCACAGCTTAGTTTGTGCGGCCGCCGCAAACCGCGCATGGCAGTTTTTCTTCTTTCGCGCTTTGTAAAATAATTACCGATTTGTCAACCGGATAAACGATGAAAAGTGTACTAATTTGAGCCAGTCTACGCAGTGCAAGCAAAAACGGGAGCTTGACAAATTCACTTCAGTGTCCCTTTAAGGCTAAAATTAGAAGTGCAAGACAAGCTTTTTTTCCCATACTTTATCTCACTTCATGATGCATCAGCCACAAAAATTTTACCGTTACTTGGCACGGCCTGAAAACCCAACAACCGAAGTAGAAATTGAGGGTACTATTGTAAATGTGTTGTGTTGTGTTGTGCTGTGTTGTGTTGTGTTTTATGGCACATAAGCAACTAAGGCTATCATGCGCCAAACAAAAGGTTTGGTGTTTTTGTTGATAATAACCAATTGTTTTTTTTTTTGTTATAGCTTGTTTAGAAGTGTAGCTTCTTTTAAAAAACTAAAGCCAGAGGAAATTTTAACAACAGCATCCTCTCCTAGGAGTAGGCTGGGGTGAAATGGAATTTGCTCACTGTAGAACAGCTTAAAATGTTTTTTTCCATCAAGGCCTCTAATTTCGCACATGAGAATAAGATGTGATTTACTGTAAGTTCCTGGTCACAATCTTCACATCTCGGTTTGTCTTGTTTCATAAGAAGACATCTATGTGGAGATGTGTGTGTCCAATGCGGAGACGATATAAAATCACTTCTTTGAGGCTCTCTTCATGTCTGCTTGATTCCCACTCTGCTATCGTGGGTTTAACTAGGTGGAGTTTAATGGCGGTTTCCTTATCCCATGAGGACTGCCAAGTTTCTCTCAGTTTACTCCGTATAAATTTCATGCAGTCGCTGTGAAGAATCTGTACTTTCTCTATTGTTTCGTTACCTGCCTGTGCAGCAACCGCATCGGCTCTCTCATTTCCCTTCATCCCAACATGGCTAGGGACCCTGCACAACTTTATTTCCTGTCCTTGTGTTGTGACTGTTACTAAATTGTGTATTATGTCTCCTATTAGAGGTTGAGCTGCATTTGTGTAATGTACTGCTTGGAGTGCGCTTAGAGAGTCTTTATATATAATAGTGTGTTTAATTTTATTCTTCATTATCGTTTCTACTGCCAGAGCAATGGCACAACATTCCGCTGTGTAAACGGAAGGACATTGGTGAACCCTGATCACATTTTCCCACTTCCCTTGCACTACTGCACTCCCGATAGCATGGTGTTTTGGAACCGTCTGTGTAAAATTAGGTGCAGTCTTTGTATTTTTCGTTTAGTGCCGAAAATTTCAGTGAAATATGTTCTCGCGGTGTCTGCTTTTTTCGAAGGCGTGTTAGTGTAAAGTCACATGTTGTAGGAAAAAAATACCAAGGGGGTAGTTGGTTCTGTTTGTGGGCAATTTGAGGTACTGTGTCCAGTATACTGAGTTCTTGGCGTCTCTCTTCAGACCGAAGAAGCAATGGTCTGACAGCTTGTGGTTTATTTTTAAACAGTGTCCTAGACGGGCATTTTTAACTATGGGATAGCACAGATGTTTCGGCAGTGAACGGATCTTTGGTATGTATGAGCATGTCAGCATTGTTCTTCTGTGTGTGAGTGGTGGTTCATTTGTTTCGACGCAGAGGCTGTTTATGGGTGTTGTTCTATACGCCCCCGACGAGAGACGTAAACCTAAACTGTGAACTGGGTCCATCCGTTTCAAGTAGGACTGTCTCGCGGAGAGAATTCCCATTTTCTGCGGGAAATTCTCACGGCTGCCGTGAGATTAAACGCAGCCAAGATTTTATATGCGGTCAGACTAAGAACAATTATTACTCTTCCTCCAGAAGAACAATGGCTAACTGTTCAACGAGGGCCGCCGACGCGACAGCGTCGCTCGGAATGGCTTTCAAGCTCAAGACGAATTATGTGTTCACGACGGCGTTCCAACGGGGCAAGTTGCCTTCAACCGGCCGGGGCGCTAGTGGGGGAGGTGGAATTTGAGGAGACCGAGGCTACATTCTACGAGGCAGTGGCGGCGGCTTTTGGGCGTTTGTACACCTAATCGTGCTGATGCTGGTTCTCCGCAACCATCTGATAACGGCGCTACAGCCGCTGTCGGCCGACTGCGCAACCTGTGAAAGTGGTATCGGTGGTGACCAGGGGAGTAACCATTATAAAAGAGAGTCGGAGTTGGTGACGAGGAGCCACGGAGCGGTGCCGAGTAAATCGGCTCCACCAGAATAGAAACTGTGTGTGTGTGTGTGGGGGGGGGGGGGGGGATGATGAGAAATATTTGGCGTCGCAGTTAATTTCTTGGATGTCTGACGTGAGGTTGCTGAAACACATCTTCTAAAGATTGATGCGTGTTTCATCAAAATGCTTTATTAATAGCTCATCACACCTTATTGGGGCATAAGCAAATTATTATTAAAATAGCGACGTATTGCCGGCCGACTCATCGCGCTTACCTTGTTTCGCATTGACTGGTCTGTCTGTATTGTTTGGAGAACGCTTTGAACGTGACCAAAGGGCGTCTTTTTTTAATGGCCGTCCTTACTTTCTTTTTCTTATATCTAAGGTTAGTTATGGAACCTTGGGGTTGCGTTTTTTATGGCTATTGTTTTCTGGGAGGTACTTTTTCGAGAACAGGTTGTGTCAACAAAACACATGTGAGCGGTACAAATTGCGGCATTACGTAAAAATTTGGTCCAATCAAAGCCGGCCACAAGTTTCTAAATTTAGCTATGTCAAGGATGTTTGAGCAGCGAATATTAGGGCGTGATTTACATGAAACTGGAAACGCAAGATGACAGCCTACAATATATTGATCGGCCAGTTTACACTTGACTACTGATGAAACGGTTGTAGTCAATATAGCTCTTAGAAATACAGTCGAGGCACGATTGCACAGATTTGCTTCCGGTATATTCTTCTCACGTATAGGCAGTAATGGTTGTACTGACTCCCAATTTTCTAATGTTTTTATGTACTCTTTTTTTGCGAGAGATTGCCCTAAAGCAAAAGAAAAAGTTTTCATGTGTACAACACTGCACGCTGCACACGTAAAGCGCGAAAATCCTAGAAGAGACCGGTGCTGGGGCCCCCATAGCCACCGCTTGAGACCTGGGGTTCTCCCAGGATGGAGCCCTGGGCCTCGGCGGTGGTACGTTTGGCCGTCGCTAAGACCTGGGCCAGTCCACAGCAAGTGTTAAACGGCAGCTTCTGACGCAGGAAGCAGACAGAAGGGCCAAGTGTCTGCAAATGGCGCGTGATAACGGGCAGGCCAAGCGTGGGCAGCTGCTGGGGATAACGCCACCTCAACCGGCAGCCCCCGCAGTACAACCCCCTCCCAACGAGCGAGCCCACTGGGGAGGTAAGTTCCACGCGTGGCGTGACGGGGGGTTCCCCTTTTCCCAAGCAGTTCTTCTACGGTAGATACTGGAAGTAGTGGCAGTGGCAGTGGGAGGTCTCTGTGGCGGGCGCGATCCCCCGCTGTGTGGGCAGGAAGCATGTCCCAGCGAATCCACAAAACGTGGACAGGGCACGGATAAGTGTCCATAATCTCGGGAATACATGAGACCAGGCTTGTGCAACGCGCAACGCGACGGAAATTCCGAATCGCTGCCGTTGAGTTCCAACTTGTCCCCACTAGTCAATGTCGATGCAAGCGCTTCCTGACCATCCCGAATTGCAGCAAGTTCTGCTAGCAGGCTTGGTATTCGCACGGAGTGCCTCGTACGCGCCGCATTGGTTTAGGGCAGTGTAAGAGGGACACCTCAAGGCCGTGTTGACGAAGCAGTCGTATGCCTCGGCGTCCACAAAAGCCGCGTGTCAGGCGCCCAGTCAGGGACATCAAGACGGCATCTGGAGGCTGGTGAAGGCCCGTGGTACGGAGGTGTAGCCTTGTCAGAGGCTTGTTGGCCGTCACTTTTTGGTACAGCCAGGACGTCCTCTCGGTGTAAAAGGCTGGCATCGTATCCGGCGGATGACCCATGTACGCGGCGTGAACTTCTGCGGCGTGAGCGTGAGCCTCTGGAACCAGTCCACGTTTCAACAGGCGTGCGGAACGACGCTGATGAATGAGTTCATCAAGCGTGTTTAGCTTGGCTTCTGCTTGGAGCTGTGGAATTGGTTATAGCCTCCAGCCGGTCCCAGTTCCCTTGCGCCATGTCCTGGAACTGTACCCGGTACACGAGCCTTGGCGGCTGCAGGACGGAGAACACTAGGAGACGGGCAATCGTCCAGCAGGCCCCGCAAGACTTCTGGGAGATGCGGCGAACAAGGTGGAGCATTTGTCCGGCTTTCCATCGAGAAGATCGGAGCCACTGAGCCGCTGAACCTGAAGCCGATATCTCCAATTCAGAACCCGAAGGTGTCCAACAATGGGAATGGCGGGGCATTCAGCTGCAGTGCGAACGGAGATAACGCAAGGGAGCGACGACCTTAAGCGTTCGCGACAGGAAGCGCAGCAGTCTTCTCTCAATAGGGTGAGGCCCGCATGCTCCACCATTTCTGGCAGTCTGATGAGGCTTGCTGGAGGCACTCTGCTTGTCTGGACAGGTCTGGACCAACTGTACATACAGTAATGTCATCCGCGTACATTAGGAAATACAAGCCTTGGATAGTGGAAAAGGGCCAAGCTTGCAATACAATGTTAAAAGCAGCGGAGACAGACACAGCCTTGTGGTACGCGGTGGACTCGAGCAAACGAGCCAGGCTTCCGCCATTGATGCGTTACAAAAAGACTGTACGGTGTTAAAGAAAATGTCTGGACAACATAGGACCTGTAATATTGCAGCGTGACTGACGTTGTCACACGCCTTGCATATGTCCATGCATATGTTCTTGCATACGCCTTGCACAGGCCTCACATGGCGAGAATGGCCTCCCACAAAAACCATAAACGACAGGTATTCCAAGCCATGTTCAGTGCCAGGATGAGGCCTGAATCCGATTTGCGCCGGGCGATACCAATGCAAAGTGTCAATCCACCAGCGAAGACGTGTGGCAAGTATCCGCTCTAACAGCGTGCACAGGGTGGATGTCAAAGCGATTGGCCGCAAGTTGCGAAGTTCCTGCGGTGCTTTCTCGGGCTTTGGGATCGGAACAATAGCCGCCCACAGCCAGGATTCAGAGAGTTGACAAGATGGCCACACCAGATTGAAGGTGTCCAAAAGAATCGTGAGAGCTAGGTTGTGAATATTTTTGTATACTTCGTATGGAATTCCGTCGGGACCCGGAGCAGTCCACCGTTTAGCTCGATCGACCGCGGCCTAAAATTCGGCCATTGTGAAGGGTAACTGAATTCCAGAAATGGTCAGCTGCCGGTACGCCCACATTGCTCGGAAGAAGGAACGGAATCGGCATTTCCACTGGAACACAAAGGCAGGAAACAAGGTGCAGGCAACGTCGAGAGCGAATTGTGCCGGCTCGCTCTCTGCTGCTTCCGGAGGGCGACTGCCCTATTCCATGGTGCCAAAGGTGCGCCAGACAGACGCCGTAGAAGATGACGGACTGCGAGAAGTGCACCAGTCAAGCCAGTGCTGCCTGGACTGTATTTTCTCGTGCCGTCTAGCAGCAGCGGTAAGGCGGTGATACTGCAGCCTGGCAGGTATCGACGTACAGTCCCGGGTGGCAATTACTTCAGCTTGCTTGCGTTTGGCCCAGAGCTGCAGGAGCCGGAGATCAGGCCTTGAGCGGGTCTCCTCCACCCACGTATGCTGGCAGGCATCCGCAAGAACACGGCGAAGCAGATCGGTGGGGTCTGGGATGGTCGCTGAAATGGAAGCGTTGAGGATAGATTCCGGAGTTAAGGGGTCGCCTTACTCACCTTCTGTTTTTTACACACTTGCAAACAACTGGCACATTGACGGCAGTAGCGTTTCAATATTCATGTCCCCAAGCAGGCAAAGTATCGTATTTGGCTTTGGTTTTTTTCGGTTTACGGCAAAAATTACGTCAGCCAGCAGACTGGCACGCAACACAGCTTCCCTGGTATAAGTGTTCCTTGTAGCTCGTGAGCACCTGTTCTACTCACGTGGCATTGCGCTGAAGGCACGCATTAATCTACAACTGCTGTGTTTCCAAGTCATAGCTCCCTGAATACTTTTAATCAAATTGCTCCTTAAAGCTGCCGATTTCTGGCCAATTCCTGAAGTGTGTATGTACAACAACAAATGCAAATTTTGTTCTACGCACGCGACGTGCGTAGGTTGCCCAGTTGTCCAGTCAGTACATTGATGTAATGGGATGCCAGGGAATATTTTTGTGACGATGTCCGTTAGCTAATCGAGGCGCTGAAAGATGAGCGTTGCCTACCGGAGCGGGTGAATGAACTGGAGCGTGTGGCCATAACGCTAAGTTTTAGACCTGACACACTAGCACGATATGTTCTAGTGTTGCTCCCGGGGTGTTTATTTTTGTGATGCCGTGTTTGGTATGTTTTGACCCAAACCAGCAATATTGTCATGTTTCAAGGGCACCCCCCGAGAGGGGATGCATCAAGACCCAAAAAAGGGAAAAAAGAACAAAGAAACGCCAATTTGAACGGCGCCAGGAGCGCACCAATGAGGGGACGCTAGTGCCTAAACCCCGAGGCATCATGGTCAAAGATGGCAGCGCGCTGATCAGCCAATTAGAGAACGCCGCGCAGGAGACCAGTGGCGTGAGGACCATATATGGACATGAAAAGGCAAGGAACCATAGAAAATGAGCCGCGTTCAAGCCCAGAGGGGTTGAAAGCCGGGTGCACAAGGAGCACGGAGAGGCAAGAAACCGAGAGGCAAGAAACGAGAGGCCAGAAACCAGGAGGCGGTAGGAGCACATGACTTTCAAGGAACGAGCCAGGGAGACGTGGCCAGGCAACCGACTACGACTACCAAGCCTGGGCGGGAGCGGGCCGACTTCGCATCGGCTGCGGCATCCTAGGCGCACCACGAACCTATGTCTTCGTGGCCCCAGTGGCTGCGGTCGGGCTCCTGCGGACAACGTCCACGCTCCGTCGACCTTCACTTCGACGGCCCCGAGAGGCTACGTTCGTGCCGAGCCTATCTGGGACGCCCAGCGGTAGCAGGTTACCGGGGGTAGCCACCGACGAAACTTCAGGACGCGCGGAGCCCACGCCGTCCAAGGAAAGGCCGCACGCATCGAACGCCGGTACCGAAGCGAGACGAGGACGGCTACCACCGAGTCGCGGTCACGCATGGGTGCGACACGTCAGCGCCGACGATAGCGGGGTAGGCCAGTCCAATAGGGACGCAGCTATAGGACACAACTAGGAGGTTGTGGTGGTAGACAGACCACTTAGGGCGTGATGAAACGAGCTGATTTGAACTAGAGAGTTGTGTAGAACTTTATTGTGGAGACGTTTGGGCTTTGCCTGGAACTGTATTTTGGGATTTTTAGTATGGGGTTGAATGGTTAGCGGGTTTTGTGCAATTTTCTTGAGTGGTTTGCTTTAAGGTTTGCCAAGTGTGCATTAAATGTACGTTTTGCTAAACATGTCAACGGCATTCCTGCATCTCTCTGAGCTGGTGAAGACAACCTCACCATCCGTTCACGCGACAAATGTAATAAGGAGTAGCACAGCTGGTTGGGACCCGCACTGCTACTGTACATACCCGGGTTCGAATCTCATCGGTTCCTACGTGTTTTTATTTACGCTTCCCAGCAGTGCTTATATTCTTGACCATACAACTACATCAACTGCTTTTTGTTGAAAGTTAGCGCTTGTCCCGTCCACTCCTCATCCTGTGTTTTTATTTAGCGCTTGTTTTCCGTCTGACGATGAACCAACACGCCCAAACCTTTTCCCTTCTGCACAACAACAAAGGCACGTGGAATGGCCACTTGAAGGTTTCAGGTTATCAAAATTTCCTCATACCTTTTGCGTAAATTATGAGTCACCTTTCTGTCTTGTGCTAAAAAGCTTCACTGCTGATCCACCTTCACGCAGCGGAATGGCCGAATGTTTCGGTTTCGTGTTCAACATAGACACGAAATGGCTCAGGGAGTCCTTTATTGACAGCTCTCGCCCGCAGAGGTTTGTTGTGAGCCGGTAACGTGATTTCTTTACATTCGAACTCAATCAATACCCGTTGAGTGAGAGAGCAGCGAAGAAGTCTCCGATTGGCGCCTGCTCCGTATCCTATGCCAGCAGGGGTGTGTCGGCCAACCTCGCCGGGCTGCTTAACGTTAATCCAAACAAGGTCGGCCGTACATGCCCCCAGAGGTGCACCCGGAAGTGTCCGTTTCGCGAGGATTATCGGCGTGTCCTCAGAGGAACGCACACCCACCTCTCCCAGCGGCGCAGAGGGGGCAAGCGCGCTAGGCCCTCATGCGCCCTCGTGCAGCAGCGCCGGTAGTGTGGGCCTGTAGCAAAAGGTGCTGTCCACGCCAGAACGCGGGGGAAAAATCGAAAATTTTACTCGCCCCGAATGAGCACTCGGCGGCGCTCAAATGGGCATTAGTGCTACGCTTTGGCATTAAGCATTTCCACAAGTTCTTTAATGTAGCCGAGATTTATTTCTCTATTCACATTTAGTTAGAGTTCAGCGCACTAACGGAATATATGCCGTTTGGGTTCATGTTCAGTTTCGCAAAAGTAACCTCCGAGCTCCCAATTTTCTGTTTCGGTTAGGTGCGGGTTCAACAGGCAGATAGGGAGCCCTCTTGAGGCTTCCGCAAGAAGAGGTGGCACTAACCTTCGTGCTGAATTTGTATTCCTTGTACGACGTGTCGACTGCAGCTTCGATGTTGCTGGGTAGCGTCAGCACCAGAATCAGCAGGAAATGCATGGCAGCAGGTGCTTGGTTCCGCCTAAAACTCATCTTTCCTTTCCCACTGACGCGCGCGTGTCGCCGCACAAAAATCTTGTCTCCGTGCTGGCCTCCGCGCGCTAAAGAGGCCTCCCTTATCGCGCCATGATAAGGAAGCCTGCAGTTCGAACGTATTTGTTCCTATTGTCAATGCCGGATAACAGCCCGCAACTTGATAGTGGCGAAGGAAAAACCGCAGCGGAATTTTCTGTTGTGCACAAAAATGTTCCTAGAAGTCATGTCTCGGAAAATGAACGTGTACAAAATTTTTATGGGGACAGTACACAGACACATCCGATTTGCAGAGAAAGTTCGGAAGCCTTCAGTGAGCTTCTCGACCACCCACCGTGTTTTATAATCCTGGCTTTCTCGCCATCAGCCCCAAAAGCGAGCCTTTGCTCCAGGGAATGCAACACACCTGCTTAAAGGGAGAGACAACTGATTTCTGTCAAGTATATATTCTCTATCCCAAATGAAAGGCCATCACTTAAAGTACCTTGACGAGAAACGGTTTTGCTGATAACGCCCTATAACTTTTTAAATCGAATTTTTTGATCTACGAGCCGTATGTGTCCCTCCCAAAACTAATGCTGGCAACCATGACATAGAGTAGCTGGGAAACATACTTTTGTCTGTATGCGAAATAAAAAACAATATTTAAAAACTTGTTCCCAGCTAAAAAGTTTGAATCGCAGGCTTTCCTGTTCCTTTATGTTTTTTTTTTTAATGCAACAGTCTATTTTGCACGAATGCGCCACCTGTTGGGATAGACGATAGGTAGAATCTGGCTTCACGTTGTGGAGGCGGGAAGTTCGAGTCTCCCCGGGCGCGACGTTTTTTTTTTTTTTTTTTAAGCTGCCGTTGGCGTATTTGGAAACTGAAATCAAATATTTTGGCAGATTAAACGCCTCTGCCTCAGGCAGAATCGTCAAAGCTTCTTCACTGGGTCTGTTTACTGAACGCTGCCGTTGATTCTGGGCATGGAGGCTCAGTTAGCCACACTGAGAGCAACCCAACGGCGGCGGGTGGCGTGTCTAAAAAAATTTCAAAATAATGCTAAAAAATACATATACAATTTAAGTTTGTACAAATACTTGTGTTAAAAGGTTTCCAATACGTAAATAAACATTTAGGCAGTTACAGTAGCTGCTAGGTTTGCAGGTCACGTGACAGGGACACATATTGTAGTTTCGACACTACGAACCGCCACCCTTCCGTTTTCAGGAAGTTTGCTGCCAAATTAAAATTATTTCCGCCAGTTTGTTTATAAATTGCTTGTGGTTACCGGGCTATATAAAACGCTGGCTGTGATATGAGCTAGAGAACATATACGCGACAAAAATCGGTTGTCTGTCCCTTTAAGGAAAGCTACGGCTGGTGGTTTATTAGGTGTCATTGCCAATTTAGTCAATAGTGCATAACGAAGTCTGGTCCGCAGTAAGCTCGCTAGCGTTACGATTTTCAATGCGCAGGATGCTGAATTCTTTATAATATTGTGGTTTGGCGGTTAGGCGCGCGTAGTTGGAAGGGAGGAGGCGTTACATACATACATACATACATACATACATACATACATACATACATACATACATACATACATACATACATACATACATACATACATACATACATAGAACTTTATTTCACTATAAATTTTACTGTACATTTCGTGCCCGTAGAAGCGCAAATCGCTTGTGGGCGTGCGCGTCTGCGGGCACGAAATGTACAGTAAAATTTATCGTGAAATAAAATTCTATGTATGTATGTATGTATGTATGTATGTATGTATGTATGTATGTATGTATGTATGTAACGCCTCCTCCCTTCCAACTACGCGCGCCTAACCGCCAACCGCAATATTATAAACAATTCAGCATCCTGCGCATTGGAAATAGTAACGCTAGCGAGCTTAGGATGCTCGCTCAGGGGTAACAATAGAAGAGGCAACTGTTTTGCCAAAGACAAAACAAAAACGAAAACACCATATACACATAACTATAACAAGATGCATATTCGCACTCATGAAAGTTCACAAAATCTCCAATTTCTGAAGTTCACAACCTGTTGATAAGATTTACAGAATATAAACGAATGAGGCAGTAAAAACTAATGAAACAAATAAAACTACTGAATGGACAGAAGGAGCTGTTCGAAATAGATCACACTGCTTCTACCGGCTAACACACTGTCAACGACACTTCATTACTTTACATAATTTAACCAATGTTTAATTTGAGATTTCGCCTTATTAATTCAGCTTAGCCTTTCTATGTCCTCGGGCAACTGATTGAAATAAAAAGGAACGTAGTATTCTCGGCACCGTTTGCCATAGTTGGTATATATTCTAGGCAATTCGTAACGGTCTGTTTTGCGTAGAACCTTAGGATTTTTTACTACTTTTTTATTTCGAGTACAAAAGAAATTTCGCAAAACTACTACTTGATTGTACAGATCCACAAAAGAATCCACACCGGCAATGTACGTTTTTACCCCTTTGTTCAATGTTTCGAGGTCAGTACCATATAATATGTTACTAGATATTCGATCCAATAACTTTCCGATTCTGTGTATTCTGGTGTGTGTGCAGGAATGATAGACTGAAATTCCATATAGCAGAATAGACTGCCCTCGGGCCTTAAAAACCAGCCGGCGCAGGTTGAGAGCGGAACTAAATTTTAGTTTATATAATAGGGCGGACACGGTTCTGAGGCGTTTGATAGTGTATTCAACGTGAAGCACCCAGGACATGTGCTCGTCGAAATGAAGACCCAGGTAATTCACTGTGGATGAAAGCTGTAGCGGGAAGCATGAACAGTCTTTACAATAATCAGAATGCAACCCAATAGATCCGTTACGTATTATTGTCTTATGCGGGTTCCTAAAGCAAATTAACGTGGTTTTGTTCTTTTTTAAAAATATTTGATTTTTATCCAGCCATGTTACTACTTTGGGTACATCATTTTGAAGTAGCTCTATAGCCTCATTGTAAGATTCCCGTGACAAGATAGTGCCGTGTCATCTGCGTACTGAAGGAGTTGGGCATTCAATTGAAGGTTTGCAATATCAATAACATAAATGTTAAATAAAATAGGTCCGAGCACAGATCCTTGTGGTACTCCGTATTTAACATGCATTAAGGCGCTATGCACGTTTTTAACACCCACTACTTGAATGCGATTAGCAAAATAACGGGTAAAAAAGTTTTGGTATGGACGGCGGAAACCTTTATTTTATAGTTTGTATAGCATTATGTTTTGGTCGATGGTATCGAATGCTTTTGTTAAATCGAAAAAAAGTCCAACTACTATTTTGTTTTAATCTATATGCTTGTTTATATAGTCGCTGCATTCTTCTAGCAGATCAATAGTACTAAGTCCACTCCTGAAGCCGTATTGCGTTGGACTTATAATAGAGCATCATTCACAGATAAATGTGATGCTTTTATGAACAAGTTTTTCCATTATAAGGCTTAGAACAGGGATCTTTCCAAGGCTCCCTAACTTTCTGGTCTGCCGACATAACCGATTACTGCAACGTGGGGGGGGGGGGTGTTAATGTGTTAATAGGAGTAAATAGATCTGTCCGTCACTCTAAAATTGAAATAAACTGCCCCCTGGAAGCGTTCTGGATATCGTGCGAAAGCCTTCAAGGCACTACGATTGTTACGGAAGGAGGAGACAGGCGGCAGGGTTCGGGGTCATGGCTGACCGCTACGTGATGAATCACTTTAAAGGCAGGGATCATGTGCTAATGATGATGACAATGGTGGTGGCGGTGGCGCATACCCCCAGCGGGGATTAAACATCCTCCCGCCGCCGGGAGGATGTTTAATCGGGAGGTGCGCACCGGGAGGTGTGCGCAGGAAGTGCGCACACAACCGCGCACTTCTTTCTTCTCTTCTTCCAAGTGACCGTGCACGCGCTTTCCCCCGCAATCGAGAATCAATATCCTCCTGCGGCCGCGGTTGACTCCAAAAGGAAGAGCCGCTGAATGGCGCGTCGGATTCGCTATCTATTAGGAACGAGAATCTCGTGGTAGTGCTGGACGCCCTCTCTTCGTGGAAATAACTGGACCACACGGCCGCTCTTGCAGCTCAGTGGGGCCACGTTGTCATCTTGAACCCCGACGATGTCCTCTACGTGAAGTTTCGGAGGGAGCGTTGACGTGCCTTGATACGCTGATCGAAGCAGCAGCAGATATTCTTTGTTCCACCTTCTCCATAATCGACGTACGGTTCCCTCTCTGTACTTAGCACGTCGACGCACATCGGGTGCAGCGGGCGTTGGCATGGTGCACTCTGTCTCCAGTTTGACGACTGTGTGTTCAGGGAGGAAGTAAACTGCGTCCCCGGAGAAAGGAACTTGCAGCACTTCCTCCACATGACCTTCCTTGAAATGCTCGCCGATGGCAGCGTCGTACTCTTCCAGAATATTCGGGTGATGTTCACCGCGTTGTAGCTGCCGTCGAAGTCTGCTCTCCACTACAACCCGGTTAGTGCTGGACACAAGGCCTGGCGGTTCGATCGTGAGCGGCACTACAGGCCTAACTTCTTCTTTGTGCAGTCCACACGGAAACTTCACTAACGCATCGTGGTGTTCGTCGTTAGTCTTATCAGGCGGGTCAGTTATCCCTATGGCATCCAATCTCCACATTTCTGAGGGCTCGCCCGGTCCCGGTCCCCGGAAATGTTCGCCCGGTCCTTCAACGCAGGCCAAAAACAAGGCCCTAGTGCTGCTTCTCCTTACCAGGGTGCTATCGCTGCATAAGTGCGGTCCCTGAAGAACCCAGCCGAACACTGTATCAACGGCGCAAAGGTTGTCATTAAAGCGCTCGATGCGCCCGCTCACGAGCCTCCAGTAATTGTCCGAACCCACTAACACACTTATAGTCGGCGTCTGTGCTTTCCCTTCTTCTGGTTCATCGGCAACAAGGAAATTGCGGTCGCGAAGCAGATTTACAAGTTCAGTTTTCAAGGAAGGACCGTCTACCGTGCAGACCTCTGGCACTTCAAGAGCGTCGAGGGTAACTGGACTCGACTTATAGCGGCTTCGTAAGGTGATCGCCACCTTCCGGCACTGGTACGACCGCGGACGGTTCGAGCTGCCAAAAGTAAACACGGCCAAGTCCTCCACTCCAGAACCAGGCAGGGCCAGCTGACGACACAGGTCACTGCTCACGAAGGTTCGTTGGCTCCCAGTATCGAGGAGTAGCTGGACCAACACCGGCCGACCGCAGTCACCAGATGCCCACACTGTGGCAGTTTGGAGCAGCACCGACGAGGAGCACGTGCTGCTGGCAGAAGCTGTCGTCACGTTACGATCTCGTTGTGGACGTTGCTCACGATCGGTGTCACCGTCACGGCGAGCAGCAGTCGTGCAAGTGGTCCCCGATCGCTCCCAAATGTCACAAAGGACGGTTATGTGAGGTCCCGAACAAGTATCACACTTGAGTGTCGTGCTAGTACGACAGTTGCGCGCCACGTGCCCTTGCCTCGCGCATCTAAAACAGCAGTGGTTTCTTGAAAGGCGCCGTCGCTTTTCCGCCACTGTTAAGACGGCCCGGCAGTCCCGTGCCTTGTGGCCCTGACTACCGCACAGGTAGCACACCAGTTTTCCTCCGGGCGACAAATTTGTTGAAGCCGATGCAGAGCCTGCTGACAAGGCCAAGGCGGACGTCAAGTGAGGAGAGGAGGTGTCCGGCTGCTGCGGGATTGAAGACATCCTCGAGTCAGAGTTCGATCGAAAAGCTCTGCTGTCCTCCCTGCTCTCCACCTGAATTTTCAAGAACGCCATGATGGCCTTGACTTGCTCTTCTCGAGACGTTGGCTGAACATTGCCGTTGGCGGTCTCCTTCATACGCTGACGGTAGAGAATCGCCAGGTCTTCAGGTAACGAGCGCATGAGGACTCGGTTCAGGATCACCGCGTACTCGGAAGCTGGAACGCCAAGGCTCTCGAGACAGCCAGTCCTGAATTGTACCTGCTCGTACAGGTCTCGGAGGCGTGCCACTTGCGTCGACGATTGAATTGGTGTGATGGCGAGTAGGCTGTCTACGTGGTCGTCCACGAGTAGTTCTGTGCGTCCAAACCGGTCGGTGAGGATCTTCACCGCCTGCCGGTAATTTGCGTCGTTTAGGCGAATCCATTCAACTGCGCGTTTTGCGTCTCCGGTGAGGTAAGATCTTAAATACTTAAATTTCTCTATGTCGGGTAGGTCCGGGTGGTTATGAATGGTCGCCTCAAAATGGTCCCAAAATTCCTGCCATTCGCGTGGTTCGCCAGAAAAGTGGGGAACTTGCAGCGTCGGCAGGACAACCCGCGTTGTGAATGGAGAGCCGACGTACGGCGGCGGGTTAGGATGGGCTGCAGGGCGGACGCCTTCGACCTCCACGCTCTGCGGTTGAACTGGTGGTGGTTCCCCTGCAGTTCCTCCGCCGGAAGCTCTCATGGGCAACCGCAGCTCATTCAAGGCTGAGCGCAGCCGACTGATCGCACGACATATGTTTTCTTGATATTCTATCACGTCGGCAATATCCTGGCCGAACTCATCGCCTTCGAGTGCTTCCCCGATCTTGTCATCCAGTGAGCGCTCTTTACTTGCCAGCTGGTCTATGGCCTCTTGCAGGTCACGCAAAGACGGCGAGGGGCTTTCGTAGATCTCGGTGGCTGCCTTCAGCAGCCTCGTGACAGCTCCACGGAGAGCGCCTCGCTGACGGCGGAGCTTGTCCATCGGTCAGGACACGATGCCGGTCTTCTCCCGGGTTTCACGGCACCAGAAATATAAACTCGAGAAGACCCGACGCCGCGCTACCGTTCGGAACGCCTTGAACTTTTATTTCTTCCGATTAAGCACGAGCGCGCGCACACAACCGCGCACTTCTTTCTTCTCTTCTTCCAAGTGACCGTGCACGCGCTTTCCCCCGCAATCGAGAATCAACATCGATATTTGGTGTGTGTTATCGCCCCCTTAAGCCAGATTACGATTTCCCCACCCATCTTAACGACGCCCTTGACTTCCTACACAAAAAATTTCCAAAAGGTAGCTTCATTCTAGTAGGTGATTTCAACTATCCAAACATTAATTGGCGAGATAACTGCACCACATATCCACATTCAGAATGTAATGAATTTCTAAACTGCTTGGAAAACTATCAGTTAACTCAAGTGATCACACAGGCTACCAGAGAAAGAGCAACCACATCCAACATTCTGGACCTAATGCTGTTGTCGGACCCAAGCAGCCTGCAATTGGTGTTATACCTGCAGGAGTTAAGTGACCACAAAGTTATTCTAGCAACATTTACAACGCACCTTATAGTTGAGAAATCCCGAAACAAACAAATCAAACTCTATCATCGGGGGAATTATGAAGGTATTAACACGGCACTGGATTAGTTCTACCACTCTTTCAAAGAAGGATTCGATGACCGATCTGTACAGGAGAATTGGCATCTTTTTTTATCTAAAATAACCGAACTGAGTGAAACATTTATACCAACAATCACAATCAAAGAAAAACCATCAGCCCCTTGGTTCACTAAGACAATTGAAAGAATGATAGGCAAGAAAAAACGCATGTTTAAAACAGCAAGGAAGAAAAACCAGAAGTCAGCATGGGAATCCTACCACAAGGCGGAAATACAACTAAAAAAAGCCATTAGCACGGCCAAATATCAGTTTGTTCACGTCAGCTTACCTAACATGCTGAAGACTAATCCCAAGCAGTTTTGGCGAACCATAATTCCGTCCACTTCTTCTACATTAATTTTTTCCGGCAACTCAGACGAAATGCTAGGTGATAAAGATTGCGCAAACGTACTTAATGATTCTGTTCCGTGTTTACGAAAGAGCGCACCACGAAAGAGCGCACCACGAAAGAGCGCACCACCTTCCCAGCAGACCACACTGTCATTCTGAATAATATGCCCCCCATTACAATTGACACCAACGGAATCACCTACCTAATGAAAAGCTTGAAGAATTCTTCAGCTGCGGGGCCCGATAACATCGTATAAAAATACTTAAAAACACAATGGATGTGACAAGCGCATTATAGACAATGCTGTTCTCCCAATCACTGTCATCTAGCCATATGCCTTGGGAATGGAAACTCGGAAAAATTGTCCCAATCTTTAAAAGTGGTAACAAATCATCGCCACGTAACTATCGTCCAATATCACTAACCAGCATTCCCTCAAAGATTATGGAACATATCATTTTTACAAATGTGATAAATCAACTGGATAATAACTTCATACATCAGTCACAGCACGGCTTCCGGAAAGGATTGTCGTGTGAAACACAGCTCGCTACATTCCTTCATGATTTGCACACAAACCTTGATAATAACATTCAAACCGACGCAATATTTCTGGACTTCGAAAAAGCATTTGATAAAGTTCCTCATCGTCGTTTGATGCATAAATTAAAACAGCTGAACCTTGATTCATTCGGTTAGCCTGGATATGTAACTTTCTTACTAATAGAAAACAATGTGTAGTCGTAAACAACACTGCTGTCAATACTACCGAAGTACACTCTGGAGTGCCACAAGGCGCTGTACTCGGACCACTTCTGTTCCTAATTTATATCAATGACCTGCCTTCCCCAGTAACTAATACAATTACGCTTTTCGCGGACGATTGTGTGATATATATATCAGAATAAATAGCCGCGACGATCAATTAACCTTACAAGGGGACCTTTTAGATATTGAAAATTGGTGTAGCGAGTGGCAAATGTCGCTAAATGTTCTGAAATGCAAAACCATATCTTTCCATAGACGCGCAAACCCACTTAATTACAATTACTCCCTCCACGGTTCGGTACTCCAACCTACTAGCTCGTACAAATACCTAGGTGTACATCTAACAAATGATCTGACCTGGTCCGTTTATGCTAAATTTGTCGTTTCTGCAGCAACCAAAACTCTCGGTATTCTCCAACGCAATTTAAAACTGGCCCCTCCAGAACTAAAATTACTAGCCTACAGAACACTAGTACGCCCAAAATTAGAATATGCAGCCGCTATCTGGGATCCCTACCAAAAGTACCTTGTTCAGGCATTGGAAGCAGTACAAGATCGTGCAGTCAGGTTTGCATTTTCAGATTATTCATCTTGTACGAGCGTAACCGAGCTAAAACAGCGTTCTTCTCTTCCACTTCTAAGTCACCGCCGAAAGCTTCCCCGACTAGCACTCTTTCATAAATATTCTTACACACTGTCACCTAACGAATACGTCATACGTCACGCAAGTTTTTCGAGATGAAGCAAAAACACTTTCCAAGTATCGTATACGCGGCCAAAAACCGTTACATTAGCCCACTCTGTTTTCATTCGCACAGCCAAAGACTGGAACGACCTCCCGCAGGAACTGGCGCAGATTAGAGATACAGTACAGTTCAGGCAATCGCTGTTAAAAATGCCAGCCGATTGACTTCGCTTAGTTTGCGTGCATTTCTTTCTCCCCGATAGCACGTTTTCGATTATCTGCATGTCTTCAAAAATTGCTTTGATCCTTCTTATGGCATCTTCAACTTCTTCTTAACTGCTTTCGCTCTTTATTTTTCCCCTTGTGACCCGCCGCCCTACTTTTTTAAATCAATTGCTTGTCAAGTTCGTTCATGTCTCGCGTGATTTTTCACCTGTGAATTTTTTATTTTGTGTGTATGCCATAAACTTTTTACCACTCCTTCCGCCTTTTTATTTTTTTTCCCCACTTGTGACCCGCCCTCACCTGCAGTTTCTCAAATCAATTGTTTGTCAAATGCTTTGTTAATATCTGTGTGGTCTTTCTTGCCAGCGATTTTTCTTTTGAGCTCACCCCTCATGTAATGGCTGTCGACCAGGCCATTGAGGTACTGAAATAAATAAATAAATAAATAAATAAATAATTGAAATTGGTCTGTAATTATTTTGTCCGCCTTCCGGCCAGCTTTATGAACGGGCGTAATCACCGATACCTTCATGCCCTGCGGAAGTACACCAGTTTCAAAGCTCCCGTTTAAAATAAAAACAAGCAAGTCCTTATATTTACAATAATTATATTTTATGTCTCGTAGACTCAATCGGTCGTAACCCGGCGGTTTAACTAGGGAAAGTGTATCAATAACCTTCCATAGCTCATTTCCATCGACTGACGGCAGGTAGGCAGAATTCGAAAGAGTAGGGCCAATATATGACAAACCCGACACCACATTGGACTTTTCGTTCAACTTTTCCAAAAAAGCTTGAAAAGTTTCTTTAAATAAATTCGCGATAGTCGATGGGTGTTCCGGAGCAAAAGTATTCATTAAACTATCATCTAATTTTTTTTGCCTCGGCTTGTCCATGAGATCATTTAAAAGACCACACGTTTTTCTCATATTATTTCTACACTTGCCAAACTCTTCCACAAAATATTGCTTTTTACTTAGCCGTAGTTTTGCCGTCAGCCTGTTACGAATTATTCGATATTCTTGCTGCAGGAGTAAATCAGATGGATTATTTTTACATCGCTTCCACAGCCTATCTTTCTCGTGCGCCACTTCCAGTATAGGCATTGTAATCCATTTTTCTGTGGGTTACGATTTCCGAGTTTCACCTTTTTAGTTGAGAGTGAAAGTAACGTGTTATACTGACTTATCGCCTGGTCATAAGCTGCTACATGGTCCGTGACTGATAACAGAGACCACTCATACTTTTGTATGAGTGCATCCATTCTTTTGTTATTATCAATATGGTCAATAAAATGAGCTGTATCCACAGACTGCGTTGATAAAGCACACAAGGCCGTAAAATAATGATCAGCTACTTTTTTACGCACTACAGTGTCTAAAGTTCCAAACTTAGAACATCTGGAAGCTATCTGGTCAATACACGACTGAGTTAATCGCGAAGCCAAAATTTCTTCCCTAGTGAACTTGTATATAAGGCTATCCATGCCAAAACCAGCCAATAAATCTAAGTAATCCGAGGTTCGTCTTTTCCGTGGGTCACTGATATCAATATTAAAATCCGCCGCTATAATCAGGATTTCGTGGGTAATTTTTCTCAAAAACACTGAAAATTCCTCAAAGAATGAGTGGAGGTCTGAATTCGGATGCCTATACACAGCAACAATAACAGAACTAGCCTCAGGCTTGCTTATAGTGAAAGCGAGAACCTCAGCACTTTTAAACTTGCAGCTAATTGTTTCCGCCAGCCATGCTTCTTTTATAAATACCATTATAGCCCCTCCCTTTCATCCAGGGCGACTTAAAGAGTATTGGTGGAAACCCTGTAGCGCATGCGTAGTACATTCACAATCTGTGAGGTGAGTCTCAGTTATTAACAATGCATCCAAGTAAGCACGCGTATCCTGTAAATGAACATTCAGCAAATCCCAGTGTTTCCTAATACTTCGAACATTAATATGTACAAGGTCTAGCAACGCTCTATTGAACGTGTCGCTGGATACCAGTCTATTTTCTGTCCATTCTTTGAAGCAGTCAACTTCACTGAGCATTCCTAACTTGGTTTCCACAAGTCCATTTCGCTTTGTATTCTTACTGTCTTTAATCCCTCACTCTTCTTCATCAGAAAGTTTCCATTTCTTACCCATGTGAACTGAAATGACTTGGTCTTGGCAACCTGCTTGGCTTGCCAAAGCAGGTGTTTTGTTTCAGGTGCAAGATGCTCATTAATAAATATTTTTCCGTTTTCATTGTGTTACGCTTGTCAAACCAGCTGTCCCGTTGAGCTTGTCTCTCAACTAACGATAATTGGCGGTATCTTCCCTTCTTTCGCCGGCAACCGGTGTGCCACCTCAATACCCCCTGTTGAAACTTGAAGCTTGTCAGCTAAGGACTTCAGTACCACTTGGATGTCCTCTCCGTCAGTTGGCTCTAATCCATGGATTTCAAGGTTATTCATTCGAGAATATGTATCCAGGTTAAGGATTGCTGCACGCAGCTGCACAATTTCTCTGTTCTTAGCAGTCAGGCAAGCACTGAATTCATCTGAGTGCTTCTGCAAAGCAGCAACCTGACCACTTTGAACGTCAATGGAAGTTCTCATTTCCTCGTATTTCGTGGACAGCAAATCCATGAACTTTCGATGCCTTCGATAACTTTGCCTTGTTTTTCTATCATTTCCAGAACGGAGTCATTTTTCGAGGATTGCAACTGAATAGCCTTATCTAGCCCGTCTACGCGGGAACTAACTTCTGTTAGCTTGTTTCCAAGCGAGCATATCGCTTCCATGACATCTCGTAGCGTGGGTTGCTGCTCGGCGGCGTCAACAGAAGCCTGAGGCGGCAGTTTTTTCCTGCGCAGCCTGGGCATAGCCAGTTCGGTTTAGCGTCCTTCTTCGCGATGCCAGAACATTTTCCAGCGTGACACAGACCATTGCAAACAGAACAACTCAACGTAGGCGTCTCACGCTGAACAGGTTTCAAGCAAACTACACAGTTTGACATGTTTCAAATGGCACAATCGCATTCCAACGAGGTACAAAAAATGGGAAAGTTATACCAAGGTTTTTGCTTACCTATAACAGACAAAGCATGTTATTCTTGAGCTGACACCCTGTCGGACTGCGACCTGCTGGCCTGTTCCCGCCGGTTTTGTAGGCTGTCGGGTCCGCTGTGGGCGTCACCCGCGTCACCGAAGGGTTGCTGGAGCAAGATAGACCGGAGGGCTTCGGCGCATGTGCCGCTCGAAGACTGCCAAGGCAAAATCACGAACGGCTCGGCGATCCGGAAAGCGCTCCACAGCGACGAACAGCAGGCCAGCGGGCGATGCGGCTATAACAGACAAAGCATGTTATTCTTGAGCTGACACCCCGTCGGACTGCGATAGGCTGGCCTGTTCCCGCCGGTTTTGTAGGCTGTTGGGTCCGCTGTGGGCGTCACCCGCGCCGCCGAAGGGTTGCTGCAGCAAGATAGTCCGGGGGGCTTCGGCGCATGTGCCGCTCGAAGACTGCCAAGGCAAAATTACGAACGGCCCGGCGATCCGGAAAGCGCTCAACAGCGACGAACAGCAGGCCAGAAGGCAATGCGGCTATAACAGACAAAGCATGTTATTCTTGAGCTGACACCCCGTCGGACGGCGATCGGCTGACCTGTTCCCGCCGGTTTTGTAGGCTGTTGAGTCCGCTGTGAATGTCACCCGCGCCGCCGAAGGGTTGCTGGAGCAAAATAGTCCGGGGGGCTTCGGCGCATGTGCCGCTCGAAGACTCCCAAGGCAAAATCACGAACGGCCGCGCGATCCGGCAAGCGCTCCACAGCGACGAACAGCAGGCCAGCGGGCGATGCGGCTATAACAGACAAAGCATGTTATTCTTGAGCTGACACTCCGTCGGACTGCGATCGGCTGACCTGTTCCCGCCGGTTTTGTATGCTGTTGGGTCCGCTGTGGGCGTCACCCGCGCCGCCGAAGGGTTGCTGGAGCAAGATAGTCCGGGGGGCTTCGGCGCATGTGCCGCTCGAAGACTCCCAAGGCAAAATCACGAACGGCCGCGCGATCCGGAAAGCGCTCCACAGCGACGAACAGCAGGCCAGCGGGCGATGCGGCTATAACAGACAAAGCATGTTATTCTTGAGCTGACACCCCGTCGGACTGCGATAGGCTGGCCTGTTCCCGCCGGTTTTGTAGGCTGTTGGGTCCGCTGTGGGCGTCACCCGCGCCGCCGAAGGGTTGCTGCAGCAAGATAGTCCGGGGGGCTTCGGCACATGTGCCGCTCGAAGACTGCCAAGGCAAAATTACGAACGGCCCGGCGATCCGGAAAGCGCTCAACAGCGACGAACAGCAGGCCAGAGGGCAATGCGGCTATAACAGACAAAGCATGTTATTCTTGAGCTGACACCCCGTCGGACGGCGATCGGCTGACCTGTTCCCGCCGGTTTTGTAGGCTGTTGAGTCCGCTGTGAATGTCACCCGCGCCGCCGAAGGGTTGCTGGAGCAAAATAGTCCGGGGGGCTTCGGCGCATGTGCCGCTCGAAGACTCCCAAGGCAAAATCACGAACGGCCGCGCGATCCGGAAAGCGCTCCACAGCGACGAACAGCAGGCCAGCGGGCAATGCGGCTATAACAGACAAAGCATGTTATTCTTGAGCTGACACCCCGTCGGACGGCGATCGGCTGACCTGTTCCCGCCGGTTTTGTAGGCTGTTGAGTCCGCTGTGAATGTCACCCGCGCCGCCGAAGGGTTGCTGGAGCAAAATAGTCCGGGGGGCTTCGGCGCATGTGCCGCTCGAAGACTCCCAAGGCAAAATCACGAACGGCCGCGCGATCCGGAAAGCGCTCCACAGCGACGAACAGCAGGCCAGCGGGCGATGCGGCTGTAACAGACAAAGCATGTTATTCTTGAGCTGACACTCCGTCGGACTGCGATCGGCTGACCTGTTCCCGCCGGTTTTGTATGCTGTTGGGTCCGCTGTGGGCGTCACCCGCGCCGCCGAAGGGTTGCTGGAGCAAGATAGTCCGGGGGGCTTCGGCGCATGTGCCGCTCGAAGACTGCCAAGGCAAAATCACGAACGGCCCGGCGATCCCGAAAGCGCTCCACAGCGACGAACAGAAGGCCAGCGGGCGATGCGGCTATAACAGACAAAGCATGTTATTCTTGAGCTGACACCCCGTCGGACTGCGATCGGCTGGCCTGTTCCCGCCGGTTTTGTATGCTGTTGGGTCCGCTGTGGGCGTCACCCGCGCCGCCGAAGGGTTGCTGCAGCAAGATAGTCCGGGGGGCTTCGGCGCATGTGCCGCTCGAAGACTGCCAAGGCAAAATCACGAACGGCTCGGCGATCCGGAAAGCGCTCCACAGCGACGAACAGAAGGCCAGCGGGCGATGCGGCTATAACAGACAAAGCATGTTATTCTTGAGCTGACACCCCGTCGGACTGCGATCGGCTGGCCTGTTCCCGCCGGTTTTGTATGCTGTTGGGTCCGCTGTGGGCGTCACCCGCGCCGCCGAAGGGTTGCTGCAGCAAGATAGTCCGGGGGGCTTCGGCGCATGTGCCGCTCGAAGACTGCCAAGGCAAAATCACGAACGGCTCGGCGATCCGGAAAGCGCTCCACAGCGACGAACAGAAGGCCAGCGGGCGATGCGGCTATAACAGACAAAGCATGTTATTCTTGAGCTGACACCCCGTCGGACTGCGATCGGCTGGCCTGTTCCCGCCGGTTTTGTATGCTGTTGGGTCCGCTGTGGGCGTCACCCGCGCCGCCGAAGGGTTGCTGCAGCAAGATAGTCCGGGGGGCTTCGGCGCATGTGCCGCTCGAAGACTGCCAAGGCAAAATCACGAACGGCCCGGCGATCCGGAAAGCGCTCCACAGCGACGAACAGCAGGCCAGAGGGCAATGCGGCTATAACAGACAAAGCATGTTATTTTTGAGCTGACACCCCGTCTCAAGAAAACAGCGCAGCTCATGCTGTGATGGGCGGAACATTTGAGACCGCCAACAAACTTTCTATTTCAGCTGGTAAAAGCTTTTGATACTGTCCGCTGCCTTACACCATATGCACCAGCAGCCTGTCTTTCTTGACGAATTCATAGCGCAAAAAAACGAGGACAGAGAGAGAGCACACAACAGAGCGCTATGTTGTGTGTTAGCGCTGTGTTGTGTGTTCTCTCTGTCCTCGTTCTTTTTGCGCTATGAATTCGTCAAGATCGCCACACCAACTTGCCCAAGAATCCGTACTAGTGAGCCTGTCATTCAGCTACGTTTAGAGTAGAGGCAACTATGCGCCGGGCCAAGTCAGCGCGTTCCACCAGGGCGAGACGCGCAGATAAACGCGCCGCACAGCAGTTCCCATCAGTATTCGACCAAAATACGAGAACGCACGTCCGAATGCGCAATGGGCGGCTTGCCATGACAGATGCACAATGAATGACCACGACGTGCAAGCGCTTCCGTCCTCGCTACCGGGTAGGGCGGCTCAAAGCTGTGTTAATTCAGTTTTGATGTACTTGTAGCGGCACTTCGTCATCGACAGCAGGCGCCCACCATCATCATCATTGGCCGCTACCTCCATCGTCAGCAGCGCGTGGCCGCGACACGCAGGACGAGCCAACGTGTTTAGATTAGGCCAGTAGGCAAAGAGCGCGGCCTTCCAGTACCGCGGCGCGGGCCGGTGCTGTCGCCGACCAGGCGGTGGCGCTGCGGTAGCGTTGAGATTAGAGTTCCTGTATATCGCTTAGCACTTAAGGATAAGCACTTAAGGATAAGTAAGGCAATGTCATCACAAATAGGGATAAAATAGTCACAGTGGCCGAGGAGTTCTATAGGGATATGTACAGTAGGCGGGACATACAGGATAATGCCGAACAAGACAGCAGTTCAGAAGAGATAGACATCCCACCAGTAACGACTGAAGAAGTAAGGAAGGCTTTGAAAGAAATGAAAGGGGGCAAAGCACCTGGTGAGGATCAGATAACAGCAGACCTCTTGAATGATGGCGGAGAAATTGTACTTGAAAAACTGGCAAACCTGTATACGCAATGCCTAATGACCGCAATGGTACCGGAATCTTGGAAGAACGCGAACATCATCCTAATCCATAAGAAAGGCGACATGAAGGACTTGAAAAATTACAGGCCGATCAGCTTACTGTCAGTCGTCTACAAGGTATTTACCAAGGTAATCGCTAACCGAATCTCTGCAACCTTAGATTTCAGTCAACCTAAAGAACAAGCAGGGTTCCGTAAAGGTTATTCAACAATGGACCATATTCAGACGATCAATCAGGTGATAGAGAAGTGCGCTGAGTATACTGAACCCCTATATATAGCCTTCATAGATTATGAGAAAGCATTTGACTCGGTCGAAACCCTAGCAGTCATTCAGGCATTACGGAACCAGGGGGTAGATGAGCATTATGTAAGAATACTAGAGGATATCTACAGTGGGTCTACAGCTACCATCATCCTCCATAGGGAGAGCAGTAAAATACCTATAAGGAAGGGTGTCAGACAAGGAGACACAATCTCTCCAATGTTATTCACAGCATGCTTACAAGAAGTATTCAGAACGTTGGATTGGGAACAGGTGGGAGTAAGGGTTAATGGAGAATACCTCAGTAACCTCAGATTTGCTGATGACGTTGCCTTGCTAAGTAACTCGGGGGACGAATTGCAAAGCATGCTTTCCGCACTGGGCGAACAGAGTAGAACCGTGGGCCTGAAAATTAATATGCAGAAAACTAAAGTAATGATCAATAACCTCGGGACAGCACAGCAGTTGAGATAGGTGGCGAGGCAGTGGAAGTGGTAAGCGAATATATCTACTTAGGCCAAGTTGTGACCCCCGATCCCAACCATGAGGCAGAGATAATTAGAAGGATCAGAATGGGGTGGGGTGCATATGGCAGACATTCTCAGATAATGAATAGCAGCCTACCATTGTCGCTGAAGAAGAAAGTGTATGACAGCTGCATCTTACCGGTACTCACCTACGGGGCAGAAACTTGGAGGCTCACTAAGAGGGTTCTACTTAAATTGAGAACGACTCAGCGGGCAGTGGATCGGAAAATGATAGGTGTAACATTAAGGGACAAGAAGAGAGCGGAGTGGGTCAGAGAACAAACTGGTGTTAAAGACATATTAGTAGAAATTAAGAAGAAGAAATGGATGTGGGCAGGGCATGTAATGCGAAGGCAAGATAACCGCTGGTCATTAAGGGTAACAGAGTGGATCCCTAGAGAAGGCAAGCGTTGCAGGGGGCGGCAGAAAGTTAGATGGGCCGATGAGATCAAGAAGTTTGCGGGGATAAATTGGTCACAGTTGGCACAGGACCGAGGTAATTGGAGAATAATGGGAGAGGCCTTTGCCCTGCAGTGGGCGTAGATAGGCTAGTGATGATGATGATATCGCTTAGCGCCCCTAGGGGAGCTATATACAGGAACTCTAGTTGAGATCGATCTCGGCCCGTCGTCTGCTACTCCTTGCTTCGAAAGGCGCCGGTGAACGACTACCACACACCTTTAACTTTCTTCCTTGAAATGCAAAATCCAACTTCGCTAAAGCTTTACATTTTTACCGACTTTATGACCAGAACCAAGCTGTACTTAAGACATTAGAAAAAAAAAAGGCGAACATTACACAGTGCCCTCGCCTGCAGCTGCTTCGCTTTCCAACGGCCGTATTTTTCTTTAGTAATGGGGTTCCTTCTAGCTGAATCATATTTACAGCTTACATGAACACGTCTTAAGCTGCTGGAAACTGCGGAAAAGCCTACAAAATCCTTCAACAAGGTAAAAATTTGGGCTTGTTGATACATATTCAAAGGGGAGACAAGCAAAACAGCGCGAAGGGCGGCACAAGGAAGTTCTTCTTTGGTCCGTCCTTTGCGCTGCTTTGCTGTGTTCGCCTACAAAAATCAGCCACTAGCTTGGAAGCAAGAAAAGATGCCTCGTCATTTTTATTTCTGCTGGGTAAGGAAATGCAGCAAGGAGATTGTTCACAGTATAGTTACAATGCTGCTCACAGAAACAGTTGTACACGAAGCGTTCACAGGTACATTATCTACACGTATATATTCTCAGGTAGCCAAGGACGACGCAGGTTTCCTTGGAAAACAAATGTTTATTGGTGCGGACGACTCGCGCACCTATAAGAACTCAGGTTACAGAAGCGGCGAAGAAGCACTCAACAAGGCGACGTGCACACGTGTGTCGGCGAATTGGATGCCGAAAAAAAAAGCAAAGAATACACGCACTTTGCTCGAAACGGAGATAACACAGCCGGAAAGTAGTACACAGAAGCATCGAAACAGAATGAATGGTTCGCGGCATTATTTACAATCACAGTAACACAGGACTGTACAGGAAGCCTTCACAAGCACGTTATTTACAGTGACATATGTACAGTCACAATGAGACAGAGCTGTACAGGAAGCATTCACAGATTATTTACAGATACATATTTACAACCACTATAAGACAGAGCTCTACAGGAAGCCGTCACAGGCACATTATTTACAGGGACATATTTACAACCACCATGGCACAGAGCTGTACAGGAAGCTTTTACAGTAGCTTTGCTTTCTTTCTAGCGGACGCGACCTTTTCTGAAGAGCTGAGGCTCTTGCAGACATCTTTTGCAGCAAAGTGCATTCGTAGCACTATGTACAACCGAAGAAGCTCTGCAGTTGCTGTGTCTTTGTGGACTGGGCAGCCAACGCTGGTCACATCATAGTCCCTGAGTGCATCCAAAAGGGTCCAAAAAGTGTCAGAGCACAGCCGGTTTCTTTGTAGCTCATCTGAAACTTTGTGTTCGATTCCACGAAACGTGCAAAAAAGTTCCCATGAGGGCAAGGATCTCTCCAAAGTGAGAAAAGCCTCTGGGACCTCTGCATTTTCTGACTGGATGCTGCGCATACAGCCAGAACATTTCTCCTGCTTGAGAAAAGAATGCACCAGATAACCACGCAGGTAGTAGATGACACAGTCCTGTGCTGTCGGTGTGGAATATCCGTGGTCAGGCGCTGCAAGTGTAGTCTTGGGCGGTAGCACAGATCTCTGACAACTTCGCTCCCACAGTCTCTTGGAGGCTCTCATAGGATGAGAGCCTGTCCTTCTCTCCCCTTTTCATGCTGTCTGCAACAGTGGCAAGCACAAAAGTGTGTTCTTCCTTCACTTGCCAGTCACACAAGTGCTTATTGGTGTATACAGGCTGAGAAGCCTGTAAATGTGTAAATCAGGGTGGGATGGTCTTCGTCACCACCATAGCTCCTCGTCACACCAAAGAACCACTGGAAAAAAGAGAATGACAAGGTGCTTTCTCTATGAAACAAGCTGCACAAACATCAAAGTGATGAAAAAAAGCATGTTGATTACCTCCAAATTGATCCTGGTTCATCTTGCCCGTAAGCACAAAACGTGCTCCTTTGGACAGAAGATCTCCTATAAGGTCCCGCACTGACGCAAGTGTAACTCGAAGGGACTCCATTGTCACTTGTGAAGCAAATATCACTGTTCCTCTGGTGACGTGGCTTTCCTCAGTTTCGTTTACGGCGTCAAGAAACTCCTTGATGACCTTCAAAATAAACCAGCATATCAATTGATTTAACAATAATGCTCTAAAGGGTGTAAAATATTATCCTTACCTCAATTTCTTTTGACGAGCTTGTTATTCCAAATTGGGGAAGCTTCACGTTCAGGGCATCGAACACGTTGTTCACCATAAGGGTGAATTCAGCAGTTTTATGGCAGTCTTGCAGGCCAGGCTCCTTTAACCGCTGGTACACCTTTAGCCCAATGGCAGTGCTCCGGCTGAAAAGCTGCAAAAAACGGATTCGGAAAATTTTCAGCTTTATTCCTTCGTAAATAGTCAGTCACAGATATAAAAAACTAGTTAGCTGCAAAGGACATCGAAATGTGGCATTTTTCTTACCTGTAGAGCCAGTCTCACATTCATCTTCCGCAGATTGTCCAGATTGTCTGGGCTTACATGCTCTTTTGTCAATTTTGGTACCACCCGGAGCTGCTGTTTGCCATCTACTTGGAGTTTCCGGTAGTGGTCAAATTTTATCTTGTGTTGACCGATCTGTAATTTTAATTCAGTTACGAAATGAAAAAAAATGTGTTCTATTGCAAAAAATCACTCCTTCCGAATGGAAATTCAGAAAAAAATGAACACATTCTCATTCACGTACCCTGGCATACTTGTGACGCAGAAGATGGTTTCGGATGAAACTTTATAATGTGAGGAACATCACGAAGGAAGTACAAGTGCTGATCAGGCGCACAAGGATGTTCTACTGTGTGTTTCGGTGCATCAAGCTTGCCAACGATTCCAAAACTTCACCACATGGCCTTGTTGGTACTGGCACCATCACTGATTACAGCGACGACAACTGCATTGCGCTTGTACAGCTCCAAGATGGCTTCCAAAACAAGCTTTGCAAGCACTCTTCCAGGGGCTGCATGCCTTGTGGCAAACCTTGCTATCGGCTGCACCCAGGAGTGAAACAGCGGCACAAACATGAGCACCAAAGCATGATCGGCTGTTGTCTCAGAGTCCTGGCCATCCCCATAGTCAACAAAGCCGTCAACCTTGTAGGTGCTCTTGTTAAACGAAACCACCTCTCGAACCTTCATCTCGTCCAGTACCAGTGTTTCATATCATTGAACCCCTGTTTTGCCCTTCATAAAGGCCCCAACACTGGCAAGAGACGCCTTGTTGAAACCGAATTCACAGGGCATTCTTTTCATCATTTGTCTTAGCCTTGTGGTGGTTGGAAGGGGCAGGAGCTTCATCTTGGACATAAGTCTATAAGCTCTTGGGCTTGAAATTCTTACGAGAAGACAAGTCATGAGCCATTCATGCTCATAACGCCTTCCCCGTGAAGATTTAGCCTTTGCCACTTTCAATGCTGCCCAAAAGGCAAGCTGCTGCGCTTCGGGAAGATTTTCTAGGGCTTTGTCCACTTCGCTTACTGAGACGCCAAGCGGCGTCTCAGCGTATTCAGTTCATTTTTCGCTCTTTCGCGGAATACTGTGGCCCTGATGGCTCTTCTCAGGTTTCTCACTTCACACCGAGGCTTCCGTTTTGTGCTTTTTCTGGGGCGTCGCTTCACTCTGTCCTCCAAGTTCTTTTTAGTTTTTTTGCACGGAGGGCACAAGCTTTCGTTCGACAGCACCATGCATTTATTGTTGTGCCACACACCCTGCTTCTTCATGGCTGTTGTTGCTGATTAAATGCCTGGAAACAGGTCACATTTGCACAGTGCAAATATTTAAGGCATCAATGCAGCGAAAAAACGCTGCAACGTTCTTTTGGCTTGTCAGCCGTGGGTGAACATTCCCATTTTCAACGCTGTAGCTGCGCGGTGGGACAAGCACACCTCTTGAGCTAACTTCAACCGACAAGTCTTGCCCCACTACTACTGACTTCTGAGTCAGCACAATGCCCCCAGACTCTTCATGCTTATAAAAGATAACCTGGGTGGGTGAAGCCTTCACATTCCAGTATTCAAACGTCGGACATTTGCCTAGTCCCTGCATGAAGGCGAGCCAGGGAACAGTTTCTAACGTGCTGACTTCGGTGCTTTGTACATCATCCATACCGTCACTTGCCTCAGTTTGGTCACACGAAAGCCCATCATTTTGGCAGGACGCAACTTGGGCGGGAACCACTGTCCTCACTTTGGGTGGCTTTCTGGCTGCCTTTGGCTTCGACAGTCTGGCAAGTTAGGGAAAATACGGGGTACCGCGCTCTCCCTCAGGGTCCACCTACCTCGCGGTGTCCTTACGGTTTGACCATGGAGGAAAAAAAAGCTTAGGAGAGGCCCCCAGCTATCCCCGCGCATTGGCAAAAGTGTGGAGGAAGTCACGTGTTTTCGGCGGCCATTGGAAGTCGCGTTAGCAACGGCGTCCTAGCAACAGCCCGCCCGCCGTTCGCCAGTCATGGAGGAAAGGCAGCGCCTGCCTTGTCGTCCGATTGCGAAGATTGCTGCTTCGCTTTGCTGCGCTGTGGTCTTGCGGAACTCGAAAAGGATGCTGCGAGTTGCGACAGCTGCGCCGATGTGAATATGTCATTTAATTTCTACTTGCAAGTGCACCTTGTACCGCGTCAAGCTATTGCTCCGGTCGCGATCACGACGCGCCTATTGAAGTGCAGATATCGTGAACGCGCCGTCCCGTCGTACGCGCGGACACCCGTCTCGTAGATTTTCGGGGAGTGATACACGGTGTGCAGTACGTAGGTGACTTGCAACCGAACGATTCGCAACTCAATTTTTTGGTTATCGCCGCTGCAATATATAGTTTGCTAGGCCGGCAAAGCGCGGCAGTGCTTTTGCAACTGTTACAAGGTAGATTCCCAGTTGATATAATTCCATCGTCCTATTACCTTAGTAGGTGTCCGTCTGTTGACTGGAAGAGTGCTGGATCTGAAATCTGGATCTTTTTGTGGTCTCGCTCTGGATTTCGCTTTTCAACGCTTCATACTGCGAGGTTAGTGTATGAACGTTTTCAACTGATATCACCTTGAATTTATTGACACTGAGACAAGTTGAAACTTGGCGAAAAAAAGTTTATTGACGCCACCCACCCTCTCATTTTTTTTTTTACTCAATAAAACGTTTTGCCTCCTCCTCCTCCTCCTCCTTCGCAAAAAATTCTATCGAAGGCACGCGAACAACGGTAAAAACATTCCACAATTTTTTAGCGTGAAATCTGCATGAAGTACTGCTTACCTATATATATATAGAACGGCCGTTTAATTGACTAGTCATCTCTGGGATTGCCAGTGAAACTGCAACGCAAACTTGGGCACTTTCCAGTCCGGTAGCCGCACGGCGTTCGCCCACTGTTTGCGGCGTTCTCCATCGCTTGGGAACCTATAAACGGCGGCGATTGCAAACAAAGGATGAATGCACACCAATGTACAGCAATACTTGTCAGCGGAATGATGCACTAACCGGTGGAAAGTGACGCCCAATTCCTTGGGCGACTTGCAGCCTGGCGACTTGCAGCCTGGCACCGAGCATTGCGGCATTGTTTGAGCGAGCCGCTTCGCAAACCTGCTGCGGCCACACTGAAGACGTGTAACAGTGTAACCGCGCGTTTAGGTTCACGGTCACGCGCTGCAAAACGGCCTTCTACCTGCCTATCAGCTGATTTCCGCCGGCTCGGCGCTGGCAGATGCAGACGACAAGAGAGGCGATACAGGACGGAGGAGGCGGAGAAGGTGCACCGAGAGAGGGAGGCAAAAAGAGTCCGCCAAATGGAGGGCCAATGGTCCGCCATTCGACTTACAGAAATGGCGTTTCCGGCTGCGCTGGGTGTGACGTCAGGGCCTCTCCTAAGCTTTTTTTTCCTCCATGCTGTTTGACCGTTCACGACATGTTCGTAGCTGCACACAATGTCTGCAGAAAATGTGGGTGTGGTGTGTCGGCGCTCAGATTTTTAGACGCATAGCATTTCAGTAACTCACAATGTCACGCGGCGTTGGCGTGCCTTGTCGTAGTCCGCAGCCAGGCCACTACACTCTACACTATAAAAGAGATAACAGTTTCCGGCGCCCGGTTTCGAACCCAGACGCCGCGGGCGGAACGCAAGGTGCCCGGCGCACTACCGACCGAGCCACGAAACCGACACAGATTTCGATGCACCGAACGCGCCTTATATCCTTCACTCATTTCTAGTTTGTTTCGAAAGCGCCAGAAGTTGTCCCGCGCCTCCGAAAGATGGCGACACGGGTCCCGCGATCGAGAGATACGACTTGCCGGCGCACCCCCTCGGAAATGCTGTGCATTTGATCGTGCCCCTCGCGAGGGGGATGTCTTTTTTGTATGGCTCTTTGGAACCGTCTTTCTTTGCAAGTTTCCCAAGATGTTGTCCCCTGTACGTGTATGCAAATAAAGCAGCTCGAACCGGTGCCTTCTGACCTTTCGCATCGTTTTATCTGAAGGCCCTTAAGCGCACGTCTTCGCGGCCCCCTCAGTTACGTCCAGTCAACTGGGAATCTGTTAAATGTAAATGCCGAATAAAAAACAAGACGTGTGCACATGCATACGAAGTTTTATCACCTTCAGTCATCAGATACAGTGATTTCTCCATAACTCGAACTCGGATATCTCGAAATACCGGTCAAGTCGAAACCTTTTTTTGCCGTGCATATACCTGCCATAGGCGCATCTTCCACCCTTTGTCTCGAAACGTCTATTCGGGGATCACGGATATCTCGAAATGTTGACAAAGAGGACGCAATGCAACATCCGCTGCAGGCAGCTGATAAGCTCTCGGTTAAAGCTTAGCTCCCATTTAGGGTTGCCACCTGCCCGGTTTTGGACTGGCCCGACCGGTTTTTTAAACAGCGGGCCGGTTGCCGGTCCATATCTAAAACCGGCCGTCATTGGCCGGTTTTTTGGCCCGTGGGCCGTGATTATGTCCGTTTTGGCGTTTTATAAGCGTCAATTCAACAACCAAGACGATGAATATGTGTCGACAAGCTGCGCAAAGACACGCGACCAGAGAAAATACGCAGGCGAGTGCGCTGCCTGATATGGAGGGGGACCTTAGGGAGGAGCAAAACAAAATGCTACCGCCGCGGTTACGTTTCAGTGAAATCACTTTCAGTACAAACGTTATGTTGATTTCTCTCTAAGAAAACACCACAATAAATGGCACTGCTTGTCAGAAACACGGCGTCTTTTTTTTAACACAAAATAAACATTCTATATACCCCCCCCCCCCCCGAATGGCCGGTTTTTTTTTCGGGGAAAAGTGGCAACCCTACAGTTCCATTACCCGCCGAACACTGTCGCGAACGGCAAATTTGCGCGGGGTACGCACTGTGCGCGGCTGATGTCCCGTTAGCGGGGTGCTGTCCGACGCCTACATTTTTGATATAGCTGGGGAAGACGCTTTTGATCATGTGGACGACGACGGTTCTCAAGAAGTGCCAAAAACGGCAGGAACAAGAAAAACATTAGCTTTGCCTGCTTCACAGCAAGATAGAATATAGCGTTGGCGGCCAACAGTTGATGCGGCATTGAGAAGCTCGAAAACACTTTTTTTGGGACCAGATGTGAAGGCGAAACAGGCGTGCATCACGCAGTTCTTTTTCCGCAATACCTAAAAAAATTGTTTTTTTTTCTGCAAATTATTTTGCCTGTATTCCGGAAGCGTCCCTGTGCATTGGAGCGTTTGTTACCAGCACTAGCTCTTATTCCAGTGATCTGGCCATACATTTTTCTCATTTCGCTTAACCCAACACTCCGCTTACCTCGAAATTTTCAAAAATTTGGGTACTATCAAACCTCTTTTGCGTGCCTGTAATTTTCGTGAATACCACGATTTGAAACATTCGCCAGCATTGGGTACGTGAAACTGATTTTTAATAACACCCGGCTGCAAATCAGTAACTTTGCTTGCATTCCTCATTGCACAGGTTCTTTTTGGTAACCCACACACTCGGAGGGAATTGCGAGACGCACGCGGGGAAAGCAAAACGGGTGAATATTTGTGTTATGGCCAATCATTATAACCGCGGCTGTTTGAAACCAAGGAGTAAAAATATTGAGGTTTATTTATACTGTCATGACCATATATACCTTGCTTTATCCCCCCTCCCACCGCACTCTGCCCAAAGTATATAGGAACAAGTTTTTGCTGGCACAACATTTTACTCAAGCTTTCGCTTTTCTTTTTGTCAGCCTACCAGCCGTCTGCGTGCTTGTCACCGTCAATGACGTTCGGGAATGACCCGGTAGTTTCGATGTGGAACAAACGCAGCTCCTGGTGCCGCAGGGAGCTCTTTTTGAACGGGATCTCACTGTCTGAACATTGATGGTTGAACGCGAAGCTTTCTTGTGAGCGATTCCTTGTCGTCTGAGTTTTGAATTTGACTCATTGAGCTTTCACGTTGGCTCGCACGCATTTTGGACTTATGATCGGGCAGGATTTGACATCGACCGTTTGCCGTTTCATTTCCCGCGAAGAAAACTTCGTGTTCAACCATCGTTGCGGAGTGGAGGAGTGGATAATTTTTCTGACTGCACTCCTCTCCAAATCCAAACTGCTTTGACGATGTTGGAAATGCGCATTGAGATAGACGTTGGCTTCAAAACGCGATGGAGCCAGCTTCGATTCTGACCACGGGAAGCGTTTTTTTTTTTTCCCCTCTCACTTTACTCACGAACAGCCCCGTCGTCAGAGACAGTTGGCTTTCCTGCAGTCTTTTTCGAGGCGGCATAGGCCATCAGTGAGACATAGAAAGCTTCACTTTAATAATGGTTCAAGCGGTGGTAGTGAAACGGCTACGCTAGTTGGTGCGGTTTCATCCTTCGGTCTCACTCGCGAAATTCAGCGGCCGCAAAGAGGCTCCAATTCGCGAAAAACTCGGGGCGTGAAACTAAAATGTCTTATAGTGCTATCGCACCTTCAATTGTGAGCTGATGTACCTCGTACCATTCGATTTCACCGCTCTGAGTGGCCGACAAACCCCGATGCGCGCTCGCGCTCCGCGGCAGTAGCGCGCGGCACAGGCCGGCCCAACGTTACTAGATAGGGCCGGCCGGCCGCTCTCACTCCGCCCCCTTTGCATCAGCGGCGCGGACACGCCTTCCCATAGAGAAAGCGCGCGGACGGCAGACTAGCACAATTTCTAGGGACCATAACGGAACAGACAAGCCCGTACCAGTACCATACGTATGCCAGCACGGGGCCAAAATTCGCTCTTCGATCAAATTCGGCCTCTTCTCCATGCCGCTCGTCCGTACCGTAGGTCATCCGTAAAACCCGTTGTAAATTTATAAAAAGTGCTTTGTTCAAACAACTTCTTCTATGCGAGTGTCGAAACCAGTAACAAACTCAAGTTTCGCAGAGAAAAATATAATGCAAACATCTACAAAGCATGTTTATGACGTGAGGGTAACTAGGTGACGTCATATTAAAATACAATAAACTCAGGCTAAAAATAAATCTTAATATTATAATGGTAGTGTGTCACTGCCAAAAATATATGCAATACTATTGAAATAATTGCAGTGTAATGCAATTACGCACATTTTTTGTTGACTTCCGTGGGGCGCAGCAGCCAGTTCGGGGGGAATCGGCTCGGAAGCCCTGGGTTGCAGCAGACGCAGCCCAAAAGTTATCGTGAGGGGAGCGTGTCTTGTACCACACATGTGGTAGGAGAGGATGCCTTTTTTTTTTTTGTTATTTAAGGGAAATTTAGGCAGAGCGGCTACGGCTGTGGCCCAAAAGCTGCAGCTCCTCTTGGCTCGCGGCATGGCTCTCAGCACCCTCGCTGGCTCTCCTCTCACCTGACGTTCAGGAACGGTGGACGAGCCTTACTGCGCATGCGCCAACTTGACATCACAAAACAAACAAAGCGACTTTTTTTTGCCGGATGTGACGTCATGCTTAAAGAAAAATGGCAGCTGTTGCGCGGTTATCTCGCTGCGCTCTTCTCGTCGTGATTTTTGCCTGCCGTTGCAGCGGTGCATAGGTGTTTGGCTTACGATTGTGATGAAGGCGCTTTTGAACTTCTGGAGAGCACTTACGGTGGTGTGCAGCGTGTGACCTGGACGCTGAGTGTGTTCGCGTAGTACGTTGCGACGGTGACCACGGGCGCCCTGCATCAGTTCTGCCGCCTCGATTTACGACAGTGATGACTGCGTTCCCGACGAACTTCTGCGGTGTGTTTTATTAGAGCGCCGTGTTGAGGCCGCTGGGCGTTTCGCCGCCGCCGTGTTGTGGCGAGAGGCAGCAACGCCGGTCAGACGAGGGCACTGGGACGGCGCATGACCACTCCCATCGTAACCAAGCTAGCCACTGCAAACGTAGACCGCAGGGCTGTGTTTTTGTCCCAGTATAACGGAGTTAACCTGTGCGAAGGTATAATGTTCGGAGTCGTGAGGCAGGCAGGTAATGTTCACCATTGCGAAGGTGTAGTAACTACCATGCTGAATAATCTGTCTGCTAATCACTTCGTTGGTCTGAAACCTTAAGCCAGCTGATAAAAGGACATGCAGCCCGGTGGGAGGTAGGGCTGCGCACAGGACAAAGGTTTTTTTGTTGTTGTTACCAGCTGTAGGAACCAAGCCCTAATAATACACATCCAGGCCTCAAGTAGTGAATGAGAAAATATTAACTAGCTGCACTTAGCCCTGGTGCCAAGCATTTTTTTTTTTTTCGTGGGCCCTCTCAAGTTGCCGTTTTTAAAATTATACCTTCTGAGGCACGTTTAAGCTGGTATAATGCTATGCATTCAACACACGCTGAACAGTTCACTACCCAATATGTCCTTGATGTGTGCTGTCACATGCCGAAGAACAATATTGTATTTAAGTTGGTGCTTTTAGGAACAGATCTTATGATGTGCAATGCTTTCAACTTCATTTCTTCTGTGTTTAGCGTGACTGAGCTGTGTCTGCAGCAAACTTACCGCAAATAAGTTCATCATCATCATCATCACCAGCCTATCTACGCCCACTGCAGGGCAAAGGCCTCTCCCATTATTCTCCAATTACCTCGGTCCTGTGCCAACTGTGACCAATTTATCCCCGCAAACTTCTTGATCTCATCGGCCCATCTAACTTTCTGCCGCCCCCTGCAACGCTTGCCTTCTCTAGGGATCCACTCTGTTACCCTTAATGACCAGCGGTTATCTTGCCTTCGCATTACATGCCCTGCCCACGTCCATTTCTTCTTCTTAATTTCTACTAATATGTCTTTAACACCAGTTTGCTCTCTGACCCACGCGCTCTCTTCTCCGCAAATAAGTTATTGCTTGTCAAACAACATAAAAGTACCACTACAACTTAAAACTGAAATTAGTCAGGGATAAGGTTTTGCTTGTGAGATTTCTCTCTCCAGCAGTGATGACAATGGCAGCAAAGCAGTGGCGTTGCTGGGTATAAACTTGCACCCGGGGCCCAGAAAATTTGTCACCCCCTCACATATACAAAACAATTAATAATAAAACTAGTGTTATTGTTATTATTGGTAATATTAATTTCTTCTATTGTGACCATATGAAGGCTGGTTCACACTTGCGACTGTAGCTATCAAAAGCGATTTCTGTCACTCTTGTCACTCGGCATTGCTCTCATCGCGCAACAAGAGCGATTGGTCTCGACAAATTTTGTGTCTTTCATTTGGATACCAATGTAAAAAAAACTTTTTACGGATACTGAATGCGTGGGCTTGGAAACGTCAATGCAAGCATGCATAATATGCGACATGCGATGCGAAATGAAGCCACAGGATAATTGATGTGTAGTTATTTATAAAGAACTGGCAATATATCAGAAAAGTAAGCAGAAAGATAAGAAGCCGTGTGTTATTTAGGCAATAATAGCTACACGAGCTTGGGTTAGAGAACCCCAAACGACGACTCTGGTGCAGATCTTGATACACAACACCGACCTTTTCAGTGAATTAGGCATCGATAAAAATCCTAACAGTAAGAAGCATCATGGTGTGTCACTCGTGAGCACGAAAACACCGTTAGCAGCCGAGAAAGCAGTGGCCAAGAGCTACTTGCGGCTACTTTGGCCAAGAGCTACTTTGGCACATTGCACAGGGTGCAATGTGCCAAACCAAAGTGGGGTAGGGGAAAAGTGAAAGCTGATACGCGGCAGTGTGAGAGTACCACATCTTACAGTCTTACAGTCACATCTTACAGTCTTACAAATTAAGCAAATGGATGCCTGCAAGAGCAATAGAGGTGCGAGAGAGTCTCGGGCCTCGTCAAAAAACGACACTATAAGGTGGTCGCCAGAGGCGTTCGGAAAGCTTCACAGCCCACTGTGCCGACTAAATCATGCAGACGTCGCGCGGGCCTGGAGGAGGGTGGCCAGCAATGATAGGGCTGTTTAAAGGCAACACATGCAAGGCAAATAGTCGCTTCATTCTCATCAATTTTCCTGTGTCTAGGAACACACCTTGAACAAATTACGCTTGAAGGACCACAGGCGGAGCCTGGTGAAAGACGGTTGGGGGAGAAATAGAAGTTGTCCCAGCAAATTAACAGCGAGGCTTAAAAAAAAGCTATTTCCAAGTATTGTGCAGGAAAAGTGGTATAAAATGTGAAAGAAACGGCCGCCCCAGAAATTCGGAAAAACCGCCTGCGCCTGCCCGTTTGTCACTAAAGGCAGCCTCTGCGGCAGCATGCAACTGCATGCTGGAAATTTCTCTAAGTGAGAATTTCAGTACGTTTGAAATAGATACATTGTCGGGTCTCTTTATTTCTATGGTTACGTGATTACTGAGAATGGAAGCAGATAGAAAGGGAACATTTAGCGGGGAAAGAGACGACTGGCCGTACATGAGTCGTCTAAGCGGCCAGTGCACGGCTAGTCGTGTGGATGTTTGTCTGCGACGATGTTGTTTCCTTTCGTACGTTGTAAAAAGATTCCACCACACATTTGCAAATAAGTTAATTGACATTGGTGTCTTGGGAAAATGAACACAGTATAAAGTATAAAATGTGAGGTTGGGGCTTACCAGTGAAGCGGCCAATGGAGGAAATCTGAATCGAAGGAGGTTACGAAGCGATAAAGAAAGAACTCTTGAGTAAAATATCAGATTTGTACAGGCCCAAGTGTATCAACGCCACACACTGGCTCACAACCGTTCGGTCATGCCCATCCCGATAGGTTGGTGACAACGATTTCATTGACGTCGTTGTACAGTCGACTAGGTCAAGGCAGATCCTAGATGAAACAACCTTTTCCCAGTAGCTGAGGAAATAATATTGCCCTCTCCAACCAAAAGTAATAACCAAGAACAAGACGTTTGGGACCCATCTCGATTCCCTCTTCCTTCAGGGGTGACTGGGGTCGTGTTGTAGCGCCGGTCACTCACAAAGCGCCTTGCTGTGGAGCGCGGTGCCCGCATGTACACAAGTGGTGAGGATTCGGAGGGAAGGATTTATGTTATTTGCATCCTTTCCTCCAGTTGGTCACGCTTCTGGAGCGTTTCACCGAAGTCTCTTTTGCGTTCTGATGTTTTGCAGTACTGGGCGACGGTTTTGCAGCCGGACGTCGTCGTTGTGCTGCCCGAGTCGTTCCAGTAGATTTTTCCTCTCCCCAATGCATGGCGAGGGGCACTCAGCTCAAAAATCTTGTATACAGCACCGGGCGTTCTGTCCTTTGTTGCACAACATTTTTTTTCTAGTAATGTTCACAAAGCAGTCAGCAGAACGCTTTCACTAACACAGAAACTGCCCCTCACTCCCACCTCAATTATCGTGGGGTCTCCCGACCATATACCGGGATGGGAGCACTCAGCGGATCGAATGCCTAATGATAGAAAGTGGGCGACGTACCTGGTGTTTATCTTTTTGTTATGCACTTAATTTCGTTGTCCTGTTTTTTTTTTTTCACCCTCCACCTCGAAAGATGAACCTACCAAAGCAAAATATTTAGGTCATCAGCTTCAAGTATTTCTTCACTTAGAACTCCTTGGGACAGCCACACGAAAACCATTATAAAATGGAAAGAAGAGGAACACAAGGCTATCCGCTTTATTTATATGCGCAACGCAGGTACTCATTTGTATTGCTCTTAACTTACAGGAGAATAAAATAAAAAAACAGATTTACCTCATTAAAAGTTAGGTAAATAAAAAAAATGCCTACATAACTGTTCTATTTTTTGCATAATTTGTTCGACAAGCTACTCGTCTGTTGTTGTTCTAGTTTAATTACACGGGCCACATGGGATACGCCCCTTCCATATTGTTACGAGGCAGAAGCACGCAAATGCAGTGTATTGATTGAAATTACAATTACAGTCCACTTCCTCGTCTTCTCGCTACAATATAATGCCATCTTCGTACAATCGCCATGTGCTGGCTGCGTCGCTGGGCACGATGAAGGAAAGTCAACGACATAAAAAATATGAGCTTCAACGCCCGATATCAGATCCTTCACGATTGCTTGGATTGCAAATTGGTTGGTTAGTGCAAGCACTGAAGGAATCTGGTGCAACCAAGAGGAAATCGCGACAACCCATTTGTCTCGCCTAATGTTGGACACCTGAGCCCCCACCCCTCCTCCCAACACAGGCTTAATTTGTACAGTTAGCTCTTCCGCACCAACCTTCATTGCATGTTTCACACTTGCTTTCATTTCGTTTTAATTCTCAGTCCCCAATTCCTCAAGATTCCCCATATTTTTTTTTTTCCAGGTCATTTTCACCTTGGTTTCCTTCTGAAAATATGACAACCGGACCGGGGTACACGGTCTCCGGCGCGTCACCGTGAATACTCCAGAAAATGCTAAGCATTCACCATGAGCCCGTACACAATATCCCATGTGCGTAAAAAAAAGCCACATAGAAGACCGCCGAGGACACATGACCAAAGTCTCGTAGGCTTGGATGCCTCCCCCTTCACTCCCCCCCCCCCCCCCCCCCCACCTACTGATCTCGTCCGTCACCACAAAAGTGGTCCTGGACCCTGGACGTGATGAAAGGGCTTTGTTAGCCCCCTGTCATCCCATTGAAAAGCAAGCTCACTCGCTACACCCCTCCGAGCATTGCAGTCGTATACCGACACACCCCCTCTCCAGGAATCATTCCTTGTTTGCCTCCGCTCACCCTGCAGCCAATTAACTCCGCAAGCTGCACCCATCCTCGACGACCGCGACATTCCTGGATGCCAAAATTCTCCTCACTTTCTTCATTGTACCGGGAAACAAATTTGAATAGACTGGTGGGGACGTAAATTGAACAGGCCAAAGCTGTGGTCTCGTTACAGTTGTCTTCCAGTTTTCGACTTCAGCATTACACATTGTAGGTGCACAAGTGGCACCCCCCCTCTTTACCGAGGGGCTGGTACCCGGGTCCCAGGGACCCCCGGCACCCCCTTAGCGACGCCACTGCAGCTGAGCGTTTTTTGTCCCTACAAACGACAACTTACCTTTTGTATATATATTTAGAGGTGTGTGATTATCAGCTTTGCATCTGTGAATTGAATACAAGAAGTTAACTTGGCTGTGAATTGAATAAAATATTTTTGGATACGAATAGTAAGAGCTGGCTGTGAATTGAATATTTTCAAACCACACTATCTTTGTTTTGGCGTTTCTAGAGTGTATAAAGCATAGCTACACCAAAAAAGACAGCTTGGGCAGTCAGAGCTAGACACATCTCTGTTCAGGTACTTGTGTTTGACATACAAAAAATGTAATGTAACAGAAAATAAAACATATACATGCAAACCAGTGCAAGAAGAATATTGCATACATTGCCATGGAGAAATATGGGTTCCTCAAAATACTGTGAACACACTAAGCATATTAAGTATATTTAATATGATAGGCAGCAGTCCCCCCCCTCCACCCTCCTCAATGACTGAAAGGAGGCTGGGCATGCTAGTTACCGGTGGGACCTTACCAACAAGCCAGCAATAATGTTTTATTTCTCACTCCTACTATTATATTTATAGGAAACCTATTTTAGATTATAAATTTTGCTCTCATAGTGTTGCACTTGACCTAACATACACCACAGTTAGCAAACACTTGTTGGGTGCAAGGCATCTACATTGGGCTTTTGGCACGGCTTCGGTGTCATGCAGAGAAACCAACCCGCAAGGTCGTACCACGTAGTGAAGCTTGAAAGTTTGCACGTCTTCAGATAGAGCAAACATTCGTTCCTCTACTATTTGTAAATTTCAAATATTTGAAACAGCTGCAAATCGAATATCAAAAAGTACTCACACAGTATTCTAAGTTGCGAATGTTCACACACCTTCAAATATACTGCCTGGTCACTTCAGTATAAGTGTATAACAAGTTTATACAAATAATTCCATGAATGAAAGTTAAAAATGCTGTAAGGTGTTCCACATGCAAGTTTGACGCATTTATTTGAAATCACTGATAAGCATTTGGTGCAGTTGATTGGATGGTCAACCTCTCTGTCTTCCCTGTACTATCTCCTACATCCCCTCAAACTCAACGGGCACGGCTTCATTTCTCCTACTCCCTTCTTTAGACACTGCTACGCTTTCCTTTCTGTCTCCACCGGATTCGACCTCCCTCGAAGAATACGCCATTGCCCTTGCAATAGAGCACGCTACTCTTAATGTTATATATATATATATATATTTTCTATATATATATTTTCTCCGACTGTCAGTCAGCCCTTCGTAATTTCGCTGACCATGAGACCCACCCACACACCACTGATTTCGTCACTCCGACACTTGCATCAAATTCTCGGCCACGCTTCACACTGGTTTGGGTTCCCGGCCACGCTGGCATGTGCGGAAACGCCTTAGCAGACGCGCTCACCCGAGTACCTTTCCAAGGTCCGCCCATGTCCTGGCCAACCTTGTACCACCCACCGACGGTTCGTACTCAACACCGCGCTTCCCGCCATAACCAATTACACGCCCAACGCCTATCACGCACCCTGTACCCACCCCCCAGTTCCCGTCTAACTCGTGAGGCTGCGTGCCTCATTCGACAGGCTCAAACCTCTTCACTCCCCTCCCATCACATTCTTCACCGCATCTATCGGCGCCCTGGCCATCCTTCCTTCCCCAGGTGTTCTTCCTACCCATCCAACGCTCATTCTTATGGGGAATACACCCCACCATCTCTTACCCAATCCCTCGCTTTCATCACCTCCTGGGAGCTCTGGCTGTCTCCCCCGCCGACAGTGAACATCCAGGCTGCCCAGGAAGCTCTCTACAAACACATGCACAGGATCCGCACAGGCATTCAGGAGTACTACGTGGATCCAGTGAATTGAACACTGAAATTAGGACCAGGCATTCAGGAGTACTACGTGGATCCGGTGAATTGAACTTTCAAATTAGTACCTGAGAAATAAAAGTTTGTTCTCTCTCTCCTTCCTTCCTTTACAGGGTGGGCATTCATAGGGGCACGTGTTGGGTAATATGTTGTGTTGTAGTATGTGTGGGTTTGTAGGCATCTCTACAACGGCTTTGGACTTAGAGGTCGATGAGGGAATCTGGCGGGTCTTTTCTGCTTTCTACGAATCCGTGGCTAGTAAATTTGAGGGCAGCAGTGCGTGCCGCCTCATTCCCTTGTAGTTTAATAAGGCGTGATGTCCAGATGAGGTAGATGATCACTAGCTTTCGTATGCGTCGTAGTGTATTTGAGGTGTGATGCATCCTTCTTGATAAAGGGACATGCTTACTGGGAAGCACGGTGGAATCTGTCATGGCTGTGCTTGCATCTGTTTTTTGCAAAGTTGTGGAAGTGGTGAGTTTGGCGGGCATCAGGGGTTTCTTATGAGTGATTAATGGCAGACGTCCCAGGGTTTTGTGCTTAAATATGCATCAGAACAGTGAACTGAATGAAGGTGGCTACGCAGGCTAGTTGAGACTTCATGGAAATTTTGGTCAAATGTCAGGCATGACTCAAGGAAAGGATAGAGACAGGAATGAGCTTCATCAACGAAGCTTCATTTCCCTCTGAGAGTGATTACAAAGTAAACAAAACCCTCATGTGACACTGCTTTAACACCACATGTAAAAAGCAATAACAGCTGCTGCACACTTCACACTAATTATTCAGTAATCTATAGTGCATCTGTCTCCCATCTTTATCACATAGGCCTCAAAGATTTCTCATTCCTGTTTCGTGCCATACAACTTCAGCACTCTCGTCGTATCAAATTCTGGCATGCAGCCACCTGGCGTGCATTGAGTCTTGGAGTGGAGCACAAAATCGGTTTCTGTTCCAGTCGTAAGCAATGCGGGATGCTCCCACCACCGCCTGTTAGGGCAGTGCCTTGTCTGCCCTATGTACCATCAAGATACATTGAAATACGAACAACAAAGCACGTGACTTGCAGTACATGCTGTGCATCATGGTGAAAGGGCTGTGTAGTCACAGTAGGAACAAGTTACAAGAATTGGTGTCCAACGTTTCTGTGTAAATAGCATTTGAGAATGTTAATTTGGCCCACTGCCGCATGTCGTGCGGGGCCCGCTACGGTTATCAAACTTTGTGATTGTGTAGGATCAAGCAGAACACGACGAAGGCTGATAGCAGAAGCACAAACGGGCACCAAATATGGTGGGGGCGAAATAAATATTTTCACAGACCGAACGGTGCCCTCTCGACACCCACGTGCAAGTTGGTCGAACTGGAAGTACATAATACCTTAGATAAACTGCACGAAGCTTACCATCACTCCCAAACCTCCCGCCTCAACCACCTACCAGACGAGGCACCCTTGAACTCCTCGTATATCCAGCGCCCTAAGAACAGTTACAAAGTGTGCCCCTCCACATCCGTCAACGCATTTGTACAGCTCCCATACCGCGACATACGCATCAATACGCTCCTCAGGAAAGCAACCCTCTAGAGACCAACGAAACTAACGTGGATAATTACAAACTTTTCATTTCTGCGCGCCAAGAGACCTCTGCAATATTTTAGCGAGAATATGCAGCAGCACCATGACCACCTGAATGTAATGTCCCGGAGCTTATGACAGCACGCAGCAATTACAAGACACGGGGTTCGACGAACCAAAGCGACGCGTAGGAATCACCTTTGTAGGTCGCAACAGTCAATGACCGTGTGGTGAGCGACAAGAGTTTCGTGCGAACGATCGTTCGCGGCTGGCCATGATAGCACCGCCGTTTGAAGTTGAAGGCATACGCGCACTCGCACGTCGGAGACGAGACGCCCAGCGGCCTCAACACGGTGATCTAATGAAATGCAGCGCAGAAGCCTGTCGCGAGCGCACTCATCACTCTCGCAAATCGAGGCGGCAGAACTGATGCAGGGCGCCCGTGGTCACCGTCGCAACGTACTACGCGAAAATTAGGCAGTCGCACACACTCAGCGTCCCGATCACACGCTGCACACCACCGTGAGTGCTGTCCAGAAGTTCTTAAAGAGTGCCTTCGCACAATCGTAAGCCTGTGCACCGCTGCAACGGCAGACAAAAATCACGGCGAGAAGATCGCAGCGAGGTAACCGTACAACAGCTGCCATTTTTTAAAACCATGACGTCACGTCCGGCAAAAAAAAAAAAGTCGCTTTCTTTGTTTTTTGATGTCTAGTTGGCGCATGCGCGGTAGAGCTCGTCCACCGTTCCTGAACGTCAGGTTCTCCATTCTCGCTTGCCAGGCAAGCGTGCCAAGCGCCCAAGCGTTGTGTGAGCGAGGGCTGGTGAGGGTGACGCCGTCTTGTTCTGTTGCTGTGTGGCACGGCAGTGCGTTGTGGTGCTGAAGAAGCGCTGTGCTCGCGTCATGGGCGACGAGTGTGGGCAGCCGTAGCAGCGACGCCGCGAGTGCGGCCTAGCCGACCGATGGTGATCAATTTGCGCGTGCAGAGCATGAAATCCGAGCCGCCTGGCAGCGGTCGGCAGCCGATCGAGAGTGGTCCCGTGCCGGGGCCCCGCGACATGTCCCTGACGAACGGGGGCGACCGCAACGCGAGCGACGTTGTCCTACGGCAGGTGAGCTTCTACCACGACCACATCTCGTGCACCAAGGCCGCCGACCTGCTGGAACCGATGCCCTGCGAGACGGACCACCTGTACGCGCACTGCGGGGACGAGGTCCCCGAGGACTCCGAGCAGGACCGCCTGCGCGCCGTCATCGTCATACACACGGACCTCATACAGCACCAGCAGGAGCTCATCGCCGAGCGGGACCGCCAGATCGACGAGCTGCGCGCCCAGCGGGACGCGGTGAGTGGCTCTGGCGGCGGCGACGCCGAGCCGCCTTTGCGCGCGCCCGGCGAGCGCTGCTGCGTGCAACCGCCGAAGCCTGGCTTCGTGCCGTAACCGTGCGGCAGGCCGAGCAGGGCAAATGTGGCGGGGCCACGGTTTTTCGCTACGGGCAGCGTTCGAGCACAGACTGCGGTGCGGTGCTTGTGTGTGCCTTGGTGGTGACGTCTGTCGGTGGTAGCAGTATTTCTTTCTCTATGGTGGTAGTACAGAGGAGCGGTGGCATCGCACGCGCAGAAGCCGCACAGGTGGCGCTGTAGCTGGCCCATCTGCCTCGCGCGTGCTTTTGTTGTGGCCGCGAAGCGGGCTTGTAGTTTACGGTAGCGAAGCATTCGAAACTTAAGCACAAAAACCCTAACCGCACAGTACAGCATGGAAAAGGGCGGAATGGCTACGAACAAGAAAACGAACGAGCGTTCGCGCTCGGGGCGTTTATTTTACTGCTGCGACAGCTGGACGCTTTGAGGATGTGCGCACTGTAAACTGGCACGGCAGCGTGCGTGCAGCGATGCTGTTTAAGCTGGTGGTTGGGCGCTGTTAAACCTCGCCGTGCACTGACGTCATCGTGCGCGCTGACGTCACAGCTTTGCCCTGCTCGGGCGGAACTCGTGTCGCCACCTGTCGGGGGCGCGATTCAACTGGTACAAGCACGGCATTGGAAACGCGCCGCGGGGTGGCTCGTTCTGGCGCTTCTCGCGACGAGTGGTGCAGTATTGACAGGCCAAGGTGAAGAGCTAATGCCGAAACGCAGAGAAGGGGTAACGGTAGCCAACCTCTTTATTATCGTCCCACACCAGCTGAACGGTGGTCACTGCACGAGGTGAAAAATTTTGAGCAAATGCTGGTTCTGCTGTGCCCTCTGCTTCTCTTGGAGCTCACTGCAAAGCCGGTGGGCACGCGTACATTGTAAAGGCTGCACTGACTGAGTGTCCACTTCTCTTTGGGGGCTCAGCCACGACATCGCGCAGAAAAATTGAACGAGCCTCGAACTATAGCTGCACATGAACTTGGTTCAGGGATCGGCCACCTTTCGATGGGGAGGGCATGAAGCCGACGCAGCGGAGGGCTGGTCGGCAAATCGGTGGTGGGGAGGGGCAAAGAGAATAGCTTCACTGAATTAACAGTAAATTTCATAATTATTGACAATCTTTATAACCCCAGCTCGAAGCTGTTGTGTCGGCCTTCATAGAGATATGCTGGGGGCTGCATCCCCGCAGGCCGACCCCTGACTGGGCTGGACGAACTTCGTTGTTTGCCCGGTCCCCTAGCGCGAAGCTGCTCGAGTGTTTTTTGCCCTAATTCACTGCATTGGATAGCAAAAAGTCCGTGGGCTGCCCTAAGTGTCGAAGCTGCACAAAATGTGAACAGCCCTGCTAGTGCACATTCGTTTGCTGGCAAACTGCTTCATTTTTGACAATCCACAGGCAACAAAGAGCAACACACAAACTATCAACTGCCTTACCCACAGAATACAAATGGTCATACAGGGTGTAACATTCATAAATGAGTGTCTTGAAAGAATTTCTCTCAGCGAACTGCTTCTCTGCTTGGGCTCGAACTTCACACGAGGATTTCGTTGTGTGTTATATTTTGTTTAACACCAAACAAGGATTGCACTTACCTGCTATGCTGAAAATAAAATTCTTGCAGCTGACATCCACGTCTAGGTCTTAAAAGAGCCAGGAAGACAAAATACAAGTGTGGTTCTTTAAAAAGACTGCTTTGGGCCGATAATAATGACACCAATTTCATCGTAAACTTCACACAAGCAATCGCGATATTGCAGAAAGCATATGAAGCTGTGGAAACTCCATGGCCTATTTCTGGCAGCTTTTGTGCCACGTCGCTGGGCCTTGTTTGTGCGATTGGCGGCCGCTGACCCAACCCATCTCGACTGCGTGTTTGCATGGTTGGATCACCTGAATGCAGCCAAAGCAGGGATGAAAACGCTTTTGGCGCTAGCCCATGTGACACCCTGCCTGCCCGTAATGCAGCACGAAATTTGCAGGTTTTTCAACATGTTAAAAAACATCTTTTGTGGCTAGAAGGGGCTGAGTGAGCTACCAAAGGCTTTCAAAGTGAACACAGTTGTATTTCGGCTTCATGCCCCCTTTAATATGTGGGACCTCGACAAACAGAGATTGTTTGGAATGGAGTTGCTACATTCACCATCTGTGCGTCACGTGCAGTGAAGGTCAGCGGAGAGAGAAAGACTGGCAGCAAGGGTTTTTGATCGCCATGGCCCAGGAGAGGTGGACCTGCTTCTGCGCCCTTAAAAGGGTCGTGAAGAGGAGATGCATTTGCCTTTTCTTGGCTTTATCTGATTGAACACCCCTCTAAAACATGAATCCGAAATAGTTTCATAACTCATTGCGTCTGTAATTTAGGAGATGCCTTTGAAATGCTTGTTTTGAGGCCCACCGCACGCGACCATGCAGTATTGTTGGTCGGCAGCACAGCTAGCTGTGACGTCATTTTAAGAAAATTGCCGAGTTAAACGCTCTCCGTGTATATTACTTGGCAAAGCTGTAAACGCTCCATTTTAAAAATACTGCATCCTTTCTTGGTTGCCATAGACAGTTTTCTATTCAAGTCTAGCAACCATTGCACCAGAACTGGGAAGCTGATTGTACGGTTTGTGCCGAGTTCCTGTGCTGAAGTTCATGTTGTTTGGCCGAGTTCTCTTCGGAAGCTCACCTTTTTCATATCAAACGGCACAAAGCCTTCGAACAAATAAAGTGCAGGTCGGCTGCCGGGCCGACTTGCACTGAAGTCGTACATTTTACCCACTTGGCCAAAGACATAAAGAGTGCATGCGAGTGAGAACGGCAGTATAAAATGCTCTCCGTGTATGTAGCCCAGCATTGCTTTTATAATTTCTACTCTACCCACTGTCCTGTAACTGTTGAATGCTTCCCCATCAAGGGATAGGGGATCACATCCAGTTGGCGAGACAATCTTTACAGCATTAGTTCTTGCAGGAAAGCAGCGGAACTGTGTGTTGGTGGGACTCTGTGATGCACTGTATCACTGCTTCCCACTCGTTAATTTAATGCCTGAAGAGTAAAATATGGGTTGGTTTGAATTTACGTGCGACTTCTCGAAGTTCCTGTTTGCGTAGTGAGTTCCATTTTCAACCTTCCGGTTATTTATCTTACAAATGCCCTGTCCAGTTTAAACGTGGTTGCTTGTGCCTGCCTGGACCTCGGCCACGTTGATCAATCGTACCAGAGACCAGAGACCCCGTTCAGTTGCGGGCGAATGTCATCATGGCACCGGTCACCCTGTGTGAGCTCGCTCTACACCGACACGATGTGCAGGCAAGGGTTCACTTCGTGATTTGAGGGGGGAAGCCTTGAGCGCATCTTTTTGCCCACTTGCCGATATCCTTGCCACAAAGTGGCCTTGTGTAGTTTGTCTGTTATCAAGGATGCGCACTTCCAAATAGCCGCACAGCACAGTTTTGTCCAAGATCTCTTCACGAATCCTGTAAGATGTGAGCGGCTGCAGGATGTTGGCCAGTCTGAGAGGCAGCAGCGTTTGAAAGTGTCCATGCTCTGTGTTGCTAAGAGAAAGAGAAGTTGGGGGGTACCTGCGGCTCAAAGGTGGAACCTGAGGACGCAATCTTTGATGCTGCCCGCCATGTCTCGACAGATGTGGAATATTGCTGCGTGGCGGCTGGGCAAAAGTGATGGGGGAATGAGGACCTGTCACAGGAGAGGCTTTGTCTGTCTCGTCTTCTGTGGGGAAGAGGGTAGATTCTCCCCGAGTTAGTGTCTGATGTTCCCAGCGGACATCTTCGTCCGCATGGATACTCCACAGATACCCCACAGAGTTTTGCATGGGGTCATGTTCACAGGTGTAGGATGAGGAACGGGGTTAGCATTTTACAAGCAAGGGTCGTCGCAAGGAGCACGATAGGTGAGCTTGCGTGCCTCAACCTCTTACAGTCTTGGTGACAGTGTTAGCTTTCTTCATTGTGGATTGGAGTGTTGTACTGAGGCATTTAGGTGTTCTGCCTGCAGCCAACTATCTGATGCTGTTTTATAGTATGTAATGATGTTTACGCCTCTATTTGATGCCTCCACTAGTCGGTTGGCCAACAGGATGGCTCCAACTTTCGCTTCTTGTCTGCATGTAGACGGGCCATGCAGCACTAGACTGCCAGAGTAGTGGCTGCGTCATACTTTCGAGCATTCCTGAGCATTCGAGTGTTCTCATGATTTGGGAACTTTGTGCTAACGAACTTGATCCAGTCTTTGTGTAGGTTTGGATCCATGATTTTGGTAGAGGAGAGTTGTTATGCGTCGTGTTTGGGTTGGTAACATGTCCATCATGGCGTGCAATTGTGCCCTTCCAACACAGCCTGCAGCCCCCTAGTTTTTCTGGACATGCCCCCGTGAATATCTTAAAGACACTCGGTGCCCGCTTTGTTAAGTGCTGCATAATTCATGTTCTCCCCAAACATTGTTTCAAGAACTTAAATCTCGTCATTGGCCCTGGCAACAAGTTTGAAAATGTCCTTATACGTTGAAAGATGGCCGGACATTTAAAAAATTGTGGTTGATTCCTCTGTCATAGGAATCGGTAAAACACGAAAGTGAAGTGTGCAGTGAAATCTGCAGCTGAGCAGGATTTGCGGGTCGACGGCTGTCTTCTGGGTGTGCTTGGCGAGCGGCGTCCTGCTGGTGGGTCGCTTCGAAAAGGTGTACTGGCGTCATTTCTGTGACGGATATGACGTCAGTGAAACCTTGGCGTATCCTGGCATAAAACACTTTTGTGTGAAAATATAAAACTCTAAAATGAACAACCATAAGTATAACGTACTCTTTAGTACTAAAGGTTGCTTCCCTGCAAGAAGACCGTGTGTGCAGGGGTGCACCCTTTACAGGCCGCTTGCTTCGTTGTACTGGCGTCATTTCCGTGACTGATATGATGTCACTCAAATGTTTGTGTATCCCGGAATAAAACACTATCGTGTTAAAACTGAATACTGACCTTTGATAAAAACTGAGTTTCCAAAAAAATAATTTTCTCTAAAGCGTATACTGGCCCCTCCCCGCTCGTTTCACGTCTTTCCATTGGCTGCCAGTGTCCACGCCCACGACTCTGCCCTGAGGCGGCCGCTGGGGCTGAGCAGCGAAGCCTGCGTAGCAGTTGCTCACAGGAACAGAGAACGAATGTTCAAGAGAGGCAGTAGGGAGCGCATCCAGGGGTCTGTGGAAAAGGAACAGAAACTATGCGGCATCAAAATCTAGAGGGAAATATTCGGCGTCCAGAAGTTAAGGGAAGCACAGGGGAAGTTAACTTCAAGGCTGTCAGGGCGACGAAAAGATTAGAATGCTGGTGGATGGAAAGCAGAGGGGAAAATTGCCTAGGACTGCTAGCACCTGTAACAGGAAAGAAAAAGTATTTTGTGCCTAGTGGGTTTTCGTGCCTGCCCTAAGCGTGAAACGAAGAACGTAAAACATAGGTAAACATCGTCATCAGGGAGCCAGGTTTGTCATTTGGCTGCCAGGGCCAAATGACCTCTCTTTGTGGCTAGCTTAGGTTTATCCCAAATAGTGGGTAGTAAGCACAGTAAAGTATTGCGACGATTCATCGTCATAAATGCCAGTGAACGTTGAATTTCTTTTCACCTACGTTCGGATTGTCCAGTGTCTGCCGTGCAGCTTTTCAAAGTTGCACTTTCTTGTCACTTGGTGGTGGTTTGCTCTCGTTTTAGTGGGGGGATTTGAACCTTGCGTGTCTGCGGTATGCCACTATGAAGTCTTTGGCTGCAGGCGGGGACAACAAGAGATGGCCGCAAAATGTCACCTCTGTGTAAAGTTTGAGCACAAGTGGAGAAGTGGTGTACTTAGGAAAAATTTTCAAACAGGCTTCTTCGTTGGTGCTAGGGGGCAGCAGAATAGTAAAATGCATTCATTTGTCTTACTTTTTGTCCGTCACATCAAAAAAAAAAAAAAAAAAAGAAAAGGAAATACGCATTTCATCGTTTTACAAGGTATCTAACGTAGTGTAGCACATTCTCTGTCGTCAAGCACAGCCACCTCGGCTGTCGCTTCCGTATGTTATAAAACATCCCGGTGTGGTATTATTGCTTAGGAATACTTCCTCGTTTGGCATCCGTGGGTACTTTTTGTACACGAAAATTGCACAAATGAGTGCTATCAGCAATTACAACAAGTACCATTCTTCCTGTGATGAGCATGTACGAAAAGAGCATGGCGGAGGCGGCCGGTCTTGCCGGAAGTCCAGATATGACGTTTCCCGGCCGGTTTTCGCCTCAGCTCTTCGGTCTTCCGGCATTGCGTGCCGAGAAGGGGGCGGGGCATCGGGCCACTTTTGTTTGCGCATTACGCCGCTTCTATTGCCTCTATTGCGAAAATATTTCGTACATGGGAACTATTCAATGTGTACTTGCTGCTGGTCAACTCTTCTTTTAATTCTAAAACCGCTTCACCTTCCCTTTACGTAGAAAGTTATTTGCCACAATGAACATCTGGGGCGAAAGTGAGGACAGCAGTGTCCAGAACAAAGGAAATGGTGTTCCTCAGGGTGGAGTATGGAGTTGTAGCCTATTCGTCGTTAAAATGAATTTGTTTGGAAAATTGTGTGCACGGGATGTCGAAATTAGTTTTAAGTCGCGCAGCCTCTTGGTAGGTGAAAGGCAGTGCAGCCAGGCGTTGGTGTAGACAGTGTGGAATCTGTTCCAAAGCTGATGTCACACAGGAGAGCGTGGGGATTCCCGTCGAGAGAGAAGGCAAGTTCTTGACCGAAGCGGCCCGGGGCACTGCCGTTGCCTGTGGACATCGTCGCCTGCAGCGACGCGAGCGGGCCGACTCTTGTTGCGTGGCAGCTGTGAGTGGAGCCTTCCTTCTGGTGGTGTGCGCAGCTCCAGGACCTCCTGCAGCAGCAGCAGCAGCGCCGCCTGCAGTGCCTGGCCGTGAGCGTGGGCTGCCAGACGGACTGGCTGGAAGCCCCGCAGACCGCCCCTGCGCCCCTGCTGCCCTGTGAAGTGCAGGAGGAGCCACGGGTGGAGGAGGAGGAGGAGCAGCTGCCGTGCCGGCCCTCCTCGCGGCCGAGCAGCCCCCAGCCGGAGCCCAGGCACGAGCCCAGTGCGGCCAGCAGGGAAGAGGAAGCCGGGCAGCAGGCCCCCCCGGTGGAGTCCGGCCAGGAGCCGGCCGCCCCTCCCCCTGCGGGGGAGCCCAGCAGCAGGAAGCGGTCAGTGGCCCCACACTGCGGCCGAGTGCCTCGTTTCTGGTCCCTCTGGGAGCCTTCCCGAGTGCGCGCGTTCCTTAGGGCAGCACGTTTCCACTGTGGGCACCACGCCTCTGTTCCGCTCCCTGCTCCAGTTCAAGCTGCCCAAGTGTCCACAAGGGGCAGCTTAAGTATTCTCGGGGACGGTGAGCAGCGACTCCGCGAACCCCGAACTCCCATCCATAAGCTGCGTCCAACCGTGGTGAGGTTTTGAAAGAGGAAGGGTAGAAACCATAAACGGCGGCTGCCGGAGCCCTGGTTAAGCTCCGGCCTGTCGGTCTGCCAGCTCCAGGACCTCTTTGACTGCCTGGGCTAACGTGAAAGGAGAAAGTACCCCTGTTCCCTGCATGGTGTTCTCAAAAACCCCTTCCCAAACTGATCGGGCCCCAAACAGGGTCCGCACCGAAGCAACTACTGTCCAACAGCCAAATATTTGTGCACCACAGAACTTCCCCAGATTTCTCGTGACTCACTTTCTTGAAGCTGAAGTTGCACTTGCCAGCAAGTCCGTGTTCAAAGTGGCACGATATCTTGAAATAATTGCCGGTAGCAATTATAAGGCAAAGAAACTGTCATCCCGTGATGCACTTGTTGAAGTGTATACCAAGGGCCAGTCTGACAAACTTCTAAGCCAGACTAACATGTGTGACCTCGAAATAGCTGTCTCAGAGCACACCGTACCCTGAACTCTTCACAGGGGGTCATCTCTTAGAGGGACACTGAAGTGATTTGTAAACATGGCGGGATTAGGAGTGCAAATAGTAGTTCGGAGTCCCTAGGCCCTGTTTCAACCACTCTGAGTGCTTTTAAGCGAATTTATTTAGTAGAAAAATCAATTCGAAAATGCTGTCCTCTTCTCTGCACCCTCGCCCATTTTCTGTGGCGTTTTCGTGTCACGTCAGGAGGAGAGGAGCTGGCAATTGGCTGCGCTACTGCACGGCTCGCCAGCCTTCCAACAGAGTCAGTCAGCCCAGAATTTCGTCCACCGGCCACTGACGGGTCGGCGCAGTTCGTTCACTCAGTTGAAACGAAGTCAGGACACGTTTTTGAATGAATGTGCCTTTCTTTACTTTGTTTGTACACTGTATCAAACTCCAAGTCAAGGTCACTTCACATAAGCGCTGCACAAGCGCACATGCGACGCTTCACTGACTGGTACGCCAGTAGGAAAATGTAAGGCCTCTTGAAGGCGGCCGCCACCACCTTCTAGGGGTGTACGGCCAAAGGAGCCTGGCCCGTCAGACGAAGAGGTGGCGCAGGCCGCACCGGCTTCACAAGCATTCAAAGAGAGGCGCCCATCCCTGGACCGCCAGAAAAAGCCACCTCCAAGAGTTCTAGCACCCAGGAACACAGTAACAATGCAAAAGAGACACGCTGGCATCCATAGTCCACTGGAACTGCAGGGGGACTATTGCATAGATTAAATGATGTCAACGACATATTTGCCACACACTCACCTGTGGCGGTATGTATTGTTGCATACGGGAAGGCGTACCCGAGCCGAGCTCCGTCGCCTCCGACAGGCGTGTGGTAACGTGGTGAAGTGAGCAGCCAGCCAATGTTGCTGCCTCGAAGAAGTCCAGAAGCCGAAGGCTAACGTAACTTGTTTACTTCAAAGCGAGAGATGAGCCGAAGCCAAAGAACAATGCCCCGATGGGCGAGGTTACAGTACAGGACTCGAGCAGAGTGACAGCATTGATTCACTGCTCAACAGGAATGAACTACAGCGCTTGGGGGGGTCTATTTATACCCAAAGCGCCAATGGTCAAAACAGGCGTTCCCTCTAGATTGTGCACACGACACGAGCGGCACAGGCACACACAACACTCTTTCCAGACTTCATGAGCAGTCGGTAGTAGCCGTGCACGCTGAATCCGAGAGACGAGGTCTCCGCAGCGGATGCGGGGCTTCCGTGTCCTTCGGGCAAGTCTCGGCATGTTGCGTCGGCACGCCACCGAAGTTTGATCACGCCGATAGCGAGGCGCCAGAGATCCAGACACGTCGCAGCTTGTTTGAATTGTCGGCTGCAAGCGTGAGTCACAGACAGGGGTGCCTGCTTGAAAGGCGCCTGTAGTGGAGGCTTCGCCGCACAGCTGAGGAGCATTGCGGCGGGCTGATTCGTAACAGTATTCGAGAAACAAACTTGGGTGCTAAGCACGAAAACATCTTAAAAAATTATCAGGTCTCTTGCTGCAACCGAGAGCAGGCAAGCAGGCTCTCTGGAGGCATTGCAATAATCGTGCAAAGTGGCTTTGCTTCTCGAGAATGCAAACTTAAAACGAGACTAGAAGCAGTGGCTGCCACCCTGCTTGCATACAAAACAGTGACAGTGTGCTGTGTGTACTTGGAGCCGCAGCTCACTGTGATGCTTCAAGATTTAGAAGAGAACCGTGTTTAATAGTTGGCGATTTCAATGCCCACTCTTCTTTTTTGGGGAGGGAAAAAACTGACGCAAGGGGTCAGGGTTTAGAGGATTTTATTCTGTCCAATAATGTCTGTCTTTTAAACACCAGCAAACCTACGTACTGCTCTCCAAGCTCAGGCAAAATGAGCTGCATTGATTTGTCTTCATTAAACATGGCTGTTGAGCAAGTTGTTGCATTATGATTGAAAAATAGAGCGCAACTTGCACAACGACTCTAAGAAGAACGACGGGAGAAGCGCTTGTCCCGTTGTTCTTCTTTAGTGTCGTTGTCCAGGTCGTGCTCTATTTTTCAATCGTAGATTTGTCTTTTAGTTCACCCTCTCTATATTTACCAATTTTAAGTGGGATATCATAGACAATCCATATGGTAGCAATCGTCTACCTGTGATGGTCAGCGTAAAATCTTCACCAGCCGTTATCCCAATGAAACCATGCCGGCGGAGACCTCAGTTTGCCATCTGGAAACTGTTTGCTTCTCACATAACTTTTTAAAACAAAGTTTTCTCGGGCAGTCTTAGCAATGACGAACGGAATGAAGTACTTAAATTCTGCATCATTAATGCTGCACGCGTAGCTGTTCCACAGTCCATGGGAGCGGTGAGGCAAAGCCGCAAGGGATGGTCTGCCGCAGAGTGTAAAGGGGCGACATAAAGCATGGGGCATCTTTCGAAGGTACCCAACACAGGAAAACCTGATTAAAAAGAAAAGAGCTAAAGCAAGGTACATCTGCTGCAATGCTGATAAATCCTCGTGGCAAAATTATGTCTCGTTCATCGAAAGCTCTGTTGCATCAAAAGAGGCGTGGGACATAAGCTCAATGGGGCTCGCTCCCTTTGTTAACAGCTCCAGGTGTGCAAACAAGCACAAAAGAACAGGTTGGGGGAGCACTTCTCCAAAGTCTCAAGTTACACTGAAGCGTTCTTGAAATACAAAAACGCAGCAGACTGCCAACATATGGCAGAACAAACGTACCGTACAACAGTTTAATCACACTTCAAGAACTAGAAAGAGATGAAATACATTACGAAATCTCCCGGATCCTTGTGTGGAAGCACTTCTGAAGCTTTTCAACAAAACTTGGGTAATGCCCGAAGGTTGGAGAAAAGCATGCACTCTTAAAGCCTGGGAAGTTGCCAGCCTCTCCCAGTAGTTGCAGACGACCCTTGCCCAGAACGTTCGAACATATCGTACATACCAGATTAAGCTTTGTTCTCAAGTCAAACTAACTTCTGCATGTTCGCCAGTGCGGGTTTCAAAAAGCAGGCTCAACCTCGAAAATACTGTATGAGAAGCATTTATACACAAAAACGGCATTGCCTTGCTGTCTTTTTCGATCTTGAGAAGGTGTGCGATACCGCATGGAGGTTTGGAAATATGCGTGACCTCATAGAACTGGGTAATCTGTGGAAGAATGCCCAAGTGCCTGAACGACTTCATGGCGAGTGCGCCTGGGCTCAACCCTCTCAACCAACTGTGCAGGAGAACGGGGTCCCGCAGGGGTGTACTTTAAGCCCAACACTGTTTGTCGTAAAAATGAACTCTGTATCCAACCTCTCTGTGTTGAGGATCTCCAAATAGCTTGCACATCCTCCAATGTAGCAACTTGTGAGAGACAAGTACAGTTAACTATAAATGGACTAACAACATGGGCAGACAGAAATGGTTGCCAGTTTTCACCACGCAAAACAGTCGCTATTCTTTTCTCACTCAAACGAGGCTTACAGACCAATCCCACCCTACACCTCAAGAAAATCGACTTACCCATACAAAACGAACACAAATTTCTTGGCACACTGTTTGACAGAAAACTCGCTTTCCTGCCTCACGTCAGTATGTCGAATAAGAAGGCATCCAGAGCTCTAAACATGCATAAAGTCCCGTCACGCAAACACTGCGGTTATGACAGGGCTTGCCTTTTACAAATTTATTGCTCTGTTGTGCGCTCCTGCTTGGACTATGGCTGCATTGTGTATGGCTCAGCCAGACAATCCTAGTTGAAATGATTAGACCCAGTTCACAATTTATGTCTGCGTCTGGGGCATATAGGACATCATGGTTGAAAAATAGAGCGCGACTTGGACAACAACACTAAAGAAGGGTGACGGGACAAGCGCTCTTCATTTGTGTCGTTGTCCAAGTGGCGCTCTATTTTTCAACCATGAGGCACCAACCTGCCCAACAGCTGTGTTTATTATAGGACATCACCCATCAACAGTCTTTGCGTTGAAACAAATGAACTACCATTCACAGACAGAAGAACGATGCTGACATGCTCATACATCCTAAATATCTGTTCGCTACCAAAACATCTGTGTTACCCCATAGTCACGAAATCGTCGTCTAGGACACTGTTCATTAACAAACCCAGGCAATTAAACCATTACTTCTCCGGTTTGAAGAAAAATGCCAAGAGCTGGGCACATTACCTGAAATTGCCCAGAGGAATGACCAACTGCCACGTTGGTGTACTTTTCCTACGGTATGCGACACCGCGCGACCACATCGTACAGGAGTTTTTAGCACTGGGCAAAAAAACATGGAGACCACACAGCTTTTTACACATACGGTTCAAAAACATCATGCTACGTTGGTACTGCAGTAGTGCAAGGGAAATGGGAGAAGGTGGTCAGGCTACCTCAGTTTTCACAGCGGGAGGTTACGCCATTGCTCTGGCTGTAGAAAGGATAATGCAAGAAAAAATTAAAAACAGTATTATCTACACAGACTCGCTTAGCGCCATCACGGCACTCAGTCACAGAAATGCAGCGCAACCTATAGTAGGAGACACAATACCCAATGTAATAACAACCGAAGCTCTCGGATATTCTGCTGGGTTCCTAGCCGCGTGGGAATGAGAGAGCCAATACATGTGCTGCACAGGCCAGTAATGGAACAATAACTGAAGTAAACATTCCTCACCGCAACTGCATGAAGTCTATGCGGAGTCAACTGGCAGCCTTCCGGGGATACCGAAACTAGCAACAAACTTCACACGCTTCACCCCACTCTGTCAGAATGGCAGACGAGCAGACACGAAGATCGCCTCACAGGAGGCATTCCATGTCACCTTTGCATAGGACACACACATCTGGCACAACTTTCTCCTGATGAAACAAGATAAACCCTAGAAGTGAAGAATGTGACCAAGATCTAACAGTAAACCACATTTTACTCACGTGCGAAATTTGAGGTCCTGAGAAAAAAAAACATTTTAGGCAGTTCTACTACGAACACATCCCCTTCACCCCAGTTTACTCCTGGGCCTTTGCTGAAACTTCCCCCATTCTTGGTTTCCTAAGAGAAGAAAAGCTCCCAAACAAGCTTTAAATGTCCCAAACACAAGTAAGCACACAAAGTTCTGTTTGGTGCATCATGGCCTTAGTTATGTGCCACAAAACCCAGCAGCAATCAAGCTGTGGGCAGCATTGATTGGACTGGCTGCAAAGTCCAAATGAATGCTGCTCACGGTGCTTGCGTGGGCAGCTCTGCACGATGCGTACATCAAAGGTGACCGAGCAGGTGCGTGTTGTTCGGGGCGTCTGAGCAGGAGAGGGCCTCAGCGGATTCTGGTTTCATCGCCAGCTGTGTGCCAAAATTTCAACTCTCTCACTGCATCGAGTGTTTTGTGACATTGACAATGACTTATACAGGGTAGGTTTATGAAGCAAGAGTTAGTACGTTGACTACCGTCAATACTGAGCAAGCCCCTTACCCCCCCTCCCTTCACGAGGGAATAGTTCAGGGAATTCTGGGGAGGAGGCCCTTGTTCGAACTGCTCCATAATTCAAAATGGCAGTGCACAAATGTTTATTCCCCCCCCCCCCCCCCCCCTTCCTAAAAGAAAAAATAATTCAATGCATTGGAGAGAAACACGTTTGTAATACGGATGAAGACCGTGAAGCCCCTCTTGGCAAAAGCAGTGTTAGCAATTCGTACGGTGTTCTTGCAAACCACGTTGTTGGTTCTTGTAGCCAGAGAATCCATTCTCACCCTTGCCTGGTTCGTTTTTGAGGTGCAGAACAAGGTGCACTCGTGGCGTTTGGAGGGCATTTGCAGCGGAGCGAAAGGCTTTTGCTGTCTGCGAGAAATCTTCCACTGTCCGTTGGGCTTTCGTTAGTGGCACGACCCAGTGCAATGCGAAACCACTACTTCTATCGTCTAACGTGTTGGCTCGACATTGTTCCTCGAGGCCTGTTACAGCACGCCCTGCACTTCTTTCTCATTCACTAAACTCAAAAAGAGGGACATCCACTTTTTCACTGAACACCGGCTCAACTTGCTCAACTTTTGCTTACAAGCCTGCCCTGTGTTCTTGGATGGGACTTTGTATTGGACTAAAGCACAGTCAGGTGCCTTTCGTTCTCGCTGGTTTGGGCCATGAGAGAGTGATTGGGGGAGGGGCGCTGACTCGGAAATGGTCAGATTGTGGCACAGGGCGTGCTTGCATGGGCGGGTACGATTGATTGGTATTTTACGGTAAGGCTGTCACGCACGACATAAAATTGTTTCTGTTTAGCGTGGTTACGGCCTCCCTTCATAGTTGGCGTAACAATACCGCTGAAGAACCACTGTCTGCACACCTCCTTTTCCCCGAGCGAGCTTGTACCTGGTTTATAGTAATAGCTTGTACCTGGCTTGATAGTAATCGTGTCGTGAGTGTACGACTTGACTGGAAGGGGTGGCAGTGTCGCTTGGGCCCCGTGTGCTTCATGAGTGAGCAGCGTTGGCTGGCAGAGTGCACGCCGCGTGTGCTAGTGCTTCTACATTGCCTTGTTTGTTCGTAAATTACATTGCTGTAAAGCGAATGTCCACCGAGTTCAAGTGCCAATCGCTCGTTTTCAAGCTTACTATCCCAGTGTGACCTGTTCAGTTTGCGTTGCGCTTTGTCGGCCTCGGCCAATTGCAACAAACTGCCCATGATACGTCATAGGTTCCGTGGGGAGAGGTAGCTAGCCGGGGAGTTCCGTGCACAGACAGAGACGGGAGCTGTGTTGGGCAGTGCAGGGGCGCGTGTGGCGACGGGGGGGCAGCGAGGAGCAGGGCTGCGCGGGTGCTGTGCTTGCTCGCAGTGCAGGGCGTGCAATGGAGGGCTCTCTCGGGCGTCTTGGACGCAGGTCAGTGGCGGTGCGTGACGAGCCGAGCAGCGGGCTCTTGCCAACCGACCAGCCGTACGCCTGCCTGCCCCGCCCCGAGGTCGAACCAGCGCCGGAGGCCATTGAAGGTGAGCAGGCCCCCCTCGGGGGACGGGGGGCCCGCTTTCTCGTCTGGGGGCCGTGCTGCGGACAGGTGGAACAGATGCCCCGCCAAACAGTTGTGCCCTGGCCGGCTCTGGGCACTTTCTTCCCTCCTGCGAGCTAGTGCACCATGCATCGCTGGGCATATACAGGCGCCACAGATGAGCACACCGTGTTTTGGCGCAGCCAGTGACTGCAAGCTTCCACATGGCCGTGGCAGGGAGAGAGAGACAAAGGCAAAGTGACTGAGGCCTTGTCCTTCAGTGCGTGCTTCAGTGGGCTGGTTCCAGAAGGCAGCAAACGTGCATGCACACGCGCGTTGTTTTTTATGCGTTGTGTGCAATCCAGGGCATGGCTTGGAAGGCAGCCCACTTTCCTCTGACGTGCTTACCTCTCGAGAGAAAAAATTGCGAAGGCGACTCGGGTGACGCACGGTTTCCGGTGGCTGCAGTTTTTTGCCACTTTGGGTCTTTGCACACGCAAGGCATGCCTGCAAAGGTGCATTGCGCCTTCGCCACAGGTGTAGCCGTGCTAGCATTTATTCAGTGAAACATTGCGAATAGAAAAGTTGATAAGTACATGAAAGCTTGTCTGGTGTTGGCGCTGAATGCAAATGCACTTTTTTTTTATAGACGCGACAAGCCAGAGTAGCAGCAGCAGTAGCGGACCACATGGCACCGAGATGCGTGTCTAGCTCGCGAGTTCACCCGCTTACAATGCAACTGTATTTCAGTGGTGTTGTTGCTGGACGCTCCTTAAAGGGGCCCTAAACAGGGTTGTAGAGGTTGCGATTTGACGTGCACCAAAGCAGGAGTACTATCTAAGGAACGTATTACCCGAGTTATTGTTCACTTAGAAGGGCCCGCATAAGGCCTGGAGCATTTACCCCCTCCAATCCCCTGTCAGCTAGCCATAGAAGTCAATGCAACAAGGTCCTCGACACAACGAACCATTTGTCTGGCTTGCTTTCGCTTCAACGAAATTTTCGATGATTTGGGCTGGGTTTGAACAATTATTTTACAATAAAATAAGCACAGCGCCAGCTATCTGTAACTTTTTATACATTCAGGATGCTTAGTTTCACCGAAAACATGTGCAGTGCGCCCACACTGCCACCCAAAACAAAAACAAACTCATAGGTGGACGCGATTGTGTGATGGTGATAACGATGTGGTGGGCCGTCTTTACATGAGGCGCAGGCCAGGTTCACCAAGCCGGTGCTATAGCGCTATAGCCAATCTGTATCCAGGTCAAATCGCGCGAATGTGCTCTGTGGCTCTGCTGCTGGCGCAGCGCCTCATGTATGTGTTGTGAGCAGCTGTCCTTGCTTCTTTCAACAATTCTTCGAAGTCAAAAGCAAAAATAATGCTTTCGTGTTTAGTCTTGAACCCTCGTCATCCTATCTCAGCCGCGAGCGCACGGTCGCCCTAAATGCAAGCGCGCGCGGCTTGCCTGCCAAGGTCAGTTGTTGCCATGCCTACCTAGTCAGAGGATAACATAGCGGCGCCGTTCCTGCCATAAGCGAGAGGGGGGCTTCGAACCGCCTAGCAGTTATCTGCAAGTAATCAGCTCGGTGGTAACGCCTTGTTGTACAGCGATACGCTTTGCGCCTGCATTTCTTCATTTCTTCGCCTCTCCCCTTCTCCTCAGTATCGTGTTCTTCGTGTGCTGGTAAAAAAACAGACAACCATTGGTATGTTTGTTATCTGAATAAACATGGCGTTACTGGGCATCACTCCTTTTTTTTTCATTGTATTATGCTGCCAATGATGCGGAAATATACGGGGATATTTTTCTTGCCTTTCCGTGCTGTGTTGGGGCAGATTTCACCTCAACAAATTTTCGCTTCAACAAAATTTTTTGCGTGTCCCGTCAATTTCGTTGCAGCGGGATTCGACTGTACATGCATAGTGCGCATGCACGTACGCAATAAATAGCGCAAGGCACCGCTGCAGACGTGCGTGCAGTCTGCTGGACTTTTACGCACGACAATCGCTGATTGCGCTCCTCCTTTTTTTAGACGGCTGTTGTTTAAAAAGCCTTGTCACCAAGTGTGTTAGTTTAAACAAGAAGCTTTCACTTCAAATTTCACTTCATGCGACCATCGATTGGTGAATCTGCGAGTGGCAGAGCGCCGTCACCGTTCCAGCACTTGTGTCGACGTTGTAAACGTATTTAACGCTGCAAAGTTTTTTTTTTCTGAAGCCAACTTGATGTCAGAAAGAGATGGGACTCGTGGGGGTGGTTTGGAGAGCACGTATCGAGCTCAGTTCGCTTCTGTCAACACGGGATCCTATGGGGCCCCCGCAGCCTTGTACTGCCCGGAAGTCGGTTTTGCAGCGCCCCCTGGGCAGCGCAGGAGCCCTATGGCGGCGAGGAAGCGGTAGGTAAACAGGGAGAGAGAGAAGAGGTCTTGTTGGCGTGTTTGTGCGGCCCCTGCTTTACGCAGAAGTGTAGCCTTTGGTGTAGCCTGCATTCAATAGCGAGGTGCGCGTGCTGGCAACCATGTGAATGTGCCGTCACTGGTTACGTCAGGCTCCACGGGATGGTGGTACTTGTCTGTGCTAAGTGCATGATATGGGTTGGACCTTCCAAGCTCTAGCCCGCCGACTCCAATGTGAGTGCGATTAATAACAACTCTGTTGACACCACCGTTGAGAATCGGGTTGAATCAAAGCAGACGACGCACACTGGTGTTATTTTTTTTTTTGTTCTTTGGCGTGCGGCCGCAGTGGCATATAAGCCGCGCCATGTCCGTGCCGCTTCGGCCATGTTTGTGGCCATTTCAGTGGTGCGAAGCGAAGAAATTGACAGCTAAACTTTTCAATGAATACCACTTATATGTTGTCGTGAAGGGGTGCTCTAGTGATTCCGGAATTGAAATGGCGACCTTCAGGTCTTGTTTCCCCAATTTCGAAGAAAATAAAGACCGACTTTGCTGTTTTTATTTTTATTTTTAAATATGCGCATTTTTAGAAGTAGTACAGCAGCCAGTCTTGTTTTGCGTATGTGTATACTTTTGCTAGAGAAGCAGTGTTTTACAAAAGATACGTGTAAAAATACCTAACCTGCATTACAAATCACAAGTTAGCCCCTGTTGCAGGTATGGACATAGGGGGCGCCAAAGTGGGCAGCAATCTGGCACCTGGTCTGATTTCCTGATTTTTTCCTAATTGTTTTGTTCTCTGCAGAACACAGTTTGCTTTGAGGTGTCCATCAGTCTGGTGCAGTTTCTGGTTTCAAACAAATTTTCGACAGAGCAGTTATGCCTTGCGGTGTGCAGAACCCCCAATTTGAAGATAACTGCGTGTTATCTACAATTTGAAGATAACAGCATTAGCTGTGCAATTTTTTTTTTCTCGTTAGGAGAAAAGGGGCTGCACTTTTGGGCTTGGGCATGTTGTGTACAATGTGAGAGGAGAAAACCAAAGCCTGCCTGGCGTGTGCCACCCTTCTTCCCCTGCCCGGCTGTTGCAGTGCCGACCTGGCGGGTGAACCCTGTGGCCAGCGCCTACAGCATGGAGGGCACCGAGGTGAGTGCTTCCTGCCGCTGTCCACCCTCTCTGACATTGCCTCGCTCAGGGGGCACGGGCAGTGAGCCCGTAACGCTAGCTGCCATGCTGGCCTTGAGCGCACGCGAGTTTCGGTTTCCGCTCTAGGCTGCCATGGTCCGCTGAAAATGCGTCCCTCGTAAAACATGACAAGAACCATAATGTAGCACTGTTGATGCAGCCGTGGCTCATGTAGGTTGTCACGACATGCAACAGAACGTCTGCGGAAGCGTCCGAAGCCCTGGCGTGCCGTCGCGTAGTGTGATCTAACATTCACTCCTAACATTTCAGGTTACCTCCGTAGAACAGGCGCGTCGTGCTGATTACAAATCAGACGAGGGGTGAGGCAGGAGCAAGAAACCCTCGCATTTATTTGATTACAGCAGTGTCTCGGAACCCATGTTCTCTGCTTGCGCCCTCAGCGAGCATCTTGCACGTTGCAAGAGCCACCCTCGAGGATGTAAAATCTGTATCGGTACATTTTTTGGCTCAAATCATGTTAGCGTTGAACTGGAATATGCGTTACATTTTTGGTGTAGACCACGGAGCAAGAATGAGATGGCAGGGGGAACGAGGCTTCCTAGCACGGGCAGATAACATCACGTCAGTGGTTAAAGGAGCCATGAAGAGAAAATGCAACTTCGTTTAATGTGAACGAACTAGGGTTCAGTATCTCACTCAGCCCCATCACAGCCACAAAAGATGCTTTTTTTGACGAAAAAAAGCAAGAGCTATTTAAAAACTTTTAAATTTTGCGCCACAGTGACGTGTTATGATCAAGAATGACGTCATACGGGCCAACAATAAAACATAATTTTCAGCGCGTTAACTGCACGTTAGCATTCAAGTGATGCGGTCATATGGAACTAGAGGCCCCCTTACAGATGTCCAGTCATGTGTCATCGCGACAGCTCAGTTAGGCGGCCACCAATTGCACAAACCAGGTTCCGTGACGTCTTAGAAAAGTTGCGGGACATCGGCTAGGGGGTCGCGACTGCTTCACACGTTTTCTTTCATATCTCCGTTAATTGTTCGAAGATTGCGATGATATTGGTATCATTGTTATTGGGACTAAGCAGTCTTTCTGATAAACACAACTTGTATTTTGTCCTCGTGGCTCAAGCGGCACCTGCCACAGTCGACCATCGGCAGCCTCGGAATGCATTGCGGCGGCCGCTATCGGTCGTCCATCAGTCGTCCACTACCCTCAGACTGACGCACAACAGGCAAACAGGAAGAATCGCCCTTAGCTCGCAGTAATTAAATCCTGCGGTGCATGCATGCATGGGTATCGCAGTTAAGCCATAAACCCGGAGTAAATGAGATTTGCTGTGACAAATCTGACAAAGATCGCTCCATGAAAAGATAATTGGAAGTTATGACCAAAGTACGACCGAAAATTGTCACGTCCCATGTGTTACGAAATCAGTTTTGGTAATGCATAATACAAAAAAGGAAAATAAATTTTCACGTCTACAGCATTATGTATTTGCCCGCACGGGAAAATCATTTCATGTGCTGAAAATGATTGCTCACTAGACTCGAGCGTTTACACACTTCTCGTTAAATGCCACACACGCGATTTTTCCATCCGCTCGTGACAGCAGTTCCGGCATCTGTGTTTACATAGCCGCAAGTTAGTGCACGCAGAACAGGCACCAGCTGACAACGTACATTCTGACTGCATCAGCTAGCAATTGGCGCTGAGCACTGCAGCTTTTTCGTCGCACGCCGGAACATGAAGTGGTCAAAGAGCTCAACACCCATTCAGGGTCATTTTATTTCACGACCCTTCGTAGTCATAACATTTTGCGTCCACAGCCAACTATTTCAGTGATGCTAGCTGGAAAGGAAACCTTCCAAAACAATTAAGCTTTATACAATTATTAATACATGCAGAATTCTGGCATATGTTATGGCCATTAAGCTTTTCTGCGGTTAGAGAGTAGAGGTTAGAAATAAAAAACTAAAAGCGATTGGACAAGTTTATGTTGGGCAAAATGCATCAAAACAGCTCTGCTTTCTGAAAATGGCAATTTTCAAAAATCGACTTTTTTAGCCAAATTTTGGAATTTGAAGACCAGCGTCCTCCCTCAACTGGAATTCTTTGTAATTTCCTGGTGGATTGTGTATGAACACAAAGAAAACTAGAAACGATGTAGTAATGGGATCCGAGGCAATAGATTGTGAGTTTGTCCCAAATGCCGATGAGTTCATTTCAGTTCCGGTGCAGCACCAGATCACTGTGTGACCCTTGTGCAGTCCTGCGTGCATAGCCACTTTTATCACGACCGCCTGCGGGCATTTTCTGCGCCCAGGTTTTTACCTCAAGCGAGCTCATGTTGGGTCAGTTTTTCGAGTCGCCGATTAGTAGCAGCCTGTTGAGCTGAGTAATCTGTAGGCGTGCCTTTGCGGTATTTGTTGTGCGGGTGGCCCTGAGCATTGGTGGAGGGATCGAACACGTCCGAGCGAGGGGATTGCTGCGCCTCGTGTGAATGCGGGATGGGATTTGTACTCAGGGGGATTGGGCACCGAAAGTGCGCAGTGTGCCATCACTGGCCTTCAGCGAAGGCCTCTTTACTGGCCACGTCCGTGGTGCGCACAAGTGGTATCGCTTTATTGCTACAGAGCGTCAGTGCTGGCCCACAGGTACCAGCTGTCCGGGTACCAGTGGTCCGGAGCAGGACAGGATGGTGGAGTTGGGGAAACCGAAACTTTTGGAACCGCTTGGTGCGTGGTAGTTAGTGTCACTAGACACTGGCACTCTTTTCTGCTATTGCTGCGGGCCGCTGCCACGATCATTGGTTAGTTCGCATCGTGCGACATTTGTTTACCCGGTGGTGGTTCGTGTGTGGGGCCATTTTGCTGTGTACTCGGTCGACTCTGGTCGGCTTAGCTTGTCCTCCCTGCTCTGCGGTGTGCCAGCGACGCTGCACAGTGTGTGGCCGCTTCCAGGGCGCCTGTAAGCGGGCCAGGCATGGCTTCGTTCGTGCTGCAGGTGGCTTTGGGGGGGACGGGTGGGGAGCTTCTGCGACCAAGGTGGCAGCCATGGGGGCGGCAGGCGGGACTTCCTCAAACGAGGAAAAGAATAGCACTGATGCCTGTCGGGACGAAGCTGTCAGCTTACACGTACCCAGCCGTGCCAGGTCGAAGGTTGAAAGGGGCATTTTTGAGGGCAGGAAAACTGCGCGTGAGGGACAATAATTGTCTCGCCTCTCACGCCCAGTTGTTCTGCCCTCAAAAATGCCCTACCAAGTAGCTGTGTTGCAGCAGCATTGCAGTGCAGCAGTGGGTGCTGTGTGTGGTGCCCTTTCACCCGCGTCCTTCCTTGTCGGCCCATGCAGAACCTGGACGACGAGGTGTACAACCGGCGCCACCACAAGCTGGAAGTGGACGAACGCCGGCGCAAGAGGTCAGTGTGCTTGGTTAGGTTCCCCCCTGCATGGCCGGCAAGAAGCAGCACGGATGCCGTTTCACCATGCTCTCTCAAAGATCACACGTGCTGCTTCATTCGACCACCTCACCAAACCTGATGCATAGAAATCTAGCAGCTACGCATGTATTGTATATATTCGATTATAAGGCGACGCTTTTCTCCCCCAAAAAACTGTGACCCCAAAGTCTTCACATTTGAGGTAAACAGCTTCAATGCCCAATTCAGTGTGGGGAAAGTTTTGCGGTCGTTTTCTTTTCATTGAAGTGCAATTGTTGCGGAATATTTAATTTTGTAAAGTTAGGACATGTTAGCAAGGGGTGCGCGCTGCGTCATCCTTTCTTTTTTCTTTTGCTACCCCAAAATGAGGCCCCAGCTGCGCCGGTCGATCAGCCGACCAACCAAAATGCCGCACTATAAACGGTATTGTGCTTCGGCCAACCACATTCTAAGCCGCATTGCGATCTATGGAAGGCAAACTGGTAGTCACCAAAAGCCACGTTATATGCGGTCCCGCACAACGAGCATTATAAATGGTTACACTGTAGTAGTACATTTTTTCCTAAGGGGGAAAAGAACACACGCCAGTGAGTTTGCATGAACTTTAATGTCTTGGACATCGTGTGATGACATTGCAAGAGAAGACTGCGTCACTCCGCCACAGTGCTGCGCGGCCTTTCTTCTTCTTCTGTCAGGCTGCTGCGCTATAAACTAAGCGTGGCTTGCGGGGACGGCAGGCTGTGGCAGTGTCGAGCGTGGCCGTCCTTCTTGCTGCAGGTGGGACATGCAGGCCCTGCGGGAGCAGAAGCGGCTGGAGCGGCTGCGGCGCCGCATGGAGCCCGAGGCCGAGAAGCCGCCCACGTGTCCGCACACCTTCTGCGGGAGCCCCCGGCACGGTGCGTGCGCCCTCTCTCCTTCCCTGGCCCATGGGTGGTGGCCGACTGGGGGCACAGTGCCATGGGGCGAGTTGCCGTTGTTGATCCACAATAAAACTGCGCAGCGACACGAGGAGGCACGAGTGACACAGGACACGGCGCAGGCTCATTTTTTATTTGGGAGACGTGCAATCTATAGGAACAGCCAAATCTTCGCGCCGGCGCACACTCACCGCGTTGTGCACTCAAACGAAGAAATCAAAAATAAAGTTCAAAATGTCATCCTCAGCACAGCTCTCATGCTTCGAGCACGCCTCCATTAACTGGTGCGGAATTTCTGTGGAAGGGTTCTTGCAAGCCCTGGAATGCTATCTGAAAGCGACAGCGGTCAACTGGAATGGCAGGCCATTTGTCCTACGTTCCGGGGTGTGCATGGGCTCCAGGGTTGCTCCGGTGCTCAGCACCATCGTCCTCGGAAAGGTGGATGCAGGAATACAATGCGCCATGGATGGAGTGCAGAAAGTCTTCTGGTACGTGGACGCCTATCTGGTTGTGGGGGTCTGAATGGAGTTCAGCAAGACACTGGAAAAGGAAGTACAACTCAAGGCCCGGGAAATCGCTTCTTGACTACCAATCGGCACACTCCAAGATAGTGACGAATGGTGTCACCAGTTCGTGCACTGCACTGAACAAGAGCTGCGTGCACCACATAGCGGAAAGTGTTTCGGAGCAGGTAGAAAGACTGGATGAAGCCAGGTATCCCGTGTCGGTGTGTGCGGGCGGAGGCGCAGAGGATCCTGAAGCGCTGTAAGCAAGAAAAGGTGCGGGCACAAAGGACGGGCGAGGACGAACCCCGCAGGAAGACGGCCGCCATGCCGTGCATGCAGGGCCTTTCGCAGTGACTTGATAAGAAGGTTGGAACTCGGTACGGAACCACGGTGGTTTTCTCGCCAAAGAACAGGCTCAGTGGCAGCTGTCCAGCTGTTCAAAAGCGGTTGCAAGCAGAAAACGGTCACCTGCGGTCGGCGTGCACGGTAAAACACGTGGAGAGGTTCGTCGGTTGCGCATGCGTTGTCGTGTACAAGATTCGTCTCCCATGCGGACGGATGTATATCGGCCAGACCGGGAGGTGTGTAAACAAAAAGGCTCAGCGAACACCCGCACAATCTGAAGGGAGTCGCCGTCAACTCGCACTTAGCGGTAAGGACTGCCAGGACTGCGCATGTAGCCCGACCAGACAACGGGGCTGTTTAGAACCAACGGCCCCTTGTCAAGAGGGATCAGGGAGGCATTTTACACGCACAAAAGCCACGACGAGCGTGTGCGCCGTCCGTCCATCGCCCTTTACAAGAATGAGATCGCACGTCTTGGTTTTGTTTAGGCCGGTGGTTGGGGGGGGGGGATATAAAGAAGGGCGTGCTCACATGTCGAAGCACGAGAGCTGTGCTGAGGATGACATTTTGAACTTTATTTTTGATTTCTTCGTTTGAGTGCACAACGCAGCGAAGATTTGGCTGTTCCTATAGATTGCACGTCTCCCGAATAAAAAATGAGCCTGCGCTGCGTCCTGTGTCACTCGCGCCTCCTCGTGTTGTTGCGCAGTTGTCTTCACTTGCAGAGCTTCTCTTGGCCGTACTCGCGCCGTCTGGGCGGCCCCTGCTGACTTCTTCTTTGGGGCGGTGGTCATTAGGCGACTCTTGGTGCATGCACTTGTGGCCAAGTGCACTGGGCCTTCTCATGAATATCAGGCACAGAAGCAGAGAACATATAGGGAAGGGTGACCAGCCAAAAATAGGTATGTATGCGAAGGTGGATGGGGATCGAAAAAAGGCAAGAACACTTTCTGAACAACAAGAGCTCGGAGTATGCAGTGGGGAATGTAGAGACGCGCCCGGGTAGCGCGGATGCCACTAGCCGGGCCGAATGTGGGCGTGATGCCCCCGAAGAACGAACCAACAACGCCCAGTTCACCAACAGCAAAAAGCCCCACTTAACGCACACCCGTGCCTCGTCCCAGTTGCATCATCAGGTGGCGTCCTCGGCAGTGAGCAGCACAAGCCGGCTGGTGCTTTTGGTGAAGGAACGCAAGAACAGAGGCCCCCTGACCCCAAAAGTCCACCAACATGGCAGAGCACCACCATAGAAGAGCCAACGTGGCTGAAATCCTTTCAGGACCAGCTACTACAACAGCACCACAGCCAAGAGCGACTGCTGCAACAGCACATTCAACTGCAACAACTAATGCAGCAACTCATGCAGATGGCCATGCAGCCTAGCACAGAGAGACTTAGTCCACTGCACTTAGTCCACTTAGGGTTGGCCGCAGATGCGCCTCCACAGCCTGGACGCCGTGGTGGCGCTGCTTGGGAAGGGCTGCAGCCTGGCGTCGCCCCGAAGCCCCCGAGTGGCTGCGCCCGTGGTGGGGAGCTCAGGGGGAGCGGCCGGAAAAACGGCTCGGGACTTGCAGGGGTGGGGAACTCCCAACGGATCCGCTGTCATTGCCGCGTGGGGACCGACCGGAACGTCTAAACTTGGCCTCCACCCTAGCCGAGCAAGAGCATGGCGAAACCGGAAACCCCGGCTCGGCTGTTCCTCCAGCCTGGCACCACGAGTGTCAGCTGTGCCAATTTGTGGTCCGTTCACCACTCCAGTTGCAAGTATGCCGGCAGACGACAGAAACACCTGTACAGGTTTGTTCAAAGCCATAGTGGCGGTACAAACACTGAATGGCAGCGCTTCCAGTACCACCTTGCACAGTGCAGACCATTCATGACATATGTCGGGGGAGCCGCGATAATCCGCACTGTCACTCGCAATTACAAAACCACTGGGGAAAGCCAAAAAACTTGCCATTGCGAGAATTTCATTGCTGTAAGAACGGAACAAACACCAGAAGAATTGCCCTCAAATGGAATATTGGTTTCGGAAAGTCGGTTGTATGACTTTGGGAGCCTTACTCTGCAGCAACTTCACAGCGCAGCTGAAGCACTACAAGAAGTGGGATAGCTGCACTTACGAACGAAAACCGCACTTACAAACCACAAGTGCAGTTTTAACTTTCTCTGTGCTTTTGTTTAAGGGACCGCAGCTGCGTTTTTTAGCATATTTTTTAGCGTCAAGGGTTTTTTATGTTTTTTAGTGTGAGTGAGTGCGAGTGGTGAGGCCCAATGAGTGGGAGTGTGAGTGAGTGCGTGAGGAAAAATGCATTTTTTGGGGCGAGTGAGTAGCATCCACTTTGCCAAGGTATGGTTTTAATCCATTCCTTGCCACGAATTTTTTTTGCCTCAGTGTAGGTAAGCAAATTTAGAACACAGCCTGTGTTCAAAATTTGGTGTCTAAAATGGAACTATTGCTGCTAATTTTTATTTGCTTGTTTATGGAAATTAAAGCTAAAAAGTTAGTGGGTAGGTGAAGTTTGTTTGTGGTTTTTTTTTTTTTTTTCCGCGGAAAAGAGGGCATTGAGCCTGACAAGTCCTTGCCTGACAAGTCCTTGGTACCCGAGTGCAGTTGGCAGCAAAAGGTAAAGGCCAAAAAACAATTTGTGCAAAAAAATTAGGACGACAACACGAGGAAGCAGCTTTGTTCCTGGAGTCAAACTGCCTCAAATTTCGGGAAGGGTGTCTACTCTGTGGCACAATACTCTGCGTGAGCAGATAGCAAGAGCGGCGTCTCCCCGGCGCCAAGTGCCATTTTGAGCGGCGCCTTGAATGGGAGCCGGTGGCTGCACCTGGTGCCTCTTGTGATCCCTGCCGTGCAGTGCCCGCTGGGCTCACGTCGGCCTTTTCTGGCAGCAGGGGACCTCGGTTGTGCCTGTGGTCTGTGACGCGGCCTCCTCCCCCTCCCCCTCTCCCCGTGTGCGCAGTGCAAGTGATCGAGGTGGTGGAGTGCCTTCCCGTGGCGGCCTTTGGGCAGCCCCTGCCCCACTTGGAGCCCACGTGAGTTCTCGCAGCGGGGAGCAAAGTGGGGGGCACTCGGCAGGGGTGCGCCGTCTCGGAGACGGGAGCCGAGGCGACGGTGGAGGGTGGCGTCGATGAAAAACGAACGTGCGCCCAAAAGTGACGCGCAAGCAGAAACGCCTCACTCACTTTCATCTTGGCCATGTTTTGCCCTGGCGCCGCCCATGCCATCGTCATTTTGGGGGTGCTAGAGTGAAACCTCTGTGCAAGCGACGCTGTTACGAGAGGCACTCAAAAATGGCTTGGTTGGTTTATTTATGTTCGCCGTGTTAGCAATGTCACATACGAGGGACACTCTGTTACTAGGGGCAACTTCTTTAGCCCCTAGAGTAGTTGCCTCAGAGTAGTTGCCTCACTATTTGGAAGAGACACGATGGCAGAGGGCCTTGTGTGGAATGCACACGTAGACCCTGCGTGCTACGAACAGCCACGTGGTCCTTGCCAGTAAACGGTGCCCCAAAGGACGAACCAGGACGAGGACGCAGCAAAGCGGAAAGCGTCCATAGTGGAGGCTGACGGACATGAGGCGATCCTTTGACGTCATTGTGAGCAACGGACAGCTTGCAAAGTGGGGCCCTTTACCTTCGCCAGGTGGGAAGGGGCTACCTTGGTGACTTCTTTAAATCCTGAGCAATTTCTGGTAGACATGTTTAAGCACACTCTGGTTCTGATGTGCAGTTCAACCCTGTTATAACTAGGCGGGCTATGACGAAGTGATTGCTATAATGAGCAAATCGTAATTCCCCTTGAAAGTCCCCTTATCTAAAACCTCGTTTTGCTGAGGTAAATTTGCCCGTTGCGGAATATAATGAACAAATTTTGTTCGAAACTACAATGTCGAGATAACTTCTCAGCAGTGTGCCCCGTGGATTGGACGCAATGTGCCAGGCGACGACTATTTTTCACAGTTCAAAACTCCCGCCACGCGCTCAAAGCCCGCAAAACCATTCCCACCTTCCTCTTGTTGCGCACGGCCACGGCGCACTTGCCTGCAACTCTTGTCACACGCTACCGCGCACTGCAAGTTATTGTACTGCGTCAGCCTTGTCTTTTGCCCTGCTGCGCGCATGATTTGAGCGGCATGAATGCGTAAGGCGGGCAGTGAAAGCGGAAGACGGACGCTCGACTTGAAGGCGGCTATGATAAAAGCCGTCACATCGGGCACAAAGCTCAGCGATCCGTCGTTCGCATCAGAAAGATGCACCAACATTCAGTTCGGAACTTCTTTGCAGCTAAGCCGGTTTGACATAAGAGTTACGTATTGTGAACTGCAATCAAGTAGGTGTGTGAATGTTCCCTTTTATTTTCAGAATGCGGTTACTTTGTTGTGTGCTGCCGTACGGCGCGGTGCAGTTTCGCCCACTGTTTTTTTTGCGCAAGCACAGCACCCCAAATTTGCATAAATGCCCGCTGTGGCTACAACGAAGAAATCGTGGTGCCCTTCAGTTTGGTTATAACGAGGCTTAGCTGTACAACGAAGTGTTCTAGTCTAGCTCCTTAGTGTTTTTAGCAGTTTTTATTACAAAAGACCTTGGTTACAGGAGTCGTGCTTCCGGTTCCTTTGAGTGTCTCTTGTAACGAGCTTGTCGTGTACTTGAACTCCATTGCGCAGTTCGAACACTGACATTAATGACGACGTCACGTAGCCAAAGATGACGCAGGTTTCTTCAAGGAACAAAATTTTATCGGAGCGAACTTGTGAAGGAGCGAACCTGTGTATGGCCAACTCCAGCGACACGCTGCAGTGACACCTTCCATCGTTGGTGTCTGGCGCTTGGGCAGACGATTGCTGGGCGCTGCTAAGTTTTGTTGCCTCGAGCGCAAGAAGCTGCTTTTCAAATTCGCCTCGAGCAGCTGCGCCTTCAATTCGAGAATTGGCCGCCTGCTATCTGATACTGGCCTCGTCTGCGCAGTACCATCAGAGTACAGTGTTGGCGCACGCTGGTCTGGGGGTGAATGCGACTCGGCCATCAGGGCCCCTCGACCTGGCCGTGCTTGTCTCAAGTTCGTAACCTAGCCCAGAATACAACTAGTGTGGGCAAAAAAACAGCCCCGACTTTGCGTGCATAGGGGCAGTGTGAAATCTGCAGCAAGGGCAAGCCTCGGCAGACTCGTTCTGTCGGCTCCAATCGATTGAACGCGTGCGTCGCCCACTGTGGGCATCCTGCGTGCGGTAGATGGCAGGTTCTGGGGATGGAGGGAAGTTCGCATAGTTGGCACGGCCGGTTTCTGGCGGGCCTCCTCCCCCGACAGCACCTCTGACTAAGGTTGTTGCATGAACTGGATTAAACGCCAAGACAAAACACAACCATTAGCAACCATAGCCATCCTAAGCGGACGTAATCATTGCGGGGCGAGTCAGGGGTCGAATAGAAAAGCATTGCAGTAAACCGCGTTGGGCGCCAGCGAAGGAACCTCCTTCATGTGCGAAGCGTTCGCGAGCCTGACCACACCCGATGAAGTGACGCCGACGCGAAAGAAACGGAAATCACCGGTTTATTCCGGGACAGCAAAACAAAAAAGACATGAGTAGAAACAGCAGCTCGTAACACATACGGTCATGTAAGCAACGCGACAGTGAGAAACGAGTTGTGCAGAAAAATAATACGGCACTTCGCGCTACACTCATGACCACGTTCGAGTCCTGGCACCACGCCGCTCCGTGTGCACCCCCCACGTGTGCTGGCTAGTCTGAGCTGGCCCTGTGGGGTCGTCGGTGCGGTCGTCTTCCCCTTGCTGCTCCCCTCCGGGATCCGCTGCCGCCGAGCTGTTCCGTCCAACTGCCCCCCACCGCACCCGTGAGAGCATTCTTCATACCAGGCGCATGTTCCGGGCTTGGTGTGCACCACACGTGTTCCTTGTCCGCTCACTGTTTATCAAACGAACACATACAGGGCTCATGGCGCATAGGGGCTGACGTCTGTATCTGTGTTCGTCACGCGTTCACTGCGCTGTAACCACAACACGCACCATGCGTAGTGGCTGCGTCCCTACAAACTCCTTTGTGCAGTTCAGAACAGGGACATTAATGACGAAGTCATGTAGCCAGAGATGACGCAGGTTTCTTCAAGGAACAAAATTTTATTTGAGCGAACTTGCGCTCTGCTAAGAACTCAAGGAACACACAAGTAGCGAAGGAGCAGTCAACAAAGTGATGCGCGCAGGCCAGTGTCGGCCAGTCGAATGCCGCAGCGTTTGCCCAGTGCCTAGATTCCTAGAAATTACTGTTAGCAGTGCTCGGACGCTGCCCTGTCTTTGTTCTGGACATGGGGAAGATAACAAGCAGTCTGCGACTGTTCAGAGCATTGCAGAGCGTGCGCTAGATTCACTGAAAACTGACATCGTGAATCATTACTGGTCACCTGTGTTGAACGAAGGAATGCCAGTGAGGCATGTGTCTTCGTGGAAAGCTTTGTGCAGATTCATGAGGTGCCTGCCACAGTGGCTGAGAGGCTGAGGCGTTCTGCTGCTCAGCACGAGGTTGCGGGTTCGATTCCCGGCCGCGGCGGCCGCTTTTCTGATGGAGGCGAAAGCCAACACGTCCATGTGTTCAAGATTTCGGCACACGTTAAAAGATCTCCGGGTGGTCAAAATTAATCCGGAGCACTCCATTACTGTGCACCTCATCGCCTGCGCTGCGTCAGCGCGTTAAACCCCACAATCAATCAGTCAACCAATCAATAAATCAATCGCATTTGTGAGGTGCACTTCCCACTGAAAACATGGGCACCTTCAAAGAAAATGTGGAAGCCTTGGGTCAACCAGGAATACTTTGAAATGATAAAACGTAAAAACTGGCATTTTATTTATTTTTGCGCAAACGCTCCGGGGATACTTGAATAAAAGAGTTCAAAAGACTGCATAATCAGCTTAGCTCAGAACTACAGTGGACGAAGACAAACTGCCGTGACACCCTGATAATACAACTCTCAAAGCGCCGTGCGAACGCGTCATATGATCGGGGTATGAGTAAATGCTGGCCTAGTAGACGGTCTCACGTGACAGGTGGGCTGACAACTTGTTTACTCTACTGCCGTAGTCAGGGTGTTCTCGTGCAATTTCTGCACCTACAGCCGAAGCTCCAATTTTTTTTAAAAGAAGGAAATGCCCATTTTGTGCCCCCTCCTCCCCACGGCGTCTGCGCTAGCCTGCCAGCCCAGTGCCTCTCCGCACACTCGCCACGATGCCTCAAGCCAGCACAGCTGCCATCAGACGCCGCTCCGACGCCAGTCCACCCCAAGGTTTGCCACACGATGCTGCCGTAGCGATGCTCGCCTCACAGGTTCCGAGTCTCTCGCAGTTGGGCAGCACAGCAGGTTGGCAGGCCCGGGGTAGCCTGCAGCTGCAGCTGATGCGACCCCAACTCCAGCTCGAGGTGGTTACAGGAACGGCCGCGCCTGAAGGCTTGCGCCGCTTGCGTAGTCGCCAGATCCCACCGCCTCCTGGGTTCCGTGGCCGCTTCGAGCGCAGGTCCTCCCGAGCGGTTGGCTGCCGGATGGTCGGTGGCCCGGCGGGCCGGAGCAGCAACTGGCGGCAGCTCCGCGAGCCGCGCTTTGCCCCGCCGGTGGTTCAGCAGGCCACCCTCACTGGCGTGGCTCCCGGTGGTACCCGTTTGCAGAAGCAATACAGGCTGCCGTAGAGCCAGTGCCAACTGCAATACCAGCGGCTTACTGGCGCACATCACTGGTATAGGTCACCTGAGAGTCCATCTCTTCCAAAGACTGGCGATCTCTCTTGTCCACCGAGCCGCGTGAAGCTCTCACTGCCTAAACGCAATCTCGGGCAGGGACTTCACGGCATCGAGACGCACGCACTCCGGAAGCGCGGAGACAATGATGCCATGCTCCCGCTCCCCCCGAAACCGAAAGGAGACTGATTCTTCAGAGATCCCCCTCGCTCTTTGTCAGGCGTCAAATCGGCTAACACTCTGCCACGAACTCGAAGCGCAGTAACGGCGGGCTTATCGTGCAGTTTGCGAACTCCCAAAGAGTGCACCTTTGCTTGGTAGTGTCTGCCACGCCTGCGGCAACTTCAACCGGCGCCGCTGGCGTGACTGCACAGGGACGGCGCCACGAGGAAGGCGACTCGCCGCCATGTTGGAACAAGGCCTACGTACCTCCCGTCTCGCAAGCGGGCCATGACTGTGGTGCTCGGAGGTATCCTTCGGACGTACAGCCAGGTGCATGTAGGAAGGCTTACCCATTTGCCGTCACGGCTGTATCCGGCACCATAACTGTCTGCCTGCACCCGACAGGCGCGAGGCGTTTGGTCCGAGAAGTCTTCCGGACAAAGCGTAGCGGCCGAGCGGGTAGCCTGAACCACACCTGTGGTCGATGTAGCGGACGCAGAAAAGATCGGGATCCCCCGTCCTCACCGCAAACGTCCATCGGCACCGAAGGCTCGGCACTGTTGTTGGGGAGCTGGCAACCTCGAATTAATCTGGAGATGAGACCTACGTGTGGGCGCCATGCGGAATACGGTGGGGTTCTTAGGGGGGCTGACCTAGCCAGTACTCTGGGTGGGCCACCATGGTAGGTCCCGGCGTGCCAACCATGCGGGCTCCCGAGCCTACGGCAGCCCAGCAAGGTTCGCCGATACGAGAACACAGTAGACAGTAGTGCCAAAGCACAGCCGTTTATTTGGGAACTCCCAAAGCATGCGAGCACAAGGCTCGACGGCGTTCACGAATCACGCCGTTCTGGTCGTGATTGCAAACGGGAGGCAGGCACTCGCAGCATGCGACAAAGAACAGTTCCCACCTGAGGTACAAGTCCGCCGTCACTGCCGCGCTGTTCCGCCGATCCTACCCAGCCCGGACCTTTGAACGGAATCTCTCCATCTTCCGCGCGCATACGTTCACGCAGCAAGGGCGGCTATGCTGCGCACGGACAGGTGGGGCCGACGAACCAGGAGGGCGCCGGACCGGTTTCGGTGCGGCACGTCTCTCGCTGCGCACACCGGCTCGGGATTGCGCTTCTCAATGATTCCCACAACTGCCAACAGTTGGAAGCACTAGAGCCTGCTGAGTATTGGAATAATTGCTTGGTAAAGAGCATTCTCCCACGTGATAACTACTGGCTTGTGTTGCTCTCCAATTAGCATTTTCTTTGATCCAGGTGATGCACGTGAGGTGCACAGCGTAATCATGTCATTGAAAAATAGCAGCGCTAATTGGAATTGAAATCAGTATTCAGATTATTCCTCAGCATATCACCGTGTTGGTGGCCTCCCTGGCCAGAAAGCTGTCGCCACAGCTTGGCGGGGCCAGGGAGCCAAAGTGGCAGCTCAGTGACGCCCATCGGAAGCACAGGGCAGTGGTACAAAGGGGCCCGATACGGCGGTAATAGGCTGATAAACATCAACAACAGTGCTTGTTTGCTTGTTTCACAGGCTTCAACGCAATGGGCCAGCATTACGTAATCGAGTGCAGGTAAAAGATTGGACCGCACAATTCACGCACATTTGCACAAACAACAGAGCAAGTACAACTCAGAAACAATCATTTCCAACAAACGTATTACATCAGCAAGCATGTGTTAGTGTTCCAGAATTGTTGCCGATTGCATGTAGCTTATTCAACATGCTTGGAATGACCACTAAATGTAACTGGTTGCATGGGCATGGAACGAGCCATCATCCCGAACCATTAGTTGTATCTAGAACTCATAATTGTGCTAAGAATTACTTAAATTTACCGTTTGAACAGTGTAACTGATACAGCAGGTAGCAAGGATAAAGCTTTTTAACCCTTTGCAGTGCGGGACTTTTGCCCGCTTTTCGGCAATTCCAGTGCGCACCTGTTGTGCCAGTTTCTGGCGCCGTAAAGGAAGACACGAACTGTGCAAGAAAAACTCTCGGGATATTTATTATTTCTTTTTTACTCAGCCGGCGAGTCCTTTACTGATATTTGAGTGAAATTGCTCGAAGCATTCTCCTGTAAGCAGGCCAGGTTTTTTTTGGCAAGTTTTGCGGGAAAACATAGTTCTCCTGCTGCCTCCTCTTGTTTTTCTGTCGCTACAAGCTGCACCGTCCGTGTTCATTTGGCCTGAAAGCTTGCGGATCAGACGGCCTGTCCCATCCAGCCGTCACTCGCACTCCGTGCGTGCAGACAGGCACCGGCTTCTGGCTCGAGCCCGCAGGCCAGCCACCAGCCGTTGGGCAAGGTTCCCCTGCTCTTGGTCGCCAGGATTCTGCAGCTGTGTGCGCCTCCAAATAAGATGCTGGGAAAAAAAGCTTTCGCCACCATTCCATTGTCTTTCGAAAAAATGTGTAGCTCACAGTGCCGCACGGTGCTGTCTCCATGGTCTTCGTCACTCAATTCTGTAGGCATGCAGTTCTCTTCCTCTCACCGCTTTTGCCCAGTGCCGTGAAAATGCTCTGAACATGGGGCTGCATCCTAGTGCAAAAAGCAGAAAACTTCAACCAACAAAGTTTACTTATCCCTCAAGAGATGGCACATTATGTATACAAAGAAGGCAGCGAGAATGAATGAATGAATGACTTTATTGCAGAGAGCAGGAGCCCTGTGGGTTTCTGGGGAAGGGAAAAGGGGATTGGGGACAACGTCACTAATTAATTGCAGTGCATCGGACTAAGTAATGTTCGAGTTTCACTGTCAGTCTCTCGAGGTCCCGTTGGAGCAACACACACACACACTGCCCTTCTCCCTATAGTTCTTGGTGGCACATTACGGCTGGTGTGGCAAGATGGAAGCGCACCGGTGTTCATTTGTGACTGGTCGGCCAGCCATTGAACCATTTTATAGGGCACATTGTGCGATTTTTTTCTGACATTCGGGGTTGTCCCTAACAAACTCGACACGCTCCAACGCCGACGTTGGAATCGTGGCGCTTGCGAGCAGCTGCACACGGCTGCTTGCGCAGGCGGCACGTGCCCAAATAAGGCGGAACAAGTTGGCCGTCTCGCTGCTGCCACTGCGGGGGCGCCTGAGCCTGGTGTTCGTCCACATCGGGGGCATGGGCCGAGTTGGCGTCAACTTTGCCTGCTCTGTCTTTAGTGGGCGAGGAAACCAGGGGGTGAGGCCTCGGCTAGCCGGTGCCGGCTGAGCGCTCTAGCTTGGCCATGTTTTTGCTGCCAGTGTTGTTCGCATGAGCTCGGTGGGCCGGATTGTGCGATGAACCTTGGAAGCCCATGTCAGGCGCAGGGACCGCTATAGCCACGTTGCGTTGTCGGGAATGGACGCCACAAAGGGTTAATAATAATTGTCTTATGCTGCTCCCAGTTGAATTTGTAAATAAACCTGTAGAGCGTGTATTGCCTTTCGTTGTTTCCCCACTGACTCTCATGTATAATTTGGCAATTGAGTCCGGTGGTGAAAACAGCACGGGTACCAATTTGTGAATGCGGTGATCGGAATGTGCTCTCCAATTATATGCTGATATTCACCCTTCCTGTCTTGTCCTGGAAGAAGTCGTTTTTAGCAGGGCAACAAAGTTTCTTCTCAGAAACACAAACTCGTGAGCAACTTGCTATTCGGGTTCACTACTGGCTGGTGAACTGAAACAGCTCTGCCGCTTTGGCTGCGGCAGGCAGAGACGGGAGGCCTCGGGGTGAAAAACCACAAGCCGCATTTATTCCACGTGCAAGTCAGATGTGCTGCATACAGACTAATCGTTGGCCATCAAATAACGTTGGGAGCATTAAACAACACTCTCGGAATCGGGATGGCACGACTCACTGATTGAATACCGGAGCAGCACTGTGCTGAGTGTGCGGCAGCGAGATTGCCCTCTGAGCTCCTGAGGAGGTCTGTTCACGTTGCGTTCCCCCCGGTCCCACGAGCAGCTCACTGAAACGTCTTTCGTAACGTCACATCGCAGTGCCTGTTCTGGGCTAACGATAGCCTGGCTTTGTGTTATGCAATGCAAAGGCAAGATGCCCCCGTGAGCGGCTCAGGCAGTCACTCGGTGGTTGTGCACACATCCGGGCTGACGCTGCAGCTCGTCCACTTCCAGTCACTCGCACCCCGGGGGTCCGCGATGGTCAGCACAGACAAGCGGCACGGTCGTCCCCTCTCTCTTGTGCCCTGTCTGCTCGCAGTGCGAGTGACCGGAAGGGGAAGAGGCCCCCGATTCCTCTTTGGTGCCACCAGTGTTGCCCTCGTGCTGCTGGCAGAGGCTGCGCGTTGCAGCGCCAGTGGGCTGTGTTCAACGGGCGCTAAGCCAGAGATTGACGACGGCTTGCATAGTAGCCCTGACCGCTGGTGGCTGCCGCCGCAGGGACTTCTCGCTGCCCTGGTTCCACCCGTCGCGGCCAGGAGAGGACCAGCTGGCCGCCAAGGGCCGCAAGCGCTCGTCCCTGGGTGCCCGCTGGCGGTAGCCGCCCCGGCAAGACGACGACAGAGAGCCACCACCATTGCACGTGAGCCCCCCCCCCCCCCCCCCCCCCCCCCCCCCCCGGCACTCGGCCAAGGCTGCAAAGTGCAGCCTCAAAAAATGGCCAACTCAGCCACCGCACACACTGTACAAAAAACACGCTAATTAGGTGAGGTGGAAATTTCACAATACGCTTTGTTTTACAGGTGCATAATTCTTTATTTTTGTACCTTCGTAAGTTATTGATTGCTTTCTTGATTCCAGTTTTGATGTTGCAATTGTTTTTGCATTTGCACGACTGCCTCGACCAAGTGGCACTAGTGAGGGCATTCGGGCACAGCCTAGGTCTGACCTAAAGTACTAGCTTTGATTTGATTGATTGTAGGGTTTAACGCGCCGACGCAACGCAGGCGATGAGGCGCGCCGTAGTGGAGGGCTCCGGATTAATTTTGACCACCTGGGGATCTTTAACGTGCGCCGAAATCTCGAACACACGGCCGTTTTTGCTTTTCGCCTCCATCAGAAAAGCGGCCACCGTGGCCGGGAATCGAACCCGCGACCTCGTGCTCAGCAGCGCAACGCCTTAGCCACTGAGCCACCGCGGCGGGTAAAGTACTAGCTTTGCAGTTGTTGCTCAGCCTACAGCACACCGCATGTCGAAACTAGTTGAGCAGCTGATTGAGTAGCTCTAAGTTATCCTTTCAAGCATGCTTAGGGCTGTGAAAGCAAATTTTTAAGCTTTCTTTTGCCACAGGAACACAGCTGATGATGCACAGTGCATGCAGTGCGCAGGTATGCATTTGACTGACCACACGGTCGCACCATTTTTTTCTGCCTGCCCTCGGCTTCTAACGCACATCAAACACTTGCATGGTGGACGCACTGGGCTCCTTCGGCACCCCAAACTTATGCGAGCCTCACCCAAGTACCATTTTTCGCTCCGGTTGTCCAGCGGGCCATGTCGGAGAGTCGGGTTGCACTGCACGGTGGAGCAACGGCAAAGCGCGTTTTGTGGTTCATTTAATGACCAACAGATAGCGCCACTGTACAAAAAAAAAAAAAAAAAAATCCGAAGCAGTGGACCACCAATCAAAAGGGCTGCTTTTTGATGCTTGCGGCCTATGGGGAGTTTCAAGTAACTGTGCGTGGTGGCTGAAGGGGAAGCCTCAGGGTTCTCCTGCCCGCCCTGGCCGGTGGGGGCCGCTGCGTTGCCCGTGTGCAGGCAGAGGGCGCTCGTCTGGCCGGCAACAGAGCGGCTGCTTGTGCGTGGGCGAGCAGCCGGCCCCCTCGTGCCTTGTGGGGCACGCCCGGGGGGCCGCCTTTGGGATGCGTCCTGGCAGCCTCCTCCTCTGGTCACCGATTGCACGGCACCTGTGCCCTGAGCACTTGTACAACGGGGCACCCAGAAGTGCAGTTCGGCCACGCTGCAGGAGCACAAGCAGGGCGCAGAGTTGTGCAGGGATGCCTCCCACCGCGTCTAGGGCTGCACGCGCACTGTTCTAGTGATTCCAGGACCACGAGTGCAAATTGCACCATTTCCACAGCTTCTTGTAAATTGCACTGCTGAATATCATGTTCCGAATCCATCATTCACACTGATTCACTTAGCGTCATGCATGCGTTTTCACCCCCAAAAAGACTTCCAAAAACCACATTGTTCTTGGGGCCATTATGTCGGCATATGGCTGAAATCCTGATGTCATTCTGGGATCGCCGGAAATGAGGTGGCAGATGAAAGGGCTGCAGGGTCTGTTTAAGATGTTGGCACACACCAAGGAAGCGTGTTTGCTGTGCCTGTGCAAAATCCTGGTCGCGTCTCACCCAGATTACGGATGTGGGGTCAGCCTCTAACGCAGCACAGGAGGTCCAGATCACAATGCAGGCATCCACAGGGGCTCTCCGCACTGGCATGCGGCGGGATCAGGTTGCTGGCCTCTGGAAGTTCCATTGCAGCCTGGACACCCGCGGGATTCCCTGGTCGAGAACGATGCTGCTTTTAGGTTGACCTTCCTTTGCTCAGCCGTTTTCAACACCATCACCAGCCTATCTACGCCCACTGCAGGGCAAAGGCCTCTCCTACAGAACTCCAATTACCCCGGTCCTGTGCCAACTGTGACCAATTTATCCCCGCAAACTTCTTGATCTCATCTGCCCATCTAACTTTCTGCCGCCCCCTGCAACGCTACCTTCTCTAGGGATCCACTCTGTTACCCTCAATGACCAACGGTTATCTTGCCTTCGCATTACATGCCCTGCCCACATCCATTTCTTCTTCTTACTTTCTACTAATATGTCCTTAACACGCGTTTGTTCCCTGACCCACTCCGCTCTCTTCTTGTCCCTTAATGTTACACCTATCATCTTCCGTTCCATTGCTCGCTGAGTCGTCCTCAATGTAAGTTGAACCCTTGTAGCGAGCCTTCAGGTTTCTGCCCCGTAGGTGAGTACCAGTAAAATGCATCTGTCATACACTTTCTTCTTCAGGGACACTGGTAGGCTGCCATTCATTATCTGAGAATGTCTGCCGTATGCACTCCACCCCATTCTGATCCTTCTAATTATCTCTGCCTCATGGTTGGGATCTGGGGTGACAACTTGGCCTAAATTGTCTTACCACTAAGGTGTCTTACCGCTTACCACTTCTACTGCCTCGCCACCTATCTCGAACCGCTGTGCTCTCCCGAGGTTATTGATCATTACTTTGGTTTTCTGCATATTAATTTTCAGGCCCACGGTTCAACTCTGTTCGTCCAGTGCAGAGAGCATGCTTTGCAACCGTTTTCACTAACTGTTCTCAGCCGTTTTGCCGCAAAGCAACCCACCACCTTCAGTGACACAGAATGACCCCAAAACGGATGTGGGGCACCCTGGGATGTGAGCCTGGGGTCATGTGACACCTCGTGTAGACACAGAGCAGGCAGGGCCTTTAAGTGGGATGCATCAGACCAAACCTGCTGTGGCCTGCGCAGCCGTCGGGCAGCATGTTGGCATCACCAAAGCACTCCCACGTTTACAGCGGAAGTGCTCGGGTCGTACCTGGCCATGGACCACATTGTCCAAAGCAAGGCAGGAACGCCTGCTGTAGACTACATTGGCTCCCTCAGTGTTGTGACGGCGCTGTCAGCGGGAAATATTTGCAGGAACGTGAACATTTGGGCAAGTTGGTGAGGCATGTTGGCCACAGGACGACAGCAGGAGGACACACGAAGCGCTCACTTACAACTGGAGTTTATTTTCTCTATGCTATAATCGAAACTGAAGAAAACAAAAACGTGGAAAAACAAGACATGAAAACGAGAAAGCCAACCATTATCGGCACGTTCCCTGTGAAGGTAGTCTGGCTTCTCCTTTGTGGGTGCAATTGGAGCTACACTGATGCAATGCTCTCCCAAGTGTTCATTCTTGGCAGCGCTGATGCGTTCCAGAGTGAGCGTGTTCGATTTTTTGCTGATCACGAGGCAATGTTCAAACAGCGGCTTGCAGCCGCATGTGTCGCCACAGCAGGTGTTGGGTGGCCGCGTGCGTTGCTTTCAACGTTGTTGTGGCGCTGCCGCAGGCAGTCGTTGTGGCCCTGGCTGCGAAAGGTATTTTTGAGGCCAAGTGGTGGGGCTCGCAACCGCAAGCCCCGAGAGGCTGTTGTCTCGTTCGTGCCTCGTAGCATGACTGCACAAGGACAGCTGGCAAGTGTGCTGTTTGGCCCCTGTGCAGCAGGGACCACGGTTTAGGGAAGGCTGTGCCAGACGCAGCACCCTTTGTGCATTGCAGGGAGGCACTGGTGCATCGGTTAAACTGGAAGATGGCAAAGTGACCGCCTGTGGGAGCACTACAGTAATGTCAAAAATAAATGCTGCCCACGGCGACACGTGCAGCTGTGAGCCGCTCTTTGAAAATGGCAATGTTATCGGCAAAAACTTGAACACACTTGCTTGGGGAATTATTGGGGCTGGCCTCTCGGCAGAGCACGTGCAAGTGAGGGCTGGCTGTCGTCCTGCCGCTTGCGCTGTGGCTCAGCACATGGCCCAGCGCTTGTTGCCCTCCGCAAAGCTCTGTCTGACCGAGCTCACGACTGCAGCGTTCCTGCTGTCCGCTGTTGCAACGGGGAGGCCGACCAGGCCGCTGCCAGTGCTCGTGTTTCGCCAGTGCCTGGTAGAGAGCTGAAAGAACGGGACGTGCGGGTTGACTGCACACTCCAGCTCCTCCGTCAACCAGGTCTGGCGGAGGAGCTGGAGTAGAGCGGGCCACCGCCAGCCTGCACGCTTTGCCACAGTGCTCAGCTGGCGAGCCAAGACGGGGCCCACACTGGCTGGCAGAGGGCAGTGAACGCACCCCGAGGCATGTTTCCTACTGCAAGGAAGGCAGCCGGCCGCACTGTTTGTTCATTTGTCCAAAGTACCTTACAGGCCCAGCAGGGCATTGAGTCAGGGGGGCTTGTGGAGGAAATCACGCCAAAATAATGAACAAAAGTTATACACAGTAATTAGTCATGTCATATACACATATCAACGAGTCAAGTAAGCAGTCAAAAAACAACTTCATCACGACGGCAAGAGAATTATGCAAAAAATAAGAACATCATCAAGTAAAACACAATGCGAAACTAAGAAAAAACCAACGCGAACGGAATCATTCCTGTTTAATCTGAAAAATGGATCTGCAAGTGATGACAGAATATTTCCGGGTTAGTCAGCGACACGCTGGTATCAGGAAGATCATTCCACAAGCACATGGAAGAGCGGATGAATCAAATGCGTTGGTGGTGCCGTACATGCGTGCGAAGCTACGTTGGTTAAATAATCTGTGTGATGTGGAAAGGGGGGTTATAATGCGCAAAGGGGAATATCTGCTGCTATGAATGTATTTGTGAAAAATGCACAGGAGAGCGGTTTGCCGGCGCAGATGCAGTGTTTCTGGTGAAAGATGGTGTTTTATTTTTGTTATGCTTGAGCTGAAGTGATATGACTTGGTTATAAACCGTGCAGCCCGATTCTGCACTGCTTCTATTTTTTCAAGTAAGGTAATTTTGGTAGGGGTACCAAACGGAATAAGTGAACTCTAACTGTGATAGTACATAAGTTTTATAGGCTAGTTGACGAATGTTAGAGGGCACAGCATGCAGATTTTGACGTAAGTATCCCAGTGATCGTGAAGCTTTAGCACATATGGCATTAATGTGGGTGGAACATGAAAGGTTAGCCGTTAACAGCACGCTTAGGTATTTATAATTTAAAGCGTCAGTAATTAAATGGTTGTTTAGGAAGTTCGAAAAATTAGAGTTAATGCGTTTTCGGCTGAAAGAAATTTTTTGGCATTTGCTTAAGTTCAGAGACATTTGCCACGTATTGCACCAGTCGCGGATAGCCTTTAGGTCATTTTGAAGTGTTACATGGTCGCTAGGGTTATTTATTTTCTGGTAGATTATGCAATCGTCAGCAAAAAGTCGCATGCAAGATGTTACGTGAGAAAGTAAGTCATTAATAAATATTCAAAAAAATGAGGGGCCGTCTCGGGTATGTGCGTCTTTCTTGCGGTGGGAAATGTGCCTCAGTTATCTTAGGGCCGCCGTGGCCAAGTTTCTGCACTAGTATCCTGAGACACGTTGCAATGTATTGATCTGACTTTAATTTTTGATGCAGTCGTAGATTCCCTCCAAGATGTTGATTTTCCGAGGCAAGTTTGTTTGAACAAGTAGCCCCAGGCTACCTGTGTGAGTCGTTGCTCTGCAGCCCACTGCTTGTGGCTCTCCATGGCCCTTTGCGTGTGCCCTACGAGCCCCCTCATTCGTGGCCCCCTTCTGGACCAGTGTAGTCCTGTGCGAGGGCTTTTTGCACCCTTCTCATCGATGCATGGTTGTCCCATCGTAGCAGTGGCCCTCTTCTTCACCCCGTTTTCTCTGTTGTGGGGGTCGGCACCAAGAGTAGGCGTCAGAGGCTATGGGACTGGAAATGGCCGCCTGCGACGTGCCTGTCATGGACTGCCACCTCGGCTTCGGAGCAGAGCGCATAATGCGATTTGCGAGAGGAAAGGCTGCTTGGCCACAGCCGATGGCCAGGCAAAACGAGTGACACACTCGAGTGCTGCTGCGTTGGGCTGCTGGGCCCTCCCGCCAACTGGCATTGTGTCATCGTGGCCACCCCTGGGCCAAAATCAGTTCTATCCCATTTTTAAAAAAGCACGTAAGTGACGTCCCCATTTTGCGGCTCAACAAGATAGACCGCAAAAGGATTGTGACCTTTGTATAAAGTTTGGCCATGAATGAAGAAGCAGTTTGCTCAGAGAAAAATTTTAAACCTGCTCATTTATTTTTTGACCCACCTCGATAACAAATTCTCCAGTGTATTGCGTGTGACCATAGAGTTTCATACAAATAACTGGCGCTAGTGGCAACGCGAACGTGGCAGCGGCGCTTACGCTTCAGTGGGAAGGATGGGTAGTTGTGGAACCGGATTGCGTAAGATCGAAATGGGCCTATGGCTGCGCAAAGTGTGTTTTTTAACAAAAAAGCTCTTGGTGCCTGCTTCTCCGTTTGCAAATTACATGGCGAACAAGAAAGTTAGGGACGAAAAATTAGTTTTGTACGAAATAAAAACGCGCATTTAAAATAAAAAGCAGACGCGGAGTCGAGAGGGAGAGAGATAATACTTTATTGCTTTTCAAAAGGGAAGGGGAAACGGAGGTGGCTAAGAGGCGCCTCGTTCCAGGCAGCTTCTGGTGGCCTTCAAGATGAAGTCCTCCAGGCTCCTCTGCTCCTCCAGCCACTCTCCAGTGTGATGTGCCCTAATTGGCTTGGTGTCTGGGCAGACCCACAGGATGTGGCTTTGATCCTGCGGTACCTTGCAGCGTGCACAGTTTGGGAGGGGTGTGTGTATGTGGTTTCGGTACAGGTGAAGTAGAGCTGGTGTGAGAAGCGTGTTTGTCTGGGCTCGACGAAGGGTAGCCTGTTCCTGCCGGCTCAGTCTGGCATGAGGTGAAGGCAGACGTCTCTGACGGGGTAGGTAGGTCTTTAGTGTGAGCTTGGGAGGACTAGGGTTCCGCACTTGGTCACTGATGTCGGGAGCCCGGAGAAGGGTTTCGCGGGCGAGCAGGTCGGCTCCTTCATTCCACGACATGCCAGTGTGCCCAGGGATCCAGTACACCATAACTGGTCCTTTGACGGCAGAAAAAAGGGGTAACGCATTTGGATGGCTAGTGTTTTGGCCCAAAAGAATGCGTGCTTTTTTTCGAATCGGTGTAAATATTGGTGATTCTACTAGGTTCGGATTGGTGAGCTGCTGCGAGGGCTATGGCGAGAATTTCCGCCTCCTCCACTGTGTGGCAGTTGCGGAGATCAGTGTTCGTTTCTCCTTTCGTGGTCACGTAGGCAATCGCACACATGTTGCCTCTCTTGGCCGCGTCGGTGAAGACATGAGTATTGTTCGGATCTCTTGCGATCTTTTTGCAAAAGTAGCTGGCTGGTTTTTTTTCTACATCCATATGCCGTGGGATTGGGGCTACGTGTAGGTGCTGCAGAACGTTTTGCGGAATAAGGATTGCATCGCATCGGTTCCTCCGGTTTCGGTTATATCCCAATTCAGTCATGATGAGGCGGCCTGCTTGGGTGGATTCGATTTGGCGTAACTGATTATATCTGCGCACTGCGATGACTTCTTCAACCTTGTAAACTGTTCCCGTAGCATCCAGGCTTTCATTTTTAGTGTTGATGGGAAGGCCTAATGCTCACTTCGTGGCTTTCCTGATTAGCGTATCAAGTCTCTTTTCAAGAGATTTTGTAAGATTAACATAGGGTATTTGGTATCGAATTCTACCGGTGATGAGTGCATCTCGTAGTTTGAGAAGGTCTGTTTCCTTCAAGCCCCGGTTTTTGTTAGCAACCTTTCTCATCATGTGGAGGGTTTGCTCCCCTTGCTTGAGTGTGTGGTTGACTGCTTTGTGTCCACCTCCGTCTGCCTGTATATGAAGTCCAAGGATTTTGATGCTGGATTGCGGTTCGATTGGTTTGCCTTGATGTGTGAGCCGCACAGTGGGCGGCTTCCACCGCGGGTTGTGTACGAGGAGTTCTGTCTTTTCGGCAGAGCATTCAAGTCCGATCCTCTTCGCGAAGTCCTCTACTGCATGTAGTGCGTTTTGAAGGTTGTCCTGAATTTGTCCCGCGTTGCCTGAATTGGTCCAGATTGTGATATCGTCGGCGTACAAAGAATATTTAATATCGGGAATTGTGGCGATGGCTCTATGAATTTTTAGCATTGCCAAGTTGAAGAGTGTTGGCGACAGGACAGATCCTTGAGGAATACCTCTCTGGGGACGAGAAATAGGGCCTGATCTGTACTCGCTGACACCAATGGTAAGTTGTCTTCCATGCAGAAAATCTGCGACATACCGATATAGGTGGTGGCCACAACCTGTATGTATTAATTCTTCAAGCATGGCGTCGTGATGAACATTATCGAATACTTTTTTGAGGTCGATGGCAAGAATTGCTTTAAGTTGGGCTAAGCTAGGGTCCTTATGGACATCCTCGTATATTCGGAGCAGAGTGTCTTGAGTTGAAAGTTTGCTACGGAATCCGATCATGTTGGGCGGTAAGATGGTGTTACACTCGAGGCGGTGTTGGAGCCGTTTGAGGACCATGCGTTCCATTACTTTTCCCACGTTAGACGTGAGAGTAATGGGTCGAAGGTTGGTGAACTGGATGGGCTTTCCGGGCTTGGGGATAAAAATCATAAAATCATGTGCCCTAGTTTCCAATCTGCGTAGAGGGCTTGTCCTTTCCAGATTTTATTGATTTCGACTAGTAGGAGGTTTGTGGAGCAGATTTGCCATTTTCCACCAACTACAGCAGGACGCGGACTTCTTTAAAAACTACTTGTAAAAGTTTCGGTGCTGGTGGTTTGTAATAGTAAGAGAAGTTTTGTGCTCATAAGAAAAAAAGAAAACGATTACCTTTGGAGGAGTTAGTGACATCCATCAAGCTGCGTTCCTATCAGCCGCCGGTGCTGCTCTATGCCGTAGGAGCCGGCGTTCGCACGAAAGGTGGGGCTGTTCCAAGCGATTCGCACCGTCGTCAGCTTTGACAATACATTGCTCTGCCAAATGAGCAGCGCCGCAACTCCTGATTAGCAGACAACTTCGCCGCACAATGCACCGTCGTTTGTATTTTCATGCTCGCTGTGCGGCAATGTATTGATAACCCACCCAATTCGCAACTCTGGTTATAAAACATTCCACCCAGGGCGGCGTCAGTGCACGCGAGGCATGCAGTTCAAGGAGAAACGTATTTTTGATCACTCCCCCCAATACCCCGCGTAGGCAAATGCGTTCATGTAAATCCAAAACGAAAACGAAACTGCCTGCAATCCATAGCAACTTCCACAAGCCATCGAGCACCCATCCGAATCCAGAACTACCCGTCACGCCCATTGAGGCGTACGATTGCAGCACCAGATTCCTCTCTAGTTGTTATTGTATGAAACTCTATGCATGTGACAAAGAAGGGACACACTTGCCTGGGCGGAGGAATTATGCCAGGCCCATCAAAACACTCACTGTACTGTTGCATTAGAACACCAGGCTTTTCAGGTATATGATGGAGAGAGGAGAGAAAAAAAAGTGGGCCACTTGGAAAAGTATCCCGAGAAAAAACAAAAGGCTCACGATTACAGCCTAATGCGAAATTTGAGTGCTGTGAAAACCGCAGTTTTCTCGGTGACGGCGCATAGCTGCTGTGTCTCCGGAAGCAAGTGCTTCACCAGCAAATGCACGACAATGCACGCTTCTCTGGCTTTATCTCGCAACGCCTCGCTGCCACCCAGCTTGTCTTGCATGACCTTGGCTCCTCCCCCTCGCACTTTTGCCACCCTTCACTTTCCTGCTTGCTTCGTCTATTTTCGGTGTCCTCTTTGCTACAAGGCTGGTGGCAATGCGGAACCACGGGAGCGGGCACTCGTGAGCTGCGCTGCAGGAGAGAATGGTTGTGCAGGGACGACTCCCAGCAGAGGAGGATGAGGACCCTGACGGAGCCTGGCCCCGGACTGAGCCCCTGGGCCTGCCGGCTCCCCCCCGAAGCGCCCCCGAGGCTGGCCGCCCCCGCCGGCAGAGCAGGACCCCGCCGCCCACCCGGGCTCGTGCCACCGACACCGCGCACGCGCGCCTCCTGCCCGCACTGGGGCCAGCAGCGACCAATAAAGGACAGCGCCCCCGTCGGTGCTGCTGCGGCTGTGTTGAACTCGAGAGGACTTGCGTGCTCGCTGGGTGGACGCCGGTGGGTGGAAAACTCCAAGGCGCTCGAATGCTGGCCGAACCGGTTCCAGCGTCTTGGACAGTCCGTGGTGTGAACCGGGTGCTCCTTGCTTCAACCAAGGTCTCGGAATGCCGCAATAGTTCCAAGGTCTCGGTTGCCGTGCAGAAAAGTGCACCACCAACCCCGTAGCCAAGCTGCTGGAGTGTTCCATATTCCAGCACCTTGGCTCTCATGAAAGGATCGCATGTTGTTTTATGTTCATTTGTGGGGTCATTTTGTACGATGGTTGAGAATAGGGGCCACTCTTTTCTCAGGCTCTTAGAGTTCACGGGCGGCCATGTGCCCATCCAGTGCAGACAGGTGATCCCCACAGTGTGCAGGCAGCCTGCACCTGCGAGCATTCTTGCCGTGTGGCTGCAGGCGGGCCAAGAGCATGGCGCAGTTCACTCGATCCACCTGTGGTCGCACACGCGCCAGTTGCGTGCCTAAGTTCTGCAGCACGCTCGCTCAGCCTCTTCAAGTCTCCCGTGGACTGATGCTTTTGTTTCCGGGGTTGTGCCCTTTTTGAGCGCACTCTTTTCCTTGTATCATTACTCTCTCCATGGAAAAATAACAACGATTCTGACTAGCTCCTCTCCTAGGCTCATGCACCACTCATTCAGTCCTCCATCAAGCCATTGGCTACAGCCGAGGTTGTCCGCACGGCGAGCACTGCCCAGGCTTCTGCCGTCTCTGGAGACGCCAGGGGAGCATGTCCGATACCCACTGGGACCTCGTGATTGGAAAAAAATTTCCTTGGGCAAGCAGCTGTTACTGCCATCGCTTGACAGGCAAAAGACCTGTCCGTTGGAACACACCGTGGAATTCAGCTCGAAACAAACCAGAAATGGCTCTAATGAAGCCACTTGTTGAGGGCCATCCATCGACAACATTCCTCCACCGTGCAAGCGGACACGGGCCCTGGAACCATGTGCAGAGAGCTCCTAGAACTAGCAAAACCTCCTGCCCCTCACATTCCCAGCTGTGGAAGTGCTCCTGCTCCTGGCGATCCAGCAACCTTCGCAGCAGGCAGTTGAACTGGACAGCATGCCCGCCCGGTGGGGAACGCACGCACGCACCACAAACGCTCGCAGTAATGGGGCGCCTTCACGTGGGCGAGGTGGAATTGGGGCCGGTGTCAGCTGGGTGCACTCAGGCTTCCAGGGAAAGTTGCGGCGGTTTGTCTAATTCGAGGCTGCGAAGGTCTGTGTCCTTTCCAGGTCGGTGCCTAAAACGTTTTAGTCTTGTGCCATCCTTTGAGCCGTTCTTTTCTTGCTGGCAGCTTACACCACGGCATGTAAATGATATCGGAGAGGTGAACACGAAAGGTCACCGACAACTGACGGCCCTATTCACTCAAGACGTGCCCTTAGGTACCACAGCCAGTCTGCACTGGAGCCAGCTATGTTTCCCACTGCATTTCAGCTGGCCATTCCTGCGAAAGGCCAGAAGTCTCGAGTGCTGGCCCTGAGGTTTACTTTCCACATGGGCATTCTGGTGAACAAAGTACGGGGGAAAACCTGCAGCCATTGAACATTGGTGGGCCTATCGTGCCAACATGCATGCTTCAGTTAGTAGCTAGCCTGTAGAAGAAAGGCTGGTTCAAAACGGTCAGCACAATTTTCCTGTGGCTTGAGACTGGCGCGAAGCAGCTATCCTGCTGTTTTTATTTTAGCTTTATTTTATAAGGGGCCAAATTTCATGTAATGCAGTGGCCCCAACCACGACGGTATATGGGTATATATATAGCGAATCAGAAAATGGGAAATCAGGGGCTCGGTGAAATAAGACAGAAAATAAGGGTTGGCAGTCAAGAAAACGTCGGAAAACAAAGGAGAGGTTGCGGTGGGTCATAGAAACAGATGAAGAATTTTTTGAGTCAGAAAGAAATTGGTAAAAAAATGCCCGCTGGGTGGGATCCGAACCCACAACCTCCAGGACCCTGATGGGCAGAAAATATATAGGTCTTCATCTGTTTCTATGACCCACCACAACCTCTCCTTTGCTTTCCGAGGTTTTCTTGACTGCCAACCATTTATATATATATATATATATATATATATATATATATATATATATATATATATATATATATATATATATATATATATATATATATATATATATATATATATATATATTGGTCGGGTATCTTGTTCAATGGGCCAGTTCAGCGTATAGCATAGTGAGGGAGACGATAGCGTTTGTCCAGTTTCTTAGATTATTTAATAGCCAACAGTTTCGAAAGGAGGACCTTTCTTCTTCGAGGGTTGTCTTAGAATATTCTAAGACAACCCTCGAAGAAGAAAGGTCCTCCTTTCGAAACTGTTGGGTATTAAATAATCTAAGAAACTGGACAAACGCTATCGTCTCCCTCACTATGCTATATATATATATATATATATATATATATATATATATATATATATATATATATATATATATATATATATATATATATATATATATATACAGTTTGGAAATGAGGGGCTCGTGAGGAAATACAGAAAGAAATGCCGGCAGTCGACAATGGCATTGTCGACTGCCGGCATTTCTTTCTGTATGTAAAGATATATATATATAATATACATATACATACATACATACAGAAGTAAGAGTTGGCAGTCAAGAAAACCTCGGAAAGCAAAGGGGAGGATGTGGTAGGTCATTGAAATAGATAAAGAATTTGGAAAGAGGGATAGAAAGTACAGAAAAAATGCCCGCCGGGCGGGATCCGAACCCACGACCTCCAGAATACCGGTCTGGTTGCGATAACCACTACGCTACCGGCGGGGCTGTGTCCCCACCAGCTTCTCGGGTATTTATGTTTAGGTATTTTTGTTTCCTGTGCTTGGGGGTGGTAGCAAGCGCCACTCGGACTACTCGGGGTGAAGGGGACCTTTTAACCCCCGGGCCGTGACTCAAGTGTCTACGACGTGTCGAGAGTGGTCGACCAGCGTTGAACCCTCTTAAGCTTCCTATGGCACCAAGACTGCCAGAACAGAGGCCCTCGCTATGCATGTAGAGAATCAGAATATGAAATGAGGGGCTCGTTGAAAATAACACAGAAGTATGCGTTGGCAGTCAAGAAAACCGGCGAGGCGATTTCCACTTCTTTCTCCACTTTCTTTCTCTCTTTCCAAATTCTTTATCTATTTCAATGACCTAGCACATCCTCCCCTTTGCTTTCCGAGGTTTTCTTGACTGCCAACTCTTACTTCTGTGTTATTTTCAACGAGCCCCTCATTTCCTATTCTGATTCGCTATATATATGCATATGTATATATGTGTGTGTGCGTAGGAATAAGGTACGATGGGACCGGTTAAAATCTGCTGTAAACGAGAAGACTAACGGGCAACGAACAAAAGCTTATTAATGTTTCGGCTTGGGGCAAAGGCTTGCCCCAAGTTGAATAATATATAAGAAAAGAAAACTTTGAACAAGGTTAAAGCACGGTTGTTGCCAACGTTGCCCTGACAAAAGCAAGTCTCTTTGCTGAAACGTTGGCAACAATCGTGCTTTAAAGGGGCCCTAAATAGGTTTCTGAAGGTCGCCATTTCAATCGCGCGATCGCTAGAGTACCCCTTCACGACAATGTACACCAAATATTACACCTCTGCGTAAAGCAGGGGCCGCGCAAACACGCAACAAAGATGCTTTCTTTCTTCCTTGCTCACCTACCGCTTCCTTGCCGCCACACTTGCGCGCTCTGACGTGCAACAGAGCGGTTGTGACGCACCCGTGTGACGCACGAAGCTCTCAACAGGACGGCTGCGCTATTGGTGGGCCCCGTTAAGTGCTGTAGCCAGTCAGCGTTCCCGGCTCTGGGAAGAAGCGCGGTTGCGCGCAGCGCTCCTGCACCGGCGGCACGGCGTATTCGTCCTGCACGGGTGGCATGGACGAATGTTTATCGTCACCCTCCGTTACACGAGCGTAGCTGAGTTTGTAGTCGTTTACAAGGTATATAACGCTGAAAAACACGGAAAATCTCTGCGGGCACAAACGGCCGCTGCACGCGCAACCGCGGCAAGCATCTGCCTGCTCGGTCGGCAAGCAGCCCACTGTGCGGTGTACGCACGATAACGCATACACCGCAGCAGCTAAAACTTGTCACCGCCCGCCAGTACGGGACTACTGCTGAAAATCAGTTTGCAAATACGCGAAAGGGGGTGATAGTGCAGTGAAAGATTGCGCGGGGGGTCGTCGTCGTCGCGGCCTCGCAAAGCAGTGTCTGGATAACTGCGGCGATGCTAAGCCTTTTCACCGACCTCGGTGGGACGAGTTCACCGCGAAACGCTATCGCTAGCGAGCCGCAAGCGAGCCGCTATAGTCGTCGGTGACAATCTTAATTATTGTCGTTAGCGAGCATTACACCTATCTTGCCTTCAAACGCTCGTTTGCGCTCGTTTCCGCCGACGCGAGCACGGCCGCCTCGAGGAGCCGTTCGATGCGGGCCCGCCACCGCCGCCACCGACCGACCCCGCTGAGCGGTAGTAGGCGGAGCTTGGCCATCGTCTGCTACAAGCGTGACGTATCGCCGAGTGGAGCCAATGGCTGCGCGCTTCTCGACGCAACCCTGTTTCTCTAGGTGTCACCTATCAGGTCTTGCGCCTGGTCGGTGGCGTCTCCGCTTCCACAGTGCTTTGGAGGAGCGGTTAAAGAGGGAATGCGCCAGGCCTTGTTGCGGGCACTTTTTAATGAACGATAGCTCGGCTAATACTGGACGCTTTTAAATCATTTTTGCGACAGGATGTTCTTTGGATAGTACTCCAATGATTGCGCACGTAAAATCTCAACCTTTGGAACCCTGTTTAGGGCCCCTTTAACCTTGTTCAAAGTTTTCTTTTCTTGTGTTCTCTACCATCTCTAAGTTCTATATATATATATATATATATATATATATATATATATATATATATATATATATATATATATATATATATGAGGAAAGCACTGAGGAAAGCAAGTTCTCATTGTTGAAACGTAGGCCACAATCGTGCTTTTACCTTGTTCGAAGTTTTTCTTCTCTTATATATATATATATATATATATATATATATATATATGTGTGTCGATCAGAAAAAAATACCGGTTCGGTTTTGGGTCTGGTTCAGGCAAAATCATTTCGTTCCGGTTCGACAAAATCATGTACTGAACCGGTTTGCGAACTGGTTCGATGAGTTGAATTGTCACTGAAATTAGAAAAAAAAACATTTAGTAGTTTATGATGACAGTCAAATCAAAATACAAACAAAAATTAAAAATGCTGCTGTTCCCCAAGGGCAGTGGCACAATTGCAAAGCAAACTTTAAACAATTACGAGATATTAGAAAAACATTAAGTGGCGACGATTTACCACCTACTTTCTCGCCCAGGCTTTATGTTGTCCTAGCGATTATTCATGAAGCCACCGCCAAGAGATATGACGGTGGGATATATTTTCTGCCCTTTCCTTTTTTTGTTGAAATCTCAATCGTCGCTATGGAATCGCTCATCATGCTAACCTTGAAGCCTTAAATCTAGGCCTGAGTACTGGCGCGTTCAAATACCAGCGCTTAATACCAATGGCGCACATATTCTATATTTGTAACAAAACAGAAAAACAAGCCCATGAATACTACCAATGAATTAGATTATTTGGTTACCCTGAATAATTTGTTAGCTGTCACCTTATCGAATGTGTTAGCCACACTTTTGTTAAAAGTAAGCTTTTTTTAAGTAAAGTTTTGTTAAAAGTAAGCACTCCGTCACTGCATTATTGCTCTGACTACTGCAATTCTTTTTGCGATAGCTATACCGGATGTGTGCATTACAATCAGTATGTCATCGTACCACCTGACCCCTGGCCATCGTTCCGTGTGTTACATTGCGGAATCTTATAACAGATTATGCTGTTACCAAAATGAAAGGCAAATTTGACGCGCGGAGCATGAGATGGGACTTTTTTGAGTAGCCACTCTTTAATTCATCCAGAGCAGTACTCCCCTCCGGAACGAGTAGCAGTAGAAGTAATGTAGTGAGTTGGGCAGTCAGTACAAGTGCACCTCCGAAAAAAAGCTGATCTGAAGAAGACAAAACTGCAGAACAAGCAGAAAAGATAATCGCTGGGCGAATGGGACAGTCTGAGGTACCGGCCTGCCTTTCTGCACGTGTCATCTGCTTTATTACTGTTTCTGCTTCCAAGACAAGGTCGAGGGCTGCAGTCTTTTGCCAAGAGATTAAGTGCGCACCTTAACAGTTCTCCCTGACCTATCTGTTGTTATTTGTATCCATACCTCGGCGAAGTTGGCGCGGCTCACTCATACTCACTCACAAATTTTTTTTTTCGAATCACCACTCACTCAAACTCGGACTCAATGCTGAGCAGCATATCTGCGCTCACTCAAACTCGAACTCACAGTGAGCGCAAAACTTAACTCACTCGGACTCAAAACTCAAACTGTACTCAAACTCAAAATGTACTCAAAACTCAACATAATTCAGAACTCAAATGGACTCACAACTCTCGTGCTAGGAATTTACTCAGGCTCAGATGGACTCTGATTTCATTAGCATTCAGAGTTTTAAAATTCATGAGTAGTAAAAATATTATGGGTGCAAATTCATGAGCTCAAACTCTTGCATTCGGTACGACATGACAGAGTACTCCTGTGAGGTCGGAAGCAATTTTCGTTGCAGATTTAATGCAGCTATACCTGCTGGCCATGAGGATTAGCACTGGTTACGAGCAATTGTACTTATATATTGGATACTAAACTCTTGATATATGCTGCGTGTTCGTGTTCATGACTGAGGGGGTCCTGACTCGGTGGTGTGCTAGGGCCCTGGGGAGAAACAAACACCATTGGGCGAGGGAATGTGCGCTCACTGCTCATTTCATTTACGTCGAAGCTGTTTAGGGTTACGGTTCCGTGCATTCTTGCTCTGCATCCTGAAAAAACGCCTTGTGTCAAAGCGAACTGTCCCCGCGAATCTCTGAAACACGAGCCATTCACGGATATGCCTTTGTTTTTTCATGCATAGCATTCTTTGCCGAGTACCCCCCTCCCCCAGCCAGTATCATGCAATGCCAAAAATGCAGATATGTATCATGGAAGTTGGACCTGTAATCATTATAAAAGCGTAAATGTAGATAATTCATGTAACAAAATTTTAAAAGAAAAAATATCGAAAAGGGCGAACCGTGTAACACGGGAGTCATGGATAGCCACAGATTGGGTTAAAATTCAAAGTGATGTGCCGCTAGGGCATGTGGGGTGTGAAATTGAAGGTCTCGAGGAGGGAATCACTTGGGACAAACAACAAATGCTTCGTGGTCATAATCATGACTTAATTATCGCGACTCGTAATAAAGGTTGGACTTCATAATTATGACCCATAGGCGTATGAGGCCTCAAATTAAATGTTTCGATTAGGGAAATAACATTGGACAACTGTATTCATCAAAGAAATACATCGTGGTAGTAATAAGGACATAGTCACGGTGAATCATACAATGATTTAAAATTCATTGGGATGTCGCTAGTGTCTCCCCCCGCACCGAATTGAAGATCTCGGTGCGGGGACTCGCGTAAGACAAAAAAAAAATGCTTCGTGGTTATAATCCTGACACAGTCATGGTGAGTCATAGATATGGTTAACATTCATAGTGAGAGTGTGGGGTGTCAAATTAAAGGTCTCGATGAGGGAAATCACTCTAGATGGATACTTGCCATAATCCTGACATAGTCATGTGGACCATCGATTGGGTTAAAAATCAAAGGGATGCCGCCGCGAGGTGTGGGGTATCAAGTTGAAAGTCCTGACGAGGGGAATAACTTGGGACAAATGAGAGATGTGTCCTCGTTATCCTCATGTGATTGTCATGGTAAGTCATAAATTGGGTTAAAATTCAAAGAAATTCTAGCAGGATGTGTGGGGTATCAAATTAATATTTGAATTAATATATTAATAATATCTTGTATATAATATATATATACATATATATAGATATGTCGTGGACACTCGACATGTCGTAGACACTCGAGTCACGGCCCGGGGGTTAAAAAGAAGGTCCTCTTCACCCCGAGAAGTCGGAGTGGCGCTGGCTACCACCCCCGAGCACAGGAAAAAATTACATTGACACAAATACCCCAGAAAGTGGAGGGGAAAAATAGCCCCGCTGGTAGCGTAGTGGTTATCGCATCAGACCGGTATTCTGGAGGTCGTGGGTTCGGATCCCACCCGGCGGGCATTTTTTCTCCACTTTCTTTCTTTCCAAATTCTTTATCTGTTTCAATTACCTACCACATCCTCCCCTTTGTTTCCGAGGTTTTCTTGACTGCCAACCCTTATTTCTGTCTTCTTTCAACGAGCCCCTCATTTCCTATTCTGATTGGCTATATATATATGTATATATAGATATATAGGTAGGGAGCAGTTGAACTTTTGAAGATGGTAGAGAACACAAGAACGAAAGCAAGTCTCTTTGCTGAAACGTTGGCAACAATCGTGCTTTTACCTTGTTGAAAGTTTTCTTGTATATATATATATATATATATATATATATATATATATATATATATATATATATATATATATATATATATATATATATATGTGTGTGTGTGTGTGTGTGTGTGTGTGTGTTATTAAAGGGGTCGTGAAGAGATTTTCAAAAAAGCTGTGCTGTGTGTGCGCTTATGACCGTGGAGCCTTGATAAACAACCAATGCATACCCGTTTTGTCTCCCGATATCGGCAAATAGGTCAACAAATGCAGTTACGGTTTCACCGAGGCTTTCCTCCTCAACTCGTGAAGTGACGTTTCAGTAAGTCAGTAAGAAGCCAATCACAGTTCTCCCTCGTCTGCACAATATGTCGGCATAGAGCGGGCTTGCAAAGGGTCAGATAAAGCTACAACATCGGCGCCATGATGAAACTCGCCCTGCAACAGAACGGGAGACGTCTGATCTCTGATACGACTGATCAACATGGTCCAACTTTCAGTCAACAACACCGTCGAGATGCGCAGGCAGAGGTAACCACGTTTAATCTATACTGGGCATTAGTAAACAGTTTACGCTATTTCCACGAGTCTAAACTGTAGTTTTGCTAGCCGATATTCTTGCACAAATTTGCCGACGTCTGTCTCACGTAGCCTGTAATGTGAGTTGCGCGAACGTGAAACTTCTGACCTGACGAGATACATGACCGAACGCTTAAAATGAGAGTTTATTACATAAACACGTTTATCGAAGGAACTTCGAGTAGTCAGAACTTAAAACCCATTTATTATTCACTCATCAAGCGCACAAATATGCAGAAGCGCGATACAGCGCCGAGTCCCAACATCACGCAGTTCGACGATTGCTTTCCTGTTTCCTGCAACAAACATTGCTGTTAACGCTGTTTTGTTGATTGTATACGCTTCGCATTGGCTTTCTGCAGAAGCGCTCAACAGTAAGTTGGCGGTTAAAGGTCTGGGTAAATTAGAATTTATGAAAACACGACAGACTTCTGGGTTACAAATGCGAAGAGGTTTTTATGCAGTAGTTTTTCGCAGCGCGCGCTGCCCACGTCGATAGTGTAGTGGATAAAATGTCCGACTAGGCTGGCCGTAACGTTGGGCTGGCCCGGAGGCCGCCAGTTCGAATCGCACACGGGGCACTTGTTTTTTTTTTACTTGAGCGATCGTGGGCCATTTCATACAAAAAAGATAAGATTCCGAAGAGAATTCGGGAAACGAACGTGAAATTCAGCAGGGAAACTGGCTACAAACTGTACAAACACCCAGCAGGTCTGAGTTTTGCCGCAATGGTTGCCAGACAACTGAAGCGGTCACGACACCGCTCACGTGGATAGAAACCTGTTTTTTGGCAACGAATAAAGGACGCATTATTTTTAAAATATTGGGTTTGCAGCTTTGCAGAATATTATACACAAAGAACATTGAACCGCGTTGAACTCTCGAATGTACTTGACGTGACGTCATTCTAGTTGCGCTGCCGACCGCCGGCGCGCGCATGGTCGCTTGCGATGCGCCTCAAAACGGGAATTTCAACGGCGCCTCCTAAATTCCAGAAGCAATTAATTGTGAAAATATTTGGGATTTGTGTTCTTAAAAGGTCGTTCAAGCAGACAAAATTAAGCAAAGACAAATGCATTTTCTTTTCATGACCCCTTTAATAACATATATTAATACATATAATATTAATATTGTTACTGGGATAAGCAGGCGAGTAAGAGGCGAAGTGGGGTTTATTCACAGTAATGGCGGTGGTTCACCGGAGAGCGTGCAGCCAACATCGATTCCACCCGAAAGAAGCGCTTCGTTTCCTTCTTCATCCGCCGTGCAGCTGGCGGGGAGGATTTGCCCATACAGTGAAGCAGTCCTGACATTTTGTGTAACATTTTCCCCTCCGCAGACGAAACCCCCTGGGAGAGTCATTCAGCAGCGCGCGGGTTGTATGTTTTAAGGCGTGCAACATGTACAAGCTGAGTCTTGCTTGCCCGGCGTCCGGTCGCAGTGAAACGGGAAATGACGTAGGTGACATCGCTGACACGATCCACAACAACAAATGGGCCAGTGTAACGGGACAAAAACTTGGTACACAAACCGCGTTTCCTTAATGGTGCCCATAGCAACACCAGATCACCTTTACAAAATGCAATACTGCGGTGGCGAGCGTCGTATCGGTCCTTAGAACGGCTTTGCGAGGACAGTGTACGTAGACGGGCTAATTGGCGGGATTCTACAGCCAGGCAAAGGGTTTTGGCAATGGATGCCTCGTTGTGCAAGGAAAATGGTAGAATGGTGTCGATAGGCGTCCTAGCTGAGCGGGCGTAGACGAGGTAGAAGGGACTGTAAGCCGGTGGTTTCGTGCTGGGCGGTGTTGTAAGCGTAGGTGATGAATGGTAGTATTCCATCCCAGTTTCTATGGTCGGAGGAGATGTACATCGAGATCATGTTGATGAGTGTGCGATTCGTGCGTTCCACCAATCCATTCGTCTGTGGATGGTACGGGGTAGCATGCCGGAACTGCGAAGTACAAAGCCGAAGTAATTCCTCCACAACATCCGCAATAAATTGGCGGCCACGATCACTGATAAGCACACGAGGGGCGCCGTGTCGAAGAATAAGGGCATGCAGCAGGAATACAGACACAGAGGTTGCTGAAGCAGTTGGAACAGCTGCGGTTTCCGCATAACGCGTCAGATGGTCAACACAGACGATAATCCAGCGGTTGCCGCCAGGCGTTTGTGGAAGTGGGCCTACAAGGTCAACCCCAACCTGCTCGAAAGGAGCAGTGGGTGGTTGCACAGGATGAAGCAGACCGGCAGGTATGGCCGCAGGACGCTTGTGACGCTGGCATTCTGTACAGGTGGCGACGTATTTTTCAGTCGTGCGCCGCATGTTGGGCGAGTAAAAGCGCTCTTGGGCGCGGTGTAATGTCCTAGCGTAACCAAGGTGTCCAGACATCAAATCATCGTGCATAGCGCGCAGTACGCAAGAGCGCAGACTCTCTGGTACAACCAAAAGAAACCGCGCACCAGATGCTCCGTAGTTTGCCTTGTAAAGCAGGCCGTCCCGAAGAGAAAAGCGATTAGAAGGGGCGGATGCACGAGCACCGGCGAAGAATGGGGCCAGCTTGGGATCGTTCTGTTGCTCTCGTCGAAAGGTTTCAACGTTGGGAAATTCCTCAGATACTGGCGCGAGGTAGTCGTCGAAATTGTCCGCGTCACACGCAGTCGTTGAAAGTGGTAGCCGGGAAAGGCAATCACCGTCGGTGTGACGGCGGCCGCTTTTGTAGGATATAACGAAGTCGTATTCTTGGAGTCGGAGAGACCAGTGGGCGAGTCGCCCGGATGGATCACGTAGTCCAACCAACCAACACAGAGAATGATGATCCGCGACAATCGTAAAAGGACGTCCGTAAATGTAAGGGCGAAACTTCTGCACAGCGAAGATAACCGCCAAACATTCCTGCTCGGTCACAGTATAGTTTCTTTCTGACTTGCTGAGTGTGCGACTGGCATAGGCGATGACATGTTGGGCCCCGTGATGCCTCTGCACGAGTACTGCTCCGAGGCCGATGCTGCTGGCATCCGTATGCACTTCGGTCGAAGCCGATGGGTCGAAGTGGCGAAGTATCGGGCCAGAAGTGAGCAAAAACTTAAGTTGGGAAAATGAGTCCTCGCACTCTGGCGTCCAGTTGAAAGGCACATTCTTGCGCAAAAGATAGGACAGAGGAGCAGCCAGCTCTGCAAATTTAGGCACGAACCGGCGGAAATAGGAGCATAGCCCCAAGAAACTTCGAAGGTCACGCACAGACTGGGGCGGCTTGAAATGGCTGACGGCTGCGATCTTCTCCGGGCCAGGTCTAACGCCATGTTTGTCAACTAGGTGGCCCAAAACTAGTGCTTGCCGCTCACCGAAGTGGCACTTTTTCGAATTCAACACAAGACCGGCCTTTCCTAGGCAGTTCAGGACAGTGTCAAGGCGTGTGTTATGCTCTTCAAAAGTACGGCCGAAAATTACCACATCGTCGAGGTAGCACAAGCAAATCTCCCACTTCAAGCCTCGCAGAATTGTGTCCATGAACCTCTCAAATGTAGCAGGAGCATTACAGAGGCCGAACGGCATGACGTTGAATTCGAAGAGTCCGTCGGGGGTAACAAAAGCCGTTTTCTCTTTGTGGGCTGGATCCATCGGAATTTGCCAGTAACCAGATCTTAGCTCGACTGACGAAAAATACGAAAAAAAAATAGTATACATGTCACCTCGCCGGTCGTCAACGAAGTCGGCCACGTTGACAGATGGTCGTAACGATTCCACGTGCGTTGTAGAAAAGTAGGAATTCGGAGGTGCCTCGTGCCGTGAGTCGCTGTTGTGAGATGGGGTCCAGGGACGGGCAACGTCACTGTGTCGGAGCAGCTCTTCACGGACTATTTGCCGCATGGTCGACGCAAGGTCGACAGACGAGTTGACGTCCACGCTGGCGACCGTTGTGACGTTGGGTAGTCGACCAAACTTTGGCGTTATCCGACGCATCTTGAGCGCTTCAAACCTGCGACAGTGTTGGATTACGTCAGAGATGGTGTTCAGGTTGTCCTTACTGATGAGAAAATTAAAAACGTCTTCCGCAATGCCCTTAAGTATATGCCCAACTCTGTCGTCCTCCGGCATCCTAGCGTCGACGACCCGGCACAACTTCAGTATCTCCTCTATGTAGGTCGTGCATGTTTCCCCGGGAACTTGCGCTCTCTGAAGGAGTGTCTGCTCGGCCTTCTTCTTTTTCGCTTCCGAATCACCAAAGGCCTTCCTGATTTCCTCGACGCATCCGTCCCATGTGGTCAACTTTTCCTCGTGGTTTTCAAACCACGTCAACGCTGTCTTGTCCAAGGAGAAAACGACGTTCGCAAGCCGGTCTGCAGCGTTCCAGCGGTTGTACTTGCTCACTCGTTCGTAATGGGTGAGCCATTCGTCGACATCTTCTTCCGGTTTCCCTTCAAACTTCCGCGGCTCTCGTGGCTGCTGCCAGCCGTTGGGAGGTGTCACCGAAGAGTTGCCTTGAGTCGGAGGGGCCATGTCTTCTCGGACGGGTGAGAGGCCAGCTACGCGACGGCTTCGACGTAGATCCAGTGACGCCGTTGTCTGCTGGGGTTACCCCGCACCTCCACCAAGACTGTTACGGGGATAACCAGGCGAGTAAGAGGCGAAGTGGGGTTTATTCACAGTAATGGCGGTGGTTCACCGGAGAGCGTGCAGCCAACATCGATTCCACTCGAAAGAAGCGCTTCGTTTCCTTCTTCATCCGCCGTGCAGCTGGCGGGGAGGATTTGCCCATACAGTGAAGCAGTCCTGACATTTTGTGTAACAATATGTTATTAAATTATTATCGATGAATAAAGTCATGTGGGGCAGATGAAAAGGGCATCCCGCTGATCAGTATTAAGAGTAAACTGCGCAAATTCGTCGCAGATGCCAGAACGGTAGCACAGAAGGAATTGTGGTGTCAAAGGGAAGGGCTTGAAGGCGAAAATTTAAACCGGGCAATGACCGCATCGTAAGATCTTTATGTGCACTCACTTCATAAGTAAAAATTTGAAGTTGTGTCGTGAACTCGTCGGGGCTGTACAATTATTGATTTCCGTGTCGGCATTCGTGTGTAGCTAAAGCGAACACCTCTACTTAGTAATGGCAAGTTCAGTTTTGAAGGACGGCAATGTTGTAAGCATGAAGCTCCGAAGCGTGAAAATTCGTTTATTTCACTTCTACATTATCCCCATGATCAAACACTTTGAGGAACACTTCGTCTTCTTCTGGACTGGCCGTCATCATCGTTGGTTCCTGGACCGGTGTTCGGAGACGGCTGTGTCATAGAATAAACGTCCTACTTCACCAGGTACCCAAAGCCCTTACAATTCAAAAACCCTCATCTGGTGCTTCAGAGGGATCAATCGTGCTTGTGGCGTTTGATCAGGCCATCTTTAAAGCGTGGCTTGGTCGACACTGTGCGGCTCGCAATGTCTGAAAAAAAGCCCGTGTAGCCACCAAAACAACGCTGGTGAACAGCCACACTACGGGGGCAAGATGGAAATGGAAATCGGGGAAACTTTTTTTAATGTCGGGATGGTTCAACATCCGCAGCCAACCACTGCTCACGGTGTCCCGCTTCTATAACTTGTATAGACTAGAATTGTGCCGGGTCGGCCATTTTCTGACGATTGAGGAGGCACCACCTGGCAAGCATTTCTTGGGGACTGCGGGGCAAACAGACGACGTCACAGTCCCACGCTGTTGCTCCGTGCTGCGCGTGAATATCAGACGTCCAGGCGGCATCGAAAATCGCTAAGTGTCACTTATTCAGTACGTCAGCAGCGCCAAGTTGAACAGGGCTTTAAAGATAACGTTCAAAGTGTCCGAGAACTGTCAGATTTGCCCATAAATTCGGTCCCCAACCAGCTAAGGTGGCGGGCCACCCCACAAGGGCTTTGTCCTGACGGGGGTTGCCTGTGAGACTACGTTTAACTGTGCAAGCAGGACGCCCGACTTTTCTTATTTTCTTAATTGGGGGCAGGTTGCCGTCATCGCGTTTACTTGGCAATGTGCAGGAGCTACTCGTCCGGGTGTAATTACGCCATTGTTGGCTGCACCAACGATCAGCTTACGGCAAAGGGCACGTGCAACAAATGTGAAGTGCATCACGACAAAAGAAGTGTCTGCCTGGGCGGAATCAATTCGCTGCACAAATTTTCTGCACCCCTTGGGTGCCGCTGCGAATTGGTTGCCGTGCTGAATCGGAAAGACTTCGAACCAAGAAAATTTGCCAGAATACGTACGGTCGTCCGCTTCTTTCGGAAGCACTGTTCATTCACCCTATCGCACGTTTTTGTTCTCTGGAGGTATGTTCTGTTCATCTCATCAACATGAAGCCAACAAAAATCATCCTGACACCTATGCTGTAGCTCGGGTATGCGAATAAGTTGAGCCGAAAACGAAATGAAAGCGTCGTGGTGGTGGAGAACACCCGGTCGTGTCAGGAAATAGCTGTTCGTGGTTCCCACTGCCCGCTGAAACGCTAAAGTTATTCTAAGCAAGCAAACGGCTGTGAAATCTTGGGATTGCGCCAACCCACTTACTTAGCGTATATGTAGGAGGCATATCATCCCAATAGTTCCTAAGCTGTTTCATGGGAACACAGGCTAGTTGACGGATGTTGAGTGCTGCAATGTGTCGAACCAACCACGCTTTCAAGATGGCGTGCCAACAATTGATGAACACAATTATATATATCGGTCACTGAATAAGACTTCTTTACTTAATTAACTGGTCATTATTCAGTGTCATGATTTCCGATGGTTGCATCCGATCCACCTTCCTTCACAGAGACAATATTTTAGGTGCGGGGCACCTTAGCACATCACAATGTCCATCTGCGTCCGTGCGCATACAATCGCAAAAAATTACAGGCACCGGCAGGATTCGAGACTGGGTCTGGCAGACTAGACTGAGTTAGTGTCTTAGTGTTAGTGTCTTGCCCACTGGGCTACGACCGTGACTTCGTACCCGAGAGTCAAACGGCTTACTCCCTCGCCTGTGACAGTGCGGAGTACATTAGGACCTCCCGTCCGCGTCAATCCGCGCGCACACCATCAGCAAGCGATCTAGGGAACAATCAAGGTGCAACTCGCGGCTCAAATTGAAGGACGGTCGGGGCGCAAATCGGATGTCACTCGGGGCGCAATCGGATGTCATTTCGAGTCCCCGTACTTCGCACCCTCGCCATCATCCACGGAGTGTAGATGCTGCCATTTTAATAATACCCTAGACGCCCTATCGGCACCACTTTGAATTTTAACCCTATCATTAAATAGCCATGAATATATCATGATGATAAGGAGGACGCATTTGTTTCTTTTGTGAGCCAGCGCACCGACTACTAGCGACACCTGCCCGACACATCAGAAGCCAGCGCCGCAAGCGCACAAACTACGGCGACCCCTGCCTGCGACATCGAAAGCGAGCACGAAGCCGAGCCGTGTGGCCGAGCAGAGCGATGCGGCGCGCGGCCGGCGGTAGTAGCTTGAGAGGCTCCTCGAGGCGTCTTGCCTCGCTAATAAAGTTAGTTTTCTGCCTTCGAGTGCCTTGGTCGCGTCTCGGGCCCTCGCTGGCCCGCGTCGCCGCTCACAACTGGCGCAGTCGACCCCGAACCGTGCCTAGAGCATCGCCCCGTGAAGTTTCGTCGCCCAGCGCTCCCTCCGTGTGCAGGTGCTACCGCCCACTTCGCCGGAGCCATTTCGCGCTTCGCCCTGTGTTTCGCCGACTGTCGTGTTGGCGCCTGCCCGCCCGATGAAGTGACCTGCCTTCAGTGCCCAAACCGTTCGCCCTACTCGCCCTCTCGTCTCGTAACCAGTTTGCTGCCTTGTACCGCCATGCCGCTCGTGAATTGGAACGAGGCTACGCCAGAGGACCTCGCAGGCTTTACAGCAGATTATCTCCGTGAAGAGTTGGCTCGCCGAAATCTGGACGCTACCGGGCCGAAGGAAGAAGTAATAAACCGCCTTATCGCCGACATCGCTCAAAACCGCTCAGCCACGCCCACTTCCCCAGACTCCGCGGCGTCCACCCAGCGCCCTGACACAGCACCGCCTCCGCCGAGCTCCGATGCAGCACAAACTACCGAGTTGCTGACAGGTTTACTTCAGCAGCTCCTTCATGTGTCGCAACGCGCTGCAGTCCCTGTTCAAGTCACAACTCTTCCAGACCTGTCCGCATCGCTTCCTACTTACAGTGGGGACGGCGGCATTTCAGCGTCCCACTGGATTGAAGAGTTGGAGCGAACTCAAAACCTTGCTTCGTGGCAGCCTTCAACACTACTCGCCGTCGCCATGGGCAAACTTCGTGGAGCGGCCGCTGATTGGAAAGCCGTCATTGGCCGTCAATGCCCGACGTGGGAAACGTTCAGGCAAGCGTTCCTAGATCAATTCAGCGTCAAGCAGACCTTGCTGCAGAGGCAACAAGCAGTTACTTGTCGCGTGCAAGCACACGAAGAGAATCTTGTCAACTACTCTCTGGCAAAGCTGAAGCTCATCTCTGGATGCCCAGTCACTCTCTCGGACACTCAGCGCATAGAGTACACCCTTCAAGGCATTGCCGACTCGAACCTGGCCACTACTATAGCAGCACAACGCCCAGCGACCGTCGCAGCATATATGGACATTGTCACTCAGCTTGATCAAACACTGAGCCATTCGGCCATTCCATTTTCACGCCCAGGGTATCTAAACGCCACGCCACCCACTCCAAGCCTACAGTCGCCTTCCCGCAACTCAGCGTACATGAATCCTCAGGCTGTGTCAGACAGAACGAGCCGGCCATAGCGAATTTCAGCCCTGCCACCAGACCAACAAGAGTTCCGATACCACACCATCTCCGCTAAACATGGTGCTCCTGCCTACCGTCCTGGACAGAACTTGGCCGAAGCTGTGTGCTTCCAATGCCGCCAAAAAGGACATCTCGCATCCAAGTATCCACCTAGAGCTACCGCTCCAACGTCTAGTACACATTCTTCCCCAGCTCTCCACAGTACCCCTTCGGAAACCCTCGATGGATCACTGGTCCAGTGTGCCCTTGTTACCACCACAATTGCTGGGATTGGTCAAGTGGATGCATTTCCCGACAGTGGATCGAAAGTGACGCTTGTTTCCCGCTGCCTGGTCAGCTCTGCCCCTCTTGCCCTGGACTAGACCCCCTCTAGTCGTCGTCGGTGGAGAAACAGTAGCTCCAGCTGGTGCCGTATGCTTGAAGGTTTCTGTCGGACCTATCACCGCCTTGGTTGAAGCAGCCGCACTCCATAATAATGCTGTGCCACTTATATTAGGTGAAGTCTGGTTTTCTGCAAGCCATGCACAATTGGTGTTTCAGCCACCCATGCCAACTGAAATTCGCCACACACCTACAGGAACGATTGTTCGGTGCCATGAACGACTGTTGCCCAGGATGTCGAACGCTGTTATGATCCAGGGGTCCTTGTTCAATCACCATATGCCTGGACACCACAGCTCAGCAGGACTCCAGTGTTTGCCACTCCCAGGACCAGATGAGCCGCCGTGGTTAGCACTATCTTGCCAAGAGGATGCTCCCAACAACTACAGCCCCTCTCCTGAATGCAAGCAAGCTGCTTCTCCAACAGTTGAGGTTTGCATTGACCCATCCTTGCCCGCTGCTCAACTCGGTGGCCACTTGCCAGTAGCTCAACAACAGGAAATTACGAGCATTCTTTTAAAACACGCTGAAGTGTTCGCTCATAGAGAGGATGACTTGGGTTTGTACGAGGGTGTTGAACACTCAATTCACCTTCTCCCGGACGCTGTGCCATACAGTCGATCCCCCTACCGCTACTCGGCTGCAGACCGTCGTTTTCTCGAGACCCAAACAAGCACACTCCTTCGGCAAGGCATCATTCTTCCAGTCTTCGGACCTTGGGCATTCCCCGCAGTGGTTGTCAGCAGAGGTAGTAAGAAGCGCTTTTGTGTCAACTATGTGCCCCTAAATAAGATGACCGTGAGCGTCGTGCAGCCACTTCCTCATGCCGATGACATCATGGATGACATTGCCGGTTCACAGTACTTTGCCTGTCTGGACCTAAAGTTTGCGTACTGGCAGGTTCGTGTTCGTGAAGAAGACCAAGCAAAAACCGCTTTTGTTACCCACCAGGGAACCTTCATGTGGACCCGCATGCCATTCGGGCTGAAGAATGCGCCTGCCACGTTCCAGCATGCCATGCAGTCAATCTTTGCCAACTTACAGCCACATTGTTCAAAATGTGGTGTGTGAGTCTACTTGGATGATGTTCTGGTCTTTGCACCAACTTTTAATGAGTTTGCGAGACTACTTGATGAAGTCCTTCGTCTACTCCACACCAGTGGATTCAAGGTTTCACTTGATAAATGCAAGTTTGGTTTGGAGTCCATCAAGTTTCTGGGATTCATTCTGAGCAGTAACGGCAAGCAACCTGACCCTGCTAAAGTCGACGCCATCCTGAAAATCCCGCAGCCTGCAAACAGCAAAGCAGTCTTGTCATGGCTCCAGACTGCCAGCTTCTATCGCCGTTTTGTGAAGAATTTCTCCAGGATCACAGCCCCCTTGCAGAGTCTCATTCGGTCTGAAGAGTTCGCCTGGACCAGTGACTGCGATGAAGCTTTTCAACGAATACGCACAGCACTAACAACAGCACCTGTACTCGGCCATTTCGATCCAGACACCCAAACCACTGTCACAACTGATGCCTCTGGAACAGCAATTGGTGCTGTGCTTTCCCAGAAGCAGCGTGGCAAAGAAACTGTCATTGAATATGCGAGTCGTGCACTGACTGCTGAGGAGAAAAAGTTGCACAGTAACGTGTGGGAGTGTATTGGTGTTCACTGGGCAGTCACTATTAAGTTCCGCCACTATTTACTTGGCAAGAAATTTTGCCTGTTAACCGACAACTGGACTGTTGCGTGCTTGGCAGCCAACATCAGGCCTTCACGTCGTTTTACCACCATGTTGATGGATCTTACAGAGTTCGACTTCACGGTACAGCACCATCCTGGTTGCCAAAACGTGGTTGCTGACATGCTGTCGCGACTATCTGCAGCAGTTTTCCACCAGCCACAGTCTCTAGCAGCTATGCAAGCAGAAGACGAAGAGTGCCAGGATCTTCGTCGCTCCCCGTCATCTTCAGAATCTCCAGAGCATGACATTTCCGTAATTGATGACATCTTGTACCATAGCGATGGGACCACAGGTGCGCAAACCATCATAGTGCCAGCAAAGATGCGCGAAGCTGTGTTGGAAGTTGTTCATGATGGTGGAGGCCACATGGATGTAACCCGTACTCTGGCCAAAGTGAGAGAACGCTACTGGTGGCCAAACGTTGCACCCTCAGTGACTCGCTATGTCACAGCCTGTCAGATCTGCCAGAGCACCAACCGCCCAGTGTCTAAAAGTGTCGGCAAAATGGGCCTCATGCCAGTGTCCGACACCCCTTTTGCCTTAATTGCCATTGATCACATCACCATGCCGGCTGCTGCAGAACGAAGTACATTCCAAATGTTTGATGATTCTGGGGTTTAACGCGCCGACGCAACGCAGGCGATGAGGCGCGCCGTAGTGGAGGGCTCCTGATTAATTTCGACCACCTGGGGATCTTTATCGTGCGCCGAAATCTCGAACACACGGGCGTTTTTGCTTTTCGCCTCCATCAGAAAAGCGGCCGCCGCGGCCGGGAATCGAACCCGCGACCTCGTGCTCAGCAGCGCAACGCCTTAGCCACTGAGCCACCGCGGTGGGTACATTCTAAATGTAATTGACTTCGCCACACGCTTCATCATCCCAGCAGCTGTGACTTCAACAGCAGCCAAAGAGGTGATAGCACATTTGCAGTCAGTGTTCTTTAGGTTTGGTTGCCCTGATGACTGCATGTGTGATCATGGCGCAGCCTTTGAATCTCACCAGTTCAAGCACTTCATGCGCATGCATGGCGCAGAGATCCACTACTCGGTTGCATACCGTGAAGCCAGCAATGGCCTAGTAGAGAGAAGCAACGGGACTTTAATCTCAGTTCTTCGGAAGCTGTGTCCAAGTGACCCTACCTCTCGGGACAACAAGCTCGAAGAAGCTGCTTTCGCCATTAACACAATCTACAGTGCCAGCAGCTGTTTCTCTCCATTTGAACTTCTTTACGGATACGTTCCCAAGCTTCCATATCAACGTCACCGTCCCGCCACAGCAAGGACACTGCAAGACCGCCTCCTAACATTGTCCCAGAACCGGGCTACTGCAGCAGGCAATACTGAGGAAGCCCAAGAGAAACGAAAGGAAGCGTATGATCAATCCCATAGGGACCACTCCTTTCACGTCGGCCAGTTCGTTTGGGTGCGCCGCCAAGAGCCTGTAACAGATGGTACTGGAAAGTTGGCACCCAAATTCAAGGGAGTATATCAAATCACTGACCAGAAAACGCCTGTTACGTTTGTCGTTAGCCGCATATCTGGTCAAGGGCCTCGTGATCGGATCCAAGACAGGGTAGTCCACGTGTCTCAACTCAAGCACTATGTGCCACCTTATATCGAGCCCTACACCCTAAAGAGCCAAAATTTGTCTCTGTGTGAATGTTCCAGCTCTCGCAGTGTTAGTAAGGAGCCATCTCAACCGCCAGCCTCTCCTGGACCTGCAATCCTGCCTCCGGCGGTACCCTAATCTCGACCCCAGCGCCAAAGGCGCCTACGCGAGCGCTTGAAGGACTATTCCCTCTCGCAATGAAGGCAGCAAGCAGGGCCACTTCCGTGACCAAAGGGACTTGGTCCAACAGAGAGGAGCCGGATGTGAGCCAGCGCACCGACTACTAGCGACACCTGCCCGACACATCAGAAGCCAGCGCCGCAAGCGCACAGACTACGGCGACCCCTGCCTGCGACATCGAAAGCGAGCACGAAGCCGAGCAGAGCGAGTGTGCGGCGCGCGGCCAGCGGTAGTAGCTTCAGAGGCTCCTCGAGGCGTCTTGCCTCGCTAATAAAGTTAGTTTTCTGCCTTCGAGTGCCTTGGTCGCGTCTCGGGCCCTCGCTGGCCCGCGTCGCCCCTCACACTTTATTCCACGCGATTCCCCTCATCGAGACCTTTACCTTGATACCCAACAAGCCCTACTGGTGTCACTCTAAATTTTCACTCAATCTATGACTCACCACGACTATCTCATAACTATAACCAGTACGCATTTTTATATTTATCCCACGTGATTCCCTCAATGTGACATTTAGTTGATACCCCACACACCTTAGCAGGATCATTTGGAATTTTAATCAAATCTGACTAACCATGACCCTCGTGACTGTAAGCAGGACGCATTATTTATATGCCCCACGTGATTCCCCTAATTGAAACCTTCAATTCGATACCCCATTTGCTTAAGCGGCCTTGAATTTTAACTCAATCTATGACTCGCCATGACTATCATGATTAGAACCACGAAGCCTCTTTTTATTTGTCCCACGTGATTCCCCTCATTAACATCGCAAATTTGATACCCTACACGCCCGAGCGGGGTCACTTCGAATTTTAACCATGACTATGTCATGGCTATAACCAGGAAGCATTTTTGTATTTGTCCTACGTGATTCCCCTAATTGAGACTATTAATTTGATACCCAACATATCCCAGTGGCATCAATTTGAATGTTAACCCAAACAGGTACTAATAATGACGATGTCATGATATAGCCATACCGCATTTTTGTCCCATGTGATTTCCCTCAGCGCAACCAGCACACCCTAGTGGCATCATATTGAATTTTACCCCGTTTATGACCTATTATGACTACCGTATTTACTCGCGTAATGAACCCACTCGCATAATGAACCCTCCCCCAACTTGTCTCCTTGAGAATTTACTTTTTTGTCACTTTGAAGTAAAATGCAGCGGGAATATGTTTTTATCAAAGCATGGTTGCTGATCCCTTAGGCCCTTTGACCATCATAGTAACTTGATACCACGCTACAGTACGCGCAGCAATGCTGAAAACGCATTCCAACGAAAAGAAATCTCAACAGTAGCAAGAGACGTGAGCGCGAATGCCGTGGCTCAGAATTTAAAAATTGCGCGCTTGCGCAGCGCACCTTCTGAACGCAAAACGAACCTTTTTGCGTCGTAAAAACGTTCTTGCGTGCGAACAAAGCACAAAACGTACTCCGCACTCCTTCCCTGCTCTTTGTTGCTATGGTTGTTTCTGGCGGCGTGCGAACAAAGCACTAAACGTACTTCGCACTCCTTTGCTCTTGAGGTTCCACGATTTTGCCTTTGCGCTCGTGGTTTTGTTGTTCAGCTGTGCTCCGACCTTTTTTTGTGCTCCCAGTACGATGGGCCATCGTACGATGGGCCACAGTATATGAGCTACACAGCCGGATTTAAACTGAAGGTGGTGGAGGGTGCGTTGATGCACATGGAAACCGCGCGGCTGGGCAGCACTTCGTGTACGCTACGGGCGAAAACGGGGTTTTTGGGTGGGCAACAGGGATCGCTCTGTGTTTCGTGGGTCGAAAGAAGGGAAGTTTCCCGGTGTCGGAAAAGAAGTTTTGGTGTGCCTTGATAGCACGCACGACGGTGCGCTGTGGGCAGACAACAAATATGAGGCGGCAAGCGACTTTACTAAGGAGGATAGCTCCATGGCGAGTAGGGACCCACTACAGTAGCATGTTGCGAATAAAAAAGAAATTTGATTACATGATTACCTACGTGTTTTTACGAAAATTTATTTTTGTTATTTTTATTTAATACATACTGCGGACCACACTTCGGTCCAAGCAGGAGGGCATGGTTCAATGCAAAGAGCAGTACAATAAAACATACACAAAAAAAAAACAATGCACAGTTATACCCAGTATTGGAAGTACTTCATTCGGTTACCTGGTTCCAGTCTGAAATTGTGCGTGGAAAAAACGAAAATTTCAACGTGTCCGTTCTCGCGAAGTACGGAGTTAGTGCATTTGGTTGGTGATGTCTTGTCGGTCTTGCGTTTAAGGGAAAAGAAAAAGGGTTGGATGAAGGGCAAGTTTGCGATTATATAAAAGAAACAGAAAATTCAGGCGGGACTTCTTTCTACGATCCTGAAGGGAAGGAATATTATTAGCTTGCGTTAGGTCTGAGGGGGAGTCCGTTCGCAAAAACCTAGAATAAAGAAACCGAATGGCCTTCCGCTGAATCCTTTTAAGTTTCTTAATGTTTTGTTTAGTATGGGGGTCCCACGCGATTCGCATATTCCAGCTTCGGCCTAATGAAGGAAAAATAACTAAGAAGCTTAACGTTTGCAGGGGAATTTCGGAGCTTCGGAGCACCCAGTTGCGTACCACTCACGCAAGCTGCTCAAGCATGAAGTCAATTATGCCATCACAGAGCTTGAATGCTTAGCAATTATTGATGCTATTTACAAATGGCATTGCTAGCTACATGGAAAACCTTTTACGGTGGTTACCGACCACGCTGCGCTGCAGTGGCTTAAAAACATCAAAACTCCTCGAGGCCACCTGCTTCTATGGTCCTCGAAGCTCTCCACGTACAATGTCAATATCAAGCACTGACAACATCAAAGCTGATGCATTACCGCAAAAACCGCTTATTCAGCTTCTATCAGCTGAGCAACTGCAAGGGCATCCCAACGACAAACCGTCTTGCAAGCACATCATTGAGAACGGAATGGCCATAGCTCCATAGCGCAGAGGGATTCGAAAAGTATACGTTCCTACTGCTCTGCGACCTTTTCTTCTTCAGAAGGCTCATGACGCTTTTGGTCACGTCGGGGTCCAGAAGACATTGCGACTTCTGTCTCCACAATATTATTGGCCTGTCATCATCACCGATGTTTCAAAATACATTCCTCACTATCATAACAACTGGGATTAGCGCTTTAAAGAACAGGACACACGTAAGAGAAAACGTACAGGACTGGCGCTACTTCAACTGATTTATTCACAAGCTACATCTTCGCATTTATACAATGACAGACTCGATCATGCGCAGCGTGAACCATTTAAAGGACAACTCCCAACCAATCATCGCAACAAATACATAGATAACCGCAGCCGTAAACACTAAGTCATACAAGATAAAAATTCCAACTCAGAGGAAAAAAGGGCAACGGAAGTGTCACTGACACAATCAGTACCAAATTTCTTGATGTAAAAAGCCTCCAAAATTTCGCGCGCGTTTGCATCGTGGCTTCTGCCCAAAATCTTAATCTCACTTAGAAGCCACGATGCAAACGCGCGTGAAATATTGGAGGCTTTTTACATCAAGAAATATGGTACTGATTGTGTCAGTGACACTTCCGTTGCCCTTTTTTCCTCCGAGTTGGAATTTTTATCTTGTATGACTTAGTGTTTACGGCTGCGGTTATCTATGTATTTGCTGCGATGATTGGTTGGGAGTTGTCCTTTAAATGGTTCACGCTGCGCATGATCGAGTCTGTCATTGTATAAATGCGAAGATGTAGCTTGTGAATGAAGTAGCGCCAGTCCTGTCCGTTTTCTCTTACGTGTGTCCTGTTCTTTAAAGCGCTAATCTAATCCCAGTTGTTATTATACAGGGGTGAGACAGCTGCGCATATTGCGCACATTTGATACGAATTTGTTTCCTGCGCCAGGCTGCTCCGAAAGCTTGAAAATGGCAAAAATTGCACCAAGCTGCTCCAAAACAGTCTGAGCCAAGGATTTTAACACTGCCGTCAGTTTCACTGGGGGAAAATGCTCACTGACGGCATAATTTTCCAGCACCCCCTTGGTGATGGTGTTCGTGAAGGTTTAATGATTGATCATACAATTAAAAACCTGCATAAAATTGTCCCCGAGATAGAGTTCTTATAGTTCTTTCGAAAGTCATAATGTCGGGTTGCACATGTTATAATCTGTGCGTTTTTTGAAGTTTTCCCATCGAACACCATTGCAAAGTCCTGTAGAAAAAATACCTATGTGTACTAAGGCGTCAAACTACTTGTGCAAGCTAATGAAAAAACGGCAATTTTTGGAGCGCCGTATCTCCGGAACGACATTACTGGGCGCCGCCATTTTGTGGTGGTGAAAATCGGAAAACATGGCCACCGGGCGAAGAAGCTGCTTGTGGTTCAAGCAGAGTGCTTTTCGCCGATTTCTATTATTGGTTTTGGTTGTGGGAGTGGCTGGGTTTACATTTAGTCGTTTGATCTGTTGCGGGAAGTTGCGTGGTGCCCACGAATTCGCCGTGTTTCGGCCTTGAGTGTACGGGGCGCAGTGCGCACTTGAATTGAAATTTCGGACTCATTGCGGTGTTATAAAATGCCGAGTTATTCCTGCCTTTGACAGCGAGCTTGCGAGCGGCGGGAATGGGATGATCGACACTGCATAAGTGGCGGGGCAGGCTACATTATTCAGATGATAATAAAACTGCCTTAACGATTGCTTAGTTTTTCCATTCGATATTTTCAACAGAACTCTACGCTATCTATGCATAGAGCCTAAGAATTAATAAAACTGGTTTGTAAAAAGGTAGTGCAGTTCGTACCTTGTGATACTCTGGCAGGAAAAACTTTATTGAAGGGCCGTTTCAGTGTTACGTACGTTCAAAACCTGTTAAAATGCATTTTTCTCTGTTGAGTAGCCAAAAATCTGATTGTTTAAGCTCCTAAGGTGACATCATAAATGTCGTTCTTCTGCTCCAAATTAAAGTTGTGCTGCTCCAAAATTGAGATTTCGCTGGTCCGAAAACTGCTCCCAAATCTCATTCAGCTGTCTCACCCCTGTCAGATCATGAACCAACTAGCCCAGCAGCAAGTTTTATTAAACATTCCTCACTGTAACACTTGCCAGTGCTGCAAGACGAAGACCAAGCGTTTCGGTTCCTTGGGGTCTACCACCAGCGGAGCAACCATTCGATCTTCTTGCCATAGACGTTATCGGAGGTTTTGCGAACTACGGTTCTCCAAAAAGATTCATCCACTTGGTCGTTGATCATGCCACTCGTTATGTGTGGGCTTTTGCGCACCGAAATGAGACCTGCGATGCGTACATTTCCTGCCTGAAGAGTATCTTGATTGCTTTAAAGCCTCGGAGTTCCTCTCGGATTGTGGCACAGGATTCACTGCAGGCAAATTCAAGCAGTTCCTCGAGCACAACAACATTCACCAGCTTTTCACAAGTGCACAACGCCCGCAGTGTAATGGCCTGAACGAGCGCCGTAATCAGTCCATAGTTACTCGCCTCCGCTGCAAAATCAACGATGAACCGCGAAAGCCATGGGCACGCCTCCTTCCTGACGTTGTCGATGAGTACAGCAAGACAGCTCATGACGTCACCGGCTACCCACCATGTTTTCTCATGTATGACACGCCATCATACCCCGCATCCTCTCCAACACTGCCGAAACCCTGCAAGAAGCTCGCGCAAACGCAGTGGTAGGCCACTGAAATAGACAAGGATTTGGAAAGACAGAAAGAAAGTGGAGAAAATGCCATTTTTCGATAGCATCAATTTCTCCACTTTCTTTCTGTCTTTACAAATTCTTTATTTGTTTCAGTGACCTACCACATTCTCCCCTTTGCTTTCCGATGTTTTCTTGTATATCTGTATACAGGGTGTCCCAGCTATCATGCACCAAGATTTAAAAAAAGAGCAATGGCGTTACTTCAAGAAAACCTAGTGCGTAATGTTTGCAGTACTGTGGAGAAGCGGACAGTAATTTTTTCGTTGATGATATTTAACTAAATAATTGTAATTAATTATCTAACTCGAGCATTACTGTCCTAATCACTGAAGTGTCAATGAGGCATTTGTAGGCACGAGGGGCATCTAACTTCGGTATTTTCAGCGACGAACTACTTGTGTACTCATTTATTCTGAGTAAAAAAGAAAACCCGCCAAATATGAAAAATACTACGTGACGGTGCTTCCCTGCGCATTGTAAAGCACTGTCCCCAAATAAGCTGATTGAAAGCAACTGCTTCGCCTGTCACCCGCCCGAAGAGACAGCGCATCACCTTGACAATGACATGCATGGAAGGATCAGCAACAGCAAGGTTCGCGGGGCGCGTGAGCAGATAAGGCACAAACTCGGTCGTGATTTCTTCTTTCTTTCTTTTGTTTATTTCATTCTGGCTAACTCAGAGGCAGCCTGTTTGAGGGCATTGCTTTACGATGCGCGCTAATGATCGGAGGCACCGTCACGTGATATTTTTCATATTTCGCGGGTTTTCTATATCAGTCAGAATAAATGAGTACGAAATTGGTTCGTCGCTGAAAATACTACAGTTAGATGCCCCTCGTGGGTACCTACAAGTGCCTCATTGACACTTTAATGATTAGGACAGTACTTCTCGAGTTAGATAATTAATTACAATGAATTAGTCAAGTCTCATTAACGAAAAAAAATTCTGCCCGCTTCTTCACAGTACTGCAAACATTATCCACTAGGTTTTCTTCGAGTTACGCCATTACTCTTTTTTTGAATCTTGGTGCATGATTGCTGGGACACCCTGTATAACCCCCCGGCTGACTTCCCTGTGACCTACTTCGCGGTTCAAACGATACAACCTTCTTTCCCCCTCAATATCTCCCCCGACATACTCCCAAACCAATCCGCTTTCTCAATTCCCCTTCCTTTCCTTCTCTCCTCTCACCTGGGTACCTACCCCTATATAAAGCGTGCCAGCCAGGCGAGAGGTTGCCCTGACGAAGGCAAATCTCTTTCCTGAAACGTTGGCCACAATCGTGCTTCTACCTTGTTCGAAGTTTTCTTCTCTTGTGTTCTCTACCATCTTCAAAGTTCTACAGCTCCCTGGATTTCGTGTACGAAGATGACGGAACAAGGTAAGCCCCCTCTCCTCTCCCTGGCTCACGTAGCTCTGATCGGTGATAGCCACTTTAAGTACATTCAGGACCACTTCCCTTCCGCACAACATTCACCATACGTCAGCTTTCATAGCGGCGCCTCAACCCATGACATCAGAAAACTCATTGACGCCGCCCCACGCAACATCACCCACTTCATTCTTCACTTTGGCACTAACGACTTAAAGAACAACACCGCTCAAACCACCATTGTGGCCATGAAAACTCTTGTTCACGTCGTTGAGACAAACAGCCCCAAAGCAAAGATAACCTCGAAAACAAACACCCAGACACATAGACTTCTAGCTCACTCACAAAGGTCAGCTAAGCTTAACGACTTCCTCGTGTACCTTGGACACAAGAAAGGAAACGTTGACATCATCCACCACGCAAGAATTCACCACGACCCCCTAATACACCTGGCCGAGGACGGACTACAGCCTAACTTTCGAGGCGTCCGACTGATTTCCGGAAACATCAAGCACAGGCTGAGGAACTCGTTTAAGGTGACGCTCCCAACTTCACGCATCAGCCTCCCGTCTCCAGCCAGCACAGAACAACAGAACCAACCCAACACCCCAACAGTAGCGAAATGTCATGTCCACCTAAGAGCAGCACATGTGATGCCAGCCCACAAACCGTGGACGGGGCCGCAACACCAGCTGTACAGCACGCAAGTGAACAACAACCCGACCCACAAAAGACATCATGTTCATGGTTAGCGCAGACCCCAACATGCAGTATAACGCAAACAAGCACCCAAACAGGCATCGATGTGGACCTCACCCCCAGCAGCCCCCCTAAAGCGGGATTCACACGACGGAGGAACCCTCTCACGGAGGCGGACGGATATGTGACGTCAACAGCACGAGACCGGATTATCCGGCCTGGCGGCGCATCCACACGTGCGGAGCTACGCGGAGTGAGTAGCAGACGACAGCGCCGAGGAACAGGTTTTATTCCCCGCCGAGGGCCACCGCCGTCGAGCGAAAACACGGGGAGGCATTTTCTTTCGCGGAGCCACCGCGTGCTATCCCCACCGAGGGGCGGAGCCTAAAACCGGTCACGTGAGCGGGTCCCGCGGGCCAAAAAGAGAGGGTTTCTCCGTCGTGTGAATCCCGCTTCAACAACTGACTCTAAGCAAAAAAAGTGTCACCCCGGAGGTCTGCTCGAAACAAACACAAATGACTACCACCGAGTAGACCGGATGCTCCAACCCCTAAATCCCGCTCTTTCCTCAAAGCTCAAAAACTAGCCGGCAAACAAACCAACTACAGATTTCATCTGAAAACGTACTCGTATCTCCAAAGCAAAAAGATCCCCAAAGGCCTCCGCCTAAAAGTTAGTTGTTCCCTTGGTGAGCTCCCTCCCGAACTAGCTGCCAGGTGGCAAGGTATTCTGAATAGTGCTTCGCTTTCCCTCCTAGAAATTCTTAGAGACCACTGTACTAGCCAACTCAGCCTCTTCAACGTCCAGATTGAAGCTCTTCCGCTAACTGAGCAGTAGAAACTAGATCTCAATATTTTCATAAATCGCAAGAAAAATGATCTTAGCGATGAGCAAGCGGTTAAGTTTCAACGTGACCAGCTTCCGTCGCGAAATACAGCTTGCACTGCAGAAAATCAGCCTCTCAATTGCCCGGACTATGGAGTATTAGGTCATGCAATGTTGCCCCTCGATACAGAGATTGCTTCAGTAGAACCTCCTCCCCCAGCCAATATTCCTATAGAAAAAAACGAGCTCCCTGGGTACCTGCCCCAGCAACGTTATTGACATTTCCAAAACATTAACGGCCGACGAAAAAAGTATCCTAGAACAACGTCTAACTTTCTGTCCCACAAATAACCGTGTGAATGAATACGAGTTACATAAAGATCTCATTGAATTTTCTCGGAGAATGAGACCAAGTGAGTTTTTTTCGGAAAAGCAGGACCAGCCTGACATTAACGAACGCACGCTCCACCCTCCTAGTACTTGGACTCCAGATAGAATTAGACTCCAGAATTAGATCTGTACTTAAAAGCAGAACCAAGAGCAATATTGGCAACAACTAAGCGATCAAACAAGTGCAAGAACATAACTCCGTCGGAAGAAGTTACCCTGAATAGCCTATCAGCCAGAACCGACATAGTCATAAAGCCAGCCGACAAAGGTGGTAGGGTAGTTGTTTTACCTATGGGAAACTACAGTGATGAAGCTTATAGGCAGCTCAATAACATTTGCCACTGCAAGCCCTTAGATAACGATCCTAGCCAGGAATACAGCCTAAAAATCCATCAGAGCTTCACAGATCTGCGTGCAGGACGCAGCATGCAGGACGCTTTTACCGCGTCCCAAAAGTCCACAAAGCCCCCTAGAATTATTGTTCACTGCCGACATTCCTGGCAGACCCATAGTTTCGAATAACAATACCCCAACCGAAGCATTATCTCTTTCTGAATCATTGCCTATCCGACATTCCGGCTCTTCTTCCTTCATTTGTTCAGGACACCCCCCACTTCCTCCTCATAATAGAAGAGATAAATAAGGGTGGGCGCCTACTCAGTGGAACCCTCCTTGTTACTCTTGACGTTGCCGCATTGTATACAAACATCCCTTTCGTCGAAGGAATCGAAGCTATTTCAAAAGCTTTATCAAAAGCTTTATCAAAAGCTTTATCAGTTATGTACACCAACATGCGCCAGAAGTGTACATAACTTTGTTAAAACTAGTTTTAACTCTCAATTATTTTGAGTTTGACTCGTCTTACTTTTTGCAAGTTTTTGGAACCAGCATGGGTATTCCATTCGCGCCGACCTATGCCAATATTTTCATGGGAAACTTGAAGCCACCCTATTAAGCTCTTTTCCGCATAAACCTCAGGTTTACCTCCACTACATAGACGACATCTTCATGATTTGGGAACACGGTCGCACGACACCAGAAACTTTTATATCTCATCTCAATTCTTCGCATCCGACTATTAAATTCTCCTGCCAGTATTCTGAAAAAGAAGTGAACTTCCTGGACACTACCGTCATTGTAGACAACGGTAAACTTAAAACCACGCTTTTTAGAAAACCAACAGACAGGCAGCAGTACCTAGACTATAAAAGCCGTCACCCGAGACACTGCAAGCAAGGGATCTTTGTAGGACAAGCAACCAGGCTTAGAAGAGTATGCAGTGATGATAGTGACTACGTAGACCACCTAGATGAACTCAAGGCCACCCTTTTGAACAGGAACCACCCCAAAAACTCGCTTGATCAGGCGTACCAACGTGCGTCTAATCTCAAAAGGGATGGCGTGCTCAACAAACAGCGACAAAACGAAAGCGCCAGGCCGGCTGCCCTAATAACTAAATTTTCAAACGCCCTCCCAAACGTAAACAATATACTGCGAAAATACTACCCCATTTTAGCCAGTAACGACCGACTTAAAAAGACTTTCCCGGAAGCACCAAGGGTTACCTACCGGAGAAACAGGAATCTGAAAGATATTTTAGTGCATGCTAAAACAGGGCCTTCAAAGCAACCATTCATAGCCAGCTGCTCCCATCGCAGATGCAAGACTTGCAGGCACCTGCAGACAGACTGCATTGTAAAAAGCACAGCTAGTAATTATGTCCACAAGATTAATTCAAGTTTTACGTGCACTTCATCCAACATTGTGTATATGTTGGAATGCTCAATGTGCCACAAACAGTATACAGGCGAAACGAGTCAACCTATGAGCCAACGTCTTAATGGTCACTGGGCAGATACTCTTAGCAAATCCTCCGTAGCTGTAGCGCAGCATTTCAACCAACCAGGCCACAATTTTGATGATCTTAAGTTGTATATGCTTCAGTCAAACTTCAGGTCTCCTAGGGACAGAAGACGGGGCCAGCTAAGGAAGGTTTTGGGAATAAACCCCCCTTGGAGGTTGGCGTCGGTTGCCTTTGTCTCTTGCCTGCCTCTCACGCCGGCGCCGTCTACACGGCGGCCACGTGCGGAGGATCGTCGGAGTATGACCCACACCACAAATTGGCGCCCAACGTGGGGCCTCGACTGCAAACGCAGTTGAGGCGCATACAGGCAAGATGGCAAGCAACGCCAACGAGTGGAGCGACCGGAGGAGGCTGGACGCACGTAGGCCTACTGTCAACATGGCGGCGGGTCGGCTCCCTCGCCGCGCCGTGCCCGCGCACACGCGCCGGCGGCAACGATGAATTGACCCTCCAAGCATCGAATGGTGCGGCGGACCCTGTCAACAAGGATGCAGCGGTTGGGAGTACGCAAATGCGTACCATAAACCCGTGACTCCAGCGCTTCGACTTGGCCGATGCGGCGTTGACAAAGAGCGAGAACGTTGAAGGTCAGTCTTTTCCTTTTGCTACGGGTGGTGTGAAGGGAGACGAAACCGTCTCCACGCTAGTGGGTGCTCGCGTCTCGTTGTCTGAAAGGTGGAGAAGGTACCGCCCGAGATACATTCAGGCAGTAAAAGCTTCGCGTGACTCGGCAGGGAGCTCTTTTTTTTTCAGGAGGCGATCGTCAGTGTTTGTAAGAGACGGACCTCAGGCGACTATCACCGCGCCTGTAAGCCTCTTGTAACGCTGTGGGCGCTGGCGTTACGGCAGCCTGTATGCTGCGATCGGAGATAGTCCGTGTGTGTGGGCGAGCGTTACTGTGGGAGTGTGTGTGTATGTGTGCGCGGCCGCCCGTAAGCCGCTCAGATTGCGGCGGGCGCTGGGTCTAGTGCAGCTGGTACTGTTGCGACCTAGGGTGTTTGAGAATGCGTGTGTGAGTGCGCGCCTGTAAGCCGCTAATATGGCGGTTGGCGCCGGCAGTTGATATTGCTGCAAGTGAGTTGTAGGAGCCATGCCTGCTTGACGCTAACGCTGCTTTGCCGAGTAACGCACCCGGGCAAAGAAAACTTGAACGGGTATTTCGAAGCCACCACCCGTGTTATGTCACACTAGCTGCATCCGAGTAGGCTGTCTTGTCATTGACAGGCGTTGGCGGAAATCCGCTGCTTCCTCCCTCAAGAATCGGAATCCCTCGCATTGAAGGGTGAGAGCGGAGCCTTCCGCACACGGACGGCAACGGGAATCACGCTAGTTGCCAGTCGCCACCGCCATGGACAGCAAGGACGGACCAGCTGAACCACCCGGCGGGGCCGGCCAGTGAAGGTGGCACCGAGCGCAGCGTGTTGAGCTGTCGCCAGTTGCTACTCCGCCCCCACCCCGGGCCAGCGCCCTGCGGGGCAACCATTCAGCCGTTCGGGAGGACCAGCCGCCGAAGCAGCCACGGAACCCAGGAGGCCGAGGGACCCGCCATTGGGGAGAACGCCTTGCACTGGGAGCAGAGGTCGCGTCAGCAAGCGACCTCCGCATTCTTCGGCTGCAGCTGCCGGCTTCTTCTGCACCTGCCAACCTGCTGTGCTTCCCAACCGTGAGAGATCCGGACCAGTGCAACGCGTGGCACGCTCATTAGGCCGAGCTTCGCGGATGCGGCATCATATGGCGAACATTGGGGGTGAACTGGCATGTGGATGACGTTCTTTGGCGTATTTCGCAACTTGAGGTTTGCGATTGACACTTGTGCTTCGCGGCGCCGTTTCAATGCGGGTGGCGTCGAGTATTTAGGGAGGAGGAGTGTGGGAATTGTGTCTGCCCGCGATCCCGACTCGGTGCGCCGCAGCGCTCAGAAGGCCGCGCGGGATTGCGCAACAAGACGGCAAGAACGTGGCCTCCACGATTTGCTGCCGGCGGCGCGCCGTTGCTCCGGCCGTCCCATTCATTCCTCCATGGTCCCGTTCGGCGCGGAAGCAAGGGGAGCGGTGTAATTTCGCTAACTCCGACACACGCCGCGAGGCGGCGCCGTTAGCCTAAGCAGCGGCATGGAGGTGACAGCGCGGAAGACGAAAACGATAAGTTCTTGGTTTTTTTGTTGTTGTAATATGTATTTATTAATCCTATATACACTCCGTGCCTTGACCTTTGTCATCGCCGGAGGGGGAGATGGGGGAAGGGAGTTGGAGGAAGGGGGGGGGGGGGGTGAGTGTCCCGACTAAATGTGGTCATGTGGTCCTGTACGGCGGCTTCTCGAACATATACGAGAAGAGAGTCGAGGACCATCTTCCTGTGTTCTGTAGACCCTTCGGGATGGGTCAACTCCCGCAGCGTTTGTGGCCTGACTTGAGGAGGAATGAGCGCATGTGCGCGGTTTCTCTGGTCCTTCAAGGGAGGGCATCTCCATAGAAGATGGTCAAGGTCAGCGACTTGTGGGCTGTCAGGTGATTCGCAAAGTTTGCAGGTAGACGAAAGCGTGCCATGATGTGCGGCGTTACGGCAGTGTTCGTCCGAATGCGTCGGAGTGTGACCGTTGCCCAGCGGTTGTAGCCGGATGGGATAGGGTCATCCTCTTCGGGTAGACGAAGTCGAAGCGCTGCACGCCGCTCAGCACGTGCTTTGGCGATGGCTTCCTCGTAGTCATACCCTTCCTCTTCCGACTCGTCGGGCAGCAGCTCCAAAGATGGAGGTGTCGACGCTTGGAGAGCGGGGAGTACGTTCGTCGGTCGCGAAGGAGGTTTCTGGCAATTATCGGGTTGGAAAGCATCTCCCGTGCTGCCTTGTGTGCCTCCTCGTTTCCCGGTATCCCGTTATGGCCAGGGACCCAGCGAATTGTAAGTATGCGGCCGAGTTGACGAAGGTCTCTTGCGACCGCACGAATTCTTGCGACCGTCCGACTGCGCGTGTTATTTTTTCCGCATTCTCTCACGGCTTCCTTGGAGTCCGTGTAGAGAAGGAAAGTGGTTGGTGCCTCAGTCGGGCTTGTGGCGGCAATTCTGTGCGCTTCTTCCGTCGCTAGTAGTAAGGCCCTCAGTTCCGCTTCCTTCACAGATGGGGTACCACGGAGAGCCTTGGCTCCTTTAGTTTTGGTCTTGTCGCAGTACCACGCTATGGCGACCTGATCATCTTGAAGAGCTGCGTCAGTGTAAATCCTGTGCACCCCTTCGTCGTCGTCGGTACGCTGGAGCTCTTTCAGGTGTGTCGTTGCTGCTCGTTGGCGACGTGTCGGATGTGCTGCGCTTGTGTTTTTGGGCATGGGCCGGTGATCAACGATGGCTATTTGTTTCCATGGTTCAGGTGGTTGGTAGATCGGAGGTTTCTTGTCCAGCGAGTGACCAAGTTGACGAAGAATGGCCCTGCCGGCTTGAGTGCTTTCGAGGCGTAGTAGTTGTGAAGCTCCTAAGCTTTCAGCTCTGTCTTCAATGGTGTTCATTCCTGAGTGAAGGTGCAGGTTATAAACCATTGCGAAGCGAGGAAGACCAGAGACAACCCGCATGGCTTCGCGGTTAAGGTATTCTACAGACTCTCGTTGTTTTTTTGTGAGTCTATAGAAGTTATACCCGTACGTCGCTTTTGGAACCAGCAGGCCGTTTACCAAAATGCGAAGAACGCGTTCATCGGCGCCCCACTTCTTTGAAGTAATCCGACGGATCAGGGAAAGGGTGCTTCTCCACGTAGCGGTCAATTTCTTGAGCCACGTGGTGGCGCCCCCATCCTCGTCTATGTCAAGACCGAGAATGCGAACACTAGGTCGTTCTTGGATTGGTACTCCATTCATGGTGAGCTTAAACTGGCTCTTTATGTTTTGTTTGTGTAGCCGTTTGTTTGCCACTACTACAAAAACAGTCTTCTCGGGAGATGGAGCGAGTCCTACCTCTGTTAAGAAAGAAGAGATTGTGTTCAGACCTTGCTGCATTGCTTGTTCTTGTTCGCCGTACCTTTGTCCAAAGCGTGATGTCATCTGCATAGATCGTGAAACGCAAGCCTTCAATCTCATCCAGGAGTGGGGGAAGGTCAGCCATGACGATATTAAATAGCGTTGGCGATAAGACTGAACCTTGAGGTACTCCGATGCAGTTTGCTGTTTTGGGGCCGAGTGTGTCACCAACCCGTACTCGATAGTGGCGGTCTCGCAGGAAATCTTGTACAAAGGCGAGTGTCTTTCCGCCCAGTCCTCGGTTGCGTGCGCCTTGGATAACTGCCTCATGAAGTACCGAGTCGAATGCTTTTTTTACGTCGATGGCTACCACTAGACGGGGATCACATGATGAGGTGTTAGCTATAACATCCTCTGAGAGCAATTTTAAGCTGTCTAGAGTAGAAAGGTGCCCCCGGAACCCCGTTTGACGTGGGTGAAGTTGGCCTGTTGTTTCTAAATGCCACTGAATTCTTGCGAGAACCATCCTCTCCATAAGTTTCATAACATTAGAAATCAAAGAAATGGGTCTCAGATTCTCTATTTGCGTGAGAGGCTTGCCAGGCTTTGGAATGGGTACAACCCACGATTCCTTCCACTCATTAGGCAGCACAGAAGATTCCCAGATAGCATTGAGCCAGTCAAGGAGTTGCTCCTTGTGCGCCTCAGGCAAGTTGCGAAGGGCCGCGTAAGTGATCCCATCTGGACCAGGTGCGCTCGTTATTTTGGTTTCCTGAAGAGCTGATAGAAGTTCGGTCATTGTAAACGGGTCATTTAGACTGGTGTTCATTTCGGGAGGCGCCGTGCGTGGGAGAAACGGCGCTCTTGGATTCGCCCCAAGCGGGGGTTGTGGGAAGAAAAGTTGGCCTGCCTGGATTGCAAGATCGGTCTCTGTGATGCCCAGTCGAAGAGCTATGTTCTGGTCCGCCGTTTTGTTCTTTCGTTTGTCCTGCATACCAAGAAATGTTGTCCAGACTTTGCTGAGCCCGGTCTGCGCATTGAAGGCGGCGCAGTGCCGATGCCAGTTATCCCGGGAGAGCTGCAAGGAGTACTGGCGTGCCTTCGCAGTTGCTTGGTTAAGGCGCGATCGAAGCAGAGGTGTCCTCCCTCCTTTGCGAAATTGCTGGAACGCTTGCAGACGGCTAGCCCATAGATTTAGCAAATGTAGGTCGGGGGTGGGTGCACCGTCTTTGACTAAAACCGATGTTGTGGCTTCCCGCAGAGCGGTACCAATGCGTGTGTAGATAGGATCTGCAGGATCGGTTTCATTTAGGATGGTACGAAATGTATCCCATTTTACGAAAGTGGTCTGTCGTTTCTCTGGTATCGCTTGCAATGCTTGAAGTGTTATCCATATCGGCAGATGGTCACTTCCGAGTGTGTCTGGTCTGGTCTGCCAAATGCCTCGAAGGTTGGGAGAAGCCCAAGTAAGGTCCGGTGTCGTGTCTCGCTGCGACGCAAACGCTGCTATGCGCGTAGGAACTTCAGGGACGTTGAGGAGTTCTAAGCGTGTATGCCGCATAGCAACAAGCAGCTGGGTTCCTCTGCTGTTGTTTCGGGGATATCCCCAATTGGTGTGCCAAGCGTTAAAGTCCCCACCAATAAGTACTGAGTGACCTTGTAGGGTCTGCATGAGGGAGTTGACCCATGTTGCGTCTTGTTTGCTGCGCCCCATGGGTCTCCAGTATACAGAAACAAATGTAACCGTCTGCCCCCGGAGCTGGGTCCTCACCGCTACGACTTCCCGATTCGGGTCACACAGATGGATGGTGTCCAGCTAAGTTTGCGGCACGGACTTGGCGACAAGAACGGCAGCTTGACCGTTGCAGACATCTGGCTGCGATGTGTCACCGTTGTTTCGCCCTCTGTGACTTTGTCGAATAACAGGGGTGGTATACACATTGAATCCCCTCAGATTAATATTAGGAGTGTTTGTTTCCTGTAGAAGCAGGATTGTTGGCCTCTCGTTTCTTGCGAAGCGTTGGTTTAGCTCAGCGGATCGTGTGGTCAGCCCGCGGCAGTTCCACTGCATCACTGTCACAGGGTGACCCGATCCGTGGCGCTTACTTGTCGGACGCAGCATTACGGTGCACAGTACTGGCGCCTTCGAGGACCTCAGTGGTCATGGTTTGGCTTGCGAAAGCAGCCTGAGAATCGAGACACATGCCCGCGACAAGGTGGGATTGGCCTGATAGGGCTTCGCGGAGGAGTTGAGGCAAAAGTTCCACAAGGGCCTTCTGTATTCCTTCCGCAATAATGGTTTTAATGGTGGTTTGTATCTCGAAAGAGATTATGGCTCTAACTTCTTTCAGTATTGATTGGCGTAAGAGCGATTGTTGGTGAGTGAAGTCCACCCGCAGCTGTTGAATCTCACGGCGAGGTTCGGCCTGTGAGATCTGTGCCACCGGTGGAGGCGCCGAAGAAATTGAAGTTGAACGTGATCCTTGCGGTGACGATTGCGTTCCTTGGGCCTGACGTATGCCCTTTGCGTTGCTACGGTCATTTACCAACTGTGGCGCCGAAGTAAGCGCAGGATCCTGAGCGGTAACGCCGGACGGTGGGGGGGCCGCTGGTGCTTCTGGCGGTGACACTGACGCCGAAGGGTTTGGTGGTAATGGCGGATAGTGAACCGATGAGTCTCGTGGTGGCGGTTCATGGCGCCCCTTCCAGCGTGAAGTGACGTTCGATGGTTGTTTTAGTGCCGGAGGCGGATCTGTGCTTTGTGGTTGTGACGACTCGGGTGGTACCGACGCCGACAGGTTTGTGGACGATGTCGAGTGCTGTTTCGTGCTGTTCTGAGGGGTTGAATCCCGCCCTACTTTTTGGCGCATGGTCTTGTTAGGAGGTATCCGTGATTCATCAATGTGCGTAGAACCCCTAAACGGTCGGCGACGTGCCTGTCTGGCTCTGATGCCTTTGTTTGCTTCAATGCGCTTCTTACAACGGGGATCCGTTGCTACGTGGGAGCCACCGCAGTTTTTGCACTGTGGTGAACTACCCGTGCAGTCCGAGATGCCATCGGCGTGTTCCTTGCCGCACTTGGCACAACGAGGGCGTTGAGAATTGGGGCAGATGTCTGCCTTAAGCCCAATGTCATGACACAGGTTACATATGACTGACTTTGGCGTGTACGGAGCAACTGCCATCATGCAGTTGTAATAGAGGACATAACGTGGCGGTCTCTTGCCTTCAAAAGTAATGAGGGCTGTTTTTTTACCCATCCGTCGTGCCGCCACGATCCAGTGGGTACGGCACGAAAGGTTGTGTAGAAGTTCCTCTTCAGGATCGTTTGGGTCTAGTCCGTATATTACGCCGCGAACTTGGCCCCCAGAAAGGGCCTCGTAGGCTTGCAGAGGGATTGTTGACGTTGAGATGCCGATCTGCGTAATTCCAAGGAAGATGTCTAACACATGTGGTTGCCAAATATCGATGGCTAACGTGTTAGATGCCTTTAGAATACGAATTCGGTAGGCTCCAGGCGAAATGGCTAGCGGTAAAGCCTTGGTGAGGCTAAGGTGAATGTCTCGTGGCGAATAGTCCGAGAGGCAGTGGCGTTCTCGTGGCCTGAGAATCAGTGTGCTGCGGCGTCGCAGGGAGCGTGCTCTTCGCCGAAGCAGCACGCGGAGCGGTTGGCGCGAGTGCTCTTTTTCGGCGTTGAGTGACGTCTGTCCACGCGCCACCCGCGAGCAGGTCTTCGTCGGTTGGCGCACGTGAGCTCCACGAAGCTTGCAGCTGTGGCAACATGGCGGCGCCTAGCTGTTCGGAATTAGGCTTAGCATAAAACGCGGTCTTGTGGTGATGAGGCCTTAAAGGCGTGGAAGGGCGAAATAACTTAGGCGGTTGAGTGGGTCCGGTAAAGAAGTCACTTGCCTGGACCGTTGTTTGGAGCTGGAAGCCAACGACGGTGTGGTTTGTTGGGGTGGTGGTGACGTCGGCAGCGGTTGTCGTCGTCGTAGCGGAAGTGATTTCGGCACTGGGTGCCACGGAAGTGTCCATTTCGTTGGCTTCTCCGGGTGGAAAATGTGCCGATGGTAATGGTGATGGCATGGTAGAGTTCCGAGGGTGCTCACCACATGACGCGGTAGTCACATTCACATTCATTGTGTTGTCGGCAGCACAGCCCACACAGAAGCGTCGCGGCGAAGTTTCCGTGGTCCGTAAAAAGTCCTTGGTTTTGGTGAAACCTTGCTACCCGGTGGCGTAGGGCAACTTCCGTGAACTGAATAGTAGTTTCTGGGGGGACTAAGCCCCCCCAAAAAGCACACAGAGTCGGAAAATGCAGAGCTTGATGCAAGCGCACCTTTCTCCTTCATGCGCCATTCGTTCCTTCTTTTGCTTATGAGAGATAATGTTGTAAAGTAGGAATCGCCTTAATTAATAGAGGTAAACAGGTAAAAGAGCAGTTAGCGTGAGTAAGCGGGAACCTAAATGTAACAAGTGGTAAAGCCACGTGGTAGCTAGTAGTTCATAGTAGTTCAGGTTTTTTTTTGTATTAGCGCAGTGACAGAAATGTTTTGAGGGTTGGGAGAAACGAGTGTGACCGAACGGTGGTGACGCGACGGGCGCGTTAGTGATCAAGTGGGGAAAAACAATTCTACCGAAGTAGCGGGCTTTGTTTGACGGGCGACGTAGGCCTAGGGGTTGGCCGAACAATGGCCCCTAGGACGAGAAAGGGCACTGGGGACGAGGACCAGGTGCAGTGCCAAGAGTGCCTGCGCTGGTGCTACGCGTGGCCGACGCTAAGATGGCGGCCTTCGAATGTAGGCCTTGCGAGCGGGCAAGACTGGGCTTCGAATGCCTTGAGAAGCAGCTGAATGCGAGGGTGGAGGAGCTGGAGGGGTACCTGAGGGAGGAAAGAGAAGGCTCTCGAGGCGCGAGTGGCCGAGCTTGACAAGGCGGGGCAGGCGAAGACCGCCCAGTTGGTGCGCACGGTGGCCGAACTGGACGAAGCTCGGGAAAAGCAGGCCCAGCTTGAAAAGCGGGTGGAAGAGCTCGTCACTCCAGCGGCAGGAGACGACGCGAGTGCGCGGGCTCAGCACGAAGAGCGGCACGTCGGCGAGAACGCAGAGCCACAGGGGGCGACTGATGCTGCGCGCACGAGTGGTGTCCGTCGACGCAGAGCGGACTCGGGAAGCAAAGAAAGCCCCGAGGCGACGTCGGGAAGGGGTGGATCGCCAGCCAGGTCATTTGCTGCCGTGGTCAACCACAGTAGACCCCGAACACCTGCAAAAGTGCCGGTTAAAGGCGAGAGGAGGCGCCAAGTCATCGTTGTCGGCGACTCCAACATGGCCAGGGTGGGAGAGGTGATTAAGGGGAGGGTGGGAGACGACGAACGCGTAAGCTTCCCGGAAAAAGAGTCGGGGAAGTAATGCAACAAGCAAAGGGGCAACTGTGGGATAGAATGGAGGACCGCAGCTTGGTAGTGATAATGGGGGGTGTGAACGATGTGTTGCAGGGACGCGGGGGAAGGTTCGCAAGGCAGATTGCGAAGGGGGTCACCGAGCTGAGGGCGGTCTCGGAGGATGTGCAGACTGCGGTTTGCACGGTGCCGGAGGTGCAGAAACAAGGGGTCCACGTAGAAAGGGCGGTGGTTGCGGCAAACAGGGAGCTGTGGACCCTGGGTAAAACGATGAAGTTTGAGGTGGTCAACCTGAACCGGGACCTGGTCCGTGCAGACCGCAACGGGGCGTTTGTGTTCGACGGCATACACTTCAGTGGCCGTCTAGCTGAGCCTGTAGGGCACCGACTGGCAGCCCGCGCAGTGGCTTTTTTAGGGGGGCCCCGAACGTTCAAGAAGAAGGCGGACTGAGTGGAGGCGGTAGCGAAAGGCAGGAAGGAGGGGGCACTGATGCACGGCGGCGGAAACGTAAAGCAAAGAAAAGGAAAATAAACCGTGGAACTAAAATTAGTTATATAAACATGCAAGGCGGCCGCAAGCAGGAAAAATGGATTGAGATACAAACCCAACTCGAGAAAGAAGAAATTGACGTGTACGCCCTGACTGAAACCCACCTGAGAGATATGGAGGAGCCACCAGTGATGGATGACTACGTATGGGTGGGGTGCAACAGGGCAGCGGGAGAGAGGAAAGGTGGGGGCGTGGGCATGTTGATTAGGCGAGGAGGGAATTGGCAAAGGGAGAATCAGGGCTGTAAGGAGATCTTATGGGTTTGTGGAACGGTGGGTGGAAAAAAGACACGGTTGGGAGTGGCCTATCTGTGGACAGGGAATGACGCCAGAGAACAAAATGACAGGGAATGACGCCAGAGTGGGTGGACTGCCTCAGGAAGGACATAAAGAAATTTAAAGAATCCGGCGAGGTGATATTAGTAGGCGATTCAAATGCCCACATTGAGGATCTAGTGCTGGTGGGCCACAGGGTAGTATTTTAGGGCCACTTCTTTTTATTTTATATATAAATGACCTTGTTTTGACTGATAGCAAGCCGACGTTTATAATTTATGCAGACGATGAAAGTTTGTGTTTCACAGGTAGATCCACCCAATCTTTGGTTCTTCTTATAAACAACGTTCTCGCTAAAGTTAAGGTTTGGAGTGAAGCAAACTCATTACTTATAAACACAAAAAAATCCCCCCACCTCCCCGAAGGGGATCGTGCGGAAATGCGAATGCATTGGGTGCACCGATGAGTGCGGTGCGAGTAATTATTATTAATGGCGACCTTATGTTGAACAAGGCCAGAGTGAGCCCGTCGTTTTGGCCGACATTTTCGTGCGCCACTCTGCAAGAGCGACTTATCGTCTCTAGCGGATGCTTCGCACGCTGAGCCTCTCGAATCGCGGCTTCTTCCACGGCCGTGCGAACTATCCTCGGCCTGGCCAGGGGGATTCAATGATAACCTACAGCAGCTTCGACATTGTAGTCGCGGCTCTTCTACGGTACAGCGCACATACGCACGGCGACACGAAGACGAACGAACGAGGGGCGTACGCTATGACGCGTCTTTCTCGTTCCGAGCAAGTGGTTCCACCATACGGCAAACGCTGGAGTTTTATGTTGGCCAATCTCCATAAGTGGGTATGCTTAGTTGGACGAACGTGCACTCGAGGCACGCGTGAACGAGCACTCGGCCTTACACCTGCGGGCGCACGCCGACGGAGCACGACAACCCCCGACTAAGAAATGCATTCGCATTTAAAAAAGACGAAAGCCATTCTTTTCAGTACAAGACAATTTTCCACTCCACCCGATATGTGTATATACATAGGTAATTCACAGGTACAGTTTGTAGATACCGTCAAGATTTTGGGAGTATTTTTTAATAAGACCATGAGTTGGGACGCTGAGATTCAGTTCATACTGGGGAATTTGGCAAAGTCCACGGGAAATCTCGCGAAATTTCGGTATTTTCTGCCAGCGCATATAAAATTAATAATTTATAATGCACTTTTTTTATCGCACCTAAATTACTGTTTCTTGGTTTGGGGTACCACCACAAAAACAAATATCAATAAAATATACATGCTTCAGAAGAAAGCCGTCCGCTATATTGCAAACGTACAGTGCGCGTCAAGCGAGCGCGCGGCTTCCGAGCATGCTGGCGACACCTGCTGGTAGTGGCTGGGTGTGAGATCGCTTGCCATTGCGCGTGCGTGGATGTCGGACAGGCTCGGGTACGTCATCTTATAGCAGGGGCTTATCAAACGTAGATACGCCACGCCCCGCAAGGGGCGGTTTTATTATGCAGTGCAAATCGTAGGCGGTGACACAGGGTGAGCGCGTAATTTGACGCGATGCTGCATTATCAGTGCAGCCGTTACTCAATTGCACAAAGGTTTCGACGGAAAGTGCTGCAGAGCGTTCTTGTTGCGTGCTTTCGTTTGCAAAGCGTTAGATTCAGAAGATTAGCGGAGGTCGTTTTGTAGTATTCCGCAACCGCCTGCTGGGTTATTGCATCTCTCCTGTCAACACTCCCGGCTGCCACTGTGAAAGACAAGCGCCCCTCGAGGGTGGTGGTATCTCCGAATTCAAGCGGCACATGCGAAACGACGACCGGCCGTCGACCCTGCCCGAGATCGGCGCACGCGCAATGGCAAGCTATCTCCAACCCAGCTGCTATCAGCAGATGTCGCCAGCATGCTCCCAAGCCGCGCGTTCGCATGCCCTAGACAAGCCTGACGCACACTGTACACTACCTTGCTCACACAGAACTGTTTACTCGTTTCCACATATCACCGATTAATACTATGAACGAATATTATTTAGCCTTAAAATATAAGCGATATATCCGACACAACCAAATTAGTTTTCTTGAAATACCCTGTCTCAGACAAAATCTCTCAGAATATTCGTTTCGCAAAAAAGAAATTTGGCGCATTCCTTTCTCTCGTACAATGTACGGACACCAAATACTCAAACACCTTGCCCTCTCTTTTGAATAAATTATTGTCAAAGGGTGTAATTCCCGAAACATGTTCACCTGTTTCCCTTAGAAGTGCACTATCTATCTAATATTTGCATTTGTAATGTTGTGTTCACATATTTTTCTTTCTATCTCGTTCGCCATACCTGCATTCAGCCTTTTCCCTGTTTGTTTATGCTGTGGTGTTCCTGGTTTGGTTTTATCCGTTATTGTTTTTTATGCTTTTTTGTGATTTCTTCGTAAGTTCATCTGAGATTGTGTTGTTCTTGCAATATTAGAGATAATATTATCATATACGCTCTGTGCGATTTCGCTGTATGCCTTGTACATGGGGGGCTCGGGCGTCCCTCAAGTGATTTTTTTTTTGCTTTTTGCCCGGGTCTACCCGCATCGTTCTTTTTGACGATGTAAATAAAACTCACTTTGACTTTGACTTCGACTTCGTGACGAAATTTTGGAAGCGTGCCACGACGAACCATCTTCCGGCCATCTCGGCACAGCTCGTACAATTGGGAAAATCAAAATGTAGCACTACTGGCCCCGCCTTGCATCCGACGTCACCCACTACGTCCGAAGCTGCCGTGACTGCCAGCGACGAAAAACGCCACCGACGAGACCCGCCGGACCTCTGCAGCCGATCGGCATCCCATCTAGGCCCTTCCAACAGGTTGGAATGGACCTTCTGGGCCCGTTCCCTACATCCCGAACCGAGAACAAGTGGATTGTTGTAGCGACAGACGACATGACGCGCTACGCAGAGACCGCCGATCTTCAGAGGGGTACTGCACAAGAAGTCGCAAAGTTCTTCATAAGCCAAGTTGTGCTGCGACATGGAGCCCCGGAAGTCCTAATCACGGACCGCGGAACGGCCTTTACTGCGGAGCTCATGCAAGGGATATTACGCTACAGCAACACGGATCACCGAAGAACGACGGCGTACCACCCCCAAACTAACGGACTAACGGAACGCCTGAACAAGACAATCGCGGATATGCTGTCAATGTACGTCGACGTTGAACATAAGACTTGGGACGAAGTGCTCCCGTATGTCACCTTGCGTACAACACGGCTATCCAGGAAAGTACGCAGATGACGCCGTTCGAGCTTGTCTACGGAAGACGGCCGACTACGATGCTCGACGCCATGCTTCCGCACGTAGAAGACGACGAACTCAACGCCGGCGTCCAAGGATACCTTCAGCGTGCGGAAGAGGCCCGCCAGCTGGCTCGAGTTCGTACAACGGACCAGCAGCTAGTGGATGCCGGGCGCTACAACCTCCGACGCCGAGTCCAAACCCACACACGATCCTCGGTTTGGACTCCCATCCGTCGACGCGGACTATGTGATAAGCTTCTGAGACGGTATTTCGGACCCTACCAAATTCTACGACGTGTCGGCCAACTACCTACGAGGTGATCCCCGATGGTGATTCCGGAACATGGCGACGACGCACGCGGCCCGAAGTCGTCCACGTGGTTCGTTTGAAACCTTACTATGCAAGATGACGGACTTTTTTTGTTGTTTGTTTGGACTGCCTTTTATTTTAGTATCGGGTCGATGCACTCTTAGAGGGGGGTAATGCCGCGAACCATGTATGGGTTTATTTATTGTTAGTTTTTAGTGCCGGGCCACGCCCTGTTATCTGCGTTCCAAACGAAGCGCGTCTTCCATTCTTTACTTTTATGCCGCAAGGGCTATCACACTCAGATAAACAGACTGCTTCGCCCTAACGTCACTAGCCCAGAATAATCTTCTGTGATCTGCAATGTTCTGGATGTGAATCGACGGTTCCAGAAACACTTGCGCCGAAAGATAAAAATTACGCCCACCTCCCCTCGCGGGAACCCTGGTGTGATGCGACGCTGAGGGGGGTTCAAGCGCAAGCGGTGAGCAACCGTCGACCGAAAGGCCGCCGGAGAGCGGCACACCGGTTATATGCGCAGCGCGCCCGAAGGAGAGGAGACCGCAGAAGAGAGAGTACTGCACATGCGCCGGCGCCAGTGCGTCTGCCGCGGCTACAGTGGCTAGAAGAGGGAAGTGTGATTACCGCCGGTGGGCTCCTATGGCCACCGCCGTCGCCGCTTTTCATGCATCCGCGAGATGGGGCTAGCGGTCGTTTACACGTCGAGCTGAGCGCGCGATACATGGCCGCAAGCGCGTTTTGCGATCTTTTCGTTCTAAATTTTTATCGCGCTTCGTCAGAGTTATGCTAGATGCGGTGCTGAAATTTTGTCTGGGATAAGCCGCTGCCTTTAGAGTCACTGTTTTGTGCTTGGTTGCACGACGGGTAATAAATGCATGGTTCCAGAAGTTGCTTTTCGGGGTGTCGGAAGGCGAGTAAACGTGGCTCAAGTGGCAGGGCAACACACCTCGAGCCAACAAGCCGCTCGAGCATTTCGATCCGCAGTTAGCGTCGCGCGTCAATTTGAACGCTACACCCAAGGTAAAATGCTGCGCGCTGGTGCACCATCTCACCTTGAATGTTGTGCATGCCGTTTCTCCAGCCGGATGCGAGCCCAACGATCTTCCCAAACGTGCCACATTGCCTCTCAAAGCCAGTGCCCAAGAAGAGAAAACCAAATGGAAGGTTGGAAAAACAAATAAAGTTGCGCCTCCACAAAAATATGCCGCGAATATGGAAGGGTTGTCACTGGACGAATTAAACGACGCCCCCGCGCATATTGCCGCCAACTCTCTAGGTTACCGAAATGTCATCAAGTCAGGCAAGCACATTTTAAGAACATTTATTTCACCGCAGGGCATAAATGAAAGAGTTCGGTTAAATTAGGATGAGAAATTGAAGAGTAATTAGGTGAATATAAAATCTTAATGCTTTCTCTGAAAAACTGTCAGCGGTGAGGATTTGTCAAACTGCCTTTTTTCTTATTGTTTCTGGTAATTATAAATAGAGAAGTATGCGAAACGAAACATTTATTGTTATCATTATTACTTACATAACAATTAGCAGGTGTCAATTAAGCGTCAGCGTTGGTTTTATCATTTCTTCAATTACGTATCGTAATATGAATTTCTTCATTCTTCAGGCAAACCTATTTATAAAACAAATTGAATTTAAAGGGGTTTCTTTTGGTCTTGTCAATTATGCTTTGCTAATATGAATTTATTAAATCAAACCTTTTATGCTTGTCAAATAAATCGTGTTTTAGTTAATTACTGTCTCAAAAAAAAAACGAAACGAGCTCGAAACTAATATGTGTTTTCTTAGCTGAATGCAGCCACAACCGACAGTATGGAAAGTAAAGTGATGAATTTATTCAATCAAACCTTTTATGCTTGTCAAATATATCGTGTTTTACTTAATTACTGTCTCAAAAAAAAAAAAACGAAACGAGCTCGAAACTAATATGTGTTTTCTTAGCTGAATGCAGCCACAACCGACAGTATGGAAAGTAAAGTGATTGATAAAACATTCATCCGTTGCTGTAACATTTCGATAACTACACCCGGTTTCATTAAATTATAATCGGCATAGAAAAGTGTCCAATAAATTGTGCAGAAATGTAAATATTCAGTGACCCAAGGTGACTATCCATGCCAAAGAATTCAATAATCTAATTGCAACTTCCCTTTCACAGACCGCTTTTTGTTTGGGGGCTGTGCCTGCGCCTTCACATTTGTGCGCGAAAAGCGACTATAATGAAGCGAAACTCAGAAGTTTCCCGGCTGGCCGCTTGCGCGAGAGCATTTCAAGACGGCATATACTTCGATACAAATAACGTGTTCTGTATTAGGAAGCGTATATTAATAACTGTGAAATAATCTGAGGCAAAAAAATGCGTCGCTAACCACGGAGCTTATCGGACTGCAACTGACGCGGCGTTGACCGGCACGTCGGGCGACGTGAAAACGAGCGTCAGCGCCACCGCGCGGTTGCATCCAAGAAGCGCACGCGAGCCGCGGCGCCTTCGTCACACTTCCCTATTCTAGCCACTGTAGTAGACTGTACCGCGGCTAAGGTGCACCCTACCGCGGCTATGACGCAACACAATCCACTTTAATCCAATCCAAGTCCAATCCAATCCATTCGAAGCCAATTGAATGCCCCTCGCGAGAGAGGGGCATCGGAGAGGAGAGGGGGTGAGCGGCGGAGAGCGCAGCTCGCGCGGCGAGGAGATTGGGGGAGGGGCGGACGACTATAACGCCGACGACGGAGATCGAGTGCCGCGGCATTCGATCTCCGACGCTCGCTTGAGTACCTCACTTTGCTGACTGCTGCTTCGCCGCCCGTGTATTATTAGATGCTAGGCATCTCTTACACTCGGCCTGTCCTTCCATCCGGCGTGCATGCGTCCGCAACCCTCCTCCTTTCCCCTCGCCTGCCAGCTGCGTTGGCGCGTTCTCCTCGCCATGCCAGCTGTGCGTCAGCGCGCTGTTAGCGCGCGTTCTCTCTCTCGTTCTCCTCGTCATGCCAGATGTGCATTAGCGCGCATGCGCGTCTTTCTCTCATCACTCTCTCGCGGAGCGGCTATATAACCGCGGTATCTGCGGCGCGCTCCTCAGTCGCTCCGTCAGTCGCTCTCGCTGCTACTGCTCCGACTGCTGCTCCACCTGCCGCTCCGATGAGTTGAAATGGACACTAACATGCCTGCTACCGCGTTGGCTGACGCAACCGTAACCAGCTCCAGCCAATGTGATAACAGAAATGCTAGCACCAGCGAAGCCAGCGAATCTACGTGTAATTGAGCATCATTTAAGGTTCGCTACACTTCAACCACATTTGGGTAACCGACATAACGGAAACGCGAATTGAACCCCGTGAGATGCCTTGCATCACCCCAGGGTTCCCCTCGCGGGAAGATGGAGATAATTTTTTTTTAGTTGTTAGGGGAGCACAAGTTCGCTCCAATAAACGACGTGTTTTCCTTCAAGACAACTGCGTCGTCTCTGGCTTCGTGACAATGTATATATATATATATATATATTGTAACGAGGGTAATGAACAAATGCAATAGACGCAGCATGCCATCCAGACACCGGGGTATGTGCCTCACCAGCATAGTTGATATAGGATTATTCCAAATCCTCCCCACACGGGGATATGCTCCAAAGAGGTGTCAGGGAAGACGATGAACCCCAGGACGTGCTTGCGCCAGAAACGCGCTTGGTGATCGCAACGCTCAGACCTGCGTTATCCATCGGCTTCTCTCCTGCAATTAAACAACCTCAACCGGCTACCGGCGTGTCGGCTGTCTTCTTCACAAGTGGTGGAGGTCAGGAGTTTCGATCCCGCCCTGGAGCTTCGTTCCCGGACGCTACCACCCCCAATGTCCAGAGAATCCAGTCAACCTGTGGTCTGCCGCGGCTCCATGCGCGAGCGGGACCCGGCCAAGTTCAGCGGTACAGACGACAGCGACCCGGAGGACTGGCTTGCTTCCTTCGAACGCGTGAGTGCGTATAATAAGTGGGACGACAATGCCAAGCTTAGCAACGTCGCCTTCTCTCTAACGAAAGTCGTGGAAACATGGTACAACAATAATGAATCCGATCTCCGGCCTTGGTCTCATTTCTGTAGTGAATTTATTAGAATTTTCGGCCGCCCTGCTCTACGAAAACTTCGTGCCGAACAGTGCCTACGTGCACGCGGACAGAAGGCTGGCGAGACGTTCACCAGCTATATCGAAGACGTCATTGACCTATGCAAACGCGTCAACCCCTCCATGACGGTAGCTGACAAGGTCCAGAACATCTTAAAAGGCGTTGACGACGACGCTTTCCAGATGCTCTTGGCTAGAGACCCCAAAACTGTTGCGGATGTCGTTCGCTTGTGTCAGAGTTTTGACGACCTGCGCAAGCAGCGAGCTCTGACTCGACAAGCCTGTGCTCGCGGGGAGTCCGTGGCGAGCGTGGCGGCTACGTATGACGAGGATTCCGCTCTGTTTTCCCGCATCAAAGATTTTATCCGAGAAGAGGTGGCCCGCCAAGTTTCCCTGCTCCCCTGCACCGCAGAGCCGCCTTCTCCACTGGCGCCTACACTCCGGAATATGATACGGGACCAGGTAGCTAACGCATTGCCACCAGCCGAACACACCGCACCAGTAGCTGCCCCTACGCCCCTCTCCCCTCTCACCTACGCCCCTCTGACCTGCGCTGGAGCGACAGCCAGGCCGCCACCACCGCCTGCTCCATTCTTCCAGTCCCCAGCGCCGCAACCAGCCGTGTCGTTCCAGCCTGCGGTGCGCATTGCGCCGACTCACGTACCATCACGACCACTTCCGAGCCCTATCACCAGTCCTTACGATGCCAATGCGTGGCGCACACCGGACAATCGACCCATCTGTTTCGCGTGTCGGACACCCGGACATATCGCCCGCTACTGTCGTCGTCGTGTGGTGCCGGCCGCCAACATTTTTCAAGAACCTTTTTACGCTAGCCCCCACATCCCGTCTTATGTTCCACCGCAAACTCCACAGAATTTGCCCACAGAGTCTTCTAAACCTTCTCCTGAATCTTCTACACCTACGCCCCTCTCACCTACGCTATAGCGACAGCCAGGCCGCCACCACCGCCCGCATCAAAAAAGAAGACAGCCGACACGCCGGTAGCCGGTTGAGGTTGTTTAATTGCAGGAGAGAAGCCGATGGATAACGCAGGTCTGAGCGTTGCGATCACCGAGCGCGTTTCTGGCGCATGCACGTCCTGGGGTTCATCGTCTTCCCTGACACCTCTTTGGAGCATATCCCCGTGTGGGGATTTGGCATAATCCTATATGGGCTATGCTGGCGAGGCACATACCCCGATGTCTGGATGGCATGTTGCGTCTATTGCATCTGTTCATTACCTTCGTTACAATCGCCCCCGGTGCAAACGGAGCCAACCTGGCGACTTAGGGCGATGTCGACACGAGCGGGTCGTAGTAAGGCTCGAGCCTATCAACGTGGACTGTTTCACGGCCACGGCGGCGAAGATCTGAGGACGGAGTAACGGGCTCAACAAGGTAGTTCACTGGCGAAGTGCGGGCAATGGCCTTGTATGGACTGTGATATTTGGCCACCAATTTTTGGGAGAGACCGGCCGGGTGTTGGGCAGGGCACCCAAAGTGACACATGCGAACCAGGATCAAACGTCTTAGGACCGGTAGAGTCGTCACGACGATGCTTCTGGCGCTGTTGGTCATCAGTTGTAAAAGAACGGGCTAGTTGTCGACATTCTTCGGCGTGCTGCGCCATTTGTGAAACCGGTGTGTATTCTGTGGCATCGCGGTTGTAAGGGAGTATGGTATCCAGGGCGCATGTCGGCTCACGTCCGTAAAGCAAGAAAAACGGGGAAAATCCCGTCGTCGCCTGTGTGGCCGTGTTGTAGGCGTACGTTATAAATGGGAAAAGGTAAAAAGCGCGACTTGGACAACGACAGTAGAGAAGGACGACGTCAGGGAAGACGTCCTTCTCTACTGTCGTTGTCCAAGTCGCGCTTTTTACCTTTTCAAGCATAATGCACCAACTTGCCCAACAGATTTGTTTAATGAAGTTATAAATGGGATCACGAGGTCCCGATTGGAGTGGTCAGATGACAAATACATTGAAAGCATATCGCCCAGGGTAAAGTCAGTATGGCTTTACCTTGGGACACAACACAACAACCGCTTTGTTTGATTTGCGTAGCCGTCTGCAACACCATCGAGACCATGGTGGTCTGTCTCTTGTTATATCCCTTGATTTCGCTGGGGCATTTGACACTATTTGGCACCCCCGACTGTTGTACTTTTTTCGCACACACAATTGCCCTAGAAACATCTATGAGCTGCTAAAATCTTTCCTTGAAGGGCGCACTGTTCGTTACGAGGCGTTCTCAGGAAACATTACCCACTTCACAACAAAGGGGTCTCCTCAAGGTTCTCCCATTAGCCCGCTTTTGTGGAATGCCTATATTTTTGACATGCTCTGCATTCCCATGCCGGAAGACACGTATTTACAGGCCTACGCAGATGACACGGTTATCGTCATTCACGCGCGCGCGCCGTCAACTAGAAGCCACTGCCCATGAAACGCTTTCCAAGATTACTACTTGGGCAGAGAAGGCGAAGCTAAGGCTAAACCCTTCCAAATGTTCTTGCCTCCTCGTTTCAAGAGGTGACCGAGGTGCGATACGGAAGCCTACCATCAGACTTCTTGGTGTAACCCTCAAGCAAGTCACCGAAATGAAACTGCTAGGAGTTGTATTTGACAACCACTTGACCTTTGTGGCCCACACCAATCATTTAAAATCAATTGTTGAGAAAATGGCTGGTTCACTCACTAGATTTGCACGCATGCACACCCTCGTCAACCGTTCTCATCTGCGTCAACTGCATCATCTGGTCGTCCTTCCTGCAATTTCCTACGCCGCTCCCGCTTGGTGGCACTTAAATCAACACCATAGTTTAAAAGCTCGAGTTCACTCATTGCTTAGGTCATCATTGTTCGCGATCACAGGAGCTTACACCACGACGAGGACAGCAGCCCTTGAGGTTATCGCCAATGCGCTCCCGTTACACATTCACCTTGACATCGCTGTGCGCATCTTTTTACTGTTTCATCATCGACAATCAATCACATTCCACTCGGTTTCCTTCAGACCTGCCGACGTAGACCTTCCCATCGGTCTCGTCACTCACCCTGCGCGACGTCTTCGTGTCCGAAGTGGCCGCCTGACGAGCGCGGAGGCGAACCAGCGACTTCATCTCTCCGCTCTCCACGCTTTCACAGACGGTTCCCACACACCCACTGCGGCTGGAGCAGCCTTTGTCATTCTGAACGGGCCTGACCGCGTGCACGCCGTAAGAAGGTTCCGTTTAGTTTCTCCCACTACATCCTTTGACGCTGAAGTGATATCCCTGCAAAAACTCATCGAGTTCCTCCTGGACAATAGGCCTTCCTGTCCTGTCAATATATACTCTGACAGTCTTTCTGTACTTCTGGCACTCAACAATCCTTTCAATAAGTCCTCCACAATCCATAAATTGAAACATGACATTCTCTTGCTCTCGAACTCGGTCTCCTTGGCCTTGTACCATGTGCCAGCGCACTCTAACGTGTGGGGAAACGAAATCGCCGACGCAGTCGCGCGAAGTGCTGCTACGCGAGGACAGGATGTGTGCGGGAAAATATCCAAACATATGGTCCGCTCGTCGCTATTGAAAGCAGGTCGCCTATTGTGGCAGGAGGCGTGGTCATCGAACAACAGTGACACAGAATTATTCCGCTGGACTCCGAGTGTTCTCAATCTGCCTGCTTCTTTTCCGCCGTCTAAAAAACTTACTCACCTTATAACTGGACATGGCCGATTCCCTCACTATTTCTTCCGTCTCGAACTTACGCCGGACTGCCTGTGCTTTTGCGGTGCGGCCGCCACTTCCGTCTCTCACTATCTGACGCAGTGTTCAAAAACGTCATCATACATTCAACGACTGCTTCGCATCGTGCGGCCACCACTTGAACCGCCAAACCTTCGGCATCTATTGGATAATTCTGAAGCCATCCAGATCCTAATCGAGCTCGTCGACTTCATTTCCCGTTCCTTACCCGACGTGTGATGCCGGTGTGTCTCCAATGGTCCTTCATCGGCGACGTACCATCCACAAGCCTGGGCATTCCTGCGGCCCAACATGTCACGTGTGATCTGTGCGGCTCTCCAGTGCGTGTGTTTTTTTTCCCCTCAAGTTGTGTGTTGTGTGCACATGACAGGAAACACGTGTTCTCTCTGGAGTCCTGTTCCCTGGGACAATTCGTGCCTTTCTTCAGCGTGGTATCGTTTTTTTTTTATCGCGTGTACCATGTGACAGTGAGTGGCAGCAGTGTTTACGCTGGACCCAGTGACTTTCTATTTATTACCTTTACAGTGCCTCGGCGGTGCTTCGTTTTGTATTTCCTGGATACTGTGCATAATGTGTTCGCTGTTTCAGCAGGGCGTCGCAGTTAGATATTCTCGTGAACGGGAATACCCCAACTGGACTTTCATTTTAAAACAGCTACCTCTAGACGGACATTTGTGGCGAACTTTATAAGTGAAACACCATATGTATTTGTATTTTTTTTTCTCCTCTGCTGCCTCTCCGGGTTTTGTTTTTCACGCTGCTAGCTACTACATTTTTCAACTGCACTTCACAATTAGGACATTTTGCTACCTGTTTTCTTTGTTTACTTTCATTCACATCCTTGATTGCCGACTCTCTTCTCACGTTCTATGTACCTGCTGCCCGAGCGTATGGAACGTGAAAAGTAGTTTTTTTTTTTTTTAACCCTGCAAATTGGCTTTCATTAAAAAAAGAGAAAGTTTGGCTTTTAGCCCCGTTCATTTATTTTATATTGGCTTTAAACCTGCCATAGCCTTGCTGGAGCGGGTATTGTTCCCCACTTTATTTTTCTTTATTCTTGGGGGGAGGGGGGGAACACGGAATCTTAAAAGGAATTAAAAGGGTGCGGTTGAATCGTTCCGTGACCCCATTCGTCTGTGGGTGCTATGATGAGCTTGTCTGATGAACCACGTGACATTCGACGAGTAGCGCTTTCACGACTTCCGATAAGAAGACCCGTCCTCGATCGCTCAGGAGCTCTCGAGGCGCCCCGTGCCGAAGTATAAAATGATGTAGTAGAAAAATGGCGACGTCACGAGCCGTGGATGCGGGCAGTGCAGCAGTTTCAGCATACCTTGTCAGGTGGTCAACGGCAACAATTATCCATCTGCTACCGGAAGCTGTAGGAGGCAGTGGCCCGTAGAGATCGATCCCAACGCGGTCAAAGGGTTTTTCCGGGCAGGGTAGTGGTTGCAGTGGCGCGGTCGAGCGAGCAGGTGGCGACTTGCGGCGTTGGCATTCCGGGCACGAGCGAACGTACTTCTGTACGAAGTTGTACATTCCACGCCAATAATAACGGAGGCGGAGTCGCTCGTATGTCTTGATGACGCCAGCATGGGCGCAGCTCGGGTCGTCATGAAATGAAGCGCATATATCAGCGTGCAAATGGCGTGGAATAACCAGAAGCCACTTGCGACCGTCCTAGAAATAATTTCGGCGGTAAAGCAGCTCGTCGCGCAGTTGAAAGTGAGAAGCTTGCCGTAGCAGGACCAGGGGGGTAAAGCGAGCTCAGAGACCGTACGAATCGTGGGCGCTGGCATGATACAATTCCCATGGTTGCCAGATCAATTTTTATTCAGCCCTCTAAAAAATTGAGCCGTAATTACTTAACTAAAACAAAGAACTGAAGCGAAATTTTTACAAATAATTGCCTCAGTAATTAAAACTAGCTCTATAAAAACTTTTAGTGTAATTAAGCTCTAATTAGCGAACAAAGAGTAAGTGTGTAGTACAGTTTTGGTTTCGATTTTCTCTAAATGTGCTAGCAAATGGCGAGGCCCTTGCTTGCGCCTGACTTGCAAAGTGTGTGTGCAGTCTCCAGCTCAGATCTGCGTGCGTGCAAAACGTGTAAAACTGGTACATCTCGGATGCACGCGCTGAGCAAGTGCCTCCCCGGGCTCTTGCGAGGCTGTCATTCGTTTCTTCCCGTTAAGCACCCTATCTATTGCCCCTGACGCCGAAACAGTGATTCCCACCTGACCTTGGCTACCGCAAGTTCACTACAGGCTACGGAGTGGCAGCCAGCGATCGTTCCCGTTGGAAGAGACATAAAAGGAGCTTTTATAATCGTTCGGTTCCAGTTGTTTTATTCATGGAACTTCTTACAGCTCTCCGTGCTTCGAACTTTTGCGCAAGCGTTCGTGAAACTAGCACGAAAAAATAGGTAACGAAATGCGGTTTCTTTTTTAATCGGTCACAATAAGTCGATTAGTCAATGTTCTCTCCTCGCGCGCTCTGTGCGGCAAATTACTGCCCATTCAATACTGCCCATCCAGTCCCGCAAGCTTTCCATTTGAAGTGGTGGAAAGCAGCAGAACTTGGCGAATACAGACAGAAAGGGAAACGGGACACGCCGCTGATTGTATTTCGCTTACACTCTTGGCATGCATTATGCCACTCCGTTGGCCTACGATCGACCGCGCTCTTTCGTTCTTGTGCTTCAAAGGGCCGCGACTCACGGGCGATATCAGCGTTGGCCCATGCGATAACGTTTGTTTTTTGTCAATAAAGGATTTACATTAAGGTAAAGCCATAGTTCACTTCGTTTGAAAAGAATTGAGCGACACTCGCAAAATGTCACAGAATGGCAAATAAAGCGGCACAGCGCAAAAATGTTCGGAGATCATGCCGGAGGTTCATTTTTCTGTGCGCCCCAGTACGTATCAGCTGATCCCATGGCGTCCTCGCGCACGCGATCAGTCGCATTCGAGCTTGCACGTAAGTGTTGTGTGAGCGTTGCCACATCTTGCTCAAATAGTCTCAGTACATATAAGTCACGCGTTAAACCGAAAACACGTTGGTTACCTACCCACAGGAGATAACTGTCGATGCCGCCTACACAAAATCCGCCTGGCCAGCGGTCCGCCATGTTACAATTAATCCCGGCATGCTTCGCTAGCCGGATGCGGAAAAGCCATAGTAGCACGTTGCCAGATTACAACCCGTCGCCTTCGCCGTTTCTAGTAAGCAAAAGCTCAGCTGGCAACCTTTAAATCGTTGTATCATGTCTGCCACTGTGTGTCGTACGGTTCCAATGCGAGAAATAATTTCGGCGGTAAAGCAGCTCGTCGCACAGTTGAAAGTGAGAAGCTTGCCGTCGCAGGACCCTTGATACACGGGCAGTTGACGCACCGGAGAGGAAGCTGAGCATGGAAGCTATCCGTGGGTCTTTCCGCTGCTCAGCGCACATGTCAGTAGCACTGAGAGACGACAAGCTGCAGTCGGTAGTGGCGAGGTGAGACACGTCAGCCGGCAGCGGAGAGCGCGAGAGGGCATCCGCGTGTGAGTGCTTCCGGCCTGAACGGTAGACGACGTTGATATCGTACTCTTGGAGCTGAAAAGCCCACCGACCAAGGCGGCCACAAGGATCTCTGAGGGAGGCCAGCCAGCGCAGTGCGTGGTGGTCGGTGACATCAAATCGGCGGCCATACAAGTATGGACGAAACTTTCCCAATGCCCATATTATGGCCAAACACTCTTTTTCAGTGACTGAGTAGTTGGACTCAGCCTTTGTCAGCGCCCGGCTCGCGTATGCAACGACGTGCTCCGCAAAGTCAGATTTTCGCTGCGCGAGCACGGCACCAAGGCCAATACCACTAGCATCTGTGTGGACTTCTGTTGGAGCAGACGAGTCAAAATGTCGAAGTATAGGCGGCGACGTGAGCAGACGACGGAGTGTCGCAAACGCCTCGTCACAGGACGCTGACCAAGCCGAAATGCCGTTGTCGCTGCTGAGAAGCTTTGTTAGTGGTGAAATGATGGACGCGAAGTTGCGAATAAACCGCCGAAAATACGAACACAGCCCGATAAAGCTCCTAAGTGCCTTTAGGGTGGTCGGTTTCGGGAACTCCGCGACGGCACGAAGCTTGGTCTCGTCCGGACGAACGCCCTCCTTGCAAACAACATGACCCAGGATGGTCAGTTTGCGCGCGGCGAAGTGACACGTCTTCAGATTGAGCTGCAGTCCAGCCGCGGCGATGCACGTCAAAACTTTCTCTAGGCGAACCAGGTGCGTCTCAAAACCTGGAGCGAAAACGACTACATCGTCCAAGTAACAAAGGCACGTCTTCCATTTGAGGCCGCGCAAAAGACTGTCCATCATTCTTTCGAACGTGGATGGGGCATTGCATAGCCCGAATGGCATAACGTTAAATTCGTAGAGGCCATCAGGGGTAACGAATGCCGTCTATGCGCGATAAGCCTCCGCCATTGGGACCTGCCAATACCCGGATCGTAAGTCGAGGGATGAGAAAAATTCGGCTCCCTGCAAACAAGCAAGCGCATCATCGATACGAGGGAGCGGGTAGACGTCTTTGCGTGTAATGGCGTTCAAGAGTCGATAATCTACGCATAACCTAATGGAGCCGTCTTTCTTCCGAACAAGTACCACAGGCGAAGCCCGTGGGCTCTTGGAAGGGCGAATGACACCTCGCTTAAACATATCCGTCACGTGGTCTTGAATGGTTTGGCGCTCAGTCGGTGACACACGATATGGGTGCTGTCGAAGCGGGGCGTGCGAACCAGTATCAATGGAGTTCGTGACAACGGACGTGCGACCCAGCGAGCTTTGCGCGTGATCAAACGACGAACAGAACTTCCGAAGCAATGCAGCAAGCCGTGCTCGTTGGGTTGCGTCCAGGTCTGCGCCCACGCACTGGAACCCTCGAAGTGCAGCCAAAAGCAAAATCTAAGAGAGGTAAATCTGTTTCAAAGCCTAAGGATCGGATATTAGAGGCTGCAGTTGCTGCAGCCGGTCTCTCTGAATCATAGGGGTTCTAAAAGTTATTCAGTGGAATTGTCGCTCTGTTTCGGCAGGCCTTTGTTCCGCTCTTTCCACTTCAGCTCAGTCGTCATTATTTGAAGTGATTTAGAAGAAATCAGTATTGCCTAGTCCCTGGTGGGACGAAGAATGTTCGCGCAGCTTTAGATGTTGTGGGAATCGTGGAGAACCGCGATCCCGAGCCCGCGCGCGCTTCGGGAGAGACGCTTGTGCGCTGAAACCGGTCCGGCGCTGCGCTGGTTCGTCGGCGTCCCCCAAAAGATGGCACCACCCATCTGTGCGGGCATAGGCGGGATAGGCCCGCGGGGGCGGGCGGCGCGAACGTGCGCGCACGGGAGTCGGGAGAGTCTCGTCGGAGACCCGGTCGGGGCGAGATCGGCGGAACATGGCGGCGGTGATGGATACGTGCATCTCAGGTGGGAGCTTTGTCGCGCGCCGTGAGTGCCTACCTCCCGTTCGCGGTCACGACCCGGACGGCGTGATTCGTGAACGCCGTCGAGCCTTGTGCTCGCATGCTTTGGGATTCCCCAAATAAACGGCTGTGCTTTAGCAATACTGTCTACTGTGTTCTCGTATCGGCGAACCTCGCTGGGCTGCCGTAGGCATGGGAGCCCGCGTGGTTGACACGCCGGGAGCTAGCGTGGGGGCCTGCCCCAGAGTGCTGGCAAGGCTCCCGAGGAACCCCTCGTATATCCCACAATCTAGAAAGGCGGCCTTTATAAAACTTTGCCAGAACCTATCCCCGCTTAACTGGTGCAACTACAAATATTTTTCAGCGGTATTCAAACGCGCTGTTTCGAATGCTTAACAGACTTATGACACAGATCGATCTTTGTGTCTCTCCAAGCCTAACAATAAGCGTGCGCTTTTTCGCTTTCTTCGATCGCGGAAAGCAGTACCCTCTCCAGATAATACACTCTGTGGTGCTATCTCCAGGTGAACTCTCAGAGTCCCTAGAGTCGATAGCTGATGGGCTTCAAGCTCGTTTTTCATCTTCCTTAGCGATGTCATTTACTCCGCCAGACGTGGTAGACGTAGAGGTAACGCTTAGAGATAGAGGTCACGCTTTCAGAGCTCGCTAACGTCATGACTAAATTGACTGCTGCAGCTCCTGGCCCAGATGGCATTACAACTGAAATGCTGAAATTATTATTTGACGAGGCTCCCAATCATTTACTTAACATGATCAATTATTCTATTAGACATGCATGGATCCCCGATCTCTGGCGTCTCTCCAAAATACTTCCTGTACTTAAGAATGGTGGTTAGGGCCTCTTGATTGAAAACGTCAGGCCTATTGCGTTGACATCTAACGTGGTTAAATTAATCGAGCGGATTTTTCGGCAGCGCATAATGCAATTGGTGTCCAGTTCTAGAATCTTTAGCCCGAGACAAATTGGTTTCCGCCCGGGGTGTTCGATTTGGAGTGCGCATATGGACCTTGAAAGCCGGATTAAACTAACCCGTCGCGCTAACCAGTTTTCGGCTCTAGTTACCCTAGATGTAGCAAAAGCTTTTGATAGTGTCGAATACCCTGTGTTGTTGTCTCGGTTACAAGTCTTAAACTTCCAAAGATACATTATAGCTTGGATTTGTGAATTTCTGAGAGACAGGAAGTTCAGTTGTGTAAAATTTAATGTTAATGAATTCCCCACAGCGGCCACAGTCTAGGGGCGTACCGCAAGGGGCGGTCCTTTCCCCTGTTCTTTTTAACATCCTTGTAAGCGCTACTCCGGTGGTTTCTGGTGTCTCTACATATGTTTATGCCGACGATATTGCGTTTTTTGCATCAGCACCTGGCATTCAATATTTTTACGAATTATTGCAGTCATATCTGAACATTATTGCCTCCTGGTTGGACAGTATTTGTCTCTCTATGAATGTCAACAAATGTTCCTTATTAGTTTTTCCGATCTCAGGCCCTGTCAGCATTACTCTCAGTTACCGACAGTGCATAATTTCTCAGGTTCCTTCTTTAAAGTACCTCGGGATTATTTACACCAGTGAACTTGACTGGACCCCACATATAGCCCTCATTGAGGCCAAAGGTGCACGTGCTGTGTGGATGTTGAGACGTCTCAGTCATAGAAAGAAGGGCATGCGCAGAGAGACCCTTCTTATGATATACAGAATGTACGTTCGCCCCATTTTAGAGTTTGGGTGCGTGTTATTCGGTGGGTGCACCGCGTATAATCTTCATCGTCTGGTTATTCTGGAGCGCCAGGCTCTTCGCTGCTGCTTAGGGTTGCCTAAAATGCAGCAAATGCAGTAGTTTACTTGGAAGCGCGCGTTCCTCCTCTGCTTAATAGGTTCCGGATACTGACTGCTGAAACTTTTCTGAGAGCTCATAGCTCCGAGGTGAGCAGGGAGCAGTTTATCTTTGTTGCTGAACCAGGTGCATTTATAGTGCATCAATGGCCCAGGTTCTTTGTCCACAAAGCACTTTGGTACAGAGCTTCCTTTCTCCATTGGGTGTAGAAATATTTAGTTTCACAGTACCCCTAAAGGCCCTCAATGGAGGATATTACATAGGGGGGGGGGGGGGGGCAAACAGACACTGAAAATACACATGTTCAAAAAAAAAAATAGAAGAAACGAGGAAAAGAGATAGTGAAGAAGGAAACAAGAAAACTGCGGTGCAAAAAAGGAAGACAGATAGAAAAGAACAAAAAAAGAAAATGTAAGTACTACAAAATATGGCAGGTATGCAATGTGTTTTAGGAAAAATAACACAAACCGATTGCGCTTGCGCAAGAAGGCACTGACAGATGACAAGGAAATTAGTCTACGGAACGAGATAAATACAGTGATAAACACAAAAACGTTGAAGGACAAAAAAAGAAAAGAGCGGTGGGTGCACAATAATACATTTCAAGGAACAATACAAATCAAATCGTCACAATTGGCGAAGCAATTCTTGAAATTTAGTTATGTCAGTTTGAGTTGCTATATATGGGGGTAAATCGTTCCAGTCAGATATGGTGTGGGGTAGGAATGAATTTGCGTACAAGGAGGAGTGACATAGTGGGCGTTTAACTTTGTTGGGGTGATCCCTGCGTGGAAAAATGGCTGATGGAGGCTGAAAGAAATCGCTGTGAAGTGTTGGATGGAAGTAGATTTTATGGAAAAGGGAGAGGGACATATGTGCGACGAACGCATAACTTATTAAGTTCAGCACGCTGTTTTAATGCTGTGACGCTTGAAAATGTACAATAATCAGAAAAGATGAAGCGAACAGCATGATTCTGTAATGACTCGAGGTTATTTGTGAGATATGCTTGATGAGGATCTCAGATTGCAGAGGCATATTCTATTTTTCGACGAATAAGGGTGACGTATGCAAGTCTTTTTACATGAGAGGGGGCTTGTTTCAGATTACGCCTGAGTAGTCCTAAAGAGTGGTTTGCTGAGGCAAGGATGACGTTAATATGGTGCTGCCATGTTGAATCATTTCTGAAGTGAAGACCAAGATATTTGTACATGTTCGTTACCTCTATTGCATTATGACTTATAGTATAAGAAGTTGCAAATTGGAGGGTTCCACCTGAAAACGACATTTGCTTTGTTTTAGATAAATTAAGGGGCATCAACCATCTTAAGCACCAAGCGTTAGGTGCTTCAAGGTCAGATTGGAGACTGCAATGGTCGGTATCAGAAGAAATGGTACGGTAAATTACAAGGCCATCGGCAAATAGGCGAACACAGGATGATACACAAGAGGGAAGGTCGTTAATGTAGACTAGAAAAAGTAATGGGCCTAATACGCTACCTTGAGGGACCCCTATAAATCAGGTTATTCCATATACTGGCAGGAGTTCTCCTCTTTCTATCAATTTGCGGAACATTTTCCCCAAAAATGCTAAACTTTAACCAGCCCGGCTGCTCAATCGTCTTCTTCAAGAAGATTATTTGGCCTCCATGCAGCCAGGTGTTATAATATATACATATGCCTCTCAACGAGAAGAAAAATCCGGTATAGGAATATTTTCCCTTTCCCTTAATTAGGCCTTTTCGGTTCGTCTGGGTGATTTTATCCTCATATTCTTGGCGGAATTACTGGCAATTGTCCTGGCGCCACGAAAGCTGGATGTATCAATTACATCTCCAAGGATAATTTCTGATTCTTTTTCTGTATGCGTAGCCCTTTCTTCCCCTAAACACACTCCCCTTCTGCGGACGTTTCGGTCACTCCTGCCACCTCACTTCACTGAAATTAACCTCCTTTGGGTTCTGGTCATGCGGGGATCACATTCAACGAGACTGCCGACTCTCTAGCAAGGATAGCACTTTCTGGGCCTGTAGAAGACGTAGAGCCGACACCTTTAATAACAGCAGCTAGGTACCGTAGGATGGTGAAACTCCAAGAACAGCAAGAATCGGTTTTATTATCATTAAGAGATTTTATTCATCTTAAATTCTCATGGAAACCTGAATGGTGCCCTTCACGCAACTTAGAGGTGGTTATTACAGCCTTACGTTGTCGAGTACCCCAGTTAAATAGGTACTTACACAGGTCTCGTCTGGCGCCAACAGCTCTGTGCAGCTATTGCAACGAAGACGAGTCTGTCGAACACTACCTTTTGACATGCCGACGTTTTTCCCGGCTGAGACGTCAGTCCCTGGAGGTGCCGCTTTACAGTTTGGGGATATCCCTAACAGTGCCGGCTATAGACCGTTCCATCGGGCGAGGGGGAAACGTACTCTCGAACTCAGCGGCCGCGGCGCGCCGGCCGCCTGTCCCCCTCTCTGGAGTGTGCGCGCCGATCACGGCGGGCCTGGCGCGGCTGCTCCTTTGCCTTGACTACGCTTTGTAGGCATCGCGCGTGCAGGTTTACCACTAATTTACGCTATATCTTAATGAAATGTTTCTAATAAACGAGCTGGACTAACAGCTTGTGAGTTGCGCACTTTACAGCACACAATATTTTTGGCAATTTTGTTCTGCTGAGCTCTTCCTGTACGCCTCCTTTGGAGTAGTGGCAGAAAATTCTTCTACCTTCTTTCCAAACTAAAAATGGTCACTGAAACTTGCCTGTGCCGCAGATGGTATTACTTTCACCTCCACCGTTGCTGTGGTCACACTGCGGCATACCTAGCTCCAAGTATTACGTGGGCTGGCCTTGGCGATTTTCAGTACCTACCTCCCCAGGTTGTCCCTTTCCCCAACCAATCTGAGGGGAAGTGGTTTGGGGGGCTGCTGCTGAAGGGGATTCCGCCCCCATCCCCGACTCTGCCAAAATAAAGTTGTTCACTCACTCACTCCAAGAGTTCAGGCTTTTCCCCCCAAATGTGATGTATCTGTCGGCAACATCAAACTAAGCAACGCAAAAGCGAACGCTTGTCTGGTTGCCGAAAGGCGAAGCTTAGTAAGTCCTTATATGACGCTCTCCCGGAGCTGTGTCGTTTATTTTATTTGTGTTGTACATTAGTGGCACGGCTAAATTGTAATGCAGCGCAGCTTAAAATTCTATCCAGAGGAAGTTTTGTTTATTGTTAGCGGCAGTGGCGGCTGGGTCTGATTTGTTGATATATCGATAAGATTTAATACAAACTATGTAATATGCCACATACTTGCGAAGTTCACCAAAAACTACCTTATTAAACCCTGCAGGGATATGAAGCCAGAAGTCTGTTACACTGACACGCGCTTCTGCTCGTTTCCCATGGGGGCGGAGCGCATCACGGTTAGTCGTTTTAACAAACATCATTAAAGCGACCAAAATACCCGGTATACGCGATCCCGGACGCATACACGCAAACAAACAAAATTGTGACGAAGTATTGGAAACATGCTCGACACGGCATCGTTTACCCACCGTTGACCACGCTACCTCGAAACGAATTTCAGCCCCACCGTAACCCAAAAAGCCGCCAATTTAAGCCATATCGCTTAAACTCGTCCTATGCAACAACTTTCCCATTTAAAGTATACTGCGGAAAAGAACGTACAACGCGCATCAAAGAAAAATCCACCGAGCCGCCGTAGGCGCCCATGCGCCGCGGAGAAAACGCCCAAACCAGCAAATCAGTCAGCTACCAGAGGGCGCTGCGCACGCGAGATGGGCGCACGCGAGAAAGGCAGCAGAGACGACGAAGTGGGCAGAGAGAATGGAAGCGAAAAAAACCCTGGAGACTTATAGGGCAGAGAAACGGGAAATTAAGAAGGAGGGATTCTATGGCAATACGAGAGGCAGTGCGTTGCTCTTCGAGGCACGGGCAGGGTGCCTGAGAACCCGGGCATACACGGGTAGCTACAGGCAGCAGGATGCATGCTGCGGCAGTGATCGGGAAACTATAGACCATATTGTCAGGAGCTGCACAGAGATACAGCCACCGCGGGTTGAGGGGGAAATGACGCTGGCGGAGGCTTTGGGATTTCGGGTGAGGGGGAACCTCAACTTCAAGGCCATTGGCCGCGAGGCCCACCACTGGAGAGGCCGGCGCTGCGATCGTTTTGACGTCACTTGTAGGATCACCGTTCCTATCTTGCTGCGTAGTTGGCTTTCAGCGCGTGGCACTTCGCTTAGGAAGCGCGTTCTAAAAGTATTTTCGTGTTAATTTCCTTCGTTTGAAGTTAATTCTCAGTGCGTCAAGCGCATTTCGACCTAATGGTAACTGTATAACCGTATCAACTGTGGTAGATTATCCGCAAACACCATGAGCGTGGTGGTGTAATACGCATGCGGCCGAAGCGAAAGCAGCGGCTTGTTTCCCCGATCAACAAGGTGGACTACGATGATCGCCGAGTGAAGTTTCTAGATTATCCTTGTTTGCAAGAAATGTATAAAGCAGGAAATCGTGAAGCGTTAACTGCTCGCAGATGCACACGCACCCGCCGTGCCTGCCCGCACAGCCGACGGTGCGGCTCGAACCGACGCAGGTCGCGGCAGCAACAACTTGTCGCCGCTTTTTAAAATCACACAAGGCGTGGAAAAGAAGTTCCAGATTGGTGAAAGTAGATGTTGGTGTGATGAAAAATTCTGATAGGTAGTGTCATAAGCTCTGGTTTTCATAGCGATGCTCAAATATCTGCCGCGATTTACGCCGACCGGCCGCGGAGGTCGGTCCCGGCAGCGCCGGCCCGTTCACGCACGGTGCGGCGAGCGGCCGAATGAAGGCTATGCTGCGCGCAAGAATCGGCCGAGGCCGTGCAGGTATCTTGATCGTCGATCGCTTCAACGGAGATCACCGCGCTTACAGAGTTCCCAGCGCGATGAAACGTTCTGTTAGGGACTGTCACTCGCAACTCTAACGGCGATGAAATATCTGCTGCGACGCCAATCCGATTACGTGCATCCGAAGCCGGCTGCGAGCTGTTGGCGAAGGCCCTCCCGTCGCGCACGCGCGTGTTGCGTTTGGGTTCCTCTAACTTCTTGGGGGCCCCCAACGCTCGGTTCTCCTATTCTAAATATCCCCATTACCCGAAATCATTAACGACGTGTTTCGCCTCGTACGCAGCCTCGTTTCTGTGAGCAGTCGTGAGTTTCGAAATTGATGCTTGAGAAATGCCGGCTTAGTGTAAACATACAAAACACGCTGCAATTATAAATTACCACGCCGAGCACCTAATGAAAACTAAATATAGCCTTGTCCGAACCCGCTCGAAGGCGTTAAAAACTCGCGTTCATACCGTTCATACATTGCGGACAAGTCGCGAAAAGTAAACATCAGCCGTGCAGAGTACAGGCTACGGCAGTGATCGTTAATCAAATCCGGGCATGGCTATAAAAACATCGTCGTAGGGGAAATATGCACTGATTAAGCCGAACTGCAGACCATAACAATACTTTTAAGCATGTGCGGCGAAGCAATCTGATCACCGTTCTCACGTAGTCATTCATTACCAGGCAATACGAGCAGTTCGCGCGGTGAGATCATAAGTGAGCGACGCGTTTCCGTCGCTGTTACAAGGTGTTTGCTTGCACACACATGTCCCGTCACAAGTATTTCATAATGAATTTACAGCGTACTTTTCTCGGCATCAGTTGCATCGTCCTTGGCGTTATCTGGCTGCGTATGTAAGAGCTGTGGGTCGCGATGGTAGCAACTACCTAAACGCGGCGGTGTCACCGGGAACAAGCGAGTCGCTGATTGCTTGCCCGAATTATTTGGTTTACAGACAACTTTTTTGGTAATTTGCATCAAATCCACAAGGAGCGGTAGAGACGGCGGCCACAACAAAAAAACACGCTTCCGCATACGCACGGGAAATGTGTTGTAGCAGACGGCAACACGATTCGGCGTCCTACAAGTGACGTCACTCGTAGGTGGCGCCACGGTATGTCCTCGAGGCCAATAGAGGTGACGAAGAGGCGACTGGAGTGGTGGTGGAGGAAAAGTAGGGAAGGGATGGGTACGCAGGCGGAGTAATCATGCTGACGAGAATTTAGAACAGCGAGGGGAGAAAAAAAGGGGGTGGGGGCGATGAGTTCAAAACAGAAAAGAGGGAGAGATTGGAGGGAGGAAGCAAATCTATAGGTTAGCTGGGAGTAAAGCAAGTAATAATAAAACAGGCAAGTCGGTTGCTGACAACCGACGCCCCGGTTTAAAGGGAAATCCACTAATCATCATCATCATCATCGGGTTGTGTTGTCGAGGTGTGCGGACGTACAGAGCGCGGCGGAGACATCGCTGACGAAAACGGATAAGTGTTTGAAATTTCATATTCATTTTTTAGATTGACCCGGTTTTATAGAGAGATGTAGTTTAGACAATAGGGTTAGTTGAAGGAGCGGTAGTGGTTAGCGCAGGGAAGTGACCGAATCAGATGTGTCGCGCGGTTGTTGCACGTGGAGGTTGGAAAGCGTCTTAGTTGGTGATTCCAGTGGGTAATTAGTACACGAATCATTTAAGCGGTAGGAAAGAATTGCACGTTGCGGCTTACTTTTAGATTGGAGGGGAGCGCGCGAGAACGCGGCAGTGAATTAAGTCAGATTTGTGCAAGACTTGGACGGGCAGTACCATGCCTCAGAAGAGGAAGCCGGGTGTGGTGTGCACGGGGTGCGAGCACGAATACCCACTCGAGGAGACGAGGTTCGAATCGGTCGAGGACGCGGAAGGGCAGGACTTCAGGTGCAGAGTGTGTGCGCTAGCGTCGCGCCTCGACCGGCTCGAGGAAGAAAAGGAGCAACTCAGGATTCAGGTAGGCGAGCTACAGGAGGAGCTCAAAGATGAACAAAGGCAGAGAAAGGCATCGAAGCAAGGTTGGCACAAATGGAGGTCAAACTGGCGACGAAGGGTGACATCCCGAGAAAGAAGGACGTAGGTCACGAGGCAGGTGTGTCGACAGGGCTTGACCCCGAGAAGAGAAAGGAGGAGGACAAAGACGACACGCGGGAAAACGATCCCGGACTGGCGCTGACTCAGCCGGTGCGGGAGCAGGTGGCCGCGCCGGTGGGCAGCCAGGAAAAGGAAGAAAGACGCATGGTGATTGTGGCGGGGGACTCCAACATGCGCTACTCAGAGATGGAGATTAGAGGACGGGTGAGAGAGGACGAGAGAGTGCAGGTTGGCGTGTTCCCGGGGCAGACGGTCAGAGAAGTGTTAGAAAAGGCAAAGGATAAAATGTGGGAAAATATGCAGGGGCAGAACCTAGTGATTATCGCAGGAGGAACCAATGACGTTCTGCAGGGAAGGGGCGCAGGAGTGCGCAAGCAGCTAGAAAAGGGGTGAAGGAACTTCGGACGCTGTGCCCACATGTGCAGGTCGTCGTTAGCACAGTACCAGAGATCATTGGGAGAGGGGTGCATGTGGAAAGGGAAGTTGTAGCGGTAAACCGAGCCATACGGGAGCTGGGCAAGAAGCTAAGTTTCGCTGTCGTAGACATCAACAGGGATGTCCGATGGGTTGGCCGGAAAAGGGCGTTCCAGCGTGACGGAGTGCATTTCAGCGGGCAGGTGGGAGCAGCCATCGGAAGACGACACGCGGCGCGAACTGTGGCTTTTTTAGGGCGGCCACAGGCCTTTGCGAAGATGGTGTAGACAAATGCAAGGAGCAAAGTGAGATAGCGGGGTCGGCGCAGTTTAGTGCAGGCAAACGAAAGGGACGACGACGGCGTGTAAAGAAGAGCGGGAGGAAACTGAAGATCGCATACATAAACATGCAGGGCGGCAGGAAAAGAGAGAAGTGGATGGAGATTAGTGAGCAGCTAGAACAGGAAGATATCCAGGTATACGCTATGACCGAGACGCACCTACGAGACTTGGAAGAACCTCCGGTAATCGGAGAAAAAGGAGGAAGACGAAGATATAGCGAGAGCGGACGCGCTTCACATCGGCTCTGTTTCTAATGGCAAATTAGCAATGCCCACTAGTTCTAAGCCTTGATTCGTGTTCACCAATGTGTTCGTGAAAGCACACGGCATCGATTGATACCAACATCATCAAAGGCAAGTCGATTTATCGGACTATTCGACTTTTCACCGGCGTGAGGCCACTAAGCTTAGGCGTGGTCACCGAGGGTAGGCCCAGCGCTACATCAGCTGCGGCCACCTCGACCCCACAAGATGGCAAGTTTAGACGCCGAGATGGAGTCGTCCACTCCGTCCATCAGGGATTTTGGAAAAATGAGTGTGCAAGTGGAGGGTGAGGACATTTCACCCGAAGAAATGCAAGAAGCAGGATGGAAAATGGCGAGTGTCCGTCTCGCTCGAAGTCGCCAACAAGAAACCCCGTCGCGGACGAGCAATGACGCAGCCGCAGCTAAGCAGGCAGCGGCTAGCGCCCGGAAAACAAGATCTTCGGCGATCAAGGCTGCGAGAATGCCAGCGCTGCCCAGGGATACCATCAAGATCGTCTTGAGACCTCGAGGAGGTATCAACTTGGCCAAGCTAGGCATAGTGGAATTGACTGCGGCTGTACATGCAGCGGCCGGTACCACCAAGGAAGTTGAGTACGAGGACATCCTCTGTGTAAATGCTCAGCAAAACATTGTTGTGATCTGCACCTCAGAGGAGGAACGAGCCACCCGGTACAGCCAGATCAAAGAAATCGCCATACGGGAAAAGAAGCATGAAGTGTGGGCCTACAGAACTGCGCCGCACGATACGGTCAAGGGAGTCATCAGAGGAATCCCGATAAGCGAGACCTCCGACAACATTGACGAGCGCGTGGTCAACAAGCGTAATCCGCTAGCCCTAGGAGCCAAGAGAATCGGCGAAACGACAACGGTCATCGTCGTTTTCAAGGGCGCGAAGGTTCCGAATTACGTGAGGTACGGGTCGGCGTTGCTAAGATGCTCTCTCTATCGCAAGCAGGTGGATGTCTGTCACCAGTGCGGGCGCGTTGGTCATCGAAAAGACGTGTGTCCCACCCCGAATGAAAGAAGATGCCGGGGGTGTGGCAAACTCAACCCGGAGGAACAGCATCCATGCTCACCAAGATGCAAGCTATGCGGTGGGGGCCACGTTACGGGTGATAAGGCCTGCAAGGCACGCTACAAGACGCCATATGTCGTCAGGAAAAGACAATGGGAGCGGCGTTACGCTTCGGTAGAAGAGAGCCAGCTGCCATCGGAAAGCGACTTCCCAGTACTGGGCTCCGCCCGCAAACCAAGATCCCATTCGAGGAACCGTTCGAATTCTAAGGGCCGGTCGCCATCCAACGGCGGCATCTTGCGCCGTCAGAGTCGGAGTCCCAGCACCTCCCGGAAAGGAAGATCCCCGTCAAAGGACCGCGTAAGCTGGGCGGATGCGGCCAAGAGCACCAGAAAGGCCAGCGGCAATGCAACCAAGAAACAGCACACGCAAAGCAAGGAGCACGAAATGATAGAGGCTCTTCGCGAGGAAAACAAGGAATTGAGAAGAATGATAGATGAATTGAAGAAGAGCCTACAATGTCTGGCGGAGGCTAGGGGCAATGACACCGCCCCGGGCCCTTCGACCAATACGTCTGAGTCTCTGCCTAAGGGGCAGCCAATGGAAACTGTCGATGATGCCCAGGAACTAAAAGAACCGGCACTCAAGAAGAGGATCACGAAAAAACGTGGCACCAAAGAAATTAGCAGCAACGAAGCTCGACTAGAGGACAGGTTGAGCAAGCTAGAAAAGAGGATGGAGCGAATGTTCGAATCGAGGATAGAAAAAATGATCGACTCGCTCAAGTTGGCCATCGCCGAAAAAAGCAGGATAGACCACGAACGGTTCTTGCAGATCGAGGGAGCCACCCAACACACTCTAAGCTATGAGGCCTTATCCCAACACCAGGACCCACGCACGACGGCGCAGGGCGGCATTACCGGTACAGACGAGTCATGGCCCCAGAAACAACAATAGTCGTTTGGCAGTGGAATTGCCGCGGCCTGCACAGGAAGTGGGCAGTTCTACTGCAACACATCGAGAGCAGCGACCGGAAACCAGACATAATCCTACTCCAAGAAACTTTAACAGTGCGTCACCCCCTACATGGCTACAGAGCGCTATGGTCTACCGACGACAATAGCCGGGGACTATGCGTCATGGCCAGGAAGGAGCACACAATGCTAGAACTTAATCTCACGAACGTTACAATTGATCACGTCTTTGCGGAAGTGGTGGTAGGCAGGAAAAGAAAGGAAAGTATTTATATCCTCAACGTTTACAGCAACCCCAGTAAACGCAGGCAGCGCTTCAGGGCGCTTCTACACAAGGCCAGTGCACAGGCAGGCTGCTCCAAGCTACTGGTATGCGGCGATTTCAACGCCATGGACCAGTCCTGGGGTTACGTCAAGAGCAACGCCAAAGGCAGAAACCTGGCGCAGGATGCGCTCGACAATGGGTACGTCCTCGTCACGGATCCTGCCAACCCGACGAGAACGGGCAACTCGGTGTCCAGAGACACCACCCCTGACCTCACCTTTGTCAAGAACATCGTGGCGGAGGACGTAGAGTGGAAGAACACCGGACTGGACCTTGGAAGTGATCACATGATTGTGGAAACTACAGTGCGACTGAGTGGAGCCAGCGCACCTCAGGCACGAAAGCACAAATGGGTCGACTGGGAAGCCTTCAGAAGGCAAAGAAACGAAGCCGCAGACGAAAACGAACACATCCAAGACATCGCCGCCTGGATGAAAAACGTTACCAGGGACGTGAAGTTGGCCACGAGAGAAATCGAGACGGATGTTCAAGTCGACAGCATGGACAGCAGGCTAGTCCATCTAATCCAGGCGAAGCGATCTCTACAAGAGCGATGGAAGAAGCAAAGGCTCAACAGAGGGCTGCGGAAGAAGATCGCCGGTCTGAATCGCAAGATTGAGGAGCACTGCCACGCGCTCAATAACCAGAAATGGAACGAACTCTGCAACGCTGCTGATGGCCAACTCCACAACGGCAGAACCTGGAACCTGTTCCGGCACCTACTGGATAAGACGAAGACCAAGTCTTATCAGAGGGATAGGCTTGCAAAGATCCTACACGCGTAAATCAAGGAAAGAGGCGAGGATGCGGTGAAGAAGAAACTTCTGGAGAAATACATCCCATCCACGCCGAAAGTCACCCACAGAGATTACTTTGGAAGCCCAAACGACAGGTTGGACAGAGACATCGACGTCGAGGAAGTGCGGACGGCTCTGCAAGAGCTTAACAGCAGATCGGCTCCGGGTCCCGACCACGTGCCGAATGGAGCACTCAAGAACCTCGATGACCGCTCGATTGTAGCCCTCACGAAATACTTCAACGAGTGCTGGAGGTCGGGAGTCGTACCGAAGGAGTGGAAACATTCTAAGATGATCCTGATACCCAAGCCTGGAAAGCCGCCGAGCACGGACAACCTCCGTCCAATATCGCTCACATCCTGCGTGGGCAAGGTACTGGAGCGCGTCCTACTAGCGCGCTGGCAAGAATATCTCGAAAACAACGACCTTTACCCCGACAGTATGATCGGATTCCGGCAGCACTTGTGCACGCAGGACGCCATGATACAACTGAAGCACCTCATTGTCGACAGGGACACCCGAGACTCAAGGGCCGTCATGGGCCTGGATCTACAGGGGGCCTTCGACAATGTCAACCACTCGGCGATCCTGAGCCAAGTCTCTAAGTTGAACATGGGCAAGCGGACCCACGAGTACATAGGTAGCTTTCTCACGGGCCGAACGGCAGAAATCGTTGCGGGGGATCTCGCAACGGACGCCAAAGAGAACGGCAGCCGAGGCACCCCTCAAGGGTCGGTGATCTCGCCGCTCCTATTCAACCTAGTCATGATCGAGGTCGCCAGTAGACTCGCAGAGGTGGAGCACGTCGGGCACACCATATATGCCGACGACATCACGCTGTGGGTCGAAGGCGGCAGCGACGCTCGAGTAGAAGAGGCGCTTCAGCGGGCGGTACGGACGGTCGAGGAAAGCCTCGAGGGCACCGGCCTCAGATGCTCACCGAGTAAGTCCGAGGTGCTGCTATACAGGCCCAGGGAAGGTCCCCGCACTGAAAAGAGAAGCGACCGCGAGGAAATCTCCGTCTACACCAAAGACGGTACCGTCATACCCAGAGTCACAGATATCCGTATTCTGGGAATGCTTATTAACGAGCACGGAGGCAACGGGAAAACAGTGACACGGGTCGTCGGCAAGGCGGCCAACGCCATCAGACTAATGAGAAGATTGTCGAACAGACGGAGGGGACTTCGCGAGGAGAACCTCACGAGGCTCGTGCACTCTTTCGTCCTCAGCCACATCACATACGTGGCCGCCTTCCACAAATGGAAGAGGGACGAAACGAACAAGCTCAACGTAGTCATCCGAAGGGCATACAAGACGGCCATCGGAGTTCCCGAATGCACCAGCACGGAGAGGTTGTACACTCTGGGCATCCACAACACCCTCGACGAAATTGCCGAGGTTCAGAGGATTGCCCAGCTGGAGAGGCTTTCCATGACCAAGCCCGGTAGGAGAATCCTGGAGAAGCTTGGATAACGATATCACGAACAACAAGGAGCCAAGATGCCCGTCCCGGACGAGATCAGGAGCAAAATTCGCGTGGACACTATCCCGCGCAACGTGCACCCCGAATACAATGAAGGCAGACGCAAGGCGAGGGCCAAGGCACTGGCGGACCTGCACGCCGGCGACACAAGCGCCCGTTACGTGGATGCTGCCGAATATGCGAGCAGAAGAGGATTCGCCGTGGTTGTCGTCGATGCTGGGGGCAGCATCAGAGCGGCGGCCAGCACAGCGAGCGGTACATCCGAAGAGGCTGAAGAGGTGGCCATCGCACTGGCCATCAAAGACCCGGGCTGCCGCACTGTCCTCAGCGATTCGCGGCAGGCAATCAGGAACTTCGCCCGAGGCAGGGTCTCTGCTGCTGCGACGAAAATTTTAAATGAGATACCGCGACACCGGGAAAGGGCAAGAATAAAGTGGTTTCCGGCACACGCAGGGGAAGTGTCGCACACCAACGCCAACCATAACGAAACCGCACACGCCCGCGCGCGCGAACTAACAGACCGCGCCGGGTCAAGTGGTGATCACTTGTGGTTCAGTACAAGAGACCGAATGACCAGCTTCAACGAAATAACCAAGGCCTATCGGCTCGCCAGACGCACGCTCCCGCCGCCCTGTAAAGGGCTGAGCAGGGAGCAGGCAGTCATATATAGGCAGCTTGAAACACGAACGGTCATGAGCCCGGCTTTCATGCACAAGATTTTCCCGGAGGCACACCCCGACGGTACGTGCAGGGTGTGTCGCAACGCCCCCGCGACTCTTGAGCACATCGTCTGGGACTGTCTGAACTTCCCAGAAGATTCTACATCAGGAAGGCTTCCACCCGCCTTTGAAGAGGCTAAGCGATCTGGCAACCAAGACCTCCAACTCGAGGCCGTCCAGCGGGTTATCGTGGCGTTGGCCAGGCAGGAGACTTCACAGCCCGGTAACGGGCGGGGGGCCTCTAACCCTGGTGGCGACAGCGAGGACGACACTGGCCAAGTCTGAAGTCCTAACTTGGACTTCAACCGCAGGCACAATAAATGTTTTTCCAATCCAATCCAATCCGGTAATCGGAGAGTATGTATGGGAAGGTTGTAATAGGACGGCTGGATTGAGAAAACGCGGAGGAGTAGGTATGCTTGTACGGCAGGGGGCTAATTGGAAGAGAGTGAAATAAGACTGTAAAGAACATGTGCGTATGAAAGGGATAGTGGAAGGTAGGGAGATGGCTTTAGGGGTGGCGTATCTATGGACGGGTAAGGATAGCAAAGAACAAAACGAAAAACTGGTGGCGTGTCTAAAAAAGGACATCAAGGATTTGAAACGTTCCGGGGAGGTAATATTGGTAGGGGACATGAACGCCCACATTGAAGATCTAGACAGGTACACAGACTTCAACGGAAATCTAATGCTAGATATGTGTGAGTACCAAAAGCTGATCATAGTAAATAGGGAACAAAAATGCGAGGGTCAAGTAACATGGGAGTGTGGTAGGAGACAGTCATGTATTGACTACTGCCTTATTTCAGAGGGACTCATGAATGATTGGATGGCATGACGATAGATGAGGGAGGGGGCCACAGTCTGGGCAGTGACCACAAGCGCATAAACCTGGGTTTTGGGAAACTGGGGGGCGACAAAACGGGTCGACCGGGCCAGCGCACAAAGTTAAACAGCAAATAAATTGCGGTTATTGAGGCTGACATAGAAAGAAATCCTGCAGAAGAGTGGGAATATGACAGGCTCATAAAAACTATGCAGGAAAAAATAGTCAAGGCAGAGGGGGCCAATCGATGGAGAGGAAAGAAAACACCCAAAAGCTGGTGGAACAAAGAAATCAAGGAGGCGATAGAGAGGCGTAAGCAGGCGTCTAGAGATCACAGACAGGCCAAGAGGGCAGGGAGACAGCAGGAAGAGTTGGACCTAAAATGGGAGCAATATAAGCAAATGAAACAGGAAGTGCAGCAATTAGTGCAGGCGAAAATAAAGGGGGACAGCGAGCCATGGGTAGCGCAAATACGAGGGAGGGGTAGAGACGCGCCGAAAAGGTTTTGGAATCATGTGCAGGCATTAGGGAAACGCACGAGTCCCTCAGAAGGCGGTGCTATAGAAAACGAGCGGGGACAGATGCTCAAGGGAGAGGAAGCATTGTCATACCTACACAAAATCATCACGCAGAAGTTCGGTAAGATGGATGAAGAGGCCCCGCAGCGACACAGAGATGTCGCGACAGGTAGGCTGGAATGTCTGGAGATAGATGGGGACAAGCTGAAATGGAAAAGAGCTGAGGAAAAGGTTCCCCAAAATACCGCGGTAGGCACCGATGGGATACCGATGGAGTTGATTAACCAATTAGGACCAAAGAGCAAGGGAAAGCTACTACAAGCCATCAGAACAAGGATGGAAGAAAAGGCAATACCGGCCGCGTGGCAAATGAGCAGGATGAACTTGGTGTACAAGGGCAAAGGAGGCAAGACAAGCCCGAGTTCGTATAGGCCAGTAACCGTCACGTCAGTGCTGTACAGGTTAGCTATGCAGGCAGTGAAGTTCGAACTAGAGCAGTGGGTGGAAGAAAATAGGATATTAGGAGAACTTCAAAATGGGTTTCGAAAGGACAGAAGACTCGATGACAACTTATTTGTGGTGAGCCAATGCATAGAGGTGGCGAAGATGCAAAACCGACCTTTGTGGTTTGCCTTTCTGGACATTAAAGCGGCGTATGATAATGTAGACTGGGAGAGGCTATGGAGTATCCTGGAGAACGAGGGAATTGGGGCAGAATTCATTAGCTTACTCAGGGAGCTATACCGGGAGAACCAAGTTCAAATAGTGTGGGAGGGGATAACATACAACAGGCCTGTATACACCTACAAGGGTTTGAAACAAGGATGTCCTCTCTCTCCGCTGCTGTTCATGATCTACATGGCGGGGTTAGAAAGGAAGCTAGAAGTCAGTACGCTGGGGTTCGACTTATCATACATGAAAAACGGGCAGGTGGTGGAACAACGGGTTCCGGGACTAATGTATGCAGACGGCATATTGTTGATGGCGGATAACCGGATAGATATGCAGGGCTTGATGGATATATGCGGTGAAGAAGCGGCGCACCTAAGGCTATCCTTTAGCAGAGAAAAATCGGGGATCATGGTCTTTAACGACGGCGCGGAGCACAAAACAGTATCAGTGCCGCAAGTAGAAATACCATTGGTGAAAGAGTATAAATATTTAGGAGTATGGCTGAACGACGCGAAGGTTACACACAGGCGCATGAGGCGCAGCTTAAGACGAAAGGAAGACGGAACGCGGCCGTAATGAAGCATAGATCCCTCTGGGGATACAGCAAATACGAGGTGGTAAGGGGAGTCTGGAAAGGGGTCATGCTACCAGGATTAACTTTCGCAAATACGGTTCTGTGCATGAAGCCAGAGACCCAAGCCGGCCTGGAGGTAAATCAGAGGGCGGTAGGCAGATTGGCCCTAGGGGCCCACAGCAAAACTACAAATGAAGCGGTACAAGGGGATATGGGCTGGTCGGCTTTCGAGGCGAGGGAGGCGCAGAGCAAGATAAAGTTTGAGGAGCGACTTCGTGACATGAAGGACGATAAATGGTCCGCGAGGGTGCTTAAGTACCTGTATATGAGGAGCGTGGACACGCGGTGGAGACGGAGGACCAGACAGCTGACCAAGCGACACGGAAATTCGGTAGGGGAAAGTGGTGTGTACACAACCGTTAAAAAGCAGATAAAGGCAGCAGAGACGACGAAGTGGGCACAGAGCATGGAAGCGAAAAAAACTCGAGAGACTTATAGGGCAGAGAAACGGGAAATTAAGAAGGAGGGATTCGATGACAATACGAGAGGCAGTACTTTGCTCTTCGAGGCTCGGGCAGGGTGCCTGAGAACCCGGGCATACACGGGTAGCTACAGGCAGCAGGATGAAACATGTGCATCCTGCGGCAGCGAAAGGGAAACTATGGATCATATTATCAAGAGCTGCACAGGTATACGCCTCGAGCTTCGCGATCGCTGCGCCGCCTGCCGCCGCTTCTCCGCGGCGTTGACGGGATTTGCGCTGCGTGGCTGATAGGGACGCGTGCAGTGTTTAGGTTCTGTTTCGCTTCTTTTCGCCTTTCCGCGCTCTGAAAAAAACTTGTTATGGTGACGTCTATAGGCAAAGAGTACGTTTAGGTCACTTAAAAAGCAGCTGTGTCTTTGTAGAGTACGCGATCGCCTGCAAGAGCTACCCGGAGACGCGGTGGACGCGGTGGTGCGCTCTTCGTCGGGGCTCTTCCGGGCGTCGGCGACAGTAGCAACATATCACCCCTGTCACCTCCAAAACATCAGGCACAAATGAATTCTACTGTCACCTCGTTTAGACCTGATACTGCCACAATGAAAGGTTGGCTTCATTTTGCAGCGTCGACAACGAATGCGGCTTCGTTTCGAATATATACGTCGCAGAAAAATATGTTTCGGGGATGTGATTACCCAATCCCGGACTATAACTTATGGCTTTTATAAGCATATAAACAATGCGAAAATGTTAAGTATATTCCAAGCCTAGCTGTGCGTCGTTAAATATGTGCCCAAACACCAAGGCAAGTTAATGAAACCACGGAAAAATAAATGCTGTGCAAGTGCGGAATTAAGACACATAATTCTCTAACGGAAATAAAAAAAACAGTGCCGCTTCTGACATGCTAAAGACGTTCGTCGAAACTTAAGCCAGGTAGGGTTCACTAGACCAACTATACGCGAAATGCACTGCTATTTCACGAGACATCGTTGGGGGGGGGGGGGGAGGGGGAGAAGGAGGAGGAGGAGGGGGACGCTGTGTACAAATGCGGAGCGGAATCAAGCAATGAACGTTTTAGTAATCACACACACACACACACACACACACACACAATCAAATCTCGCGTTTACTTTCCTTTTGTTTTTCTACTTCAACGAACAGCTGATCATACGGCGGCCGCATTTTTGGAAGTATACAGGGTAGGCTGTTCAACAAGCGATGAAAGGTGTCGTTAGAAGAGAGTGGTATGTGATAAGGCCCTATGATTTCAGTTTCTGCTTTATTCTGCTGGCTACCTGTGCCATTTGACGATATTTTGAAGAAGCATTAGTCGCGGACGCGGATTATATTCTAAGCCCGTCTCCGCGCTGCTCGCAGAGGAGCAGATGTATGTTTGCAGGCGCTCACCTCACGACAAGAAGACTTTGTCGTGTGCTGATGCCCGAGTATAATTATGCATTGTACATCGTACTTTTGTTGAATATTCCAGAAATTAACACAGACTGGCTTGTAAATGGTGGTGATCAATATCTGAGGTGATCAAAGGTGATATTGGCAAACGTAACTGGCGTGCTGTCAGGTATGAGTGCCCGCTGATTATGTAAGCGCACAAAACCAATTTAAATCGGAGTGTATAGCCGTAGCATGAACATCTAAGGAACCGCTGGTTACGGAGACACTGCTAGTAAATTCAGGTCAGTGTAACTACAGTCGGCTCCATCACACGCCGGTTCCGCGACGCTGGCCTGTGACACACACCTGGCGCTTATACAGACTGAATATACCATACTAAGATCGCGTCAGAAACATTTAAACTCTCGAAAACACACCTCATTTGCGAACAGAGTGACTGCTCCACATAAACATGGATTTCAAACGCCCGCAAACGGTAAATCTCAGTCGTGTACGTCAGTGTACGTGCCGCAAAAGCAGCGGCGGCACTGGGGAGCGGGACGCCGACTCCCGCGCCTGCTTTCGAAACGGGTCGCTAGGGGGATTTCAGTGGCGCCCCTACAGGCCGCGACCACCGCGGGGTGAGGGGGAAACGACGCTGACAGAGGCTTTGGGATTTGGGGCGAGGGGGGACCTCAACTTCGAGGACATAGAGGTGACGAAGAGGTGACTGGAGTGCTGGTGGAGGAAAAGTAGGGAAGGGATTGGTACGCAGGCGGAGTAATCATACGCATGAGAATTTAGAACAGCGAGGGGAGAAAAAAAAAAAAGGGGGGGGGCGATGAGTTTAAAACAGGCAAGAGTGGGAGATGGGAGGGAGGAAGCAAATCTATTAGGTTAGCTGGGAGTAGGGCAAGTAGAGCGTAATAAAACAGGCAAGTCGGTTGCTGACAACCGACGCCCCGATTCAAAGGAAAAGCCGCTAATCATCATCATCATCATCAGGCGATGCCGGCTGTCCCTATCAGAACGCCTCGCGCGGATAATTTTTAAAAGTGTCCGCACGGCTGGCGCGGATAATTTTTAAAACTGTCCGCACGCCTCGCGCGGATAACTTTTAAAATTGTCCGCACGCCTCGAGCCGAAAGCAGCCAATGTAGCGTCGTGTGCCGAATTTCTTTTTCCGGGTGTTATTATGGACGCCCCAGTTTCTTCCGCTCTCAACTTGGATGCTATCCGCGTGTTACGTTGTCATGGCTGATTACTTTAGTGTTCGCTAGTACGATGTTTTCCTTACTTAAACCAAGTGCAGCGTCGGTCTGTTAACGCTCGGCTTCGCGTTGTGTGCTGTCCTGAGCAGGGTGTCGAACCGGATTTTTTTCGGGTTCGGTTCGGGTTCGGGTTCAAGCCTTTCGGGTTCGGTTCGGGTTCAGTTCCAGAGCACCATTCCGTTCAGGTTCGAACCGGTTCGAACCGGTTCAAACGGGTTCAAACGGGTTCTAAGAAAAAAAGCAGGCGTGTTTTTTTCTGTTAATTTTTTGTGCTCGTTTTTCGTTTCCTTATCAATTCGGCATAAGAAAAAAGTCATAATGAAGGTTCCTTTGTCCGAATATTTTGTCTTCGCCAAACTAATGCGACCCTGCAACACTTTTTTCAACTTTGTTCTAAATCTTGAGTGCTTGCATAAAGTAGTCAACCAACACATTAGATTATGGGGTCGCAATGTGCCTCAGCCAAAAATTACTGCTCTCTCCTCGTCAGATAACATAAAAACTTGCTCAAAATAGTTTTCTCTCCTTCCCGGTCTTCGCGTTCTTCGACCAATGAATGACGTCATTACAGCGGTGTAACGGCTGTTTGCCGGCTTTCCTTAAGTTGCAGAATAGAACGCATTTGATAGCTACTTAAAAAAAAGCCACAAGAGCGAAGCGGAAACGGAAGGTGTATCCGCAGCGACGAGCAAATCACGCACTGTTGCTCTGTGCTCGCAGCAGCTATAGTTTTCGCAGTGCTTCCAAATGCGAAGAAGAGTAAAAGCGTTTATCGAAAGTGTTTATTTATTTATTTATTTATTTATTTATTTGTTTTTTTATTTATTTATTTATTTGTTTATTTATTTATTTATTTATTGTTGGGTTTAACGCGCCCACGGAACGCCGACGACGAGGCGCGCCATAGTGGAGGGCTCCGGAATAATTTTGTCCACCTGGGGATCTTTACGTGCGCCGAAATTTCGGACACACGAACGTTTTCGCTTTTCGCTTCCATCAGAAAAGTGGCCGCCGAGGCCGGGAATCTAAATCGCGTCTGTGTGCTCAGCAGCGCAACGCCTTAGCCACTGAGCCACTGCGGCGAGTTTATCTAAAGTCTTGAAGAGCTGCTTTAACTGTACCTGCAAAATGTTTTCTATGGTAGTGTGACGAGTATGTGGCGCCGACTGCCAAGCGTGGCAGGTGGCATTTAAAGAAATTTCCTTCTGCTCATCTTTTATCTGCTAACAGAGCTGTTAGAAAGAAAGAATGGATACAAAGACTCATTGGGCGGCGTGTATAGGACGGCATTGGATAGGAAACCACCGGAGATAGGAACTTGCTAATGGCCCTTCAGCGACTGGTGACAGCAATTGGGCTCTAGGAAAGATGATATCCAAGTGAAGTCACAAGCAGCAGTAATGATCACTTGTAGAGAGAGAGAGAGAGAGAGAGAGAGAGAGAGAGAGAGAGAGTGAAGTTTAATTCAATCGAGGCAAAGTTTCAGAGAGGCGACCTCATTCGAGGGGGCTGAATCGACAGCCGTTTCCATCAAGAGCAACTGATCTTCCAGGCCGGAGCTGGCCATGGCTGTCTCCCAATTCTCCATGGAAACGTGGAGGTTGGATGGATCTACGGTACACTTGTCGCAGCCGCCTACTATGTGTATGATGTTCCCAGGCTCTCTACAGAAGCAACGAAATGGAGAGAGTTGTGTCCCGTCAAATAGGTGAAGTCTGGTGTTGTGTGGAAAGGTGTATGCCCACAGGGTGCGGAGTAATCTTTCCTGGTTAATCGGTAGCGATTTGTGCGGGGAGGAATACGTTCTATGGAAGAGGCCATAGTGCTGAGTAACTTCCTGGTCTGTGACTGCAGGATGCATGCACTCGGGCCGGGCTTCATCAGCGCTGGCTAAGCGAGTCAAATCTCGACCCACGAGGTTGGTGATCTTGTTTGCCGGGGATGCCAGTATGAGCGGGTGCCCATACAATCGTGACCGGTCACGTTGGTGGTCTTTGATTGATCATTGGAAGTGTTGTAACATGCAATCGACCGTTGGAAAAGTTGGGCCACTCCTGCTAAGAGTCTGTTATGAGAGTTTTGGCGCCGCTTTGGCTAAGCGCACGTGCTATCGCCGCTTCCTCAGCTTAGAGGGGACTGTTTTCGGGGGTTGAGATGCTACACGTGTGGGAGGCTGCAGAACTGTAACAAAAAAAAGAAGTTATTGAAGAATGCTATCGGGCGTCTTTGCATCAAACCAGTTGATGGTCCCTCCCTTTTTTTCTTGCAGTTTAGTTTCTTTCCAACTGTCTCCCCTCACATATACACACGCTTTGAAAACCCTTTGATGAATATAAAATATGCCTTAGGCAATTAGTTATTAACTTTAGTCCGAGATGTCAATGTTAATATAGCAACAACATAATAGCGCAATACCGGCATAAAGAAAGACCTTTTATAGCATTCAGGCGGTCGTCACATAATTTTGGGGCTTTTTTGTGCGTGACAAAATTTCCTGATTGGTGGAGAAGGAGAACGCTGCAAAATTTCCAAATGCCAAGGACCCCAAAGATATCATGTTTGGTCCGACCGTCGAATCCGCCTTAACTGACCTGCTAATTCCTTTAATCCAAATTAATCAACACACCAGTCCCACTAATTCACATTAGCTCATTCACTCACCTAACTAATTCACCCCAGTCTACCCGCTAACCCGCACTAATCGACTTCAATCCATCCGCCTCTTAAGTTTAAGGTTGAGCAGATTCAAGATAACATGAAAATGCTATCAAATATACTTTAAAAGTGGAAATTAGGATTCCCCTTTTTTTAATATCTCATGTTCTCTTAGAGCAGTAACCAAAGGACACAACGACACTGTATACAAGAAAAAGTTACGTTAATTTTGAGAACTGCGAGTGTTGGTGTCTCAGTGCTGTTTGTATATAACTGCCCATTCAAACTAGAATAAGTGGAAGATATGGATTTATTGTTGATGGTGTCCCTGAAGGCCTTCACAAGCGGACAGGTATGCATGCGAATTAACTGCACATTGAAAACTTTGCACGATTTTAAACACCATGCAGATAGAAACCATGAAGAATATTCCATGATATGTTGCCTCGTAATATGCCTTATAGCTTAAGTTATGCTAAATGTAAAAGACAATTGGGAGAGATGGGCAGTACCTAACGCAAACTGATAGTATATACGGACAACTTTACATTAAATCGAGGGCAATAATTAGAAGAGAACATGATGGGCCTTGGGAACTACAGACTACGCAAAATATTTCATGGTTCTGTCTGGAGAGTGGCAAAATATCTTCAGACGCAAGGTATTGTACCGAAATGGAAAACTATAGAATTACATTTAGAAATTACATTTAGAAATTACAAATTACATAGAAATTAGAAATTACATTTAGAAATTACAAATAGAAATTACATTTTTGAGGCCCCGGAACCGGTTCGGAACGGTTCCTTCGATTCGTTCCGGTTCGGGTTCAGTTCCAAAATGGCGGAAAAAATACGGTTCCGGTTCAGTTCCGGTTCCGGGCAAAAATTCGGGTTCGGTTCCGGTTTTCGGTTCGGTTCCGGTTCCGGTTCGACACCCTGGTCCTGAGCCAGGCAGCTCACGGGTGAAGCCGGCGTGCTAAGCCCTCTTCGGAGAAACGGCGACCACGACGACACCGACCCATCTCCTGAAGAATCGAGGACGAAGTTTGCCATCGCTAGTTCTGCACTTCCTATCCTACAAGCCACGTTGCAACAATGCGCCAGAGATCACCACACGAACAAATGCCGTGCTGTGATATGGCGAATACTGTGAGGTGAAGATGATTGTGTGCATCGGGGTGTAGTGCTCGACGTACTACCACATTCGTCTTGTGATTGCGGTGACGGCGTAAACTTTGTAAATGAGAGCAAAAAAGAGCGAAGTTCCTCCGGTTGCTAGTGGCCTTGGTGCTCTATCCTGATTTTCACAGCGAGCCTCCTCTGACCGCAACAGCTTCCCTCGTGGTGGTGTACAGCCATTGCTACTATTTCTCAGGCCCACTTTGTGTTGCACTCAGACGTAGCCATTTGACTGAGAGGAGGGGGAACCACCCCTGCAACCTCACCCACCCAGACGTCGTCACCTGTACTCGTACTCTTAGACGTATGTTGTGCTGTCAATGCTGAAAGCTTGTACGACGCAAGATAACGTGTATGCTAGTTCAATCAACACAGTGAAGCACCTGAAGTAGCTTGGTGATGCTTTGAGTTTGTCAGCGTATCTATGGTCGCAGTTCAAGATCTCTATACAGTGGTTGCAAGAGCACAGCCTGAATGTATGTAACCACTTTGCCGAGCACATTTTCCCTTCGCCTTATGTGAATCCTTGCCAAGTTACCGCCGTCAGGTTCTGTTGTTTTCTTTAGCTCAAAAATCTCTTCCCTCTAATGTGCTGCTCCCTGCCTTGCGCTGTTTCCAGGAAGGGGAAGCTCCTCTCACACAAATGCAGTCTTGACCGGCCGACCTATTGCTGAGGAGGGTGCTGATCATCCACTGTGGGACCAAGGCCATTCTTCTTGGCAGTGTGTGCAGTGAAGGTATTCTATTGGTTGTTGACCTGTGTGAGGGACTGCTGATAGCACTGCACCGTTCCCGCTATGATTACTCTTCACTGTCCTTTCCTTTACTGCCTTTCCTAACCTTTCGCTCACTTTCTTCTCAATCCCATTTAGGTCTCCCTTTTTTACCCTAAAAGGCAACCTGTGAAGAAAGAAAAAAATGCGTAGGGGGAGTAGAAAAAACTAGCAAGCCAAATAGTGCTCAACAGAAGTCGTTATGCAACAACGGTAGGGGTTTTCAATTATCAGTCCTGGACTCTATACGAACTCCCCGAGAGGGAATCTGGTATTTCTTGCCCACATGTATTCCTGTGGTGTGGAGAATCTTGTGACTACCCGTGGACAGCAGGTGAAATGTCACTGTAAAAACACATTATATGGTTCAGGAACTAAGTCAACTTAATGCATATATATGAGACTAAATCTTTGTCACTTGAAAAATCTTGCATATTATTCACATTTGGCCTCATGTTAGCTCCTTCTGCACAGGCAGGCTTAGTGAAACTATGTATGAACTCGCTGCACATTGGCTCCAGGCTACCATTTTCGGTCGAATAGCCTGCTTAAAAATACCGAACACTTTCCAATATCAACTTCAGGTTAGTTGTAGCGCAGTGGGAAAGTTTGTCGTGCACTCAGAAGCCATAATGTTTTTCATGGCTAAAGCTATGGCTACGTGATAAATCCAACATGTGTAACATGAATTGTTAGACCAGCGACCGTCATTATGTTTCTTCCCCTCTCTTCGTTTCTGTTGCACCAATTCCATCCAAAAAACACCCTCTAAATGTCTGCACAGTTTCACCTAAAAACTAGACCATAAGCTACAGTTGAGGCTAACATCAACCACCCGAAGTTATCGTCTGTGGGTGAAAAGGTGAGGAGCATGATCCAGAAAAAAAGAAAACAATATGATTCTGTTTGGGCAAAAGCTTATTGTGCTCAATTTCTTTCGGAAGAAAGTTACTAGCGAGTGAAAGTGGATTTCAGATTAGTTTATCTTCAGCATTTCTTTCAGTAAAGTTTTACTAAGGCTGCTCTCATTTCGCAAGCTGACATCACAAGCACGGTGAGTTAGGCAACAGCACTGCCTCGACATTAAAATTGTATCATGTAAGGTGTTTCAACTGCGGTGATTCCGGCACTCAATAAAATGAACAATAATGTGTTTAACAATCACGAATATGACTCCACATTACTACCCCTCCCTTTGCATAATACCTCGAGAAGCTACTGCATTCTACCTGCCCTTGACATGAATGAAAATAATTTCCGGGCACGTTTCTCTGGCACTGATGTCACCTATTTCCATTTTCATTACAAAATTATGAACAAAGTAATGATCCTTTTATAGCAACCTGAAACGAAATTTTGTGTTAAACTTTTTCCTTTGTGTTGAGCAAAGAGTGGTGTTACTAAGGAACCTATGTCGAAAGCAGCCCTGTTCTCATCTTCCTTGCCCCTGTGAAGAATAAAGGCGATTTACGGGACTACTGACATGAAATTTCCAATTTGAGCAACTATGGAAATAGCTTCTTGTGTATGTAATCTTTCAGAAGTTGGAACTTTACTGTTTCATAAAACAATTTAAAGCTTCGCACGTATTCAAAAGGCAAAACGGTGCAAAAAAAGGCGGCACACCAACCCAAGAAAAAGAAATTAATAAACACAACACGAGCGAGTACATATATTGAAACACTTGCACTGCCTATGGTCTAAAACGATTTGCCCAGTTCAGTCTCGTAGGAAGAACTGAACATTATGAGTAACTTTTAATATGTGTGCTGTCTCATGCACTCATAATACAAAAGATTAACGGATACATCCTCTCTGAAAAGAACTCTCAAAGGCACACAGTGTGATGACTGTGATATAATTCCCCTTCTCAAGAGTGAACGTATACGCTGGTGGCACAGGTTGGCATTATCAGCTTTTGAAGTGTTTGCTTTTGGCTCTAGTATATTGAACAGAAAAACTTTGACCGACACATGATGCACGCACACAGAATTTTCGGCTAGGGGTCAACACATATCGCATAATGTGATAAAATATACAACAGTGGTAGTGTGTTGGTTCTGCACAACAGGAAAAAATAGCATGGCTGGAACAATGACAAAGGAAAGACGTGACACACCCAGAACTCGTGTGATGAAATGCTTGCCAGTGCCCTCTTTTGCATCATAGCAGACCCTGAGTTGTGTGCAGTTTTGCTGTGAAGCTTTGTATATCCAAGCCCATATATTGCACATGTGCTAGAACCAGTAGGCAGCCTTTCCTGGTCCTCCACCTCACCCTGTCTCGTGAAGCTGCATCTATGGTCCGAAATGCACAAACCCCTTCCCTTCTTGCCCAGCCTCGTGTCCACTATAGAATCCTCCCGCCCCACTTGCCCGACAACCAACTGCCCTTCACACCCCACCAGTACTACCCCTCTGCTGGGGGTGCCATCCACTATACCTGCCGCCACACGCTTCCTGGGAAGACTGGCTGAGCGCGGATCATGGTGTGGACGTGAAGTCGATGCAAGAACTTCTGGTGGTCATGGCATTCGGGTTAGTGAGGAACTCTGGGAGATTTGCAGACTGGCCGTCTTCTAATGAAGATTAGGGGACTGCCAGGCAACCTGGACTATGGCTGCCTATATAGTACAGATTTCTCTCTCTTTCTCTCTAGGCATGAATACCACATTTATAATGCTTTAACGCGCTCATAATAGCAGTACATACAATGTGCCGCTACCTAGAAAGAATGTGGCAATGATGTGTGTTGTTTAACTGCATCAGACTCGCTTCACACAACAGCAGTTTCCACGAAAGCGAGTGCTTTAAAATGGAGCGCTTGTAATTTTGAACTATATATTTATTTATTTATTTATTTATTAAATAGTGCGGGCCATTGAAGGTCCATGCAGGGTGGGTGGTTACATAGTATCAAAGCAGGAACTACAATGCGAACATGAATACAAAGAAACAAAAGAACAAACATCACTGGGAACGATACATGGGATCTGTAAGGGAATTCCGTTCGGCTATGGTACGAGGGAAGAAGGAGAATTTATATGTGTCTGTTCTAGCAAAATACGGTGTTAGGGAATGAGGGTGGTGATGGCGCGTTTGTCGAGTCATTAAAGGGGACAGATATAGTGTGGCGTCAATGGCCAATTGGTTGTTAACAAGTTGAGAGAGAAAATCCAGGCGGAATGTTTTCCTTCTTATCTGAAGGGGTGGAATATCGTTAGCTGCCATAAGGTCAGAGGGAGAGTCTATTGGGGAGAATTTAGAGAAAATAAATCTAACGGCTTTCCTTTGAATCCTTTCAAGTTTTTTAATGTTAGAATCGGTGAATGGATCCCATACGATACAGGCATATTCAAGTTTAGGGCGGATAAGTGAGAGATAACCAAGTAATTTTACGTTTGAAGGTGTTTTAGAGAGTTTGTGCCTCAGGAAGCAGAGTTTTCGCAGAGCAGACGAGCAAATGTTGTCGATATGTGAATTCCAGGATAGATTGTCGGTAAATGTTACACGTAAATACTTATGGTTAGTTACCTGCTTCAAAGGGGAAGACCTTAGCGTATATGTGAAAGGAATGGGAGTTTTTTTACGAGTTATGCGAAGAAGAACAGATTTTTCATTAGTAAGCACCAGTCATTGATGTTATTAAGGCTTGTTTGAAGCCCATCAAAATCGTTGGTACAGCAGATACTCTTGAACAAAACGCAATCATCCGCGAATAATCGAATGCTAAGACCAGGAACCACGACAGACACAATATCATTGATATATAGTAGAAATAGCAAGGGTCCTAATACACTTCCTTGGGGTACACCTGAAGTTACTGGAAGACAGCCCGATTGTTGTGCACAAACAGTCACGCGCTGTATGCGGTTGCTCAAGTAGCTAGAGATCCAGCTGATTATCATTTCCGATAGGCCTACTGCTCTTAATTTTGAAATTAGTTTGTGATGGGGAACCTTTTCGAATGCTTTACTAAAATCTAGAAAAATTGAATCAATTTGACCGTTATTATCAACTACCGAAGCGAATGAATGAGTTATCGTCACTAGCTGCGTTACTGTTGAATATCCTTTCCTGAAGCCATGCTGCCAAGGTGTTAATACTGCATGTTCTTTTAAGTAATGTAGTATATGGTTAGCTATAATATGCTCAATCAATTTACAACAAGACGATGTCAACGAGATAGGCCGGTAGTTTTGGGGCAGGGATCGGTCACCTTTCTTAAATACTGGGACAACTCGGGCTGCCCTCCAGTCATCAGGCAGCATACCAGACATAAGTGAAGCACGGAACAAAACAACAAGAAACTGTCCCAAGGATTCTGCATACCGCCTCAAAAATGTATTCGGGATATCATCAGGGCCACAACAGGTTTTAGTTTTTAGGTTTAGGAGCATAGAAACAATTCCAGCATAGGAAATGAAGGATACATCAGAGGCGGCAAAAACTGAAACATTCGGTAGACATAAATTTGAACTGGAGAAAACACTATGAAAATAGTTATTGAAGTGCTCTGCAATCGACGCATGATCAGAAATACATACGCCATCAACTGACAGCTCTGACACGGGCTGTTTGTTTTCCCTTAAATAATTCCAAAATTTATCAGGTTCATGTTCAATAAAGTCAGGTAAGGTTATCCGGAAGTAGTAGTCCTTCGCGTTCTTAAGTTCGCGCGAAATTCTGTCGCGCACACGGCTTATAAGATGAGAGGGAGCGTGCTTTTTCTTGAGTCGCTTGATTTTTCGCTTAAGGTGGATAATACTACGCGTCATCCAGGGGGTCTGTTTAGAGGTGCGTTTAAACTTATTAGGTATGAAGTTACTTATGCAGAAGTGGCACATATTCTTAAAACTATTCCAGAGTGTGCAAACGTCTTCGTCACAAAAGCTATTGAAAGAATGTTCCATGTACTCTAAACTTTCTACATCATTTGCGCGAGAATAATCTTTAAAAGAACCCAATGGAGGTTTATCGTGCTTTCTAAGGCGTACGATGGGCATTGATACGTTTACGAGCAAGTGGTCAGATATGCCTGGCTCAACGGCTACTGACGTAGTATCACCGTATGTTCTCGGAACAAAAACTAAATCAAGAATATTACTGCAATTTTCCTGAACACGTGTAGGCTGAAGTACAACCTGAGTAATGGCATGGCTAAGCATTAAATCAAATAAAATGTTAACTTGCTTGCTATTTGGGGAGCAATCCTGCAGGCGTTCCCAGTTAACATCAGGAAGATTGAAATCACCAGCTAAAATTATCTTATTTTTATTATGTTGTGCCATGTGCGCTTGCAGTTTTACGACATAGTCAAGTGGTGCATCAGGCGGCCTGTACAAAGCATATAAAATAAACCTGTGGCCCCAACAACTCAGACTAATGCATAAGCATTCAATGCCGTCGACATCTCCTAACAATACGGCTTCAATGGGGCTTTTGATTAGCGCAGCCACACCACCGCCTCTTCCACACCTGTCTTTGCGGAACACTCTGTAGGAAGGGGGAAATACATCTTCGTCACGGAATTCATCGCGCAACCAGGTCTCTGTTACTATGGCAATGTGTGGATCGTTTTGAAGCAACGCTACTTCCAGGAGATCTGTCTTATTCATTACGCTACGTGCGTTTATGTTGACCAGTCTGAGCCGTTTGTCGGCGGATGTTCCATTCAGTCAAGGTTCAGATATGACAGGCAGTGCAGAGGGTTTAGGTGCATGTTTCGTCACTTTCACCCCTTCGCCCTTGGTTTCATCCCAGATGTACACATCCTTGTCTATCTTTAATCTGTCATTGACCAAATATACCTCTTTTCCGTCATTTTTGTCGGACTTGGCACTTTCCCAAAGCAGTTTGCGGTTGCGCAAGGTTTGTTGCGAAAAGTCATTCTGTATATTAATCGTTGAACCCTTTAGTTTTGTGACATTTGCAAAAATAGCATTCTTTTCATTAAAATCTTGCAGATGAACGATTACTGGCCTATTGCCGGTATGCCGGCCAAGCCTATGAATGCGCCCGATTGATGTGCACTCTACGCCTAATGTTGATTTGAATACGTCTACGACAACTTTTTCTTTTAAGGTTTCGTCCGTTTCCCCTGTAATTTCTTCAAGGCCATGGATAATCAAATTAGAGCGCCTACTGCGATCTTCCAGATCGGGTATCTTTTTAGATTGAAAAGTCATGACACTGGCAATCGAATTTAGGCTTGATTGAACCTGTTCCGTGGTTTCAGGAGATGATGATGGTTCAGAAATCTTTTTGTCCAGTTGCGTGTACATGTTTTTCAGATCCGTTAGTATGCTAATTGTGTTTGCCAGTTCTGTCTTAATGCCAGATATATCTGCTTGTATCGCCGCTTGACCAGCAAGCAACGTTTCTAAGATATCTTTGTTCGAAGGACCGGGACCAGGGTTTGCTTCGACGTCCCCACAAACAAGCAGTTTGCACACAAGGAAGCAATCATAAGCAATATTCAAGCACTGATGGGGGCAGGGCACGACCATTATACCACGAGCGTCACTACGAAATGAAGTTGAGTGAAGTGAGTGAGTGAACAACTTTAATGGATCTTCAAATAAAGAATGGTGCGCGCAGGCACCAGATGGGGTGGTTCCCTATTCGCGGGACCCATATGTGTCCAGTAATTCTTCTCCTCGAGCCACCAGCTGTTGCTGAATGGTGAGGTCAGAGCTGGACAGTAAGGTCTCCCATCGCTGACTGACCTGCAAAATGAAGTAGGGGCGGCTTAGCGTCATTGCACTACCGGGTCTGCCGTGCCCACAAAATTCGAAACTGTGAGTGGCCTCCTTTATAGTTGTCGCTGAAGCTGACGTGACGTCACGGTGGTCATGTGTCGCTTGATTGATTGGGCCACCAGGGGGGTTCCAATCCATGAAAAAGATGACGGGCAGTGCGCGCTGATCGCCGTCGGTTGATTCTCCGTTCCTTTGGTCATGCTGCTGCTGACACGTGTAGCCGTCTGCAGGAATCGCGGCCAGGGCAAGCACGAGTGTCTGCAAAATGAAGTAGGGGCGGCTTAGCGTCATTGCACTGCCGGGTCTGCCGTGCCCAAGAAGTCGAATGATTTTTCATACGCAGTGTTTTCGAAGGGTCTTTGACGCCTCATCCCATCTAGCACAGCTAGGACATGAGGGGGCCAGATAGTGGGTAAACCATAATACTTACAATAAATAAAAAAAACGGGCAGATTAAAGGACAGCAAACAGCGCTAGTTTTTTTCCATTAGTTGTTTTTATTTTGTGCTGTGAGCGTTATCTACGTACCCTCGTGTTCTTTTCAAAACCAATGTATGAACACTTGATTCAGTATCGCTTTGGCACTGTGCCTGTTCCTCTAGCCCTAAAACTAACACGCGCAGTAGCAAGCAAGCACCCGCAGACAATACTAAGAACCCAAGCTCTGCACAGAATATACCACACACGCATTCTCAGGTTATCAGTTCCGTGCTGTAATCGCGTTTTTTTCCCTTCAATGTTACGCGGGTAGCAGCTACGTTGAAAGAAAGAACCTCGGGCGCTAAACAAACACCAAGGCGACCGTACCAACCGCGCATTGCTTGCAAAGGCTGCCTGCAACAATCGCTGCCCGTGCAAGCATCGCACTCAGCCGGCGAATGCGCCGACATGAAGGGCGATAGCGCAGAAAACACACCCTGCACTCGGCCCCACCTCATTCGCGCATTTAACATGTGCTACGCCGTCACCGCAATCACAAGCCGAATGTGGTAGTACGTCCAGCTATACGCCCCGATGCACACAATCATCTTCACCTCACAGTATTCGCCATATCGCAGCACGGCATTTGTTCGTGTGGTGATCTCTGGCGCATATGTAGTCAATTGGATGTCCGTCAGCCTCTCTCTCGTATATGGCGAGTCATAAAGGGCATGCGCAACAACAACCAACAGCTCAATCCATTCGGGGCACTGTCATTACACGAGGGAATTCCCCAAAAAGAAGCGGCTGAAGATTATTGTAGGCTCCTGTCTACGATTTCTCTGCTTCCAGTGTCCTCTCTACGTGTTTCTGACGCAGTACCACCTGCCTCCGTACCTGCCATGGACCTTCCATTTTCGATAGGCGAGCTGAATGCGGCAATATCAAACGTCAAGAAACGCTCTTCTCCAGGTTGCGACGGCATAACATATGAGGCGATTTCCCACCTCTCTCATCACTGTGCCTGCGGAATCGAAAAGAGCCAAAATTACAGCCATTCTAAAACCTGGAAAGCAACCAACACGGTACGACTCTTTCCGTCCCATAGCTCTACTTAGCTGCATTGGCAAAACCATGGAAAAAATGATCTTTAAGAGAATGACTTGGTACCTGGAGAACAGGAATCTTTATCCACCGGAAATGAATGGGTTTCGAGAAAACCGGTCTGCTATCGACAACATCCTTGCTCTCGTGGCGTCCCTAGAAGAAGGATTACACCACGGAGATATACCAACAGTGGTTTATCTAGACATCAAGTCTGCATTTGATTCGGTCTTCCATACAGCCATTCTAGAGTCCCTTGCTGCTCTTGGACTTGGTGGGAGGCTGTATGCATGGATTTCCAGCTACTTGGAAGGACGAGAGCTTTTTATGAGCACACCGGATGGTCCTACGTCATATTACAGTATAAAGAAAGGAGTACCTCAAGGAGCCGTTTTGAGTCCTCTGTTATTTAACATTACCCTAATCGACCTAAAGCGTGTGCTTCCTCCTCGCGTAAAGGTCACAATTTACGCCGATGACATCTGTATTTGGAGTGCAGCAAGGTCACGTCTAAATACACAACATTACACAACATTAGAGCTCCAGAAAGCTCTAAAAAACATCTCTGAATACCTTGCTTCGAAGGGCCTCCGCCTCTCACCTGAGAAGAGCGTTGCCATGGAATTTACCCGCAAGCGGATGACTCAGTACCCATTAATCCTTGCGGGCCGTTGCCTGCCCTATGTGCGCACTCAAAGATACCTTGGGATAACCATGGATCGAAACCTCTCCTGGGCCCCTGAGGTTCGGAGGCTACGTACTCGCATTTCCTCGGCGGCGCAAGTCATTGGATACCTTGCCGGAAGTCAATGGGGCAGTGACTGTCGATCGATGGTGCTTCTCTCCAAGGCTTATGTTGATGGCTTGCTGCGTTATAGCCTGCCTGTTTTGCAGCGGCTGTCGACCACAAGCAAAAAGCAGCTTGATGGCGCAAGACATAATTGTATGCGCACCTGCCTTGGCCTTCCTAGGGGCTATTCCTGCGCTGGTACCGTTGCGGAGGCTGGCTGCCTGCCCTTAGACGTTCTTCGGCTACAAGATTGTCAAGTGATTGTCAAATACAACTCCTAGCAGTTTCATTTCGGTGACTTGCTTGAGGGTTACACCATGAAGTGCGATGGTAGGCTTCCGTATCGCACCTCGGTCACCTCTTGAAACGAGGAGGCAGGAACATTTGGAAGGGTTTAGCCTTAGCTTCGCCTTCTCTGCCCAAGTAGTAATCTTGGGCAGCGTTTCATGGGCAAGGGCTTCTAGTTGACGGCGCGTGCGCGCGTGAATGACGGTAACCGTGTCATCTGCGTAGGCCTGTAAATACGTGTCTTCCGGCATGGGAATGCAGAGCATGTCAAAAACATCCCCCTCGCGAGGGGCACGATCAAATGCAGAGCATTTCTGCGGGGGGGGGGGGGGGGCGCCTGCAAGTCGTATGGATTACGTATTGGTTGTTGTTGTTGTAATTGTTGTCTTCCAGCGTAGACATTGTCGATGAAGTCGATGGTGAAACGTGCCGTGAACCCCCTGCCGCGGCTATGACGCAACGTGGAGCGGCTATGACGCAACGTGGCGCGGCTATGACGCAACACAATCCAACACAATCCACTTTAATCCAATCCAATACAAATCCAAGCCAATCCAAGCCAATCCAATCGAATCCAATCCAATGCCCCTCGCGAGAGAGTGTTATAGCGCCGAAATCGCCACCACGCGAACCCGTGATGCTGACGTCACGATCACGCCATGTTAGCGACCGCAGCGCGCGCGAACGACATATGTGGTTTAAGCGCGAACCGACCGCGGCGAGAGAGCGCGATGCGAGCGCCCCACCTGTTCTTGCGCGCGAACCTAACGCGGCGAGAGAGGCTGTTGCGCACGACCCCACCTGTTGTGCGCCCGAACCGAACGCGGCGAGAGAGGGCGTTGCGAGCGGAGAGAAGGCGAGGAGGACGCGGGGGAGAGGGCGCACCTCTGGCCGACGGTTGAATGAGTCAAGGATATAAGGCACGTTCGTAACCTTCCGTTCTGTGTCGGCTTTGTGGCTCAGTTGGTAGAGCACCGTGCTCCTTGCGCTTCGCCCGCAGAGCCGTAGGATCGAAACCTGGCGCCGGCAAGTATTTATATAGTGTAGGGGGAGCGATGCGGACGCGGACCACGGACGCCAACGCGGGTGACATCGTGAGTTACTGAAATGCTCTGCATTTAAAATTATCCGCGCGAGGCGTGCGGATAGGGACAGCCGCGGCGCCCTCATTGTAACTAGAGTGTACTAGAAAAGTTGAGTCACGGCCTCCGCGATGGGCTGCCGGCGGCGCGCCGTTGCTCCGGCCGTCCCAATCCGGAGCGATTAAACTCCATGTTAAAACCCGCCCGCCGACCGGACGTTGTTGCGAGCATACTCGAGAAACGCGTGCTGGCAACACTGATTTGTTCCGACCGCGACCGACGCTGGACGCTGCCCCTCATGGCTATGCTGGCAACACTTGCAACGCGCCCGGTACAACGACCGTGTTGCGGGCGGGTCTTAGTTGCTGCGGTCTGCTGTGATGCTGCCCAGCACGGCCCAGCACTACACAACCTAGAACCGGGTGTCGCGCATCAGCCGATCTACAGAAGAAGCCGATCTCCACTGTGCAGCGTCGGAAATGCGCCCATCTTGATCAAACTGCTGCTGAGTGTTCTCCGTGCGCGGGTATCGCGCATCAGCCGATCTATACTGCGCAGCGCCGGAAATGTGCCCATCTTGCTGGTTGCTTTCTTCAAACTGCTGCTGAGGGTTCTCCGTGCGATCCTTGTGTGAAGTTGGCTCACCTTGGTGCATTTGGTGCAGCACCGCCACCCGTTTGTGCCAAGAAATGTCATTAGATCTGCCGTGTGACAGGGGTATGAGAGTGGAAGGCGAGCTTTACGCTCCCTGCAAGCTTTGATTGATTGTAGGGTTTAACGCGCCGACGCAACGCAGGCGATGAGGCGCGCCGTAGTGGAGGGCTCCGGATTAATTTTGACCACCTGGGGATTTTTAACGTGCGCCGAAATATCGTACACACGGGCGTTTTTGCTTTTCGCCTCCATCAGAGAAGCGGCCACCACGGCCGGGAATCGAACCCGCGACCTCGTGCTCAGCAGCGCAACGCCTTAGCCACTGAGCCACCGCGGCGGGTCCTGCAAGCTTTCGACATTGGTGCCTGTGCTTCTTCGTGTATTAGCGGGCGTGCTTCCGGCCGTCACTTTTATCTCGTAGTTGTGATGGAATATGCCTAGCAATAGTGACCAATTACTCAGGACTTCTATGAATAACCTCATTCTATAAAGCCTGCAAGCTCCGCTTCGGTATGTTTGTAGTGTATCAGCTTGTCAAGTCTGTTTGAATTTGTAGTGTATTCTAGCCTGTGGGATCTTTAGTCGTTGCATACTTTGACGTGTGCCAGCATTTGTGTGCCAGCTTCCTTCCGCTGTTTTTGTTTATCAATTTGGGTACACAATTACAACCTTTGTAGTGAAACAGCCTGGGTAATTTTTTACCGAAAGTGCGCGTTTTCAAATGGTCCCTAATACATTAGGTTATTTGGCTGATGTAAACTTGTCAAGTCAAGGGTGTCTCATCACCCACTTAACAAGGGGCTTAGCATGCTTCTTATACAACAAACTGTGTGCAAGTGTGCTGAAGAATGGCACATGCCCACTCGAGGATTGGCAAGGGCAGGGTATTATTAGGGCACACGCACTAGGGAGGCTGACCACGAGATATTCATACACGTGTCTGGTGCCTCCAAAGCCGAACCCCTCCGACGGAAACGCTTGAGTTTGTGCAAAGCATTTCCAAATTGGCCATTTAAAGAAAAAAAAAGAAGAGCAACTTATGCTGCGTGTCATTCAGACACGCTAAAGACAAGCGGGTTACATCTGGGCCCTGTCGCGGAAAGGACCGAGCCGGGACCACGAACGGGAGCCGCCGCTTTAATGGGACAGGATGGAACACAATATACAATAATGATGATAGTGCGCTCCGTTTGAGCGCACGGTCTCTTCTTCTTCCTCCTCGCTACTATTTCCAACAGGCCCACTTAGTAAGGGCTGTAGCTGCACAGGATACACAAAGAACGACAGTAAGGAGAGCAGGGTAGAGCATATATACAGTAGACGCTCATTAAGACAAACTCGAGGAAACCGTAAAAATATGTATTACCGGAAATTTGTTTTAAGCTGAGGTTTTTGCGTTGTGGATGTTACAAGCAAGCAAAAGTGTTCATCCAATTCTTGGAGCTCGTCTTAACCGAAGTAGAGGCATGAAGGTTTGGGAAAAGAGAGCTGAGCACAGAGAGTGGTCAATTTACTAAGGCAGCAAAGAGGACAGCCGCCGATTGTGAGAAGCGGGGAGCTCAAGCTTAGTTTTCTCACAATACATCTATATATATATGGGTTCCGGCCTTTGCGGCTTTATTGTCTCTTATTCGTGCAGTGCATTGGCTCTGCAAGCTAAATAGTCTCACGGGTGGACAGGCAAAGTATTTCAACTGATATCAATGCTCAGTATCACACTCGTCAGTCTGAACAAAAAAAAATCAGAACGATAATCAAACTGTGCTTCCCCCGCTGAAGCGCTACTACTCTCACACTGAAGTCAAACGACTGCCAAATTCTTTTTTCTATAATGGAGGCTATGTAATTTACAGAAAAAGCATGCTGCGCACGCTGCTTCAGATTGGGGAAAAAAAACTTTCACTTCCTCCAAAGGAATTAGATTTACTACTCCTGCGATACACCTTTTTGCAGGGGAGTACAAATATCAAATTTTGTACTGCAAATCACACACGAATAGAAAAAGTCACTGCAGCTGGAATAAAATATGTTCGACTGAATATCATTGCTTTAGCATGTTTACAGCTTTGAAAGCAGAGCTCAAAGAGAGGAGGAGGAGGAGGAAAACGTTTATTCAGAAAAAGGGAGAGGGGAGGGGGAGAGAAAGAGTTAGGAGCGGTGGGTGGCCATCCTATTCCGGTAGGCCGCGCAGGGTCGCCGCCGCCTTCGCCCGAGAGATCAGGGCTTCGTGGTCCTCGAGCTGGCAACTGCGCAACGCGCTCTCCCATCGCTCTACAGAAGGGGGATCGGGTGGTTGGGGGTTCAGTGGGCACATCCAGACAAGGTGCAGGGTCGTGTTGGGAGTGTCGCAGCGTGAGCAGTTGGGTGCATAGCAGGTGGGGGAGATGCGGTGGAGGGCGACGTGGTTGTGGTATGTGTGAGTTTGAAGTCTTCGCCAGATGCGGGCGTCGGGAACGGAGAGCGAGGGGTGAGGAGGGGGATAAGTGCGTCGGGAGGCCCTGTAGTGGTACAGGATGTCGGTGTAGGTTTGTTGGAGAGGGGTCAGAGCAGGGGGACCATGGTCAAGGTTGGGGCGGCAGGCCTCGTCTGGGAGGGCCCGGGTAAGAAAATCGCGGGCCGTGGCGTGAGCCACTTCGTTCCCAGGGAGGGATGTGTGGCTCGGTGTCCACACGATGCGGGTTAACGGTAGAGTGGGGCGTTGGGACAGGATGTGGAGTGCCAGGGTGGAAACTCTGCCTTGAGCGTAGCGGCGGCAGGCAGCTTGAGAGTCCGTGAGCACCGTGACAGTTGGAGTCGTAGCGTGAGCGATGGCGAGGGCTATAGCGGCTTCTTCTGCCGTGCTCGTTGATGCTGTCTGCAGGCTGGAAGCAACGAGGGTGGTGGCGTCGGAGCGCACTACGGCAGCTACGTGTGCTCGTTGTCGGGGGTAGGGAGTGGCGTCGGTGTAAAGGGCAGTTGAATCACTGCCGTACTTTCGAAGAAGGAGGCGGGTCCGATGCTGTCGTCGTCCAATGTTGTACGTGGGGTGCATATGGCGTGGGATGGGAAGCACCCGTATGTTCGCGCGTTGAGCAGTGGGTATTCGCTGGGGGGTATCGGGAGTCTGCTCAACATGTCGACCGAGCTTATGCAGCAGGTGTCGGCCCGTTGGGGTGAGCTGCAGTCGTTGCAACTGGTTGTTTATGTGGGCCTCCATCAATTCGGTGAGAGTATTATGGAGACCGAGTTGCAGTAGCCGTTCGGTCGATGTGTACACGGGCAAGCCAAGCGCCGTCTTGTAGGATTTCCGAATTAGAATGTCAATTTTGGCCTGTTCTCGCGGTTTGAGGAGAAGGTATGGAGCTCCGTATGTGATCCGACTGGTTAGCATTGCTTGGAGAATGCGGCAGGTGTCGGCTTCTCTGAGACCGTGTCTTCTCGAACAGGTTCGTCGAATCAGGTGCGTTAGTTGTGACACAGTAGTTTGTAGTCTGGGGAGATATGCAGCTCCGGAGCCGTCGTGGTGGTAGTGAACCCCCAGAATGCGCAGGGTCTTGACAGTGGGGATCAGTTGGCTGCCGATGTATATTGTGGGGTCGGGTGTCGGGTTCGGTGGTCGTCCTCGGGTCCTGTTTCGGAGAACGAGGAGGGCAGATTTAGATGGGGCACATGAGAGACCGCACGTACGGAGGTAATTCGAGATGACGTCGACTGCTTGCTGTAAATTGTCTTGCTGGTAACCTGCGGAGCCTGTGTTGGTCCAGAGCGTGAGATCATCAGCATATAGAGCGTGATGTAGGTCAGGTATCTGTGCAAGTTGTTCCGGAAGGCCTAATAGGGAGATGTTGAATAGCAAAGGGGAGATTATTGATCCTTGGGGCGTTCCCCGGGCGGGGATGTGGAATTTTTCTGTCTTGTATGGTCCGAGGTGTAAGGTAGCCGTCCGGTTTGTGAGGAAGGCGCGGACAAAGTTGTAAGTTGCCTTTCCACATCCCGTGGTTTGGAGTTGTTGTAGGATGGCGGTGTGGGTTACGTTGTCGAAAGCCCCTTGTATGTCCAGGGCTACGATGCAGCTTGGGTTCGTTTTGCTGAGGTGGTCAATGATTGTTTCTTTCAATTGTAGGTGTACGTCTTGAGCAGACAGATGTGCCCGGAAGCCGAACATGGTGTGGGGAAAGCGGCCAGTATCTTCTAGGAGTTCTGTAAGGCGTCGAGCGACCAAATGTTCGTATAGTTTACCCACACATGAGGTTAAGGAAATGGGTCGTAGGTTGTCGAACCCCAAGGACTTGTTTGGTTTTGGCAGTAAGGTAATATCAGCGTGTCGCCACTGCGAGGGTAGTGTTCCTTCTTTCCAGTGCCGGTTGTAGCAGTCAAGGAGGGAATCCAAGTGCTCGTCGTTCAGGTTCCGAAGCAGCTTGTATGTAATTTGGTCGTGCCCCGGCGCCGAATTGCGTGTTAACCTTGCGAGTGCTTGTAAGAGTTCCTCGCGTGTGTATGGCTCGGCAAGGTTGGGGTTGGGAGCCCCTCGGTAATTAGGGTGGGAAGCAGACGACGGAGTTAGCGAGGAGCCAAAAAGCTTCTTTTGAAGAGAGGAAAGCAGCTGGTCCGGGGGTTGACAGTGATTGTGAATGAGGCGGGTGATGTGGTGAGTAGTGGCGGTTTTGGATGGCGTATTGCCCAACAGGTGCCGAAATATATTCCATGCTTTCTTTGTTGTGAGGGATCCGCTCAGTTGGTCGCAAAACGTCCGCCAGTTTTGGTTTTGGAGATGTTGGGCGTACGTGAGCGCCTCTTGTGTAAGTTTTGCGATGCGCCGTTTGAGTGAGCGGTTGTGCTTGTTGCGACGCCATCGATTCAGTAAGCCACGGCGGGCTTCCCACAGGTGGTCAAGGTGGGTATCGGCTGCTGGTAGATCCTGTGTGAGTATGATGTTCTTGGTATAAGTCTGTTGTAGGTCGGCCAGTTGTTGACTCCATTCTTCAATGTCTTCCGTAGGTTGTATGGAGGGAAGGGGGGCTTTCCGGAGGGCCTCCCAATCGGTTAGTCGTGCCACTCCGGTGCGGTGGCGGGACGCATGATTGGAGACACATAGTGCAATTATGAAGTGGTCGCTTCCCAAGGTGTCCGGCTTCCGTTCCCAGTCTATTTGTGGGACATGTCGTGTAAACGTGAGATCGGGGATGGAATCTCGCGTTACGCTATTTCCGAGCCGGGTGGCCTCAGTGAGGTCATTTTGCAGGATAAAATGGTAATTTTGCGTAGCATGAAGGAGGGCCGTTCCTTTCTTGGATGCGTGAGGATATCCCCACGTAACATGCGGCGCGTTAAAGTCCCCGAGGAGTATGCACTGATTGTTTCCGGTGAGTCGGGCCACTGTATGAAGTAGCTGTTCTATGGCCGTGAGAGGCTGGGTGGGGGGGCTGTACAGGTTCAGGATAGAGATACTTTTTTCCCGCTTGTCGTGAGGGATGAGCTCGACCAAAACGTGATTGATAGGGGATGCCGTGGGTATCACTTGGGCCGGAAGGGTACGCTTGACAAATATTGCCGTGCGTTGGTGCGGTGGGTTGGTGTAGGTGTTGTAGTCGCGCAGCGTGGGTGATGGGGTGTCCGTTTCTTGAAGCGCCAGTACATCCGCGGGGCTGGTGGCTGTGTAGAGTTCAAGGGAGGCTTTCTTGCTTTTAAATGATCGACAGTTCCACTGGTATATAGTTAGAGGGTGTTGCACTGTGTGCCTACGGGTCATTTTGTCCTTTCTGTTTTTTGGCTTGGGGTGGGTGTTCGAGGAGGAGAGTTTGCTCCAGGGCGGAGAATCGTTCCGTGAGAAGACGGAGGGTGGCGTCGGCCGCCTCCGTGATCATTTTAGTGAGGGACGCCATGGATTTTTCTATATACTGCTCGACATATGGAACGATGTGAGCTGTGATTTGCGTGTTCACCATTTCTTCTACTTGGGCTCTCGTGAAGGAAGTGGGAGCCTCGGTAGCCGGCGGGGGTGGATGAGGTAGTGCAGCGCGTTCTGCTTCCAGTGCTTCCACTCGGCTGAGAAGCTTAGCGTTTTGTTCCTGCAGTTGTTTGATGAGATCGCGGAGTGGTTGTGGGACGGGGAGTGAGAGTGGGAGTGAGTGAGACGAGGTAGGGAGTGGGGGGAAATTGGGCGTGTCGCGTTGGAGGGAGCAATGAGCGGTGGGAGAGCGCGCAGCTACAGCTGACCAGCTTACCTGGTTGTCGGCGAGAGGACGTGTCTTGTTGGTCGGCACGGTTGGGCGGAAGCGGCGCGGGCAGTCCTTGCCTGCTGTGGTGTGCGGTTGTGAGCAGAGTTTGCACGTTGGTTGGCACGCATGGTCCTTGGCTGGCGAGGACTGGCCACAGTCTGGGCACTTGGAGTCCTCAGGTTGGGGACACACGTCCATGCGATGCCCAAGTTCACCACACACGCGGCAAACTTGCACACACCGGCGGAATGGTCAGCAACGGTGGAGGACGCTGCCCACCTTCACGTAGAAGGGCACGTGGTTACCTTGGAAAGTCAGAAGCACCGATCGAGTCTGACCCATGAATCGTGCGTGGATGAGGGCCGGCTCGTTTCCTAGAAGATAGTCGTGGAGGTTTGAGTCGGTAATGGTGGCTTCCAGACCGTGGATGACACCCCGGCAGGTGCCGGGTGGAGGCTTCATATAGGCGGCAAATTCGCAAAGTCCTGTTGAGATCTGAAGCGTTTGTATGTTGCTGAGTGTGATAGCAAGGTCAGGGTCGGGCGTACTTGCGACGATCACATTCTGAGTCGGTTGCACAAGGAGGGTAACTTTCTTATAGAAGGACGGCAGGTCGAGCTCACATTTGGCTGCAAAAGCTTCGGTGAGTGGTGTGGTGGTCAGCCTAGCGAGGTTGAGCCCCGCGCGCGGTCGGTAGATGATCGTGTAGTTGCTTGTTGGGAGTCTTGGTGGCGGATCCCGGGCCGCCGTCTTGGAGGGCGGCGTGGCAGGTGGTCGGCGCACATGGGCGATCGGACTTGTTTGCGCGGCCGGGACGTTGGTTGGCTTGCGTTTTTTGATGTGCTGGATCCACGGGTTGTCAGGGTGAATGGTGCGTCCACTGAGCTGATCGAATTCCATGTTGGCGATCTGGGGTGCGGGCTGTGATAGCGCGTCGCACATGATCACCCGGCGGCGGCTCGGTTGTTGTTCCAAAGAGCTAGGCCTACACTCTAAGAAGACGAGGAGTGCTGGGCACTCTGTCTAGGAGTAAAAACTTTTGTCCCATATTTCACTCTCTTTGGCAGCATTGGGCGACTCTTCCGAGGAGTAGCGCGTGGCGGCCAAACGAGAGGCGAAACACTCCTCGTGAGATTTACTTGCTGCTGTCGAAGCGGAGTACTTGAACCCTGTGTGGGAATTGCTATGCCATGTACAAGGCAGCGTTCCGTCACTCCCTTTAGGCGTGAATAAGCTCTATTGGTTTCGGCGTTCCCGGATACTGCAGACGGGTACTACTACTCTCTCTTGTAAAGCATCTCGTTACGCCTCAAGAGCGTTCTGTTATTCCCCGCGAGACAGCGTGTTTTCGCTCCGCCTGCTACTAGCCCCCCCCCCCCCCCCATCCCCACGATGGTACTATAGGCAGTTACAAGCAAACAAAACAGGACAAGCCATTTTGAAACATGGAAAAGAAGAAAAAACAAGGTCAGACTTTATTTTTCAAAAAAATACCACAACAATCAGTTCATTGTGCAATTTCACACAAAAAGCAATTCATTTTGAATTAAAATATCACAGCATAAAAACGGTTCTTACTCCACATGCACACAGGAGACGTAACGCCTATTGAGGATACATCCAAGAAAAATTCACAAATAAAAATGCAGCAAAGCAATTGATAACACTGAAATACAAACATTAAATTAAGACAATAAAAATGACATTAACACCCACAAATAAAAAGGTACTGGCATTAGCACGAAAACATCTGTAGAAATACAGCAGTGGGAAAATAGTTAACAGTATTAACATAAAACAAATTGGCCTTAGTACATCAGTGAGTGCTTCACATGGACTGGAAAGCCAGCTCTTATTTAGGACACATCAAAAACATTTACAAATAAATTTTGCGAAACAAAAATCTTGGACTAAAACTATTCAGCGTGGATTACTATTAGCGCATTACAAGGTGCAATCAACACAAAGATACAAAGCCACTGACACGGGAACTTTGCAACGGATATATGTTGGTGGGACAATAGGAAACCACCGGAAACATTCCCACTGGGTTTTTTAGGCGGGTGGTTCTCAAATGAGGATGCGCTAGTAAGATTTAAAAAAGGCATAACTTGATATTAAAAACAAACACGTTCTAGCTGAATGCTTCACAATGTTGGTGGCGGCCTTCAGAACAGTACCGACCAGGGCACCGTGCTTGAGCCGAAGTAACGTCTACAGAAGCAAGAAGGTGCGCTTCCCCTTTGAAAACACAGACAGCAGCAATGGGAACTCATCCACGATGTCCAAGGATGTGAGCAGAAGTGTCTTGAATGCGACGGCCACTCCTGCTGACGCCTCGGGGATCTCGATCTCTCTCAGGAAAAAAAAAAATCTTCGGGCTAGTACCGTCTTCCCGTGGTTCCTGCATAGGAAGAAAGAGGGGGACAGCAAAGATAAGTTCAACAATGAAAAAAAAATTGACGAGTTTGACGACGTGATAGATTAGTTTTTGCGCCGAGTGAACGCATTGAACCCGTATTGGAATGCAATACTGCTTGGCGCAGTCACAAGTCTACATGCGAATGTGCGGTGACCTTGGATGCAGCCACGCTTATTGTGCCACTTGGTCAATGTCATGTCAGACAGCGCGCCCTACAGCTGTCTACCTACGCAATGCGCCCCAAACCCATTAGTGCTTACGTGTCCGTAGCTTCTATTGTTTACCCCGCTATCGTTCCCGGTATAAAAACATTTAACAAAATTTAAGTAAAGAGAACTCTTTTTGTAACGTTATAATCCCTGATTAATTTGCATAGGATTTTGCCCTCAGCCGACTGCAACGTACGGCCCATTATACGTTCACAAGTACAGCGTGTAAAAGTTGCTATGGCGCATATAGCTACTGTTTTTTTCATTCTCGAGTACGCTTCGTTGCATGCACGCTGCAGATCGCAACACCTGATGAGAACCAATAGGCTCGTTACTGAACGATCAGAACGCTCGAACATTAAACCACACGCAGCGACGGCGACAACCGACGCGAAAAAAGTACCGTAATGGGTACAACAAACACTATGGGCGACAGCGACAAACGAAAAAAAAAAATAATGCATTGCTGCCAATGCCATTCGTCGTCGTTGCTGCCGCTAGCTCGTGGGCTGCTTCTGGCCGGTATAAGCCCGCGACGGCGACGGCCCGTCGCCTGCCGCAGTTGCCGCCGTCAGCGGCCTGCGTAAAAAAATTTTGTCTGTGTCGCCCACAATACCTGTTTGCCGAACCCAATGAGTGAGTTTTCTCGCGTCGCTCATCGGCTTAGACGCATGTAGTTACCCCTTAACAGTCCCATCTCCGGCCATCCTGCCCTCAATCAAAACGCAAAAAACCTAAACCCTGTCAGGACAGCATTTCAGTCTGCTGCTGTACGCGCGGCGGTCACTAAAATTATTGTAATTTTAGTGACTGCCACGCGCTAGACGCGCTACTATCACTCAGCCTATTGGACGAAATTCTTTGGAGCCGCGCAGGTCGCCACAGCTACTGCACGGCAGCCACTCTAACCCTAGCCGCCTGGCCGCCGAGCTAAGAGTACAAATCAAAACGCAAGAAACCTATCTGGACAGGATTTCAGTCTGCTGCAGTACGCGTGGCGGTAACTAAAATCATTGTAATTTTAGTGACTGCCACCCGCTAGACGCGCTCCTATTACTCAGCCGATTGTACGAAATTCTTTGGAGTCGCGCAGGTAGCCACAGCTACTGCACGGCAGCCACTCTAACCCTAGCCGCCGAGCTAAGAGTACAAATCAAAACGCAAAAAACCTGTCTGGACAGGATTTCAGTCTGCTGCAGTACGCGTGGCGGTAACTAAAATCATTGTAACTTTAGTGACTTCTACGCGCTAGACGCGCTCCTATCACTCAGCCTACTGTACGAAATTCTTTGGAGCCGCGCAGGTAGCCACAGCTACTGCACGGCAGCCACTCTAACCCTAGCCGCCGAGTTACGAATACAGGGTAGCGCTGCGACTACTCGCGCGACCGTGCTTCTTACCTGCGAAAACATTCGGCTAGGATACCAACACTTCACGAATCAAAGGGATTGAAACGGTGCAAGACTCGACGCTGTTTGCACACGGGTACAAAAGCCGCCCTTCAAATCTAAGCAACGGTCAAAATGAGTGACGAAAACATTAGGGTTAGCCGCTTCCGCGGACCGAAGCTAGAGAGCAACTCTCCTTCGCTAAATACACAAGATAAGAATACCAGGTTAACTAATGGCTTACCTCCACTTCCAGCCAGCATTTCTTCGTCCGGTAGATAAATCCATGGTCGTCATCCCAAGATCCCAAGCTTAAGGCGCGAAGCCTGGAAAGGCAGCGACTGCACACCGGCTGGTCCGGCGGCTTGCGCGCGCATTGCTACACAGTGCATATAGTTCCGGTATCGGCCTCTGCGCCGCCGCAGCTGTGATGTCCGTCCGAAATGAAAACTAGTTCCACGCATGCAGGCACGCACGAACGAACTAATATACGGCTTGCTTACGTGTTCGTGATCTAACGCTGACGCACAGGCATGCAAGCAGTTAGCGAGCACGCGTCACACTGCGTTCAAGCAAGTATGACGATAAGGGCAGGTCAAACTTCCCATGTTGAGCAAGCCGTCTCCGAAGCTTCGGATAATTCTCGCGCCGAGAATGCTGGCGCCGAGAAGGCGAAAACGAAAACAGACACCGGCAGCCTGCCGAGGGGCCAAGCCCGGAGCACGAAACACCTGAAACCGCCACCGTCGCAGCGAACGCGGCCGGATGTTTATACCAACGAGTGAGAGCTTTGGAGTCTTGCCTGGGGCACGGCCGCTTGATGGAAATCGAGCGGCCGTGCCTGGGGCGTGTCAAGTGTGTGTGCTGTTCGCCGAGGAGAGTCGCCCCACGCCTGCGCACCGCGTGAGACGTTTTCTCCCCGTGCTCTTCTGTCCTGATCCACTGTAACCTCACTTTTCTCAATAATTATACCTTTAATTCTCAAAACCTAGTTTCTCCTATTCGATGCGAGCATGCGTCGTACTGTGTTCAAGCAAGCATGACGATAAGGGCAGGTCGAACTTCCCATGTTGGATGAAGCGTCTGTTTGAAAGTCCACTTCGTGCGTAGCACATGGTTTACAAAGCGCAGCCCTGTGTTCCGCGCTGGCGGGACATCACGGTCTGGCGCGATCAGTCGTCGCTCGCCCGGTTCTTGCGGGTGCACCGCCTGTGTCGGTTTTCACCGTAGACGCGAGATCGCGTGGCGGAAAATCCGCCGTGGTAGTACGCCGTATATTCGTCGGGCTGAGCTACGGAGACGCGGCGTCCACCGCCGCGCCCCCGCCGCTGGGACGCCCTCGGTGTAATCGGCGTAATCGCTGAAATCGGCGCGCAGTATTCTTTCCTCCGTGGTGCGCACCTTTTATGATGCATAGTCTGACAACTTTTTAAATGTCGATAACTAAGCCATTACAGAGGAAAAACAAAACAAAGAAACAAAACCAAATCGAGACATGCGTTTTTTTAGTTTTGTCAAGCTTGCTCCATTCATGTCACTGAACGCTGCGAGCAATCGTTACATGAATTCATATTCTTGCACGTTTAGAATACGCGGCGGAAGTACTCGGGGGCTTTTTACACAACTGCTTTATATAATATATACGTATGCAAATAAAACATCGCTGATGAGTTGGTGTGCGTAAATGGTAGGAGTGCCTCTCCATGCTTACTCCCGCACTTGACAAGAATGAAATTGCAATTTTACTCTTCGTACTGGAGAGAGGAGACGATGTGCAGCTTTACTCTTCACTGGTGCGGGAGCGGAACTGGGGCTGCACTCCGCCGCGCACGAGAAGAGTACGCTGTCAGTTTTGCTCTTCCTCCTCATGGGAGCGAACATTACGTCCAACTCCCCGCAGCTTTCGAGGGGAGCGCGCCAACGCTTGCAGGAGTACAATGACTGTTGGACTCTTCAACTACTCCCCCGATTTCTTAGAGTGTACAAAGTAGGCCTAGCGGGCGCTGCGCGCTGGCTGTTTCCCGTGGCCGACAATCTGGGCTTTCGAGGTCCGATTTGTCTCACCTTGGTGTCAGATGAGACGTCTCAAAGTCCGGCGCTCGATGTTAGTGCTCGTTTAGTCAGCGCTAGTGCAGATTCGCTGTTTGGGAGGCATAAAGCGGGAGCCGAAGCGAAGCTCGTCTGGCTGCGTCAGCCCCCTGGTGGCGAACCGCTCAAAGAGAGAGAAAAGATAAATTGGTTAATCACAACCTGATATGTAGAGTTTATGCACTAATTAAGAAATGGAACAAAAAAAGGTGAATAAGAGACAGTGGAGCAGTGAAAAAAGTTTGGCACACATTTTCTTGAAGACATGTGGGTTCTTCAACGTGCTTTGAATAGAAGTATATTTGACGGGCTGCAGCCCCTCCAGTCATCGAAATAAGGTCCTTGCTATGCATGCCTATTAGGACCAGTATCCTACCGAGACATAGCCAACAAGTAATAAGTCCTCGTTCATGCTATCCCATTGGCCGGACACTTCTTTCCGGCTTATTAACTTTGCACAGGTAACATTCTACTTCAGTTACTGTCAACAGAGTTACCACTCTGGCTTTGCTCAAGGTGTTGCTTGCATTAGGCTTTCTTGCAAGGCTTAGTCGTCGTGCAGAAAAGCCGACACAAACAGGCGTTCATTGCAGTGAAGCTTGAAGGATTGCATGTTGTATGGCAGAGCATACTTTTATAGCTCTGTTCGTAAATTTTGAATACCTAGAACGGCAAAATTGCTCTTCGGATAGAAGAAGCGTACAGCATAAATCTGCCATTTGCTCTCTACAGTAGCAAAATAGCGTTAACTGAAGTATACACGCGTGGCACCTGTGATATCCAGCCTGACGTCACATTTGCAAGCTGGCTTTGCTGACTAAATGTGGCCCTGCCTGAGGCATAATCAAAATAGGAAAAACACAGCAGAATTTATGCTAGGTTACCCACATTAGAGGTGCTGTTAGAAGTTTCTAGGCTATTGCGTTCATGTGTTCCAGGGTATCGCATTTTCTCACTACTTACATTTTGAAAGCTCGGTCCATATAAGTTTGGATAACAGATTTGCCTTAATCGTGGGTCTCTATTTTGCGATCTCCTGAAAAACGTCTTCAGGATCTGCCGTGTGTTCTATAGCTTGATACAACTTAAGGAGCTGTGCGTTCTGTAGGGAACTTTAGCAGGTTATTGATGCAAGCAAAAATTACCAAAAACACTTTTTGTTCTGTTTTAAATTACGTTTCTGCTAACAAGAAATAGATCCAGTTTAAATTAAAACCATTATGTACTACCCACTGTAACGGCCCAGCGGCTAGGATGTTGCACTGCCATGATCGAACATGTGGGTTCAATCCCAGCCATGGCAGCCATTTTTCTGGTAGAGGCGAAAAAGAAAACCTATGTGTAGAGATTTCGCTGCACATTTCAAGGTCCCCAAGTGGTCAAAATTGATCCATAGCCCCCAATATGGTGTGCTTCAAGGTGCATGTGCAGCTTCGGCACACAAGTTGAACAAAGCCTCCCCCACTTCCTCCCCTCCCACACACACAAAAAGGGTATAAGTTTCAGCTGGCGGGGTCGCTCAATTACATAGACCAATATAGGACCTTTACTTTGAGATTTTATAATATTAAGACTCAAAAATTTAGTGATGCTTTGACAGGCCAGTGTTATTTTATTGCAGCCTTTCAGAATTTGGGGTATTGTTTTCAACAGTGAGGAAACCATGGTGTACACCGGATATTGCCTTTTCAGACAAAAATAGACAGGTAGGCAACGCTCTCAGTAGCAGTGCAAAGTTGTGCCACCTCTGTAAACATTTAGGTCGAGTTGTTGTGCCAGTCATGTTACGAATGGGAGCTCCTTCAATTTGTAATACTGCCATGGAGCCCTGTCCTGCCAGCTAGTGTACACAGACCAACAGATAGTTCTTCAGTGAAAATTTTCTCTATGCACTTAGTGAAAAATAAAGTAGGTTTGATGGCTTGCTCGCTGCCATATTTTCATTTTGATCTGTCAGGCAGGACCTGGCGGTGAAGGTTACTCGTAGGACTGACACTTGGACAAGTAGCTACAAACTATATTGAAGACAATACAATACAATACAATACGTTTATTTCATCATCATTACATGATGACAGGGGCCCGCAGTAAAAGCTGCAAAAGCTCAAAAGAAAGCTCCAGTAAACGCTGCAAAAAACAGCTTGACTGAAGCTGCTGACCCCTAACTTGGCGAACAGCAAGGATCAAGATGAGAAAAAGAAAATACAACCAAATGTACATAACACCAATACACAGGAACACTGGGATAACATTTCTAAGCCTTGTTACAACCTACTATGGAAAAGTAAAAGAAAAAGAAAAAAAACATGAAAAAAAAAGATGCACAGTGGAACAAAAAGTTAGGAATAAAAAGCTGCAATGGTTTGTATTTGCAAAAAAAGAACAGAAGACATTCAAACGAAGTACACTTTTTCAAAGTACACTTTGAAGTACACTTTTTCAAAGTACACATATTCAAAGGAAGTACACAAAGGAAGTACACAAAGAGATAACATAAATTATGAAAGAAAAAATGATAATAACTCTCTATTTGTGAATCGTTCAAGGGGTGTGTTTTTAGCTGCGAAGCTATTGAGCAGTCGCGGAAGCTTGTTTTCCAGGGTTTGCGTGCCATAACTTGTTCGGTATGTTTGAACGTTATATGTATCTGTATTTCTTGTTCTGCTTATATGTTTTCGCGGCTCTAGCAAAGCAATCTTACGAAGTACAAATGTACTATATTTAATTTCACGCTTGAACGAATGACACAGACGATAGTCATATAATTTAGTAACAGGCACAATTTTGTGCTTGGCAAAAAGTTCGGTTGTTGTGTGCCACCGAGGAAGGTTTTCCATTACGCGTAAGAAGCTCTTTTGTAGGACATGCAATTTGTGTAAGTTTTCTTGTGTCGTAGTGCCCCAAACTAAGTGACAGTAGTTTAGGTGAGAATAAAATAAAGACTGGTAGATTAGGATCATCACGTTCGGCGGCAGCAACTCGCGGTTTCTGTAAACAATGCCTATTACCTGGGACAGTTTGCTACCAAGATAGGTTACATGGTCGTCCCAAGACAGTTATTGATTTATCATAACGCCTAATGTTTTAATCGATGGCACTATTTCTAGGGGAGTACGCTGAAAACATATATCTCTTGTTAATGTGATTTTTTTGTTTTTGCCTCTAAAGATGACGACTTTCGTTTTTGAACTATTTATCTGTAATGCGTTCTTTCGGGTCCAGTTATCAAGTTTGTCTAGTGCGTCATTTGCTTGTTCTGTCAATTCGCCTATATTATCTCCAGCTAGAAATATGCTCGTGTCGTCTGCGTAACATACAATTTTTGCGAAGGGTATAGCATGCACAATATCATTGATAAACATGTTAAAAAGAAACGGGCCCAAAATACTGCCTTGTGGGACGCCACACTGAACAGGCCGCGTATCGGATAAGAATCCGTTTACAACGACTGCCTGCCTGCGGAATTCAAGATAAGATTTTACAAATGCAGATGCATGTCCACGAAATCCGCAACGATCTAACTTGCGTAGCAACAGTTCATGGTTTATGAGGTCAAAAGCCTTCGTAAAGTCGACATAGATGCCAATAACAATTTTGTTTTTGTCAAGCTCCTTTAGAATGTGTTCTTTTTGTTCAAGTAACGCAAGCTCCGTCGAACAGTGTTTTCTGAAACCAAACTGCGAATCGCTAATTAGGGAATGCTTAGATTCAAAGTTCACGAAGCGCTTATGAATAACTTTTTCAAACAACTTTGAAAATATTGGTAGTATAGATATGGGCCTGTAATTTCCCAAATTATTTCTGTCACCCTTTTTATAAATTACTGATACACGCGCAAGTTGCATACCACGAGGAAACACTGCATTAGTGATGCATTTGTTGAGAATGTGCGTTATGTACGGCGAAATTATGTCAAAAATAAACTTAATTGGTTTGACTTGGAATCCATCAATGTCACAAGATGCCGTGTTGTTTAGCGTGTTGAATGTGCCCATCACCTCGGCTTCATCAACAGGGCTAAGAAATATAGTATCTTCAATCGAAGTATTGTTTCGGAGGTCATTGAACAGTTTGGCTTCACTAAAAACGCTTACAAAGTGGCGATTAAACTCATTGGCAAGTTCCTGGCCGGATATGGCTTCCCCGTTCAGTACGAGTGCGGAAAGTTCTTTTTCACAACTTTGTTTTCCTAGAAGATGGTTTAGCTTTTTCCACGTGCAACACAAGGTGCAACACAAGGTGCAACACAAGAAAAGGAATCGCACTTGTAAATAAATTTTATTTACACCAATGCACTGTACACGCCATTTGTGTGGTTACAATGAGGTGTACAAAAAAAACTGTAGGCACCAGAAAGAATAGCAATGGCCATGAGAGGTAAAGCCGTACCCATTCAAAATTATATCCTGGAATGCTGCAACTGCACTTCAACAACAATACACATATAATCCATGTGGATTATGTGTATGGTCAGGTGAAGAGGATGAATGAAAGGATATTTCCTTCTGCGCTGTTTTGTTTTACTGCGCTGCGGCTAAAACCAGGCTGGCTTCATAGATAGCGACCTTCCCATGGCAGCCGGCGACAATGAGGGCCAGCGTGCTGAAAATTGCTGGGTAGGGATGGCGCACTCCATCAGGTCATGCTAAATAATCTCCAACCTCACCGGCTTCACTTTGCTTACAGTGACTGTTGGCACGAAATGCAGTGGCTGTGCCAATAACAACTGACCGTTCTAGTTAGTATGTATATCACTGGTCAGGACCTAGAATACAATGGCTCGTCCAGACCTGACTCTCACTAATGGAAAAGTCAACGTATACAACTAAACCACACGGGCTCGACCACTTTCAGGCTCGACTACCATTATTAATTTTTGAGCATTCCCATTCATTCAAACATTCATAACCTTTACTGACCTTGGCTCTACATGGAGAAGCTTTCTTTTGGCGTTACGGTCATTTGCGCACATGCGAAATTTGACAGGAAACGCTTGAGTTTGTGCAAAGTATTTCCAAATTGGCTATTTAAAGCATGGAAATGCCGTCATTCTTGCGCGGGAGCATAACAATTTTCCAGCTGCAGGAGCACTAGTTGATGCAAACTTCTTCAGGGGCTGCGGCTCTTTCACATAAACTGTGCCACTCGTGTAGCACCGCCCTCAAGGTGGCTCGCCAGCCCTACAAATGGCAAAGTTGGGTATACGAGAGTTGGCCCTGGTCAGGGCCGGCGATGAGAACCGTAGACATAGTTATCTTCGTGATATCTTTTTGAGCCACGCCCGTATACCAAAGCGATAAGAACCAAACAAAAAGAAAATGCTTTTGCCATGCCGCTGCTGGCCTTGCTCAGCTGTATGCAACAGTAAACCATCGGGTTGACTCAAAGTGCAACGCAAGAAAATTGCGCAGGATCTCATCATATTCTAACAGGATGAGAGCGCGACAGCGTCTTCTATGGCTCGGTTTGTTGTCGAGCGTTCCGCCAATGCCGCCTATAGCCTACAATCCCGACAGTGCACTCGGTGCAGCCACTTATTACAGAATCACTACCCATGCTGCTGCGGCACTGCCTCGACTGAAGCAGAGGGCCAACAAAGACTGCGGGAGCAATTTATTTGAATGCACATTGATTTTTGTGTTGCACATCTTACAAGGAAATCAGAAATCGCGTGTTGCAAGGAAATCGGAATTGACCAAGCACCAAATGTTTTTTTTTCTGCAGCAGTATATGCAACAGTGCACACCAAGTGCTTCTTGTTTATTTATTTCTGGTCCACGCCATGGAACAAACATCCATGGAATGCCATGGATGTGCGCACTATTCTGTCACGTGGAGCGTTAGGAATGCATTAGGAAATTGTTAGCTGTTGTGGACGCTTTTTGCAGACAATATCCTAATGTGCATTCTGTGGACACCGACCGGGTGCAGGTGTGTTGCAACATAGCAAGTAATATTTTCGCATTTAGAAAGCGATTCACTGAAGCACACTGTCGAGCCCACAGGTGTACTTGGCGCAGTGTCAATGAGCCTATACTAAGTGCAACAAACTGAGGAGGAGGCGAAATACCATTGACAACAGGCCGGACAAATAGCTCACAATGCTTAAATGGGAATCACAAGCAGCACAAGCTGGTGCACTGGCATAGGAAGGAGGACGAAGAGAGAACTAAAAAAGGCCAAACAAGGAGAGAGAGAGAGAGAGAGAGAGAGTAAACTTTATTCAATTTGCCAGCTGTGTAGCTTAATCGTCGGCCGTGAGCCCTTGGGCTCTGGCAGCGTCCTCAGCCAGCTGGACGGCCCAGAGTTGATCTTCCGGGCTGGAGCTGAGCAGCACGGTCTGCCACTGCTCACTGTTAGTGATTGTGCGGCCATTTGTGATCGCCTGCGGACACTGCCATAGCATGTGCGCCAGGTCCGCTCGTTCCTGACATCTATGACACTGGGGGGAATAGCGCCCTGGGTAGCAATAGCTATACACTAGGGGATTTGGGTACGAGTGGGTCTGTAGCAGTCGCCAGACCACCGAATGCGGTTTACTGAGGGATGGGTGCGCGGGTGGGAAGCGGGCCCGGCCTAAACGGTAATGACCGATGATATCACTGTACCATAACAGCCTGTCCCTGCCTGACATTGAGACGAGTTCCGCATCGGAAGGGCCGTCCGCTCGGTCGGTAAAGCCTCGAGCGGCTTCGTGCGCAGACTCGTTCCCTGCAAGGCCGGAGTGGGCGGGGGTCCAAATTAAGTTGATCTTGCCTGTCCGGTTTTCGAGGTGGAGACCAGAAATGAGGATTGCGGACGGCTCCCTTGATATGTGTCCTCGTGAGAAATTTAGAATTGCTGATTTAGAGTCGCTGATGATTGTCTTGATTTTTGTGGAGGCAACCATGGCTAAAGCAATGGCTACCTCTTCTCCAACCACCGAGTCTCTCACTCGGATAGAGCAGGAGGCGATGGTGTTGCCCTGATTGTTGACCACCGCTATGGCCATTGCCTCGCGACCAGCGTAATCAGCCGCGTCCGCATAAGCTACGTTTTCGACTTTCGCAAAGCGTCTTTGCAGGGCACGGGCTCTGGCCTCTCGCCGCTCCCTGTTATGTGTAGGATGCATATTACGCGGGAGCGGAGAGACCTGAATATTTTCCTGTATTATTGACGGGATCACGAAATTAGTAGGCGCACTGTGGGGGTGAGCTATACCCAGCGAGTCGAGTATGTGGCGCCCCGTTGTGCTGTAGGTCAGCCGTACGAGTTGCCCTAGCCGTTGAGCCTCGATCAGTTCGTCCAGACTATTAGTCAGGCCCAGGGCCTCAAATCGCTCGGTGGACGTGTTTAGTGGGAGACCGATGGCTCGCTTGTAGGCTCTGCGGAGGAGAGCGTCTATTTTAATTGCCTCTGCCCGCTGTAGCCGGAGGTACGGAGTGGCGTACGTCACCCGACTTATTACAATGGCCTGTACGAGGCGTAGGAGGTTGGCTTCTTTCATTCCGTGGTTGCGACCAGCTATCCTGGATATTAGCCTGGTTGTTTGGTGCACAACTTTTTCGAGCGCTAGCAACGATTCGGAATTGTGTCCATTCGCTTGTATTCGAAGCCCAAGAACGCGAATACTCGAGACGATGGGAATGCGGTGCGAACTGGCGGCAAAAAGTTGGATTGAAGGGGGAGTGGAAGTAGATTTCCTCCCTCTACTGGTGGGACGGTAGATAAGAAGCTCTGATTTTTCGGGTGAGCAGCTGAGGCCCCGGGGTGTAACGTATTTTTCGACTGTGTAACGTATTTTTCGGCTTGCTGGAGAGTGTCCTCAATGTGACCGTCACTACCGCCGCACACCCACAGTGTTACATCGTCGGCGTAAAGACTATGCTGGAGCTCTTCTGTGCTATTGAGGAGATTGGGCAGACCGATCATTGCCACGTTGAAAAGGAAGGGGGAAAGAACCTAACCCTGAGGGGTTCCCCTACTGCCTAGGTGAATTTTGTCTGATTTAAGTCCGCCAATAGTGTTCGATCGGTGGGGAAGTTGCGACTGTAGTTGTACACCCTCCTTCCGATCCCCAGGCTGTTGAGATTATCTAGGATTGCCGAATGTTTGACGTTATCGAAGGCTTTAACGAGGTCGAGCCCGAGGACGGCACGAGTATCTGTTGACGAGGAGCGCGCTCCGTCAATAACGTCGTGTTTCAGTCGAAGCATCACATCCTGTGTCGAGAGTTTGGGGCGGAAGCCAATCATGGTGTGTGGGTATAGAGAATTTTTTTCCATGTAGGCGTTGATCCTGTTTAGGATTACATGCTCCAGAAGTTTTCCTACACAATAGGTGAGGAAAATTGGACGAAGGTTTTCAATTTGGAGCTTTTTTCCGGGTTTTGGGATGGTGGTTACGTTGGCCGTTTTCCATTGAGCGTGAATGTGGCCCGCGTCCCAACACACGTTAAAGTAGCGCGTGAGAGTCTCGATGGAGTCGTCATCTAGGTTGCGGAGTATCTTATTTGTTATGCCGTCCGGCCCCGGCGCTGAGCCGATCCGGAGGGCCGCAACGGCATCCCGTACCTCGCTTAAGGTGATGGGACTGTCGAGGAAGGCGTTATCACTGCCCGAGTAAGGGGGGGGGGGCGTTTCTGTAGCCGAAGGGGCAATGTAGAGATCCTGAAGGGCCTGGAGAAGCTGTTTGTTGGTTCCGTTAAATTTGTGGAGGACAATATTTAGATTGTGTCGTTGCGTGGTCTTACTTTTGTCAGGGTCTATTAGACAACGCATGATCCGCCATGTCTTAGCCATCCCGATCTCTTTCTCCATGCGATCACAAGCCGCGTGCCAATTTTGTCGCAAGAGTTGCTGAGTATAGTCTTCGATTTCCCTGTCAAGCCGGGCAAGCCGACGACGCAGGTTGCGATTTAGTTTATATTTGCTGAGTCGATGTCGTAGACTGTTCTTGGCCTCCCACATGTGAAGAAGCCGTGCGTCTGCTTGACACAGGCCTGCCTCTGCGGGTATACTTTTGGTAGCTGTGTCAGCATCTCGACGTAGTTGCTCATCCCATGCCTCAATATCGACTATCTCTGCCGCTCCCGAGTCGAATTTTGAGTCAGAGTGGGAAGCTCGTTCTGCTGCACGAATTTTTCGAAACGCGTCCCAGTCGACCAGTCGAAGCGTTTTTCCAGATTTATGCGTAACGCCGCCGAAAACGCTTGTGATGGCTACGATGTAATGGTCGCTACCAAGATTTTCTTGCGTGTTCAGCCACGTGGCCTCTCTCCGCATGTTTTTAGGGAAGCATAGGTCAGGCGTCGTGTCTCCACTCACACTATTGCCGATTCGGGTAGGGTACAATGGGTCTGTAACAAGGCTGAGACCTTCTTGTTGGGCGTCTAGCCAAAGGCTACGACCCTTAACGGTGTCCCGTTTGTATCCCCACTCGGTATGGTGGGCATTGAAGTCGCCTACAATAAGTAAAGCGTGGCCACGGGAGATTTCGAGAGTTTTCCTTAGGAGGTTGGTGAATTTGGACTTGTTCTTGGGCGGGCTATATACGTTTAGGACAAATATGCTACCACAGTCCTTTTTTCGGGTTGGAATTAACTCTACGAGAACGTGAGCCGCCGACACTGTGTCCGCGCCGGTCTCGTGGCGAATGGCCGTGAGGTTGCGCCTAACGAGGGTGGTGACAGCCGGTTTTAATTTGGATGATGCTACGGCTGTGTCTTCCTCCTTGTCGGAGAAGGATTTGTAATTTTGGAGCCTGGCAGAAGCGCCAGTTTCTTGGAGGTAAATTACATCAGGAAAGGCGTCCGAGTGGTTAAGTTTTATGTGATGTTCGAGGTTCGCTCGCTTGCGCCGAAACCCTCGGCAGTTCCACTGCCAGACGGTAAGTTCGTCAGGCTTACGGGTGGTCTGATTAAGGGAATTAAGCATGGTCCGCAGGAGTTTTGAAACTGTCCGCCGAGGATGGACGGAAGTAAGGTTTGGTGGGCTTGATGGGTCCCGCTCCCCCTTCGCGCATCGGTCTCAGAGAGGTGTTTTCGAGGGCTGTGACGCGCGCGTTCTGACTGGCGATCTTAGCATTAATAGTGTGCGAATTTGGCAAACATGTTGTCGAATTTTGAATTGAGGTTCTGACAAAGGGTTTCACTGAGCTGGTCCCCGAATTTCTGGAGCATGGTCTGAGTGACATACTGAACCTGACTATCAGGTCCGGGGGGTGCGGTTTGATTTTCGGGTTGTGACTCCGTGGCCCTGCGTTTCGGTGGCGGAGAGGTAGCATGGACTGTACCCATCGCGCTTCCGGAGTTGCGCTCCAATATTTCCGAGGCCACCGGTAGGTCGGAGCTGCCGGTAATGTCCATCGCGCTTGCGGAGGTAGGCTCTGGCAATTCTGCGGCCACGGGGTCGGCGCTTCCGGTAGCTTGGGGGTGCTGTTCAGCGGTAGTAGGGGCGTGGGTGGAATTAGATTGGGCTGGACTGCCTTTGAGTTGAGCTAGCTCTGCTTTGAGCGCTCGGTTCTCCAAGAGAACCATCTCTAGCATTTGGCGGATTCGGGTAAGTTCGGAACGCGAATTGGAGTGTAAGTCGCAAATGTTTTTATCCAGTGTGCCCCTACCCTTCAGCTCATTTGTACCGTGGGAGACCGTGGCTGCCCAGCTCACCTTGTTTTTGTGGTTGTTGTGGGTGGTCCTTTCGCCGCCGCGTGACGTGGATCGGGATAGTCGCCGCTGGACGCTCCGGCCCTCTTTGCTCGGTTGGCGACGACGCGACGATGATCGCGAACAGCTGCGGCCCTGGGCGGAGGGGTCCCGGATTCCCGTTCGGCGGCCTGTGTCTCGCCTGCTTTGCCACTCTTCTTGGGGCAACTGCGGGAAGGAGCTTGAACGATCCCGGCCTCTGTGCAGTGCCCCACCAGATTTAAGAAGTCTTGACGAGTTGCCTCCGTCAGGATTACCGTGTTGTTGTTATCGGCGGTCGTGCTGCTCCTTCCTTCGCTGCTTGTCCCACTTGCGCTTATTCAGTACGTAGGGGGTTTGATAGCCGAGTCGGCATTTCTTGTCCCCGGTGGCGTGGTCCTTGCCGCAGAGTGCGCACTTGGGCGCGCACGAGTGGTCCTCGCCCGGTGTCTCTTCGCCGCAGAGCTTGCATATCTTCTTATCCGGGGCTGGGCAGACATCCACGCGGTGTCCTAGTCGGCCGCATCCGTCGCAGATTTCATGGCGCTTCTTGTAAACGAAGCAGCGGTACTCGGCCCCGCGGTAGTAGATGTAGTGCGGGACCGTTTTACACTCGAAAACGATAAGGACTGAGTTGGTCCGGCCCATTCGTCTTGCCTGAAGAATGGTGGGATTTTTCTTGTACACCAGGCTGTTAGTGATGTCTGTGGCACTGTCGTAGTCTGGGATATTATGAATTACACCCTTGATGGTGTCTTCCGGTGGTGCCGCATACGCGGTGACCTCGTACATCTTTCCTCCGATGTGGAGTGCCTTCACGTCGTTGTATTTTTGGGCACGTTGCATGCTTGGTGTGCTCGCAACGATGATATTTTTCTCCGAATTAATGCGGAGGAGATCCTCGACTGCCTCATCGCAGGTAAGGCCGGTGGCACGTAGCACCCCGTCACGAAGCCCCGCGTGGCTGACTTTGGTTACATCGAGGCCTGTTCTCGGCCGCAACACTATCTTTATATCTTCACTCGGCAAGTGCGGTTGACGCGGCGCCCGATTCTGTCTTCGTAGTGACTGTTGCGCTCGCGGCTTTCGATCCGGCTCACGAGAGCCAACGGCACCTTGTTCGAGAGGATGTTCTGCTGTTGGGCTCAGCTTGACAAGGGCGCGAGCGCCTCGCCGGCGGTGGCTTGCTAGCCAGCCAGCTTCCTCCGTGATATCTTCCGGTGAGATCGGCTCACCCTCTACTTCGATGCCGTGCATTGCGCTGCTCCGGCTCTCGGGGGAAGTCGCCTGAAGCCTCGATGGATGCCGGAGACGGGGTGGAAGCGGCTAGGGCAAGGCCGCCGCCGTCGTTCCACCTCGGTGCACCGAAGCTGCAGTTAGGGTTAGCGCTGGCTCCAGCCTAGGGCAGGGAAGCCGGCTCAAAAAGGCCGGTCCGTGGTCCAAACCTCCAGGGGTTGGTGTCCCTCGGTGTCGGAGAACTTCGGGCGCTCCCTGTGATAGGTTTCGCGAGGTTATTTTGAGTGGTTTCGCCACAAATACCGTGAAAAGGTAGAGCTGACGTGGAATGCATCCGCTCAACTCCGAGCGATGATGATGATCCAAACAAGGAGAAAAAAAACATTTGGCATCGGCGAGCATGGGGGGTCACTGTATATAAAGTCGGTCGGAGCAAAACTGTTTTTCATAAACCCCTCTCAATTAAAACAGTTGCACGAGGTGTGCATTTCTAGAGCAGCCGTTTTTCTTATGAAGGCAAACAAAACTGCCTTCGTGCGCAAAGTCTTCGACAACATTAATGCACCAGGTGGTTTAATTAGCCGATAGTCTGCAACTACGGTATGCATTACAGCTCAATTATGGCTTCCGTGCATTAACCTACAAATTTTAACTGCTGTACGGAAAAGAAAGCAAGCTTCATTAAATATATGGGCTGACAGCAATGTAAACTTAAAATTCCTTATAACAGAGCTACAAATTCTTTCAGAGGTAAAATGATAAAATTCAGTGCTGAATGATGCAAGGCACCACTAAGTACTGTCATATGTAAACGCAAAGAAAAAAGTTTAGCAGTGTCAGTAACTCTTCGTAAAACTTTTCTTTGTGCCCTTTGGCAGGGCATGACCAACAAAATGTCACTGAATTGCTCCACAACAATCGCTTTCTTCTTGTTGCTCTGCAAGTGCCATGGCTCCAGTCCACCGCCCAAACAGATGAGAACTCTACCCCGCTGACTACGAACAGAAGTTCTTGGCTCGCTCCAGGGACACAACACCAGTGGTACCAATCTGCACCAAGTTTGTTGCTACCTGGCTTGTGGCTCCCTGCTGGCAAAAGAAAAAAAAATGTGCAGTGAGAGTTAGACAAGGGATTGTAGGGGAAAAAAAATCAATTTCTCCTTTTAAAGGATTGCAGGGAACACTGCGATTTCACGTATGCATTAGCAAACACACATGCACTCCTTAATGGAGGCTTCATGTCAATGAGGCATGGGTGACATAACATTGCCCCTTTGGAAGGGAGGTGTGTTCTCTTCATCTTGCTGGATGGCATGGCCAGCATGACAAGGATGGCAAGACCGAGGGAAGAAATGATGATGTGGAACAGAAACAGTGGCATTCTACTAGTTCGTAACTGTCACACATAAGAAGCTGCACCACTTCATGACTTTCTTACATTACTGAGGTCCACATCTTCTTGTATTGTTCCCCATTGTTCCCCACCCTCTCCTTAGCGGGGTGCGGCTCCTCCCCCGAGTCAGTGGTGGCTTTGACGGTGTGTAGTGATGCAAGTAGTACGGATAAATTTAAGACAAGCTTGTTAGGTGCCCTACCACACCTGCCGCACAGGGGTCTCGAAGACCCAGTGAGCAAGTGTGAATGTGTTACATAAGTGTGGCCTATCCGCAGCCTGGCTAAGGCTACTTCCGTGTGTCCGTCTTGTTTGTCTGTTATGTATCTACCTAAGGGTGGCTTTATAGTGTAGAGTTTGTTCTTTGTTTGTGTGTTCCATGTTTCCTGCCAAGATTTGCGCAAGGCTATCCGTACCGGTGGCTTCAGGTCGAGGTAGGGAACACAGGGTACATCTATGCTACTGCGGAGAGCAGCTACAGCGGCACTGTGGTCAGCTTTCGTTCCCCAGAATGCCACTGTGAGCCGGAACCCAGCAAACCATTATTTTTATTTTTGAGTTATCAGCAAAGGTTAGAGCTTTGATTAGATGCCTGAGGACAATGTTTTTTTGTAGGTTTGAAGCAATGTAAGGCTGTTACTACACTTTGTGAGTCTGTAAAGATAATGGAGTGTTCTGTTCTGGTTTGTGTAAGGTGTTGTACTGCTAATATGATACCATGTGCTACGGTCAGTCAAGTTAACACTTTCAGTTGTACTTAAAAAAAGAAAGAAAGAAAGGAAGGCAAACACGCGTTCAGTGTGGAGACCGAAACCACTATTATATTGTTACAGGAAGTGCAAGTGGGCGTTGACGCATAGCTCCTTGGGAGCAATCACCGACGACGATGAAAGTGGATGGCACTGACTCGTGGTACGAGCGGTCATGGGCGCTTAAAAATCTGTCGCATTGCTCTGCTGCACCATCATGTAAATATATTCTTCACATCGTCCATGCTTCGTCTCATTTGCTTTGCTAGCATGCAACATGCTGGCGCACAACACGCTGTGCAACAAGCTCAAGAAGCTCCACGGACGCAACGACATCCGCATGACAACCGCCGAGACCGCACGTTTTTTAAAGCAAATGAACGTCTTTCTGCCGACATCCCGGCCCTCGTCGACAATCACCCGGTAACTGCTCCCGTCGATACCGGCACTGACTATTCTGTTATTAGCTGGTCACTCGCGTCCAAGCTCCGTAAAGTAACGACGCCATGGTGTGGACCGTCAATCCGCGCAGCTGGTGGCTACCTTGCTGTGCCGACTGGTGGGTGCCACGCCCGGATTCAAATTCAAGATGCTACTTTCCCCGGCTGTTTTGCCTTGCAATGGGCATACCCGAAACAACTAATACTCGGTTTGGACTTTCTTCGGAAATACGGGGCCGTGATCGACCTGCGGGATCTTTTGGTTACATTTTCCAACCCTCTGTCAGTCGACGCGAAGAGGGACCTCCCCAGGTGTGACCTGCGCATTTGCTAAGAGGATATTACTTTATCTCCCCTAACCAGTATGTTCGTTACTGTCGGGGCGAGCAATCACCTGTCAGTTGGGATATCGCCGAACAAAACGTTTCCCTGCTCCTACAAGTCTGCGCATGCCGTGGCCTTGTCGACATCATCAACCGACGAACAGAAATACTGCTCACAGATTTCAGTACGGAACACCAGCATTTAGCACAAAAATAGCAGTTGCATACCTTGAAGCAGTAAGCGACGAAGAAAGGAGTCTTTTCTTAGAAGTCCTGTCCACGAAGAATAAATAAGGGAAGGTTGCCAAAATTGACGTAAACCTTGACCTGGCGATGTCACAACAGCAACCGCTTCTCAGTGTTCTCAAGTAGTTTAGCGACTGATTTTCTGTAACGTCTAAAGTGCGACAAACAACCATCGCAAAGCATTGCATCATCACCTACGAAGACGAGCGACTCATTCACCAAAACCCTTACCCACTTTCAACAACGTGAGGCTATTCGTCACCAAGTAGAAGGAATGCTCCGAGACGACGTCACCTAGTCGTCGACGCGTCCCTGTGTATCCCCGGTCATCGTTGTTGAAAAGAAAGACGTTACTGTTCGTTTTTGCGTAGACTACCGGAAGCTTAACAAAGTGACGAAGAAAGCGTCTATTGATTGATTGATTGTAAGGTTTAACGCGCCGACGCAACGCAGGCTATGAGGCGCGCCGTAGTGGAAGGCTCCGGATTAATTTTGACCATCTTTAACTTGTGCCGAAATCTCGAACACACGGGCGTTTTTGCTTTTCGCCTCCATCGGAAAAGCAAGAAAGCGTCTAGCTATCCTTTGCCGCGTATTGATGACTCGTTGGATCATTTGCACCATGCTAGATTTTTCTCATATTGTCACGAAGCCAAGGACGACGCAGTTGTCTTGAAGGAGAAACAAGTTTATTGGAGCGAACTTGTGCTCCCCTAACAACTCAAAAGAATACACAGGCGGCGGAGCAGCGGTCAACAAAGTGACTAGCACAGGCCAGTGTCGTCGAATGAATGCCGCGACGCCTGCTCTGCAGGCTTTTATCTTTCGGCGCAAGTGTTTCTGGAAACGTCGATTCACATCCAGAACATTGTAGATCACAGAAGATTATTCTGGGCTAGTGACGTTAGGGCGAAACAGTCTGCTTATCTGAATGTGATAGCCCGTGCGGCATAAAAGTAAAAAATGTAAGACGCGCTTCGTTTGGAACGCAGATGACACAGCCGGGCGTGGCCCGGCAGTAAAAACCAACAATAAATAATTAAACCCATACATGGTTCGCGGCATTACCCCCTTCTAAGAGTGCATCGACTCGATGCTAAAATAAAACACAGTCCGAAAGAACAACAAGAAAAATTGGTCCCATCTCCCCGCGAGGGGGACTCGAGTAAATGTGTCGCATAGGGGGTGGGTGTATTGCGTTAACGTTTAAATGCGTTGTATCAGCAGCTTCTTGACGTAGTTTGAATGAGTCAAGGATATAAGGCGCGTTCGTAGCCTCCCATTTTGTGTCGGCTTTGTGGCGCGGTGCGGACTACGACGGTGCGGACTACGACGGACGTCAACGCGGGTGACATCGTGAGTTACTGAAATGCTCTGCATTTAAAAAAAGTCCGCCATCTTGCATAGTAAGGTTTCAAGCGAACCACGTGGACGAGGGCCGCGTGCGTCGTCCCGATGTTCCGGAATCACCATCGGGGTTCACCTCGTAGGTAAGTTGGCCGACACGTCGTAGAATCTGGTAGGGTCCGAAATACCGTCGCAGAAGCTTCTCACTGAGTCCGCGTCGACGGATGGGAGTCCAAACCCAAACACGATCCCCTGGGTGGTACTCGGCGTCTCGGCGTCTTAGGTTGTAGCGCCCGGCATTCACGAGCTGCTGGACCGTTGTACGAACTCGAGCGAGCTGGTGGGCCTCTTCCGCACGCTGAAGGTATCCTTGGACGTCGGCGTTGATGTCGTCGTCTTCTACGTGCGGAAGCATGGCGTCGAGCATCGTAGTCGGCCGTCTTCCGTAGACAAGCTCGAACGGCGTCATCTGCGTAGTTTCCTGGATAGCCGTGTTGTACGCAAAGGTGACGTACGGTAGCACTTCGCCCCAAGTCTTATGTTCAACGTCGACGTACATTGACAGCATATCCGCGATTGTTTTGTTCAGGCGTTCCGTTAGTCCGTTCGTTTGGGAGTGGTACGCCGTCGTCCTTCGGTGATCCGTGTTGCTGTAGCGTAATATCCCTTGCATGAGCTCCGCAGTAAAGGCCGTTCCGCGGTCCGCGATTAGGACTTCCGGGGCTCCATGCCGCAGCACAACTCGGTTTATGAAGAACTTTGCGACTTTTTGTGCAGTCCCCCTCGGAAGAGCGGCGGTCTCTGCGTAGCGCGTCATCCAGTCTGTCGCTACAACAATGCACTTGTTCTCGGTCCGGGATGTAGGGAACAGGCCCAAAAGGTCCATTCAAACCTGTTGGAAGGGCCTAGACGGAAGGGCCGACTACTGTAACGTCGAATTCTTGCAGGCGCAAGCTCCATCTACCAAGACGGCCAGAGGGGTCCTTCAAATTGGCGAGCCAACACAGCGCATGGTGGTCTGTCACAACGTTGAATGGTCTTGCATACACGTATGGGCGAAATTTTGAAATGGCCAATATAATAGAGAGGCACTCTTTCTCAGAAGCTGAGTTGTTTCTTTCTTCCTTGGACAGACCACGGCTGGCATAGGCGATTACTTTCTCACACCCGCTTTGCTTTTACACGAGGACGGCACCCAAGCCTATATCACTGGCGTCCGTGTGCATTTCCGTTCCGGCATTTTCGTCGAAATGCGCGAGCACAGGCGTGCTTTGCAGGCATTGTTGCAGCTCGCAGAAGGCTGTTTCTTGGGCGTTTTCCCAGCTAAAAGGGGTGCTATCTTTCGGCAAGCGGGTGAGTGGCTCTGCAATGCGGGCGAAGTTTGCGACGAAGCGCCTGTAGTATGCGCATTGTCCGAGAAATCTCCGCACGCCCTTCTTATCTTTCGGTCTTGGGAAGTTCGCTATGGCGGAAGTTTTCGCCGGATCAGGCTGGACTCCCGCGGCGTTGACGACGTGGCCCAAAACCTCAGTTCCTCGTACGCGAAGCGGCACTTTTCAGGTTTCAGCTTTAACCCCGACGTACGGATGGCCTCGAGTACAGACTGCAACCTTGCAAGGTGTTCGTCGAAAGTCCGGGAGAGTACAACAACATCGTCTTGGTATACGAGGCAGGTGTGCCACTTCAGGCCAGCTAGCACGGTGTCCGTGACTCGTTGAAACGTTGCTGGCGCCGTGCACAACCCGAGCGGCATCACCTTGAACTCGTATAGGCCGTCCGGGGTAATAAACGCAGTCTTCTCTCGGTCTCTCTCGTCCACTTAACTATGCCAGTAGCCGGTCTTCCGATCCATCGATGAGAAGTACTTCGCGTAACAGAGGTGGTCGAGGGCGTCGTCGATTCGGGGGAGGGGGTACACGTCCTTTTTGGTGATTTTGTTCAGTCACCGGTAGTCAACGCAAAACCTTTATGTGCCGTCTTTTTTTCTTCACGAATACGACGGGCGCAGCCAAGGGGCTTTTCAATGGCTGTATAATGTCGTCGCTGAGCATGTCGTCGACCTGAGTCCGTATGGCTTCCCGCTCGTGTGAAGAGACGCGGTATGGTGACTGTCGGGTAGGTCGGGTTCCATCTTCGAATATTATTCGGTGCTTAGCTAGAGGTGTCTGACGTGGTTTTGAGTTTGACGAAAAACACTCTCTGTAGCGATGCAGCAACTCCAATAATTTCTTCCGTTCTTCTTGCGGTAACGCCGGATTTACGTCGAAGGGATTCGGAAGCCTGAAGGTATCTTCTGGTGCGCGTTCAAAGTCGGCAACCGCGATCACGTCACTTGCTTCTTGCGTTTCATCGAGGTACGCAATTGCAGCGCCCCTGTTTAAATGCTGGTATTCCTCACTGAAATTAGTGACCAAAACTTGGGACTGGCGTTGCGTAAAGCGCGCAATGCATCTTGCAACGGAGACACCGCGGTCGAAGAGCAACCTTTGGTCACTCTCTACGATAGCGTCGACGTCTGGAACAGCATCTTCACAGTAGACGGTGACCATCAAGCTTGCGCGCGGTGGCAGTGTGACATGATCATCGGCGATCCTTACAGCTGCACGGTGTTCGGGGTTGGGTTCCGGCGTCATGGAGTGATCGGAGGAAAAAAGTATGGACTTGGTCTGTAGATCAATTATTGCGCCGTTGTCTGTCAAAAAGTCCATTCCAAGAATTACGTCGCGCGAGCAGTTAGGCAAAATGACGAACGCCGCAGGGTACGTTGTGCCGTCTATGGTGACGCGCGATGTGCACGTTCCACTTGGCGTCACGAGGTGGCTTCCTGCTGTGCGAATGTGCGGACCGTCCCATCTGGTCATAACTATCTTTCGCTCATGACTGAGTAGTCGGCTCCCGTGTCCATGAGGGCGACTACTTCATAGCCGTCGATGGACAGGTGAACGTCGGACGCTGCCTTCTTCGAGTTCCGGGTGCGTCGTGGCGTCGTATCTCGGCTCCTGCGTGTTGGCGGTCGGGAACTGTGCGTCGTGGTCTGCGTTGTACTCTCATCGGCAGGTACGGTCATGTCGGGTACGCGTCGCGCCGTTTTGCTGTCGTGGTGGTCGGGAGTCACGTCAGGGTTAGATTGGGTCGTCGGGGTCGGGGAATGTCGTGAATCAGGGTCTTCAGCGAGTCACTGCGTCGTTGGAGGGTTTTCATTTTTCCGCCGTTGTGGAACTTTACCTCCCGAAGTTGCTGCTTTTAGTTTCCCCTGCGTGGGCTGGGCGACCTTCCACGTGAGAAGTCAGCAGTGCTGCGGCGGTTGGGTGACTGATACCGGTAGGGCGACGGTGAACAGTTGAAGCGGGCTGGTCCTCGGTTGGTGTTGGAGAGGTATTCCTCGATCTGAGCAAGGCGCTGGCCGTATCGGGGGCATGTGGCGTCGACGGAGAACCCTCGCAAACCGAGCCTCTTGTAGGGACAGCAACGGTAGATGTGGTCGGCCTCTCCGAAGTGGTAGCACAGCGGACAATTGTCAGACGTTCGCCACACGTCGGTCTTCCTTGGGGCGGGGGGTTGCACCGCAGGTGGTCGGGCAGGCGACAGGGGACGACGGTTCGGAGCCTCGTGACGATAGGGCGCAGGTGGGCGAGGGCGACGGGCAGCAGCCGCGTAGGACATGGCTTGCGGCTCGCGAGGTGCTACTGGCGTCGTTGAAGTTCCCAGCGCTTGCTGAACTTCTCTAATGACGTCGGTAAGAGAAACGACTTGTTGTTGCGGCGGTGTTGGGAGCAGTTTCCGGAGCTCCTCCCTCACTATTTCGCGGATAGTCTCGTGTAGGCTATCTTGCCAACAATGCCAACAAAGTTCCGGTCGTACTGCTTAGCACGCATTTCGAGGGCTTTCTCAATGGTGCTGGCTTCGGTCACGAATTCGGCGACGGTCTTTGGCGGATTTCGGACAAGTCCAGCAAACAGTTCCTCCTTCACACCGTGCATTAAGAAGAGCAACTTCTTTTTTTCCGTCATTTCGGGGTCGGCGCGGCGAAACAGCTGCTTCATCTCCTCAACGAAGATCACGACCCCTTCGTTGGGGTGTTGCGTGCGCGTTTCCAACAAAAGGGCGGCTCGTTCTTTCCGCACGATGGTAGCGAATGTTGGTTAGTGAGCTTTCATGGTTCTCAAACCACGTTCGGGGCGTATCTTCTAAATAGAAGAAAACGTGGCGGAAAGTTTCGTCGTCATCCCCCCTGTTAAAGATGCGGACGCGCTCCACTTTCTCCAACCAGTCCTCAGGTTCTTCTCCGGGAGATCCGCGGAACGATGCCGGTTCTCGGGGCTGCTGCAGGATGATTGGCGACGTTGTTTCTTGCACCATGGTGTTGGTTGCAGCGTTCCTTGTCTTGAGCGCTTCTGGCAGAAGACCGAATTCCGGGATGCAATCCTTGCAGTCAGCGGCTTTCTCTGGTTGGACTGGCTTGGCGGCTTCCAGATGTCGTAGAGAGCATAAAGGCTTAGTACCCAGCACCTCTACCAGATGTCACGAAGCCAAGGACGACGCAGTTGTCTTGAAGAAGAAACAAGTTTATTGGAGCGAACTTGTGCTCCCCTAGCAACTCAAAAGAATGCAGAGGCGGCGAAGCAGCGGTCAACACAGGCGAGTGTCGTCGAATGAATGCCGCGGCGCCTGCTCTGCAGGCTTTTATCTTTCGGCGCAAGTGTTTCTGGAAACGTCGATTCACATCCAGAACATTGTAGATCACAGAAGATTATTCTGGGCTAGTGACGTTAGGGCGAAACAGTCTGCTTATCTGAATGTGATAGCCCGTGCGGCATTAAAGTAAAAAAAAAATTCCCGCGCCTTCCCGCGAGGGGAACACGAGTAAATGCAGAGCATTGGGGGTCGTTAACGCCGCGTAAAGTCGCGTTAGGGTGGGTAGTTGGGTCGTAGTTGCGTTGGTGTTATTTTGGGGTAGAGCGAGGAGAGTAAAGTAGTGTTAGGGTGGAGCGAGCGTCAACCAAGGAAGGAAGGAGCAACGCAGTGATTGAAGCACGAGCGACCGCTAGCCGCTTTATATTTGCAGCGCGCGCAGTAGAGGGAGTACGGTGGCGAGAGCGGGCATGCACAAGCTACGCGCGCCCTTCGACGCCCCACCGCGCTGCTATTACGCACCTGTTACGCCGAGACCGCGACGGAGCGAACGGGCTGACTACGACGCATGCGCGCGCCAGCTGCTGTTGAGAGAGAGGAGGGAAGAGGAGAGGCGCACCTGCTGCGGACGCGGAGCTGTGGACGCCGTCCGACGCAGGAAGAGGCGAGGCTAAGAAATGCTCTGCATTTAAAATGTAAGACGCGCTTCGTTTGGAACGCAGATGCCACAGCCGGGCGTGGCCCGGCAATAAAAACAAACAATAAATAATCAAACCCATACATGGTTCGCGGCAATATATACATTTGCTCAGTACTTATTGGCAAATTAAAGTAGATGAACGAGACCGCGAAAAAAAAACAGCTTTCGTTACTCCGGACGGTCTCTACGGATTTAAGGTCCTACTGTTTGGATTGTGCTCCGGCCCCGCCTTTTTTCCATCAGATGATGGACACTGTTCTATCTGGGAAAAAATGGGAGACGTGCTTTCTATATGTGGGCAACTTTTTAAATAACGTTCAAAGAGCACCTAGTGCATCTGACAGCAGTTCTTGAGGCCATCCGATCCACCCAATTGTCGTTGAAACCAGAGAAGCGCCACTTTGGCTACGAAGAGCTATAATTTTTGGGCCACCTAGTCCGCTTTCAAGGCGTCCACCCCTGACCCTGATAAGACGGCTCCTCTCGCCGATTTCCCAACGCCAAGCGACAAAAACGCCGTACGCCGTACGCCATTTTCTCGGCCTCTGTGCGCACTCTGCCGCTTTGCGGAAAACTTTTCCGACTTAGTCGAGCCGTTAACTCGCCTAAAAAGGAATGACGTGCAGCTCAGTTGGGGCCCACAAGAGGGCGCAGGGTTCGACGAACTCAAACGTCGGTTGCAGAGTCCATCTGTGCTCGGCCACTTTGACGAGGATGCTGGCACTGAACTGCATACTGATGCATGAAACGTCGTGTTAGGTGCAGTACTTCTACAGTAGCAAGATGGTGTAGAGCGAATCATCGCTTATGCGAGCCATACTCTGTCACGCGCGGAAGCCAACTACAAACCGAGAAGGAATGCTTGGCTGTCACCAAATTTCGGCCACATCTATATATATTGACGCTACTTCAAGGTGGCTACTGACCATCACTCCCTGTGCTGGTTGGCCAACTTGAAGGACCCTTCTGGACGCCTCGCTCGCTGGAGTCTCAGCTAGCCTACAGGAGTTCGGTGTTAGTGTCGTCTACAAGTCCGGCCGTAAACACAGCGACAACAGACTGCCTCTCCCGCGCCCCAATCGATAAAATCTCTACCGAGGAAGACGGTGACAAAGGCTCATTGGAGCTAGCACTCCTAACTTTGCTCAAGACAAAGAAATGACCCGTAGTTTCACCCAGTCATCGATTATCTGGAAGGATGTGCCTCTCAGCTACGCAGACCTTTCGCACCCGGCCGTACATCATTTTGTCTGCGCAACAAGATCCTGTATAAAAAATTACGATGCTGGAAACAACACACTTGCTTGTTCCACCAAAAGCACTAAGGGCAAAAATTCTGCAGACCTGTCACGATGAACCGACTCCCGGACATTTCGGCTCCGCCCTTACCTTAGCCCGCATACATGTTCGGTATTACTGGTCGAACCTTGCGGTTGATGTCATGCAGTCGTATACAAACTTGCCGATACTGCCAGAGGCGGAAAACTCCACCCAAAAGGCCAACCGGTTGAGCGTCCAAAAATACCGTTTCAGCAGATCGGTACGGATCTTCTGGGGCCTTTTCCTTTGCCATCTTCCGGCAACAGATGGATCGTCGTCGCTACGGACGACTTGACGCGTTACTGTGAAACAAAGGCCCTTCCCACAGAAGTCGCACAGCCACAGAAGTCACCAAGTTCTTTATCGAGAACATCGTCCTCCGTCACGGTGCCACGACAGCAGTTACCACCGACAGGGGAGCTGCGTTCACAGCGCAACTTCTTCAAGAAATGTTGCGGGTCAGCTGCACGAGGCACCAGAGGATAACCGCCTGCCATCCGCAGGTGAATGGACTAATAGAGCGACTAAACAAGGCCATTACCGATATGCTCTCTATGTACGTTGACGTCGACCACCGAAACTGGGATGTCATGCTCCCCCATGTGACCTTCTCAGGAAACCACACGGTTCACGCCCTTTCGCTTGGTTCATGGTTGATACGTCCACACAATGTTGGACCCCAGGCTACCTGACCAGTGCTCTGTCGTCACCACAGACGCCGAAGAAATCGTGCAGTGTGCAGAGGCCACAAGGTTCGCCAGAGCATTCGATGTCAGCAAGTAAACGATGCCCGGAGGTCTAATGCACGTCATAGAGAAGTTACATATCGACCAGGAGAAGTCGTCTGGCTGTTGAGCCCTGTTCGCCGGAGGGAAATTGACGCGTCGCTACTTTGGTCCCTACAAGGTTCTGCGCCAGACAAGCAACGTCAATTACGAAGTTCTTCCTGAGGTCACGGTACGTTCTCCTCGCACCACGTCACAGTCCGACGTTGTTCACGTAGCACGAATGAAGCCTCATTACCCCGTTTGACTGAATCCTGAACTGCGGTGTTTGCCGTAAGACCCTGCGGACCATGAATCGGGAGAGAGAGTGCATCGAGATGATGCATTCTCAGCGGAGGGGTAATGCCGCGTGCCTGGGACATTCTCCCTGTTTGGGTATGTGCCTCTCTCGGAACGTTGGGCATGGGAAGAAGAGGATTATGTGCTACCACGGCAGCTCTTGTTGTTCGCCAGCTTCGGTGCCGTCTGTAGGTCTTATAAGCCCACTAAATACTGCTTTTGTACGTTTATTCGTGACAATATCTCAAATGCCCTGCCACTTCGGCTATCTGGGCGGCTGTCTCTTCCGTCACTTTTTTGAGATATTTATATTTACCGCAACTGTATCTGACGCTTGGGGGTGGTCTTCAGCGCCCCTCAGGCTATGCGGGGAGAAGGGGACTTTCTTTTCAACCCCTGGGGCGTGATTCGAACTTTTAAAGACTGTCATGAGCAGTCAATGGCGGGAAACCCTTTTATGCTACCTCTCGGCTGAACCAAAGCCTTCGCTCGGCTTTCGCAGAATAATATGGTTAGTAAAGAGGGGCTCCTTCTGGAAATACAGAAAGGCCGGCAGTCTACAACGCCAAGGGCGGCACCGAGGAATAGTTTGGCTTTTTAGGGCGCAGCCCGTTGTCGCCCCTTCGTGGGCTGAGCCGCGTCGCCGTCTCCCGCTGAGACTGCATCGAGCCGAATATCCCACTTCCGGGCGGCAATCCCTTACGTCGCCGGCGTCAGCGAAGCCCTTTCAAGGATATCTTGAAATTATCAATTGCGGGCTGCCCACGTGCCCTGCACAAACTTCGCGGCAAGCCGGTGAACGCGAAGGACAAGCTCCCAAAAGAAAGATACCCGGTGTCGTTTACAAAATCCCGTGTGGTGACTACGGCCGCGGATATATACGTCGGTGAAACTGGAAAGTTCCCGAGGCGCCTCAGGAACGTGATGTAATCAAAAGGAACGTTACCGCGAATGCACTCGCCGAACACGTGGAAGCTCATAATCACAACATTATCGCAGAAGGAAGAAACGCGACAACCATGCCTCTCGTGAAATCACTCGTTATACAAACGACATCAGATAACATCAACATGACAGAGGGCAGCATTCCCGGTATCTATGTAAGATCATTATGACATATTTTGGAAGCGTGAAAACCGCGACGTCGTCTTGCCTCGCCTCATTGTGATCAAGGGTTGCATATAAGATCCGAAACGCCAACTTTTTTCAATTGTCTTAGCCAGTGACCGCAACTAAGTTATGAACTCGCAACCTGACCAGGCGAACTTTTGTCGAATTCTGGGCTGTTACCATACTTGCACCATCGTGACGCGCCTATGACTTGAACACGGAGGTAAGGTTACGTAAAAAAGTTTTTAAAAATATTTTAAAGGTAATTCTACTGCACAGATGTAAACGGCCCCACGCACGTGGCAGTAGACGTTTTACTCGAATGAAGCAGCAGTGACAGGAAAAATTCTGTGTGTTTTTAAACTCGCTTATCGAATGCCTGTTGGTATTAAACTGGAGCGAGGAAGCTTGAAAGTGCTGGCGAGTTTAAGCGCCTCAAAGGTAGATTTGTCGCAGTCACCCACGATGCGTCTGTGGGTCTCGGGAACTCCACAGGAGCAGCAAAGCGGAGACCACTAAGGTACGTTGCGTGGTTTGTTGGAGTGTTCACAGTGTTTACATGCAGGGCGCGGAATAAGTTTTCCCGGTCCCTGGGTGACGACTTGTGTGAGGAGGGGTATGTTCTACGGGAGAGCCTGTAGTGCAGCGTGATTTCCGGGCGTGTGACTAATGGGTGCATGAGCTCGCGGTCGGACTTGTCAGATTGACCTCTGGGCTCAAACCGGTCAAACTTCAAGCAACGAAGTTGGCGATGTCGTTGCCGTAGTTGCTGCTGTGACCTGGCACCCATGCTATCCGTACTGGTCTCCTCGGGGTTCTTTCCGCTCCACTCCCCTCCACACCACGAGTGTAGGGGACGGGGTTTTATCGTGAGAAATCGGCCGTTCGCTGGGAGTCTGCGATGACGACTTCGGCATCACTTTGGCTAAGCGCTGCTTGGGGACGCCTGTGCCCCGGCATCAAAACGCCACGCATGTGTCCCTTGTTTAAGACAACAGTGGCATGGTCTTGAAAATGCGCCTTGCTGATGCCTGGTGTTGGCATTTCTAAAAATTTATTTATAGTACTCAAGGGCCCCATTCAAGGGGTCTTACATGAGGGGGTGGACAATTCACTAACGGATGATTTGTTCGATGTTCGATGGCTTCTTTGAAATGGGCGATTGAAGAGTGGTGCACGATGTATGCAGGAAGATCGTTCCATTTCGTTGATGTTTGCACAAAAAACGAAGAGTGATGGGCAGTGGTATGCGCACGGGGTGGATAAACAGCTTTCGAGTGGCTGATACGGCATGAAAGACGATGAGCTGGAACGATAACGTGGTTTAGGTGCAATGCATGATAAAATTTCTGAAACAAACAGTCTTGAAATTTTGCGGCGTGATCAATCAATCAATCAATCAATTTTATTCGACAACTGCAAATTCATACAGGTGCCAGGGGGCAGACAAAAAGCCTGCGGTACGCGGCTTGACAAAGGTCTGCGCCCCCTTAATAGTAATACATTGCTGCATCATGTAGCAAGATAGAAAGAGAGAGATGGAAAAAAAGAGTGGTGGAAAAGAGAGAGAGGAAACAGAGAAAAACATATAATAGAGAAAAACAAAAAAACAAAAAAACAAAACAAATAAAAGTAAAGCAAATGGCAACAAGAATTGTGTCAATCTGGTTATTATACAACGATTAGAATGATAAATTAACCATGTTAGCTTGAGATTTTAGTTCGGTGACGCTGCTATGATAGGAGTAGTCCGAATAAATGAATCTGGGTGCGCGATATTGGATGGATTCAAGTCAAATCACTCTTATTAAGAGTGATTTGATGGGGATCCCAGATTGCACATGCATATTCTAGCTTCGGGCGAACTAGTGTTAGATAGGTTACAAGTTTAACAGAAGGTGGGGCTAGACGTAAGCTTCTTCGGAGATAGCCATCAATACCGGATGGAAATAACAGATACTTCGCTACGTATTTAGACACAACTGTACCATTAACAGACTGTTTTATGCGTAGAAAAGCGAATTCTAAAACTTCCTTTCAAAAATGTGGTTGATGCCTCTTTCATAGGAATAGGTAAAACACGAAAGTGAAATGTGCCTTAGCAGGAGCATTTATTGCGCATCCATATGAACTTGCTCATCGGTATATATATTACGTCGGTATGGCACCGTTAGACGCATCAACGTTAGTCACTGGACTGCTCGCGCTGGAACATTGCGCAAATCCGACTGAAACCACAGCCCCTTGAAAACCGCGCGAACGAAACGGAACCGAAACCGAAAGAAGTGGGTGGCGGAGGGTGCCTCGTCCCGCCTACACGAATGATGATGATGATGATGATGATTCCTATTGGTTTCCCCTATGACGCGGGGTGATGACATGTCATCTTACCAAAAAGTACTGATATAATCATGTTTTACACTCTTGGTTTAATACTAGCGCCGCTTATGGCAGGCCCTAAAGCTTATTAGGCCCGAAATACTTTCTTTTCCCTGTTACAGGTGGTAACTGTCTTAGGCAATATTCCCCTCTCTGCTTTTCGTCCACCAGCATTCTAATCTTCTTTTCGTCCCCTCGACAGCCTTGAAGTTAACTTCCTCACTGATACCCTTAAATCCTAGGGCTTCTGAAAGTCCAATATTCCCTTCATGTAGATTTGGATGGATAGCCTCACATTCTAACACTATGTGCCGCATAGTTTCTGTTTCTTTTCCGCAGACCACACATACCCCATCATTTTGTGAATACTTCCCCACAAAACTCTTAGTTCGCAGGCAACCTGCTCTAGCCTCAAAAAGCAAAGCACTGCCTTGGGAATTATCGTAGAAATTTTCCTTTCTGATGTTCATCTTGTCAGCCCTGTACATCTCTAACGACGTTTTAGCTTCCATTTTTTCCCTCCATTTAATCGTTTCAATCTGCCTTGCCTCTTTTTTGGTTACCTTGGCTGTTTTGGATTCCCTACTGTTCTTTCCGTATTTAATCGTTAGCCGTCTAGTCTTCCTTAACCACTGCGTGTCCACGCTTTTCAAGTATAGGTACATAAAAACCTTAGCTGCCCACCTTCGTTGATCCATTGCCCTCAACCTCATCTCAAAGCATATTTTACTTTGAGCTTCTCTAACTTCAAACGACGCCCAGCCCATATCTCCCTGAACTGCTTCGTTAGTTGTTTTTCCATGCGCGCCTAAGGCCAAACGTCCTACCGTTCTCTGGTTTACTTCAAGGCCTGATAGAACGTCTGATTTTAAGCAGAGTACAGCATTCGCAAACGTGAGGCCTGGAACCATTACTCCTTTCCACATTCCTCTTACTACTTCATATTTGTTATACCCCCACAGAGCTCTATGCTTCATTATAGCTGCGTTTCGCTTTCCCTTAACCTTAAGTTGCTCCTCGTGAGTACTTAAGTAGTTATCCCCTTCGTTTATCCACACTCCTAAATATTTATATTCCTTCACTCTAGGTAATTCGCCTTGCTGGATAGACACTACGTCGGTGGTAGCGTCATTGAAAACCATTATTCCTGATTTTTCTGCACTGAAATTTAACCCGAGGTCAGTGGCTTCCTGGCCGCAAATATTTATTAGCCGCTGCATATCGGTTTGGTTATCAGCTAAAAGAACAATGTCGTCTGCGTATAACATTCCCGGAATATGCTGTTGTACCACTTCGCCTTGCAGCATATGGGTTAGGCTAAACCCTACTTGACTTTCTTCCAGTTTCTTTTCCAACCCTGCCATGTAAAGCATGAACAGTATTGGGCTCAAAGGGCATCCCTGTTTCAGTCCCCGATGGATGTTGACCTGCTGGGCGCATTTCTGTCCTTCCCAAGTAAGGTGCACTCTATTGTCTTTATAGATTGCTCTAAGGAACTGTACTAACTCGTCATCTAATCCCTGGAGTTTCAGCATTCTCCACAGCCGTTCTCTGTTTACGTTGTCATATGCCCCTTTAATGTCCAAGAACGCTGGCATCGAGGCGCCATCTGTCGGCCTTATTAGTGTCATGATGAACCTACTTCGCTCCACTTCTCCTAGACGGCAGCTGAATGAAGAAAGTAGTGGGACAGATATAAGGCGTGTTGCACTGGAATTCGAAGCGCAGTGAACAGAGCGTTGTGTACCTCCCATTGAGGCAAGAGAGTTCGGGGCTCGAATCCGGGCGCGCCCGCGTCAATGGGTGACCGGTAAAAAGCGCAAAGCCTCATGGGTACGTCCTCTGCTCCAGCCACTTCCGGTTAGAGTTCTCGCCTGGTCTCCGTACGCCGGCGGCTTTCACGCGCGTGTGTGCGTGTTGTTTATTGGTCACAGTGTGTTTACCTTTCAGAAAAGCCCCTAATACATTTAATTAGTTGTTATACATTTAATGCGCGATGCATGAGCGTTTTTATGGTGGAAACAGATAAACAACAAGCACACGCGTGCGTGAAAGCCGCCGGCCTACGGGAGGCCAGGAGAGCTCCCGAACGGGAAGTGGCTGGGCTCCGTAGGAGTAGACAATGTACCCATGAGCCTTTGCGCTTTTTACCGGTCACCTATTGAACTTTTTTCTGTAGACGTCATTTCCGTGACGAATATGACGCCGGTAAGATCTTGGTGTACCCGGGCATAAACACTTTCGTGTTTAAAAAATTTCATCCTTCCACTCTGCGATGAAATATGATTAGCTGAGGTGGACGCAAACAAAGCAGTGCACAAAACAAACGTGCACTAGAAACGTTGTGTGATGACGAGTCATCATAGCGGGTCATTTCAGTATTTTTTCAAGATACCTACAATACATTGAGATCTACAGAGTAGTTACCGGAAAGTGAGCTTCCATACAAAAATGCTTCTTTACATTCTGTAGACGTTTTGTTGACATCCTACCAACTTTATTGCTATCTTACATACTCTTACATTCTATTGACAGTTGTCTGTAAAAAGTCTATTGAATATATGGTGACAGTCGTCTGTTGAATGTTGTATATAGGAAGTCTACTTAATTTACGTTGACATTTGTCTGTTTACGGTAGTACATAGAAAGTCTGTCTAATTTATGTTCACTTTTGTCTATTGACGGGCTTCTGTAGGATGACCACTGAAAGTGTTTTGAGACGCTTTGTCGCACGTTGAATTGAACGCAAACATCTGATTCCTTCGATCTGGAGTCCGATTTAAATCATTTCATATTGTTTTTTTTTTAAATACCTGGACAGGTTCACAAAATTTGTGGACAAACGATTTATTTTACTTTAATCAAATTACGTTACTTTGTCCGAATCAGGTTTTAAACAAACACACACACACGCACGCACGCGCGCACACACACACACGCACGTATCTTTCGCTCCCCTCTCTCTCTGCATGTATCTTCACGCTTGTGCACTCTAAGAAAAAAAAAGTAGCAAAGGGAGCAACTTTCACTGTTCGTATCTCGAGTCGCGCAGTTTCTCCCACCAAACAACCAGTTCGTCCCCCAGCCGCACGGGTTAGTCCTCCACGACTTGCTCGCTTTCACTCTTAACGGTGATAAACATGGCTAATCAGCGGTTCTGAACAAGCCCCAGCCAGCGGCATCAACCACTCGAAACCGCTCGTCACTGTGTTTTGATTTACGCAAACAAACTGCTACATGGTTGAAAGGAACGAATTATTTGCGTAAATATTTCGCGGCAGACTGCTGGACGCGTCTCTAACAACGGTGATAATCGAAAATCGCTCGCTGTGCTAACCTAATCCGGCCGGCGCAGATGCTTTGGCCGCTCTCGACCAACCGCCACTGGCGCCCCTCCCTCTTTGCGTACCTCCGGGAGAAACGCGTCAATCGACGGAGGCAGCCAACACGCGGCGCCCGTGCTGGCGCCACACTTTCTTGCAACCCATTCCAGTTTTCCGTTTTGTTTGGTTACAGCTTGCAACTATCAAGTAAACAAGAATATATGTGCAATCGTTTACGTCCCAGTATTGTATTTTGGAAGTAGTAACGCGCAGTTTTGCAAACATGCAAAACTGCGCGTTACTACTAATACTACCACTACTACTGCGCGTTACTACTGCTAATGAGAGGCACGCCTCACCGCGGCCGCGGCATCCCGCGGATGGCGGCTGCAAGTGCATCGCTGCGAAATGTGCGGAGACGATGTCGTGCTTATTTGCGTTTGTGGTTTTTCGGCTGTAGTACGTTTCTGAGATGGGGTTGTGTTGTTATGTTAAATTTCTGAAAGAGAGCGTGTAAATATATGTCTCTGAAAAATGTGAACGCTTATCCCTTGAAGAACCCGATTAGCCTAACCTGTTGCTGTTTCCTTTTTTTTACGTTTTTCCTGCCACTACACGATCGTTTAGAGAGAAATAATGACCACCTTCAATTAAGCTGTATTGACCGCACGGTCTACAAATGGTCGGCTTTTCCTACTGCATCACATCTTGAATATCCTGTCAAAAACGCTTCGGTTAGCAACAGCGATTATAAAGTCTACACAAAACTGTCGGTAGAAAGTTTACAGAAACGTTTCTGTTCAAACACGGTGGCCAATGGTTGGCAAAAGGGTGGTAGGCTGTTGCTAGGAGGTCTATAGACAGTAAGTAGACAGTCTACTCAATGTTGTTAGCTTTTGCTGACTTTTGTCAACAAACATTGAATTCAATATTGGTAAAAAAAATTTATTAGGGTTTGCCGCAAGATTAAATTTTGCAATACGACACTATTTGGGTGCTTGGCTTCGGTTTTCCCATTTCGAAACTCGGGATGTATGCATATTCGGAGCTGCTTTTCTCTGGCCAGCTCCCGTTGCCGCTCCCGCAGTACGGAGGGACTACATGGGGCGCGCTAAAGGACGCGCTCCGGCGATAAAATTTCCTCTAGTCCGGAGCGCCGCGCTCTGATCGCTTTGCTCCTACCGATGATGATGATGATGCTTAGTGGCTTCCCCTTTGTAACGGGGAGGGGGGCGTTGCACAGCGGCCTCAGTCGCAATGCCACTGTACAATCACTTCTCCAAAAAATACAAACAAAATAAAAAATAATAATATCAAAATAACAAGAAAGTACTTTTACGAAATTTTTGTGCTAATCTGACTTCTTTGTTCGCATGTCTTCCCAGATTGTTCTCTGCTCTTTTCCCACCAACATTGTAACATTCGTTTACTTACCTCTACTGCTGTCCAATTCACCTTTCCGCTAACCTTAAAGCCAAGGGCTTCCGGAAGCTGGATGGCTCCATCACTGAGGTCTGGACGGATACTTTTGCACTCCGTTACAATATGTCGCATGGTTTCTGGCTCATTTCTGCAGCCTGCGCATAGTTCTTCCTGTATCGGCTCACGGATAAGCGTTTTTGTCCACAAGCAACCCGCCCGGGCTTCAAAAAGCAATGCACTCCCTTTAGTATTATCGAATAATTTTTCCCTTGTGATCTTCTGCTTCCCGATCCTGTAGATATCCAAGGACTTCTTCGCATCCATCCTCTTTTTCCAGGTCGTTGTCTCTGTTTCTTTCACTTCATTTTTTATTGCCTTGGTCGTTTCCCCTGCACTTCCAAGTTTTGTATACTTTGTCCTGAGCCTTCTGGTTCTTTTCCTCCACTGTGAGTGACCACTACCCTCTATGGATTCAGCTCAGCAGTTCTACTCGTGCCACACTTCTAGCCGAAATACTTCTAGCCGAATACTTCTAGCCGAAACCTCATCCCAGCTATTCCACGAGCCAGGCGATACTCCAACGCATGCCCTTGTTAGCCGCATTGTTGAGGCAGCTAAAAGAGCTACTCAAACTTTACAGACCGAGCTTGACACACCACCTCCAGACCACCACCTCATTAACTTGTGGCGGATTCGCGACACTTTACAAGAGCGCTACTGTGCTGGAGGCCGCACTTATTCAGATCTCGTGCGAATACGCCAACACAATGCCCGCATTCGGCGTCACACGAGGCAACTTGCGAGGAACCGCTGGGAGGAGCATTGCGCTTCGTTCTCTCACCGAACCGGAGCTCGAAAGTTGTGGGGAACGTTTCGGGCCATCACTGGTGGCACGCGCGCCCAGGCTACAGTCCCGGCTGTGCTTCTACGCACCGGGGCCACTCACGAGGCTTTCGAACGAGAAGCTGCAAGGACGTTATTCCCGCAGCCATCCTCTACTCCACCCCACAACATTTACTTCTCGGAGCCGGTAGACGAAAACGACCCCCTTGAGGCGCCCTTCACTATTACTGAACTTATAACTGCCCTGGAGCAAGTCAACGTGCGCAGTGTGCCTGGCAAAGATGGCGTGACTTGGTCAATGCAGCGAAATCTAGATGAACAAACTAGATGCGACATACTGGAACTGTTGAATTCCATTTGGGCCTCAGGACATCTGCCAGAATCTCTCAAGCACGCAGTCGTCACACCCATCCCTAAGGCTGGGAAAGATCCATCCACAATGTCTAATCTACGGCCCATCTCCCTGACGTCGACACTGTGCAAATTACTTGAACGAATGGCCGCTACCCGACTAATCCACTACTTGGAAGAAGAGGCTTTCTTTTTCCACCCCGCGCAGACTGGATTCAGAAGCAATCTCGCAACGCATGACAGCATCCACCTCCTTCGGCGGGTACTCCGGCGTACACGACATCATAAGCCACACATCTTGGTGGCTGTAGACCTTCGCAAGGCTTTCGACACCGTCTCCCACCACGCGGTACTACAAGCCCTCTGCGAAGCTTACCCGGGTAAAAGGATGAGGAATTTCGTGCGAGCCTTCCTGGCCGACAGGACGTTTGAAATACGCTCGGGACGTGTGAATACCCACCATTTCAAGAACACCTGCGGGGTACCACAAGGCGCCATAATGTCCCCGATATTATTCAATATCGTAATGGCAAAGCTAGTCAAGGGTGTTGCTGCCGTCACAGGGGTTCATGTCACGGCTTACACTCACGACGTGACCATCTGGACGGAGGCCAACGATCATCCTACGACTGATGCCGCCGTACAGCGCCTGCAACATGCTTTGGACACATTCACGGCCCTTCTCATACCCACTGGCATGGAGGTATCAGCAACAAAAACAAATTACTTAGCTGTGCGCGGCAAAGCCACTAATCGTGAGCGCATTCGTTTAACTATCGCAGGGCAACCCATCCAGCCAGCTCCAGATGGTTGGATCCGCATACTAGGTGTTCCGTTTCATGAAAACGGGGGAGCTCAAGAGTGGCTGAGACAGCTCAAACCATTGTGGCGTCGTCTCCTACACATAATACGTCGCATCTCTGGCACTTTCGGTGGTGCTTCGCAAGATATCGCTCGACGCTTAGTACAGGCAGTGCTGGTATCTAGAGCGGTCTACGGCGCCATGTGTTACGATCTCACGAAGTGCCAACTTCACCAGCTTGAGGTCTTGTATCGGGAGGCGCTGCGGGCTATTACTGGCCTGCCCCGTCACACTCGCGTCGAAGAACTGTACCGTTATGCTGGTTTGCCCACGCTTGGGGATACCCTCTCTGCGCGCATAGCAGGCGCAAACGACCGTCGCCACTTGACACTGCAGGGACGCCGCCTGCTACGTCACGACGGTGAGCGAATACTAGATGAGCCGCCCATCCCTCCACACGTTCGCCCATGGGAGGATGTGTCGATCACAGAACGGCGACCAGCACCCCGGAAAACTGCTCGGGCTACTTATGCGGCGCAACGTGCCACACTGGTGCAGACCACCGCAGCCACCGACGCTGCGGATCCGCGGACATTACGTGTGTACGTGGACGCCTCCTGGCAACCTCGCACGGCTGCTGTGGCACTTGCAGCTGTAGCGGCAGACATCAATGAACGCAGCGTTACAGCCTACATCATCGACTCCATTCCGGACACCACCACCCTTGAGCTGCGCGCTATTGAACAAGGCCTACGCCTAGCACGTTCCGTTCTGCAGGCACGCAATCAGCGCGCGTACCACCGTGTGCACATTTTCACGGACTGTGCCGAGGCCTTACGTTCCCTTATAGGAATTCCACGGAAACACTCTGCAGCACACTGCATTAAACAATCATGCAGCTCTCTGCACAACACCTTTCACACGCCCGTAACAATACGGTGGATCCCTGGCCATGGGGGGCATCCCGGTATTGGAAGCGCCCACAGGCTGGCGAGCGAGGCATCTTCGTCGTACCGCCGTCAGCCCGGGGAGACCATAGCCAGCGGAGCCCTCTTCGATCCTGACGAGGAGCGCCAGCGTCGCCGACATGCCCGGCGCCTTCACCTCCAGTCATCAGTACCCCAGAACCCGCATCCTCTGCCTCCTCGCTTATCCCGCGGCGCCCAGGTTTTTCTCAACCGGACCCGTTCTGGCTTCGCCATAACCGCTGACATCGTCGCACGGTGGCGAGGACGGCACACTCACTTTGACCCTTCGGGCAATGAATCCCAACACGGCAACAACATACCGCCGGCAGGTTCTCCGACGTCAACAATGGAGGGAAACTTCCATTCTGTAGACCTCGCAGGACCACCACAGACCGGATCAGCTCCCAGTTCCTCCCCTTCTCTCTTGGACCCCAATGTGCTCTGCTACGCATGCCATGGCACAACGAAGCCTGACCTTCCGCACCTCGTCTGGTCTTGCCCGGACCTTGCCGTGCTTCGCGCCCAACACCACCCGGCGTGGGTTCACTCCTAAGAAGAGTGGATTCGGCCCTCTTGGCGTGTCAAGGACACCTTGACAGCACTCTGGAGCTTTGTCTGTGCGGCGTCGATGGCTGGACATTACTAGCGTCCTTCCTGCCCTCCCCCTTCCCCTTCCCCTGCGGCTTCGGGCCATCCTTTCTTAATAAAGTTTTCTTCCTTCGTTCCTTTCCTCCACCGTGTGTCCACGCTTTTAATGTAAAGATACCGTAACACTTTGGCCGCCCATCTCTGATCATTCATATTTCTGAGTCGTTTTTCAAAACATATTTTGCTCTGTGCTTCTCTGACTTCGAAGGATGCCCATCCTATGTCTCCCTGCACTGCCTCATTTGTTGTTTTGCTGTGTGCTCCTAATGCCAATCGACCTACGGCCCTCTTAGCCCTGATTGAAGCTCTGATTTGACACACACTACTGCGTTTGAAAATGTGAGTGCTGGTACTATCACCCCCTTCCAGATTGCTCTCACTACTTCATATGTGTTATATCCCCACAGTGCTCTGTGCTTCATGATAGATTGATTGATTGATTGATTGTAGGGTTTAACGCGCCGACGCAACGCAGGCGATGAGGCGCGCCGTAGTGGAGGTCTCCGGATTAATTTTGACCACCTGGGGATCTTTAACGTGCGCCGAAATCTCGTACACACGGGCGTTTTTGCTTTTCGCCTCCATCAGAAAAGCGGCAGCCGCGGCGGGGAATCGAACCCGCGACCTCGTGCTCAGCAGCGCAACGCCTTAGCCACTGAGCCACCGCGGCGGGTTGCTTCATGATAGAGGTGTTTCTTCTGCCTTTCATTCTTAAATGCTCCTCATGAGTTTTTAGATACGCCTGACCTTCGTTTAACCATATGCCCAGATATTTGTATTCCGTTACCCACGGTACTGCTGCTTTTTGAACGAATACTGATTCGTTACGGCCGTTGTCATTAAAAACTATAACTCCCGACTTTGCTGTGCTAAACTCTAACCCCACTTCAGTGGCTTCTTCCCCTCAGCTATCTGTGATCTGTTGCAGACACTGTTTGCTATCTGCTAGTAGTACTATGTCATCTGCATATATCAGTCCCGGAATATGTTATTCCACTTCCTGTCCTTTGGGGCTATAACATAGCATGAAACCTATTTTACTGCCTTCAAGCTTTCTAGTCTAGCCATGTACAGCATGAACAGCAGTGGCGACAGAGGACAACCCTGCTTTAAACCTCTATTTTGTGACTACCGGTTCCGTGCACTTTTGGCCCTCCCAGGTAATTTGCACCTCGCTCTCATTGTAAATTCCCTGCAACAGCTGTATAAAGTCCCGGCCTAATCCCTCCCGCTCAAGTATGCTCCATAGAATTTCTCTATCTACGTCGTCGTAGGCTCCCTTTATATCGAGAAATGCTATCCATAGTGGTCGCTCCTGAGCTATTGACACCTCTATGCATTGGGTTAGGACAAATAAATTGTCCTCTAAGCGTCTGTCTCGTCTGAAACCATTTTGTAGTTCTCCCAGTATGCTGTTCCCCTCTATCCACGCCTGTAATTCCGCTTTTATGGCTTGCATTGCCAGCATGTATACCACTAAGGTAACTGTAATAGGCCTTTACGAATTGGCATCAGCCCTGTCTCCTTTACCTTTATATAATCAATCAATCAATCAATCAATCAATGTTTAATATAGTGCCCAGGAACAGCGGAGGCCTTCGTGCTGGAGCACTCAGAGGGGAAAATGCAGCACTGTAGTACATCAACAATTTGCTAATAAACACTCAGTGAGCAAACAAAAAAATGAGAAAAAAAGACAGAAAGACTTACAAAAAACGGCAAAGAAGATTAGTAATAAAATAGTGCAATCCAACCGACTTTACACAATCAAGTCATGCTGGCGCACAGAAAAGGTATAAGACAGCAATGAAATGCATCAACAGCTGGCAAAAGAACAGTGAGCGAGCAAAAAATATGAAGAAGCTACAACTTCAAAGAAGAATAAAAATACCATATTGTAATTTTAGGCAACATTACACAATCAATAGAAACTGTAATGTCTGGTCAATTGCAAGAAGACATCTTACAATAAGCGTAACTATACGGAAGGGTGAGTGAAAAGAAGAAAGTTTTTACAAGATTCGGGAAGCGTACATTTTCAGTTTCAAATGGACGCATGAAGTGAATATGGCAACTTTTAATGATAAAAGTGGCAGAAAAAGAAAATTCTACGATAATTACAGTCGCAGTATCAGCACAATACACGAATAACAGGAACAAGAACAAGCTAGGTGAAGTCAATGCACACGTCAGGACGATAAGTGAAGAAAAAGAGCACTGCCAAGATGAACCTAGTGTGTCAGAGCTGACAACCCGGCCAAAAACTCCCGAAGAGGACGCTGAAAGATATCGAGCTTCTCGGAGTGAACATTATGCAGATGCTGCATCCTTTGAAGAGGAGAACGTGTGCTGAGAGCTCCAGCTGCTTTAAAAGGGTGGGCGAGCCTTGTAGCTTTTTGTGGAACGCGAAAACTGATTGATTCAAGTAGTTCCGGGCATAAAATAATACCATGAAGCAATTTGTACATGAAAAGAAGGTCTGAGTGGGTCCGCCGGGAACTTAGAGAAACCGTTATAGGGATAGGCTCCGAAGGAAAACGATGCCTAAATATTGATGAAAATTTGGTTTGTACACGCTCTATACGTTGACAGTTGGAACTACAGGTTCCATTCCAAACGACAGAAGCATATTCCAGTTGCGGAATACAAAGCGTTCTGAATAGTTTTAGGAATGAAGAAGGAAACCGGAATTCTCGAGAAAACCTGCAAACAGCCCCAAGAGAGCGTAGCGCCCGCCTAGTAAGTTGAGTGACATGAGGTGAGAAAGTTAAGGCACTGTCGAAAAGCACGCCGAGGTCTCTGATCTCTTCAACTCTAGACAAGTAACCGCCGTTAATACTGTAGCAAAATAAAGTGCGGTTCGTTTTCCTGCTATAAGACATGACCTTTGTTTTTGTAGAGTTAAGATTTAATCTATTGTCTGAGCACCACTTGGAAAATGAGGATATATCTTGCTCCAGGGCAATGCAGTCATTAATGGACTCAATCCGTCTGAATATTTTAATGTCGTCAGCGTAAAGAAGGAAAGAAGACATCTTAATTGCGGCTGACATATCATTAACAAAAATGGAGAACAAGAGAGGCCCCAACACGGAGCCTTGAGGCACACCGCTTGTTGATCTGTACAGAGCAGACGTCTGCCCGTTAACGCTAACGAAACTGAACCGGTTATCTAGATAACTACCCAACAATGCCACGAGTGGTGTATCAATTCCTACCTGTAAAAGCTTTTTAAGTAACAGCGTGTGGCAAACAACGTCAAATGCTTTGCTCAGATCACAGTAGACAACGTCGAGCTGGCCCCTCTCAGAAATGGCTGCCGAGGCCTGCTCCATGAAGCAGGAGAGATTAGTCGTTGTCGACCTTCCTGATATAATATAATAATAATAATAATACTTTTATTTCCATTCAAATAAATACATTTTATAATGCCGAGCCTGCCCGGATTAAGCAAAAAAAAAAAGTTCCTGCGTTTTTGCAGCCGCCCCTTTCCATAGGGGCGATTTCCCGTGCAAGCCGGGTGAACTTCCCAAGCGTTGCAGTCCCACACAAGGGCCGAGCGCCACGCCGGGGAGTCGCTTGTACCTATTTTACCGGTAGGTGCCCGGCGCCACCAAGGAACACGAATTCACATGGTGCCTTCCACAGCCACGATGGACGCTCAACTCGCAACCGCCTGTGGCAGGACATGCCGCCAGACTCTTTCACCCCCGGCAATGGCGCAACGCGGCATGATGGCCGGGGGCCCCGCCAGATGGACAAGGGTCAGCGGCCCCTCGAGAGGGTAAAGGCAGCTTTCCAGGCGTTGATTCCCCTTTCAAGGGTCCGCACTCGACCAGGGACGCCTGTACCCATTAAAGAAAACGGTGGGTGCCCGGCGGTACCAGGATTCGAACCCAGTACCTTCCGCATACGAGGCGAGTGCTGTACCTCTGAGCCACCGCTGCGGTGTTTTTATTAAAGTTAATAATAATAATAATAATAATAATAATAATAATAATAATAATAATAATAATAATAATAATCAATCAATCAATCAATCAATCAATCATATTTATTTACGTGCCCAGGAACAGCCAGAGGCCTGAGTGCTGGCGCACGGATAGTTACATAAAAGCAAAATACAAGAAACATCTAGCAAGAAACAAACAAGCGACAAGACACACACAAATTGAAGTAGTGAAAATGACAGAAATAAAGCACAGGCGGATCCTGGGTACAGGTTAAAATAAAATAAAAAAAGAAGATGCCTATGTAGCTCTGCCTGTCGTAAAGGCCACACGACAGGCAGAGCAACAAAGTTTGACAGTAATACAACAAAAACAACGGCAAGAGTGTAGAGACAAATGATAAGACGAACAAATTACAGTAAACAGTTTCAAAAATAGGCAACTATCAGTTGGATAGGCACAACCGCAGAGAGACCAAATTCCAGAAAAAAAAAAAGAACGACGGACATATCATGGATGTTTAACATACTGTATTCAACAGCGCTGTACGGTAAATTGTAAAGGATTTCTGAAAGATGTCAAGGCGTTCAAACAAGCGGTTGTAACAATTCTGTATTCTGCGCACAGGAGAATGATTGGAGTTGCGCGCAGCGGTCAAGAACGGGCGATGCGACCTGGTGGGCCTTTGTGGCCTAATAATAATCAATCAATCAATCAATCAATCAATCAATCAATCAATCAATCAATCAATCAATCAATCAATCAATCAATCAATCAATCAATCAATCATGTTTATTTACGTGCCCAGGAACAGCCAGAGGCCTGAGTGCTGGCGCACGGATAGTTATATGAAAACAAAATACAAGAAACATATTGCAAGAAACAAACAAGCGACAAGACACACACATATTGAAGTAGCGAAAATTACAAAAATAAAGCACAGGCGGAGCCTGGGTGCAGGTAAAAAAGAAAAAAGAAGATGCCTTTGTGGCTCAGCTTATTGTAATGAATACACAACAAGCAGAGAACAAAGTTTGACAGTAAGACGACAAAAACAATGACAAGAGTATAGAGACAAATGATAAGACAAGCATGATAAGTAAACAGTTTCAAAAACAGGCAACTATATTGGTTAAACAGAACCGCAGAGAAACCAAATTTCAGCAATAAAAAAAAAGAAAAACGAACGACAGAGATATCATAGATGTTTAACACACTGTGTTCAACAGCGCAGTACGGTAAATTGTAAAGGAGCTTTGAAAGATGTCAAGGCGTTCAGAGAAGCGGTTGTAGCAATTCTGTATTCTGCGCACTGGAGAATGATTGGAGTTGCGCGCAGCGGTCAAGAAAGGGCGATGCGACCTGGTGGGCCTCTGTGGAACACTAAACTCTAAACAGTTAAGCAGGTCCGCGCAAGAAAGGCCACCATGAACAACTTTGTGAAGAAATGTAAGGTCTGCACGCATACGTCTGCAGGTCAACGAAGGAATGGAAGGAACTATGGGTAAGTCAGAATCAGGACCCGGACTGTGATTGTGATGACGGTGCTTAAATATGGATAAAAACTTCTTCTGCACACGTTCTATTAATTCACTACTAGATTTGGAGATGCCGTTCCAGGCAACAGAAGCATATTCTAACTGGGGGATACATATTGCATTGTATAGCATTAGAAATGGATCTGGAGAAGAGAATTCCTTTGTAATCCGACACACATTTCCAAGACTTCGGAGCGCTCGCCGGGTGATGAGCCTAATATGAGAAGAAAAAGAGAGGGTACTGTCGAAAAGAACTCCGAGGTCCCTAATCTCCTCAACCCTTTGCAAAGGAGCTCCCTCTATACTGTAGGAAAACAGTAGACGATGGGTTTTCCGGCTGTACGTGACAATCTTTGTTTTAGCTGGATTTAAAATTAGACAGTTTTTGCTGCACCAGACCGATAATTCCGACACATCCCTCTGCAAGGCACAGCAGTCCTGAAAACTGCTAATGTGCCTAAATAGTTTTACATCATCAGCATAGAGAAGAAATGAAGATTTTGTTAACACTGTTGACACATCATTGATAAAGATAGAAAACAATAGTGGACCCAGCACAGAAACCCTGAGGTACACCACTCGTTGCAGTGTAAACACTAGACCTTTTGAAGTTTACATCTACGTAAAAGGACCGGTCAAGGAGATAGTTGGACAACAAGGCAACAAGGCTTGCATCAACACCGGACATAGTAACCTTGTTAATTAATAATTTATGGTTCACTACATCAAACGCCTTACTGAGGTCAAAATAGATAACATCCAACTGGCCGTTTTCACAAACTGCAGCCGAAGCCTGAGTCATGAAGCTTGCAAGATTTGTAACCGTCGATCGACCCGAGAAAAAGCCGTGCTGATTTGGTATCAGAACGTTCTTGACGCAGGCAGCAAGAACGTTGTGCAGAGCTGACTCAAAGAGTTTTGAGGCGACACAAAGGAGTGAGATTGGGCGATAGTTGGTAACGGCTGACTTATCACCAGACTTAAATATTGGAAAAATTCGAGCAATCTTCCATGCACGAGGAAATTTGCCGAAAAGTAAACAGTTATTATAAATGGAAGTTAAGACAGGCACAAAAATGTTGCCGTAAACCTTCATGAGGGCTGCTGGAATTCCGTCTGCACCACAGGAAAATGACGGTTTCATCCGTTTAAGGCTATCATTGACAAGTTTTTCATCGAATATAAGTGTACTAAAATTAGACATATTATTAAACGATAGGCGTTCGTCGTGACCATCTGGCAGTTGAAAGACAGAATGAAAGTACTGAGCAAAGCTAGTGGCGACATCCTCAACCTGTTCCCCATCGGAATTAAGCAGGCTAATGTGTTCTTTAGACTCCTTAGAACGGCCGCGTACATACCTCCAGAAGTCAGCCGGTTTCTGAGACGCAGAAGCCTCTAACGACTCTATATAGAGCTGGTGGTCACGCCGGTAGAGGCTTTTACAAAGTGAGCGATACCGACTAAACTCCGCTTTCCACTTGTCGAGCCCAGAACGCTTGGCCTTTTTGTGGGCGCTGTCCTTAAGTTTAAGCGAACTTCGAAGTTCTTTAGAGAACCAATGGGGAAATTTGGAATGAACAGGCATATAACAAGGGATGTACTTTTCCATGCCACTCCTGACAATTTCGGTAAAACGTCGAACCTGTTCGTCAACATCATTGACATCAAAAACACTAGACCATTCAGCAGATGAATAAAAGTGATAGAGCCCAACATAATCTCCACGCTTGAAAGCATATCGCGGGACTGCACAATCGTCAACACCACCATAGCAATGCTGGGCAGCGACAGAGACAGAGACAATAAGAGGGGGGTGAAACTTGTCGGGGTGTACAAGAGATATTTCGGAGGCACACACTTCTACGTTTTTCAAGTTCGAGAAGCACACATCTAGGACATTACCGCAGAAGTTTTCTATGTGGCAGAACTGCTGCAAGGAGGTGAATGATTGAAAATCTAATAACATGGTGCATTTCTACGCTGCATAATGGTTTTTATGCTGAAATGAAAGACTGTTCCAGTGAATACCTGGGGTGTTGAAGTCCCCAAGTATAATTAGCTTATTTTTGGAGTGTGAATTGGAAACATTTTCAATAGATGTGAGCTTTAGATTATATTCAGCAGGTAAAATATCCGGGGTTATACAGAATGCACCGATGAGCAGCTTCTCGCCCCTCTTGAGGCCTACCTCAAGCCAGACTGATTCCTCAGTCTCGAGGTCTGCACGCCGCACGCATTGCACTGAGCGATCGATGGCAATGAGAACACCGCCACCCTTTTGCTTGGGCCCAGTTAACTTTCTGTCACTTCTAAAAATTTCATAGGTCGGAGGAAAATAGTCGGAAGATGAGATATCATGGCAAAGCCAAGTTTAAGTAATAACAATAGTAGAAAATTTGGAGCACACAACATTTCTAAGAAATTCGGAGGACTTAGTACGTGGACCCCGAGCATTTTGATAATAGATGTCGAGAGTGTCGTTCTCGAATAATAATAATAATAATAATACTTTTATTTCCATTCAAATTAATACATTTTATAATGCCGAGCCTGCCGAAGCCTCACAAGGGCTTGTATGGCAACACTCGGCAGCTGGGGCGAAAATCAGTGCCAGCACTGAATCAAATAATGCATAACATACTATCTACAGTACATTCTCTGTACAAGACCACCCTAGGCAACACTAAAAAATACAGCCACCAGAAGAAAAACATCAGTACCTCATTGCAGGAATGCAAAAAAAAGGGGGTTTCGAACAAAACAAACTCTTCAAATAGTCTGACACGCAGCATAGAAATTTTCAAATAAAACTGATCTATAAAAACAACGACATACAGCAGACGATTGATATTCTATACAGCATCAGGACATAATCCTTAAAACAAGAAGGGCAATACACTGCAAGAGAGGCAGTACAAAATTTCTTCGGTCATGCATTTTTTAATTGGTTACAGTCATTTGAATCAAATTATAGGACAGTTTAGCTTTGAAGATCCATAAGCGCTCGTTTAATTCCACGCAGTGTTTCTTCATCGAAAACTGACTGTGGAAGTTGATTGAAAATTTTAGGCACATAATACGCTCTACAACTTTCACCATACCGTGTTCGTACCCTTGGGAGAAGAAAACGGGGAGGATTACGCAAAGGAATTTGCTTAGAATGTGGAATAAAGAAATTCTTGTTCCAAAAGTGTCGAGGGACGATCGTGCAAAGGAATAAAGTGTCAAAGGTAGGAAGACCGAGCGCCCTGAACAAACTGATATCAGAAGGCATGTCAATCCTATAGGCAATGCTGTGAAGAATATTTTTCAACAAACCGTCTATTTTTGATTTCCAGAAATTGGAGCAATTAAAGTAGTTGCGTATTCCATATCGTAAATGGGAGTAAGCGAGCGCATGTGTAATCATTTTTTTACCGTTAAGGGTACAAGTGCTCTAATACGATAAATCAAACATGCCACACTTCGCAGTCGCGCACACAGCGAAGCCATGTGAGAGTTCCAGGTCATGTCAGTGTCATAAAGAATCCCGAGGTATTTCACACAGTCAGAGTAAGAAACTGGAATACATTTACACTGGAAACATTTTTCTGTATGAAGAAGAATGGGCAAGGTGGTGTGCACTATTTTCAAAGGATTTCTAAAACAGACCAGTTGTGTTTTGTCAGGTTAACTCTTATTTTATTGACTTCGAACCACTTCATTGCTTGCATGGTATCCTGTTGGAGAAGGGCCGTGGCGGTGCCATAGTTTACGTGCCTCGAAATTATTAACGTATCATCCGCATATTGAAATATATTACATTTACTTATAACTGAACTGAAGTCATTAACATATAAATTAAATAAAAGGGGGGACAGGACGGATCCTTGTGGAACTCCTGAATTTAAGCTTCGTAATGAGCTTTTTGCTGTATTTAAACACACCAGTTGCGACCGATCGGACAAGTAATTCTTTAAAAAGTCGTAAAAATGGCCTCGAAATCCGTAATTGTAAAGTTTATTGCATAGTATTTCGTGGCTAACAGAATCAAAAGCTTTGGATAAGTCTAGAAAAAGTGCACAGGCCACCTGGTTTTTTTCTAGGGTATCATGCAAAAAATCCGACAATTCTTCGAACAGTTGTTGCGTACCACTTTCTGGAATAAAGCCGTGTTAAGAAGAAGACAGAATCGAGTGTTTTTGCACAAAGCCTGTCATTACTTCAAGGACATGCCTCTCTAACACTTGAGCTAAGAAGGACAGAACCGATATCGGGCGGTAATTTTCCGGTTTTGATGCATCACCCTTCTTGAACAGCGGAATAACCTTGGCTCTTTTCATTGCCAATAATAATAATAATAATAATAATAATAATAATAATAATAATAATAATCAATCAATCAATCAATCAACCTTTTATTTTTGGTGCCCAGGAACAACCCTAGGGTCTTGGTACTGGTACACCATATACAAGCATTCATAAAAACAAACTAAAATCAAGACAACACAACACAGAAAACCATATATATGAAAGAAACAATAAGATAAAAATAGTTACAGAGATCCCAGAAAGCAAAACAGCAAAAAAAAAGGAAGCCTAGTGTTAGAAGCCATGACACCCGGCCAGCAAAACGTTGAAGGCACGTGAAAAATTGAAAATACACAAGCAAATACTCAATGCACATGACGGAGATAGATTATACACATAAAACAAAGGTTTTGTAACAAAATGTTAGGAAGTTTCAAAATGGAAAAACGAAGTTCAGCGTTACAAGCACTGACACCTAAACCGACAGAAATTCAAGCAACACAAAATCAGGAAAAGTGAAAAACAAACAAGCAAGATGATGATTTGCATAAAATAAATACGGAACAGAAATACGGCACATAAATGACATAAAGGCACTTAAGTTACAACAGTTTTCAATTCATTAGAGAACAAAGACAAAGAGCTCTGGAATATATCAAGACGATCGGAATATTCATTATATGCACATTGTATTCTGCAGATGGACGAGCATCGTTTACTTAAAGCATCTGTTCTGAAAGTTCGAAATCTTCGGAAAAGTTTGTTCGGCAAGTTGACATTGATAAGTGCAACCAAGTCATCACACAAAATGTCACCATGAAGAAGTTTATAAAGAAAGATAATAATAATAATAATAATAATAATAATCAATCAATCAATCAATCAATCAATCAACCTTTATTTTTGGTGCCCAGGAACAACCCTAGGGTCTTGGTACTGGTACACCATATACAAGCATTCATAAAAACAAACTAAAATCAAGACAACACAACACAGAAAACCGTATATATGAAAGAAACAATAAGATAAAAATAGTTACAGAGATCCCAGAAAGCAAAACAGCAAAAAAAAAAGGAAGCCTAGTGTTAGAAGCCATGACACCCGGCCAGCAAAACGTTGAAGGCACGTGAAAAATTGAAAATACACAAGCAAATACTCAATGCACATGACGGAGATAGATTATACACATAAAACAAAGGTTTTGTAACAAAATGTCAGGAAGTTTCAAAATGGAAAAACGAAGTTCAGCGTTACAAGCACTGACACTTAAACCGACAGAAATTCAAGCAACACAAAATCAGGAAAAGTGAAAAACAAACAAGCAAGATGATGATTTGCATAAAATAAATACGGAACAGAAATACGGCACATAAATGACATAAAGGCACTTAAGTTACAACAGTTTTCAATTCATTAGAGAACAAAGACAAAGAGCTCTGGAATATATCAAGACGATCGGAATATTCATTATATGCACATTGTATTCTGCAGATGGACGAGCATCGTTTACTTAAAGCATCTGTTCTGAAAGTTCGAAATCTTCGGAAAAGTTTGTTCGGCAAGTTGACATTGATAAGTGCAACCAAGTCATCACACAAAATATCACCATGAAGAAGTTTATAAAGAAAGATAATGTCAGCTCTCATTCGTCGACACCAAAGGGAAGGAATACTTTTGAGACAAGACGTGCTGCCGTTTGCGTCTTCTTGTACATGACGGAAACGGTGCCTAAAGATAGAAAGGAACTTATTTTGAACCCTTTCGATGCGGTCACTATTGGACTTGCAAGTTCCATTCCAAACAACAGAACCGTATTCGAGAAGAGGTAAGCACAGAGCCGAATACAACTTTAAGAAAGGAAGAGGACTTTTAAACTCTCTAGAATACCTGCAGACAGCACCCAGACATCGAAGACAGCGTCCGGTAATTTGTGTAACGTGGGAAGAGAAAGTCAGTGAAGAATCAAATAGTACTCCCAAGTCCCGAATTTCGGTCACCCTCGGCAGTGCAGTGCTTGCTATTTTATAGGAGTATTGCAGCTGTTGAGTTTTCCTACTATAGGAAACAACTTTCGTTTTTGAGGGGTTCAAAATTAAGTCGTTTTTGGTGCACCAACGATGGAATGACACGATATCAGCCTGAAGAGAATTACAGTCCTGAACATCACGCACTTCTCTGAAGATTTTCACATCATCAGCATACAACAAAAAAGAAGAATTTTTAATGGCAGAAGCAACATCGTTAATGAAAATGGAAAAAAGAAGGGGGCCCAGAACGGAGCCCTGGGGTACACCACTGGTTGCTTTGTATCTAAATGATGTTTGATCATTAACACTTACATAGCAATATCGCTCCTGGAGATAGCAACGTATAAGACCCACTAAGGAAGCGTGAACATCTAACAGAATGAGCTTGGCAAGCAATAACGAGTGGTTGACTACATCAAAGGCCTTGCTCATGTCACAGTAGACCGCATCAAGCTGGCTTCTACCAATGACTGCTGGGACAGCCTGCTCCATGAAGCATGCGAGGTTTGTGGAAGTTGAGCGACCACGCATGAAGCCATTTTGATTAGGAATGAGGACGTGTTTAAGTGAGAAAGACAAGACCTTATGAAGAGATAACTCGAATATTTTAGAGGCAGAACAAAGAAGCGACACTGGCCTATAGTTCACGGGGTCGGTTTTTGGGCCTGACTTGAAAACAGGGAGTACACGACAGATTTTCCATGATCGAGGGTACGTGCCAGACCGGAGACAGTTATTAAATATTGAGGTGAACACAGGAACAAATATATTTGCATACGTTTTTAGAATTGCAGCAGGAATACCATCTGGCCCAGAAGAAAACGAGGGCTTTAGCCGCTTGATGCTGGCCCGCACGATGTTCTCATCCAATTGGAAATAAGCGGAGTAACCGTCCTGGTGACAAGAGACGCTGCCGTCATCACTACCACCGCTAAGCCCAAACAAAGAAGAAAACTGACGAGCAAAGCAGTCGGCCGCATCTGCAACCTCATCGCCGTTTGAATCCAGTAGACGAATAGATTCTTTCGTTGTACTAGATCTAGAATGAATGTACTTCCAGAAGGCTCCCGGCTGATGAGTTGCTTTAGCTTCAACTGACGCCAGGTACAAAGCATGATCACGTTTGTGCAATATTTTGCATAGGGCACGTAGGCGCCGGAACTCCTGAACGAACTGATTCGCACCAGAGCGCTTCATCTTTCTGTGCGCGCGTTCTTTGAGTTTCAGGGCATCCCGCAATTCAGAAGAAAACCAGTGTGGGAACTTGAACTTCTTTGGTAAATATTGCGGGATGTATTTCTTCATACCCAAAAGCACAATCTCAGTAAAACGGTCAACTTGTTCATTGACATCAGAGTGGTCAATGACTGTTGACCAAGGGGCAGCAGAAAAGTAGCCATACAGCCCAACGTAATCTCCCCGGGCGAAAGCGTAGCGAGGTTGCGCATTGCTTGAAATTACAGAACGGTGGAGCATTGTAGGAAGGCAACAGGAAATAGAAAGAGGAGGATGATATTTGTCGGGTATTACTAAAGCACAATCAGAGCGCGACACATTAACGCCATCGAAGTTTGAAAAGCACAGGTCCAGAATGTTTCCACTGCAGTTTTTTATGTGATTACGCTGTGCCATGGAAGTGAAAGACGAAATAATAATAATAATAATAATAATAATAATAATAATAATAATATTAATAATCAGTCAATCAATCAATAAATCAATCAATCATGTTTATTTACGTGCCCAGGAACAGCCAGAGGCCTGGGTGCTGGCACACGGATAGTTACATGAAAACAAAATACAAGAAACATATTGAAAGAAACAAACAAGCGACAACACACACACAAATTGAAGTAGCGAAAATTACAGAAATAAAGCACAGGCGGAGCCTGGGTACAGGTAAAAAAGAAAAAGAAGATGCCTTTGTGGCTCAGCTTATTGTAATGAATACACAACAAGCAGAGAACAAAGTTTAACAGTAAGACGACAAGAACAATGACAAAATATAGAGACAAATGATAAGACAACCATGATAAGTAAACAGTTTCAAAAACAGGCAACTATATTGGTTAAACAGAACCACAGAGAAACCAAATTTCAGCAATAAAAAAAAGAAAAACGAACGACAGAGATATCATAGATGTTTAACATACTGTGTTCAACAAAGCAGTACGGTAAATTGTAAAGGAGCTTTGAAAGATGTCAAGGCGTTCAGAGAAGCGGTTGTAGCAATTCTGTATTCTGCGCACAGGAGAATGATTGGAGTTGCGCGCAGCGGTCAAGAAAGGGCGATGCGACCTTGTGGGCCTCTGTGGAACACTAAACTCTAAACAGTTAAGCAGGTCTGCGCAAGAAAGGTCACCATGAACAATTTTGTGAAGAAATGTAAGGTCTGCACGCATACGTCTGCAGGTCAACGAAGGAATGGAAGGAACTATGGGTAAGTCAGAATCAGGACCCGAACTGTGATTGTGATGACGGTGCTTAAATATGGATAAAAACTTCTTCTGCACACGTTCTATTAATTCACTACTAGATTTGGAGATGCCGTTCCAGGCAACAGAAGCATATTCTAACTGGGGGATACATATTGCATTGTATAGCATTAGAAATGGATCTGGAGAAGAGAATTCCTTTGTAATCCGACACACATTTCCAAGACTTCGGAGCGCTCGCCGGGTGATGAGCCTAATATGAGAAGAAAAAGAGAGGGTACTGTCGAAAAGAACCCCGAGGTCCCTAATCTCCTCAACCCTTTGCAACGGAGCTCCCGCTATACTGTAGGAAAACAGTAGACGATGGGTTTTCCGGCTGTACGTGACAACCTTTGTTTTAGCTGGATTTAAAATTAGACAGTTTTTGCTGCACCAGACCGATAATTCCGACACATCCCTCTGCAAGGCACAGCAGTCCTGAAAACTGCTAATGTGCCTAAATAGTTTGACATCATCAGCATAGAGAAGAAATGAAGATTTTGTTAACACTGTTGACACATCATTGATAAAGATAGAAAACAATAGTGGACCCAGCACAGAACCCTGAGGTACACCACTCGTTGCAGTGTAAACACTAGACCTTTTGAAGTTTACATCTACGTAAAAGGACCGGTCAAGGAGATAGTTGGACAACAAGGCAACAAGACTTGCATCAACACCGGACATAGTAAGCTTGTTAATTAATAATTTATGGTTCACTACATCAAACGCCTTACTGAGGTCAAAATAAATTACATCCAACTGGCCGTTTTCACAAACTGCAGCCGAAGCCTGAGTCATGAAGCTTGCAAGATTTGTAACCGTCGATCGACCCGAGAAAAAGCCGTGCTGATTTGGTATCAGAACGTTCTTGACGCAGGCAGCAAGAACGTTGTGCAGAGCTGACTCAAAGAGTTTTGAGGCGACACAAAGGAGTGAGATTGGGCGATAGTTGGTAACGGCTGACTTATCACCAGACTTAAATATTGGAAAAATTCGAGCAATCTTCCATGCACGAGGAAATTTGCCGAAAAGCAAACAGTTATTATAAATGGAAGTTAAGACAGGCACAAAAATGTTGCCGTAAGCCTTCATGAGGGCTGCTGGAATTCCGTCTGCACCACAGGAAAATGACGGTTTCATCCGTTTAAGGCTATCATTGACAAGTTTTTCATCGAACATAAGTGTACTAAAATTGGACATATTATTAAACGATAGGCGTTCGTCGGGACCATCTGGCAGTTGAAAGACAGAATGAAAGTACTGAGCAAAGCTCGTGGCGACATCCTCAACCTGTTCCCCATCGGAATTAATCAGACTAATGTGTTCTTTAGACGCCTTAGAACAGCCGCGTACATACCTCCAGAAGTCAGCCGGTTTCTGAGACGCAGAAGCCTCTAACGACTCTATATAGAGCTGGTGGTCACGCCGGTAGAGGCTTTTACAAAGTGAGCGATACCGACTAAACTCCGCTTTCCACTTGTCGAGCCCAGAACGCTTGGCCTTTTTGTGGGCGCTGTCCTTAAGTTTAAGCGAACTTCGAAGTTCTTTAGAGAACCAGTGGGGAAATTTGGAATGAACAGGCTTATAAAAAGGGATGTACTTTTCCATGCCACTCCTGACAATTTCGGTAAAACGTCGAACCTGTTCGTCAACATCATTGACATCAAAAACACTAGACCATTCAGCAGATGAATAAAAGTGATAGAGCCCAACATAATCTCCAAACTTGAAAGCATATCGCGGGACTGCACAATCGTCAACACCACCATAGCAATGCTGGGCAGCGACAGAGATAGAGACAATAAGAGGGGGGTGAAACTTGTCGGGGCGTACAAGAGATATTTCGGAGGCACACACTTGTACGTTTTTCAAGTTCGAGAAGCACACATCTAGGACATTACCACAGAAGTTTTCTATGTGGCAGAACTGATGCAAGGAGAAGAATGATTGAAAATCTAATAACATGGTGCATTTCTGCGCTGCATAATGGTTTTTATGCTGAAATGAAAGACTGTTCCAGTGAATACCTGGGGTGTTGAAGTCCCCAAGTATAATTAGCTTATGGTTGGAGTGTGAATTGGAAACATTTTCAATAGATGTGAGCTTGAGATTATATTCAGCAGGTAAGATATCCGGGGTTATATAGAATGCACCGATGAGCAGCTTCTCGCCCCTCTTGAGGCCTACCTCAAGCCAGACTGATTCCTCAGTCTCGAGGTCTGCACGCCGCACGCATTGCACTGAGCGATCGATGGCAATGAGAACACCGCCACCCTTTTGCTTAGGCCCAGTTAACTTTCTGTCACTTCTAAAAATTTCATAGGTCGGAGGAAAATAGTCGGAAGATGAGATATCATCGCAAAGCCAAGTTTCAGTAATAACAATAGTAGAAAATTTGGAGCGCACAACATTTCTAAGAAATTCGGAGGACTTAGTACGTAGACCCCGAGCATTTTGATAATAGATGTCGAGAGTGTCGTTCTTACTGGTCATTCTCAGAAGTTTCACAGCTGTGCACCATGCCAGGGTGGAGCTTGCCTTGGAACGGCTTGAAGAGGCAGCCCTTTGGCCACATAGACGGGTCGCACAGGCGCCTGAAACACTCTGCGTCAACAGTTACACAAAAAGAAGAATAGGAGTCATGCTTGGTTTTAAGGCGTTTGCACCACAATGGCGTGACTTGCACATTCGACAAGTGGGCCAACAGTTGCCCAGATGTCGTGTTAGCCGACAACTTCGAAACAAAGATGGCCCTGGAGCTCGGCGGTCGGCGCACCACAACCAACTCAGAAGCTTCCGATGCACCAACGCGTGGAGGGCTTCTTTTCTTCACTAAGTTCACCGGCGGGTCATTACTCGCAGTGTCGGACTGTAGAGGCGGAGGCAAGGGGCAGTCCGATGGGGAACTCAAATCACTCAACACCGCACCTGGTTGACCGCTGGAGCGTTCTAAGAATGCCGAAGCTTTCGTCGAGGACAGGAGGGGGCCGCCTTCGCCCGCTGCACCGGCGGCAGCTGCGGCGAACGACGACCTCATGGGGAGACCCATGAGGTCGTCGTAATAATAATAATAATAATAATAATAATAATCAATCAATCAACCTTTATTTTTGGTGCCCAGGAACAACCCTAGCGTCTTGGTACTGGTACACCATATACAAGCATTCATAAAAACAAACTAAAATCAAGACAACACAACACAGAAAACCATATATATGAAAGAAACAATAAGGTAAAAATAGTTACAGAGATCCCAGAAAGCAAAACAGCAAAACAGCAAAAAAAAGGAAGCCTAGTGTTAGAAGCCATGACAGCCGGCCAGCAAAACGTTGAAGGCACGTGAAAAATTGAAAATACACAAGCAAATACTCAATGCACATGACGGAGATAGATTATACACATAAAACAAAGGTTTTGTAACAAAATGTTAGGAAGTTTCAAAATGGAAAAACGAAGTTTAGCGTTACAAGCACTGACACCTAAACCGACAGAAATTCAAGCAACACAAAATCAGGAAAAGTGAAAAACAAACAAGCAAGATGATGATTTGCATAAAATAAATACGGAACAGAAATACGGCACATAAATGACATATAGGCACTTAAGCTACAACAGTTTTCAATTCATTAGAGAACAAAGACAAAGAGCTCTGGAATATATCAAGACGATCGGAATATTCATTATATGCACATTGTATTCTGCAGATGGACGAGCATCGTTTACTTAAAGCATCTGTTCTGAAAGTTCGAAATCTTCGGAAAAGTTTGTTCGGCAAGTTGACATTGATAAGTGCAACCAAGTCATCACACAAAATATCACCATGAAGAAGTTTATAAAGAAAGATAATGTCAGCTCTCATTCGTCGACAACAAAGGGAAGGAATACTTTTGAGACAAGACATGCTGCCGTTTGCGTCTTCTTGTACATGACGGAAACGGTGCCTAAAGATAGAAAGGAACTTATTTTGAACCCTTTCGATGCGGTCACTATTGGACTTGCAAGTTCCATTCCAAACAACAGAACCGTATTCGAGAAGAGGTAAGCACAGAGCCGAATACAACTTTAAGAAAGGAAGAGGACTTTTAAACTCTCTAGAATACCTGCAGACAGCACCCAGACATCGAAGAGAGCGTCCGGTAATTTGTGTAACGTGGGAAGAGAAAGTCAGTGAAGAATCAAATAGTACTCCCAAGTCCCGAATTTCGGTCACCCTCGGCAGTGCAGTGCTTGCTATTTTATAGGAGTATTGCAGCTGTTGAGTTTTCCTACTATAGGAAACAACTTTCGTTTTTGAGGGGTTCAAAATTAAGTCGTTTTTGGTGCACCAACGATGGAATGACACGATATCATCCTGAAGAGAATTACAGTCCTGAACATTACGCACTTCTCTGAAGATTTTCACATCATCAGCATACAACAAAAAAGAAGAATTTTTAATGGCAGAAGCAACATCGTTAATGAAAATGGAAAAAAGAAGGGGGCCCAGAACGGAACCCTGGGGCCACTGGTTGCTTTGTACCTAAATGATGTTTAACCATTAACACTTACATAGCAATATCGCTCCTGGAGATAGCAACGTATAAGACCCACTAAGGAAGCGTGAACATCTAACAGAATGAGCTTGGCAAGCAATAACGAGTGGTTGACTACATCAAAGGCCTTGCTCATGTCACAGTAGACCGCATCAAGCTGGCTTCTACCAATGACTGCTGGGACAGCCTGCTCCATGAAGCATGCGAGGTTTGTGGAAGTTGAGCGACCACGCATGAAGCCATGTTGATTAGGAATGAGGACGTGTTTAAGTGAGAAAGACAAGACCTTATGAAGAGATAACTCGAATATTTTAGAGGCAGAACAAAGAAGCGACACTGGCCTATAGTTCATGGGGTCAGTTTTTGGGCCTGACTTGAAAACAGGGAATACACGACAGATTTTCCATGATCGAGGGAACGTGCCAGACCGGAGACAGTTATTAAATATTGAGGTGAACACAGGAACAAATATATTTGCATACGTTTTTAGAATTGCAGCAGGAATACCATCTGGCCCAGAAGAAAACGAGGGCTTTAGCCGCTTGATGCTGGCCCGCACGATGTTCTCATCCAATTGGAAACAAGCGGAGTAACCGTCCTGGTGACAAGAGACGCTGCCGTCATCACTACCACCGCTAAGCCCAAACAAAGAAGAAAACTGACGAGCAAAGCAGTCGGCCGCATCTGCAAACTCATCGCCGTTGGAATCCAGTAGACGAATAGATTCTTTCGTTGTACTAGATCTAGAATGAATGTACTTCCAGAAGGCTCCCGGCTGATGAGTTGCTTTAGCTTCAACTGACGCCAGGTACAAAGCATGATCACGTTTGTGCAATATTTTGCATAGGGCACGTAGGCGCCGGAACTCCTGAACGAACTGATTCGCACCAGAGCGCTTCATCTTTCTGTGCGCGCGTTCTTTGAGTTTCAGGGCATCCCGCAATTCAGAAGAAGACCAGTGTGGGAACTTGAACTTCTTTGGTAAATATTGCGGGATGTATTTCTTCATACCCAAAAGCACAATCTCAGTAAAACGGTCAACTTGTTCATTGACATCAGAGTGGTCAATGACTGTTGACCAAGGGGCAGCAGAAAAGTAGCCATACAGGCCAACGTAATCTCCCCGGGCGAAAGCGTAGCGAGGTTGCGCATTGCTTGAAATTACAGAACGGTGGAGCATTGTAGGAAGGCAACAGGAAATAGAAAGAGGAGGATGATATTTGTCGGGTATTACTAAAGCACAATCAGAGCGCGACACATTAACGCCATCGAAGTTTGAAAAGCACAGGTCCAGAATGTTTCCACTGCAGTTTTTTATGTGATTACGCTGTGCCATGGAAGTGAAAGACGAAAAATCTAGTAACCTATTACCCTTCTGTTGAAAGTGGTGGTTGTAGTGGGAACAGGTGAGGTGGCTCCACTGAACGCCAGGAGCGTTAAAATCTCCAAGGAGGAGGACCTTGAGGTCGCAATGAGTAGTGAGCACCTGTTCAATGGAGGAGACTAACTTATTGAACGCGTCAGGAACTACATCAGGAGGAACGTAAAAAACACCAACTAGAAGTTTTTCAGTTTTAGAGATATGAATTTCGACCCATAAAGACTCACCTGCGTTTTCAATATCGCTACGTAGCACACACGGGAGAGATTTGTTAACTGCGAGAAGTACCCCGCCCCCCTTTTGTTTGCATCCAGTTAAGGCACGATCATTACGATATACATGGTAATTTTGAGGAAAATAGTCATTGGATAGAATATCAGGGCACAACCAAGTTTCAGATATAGCTATTAACGGAAAGCAAGAAGCCAGAACATTACCAAAAAATTCAGTCGCCTTAGTTCGAAGACCTCGCACGTTCTGATAAAAAACAGTTCGAATAATAATTCGAATAATAATAATAATAATAATAATAATAATAATAATAATAATAATATTAATAATAATAATAATAATAATAATAATAATAATAATATTAATAATAATAATAATCAATCGATATAATCAATCAATCAATCAATCAATCAATCAACCTTTATTTTCGGTGCCCAGGAACAACCCTAGAGTCTTGGTACTGGTACACCATATACAAATCGTACATAAAAACAAACTAAAATCGAGACAACACAACACACAAAACCGTATGCATGAAAGAAACAATAAAGTAAAGATAGTTACAGTAATCTCAGAAAGCAAAACAGCAAAAAAAATAATAAGAAAAGAAAAGAAACAGGAGACCTAGCGTTGCAAGCCATGACACTCGGACAGCGAAATGTTCAAGGCACGTGAAAAACAGGAAATACTCACTGAACATGACAGAGAAAAGTTATACGCATAACACGAAGGTTTTATAACAAAATGTTCGCAAGTTTCAACTTTGAAAGAAGTTCAGCATTACAAGCACTGGCGCTCAAACCTACAGAAATTCAAGCAACGCAAAACCAGGAAATGTGAAAAACAAACAAACAAGAACATAATTTGCCTAAAATAAATACAGCACATAAATTTGCAATGACTAAAGGCACTTAAGCTACAACAGTTTTCAAGTCTTTTGAGAACAAAGAAAAAGAGCTCTGAAATATATCAAGACGATCAGAATATTCATTATATGCACATTGTATTCTGCAGATGGACGAGCGTCTTCTACTTAAAGCATCTGTTCTAAAAGTTCGAAATGTTCGGAAAAGTTTGTTCGGCAAGTTGACATTGATAAGTGTAACCAAGTCGTCACACAAAATATCCCCATGAAGAAGTTTAAAGAAAGATAATATCAGCTCGCATTCGTCGACACCGAAGGGAAGGAAGACTTTTCAGAAAAGGCACACTGCCGTTAGCGTCTTCTAGCACATGACGGAAGCGGTGCTTAAAGATAAAGAGGAACTGTTACAAAGAGTTACATCTCTGTACAACCCACCCCTTATGTAACACCCCCTTGTGGGGTCTTTAAGGTAATAAAGTGAAGTGAAGTGAACTTATTTTGAACTCTTTCGATACGGTCACTATTGGACTTTCAAGTTCCATTCCAAACAACAGAGCCGTATTCGAGAAGAGGTAGGCAGATAGCCGAATACAACTTTAAAAAAGGAAAAGGACCTTTAAACTCTCTAGAATACCTGCAAACAGCACGCAGACATCGAATAGAGCGGCGGGTAATTTGTGTAACGTGGGAAGAGAAAGTCAGAGAAGTATCGAATAGTGCTCCCAAGTCTCGAATTTCAGTCACCCTCGGCAATGCAGTGCTTGCAATTTTATAAGAGTATTGCAGCTGTTGAGTTTTTCTACTATAGGAGACAACTTTCGTTTTTGAGGGGTTCAAAATTAGGTCGTTTTTGGTGCACCAACGATGGAATGACGCAATATCAGCCTGAAGATAATTACAGTCATGAATATTGCGCACTTCTCTAAAGATTTTCATATCATCAGCATACAACAAAAGAGAAGAATTTTGAATTACAGAAGCAACATCGTTAATGAAAATGGAGAAAAGAAGGGGACCCAGAACAGATCCCTGGGGTACACCACTGGTTGCTTTGTACCTAAATGAAGTTTGACCGTTAACACTTACATAGCAATATCGCTGCTGGAGATAGCAACGTATAAGACCCACCAAAGAAGCGTGGACATCTAACAGAATGAGCTTGGCAAGCAATAACGAGTGGTTGACTACATCAAAGGCCTTGCTCATGTCACAGTAGACCACATCAAGCTGGCTTCTACCAACGATTGCTGGGACAGCCTGCTCCATGAAGCACGCGAGGTTTGTGGAAGTGGAACGACCACGCATAAAGCCATGTTGATTAGGAATGAGGACGTGTTTAAGTGAGAAAGACAACACCGTATGAAGAGATAACTCGAATAGTTTAGAGGCAGAACAAAGGAGCGAGATTGGCCTATAGTTTATGGCGTCAGTTTTTGGGCCTGACTTGAATACAGGGAATACGCGAGAGATTTTCCATGAGCGAGGGAACGTGCCAGACCGGAGACAGTTATTAAACATTGAAGTGAACACTGGAACGAATATGTTTGCATACGTTTTTAGAATGGCGGCAGGAATACCATCTGGTCCACAAGAAAGCGAGGGCTTTAGCCGCTTGATACTGGTCCGCACGATGTTCAATAATAATAATAATAATAATAATAATAATCAATCAATCAATCATGTTTATTTACGTGCCCAGGAACAGCCAGAGGCCTGAGTGCTGGCGCACGGGTAGTTACATGAAAACAAAATACAAGAAACATATAGCAAGAAACAAACAAGCGACAAGACACACACAAATTGAAGTAGTGAAAATGACAGAAATAAAGCACAGGCGGATCCTGGGTACAGGTTAAAATAAAAAAATAAGATGCCTATGTTGCTCTGCCCGTCGTAAAGGCCACACGACAGGCAGAGCAACAAAGTTTGACAGTAATACAACAAAAACAACGGCAAGAGTGTAGAGACAAATGAAAAAACGAACAAATGACAGTAAACAGTTTCAAAAATAGGCAACTATCAGTTGGATAGACACAACCGCAGAGAAATCAAATTCCAGAAAAAAAAAAGAACGACATACATATCATAGGTGTTTAACATACTGTATTCAACAGCGTTGTACGGTAAACTGTAAAGGATTTCTGAAAGATGTCAAGGCGTTCAAAGAAGCGGTTGTAACAATTCTGTATTCTGCGCACAGGAGAATGATTGGAGTTGCGCGCAGCGGTCAGGAACGGGCGATGCGACCTGGTGGGCCTTTGTGGTACACTAATAATAATAATAATAATAATAATGAAACTTTATATCTGTTCCATAATCACAGATACAGATACATAAACACCGATACAGAAAAAGGAACCGCGGAAAAAAGCTGTCATGGACAGCTTGGCGAGGCCGCAGCCCCCTTTTTGCTCAGACAGCAGCATCGCGACAAAAGAGAACGCAGTCATAAAGACAACCGAAACAGTAAGAATAGAAGTTCACAATAAGACACTCCTTTTTGTTGCACGTAATACCCGTTGTTTTCAACAGGTATAAAAAGAATAGGTAAACAAGAAAGCAAATGAGAGACATGGAAAGGTTAACACATTTTAGTACACATGACACGTAATTGACGCTTAGAACATTTATAGATATCAAAATCGGCCCACTCAAATACATTTAAAAGAGAAGGCAGGGTATACTGTATGCGCTCTTTCCCAGTGTTTAAACGGGCTGTAGGGACCGCCCAATGTTCGTTATTCCTGAAAGGGTAACTGATTTCTTTCTGTTGCAACTTGGCCAAATTACGCATGTAGTTTATGTTTCTCTTGGTTTCTATTTTGAATCAGTTACTCAAACGATAGTTGTACAAGATGAAGATTTTGATGACACCACTTTTAAGAAAGAGGTCATCTTCAAAGAGGTCATATATCATCTTCATCCTGCTCTTACGCCAATTGTCCAATACTTGCTTAGTTTTTATCACTTTTTCGATTGCTCGAATCATTTGTGCCTTGCTTTTTGGACCGAGTAGGTTAACCAACCGTATAGGAATTTCATCCGTCCCTGTTGCCGTAATTGCTGAAACATTTTCTTCGGCTTTTTTCCAGTTTAGATTCTCCAACTTTATCTCTCTATCTGTACGCACCTTAGTTGCGCCACTCCCTAAATGCTGTAGCCCTCTCTCCGTTCTTCTGAACTTCTCTTGTATCATTGAGCGTATGTGAAATACCACTCCTTCCCCTTTTAGTGCCTGGCCTTCGCCGTTCATGACATGACGTTGTATTTCTTCGGTCTTTTTCCTTAGTTCTTTTACATGAATCTAAAACTTTCTCGGCGCGCCTTTATCCTTTGCCCGTATATTCGAGACCCATCGCTAATTTTGTCGTTTATGTTTTTGCTGTACAAGTTTTTGTACTTCCAGCTTCTTAACACCATACCAATTACACTTCAAAGTTATTTCCTCTGTTTGCATTCCCACTCGCTTGGCCTCCCTGTGCTCTCTCGAGGCTTGCTGCCTTTGTGTTATAGCTTCCTTGATTTCCTTGATCCACCAGCTTCTAGGTTTCCTTTCCAGTAGTTGCGTTCTTTTGTGTTCCTTATATTTACTTGAATGAAACCAATCAGTTCGCTGTATTCCCAATCTTTCGTAGGTTGTCTCTCGATTTCCGTCTACAGGCTTTTGGCAATATTAGCCATTTGCTGATCGTTTAAGTTCAAGTCGTGTATCACCGTTTTCTGGTTTTGACGTTCCATTTTTCCAAAAGTCAAAGTTATCCGTTTATGGTCACTTCCTAAGCTGTGGGCACCTATTTCATCTATTTCCATTAGTGTCAACCTTTCATTCTGAAAGGAGGCTGTAGTCTATACTGGAGTGCTTTTCCCCTCGTTCCCAAGTAATTTGTCCCTCACATTTATTCTGTTTACTACAATGAGAATATGTTGTTCACACATATCTAGTGCGAGTTTGTCTTTGCGGCCTGTGTATCCGTCCAGGTCCTCAATGTGGGCATTCATGTCTCCCACTAGAATCACTACTCCCGATTGTCTTAACTGATCGAGGTCCTGCTTAATGCAGCCTAGCTACCAGTTTTTCATTCTTTTCTCTAACTTCCCTGTCATCACCGGCCCAAAGATAGGCGACTCCCAACAGCGTTTCTCTTCCCGCTATCGTGCCCTTAACCCACATATGTTCTTCGCAGTTTTCCTTTACTCTGTGCCAATTGGCTCCCTGTTGAATAAGCATGCCGACCCCTCCCCCCCCCTTCTAGTACCTACCGTTCTGTTACAGCCTTGCCATATATATTCATGCATTGCTGGGGGCTCGTCTAAATATCGAAGAAAAGTTTCTGTAAAGGCATATACTTCAGTTTTTTATTTTTCTAGTTGACTGCGAACCTCTAACCATTTCTCCCGTGATCTGCCACCGTGCATGTTTATGTAGTTATTCTTAGTCGCCCCGCAATTTTTCTTTCGGTTAATTCTTTTCCGATGTTAGGGATAAGAGTCGGTCACCGGGGGGACGTCGCTTGCCTCCTCGCTCGCCTGCATTGCTACCTCATGCCCCTTTCTAAGCTTTTGTGCGCCCTGTGTGCCAACTTTGGTACTTTCCTTTGCGCTGTACAATCGACTTCGGCCGCAATCGCTTGTCCCTGCCGCATTTTCACTGTGACTGTTATTTAGTCCAGCTTCCAGGATGTTCTTTAGTCCAGCCCCGGTGAGACTGGGGCGCCCTCTAGCGGTAAGTTCGGGAACCTGCCCCTGCGCGACACCGCCGGACCGACGACGAAGCTCCGCTGTTAAAAGTAGGGTCGGTGCCGCGAAGGTGATCTCAAAAGCAATCAACTTTATACGGCGCTAAATAGGAAAACTGGGCTGTACTACTAATGAATAAACAAATACGCAAGCCTTGAGCAAATATACTTCAGCGGGAAAACACGGTAAGGTAGGAAGTCCAGGTCACGCAGTCACTTCCTTCGAGACGCGCACGGTTCGCTTCAAGGGCTGGTCCAAAGCGGATACCGGCACAGCCGATGTGGAGGCCCCGCTGTGGGTGCGGCACTGGAACGGCATGCTCCTGCAGTGTTGGGAGAAGACTGCCTGCATGAGGGGCCCCGTGTTCGGGTAGTCCCTGCTCTCGCTGGGCAAGTCGTGGAGCAGCACGCAGAGGCCGGCCGCCGGCTGCTGGCGTCCTGAGGCCACGTAGTGCCGCAGCGCTTCTGGGCTGCGAAAGAGGACGCGTTTGTAGCCGGTCGCGACAGAGCGGAAACACTGCGAGACACCGCTGAGCATCAATCCCACCGGAAGACGACGGGGTGTGGAGCCCCACGCGACCGCTACAAATGGAAAGGCAGGGCTCGCACTCGAATGATCACAGTGGCCACGCGATACTCGAATCCCGGCACGGCTGTATGGCGAGAACGGAGTTCGGGAAGCGGCGTTTGGTTTATTCGCCCTCCCAGCGGCGCAAACGTGCCCGCTTGTCGAAAAAAAGAATTCGAGAAGCGCCATTACCATTTTCAAGGAGCTTTCACGTTGGAGATATGTCCCTCCCCCACAGGTACAGGTAGGCGCGGCGGTAAAAGCCCGTCAACGTGATGAAAAGCTGGCCGAGAGTTGACATCACAGAATAAGGCGTCGAACACGACGGGCAAAGAAAAGGTCAAGGCAACAGAGGAAAAACTACGACGACAAGAGAGCCAAGGCCGCAAGAGCGCAAACAGCTCCAAGGAAAATTTATTTGATGAGGACGAAGCGATAGTAAATGTAATACACGTAACTAAAATATACGTGAAATGACATAAAATACAATGTAGATAACTGGTCTAAAGGGCCAGGGTGTCAACATGCATGGTAAGTGATGAGGTGTAAAAAGTGGACATCGCTAAGAAACTTAACAGTACGGGGTGGGTAATTATGGGGTCGCCCCCTAAAAAGTACGATGGGTGTAATGGAATGTGTCGTCTGTATAGTGGTGAGAAGAGTCTGTGTCATGTTGTTTCTAGTGCCTTGCAGTGTATGAGGATGAGGATCATGGATAGGCCGTCTCACCTGCTACGGAGAGGTCTTGGAGATCCAGTGAGGAGATAGGAGTGTGTTTAATGTGCGTGCCCTATCCGTAATCTAGCCAAGGCGACTTCTGTGTATCTATTGCGTGTGTCAGTGGTGAATTGTCGCAACGGTGGCTTTATTACGTGTAACTTGTCTGCCTGTGCACTCGAATGTGTTGGCCATTTTTTGCGAATTTGTCTGACGTGTGTCTTGATGTCGGTATAGGGTAATGTTGCTATGTCTAGTCTATTCAAGAGTGCAGCAGCAGCGGCCGTTTGAACCGGGGCTTCGTTCCCGGCTATACCCCAGTGGCCAGGGACACAGCAAAGGGCCAGTCCAAATTTGTGGGCATAAACAGATATAATGGCATTAAAGACAAGATTGAGTACATGGCTTTTGGAAGACTTTGGTGACGATAATGCACGCACCACACTTAGGAAATCTGTATAGATTTCGGACTATGACTTCGAAGGATATGATTAGCACCAAGAAGTATACCATAGGCCTCTGCCGTAAAGATACTTGTATTACTATTCAGAGTTCTACAGACATTAATGCCGGGTCCATGCGCAGCGCATGACAGAGAAGTGGCCGTTTTGGAGGCGTCAATTTAAAATTCAGGACACTGGTATTCATGCTGCAGATACAAGAAGTGCTGCCGGATGGATTGCACATGTGGGTGCTCGGTTTTTCTCTATATGTGTAAAAGATGTGTCCATTATAGAGGGTGGAGATTCATTGGTGCTATAAAATCTGTGACATAAGTTTTGATAGTATCTAAAAATGAGACAGGAAGCTCCGACGCTTCCTTTCTAACTCTATAAGAGAAGGGTGCAGAGAATGACGGTCGATTTAGCAGGAGTTCGGTTAGGAATGTAGCGTATAAATCTGACTTAAAAGGATGGTGAGGCATTGATGAGGTTTTAAAAGCATAAAGAAAGTATGTGTATGCTCGCTGACGTTGTACGTTCCATTTATTACACTACACATTGAGGCTCTCGACCGGGCTAGTGCGGAAGGCGCCACATGCCAGGAGGAGTCCCAGATAAAGCACTGGGTCCAGCATTTTCGGGGATGTTTTACATGCTGACCCATAAAGAAACACTGCCATAGTCCAATTGTGAACCAATTAGGCTCGTAAAAACCCGCAAAACAAATTGTTTGTCAGCACCATATGAAGTGTGTGAGAAAACCTTGAGTATAGTCATAGCCTTTTAGCACTTATGTTTAAGTCGTTTGATATGTGGGATGAATGTGAGCTTTTCGTCAAGGACTGCAACTAGAAACTTGTGTTCATTTCTTACTGGAATCGAGACACCATTGAGTTTGATGTCTGGATGCGGCCGAATGCCACGCCTTTTCGAAAACAAAAACACAAATACGCTTTCCTGGGTAAAATTTAAAACCATCGCTCTCTGCCCAGGCAGCTAGCTTGTTAACACCAAGCTGGACTTTGCGCTCGCAGATACAGAGGCTACAAAACTTAAAGGATAATTGTATATCGTGTACATAGATTGAACATCAAACTGATGGCGGCAATGCCTTTTTGAGTGAATTCATTTTCAAAATCAACAAGTGCAACTCAAAACTCCGCCTTGCGGCACACCATTTTCCTGCACATGAACCCTAGAGAGTGCTCTTCCAACTCTTACACGGAAGGTTCTTTCGGACAAGCAACTGGCAAGCGTGTTTATTATGTTATCCTACATGCCAAAGGACTTCATGTCAGTGAGGATGCCGTACCGCCACGCGGTATCCTTTTCCAGCTCAAAGAATACTGTCATGCAATACTACTTTAGGAGGAAAGCATCTTTGACATACGACTCTAATTCAACTAATTGACCGTTGGTAAATCGTCCCGCCCTGAAGCCTGCCTGGCAGCTATCGAGCAGACCATCGTGCTCAAGAATGTGCATCAGTCTCCTGGTTACCCTGTTCTCGAAGAGCTTACACAGGCAGCTGGTCAGGGCAATGGGATGATAACTTGCGGGAGCAGAACGTTCCTTCCCCTCCGAAAAACCACTGCGATGGCCTCCCTCCAAGACCCTGGAAGGCGCCCCGAAAGAAATATTTTGTTCTAGAGGTGAAGGAGTATTTCAAGTGTGCCTGCATGCAATTTTTGTATCATAGTGTATGTAACGTTATCTTCACCTGGAGCTGAAGGCTTCCAAGTACTGAGTGCAATCTTCAACACATGAAGGGAAAAAGGTAGACTTATTATTATCTCGCACGGACGTCTTCTCACAGGATGTTTTGTGTTTCATAAAAGTGTTGGTGTACTGGGCTGAACTCGACACATGTTGGAAGTGTTTTGCGAGTGTGTTAGGCCTGGTATTCCAGTGTGTCCCCTGTTGTACTAACCAGGGGCAGACTGTGTATCTGTTGTCCTTTTAGTTTTCGTATGTGTGCCCAGACTGTGAGTGTCGGTGTAACAATTTATGGATGTGAGGAAGGTGCGCCAGCTCTGCCTTTTTGCTTCACAGCGCACGCGCTTCCCAAGTGCTTTTTCCCGTTTAGAGGAGATAAGGTTATCCGACGTGGAGTACCGACGAAGGCCACCCCACGCCTTGTTTAGGGCATCCCGGGCTTACCTGCAGTCCTCGTTCCACCAGGGCCTCCTTGGGTTGCGCGGGGCACCGGGCACCTCGGGAATAGACTTTTCGGCAGCGTCGAGAATGTGCACCGTGAGTAGTTGGGCAGCTTCTTCCACATGTAGGTGTGTAATGGATGTGTGATGTAGTTTGGATGTTTCTGTAAACGTACTTCAGTTTGCTCGAGCTTCATTGAACCTTTTATGGGAAGGGGAACTGTTCGAGCCATTACATATATATGTGTGTTAATGTGGTTGGGAAGTGGGTTAGTGCCATATGGGTAGTGCCATATGGGTTAGTGCCGACGTCCCACTCAAGAGATGAAAGAGTGCTGCAGAGTCAATAGCCAAGTCGAGGTGTGAGTACGTGTTGTGTCCTACATTATGGTAGGCGGGCTTGTTTTTGTTAAATAGGCATGCTCCTGAAGATGTTCTAAATTTCTCAATGAGGCGACCACGAACACCTATGCGGGAAGAGCCCCAGAGTGGATTATGTGCATTCAGATCGCCTATGAGAATGAAGGGCTCGGGAAGCTGATGTAGGCCCTTGAATTCAGAGCTCAGAAGCTGGAATTCAGGGGAGATGTAGAGAGAGCATACCGTTATCAACCTATTAAATATTATCGCGCGAACGGCTGCAGCCTCAAGGACAGTGTTCAAAGAAGGAGGGCGCCATGCTAATGATTTCCGGGTGACAATGGCCACACCACCGGAAGAGAGTGTGCAGCCAACCCTGTCCGTTCTCAATGCCATGTACCTGTTTAAAAAATTTGTTTGGGATTGAGGTGTGTTTCTTCGAGACAGATGACGCTTGGCTGATTAGCATGCAGCATCTCGTAAACATCGTCAAGATTTTTAAGGAGGCCTCTGCAGTTCCAATGAATGATGTTTTCTGTTCCCGTTATTTACACTTAAGGATGACTGGAGTGGGTATGTGTGTTCATGTGTTCTCTTTCGGGGCTGTAATTCTGGAATTGGGCTTTTTGGACCTTTCTGTTGGATTGGACGTCGGAGGCCGCTCCTTGCGCTGCGTTGCAGGCAGGAACAGCCCGACATCCATCTCCTCGTCAGATGTCAGAGGGGTGCGGGTCGGGCCCCCTTGACTTAGCCCCCCTTCGGGGTCCCTTCGTTTTACCCGCCCCCGCCGAGGGCATCGGGGGCGCCATAGGCGGCACGGGCGATGCGGTGGTGGTGGGAGCTGATGCGGGGCCCCCGGTGTCCATCCCCTCGGCACCCTCCAACGCACTGGAGGACGGGGAGGCAGGGGCGGGAGTGGCACCGGTGCCGATGGAAGCGGTTGGCACCACAACCGCTGCTGCCTCAGCAAACGGCGTGGTGACGGGTTGGGCTGCCTGAGGCAACCCAGTGGGGGGCGCGTGCGGGGGCGGGATCAGGTCATACTCGCTGAACTGGGTCTCTGTGGCACAGCCGCTGGATGAAAGCGCACGCAAGGTGCGGCCTGCCGCGTCGCCCGGAATTCAACGGCCGAGGGCGTGAGTGGCGGTGTGTACGTTTGCCGCCGCTTGACTCCCTCGCGGCGCTAGCGTTCGGGGACTGGTTTCGGGACGGAGCGGGGAGGTCCCCGCAGGCGAGCGCTTGCGCCGACTGAGATACACAGCCAACGCACGGGTTTTAAATATACTGCTGTCCTTCCTGGGGTACTCAACCGCGAAAACGGTCTGTCCGTATGTATGTATGTCTGTCAGTCTGTCCTTCGATTCAGCAGGCCGGCCGGCCCGTGACTGAATCAGCCAGAAGTTAAAATAATTGTTGAATGAGATATAGGCAATGCATTTTCAATCTAGCAAATCTAAAAATATTCGACAACATTGTTAAAAAAAAGATAATATTCAACAAAAAGATAGTAACCACCGGTTAGCTTTGTCTGAAAACGTCTCACACACAGCACGTAAACCGCGCGTTGCACAGTTTAAAGCCGTAAGTTGATTAGTTACAGTTCACGCGGCAGTTATTTGGTGGGACTTTATTAGTCCAAAATTTCAAAAAAAATCGCGTCAATCCACACCGTGAATGTGGTTGGAAAGCGAAGCTGTAAACGGCACGCATAACGATTACTCATGCGACGTCACTTAAAATCACTCACATCGCTCTACAAATAGTAAAACCAGAGAGAAGTGAAATGCACTTAACCACACCATTTATTACTTCAAAGAGATATTCTTGGAAAGGTTAAATCAATGAATGATGCATGAACGGTGTTTGGTTGAGTTGTATTGGTGTAGCAAGAGTGTAAACTTTTTTTTATAAAATCAAAGTAAGCTCCTACCTGGTGTTAGACGATCTGACTTCTCCGTGTCTGCGCCGCGGACGGAGGCGACGAGACTTGCGGCTGAGAAGGAGGAGGCAGAAATACTTCTGTTCAGATTTCTGAACGGCCCAGAGTGCAGCCTTGGGGAGTGGTTCCTTCTTCTGTGGGGCCCATATGCAGTCCGCGCGGCCTGTGTTCTGTCCACACGCTGAAGCTGGGTAGGTAGAGAGGGCCTGGACAGCAGCATCTCCCATTGCTCTTGTTGGGTAGTTGACGGAGAGAGAGGAGGGTGCTCAGGGCTAAAGTCGCACACCCCGATTACGGGGCGGAGTATTCCTACTTCTGAGAAAAATTTACATTCAGCGTCATAGCGATTCGGATGCATTACGTGAAGACGCGTAGGATGTGGGAAGGAGCCCGGATTGTATGAGCCGTAGGGTAGTTTGTTGTTCTCTGGAAAGGTCCGGGCAAGGCGAAGGTACGGTCTGTCTCAGAAGGCGATAATGCTGGATTATCTCTCTGGACGTGACAAGCGGGTGACTGTCCTCGTGCAGCTCCATAGCGCGGGAGGTAAAAGCGCAGGCTTGTTGGGTGGGCGTATTTGTTGCCCTCCATTGAAGCGTGAGGCGGTGTCCAGATAAGCTGAATGGAACCGTTTGGGGAGTGGTTTTTTAGCACGCACAGTCCAGGTCAGGACACCCAACCCGACTGGTAATTCCAGTAGGCTTGCTGGGAATCGGTGACTACCCTCCGAACCCCTGGTTGAGTGAGAGCCAAGGTGATGGCTGCCTCTTCTGCTGCCGTCATTTGTTGGGTCCTAAGCGAAGTACACGCAAGGAGGTTGGTGCTGGAGGTAGCCACGATGATGGCGTGTTGCTGCCCTCGGTGTTAGGAGAAGTCTGTGTAGATAACTGCATGAGCCCCACCGAGGGTGGTGTTTAGCGCTTGAGCCCGTGCTTTTCCTTGACCCTCGTCATGTGAGGGGTTCATATTTCTAAGCAAAGGGAGCATCTTTAGTTTTAGTCGCCAAGAGTCTGGGAGTACGTCAAGCGGAGTGACATTCTGGGCTGCCCAGCCAATCTGGTGAAGCATGCGGTTACCCACCGCAGTTCTGTCGCGGACCTTCTGGTTAGAAAGATGGCCTTCTATCAGCTCTTACACCGTGTTGTGGAGCCCGTGCTAAGCAGCCTCAGTGTGGACGCACTCATGAGAAGACCAATGGCCTGCTCAACCGCCTTTCTAATCATTATATAAAGCATCTCTATGTCTTCCTCCTCGAGAAGAAGATGGGGGTTTGTCGTAAGTAACTCTCGAGAGGACAAAAGCTTCAATTAATCGAAAGGTACCGGATTCTTTTAGGCCTCGCTTCTTGGTGGCAACTCGCCTGATCATGTGAATGATTAGACTAATGCTGTTTTTGAGGCGCTGCAAGGAGACGTCACTCTTGGTGTTGACCTGGAAATGTAGGCCCAGTATCTTGATGCTGGGGTTTGGAGTGATGGCCTGGTCATCAAGGAGTATTTTAATGTATTTCTTGATTTGGCGTGAGGGCGGACGACAAGGAGCTGTGATTTTTTGCGTGAACACTGGAGGCCACAGGCATTAGCACATTGGCGTGCTAAAAGTGAGATGCCATGGATTGGTGTGAGCTTCCTTTAATTTTTGTAACTCGTAGACATGAGCAAGGTGCGCACAGGGCCGCTAGACGGGCGTGAGTGGTCGTGTGACGCTTTCACGTGGCATTCAGCGAGAAGGCAGGGGGTAAACCCGTAGATGTGCTTGGCCAGTACACCATTTGTCTTCCCGTGTTCGCGTGGGCTCGTAGCTGAATCATATTTTTAATTTTCCACGTATTCACTCATTGCCTCTCTAAAATACTGTCTCGCGCTTCGCGCATCGATGTCAGAGTACCTTGCGGCCATTCTTGCTTTCCAAATAGAGCTCAATCCAACAAGCATGATCAGGTCGTAAGGCATACCATCCTCGTTTTCAACAGGCAAGTAGCGTATGCCTTGGGCATCCACAGGCAGATCCTTTTTCAGAGTTCGTTGGAGCACATCCCACAGGAACACAGCATCCCAACAATCGATGAATACATGCTCAATAGTTTCAGCTTTTTTGCATATGATACAGTAAATTCCCCATGAAACGAACAAGTCTTTTTCTGCCATCCACGTCTTAACAGAGAGGGTTCCAGTATGCAGTTTGAAGAAAAAAGTCTTTACGCTAGGGGGTACCTGCATACGCTTAACTCTTTTAAGCACATCTTTACCCCTACCTACTCTATAAATCAACCGGTACATTGATTCAGGGAGGACTACATCACACACGTCTTTATACAACTTTTTCCTATTTACTTGACACAAGTATTCCCAAGAAAATCGAACAGCCAAGAAACGGCATGACAGTACAACTTCTCTCATAAAACCGTGCAGGCCGCCAGGTATAACATTGGACGTGACTATAATATCCGGTAACGCTCTACCCAAGCGCAATCAACAGATAGTTCTTAACGTTGGGTCCTTAACATCGCGGAGAAACAAGAAACGGTTTACAATTTGACGTACAAACAAGTGTGCTAGTCCCAAACCTCCGTCCCTGACCCTACGAAACAGGTTTGTCCGGCTTGTCCGTTCCCAGTTTGACCCCCATATAAACACAGCGAATACGCGATGCAGTCTTTGAACATTTGCTCGGGAACAGTGAAGAACCTGAAGGACATACCACAGTCTGCTTACAAAAAATAAGTTGCACACAGTCGTTCTTGAAAATATTGATAAGCTCCACCCTTTCCACTTTTCTGCCCTTTCTTTCATTACTTCGGCTTCCTTCCTCCAATACGGATCGCTGTCTTTATAAAATTCCAAAGGCACACCGAAGTACTTTGCCGGTGTGCTGACCCAATTCATGTTAGCGAAGATGCTAGGGGTTGATGGCCAATTTCCATGCCAGAACCCCAGGCATTTTTTCCAGTTTACGGCACTCCCATTCGCCGCACAGGATCGTTTGACGATTTCCACTACCGCATTGATGCTTTCGACATCTGAACAAAAAACAGCAATATCGTCCGCATAAGCTAAGAGTTTAACTTCTGCCCCATGCAGCCGAAATCCGTGTACGCTGTCGCTGCGTATAATACTTAAACAAGGTGATTCAATGTATAAACAGAAAAGTAACGGGCTAAGTGGGCATCCCTGGCGTACAGAGCGCTGTACTTCTATGCTTTCTCCCACAACCTTATTTACTATTAACCGCGTCTTGCAACACCTGTACGTCATGGCCACACATGACGTCAACCAAAGTCAGGTTGACGGCTGTCTGTGAATGAATGTCTGTGTTCTGTATGTGCCAAAGCAGGCAATAAAGAAAAAAAAAATGGTTTGTAGCTGAATCGGTAAGACAACGGGCTCTCGCTTTGTTAGTCTATTGGTTCCAGGTTCGATTCCCGGCGGTGCCAGTAAGTTCTTTTATTTGTTCGATGGAGTTTTCTGGTGACACCAACGGTCGCGAAAGAACCCTTGGGGGGTAGAGGTAGAAAGCTTTGCTTTAAAATGTCACCTTTTCTCGGGAAACGCGGTGTGGACAAATGGGAGAGCGACGAATATTTGCCGGCGACGGAATAAAGCTTGCCTTAAAGACACTTCTATGGCAAAAACATGTCGGCCCGGAAGAATGCGCACCTCATAAAACAGTGACATGAGATAGGATGGTTGAAAAAAGGATTTGAAAAGACTAGACATTTTGCTGTGCGTGTCTTTTGATAGTTGTAAGAAAAATAAATGAGCTGTGCTGTGTTCAAGAGACAGTGCGTACGGTCCACTCTCCTAGCTGCTAAGCATTTATTAAACTTTGAGATGAGAACTAGCGCTAGGTACATTTCCTCCGTTATTTCATCGCCGATTTAAACCCATATGCATTTATCCCTGAAGCTAACGGGCGGGCTCCTGGAGCAGCACCAGTATGTGCTCAAATTCGCGCGCTCTAAAGACGTTGCGGTAGTTTTGCTCTGTGAACGTACTGCGCTTCAATTCGAAATAATTTTCGTAGCGTAGAAAAAATTTTCAAATACGTTATTACTAAGTCAACTGTCTTTTTTGAGTACCCAAGCATAATCTCTACGTAATGCAAGACTGAGGGTAATGCCTTATACCTGCACAAGAAATGCGTAATTTACGCAGTTCGAACAATTAATAATAACGATATTCTAGATGTAGATTGTTGGTTTAAAATAACAAAGAAAAGAAAAAAAGGTGAAATGGAAAAGCGGTGTTTGAATGCTTAGGCATTATTAGGCAATTTTTTAGAATTTCTGTACAATATCGCTTTTTTCTTTTGTGTCCGGGCAAAAATTTAGCATGCCGAAACTCGCCAAGTATTTTTTAAAATTTTTTGTTGACCCGGACATCCCATCTGCTCTCCTTAATTTTTTAAGTGCGAATGCACTTCTTAAGCGAGCCTGAATCGTCCGCCGCCGTAGTCCGCATAGCAACAGCTGCGGGTGCGCGCGCTCCTCGTCTTCCATAGCAACGGGGGGAGATGGGCGCGCGCTGCCTGGCCGCGTCCCCATGGCTCATTCTTGTTGTTGTTCCTGCTGACATGGTAGATACCCACGTGGGGGATTGGTCAGGAATCGGGCATGAGAAGGGCTAATGCACCCGCTTAAAGGAGTACTGACACGAAATTTCAAAGCTGAGATCCGCTCTAGCAATCAAGTACAACGGCAACACAAATAGGTGTCTGTGAATAAATGCATCTTTCTTTCTTTGTAGTTGTGTGTGTGTGTGTGATCTCTCTTTCGCGAACATTACCGAACCGCGCAAATTCAACTCGTGCATTCGCACTTTCACATTCTTCCCCTCGGGGAAATGCGGGGAATTTTTTTCGAGGCTACAGAGAACAAGTATAAATATCAGGTAGAAACTGGAATCGCTTTTCATTCAACTGTACATATATATTGTCAAAATAAAAAAGGCCCGACATAGCTGTGATAGTAGTATTACTTCATAACTAAACAACATGTAATGAAGTCATATGTGCTGAGAAATTAATACGAATTGTGGTTTTTTATTTAGTGCACAAGGAAAAACCTACATAAACGTTGGTTATGTCTTAAACATTGAGAAGTGTTGGCACTCACAAATAACAAGCGCCGTCACAAAAAACAGTGTTTCTGTTTGTCCGGAATTTTAATATATTCTCTGATGTCGCAGCTTGCAGACAAAACGTAAATCTCTGCCGGGCGTGAGGTCACAAAGAGCATTCCGGGCGATGTAAGACACAACTACACAGCAATGCGAGACAGAAGGCACACTATCAACGCGTAATGCTGCTGCTGCGAACGGAATTTAACTTCCATCTTGACCAAATGAAGCTCGGCCGCCGCTAATCGTGTTTGTGTTTTAACAGGCGTAACATTAGTGGTGGTAAAGCGTGGAACGCCGATGATAAGCCCACACTTTGAATTAAGCGGCCCGAAAGCCGGCGTCCCGCGTGCCGCGCTCGCCGCAACCAGTCCCGGAACGGTGGCGCCGCGGTGGCAGTATTTGCTCTAGGCGCACTCACGCCGCTTTGGAGGCACGCGGTAGGCCGCACGTCAGTGCGCCTTTCATCCAGCGGCCGTGTCTGTGGAAACGAGACGGCGATCCGCCCCCCGGCGAGATGCGTCGGCGTACTTCCCCAGAGGGAAAGAGGCGAACCTCTTTCGCGCCTCTGGGAAGATGTTTTCTTCTCTGTCACTTTTATGTTGATCACTTTCATTTCAAGTTGAAATTTCTTGCATTTTTGGAGTAAGCCGCGTGTGGGCCTCCGCAGTAGCAGAAGTGTGGGTAGCAGAGTCGCAATCATCAGTGGGGTGGTCCTGTGCAGCGCATTTGGAACAGGTTGTTTTGCTGCAGCAGGAGTTTGTACCGTGGCCGAACCACTGGCACTTAGAACAGCGGCGTGGGTTCGGGATGTAGGGGCGGATGTAGCACCGGATAAAGCCTGCATTTATATGTTGTGGAAGTACTTCGCGGTCAAAAGTCAAGATGATGTGCTTGGTGGGAATCTCCTTGTCTTCTCTGCGGATAGTGATGCGCCTCACGGCAGCGATGCCGTGATTCTCCAAGCCCGCATGGAGGACTGCATCTGTTTCGTTGAGCAGATCTGGTTCAGAGATCACACCCTGCGAGCTGTTGAGGCTCCGGTGAGGTGTGACCCTGATGTCCAGATCGCCCATTCGAGTCTGAGCTAAAAGCTTTGTGGCCTGCTGCTTGTTGTTTACCCCATCAAGGACGTCACCAGTCCTTTGTTTTTTAGATTTGTATGATGTTCCAATTATGCCTTCAAGATATTTAGCAATCAAGAAAACTGATGTCGTTGCAAGAGAATGGGCTGTATCAGGACATTCCACAACAACTCGAGAGTAATTTTCCGGTTCAGGAAAGCTTAAGGTTGGCAATTAAAGAAAGATACTTCGGTGCGGCCCCCTTTTCAGGGATCGATCACGTTTGGGGGGGGGGGGTAGAAAATTCCATATGATATAGTAGCAAGCAGGCAACGGGGGGTACTTTCTTCGTTAGCCTTACCCTGATACCTGAAGAAGTCCCGGAGCTGCCTGCCTGGTAAACAGGCAGGGAGCCCATCCGCCAGAGCTTGACCTGGGCTTCGAGCGCCACCATTTGTGGTTTCTTAAATTCTTACCCTTCACTTTAAACACATCACGGTAGGTTAGAGCTCATGTTGGGGGGCTCGGGGTCCGCGGTGTCGCCAATACCGTCACTCAAGGTTCCCCGTCCACCAGAAGTGGCAGCATCCCCGCCTGCGAGCTGCCCAACGCGTCCTCCCACTGCTCGATGCTGGAGATGGGGGATGGGTTAAGAGGACAGGCTCACATGGCGTGCGTTAGTGTGTCCAGGGAGCCACAGAGGCGACAGTTGGGTGAATGGAACACAGAGGGATAGATCTTGTGAAGGAGGGAGCGACTGGCGAGGGAGTTGGTCTGAAAGAGTCACCATAGGCGCTCCTGAGCGTTCGTGAGAGACGTGTGGGCAGCGGGACAGCGGTGGCGAGGAGGCGGTGATGCTCCGTGTCTTCTTGGTACAAGAGCAGTCGATCGCGGGCCTACCGAGCACCGTGGTAGGGAGCCGGAGCGAGCCCAGCATAAAGAATAAAGGGATCTTTCGAATACGTTGGGGACTTAAAACAAACGAGATTTATTTCCTTCGGCTACATACGGTCTGCACTCAGGGAGGGTCTGTCCTTCACTGCCGCGTCCTCACCCCGCTCCCGTCCAGACACGCCACTGCCCCCTCCTCCTCTACGTCTGCATACCAGACGCCCCTCGCAGTTACACACCGCAGTCGCGCTCCGGGCCCGGGCATCCTCCTTCTCCTCTTCGTCTGGCATGCGTTGGCGCGTCCTCTTGGGGCATCTGTTTGCCGTTCCGGTGCGGTCTGCGTCGGTCGTCTGGTGTTTGCGTTGGACGGGGAGCCAAACTGCTCTTGAGAATCTTCAACACAGCACGGCTGTTGAGTAGTTCTCGTGCTGCTTTGTGGGCCGCCTCGTTGCCTCCCACCCTATTTTTGGCCGGGGTCCAGACGATGTAGACGATGTCGACTGGATGACTAGGCGGATTTTGATGGAGAAGTTTGAGTGTCATTGCCAAAATGCTACCGCGAATGAAGTTTTGAACGGCCGCCTCCGAATCAGTGATTACAACGTGTGGTTGCGGCCCGGTGACAAGGGCCAGGGCTATTCCTGCCTCTTCCAAAATTGCGGGGTATGATATGACCGTACGGTGAGGGAAGTGATCGGGGGAGTGTTGGGGTGAGTGACTACTGCCAGAGAAAGTCGCTCCGCGTGTCGGTACTATGCGGCGTCTACATGCATGGTGGTGGGGGAGATGGGGCATTTATCTGTAAGGGCACGGTCGCGCTGGTACCTGCGCTTCACGTGATGTACTGGGTGCAGGTTGCGCGAGAGTGGACGTATGTGGAGGCAGTCTCGGATGTCTCGAGGCAACGAAGCTTCGTTCTCTACTATTTCCGAGATGCGAATTCGTAAGCGGTGAAGAATGTGCCGTCCTGTGTAGTAGAGAGGAGGCGTAACTGATTAATATGGTCGGCCTGTAGTAGCTCGTGAGCAGCATTGTATAATCTGAACGAGGCAAGTCAGGCAGGGGCCGAGTGGAGGGGGATTCGTAATGCTGCCTTGTATGTCTTTCGGATGAGGCAGTCAATTTTGTCTATGTCGGAGGTGGTCATCTTAAGGTCGGGGAAAGAGTACGTGATCGGACTGATGATGAAAGCCTGAACTAGACGGATTCATTCTCTCTCCTTGAGCGCATGGTGACGGCTGGTGACTCGCAGAATAAATCAAATTGTTTGATTTACTTGAGAGTTAAGTAGGGAGAGGGATTTACCGTTACCTCGATTGGGCTGTATAACGAGGCCTAGCATCTTTAGGGTTTGCACCTCTGGGGTGATCCGGTTGCCGAGGGAAACTGTATGGTCGGTGAATCACGGCAATACTGGGCAGGGAGAATGAGCAGGGCAGATTTTTCTGGAAAACAGGATAACCCAGCGAGTTGCGCCTATCTCCACGTTATGGGCGCCCTGTTGAAGGATGGTTTCTATCTGAGCATCGCTACCTCCAGGTACCCACATCGTAATGTCGATGGCATATAGACTGTACCGGAGGCCAGGTACCAAATCTAGCTTTTTGGGGATGTTCCGTATTGCCAAATTGAACAGAAGAGGAGACAATACTGAACCCTGGGGTGTACCTATGGAAAGAAGTTGCATACAATCAGAATGGAGCTCGCCTACGTCGAGTGCGGCGTTGCGTGTGGTGAGAAAATGGCGTACGTAGTTGTAAGTGCACTCTCCCGTTTGGATGGACTCGAGGCATATGAGGATGCCACTATGGGAGACTGTCAAATGCTTTTGTAGTTAGGGCCGTAATAGAAGGATCGTCCAGCTTGCGAGGAAGTTAACTCTGTTAGGGGGCCAAGGAATGCTCACGCAATCTACGTCGGCTCCGCCAAACCCAGACCATACCAACTACCTTCCACCACGTTGAGTGGCATGCTTCGAGTTTCCTGCAACGTGGGTGTTCGCGTGACACAAATTTTTGGTGATTTCGACCTCCATTCTTTAAATCATCGGCGCCTGAAGGTTCCACCACGGTGTTCCAAAAGCTAGGCCTACTAGGCCTAGCTCGACCCCGACGTGCTCGCCGCCGACACCAAGCGCGTCCACTCCACCACGGTCACCCGCCGGAGGCCTCGACATGGATAATCTCTGTCGAGTGTGTGGATGTGAACCTCGAAGAGTTTGATCACCCTTACTGGACGGACGTCCGCCGCCGCCAACGTTCACTCCAAACAAGCCATCGCCGGGCCGACCTTCCTGCGGTCACCAAGCCTAATGTCGTCGACGTCGTGGAGCCTTCGCCTCCACTTCGCCTCCACGACGTCGCCGCCATGCAGCGAGGCCGCCTCCTCTAATTTATCTGCCCACCGAGGATGTCAAGATTATTCTCACGCCACGTGGTGGTCCCGATGCCTCCACGCTACCGCCGGCAACGATTGCCGACGCAGTACTCACTCAGGCCAATCTCCCCCTCAGCCACGAGGGCCAAATAAGACCGCACAGAATCGCCCATTATATTAATCCATATACTAAAAAGGATTATTTTTCGCCATATATACATAAAAAAAGGCGGTCGGAGAAAAAGCAGCACTTTCGCAGCTTGACGAAGCTCCATCCACCTGTACACAGCAGTGGTAGGCAGGAAAAAGGGGAAAAAACAAAGGAAATAAGGAAGAAGGTAAAAAAAAACACAGCCCGTAAAATTCGCTTAAAAGTACACAGTAAAAATTTTACCGATGATACAACACGATAAAACCGACATGATGCATGTAAATATACAGTAAAACACGTCAAAATGATATGCATCTCATACGAGAAGAGTAAATATATATATAAATATATATACATATATAACTTGTAATGGTGAACTCGCACGTTGAGGGTTGTACCAGGTGAAACGAGTGAGTTTATTCTAGAAGGCGTACTTATGCCCGACAGCAAGCCAGTCCAAGTCAGCTTCGACTTCTTTCTCGTCTTCTTCCCTCGGCCCCCAAGCCGCCCGAAACCTTCTTCTTGTAGTGCTGCGTCATTCTTGGGGGTCACACGTGCGGTTGTAGTACGGCTTAATGCGCGCCACATGCACAACTTCCGGGGCAGTTCTTCGGCGGGAAGAACGTGCTGCGGTGCCTTCGGGTAAAACCTGTGGGGATCGCGACTTTCACGCGAACCCCTTTCTGGCTAGCTTCCCATCGCGGCCGGCGTGCACACGCGCCTCGCTCACGCGACGGGAACCATACGGGAGGGCGCCAGCGACCAGACGGTTTGTTGTCGCCCTTTTTCCCCTCTGCCTTACCCGAGAACCAGTTCTTCCTCGATACTAGCGCCACCAAAAGGCGAGGTGTGGTGGGTTGTCGGATGACGTGAGGACGCTATCTTGTCTTGGGGATCCGGTAGCGCGCGGACGTTTCGGCGCGCTGGTCCTGACCTGGGGACCGCGCCACAAAGGACGCGTTCGGACGAGCTGGGAGACTGCAACCGCGCTCACACTCCGCAGTGCTCCGCTGCTCCGGTATGCCATCGGTGAGTCGAACCATCTCGATCTCTAGCGTTGTTTATGCCTCGCCCCCAGTGTTACCGTTATGGCCTACGATTAGTCTGTATGCAGTATATTTGATTTGCACTTGGCAATAAATGCTGCCGTTGATGTTTTGCCCTCGCCGCCTCCTGCCTTTGTCTGTCTCCGCAAACAACGGACTCGTGCGCAGCCGGCGCTCGCAAGGCATGTTTGCTGAGCGCGGATGGCTGCGGGGTGGGAAATAACTAGTGTGTGAAATGTAGAATCCCACAAACCTCGTAATTAACGTCTGACAGACAGCGAAAAACACGATATGGTCCGAAGTATCTGCGAAGCAGCTTTTCTGAAAGTCCTCGGCGGCGGATCGGTGTCCAGACCCACACGAGGTCACCGGCTCGATACTCGACGTGACGGCGGCCCTTATTGTATCTTTCCGAGTCGACTACTTGTTGCCTTCGAATGCGTATATGTGCGAGCTGGCGTGCTTCTTCGGCCCGTTCCGTAAATGCTTCCACATACGTGCTGGTTGTGTAGCTATGTGCAACCGGCAACATTGCATGTAGGGTTGTCGTCACAGAGCGCTCGTAAACAAGTTCAAATGGTGTACTGCGAGTGGTTTCTTGCACGGTTGTATAGTAGGCGAATGTGGCATGCGGTAGAATTTCGTCCGTGTTGTTGTGCTCCACATTGACGTACATGGAGAGCATGTCCGCTAATGTTCTGTTAAGCCGTTCGGTGAGGCCATTGGTTTGGGGGCGGTAGCTAGTGCATTTTCGATGAGTGCTGTGTGTTAACCTTAAGATATTCTGCAGGATGGTTGCTGTAAAGCCAGTGCCCCTGTCGGTGATAACAATCGTAGGTGCTCCATGGCACAGAATAATGCCTTCAAGAAAGAATTAGCGACTTCCGAGGAGGTGCCGCTGGGAAGGGCCTTGGTCTTGGCATAACGCGTCAGGTAATCAGTGGCAACAATGATCCACTTGTTCCCCGACGCCGATAATGGGAAAGGCCCAAGTAAATCCATCCCAACCTGCCAGAAGGGTGCATCGGGAGGATCAAGTGGGTGAAGGAGCCCTGGCGGCCTGACGGGAGGTTTCTTCCGGCGCTGGCAATCACGGCAAGTCCTCACATACTGTCGTACTGACCGAAGCAGGTTTGGCCAGTAGTACTTTGCATGGATCCGTGCGAATGAGCGACTAACCCCCAGATGTCCGGCGGAGGGCTAGTCATGGTAGGCTTTCAAAATTACAACCAGAAGAAATTTCTCATTGGTGTCGTAGCTTCGTTTGCACAACACGTTGTTCCGCAGGAGATATGAAGGCAAAGATCGCAGAAATAATCGTGGTACTGCGGTGTTTTCACCGCGAAGGTGTTCGATGAGCAGCTTCAGATCCGCGTGCTGCTGCTGGTAATGGGCCATGTCGGCTGTATGGACGACCCCTACGAAAGGGAAATCCTGTTCCATTTCATGCGCGTCGGTTGGAATCGGTGGTCTGGACAAACAATCGGCATCCGTATGCTTGTTTCCCGACTTGTATACAACCGTCACGTCGTATTGCTGTAGCCGCAAGCTCCATCGAGCGAGTCTACCGGAAGGGTCCTTCAGGTTAGCAAGCCAGCACAAGGCATGGTGGTCGCGCTAACGGCTTTGAAGGGCCTGCCGTACGGTCGGAATTTAGTTGTTTATTTATTTATTTATTTATTTATTTATTTATTTAAAGTACCTTACAGGCCCTGACAGGGCGTTGAGTAAGGGGGGGTACATAACAAAAGTGCGAAATTAACAAGATTTTCAGAAAAACATTAGAAAGAACCAGAGTCCAAGAAAAACATTATACAAGAAATAGTCCATAAATACATATCTAGAGAAACGCAAAAATGCGAAGATAACGTGTGCTATATCTTGCGCGAACCAAGACTAACATACCGTACATTCAGGATAGAAAGCACGCAAGGGTAAACAGACACTTGATGCACAAAAATGCAAAACAGAAAGTTCAAATAAAACAGTGACTACAGATTGGTACAATATTACGAAAAAAAGTGAGCATGAAGAAGGTTACGGAATGCGTCGGGCTTAGATTCGGCGGCAATGTTATCAGAAAGACCGTTCCAAAGCCTGATGGCCAGGGGAAGTGCGGACAAGTTAAATGCATCAGTTTTACCGTACTGGCGGGAAAAACTATGTTGGTTATTCACCTTACGTGAAATGTTAGTCGGAACTGTAAGATGTAGCGTTGAGTGTGCTTATTTGTAAACATATTTGTGAAAAAGGCATAAAAAAGAAATGTTACGTCGAAGATCAAGCGGGTTAAGGGAAAGATTTAGTTTAATCTCTGATACACTGGAGGGGTACTTGTAGTTGCGTGAAATAAACCTTGCAGCTCTATTCTATATTGCTTCAATCTTGTTAATCAGATATTGATGGTATGGGGACCAGATGGGTGACGCAAACTCTAGCTGTGATCGAACGTATGTTGTGTAAGCTATAGTACTTTACGAATGTCAGATGGAGCATGACGCAAATTTCGACGCAAGAAACCTAATGACCTGGAAGCCTTGGCGCAGATGATGTCGATATGGGTACTCCAGGAAAGGCGTTCTGTGAACGTAACACCTAAGTATTTGCAGGATGAAACGTGGTCTAGGTGGCTGCTATTAATATGATAGTTGAAAATTGATTTTGCACGCTTACGGGTAAATGAGACAACACTGCACTTCGAGATGTTTACTGACCCATATCACCATAACCCATATCACCACAAGGCATTCTTTTTCTGTTGCTGAATAGTTGCTTTAAGCTTCGGATAGGGTGCGGCTTGCGTAGGCTATAACATTCTCTGTACCCTGCTGCCACTGCACCAGGATAGCACCAATACCAACGTTACTGGCGTCTGTCCGGGTTTCCGTGTCGCTAGTCTTGTTGAAGTGCGGCAAGACTGGGGCGGTTTGCAGGCGTCTACGCTGCTTGCTGTTCCTCTGTCCAGACGAAGGGTACGTCGCTTTTCGTAAGGCGAGTGAGTGCTTCCGCAATCCACAAAGCGCCTATAATAAGCGCAAAGGCCCAATAAGCGCCGGACAGCCTTCTTGTCAGTTTAACTTGCTATAGGGAAGGAGCTCACAGCAGCTGTTTTTTCAGGATCTGGGCGCACTCCTTGAGCACTCACAATGTGTCCAGGGAATATTAGCTCCTAGAATCCAAGGTGGCATTTTTCAGGCTTGATAGTTACCTGTACAGAGCGGATCACTTCAAGAACGCTTTTTAACTGTGTCAAATGTTATTCAAACGAGCTAGAAAACACTACTACGTCGTCTAGGTAAACAAGACATGTCTGCCACTTCAGTCCTGCGAGCACGGTATCCATCATTCGTTGGAACGTTGCCGGTGCAGAACACAGGCCGAATGGGAGGACTTTATATTCGTCGAGGCCGTCGGTAGTTACGAAAGCTGTTTTATCACGGTCTCTCTCATCAACTTCGACTAAAAGTCCAGGGACGAGAAGAATTTAGCGTCGCGTAAAGGGTCCAACGTATGCCTATTCGCGGAAGCGGGTAATTTGATTGATTGATTGTGGGGTTTAACGCGCCGACGCAACGCAGGCGATGAGGCGCGCCGTAGTGGAGGGCTCCGGATTAATTTTGACCACCTGGGGATCTTTAACGTGCGCCGAAATCTCGTACACACGGGCGTTTTTGCTTTTCGCCTCCATCAGAAAAGCGGCCGCCGCGGCCGGGAATCGAACCCGCGACCTTGTGCTCAGCAGCGCAACGCCTTAGCCACTGAGCCACCGCGGCGGGTGCGGAAGCGGGTAAACATCGCGTTTAGTGACACACTGTTTAATTTGTGGTAGTCGACGCAAAAGTGAAGCGTGCTGTCCTTTTTCCTCACAAGCACTACAGGTGAGGCCCATGCACTCTTAGACGGTTGAATAACATCGCATAGGTCTGACGCAGGCACGTACCCAGTATATTTTTCGGAAGGGGGGGGGGGGGGGGGGGCTACCCAAGGTAACTTTTCTATGCAAATTAGGGGAGAGGGCGAGGGTACCGGCCGTTATTAGTACAAACACGATGAATACCCAACGTTCACCACGAACGCGCATAAACCTGCATAGACAAATTAAATTAAGTATATCTGTCTTTGTGATGGAGGCGAAAAGCGAAAACACTCGTATGTTCGAGATTCCGGCGCACGTTAAAGATCCCTACGCGAAGTTTGCAAACTTAAAAAGAACAGCAGTAACAAAATATTTACAGGAATAAATACGCGTACTGCACAGTAACTATACATTCACTTTGCTAATGTTAAGGCATATTTCCGGAGCATCCCTAACGTTTTACGCAATTGAAGTCGGCAGAAATGGAAGTGCATGTTGGCCCTCGAGAGTTCAGATCTCCGTGGCAAACCTATTGCCCTTGCATATTTTTCTCCAAACAAAATCTGTGGCTACTAGTTATGAAGGAAGGAAACAAAATGCTAGGTAAATCAGAGATGTCAGGCGCCTAATTCCGTGTGTTATTTTCCTGAACACCCTCAGAGTTCGAGGTTTAACGGCCTGCCATTCAAAGCCCCAATGATTCAGACCTCGGAAATTGCAGTATCAAGACGCACTGGACTGCAGTAGATGTAGATAAAAAAAACTATGGCAAGCGCCAGCGCGTCAGCTCTTATATCTTCGAGGTTTTGTAAAGAACCTTGTTATTTTCAGGGATGCGCCTTGTCGCTTCCTCGGCGTCGCAGCGGGCCTTGCCCTGCGGTCCTTGCCAATAGCAATGGCTCAGGATGCAAGATGCAAGGCGGGAATGAGCTTCTCCTCTGTTATCTCGTTCGGCCCGTTGGTGAAGTAAACTAGTTGCTATCCGTCGACACCTTGACGATACTCCGACATCGCGGCACTAAGCTATGTTTAATGCGCCTCGTATTTTTATCATATGTACCCGGGGTTTTATAACATCTTTAATACAAAGAAACAGTTCGCAGTCCAATCTTGAAGCCTAAATTTCTCTCGAACAAAAGTCTGGTTGGTGTCCGTCGAGATGTCCAGTCCGGGTTCATTTTCACCGATCACCCGCTGCACACCCGTCTCTCTTATGATAACCATTGGCCACCTTGACTCTGTGACCTTCCCGCTCAAGCCCGGTGTTCTCGAGGTCTGTTCATAGGAGTGCAGCTCGGGGTCCGTAAACCCGCCAGTAAAGTTTGCTTCATTTTTTGAGGTGGGTGGTGTCGTCATGAAGGATGGTGATGGAACCGATGACGAGACGAGGCAAGTAGATGATGAAGAAAAAGTCCATTTACGCTTATTTACAGGAGGCAACGAAGCATGAACATAAGATAACACAACACAATGAAAACTGGATTACAAATAAAGGGCACCGCAGCACACAAAAAGAGAATCGCGGCACGATCCTTGATGGGGGCCCGGAGGCCAAAAAGGACGCCGAACCACCGCGGGGTCGGCAAGAAATTCGTGGGGGTCAGGTGCCCAGAAACCACTACGGGAGCAACTCTTGACGCGACCACTCTGGGCCGCACCTCCGGACAAACTCAGCAAAATTGCGCATATGCAGTCGGAGCGAAGCCGCCCCGCACAGCAACACACGTACCAATTAGGGTTTTGAGCCCCGCTCCCCCCTGTCCGCCGCCCCCGAAAGTCGGGAGGAAACGAAAGCCTTCCCAAAAGCCACGTAGAAGGTCTACGGCAAGGCCGTCCTAAAGGGCTGCCACTTTGCCGACGGCTGCTGGGACACCGAAAAGCGACGAGAAGAAAGGAGGGCCATCTCCCCGACGGCGTCCACCGGCGCTGGCATCACTACACCACCGCTGTGCATAGCAGCCATTAACCACAATGGCTGTCAATCAAGAGTGCCGTTGTCACTGGCTTTAGTTGTCCGAAAGAATGCCGCCGGTGTCGCTTGCCGCCATACAACTGCGATGCGCGCCTTCACGTTGTCACCCTGCGGTCGTCGGGTAACGTGTTAGCGTCTCGAGTGAGGCCAGTTGGTACATTCTGAACATACAAAACAGCTCAAAAAACAAGGACTAAGAAAAAAGGGCACAGACGAGCGCTGAACTTTCTTGCGCTTCCTTTTTGAGCTACCCTTTCTGTCCAGACGGACGCGGCGGCTGTGGGACAGGGCTTTTGTACTCCCACGGTAGCTTTCCCTGAGCGGGCGTAACAGTTGTTAAAGGCGCCGGGCGATGGGGTCAAGCATCCCCTCGCGCCATTCCGCTTGTCGCCATCCGATTCGAGCCGTTGTGTCGCATTGGCTTGATCGGCGGACGCTGCACACGTGCGCGAGCCGGACGTTGGAAGGCATTTCGTAGAGAAACCTATACAGCGGGTTTCTCTGCGGCAAGCAGACTTCTTACCCTTCTTAACGACAAACGCAAAAACAGCATTTCCACGAAAACTAGTGAAAAACGCGCTGTGAGTTCGGCTCAGGGAAGGAAACGGTTGAGCCACAGACAGCAGACATGGGCGACAGTATCCGCCGACACCACGGCACGCTGGGATAGAGAGATTTGTTGAATGTTTAAAGACAAAAATTTTTTCCCCAACAAAGCACATGCGTCCCGAGCCGCTGAAACCGCCACCCTGGCGACACAAGCGATAAGTTACTGCTGTCCGGGAGAACCGGAGCACCGATTGCCGACGAACAGGGTCCAGCGAATGGCAAGTGGCAGGCCGGCAGCAGAGCACAAGCCAGTGTACAGCGGTAGTGGCTTTCGTGTAAACAAAGCACACAATTCCCACGTTGACCACCAAATGAGGCGTCTTTTTTTAGATGCGACGCATCTCTTGCTCTGAGGCATGTCCCTCCTGCGTCGTTGTCGCGGCGTCCGTCCGCATCCCTCCTCCGTTCTTCTCTCCCTCCCACAGCCGTGTGCAACACTCTCACTCCGGCTCATTACCATACCACAGCTGGCGCGCTTGTTTGGGCGCGCTTCGCTGCGAAACTCTGCATTAACAACTAACTGCTCCGGCGCGCGCAAGTGCGCGCATGCGCGACGCACACCACCTGCGCATGTGCAACTCTCCCCCGTTCTTCTCTCCGACAGGCTGTGTGCAACACTCTCACTCCGTCGCATTAGCATAACAACAACAGCTGCGCGCGCGCTTCGCTCCGCTCGCGTCTGCTCCGGTGCGCAAGTGTGCGCATGCGCGACTCTCCTCCTCTTTCCTCTCCTTCAGGCGCTGTGAATATAAAGCGGGCAGCGCGCTGCGGTGGTTCAGTCAGCGCTCGCTCTCGTTCGACTCCGCGTGACTTTGCTTGACGACTCCGTGCTTGACTTGATTCTTCCGATGAAGACGTGATGGAAGCGGCGGTCCCTTCAGCGAGTGGGCTGACACAATCCAATACCAGCGTCAGCGCAAACGCTCAAGGTAACGTTACGACCAATTGAACCCCCCGAAGCGTCGCATCGCATCAGGGTTCCCTCGCGGGAAGATGGGTGTAATTTTTTTTTAAATGAACCAAATCCACAAACCAAAACTCAGTCAGATAAAACTGCCCTGCCAAAAAAATCCCGCCAATTCCCCCCTTAAAAATATGGCAAATAAATAGTTGATACAATTCACTGCATACGAGTACGCACATCTTAGTTTGTATAGAAAATAAGTCAGACACTGCTGTGGCACGGATCAAAATGAGCCAAAATCATTTGTCCAATGGGATGTCGCGTTTGGTGTGACTGCTCGGGCTGTTTTTGCGTCATTTTTTTATTTTGATAGCTGGCAATTATGAGTTCAGAGAGCAATGAGGAAATCGGCAAATTATCTGCCGCCACACGTCTACGATAACGTGAATGGATGTTGTGGGAACGGCGCGCAGAAGAGGAGAAAGACGCTGTTCGGGGCACGCGCAGCGTGTGCGCGCTGGAGCGTGACGAGGGACTGTCATAGGTCGGCAAAACAGAAAGAACTCACTCAAACTCAATCACAATTTTTTTCATTCACGCTGTACTCAATCAAACTCAGACTCAAAAAGCTCGTCTGTTCACAAAATCACTCGTACTCACTCATCAAATACTCATTTGTAATCATACTCACTTGTACTCAAACTCATTTGTCCTCACGAGTATTCGTACTCAATCTGTACTCATGAGTACTCACTCTGTACTCATGAGTACTCAATCTGTACTCATGAGTGCTGAATCTTCTGTACTCATGAGTACTACTCATTCTGCAATAATGAGTACTACTCATTCTGCATTCATGAGTACTCAATCAGTACTCATGAGTACTCAATTTGTATTACTCACGAATAATCAAATTATCTGCACTGTTAGCTAGGTCGTATCTCGAATGAAAGACTAAATAGAAAAAAATAAAATGTTTAATTGATTAGAAAAACACAGGATCGGGCTCAGGGGAGCTCGGGGCTTGTCGGTGCGGCCGTGGCCGGAAACTGCGGTTTTCTGCGTGTCTTCGGGTGGCAGCTTTTGTCGTTCGTTTTCGTTTCCGGGCGCGCTGATACTCTCCTAATCGTGCTCCAAATCCGAATTGTGCCAGCCCCCAGGCACAATGAAGCGTTTCCGTAGATTAACGTCCGTTCGTGTCCAGATCACTGTCCGCTTATTCACAGATGCTCGATGCCGGCGTTTGTTTTTTGTTGTTCCGGATACTAGAAACTTCGTTAAGAGGGTATTCGTCTAGTAGAGCTTCGGTGAATTTCAAATCTGCTTTCTTTTATTGTGTGTGTGCCGTGGGATTCACTCCGTCAGTCCTGAACTTGACAGTGTTTACGGCGTTGCATTAGTCGCGCCGCTTCCGTCGGCGATTGTGTTCGTGTAGCTCGTCGCGTGCTTGATGCATGTGGGGGCGTAGACGTCCGGTTTGTCCGGTGGCGAGCTGTGCTGTGTAGGGATGGCATAGTTCGGCGTGTTGAGGACGTTGCTTGAATTGACGTGAGCGTTGCGTATGGTGCGGGAGCCGATTGTCTTTTCATTTAATGTGCGGTAGCTAGCGTGGCGTTTTCGTATGGTGGCATGGCTTATCGGTCAAAGTCTTTGCGGCTCCGTGCTCGCAGTTGCCGTGGTTTTTTCTGAAGTAAAACCGTTGTGGTGGGGAAGCGGGCGTAGTTCGTGCCGTCCGTTCGGTCTCACAGTCCTTGGCGTCGCAAGCGTGACTTCATTGTTAGGGCATTCGATGCCTTCGTCTGGATCGGGTTCATTCGTTGTCGTTTTTGCTGTGTCCGTGTCGTCGCCCAAGCCCTCGTCTTTTGTCCGTTGTTTCGAGAATGCTATAATCGCTAGCCCTCCCATACCAGCAGGCTCCGTTCGTCCCGAGTTCGCTTGCTCGCGGTTGCGTCCTCTTGTACGAAATAGCGTTTATTGCGTGAGTCTCGGTCGGAGCGCGGATGCCGGGGATCTTGTTCGTTCTGGCTCGGACATGCCGCATGCGCTGGCCGTGTCGTTGCTCGTTGACGGACCTACCTGCACGAGTGTTATGTCGTTCGTCCGCTGGACTCGGGCTGGAGCAGGGGGTGTCGGAGAGCTCGTACGTTCAGGTAGGGTTGAATCGCGTGCGCTGGGTCTTTTGTTGTTTGTGGCCACGTGATTTCTGCGGTTGTAACATTCGCTGGCCAAGTCGGGATAGCAGCAGCGCGAGCGGAGGATGTCGCGAATAGCAGTTTTTTCCGTGTGTGCTGGCCTGGCGGCGTTCCGTGCGCTGTGCATTTCGTTCGCCGTGGTCAGCTCCAATTGTTCAAGTTGGATGTCGTTCGTCACCTCTGGTGCGTTTCGTGCACTGTGCGTCTCGTTTTATCTAGGAAACTCCCCTATAATTGGTGTGCGGTCGTTCGACACGTATGGTGCATTTCGGTCGCCGTGCGTCTTGCTCGCTTGTCGGAGCCATATCTAAAAATCCAGATGCGATGTCGTTGATTGCGTGGGCCGGCGCCGGGACAGCACGAAAGAGGAACGGACGAAAGAGGAACGGGCGACACTGCAATACCTCGCGCTACGCAGCGCGAAGTTGCAAGTTTCACAGCGCAACCCCCACAAGTACTCCCTCCCTGATGTGTTTACCTCTTGGCTAAGGCTTGCGTGTTCGCCGATCCACACGGCGGACCAAAACGATTATTTGGACCGCGGTCCGCGCATCACGTGATAGGGCGTCACCAGTTCGCGCGGACCGCCGTTGGACCGCGCAGGACCGCGGCCTTCGCGGTCCAAATATTCGCCGAGGCTTTTCGGTCCGCAGTCTCGACGGCGGACCGCGACATCAATCAGCGTGGTCTGACAGCGGCCGCGTCGCGTGGGCGGAGCCGCACCCAGTTGCGCCAATAGAGAATAGCGCGGGCAGCGCGGCCGTTTCGAAGCGCTCGAAGGAGCCTGTCAATCACCCGCGGTTGGATAAGCGACGGGCTAGGCTTACAATCGCGACGCATACTTCATTCGCGCTTTTTCTTGCGAGTCCTATGACTCTTACTAGTGCGATGTTAGCTATGATTATCACTTTGTTTCACGCATGTGGACCTCAATTTAGCGGAAGAGTTCGGTTCCAGCGAGCGGTGACGAGCCGTATGCAGCCCGGATCGCCCCGCCGTCGCCGCTCGTCGTGTCGCCTTCATGCGAACGACGGCGGCGGCTGCGTGAGCACGCCCGCCCGCATGCGGGTGGCCGTTATTGTGGGGATGAAAGGTTTCGTGCAGGCTTGTGCGTTACAACATGTTGTCGCGGCCAAACGGCGCCTGTGTTCAACCTTCTGGCTTGCGAGTTCAGACGGTCGGCCATTCGCGGTCCGTTCAACCGGCCCGCCGTGTGGATGCGCTCTGCTTTGGATCGGACCGCTGGACCGCGGACTCGGTCCGTCGTGTGTATCGGGACGCAGGCCTCAGGGTGGCGCGTCGCTTCTCTCTTTCTCTCCAGGGATGCTATCTATCACGGTGCCAGGAAAGGAGCTGAGGGCAACAGGCAATGGGATGCCTCTCATTGGTCGATGGCGTGGGTTAACCGAGGTCAGCAAAACAAACAAACAAAAAAGTGGATTTTTCGCCGCCTTGTGCCGCCGGTTGCACACTTTTTCTTTTTACTTTCACGCTCGCGCTCCCGGTGCCGGCGCGCCAGCGAGGCGGCTCAGCGAAGAGGAAAAAAAAAATCGCCCTTCAGATGCATTTCTGACGCCTTGCTCTGGTGTTTATTTTTTTTTCTTACTTTCATGACGCATTTTTTTTCTTACTTTCATGACGTACAGTTCCCGTAATAGCTCGCAAGCGCGGCTACGTTTTAATCGTTGTGTGCTCCACTGTACATATAAATAATGCACTGTCGACGCCGGTAGCGTCAGAAAGCGCACGGCTGTTAGCCAAGCTTGTATGGCTACGGTTCCATGTATAATTCATGTCTGTAAATAAGAACTCCCGAGACTCCATGTGTCTTCGAAGCGCGCGGGGTTGTAGCCTGAGACTTTCACTTTCATATCACTTTCGTATTTATGTCTGGGTTCAAATATCCCTAATGTTATATTTTTGTTGAACAATGCTGATAAATAGAAAGCATGGTACCAGCTTTAGTAGCGAGGGAATATTTTGCCAATATGAAGCCCTCGATTAAGGATTCTTTTAACTTTTGGCCGAGCGGCTGAATCGCGGGGCAGTTGGCCAGTTGCAGAGAGAGCACATTATGTCCATAAAGCTACTTAACGGTGACCCCAGTAGCTCCCATGTATACAGCGGGGCGTGATATTAAGTTGCAATAATAAATTATCTTTATGACAGACACAGACAGACAGACTGACAGGCCAACATTGTCGCGCTTAAGTGGCCAAAGAAAGGCTATCGTCTTTAAAACCAGCTGGAAAGAGATGCTGCCGCCACTGTTCCGCATTCTGCGAACATTGCGCAACCGTACTCCTCGCAAGCGCCGCCAGCCCGCAAAGTAACAGATAAACAGGAAGACGAAAACCGGCTACCGCGCGAAAAGCCAAAGAGGGAGGTCCCGCCGCGAGAAAGGGACAGGACAGGGGCGCTACGCGTCGTTGTGTCTATTTCCGTTAACAGCGCGGTCAAAACCCCCACAGGTCTGACCTTAATCACTAATTTTTGTGTGCATGTGTGTGCGGTTAACCAGAGCGCCCGACACAAATTTGCTGCACCTGGCGACGCACCGACGGTGGGCCCGATTCGCGCCTCGGTCAAACAGCTCGCGGCAGACGTGCCGCGACTTGGCGGCACACAGCGCCGCCGAGTCTACTCTCCTTTTCCCATCGAGACGGCCGCACCAAATCATGCCTGGGACGACCGGCCCGAAAAAGACATGCAGCGAGTAGACCCTGGAGACGGCGCCGCTGAGTCTTTCTTGTCGTGGCTCGGCTGACGCAATCACTTCGCTTTCAAACTGCGGCCAGTCATAGTCCTGATTGGAAAGATTCGAACCGGACGCTGCTGCGGCGGAACCCCGGGGGTATAAAACCAGCCCTGAAGCAGCGGCTGTGCAGCTGCATTTCATTGGAGGCACGGAGTTAAGAAGTGCTATCGCCTTTGTGCGAGCCATGTAACACTCTTGCTACCTTTGCATATAGTGTATATAAATGCAGCTTAAAATCACCGTCGGCTCGACAACTTCATCGCTCTGCTCTGCGCCGCGTCGATGGCGGACTGAGCAGGGCAACGTCGCAACAGTGGTGACTGAGCAGGGTCCCAACAGTGTGCGTGTGTGTGTTCGAAGGGGAGGAGGGGGGCGTGGAGAGGGTATCGCTCGCAGTCGAGGGCCGCAGGGCACCCAGTTGCTGCCCTTGCTTGGCAGCCGTTCCAGCAGTGTCGAACTGCGCTGCCGTGCTTCGTGCACTCGAGAACAAAGTTTGCAGACGCGTTTTTCGGAGGCGTGATAGCTTGCACTGACGTCACTGTATTGCCTTGTTGGTTGGTTGGTTGCACCGTGGAAATCCGCAGCTCTTATCTCGAGCAGTGCGGATGAACAGCGATTGATCAAAAAAAGTGGTGGCGTCGTTATGTGCAATCCACATGTTTTACGAGATTTTCGAAGACGTGAGCTTAAGCGACAATCCCGGCGTCTGGCGTTGGCGTTCATCACTTCAAACGGTTCCTTCACGAGGCTTCCCACAGTGCGAGCTTAAATTCGAGTAGCTGCTAGCGAGGGGTGGGCGCCCGCCTGTAAACAGTAGTGAAGGTAGGGGAATAACAACTTATTCCACCGAAATTCACCATCATCGTTAGCGTCGTCATTACACAGTGGCATAAAAGAGAAGCGGCGAATGGGGTTGCCACTCGAAAGTAAAGCCATTCGAAAGAAAACGCTCCTCCAGCGGCAAGATGCCAGAGCTCTTCGACAAAATATGTGAGGCTAAACAAGGCGTCGCACGCGTTCAACTGGATATTATGATGTCCGATTCACAACTCACAAACGTGCTTAGGTGTACTCGGATATTTTATTTGCATTGCTGGGGCAAATTCCACCGCCGCACCTGCACGGTGGGGCTGTATGCTCACTTGTAAATGGCACTACACGAGACCATATTACTAGCGAACCTGAGCAAAATGTTTCAAAACGGGAACCTAATAAAACCATATGGGCGCACGTACATCAGCCAAATTTTCGCTTGAATACTCACGGCTAAATGGTGCGGACAATTTCGGTGAGACAACCAAACGTTACAAACTACGTAGTCGGTTTGACGCGAGTTACGTAAATTAACTGCGGCTGTTGAAATGAGCGGTTCGGCTCACAAAACGACTACACAGCGCGACATGCGTCTACGGAAACTTCTGAAAACCGAAAAAAAATTCCCCCGCATTTCCCCGAGGGGGAGAATGTAAAAGTGCGAATGCACGGTTGTCGGCCCGCTTGCGGCGCTTGCGCTCGGCCCCCGCAGCCCACCGCCTCGCCGCCTTCTCTTCCATCTCTTCCATCGGGTTTGTAGTATCACGTGTACACCACGCAGTTATCAAGCCGCTATAACGCCGCTGAGTCGCCAACGCACGCCGCTGACGACGTAGTTTGAATGCGTTAAAGATATAAGGCGCGTTATCTAACACTGATATCAGCGTCGCGTCCGTGGCTTAGTCGGTAGAGCGTCGCGCTGCGGCCGCAAAGTCCTCGGATCGAAACCTGGCGCCGGATGCTGTTTTTTTTTATATATAGAGAGGAGGACTGCGGACGCCGCCGCCGCCGCCGCCGCCGCCGGCGGTGGAAGGTTTGGGGTCGCTTATAAAGTGCATTCGCACTTAAAAGAGGGATTTCAGTACGCCTAGTGCGTGCATTGTTAGCAACCTCCACCGCCTCTCCCCTAAAACAACTGGAAGGGAGCACGCGCAATTAATGAAGCGCCACGCGTTCACAGGCCGCGTCTACAAAAATAACTGCGGCAGTCAACAAGTGCCGTAGGAGAAGAGCAACTGCGGCCGCGTTTCCCGCCGGGCCCTCACCCCCTCGTTTTTCCCTCTTCACCGTGACCCCTTTGCAAGCGACCGCCGCGAAAGGCTTACAGCGCCAAACAGGGACCGGCAAAGGGGGGAGGTGCAGTTTTCGTCGTCTAATTTTGCCATCCTTGACAGTTAAGCTGCACAGCGGCACTGCTAATGTTTGCGACTCGTACACGCGCGTCCAAACTCGAGCTCGTGATAAAACTTGTTTGCAGTACTGTACTCACGCGTGCACATACTCAAGAGTGCAAGCGCTCGCAAAACCAGCATTCATGAGTATTGTACTCATGAGTACTGTGTACTCATGAGTACTGTGTACTCACGAGTACTGTGTACTCGTGAGTACTGTGCACTCATGAGTACTCATGCTCAAGTACTCAAACTCACGAGTAATCATACTCATGAATTCTGTACTCATGAGTACTCACACTACTCATGAGTACTGTACTCACGAGTAGTGGACTTACCCCTGTACTCACTCGTCATCATACTCACTTTTTTTTCTGGGTGTGTACTCACTCATCATCGTACTCACTCGTGAGTTTGAGTACAAATGAGTACAAATGAGTGTACTCACGAGTGAGTACGCCGACCTATGGGGACTGTGGCAGTGCGTGCCTGGGCTTGGAGAAGGTCAGACGTCTCCGGACGGGTTCGGGTCAGAGCTGACTGGGGGACTCGGTGTCTTTCTTGGGAGCCGCGGCCGGGCGCTAAGACCCCGGTACCACATTTGGCGCCCTGAACGTGGGGCCGGCCATTGGTTCTCGGGAAAGACATTGTGGTCTTCTTCCTCTTTGTTCTAGAGCGTTCGCTGTTCGCGTCGCTGGTGTCTGGGGTATTCCCCGGTAATTCTCTGGAGATTTTTGTGTCGCTTTTCTCGCAAACAGTGGCATTTCCCTTGTGATAGCACGGCGGTTGTAATCGCTGTGTGCCTTTTTTTTTTCGTTTCGTGGTGCACCGGATTCCATCATGGAGCGTAGGCCTCGCCGGGGTGCAGCCACGCCTTCTGCTCGACGGAGCCTCTCGGCCGACCCTCACGGTGCTGGCTTTGGATCGGATGCCTCGGAGGTCGTCGCTACCCTGGGCCCGATCGCACGCCTCTGCGAGAATCTTGTTAATCGCTTGGAGAATTTGCAGGTGGGGCCCGCGGGTTCCGGGCATGCGCCCCCCACGAGCCTCGAGGCGCCGCAGCGCGTGCCGGCATTCCACCCGAGCCTCGCAGTGCCACGGTTCACCGGCTATGACGACTTCAAATCCGTGGCGGACTTCCTGAACGATCTCAATGTTTACAAGACGGCGTCGGGTGCTTCGGACGAGTTCGTGTTGACCCGTGTCCTGCCGGTTGCCCTGGAGGCATCGGCTGGTCGTTGGTGGCGCCTCCAGACCCCGTTCGCGTCCTGGGCCGACTTCGAGGCACGCTTCCGCGAGGAGTTCTTGCCTCCCGACTACGACTACCGCATCCGCCGTGAGCTGGAGGCACGTACGCAGCACCCGCGCGAGGGCTTGCTCGAATACATTCGAGCTATCCAGGAGCTCTTCAAGCGAGCTCTCCCGGGTGCGTCTGACGCGGAAATGGTAAAGCACGTTTTGCGGCGTTGCCATCCGCGCTTCCGACCTTTCCTGCACGGTCGTGATTACTCCAGTTTGGAGGAGATGGCGCGATCAGCTCGAGCAATCGAGGACGCTCTGATATGAGAGCTGAGTTATGTACCCCCTCCGCCAGTAGGGGAGGCACTTGAGCCAGCTTGCGCATGGAGAGACACCTATGAGACTTCGGCACAGCGAAGTCCACAGCCGCGTACGGCAGCGGCGGGCTTGAATTCCCCCCGCGCACGAGGTCCTTCTGCCCTTGGCGACAGGCAGTTGGAGCGCGGAAGACCACTAGATGGTGCAGCCCACGGCGGGAACTCCCCGCAGCGGTTAGAGCCAGGGTTCCTGCGTTGGGAAAACAGGCCCTCTTTACTGGCAGGCTCACCGCTCCCCGACCCGAGTCTCTCCCTTGGGGGTCGGCAACGAAATCCTCTGAACTCCAGAGGTCCTTCTCGTCCGGTCGTCGAGACGGGAGGGTCGCGGGGCTACGCGCCCAATGGAAATCAAGCTGGCGGCTGTTACCGATGTGGACAGCCTGGACACTTCCGCCAGGAGTGTCCTGAGGTGATGGCTCGTCGCCAAAATATCAACAGCCATCAGGGAAACGAGTTCGTCTTCCTCTGCCTCGGAAAAAAAAATTTTTTCCGAGGCAGAGGAAGACGAAGCCACGATTTTTTCTGCTCTGTGTTCGCAGCGTGATTTTCCAGTCCACGAACCTCGAGGTGATTAATCAGCGGCACGTTCCTTCGTCCGAGCGTCTCCGGTGGTGCCGGTGAGCCTGCATGTTTTTCCCAAGGCAATGGGTTTGACTGTAGGAGCCCGGTTTGCCGGTTAGGCTTAGTGTGGGTTGGAAGCCATCGTGTATAGGCCGCAGGGAAACCTGCATTGAAGCGCCCGAGGCGATCTCACTTCAGGGACGCAATGGAACATCAACCACCCGTCGCGCTCCGCCAAGCATCTCGTGGGTCACTTGCAGACGGCGCTAACGGTCCGAACGGTGATGTTCAACGAGAGATTCAAGATGAAGAGCCATTACTAGCTGGCAATCCCCAAGGTAGTCATCATCATGCAGAGGGGTGCAATCCCCCTCGGGATCATGCTCACACTGACAGTGTCCGTGCTTCCAGCCCTGTGGCGCGTCCGACGCACCCTTTTGAGGGATCGCCTGTCGAAAGAGAAGAAGATACCTCCCTCCTCTGCGACAAAGGGAAGCAGCTCGTAAATGTTCTCAGTGATGGAAGAAACAAAGTATTGCACCCAGTGCGCGAAAGGATTATGGACATCTTCTTCGACTTGCAGACAATGTTCATGTCCCTACGTACGAAGTTATCCCGCGCCGAAGGCACGATCGACGAGCTACGATCGCAGTTAGCGGAGTGCCGCCATGAAGAAGTCATCCCACATAATCCACCACCTGTCCCGCGGCAGTCCTTCGCGAATGCTCTGCGTAATCCCAGGGACTCTGCGTGCAATGCACGCGTCCCCGAACCGTCACTCTATCCTCCCCTTCAGCCTGTGCAGCACCACCCAGACAAAGAAGTTAGGCCTCTTGCAACTGACCCAAACCACGTTTTGCACATTAGGCCTCTTCTTCCATCTGCTCATCCTGGCCCCGAAACTATTACCCTGCTCAAATCAACTTTTGGCAACGATCCATCCGGAATCGGAGTGAAACAAGTTAAACTCATTCCCAACCGCACCGGGCTGACGGTAGTGTCTGCGGACCGAGCTTCGATTGAGAATCTCGAAAAAGCCATCGAAGGAAACACTCAGCTTAGAACAGCCATCAAAGTCATCCGTCCTCCACGCCGTTTGCCACAGTTTAAAAGTAGTGGTGTAGACCCCAGCATCGTTCCAGGTATATTGCGCACGAACATCAATGCTCGCAATGGGTTGAATATCCGCGATGAAGAGTTTAAACACAGGACCTACTTTAAAGACCGTACTGGTAATAACGTCCATATTGTGGAGGTTTCGCCGTCCGTCTACCACATCCTGAAAGCGAAAGATCGCTTATTGATCGGATGGACGTCCTGTCCCATTAAAGAAAATTTCTACGTGGCGGCGTGCAGTCGTTGTTGCACATACGGCCACGTCGCTCTACGATGCAACTCGGAGAGTGTCTGCTGCTTGTACTGTGCGGGTGATCACCTCGCAGAAGACTGCACCCTTGCCGACAAAGAGAACGTTGTGTGCAGGGAGTGTCGCGCCGCAGGGCGACGTTTCAACCACACCTTCAACGCACAGTGCTGTTTTACGATCGAATGGAGGGTTGCCCGCATGCGTCAAAAAACTATTTATGACACCACTCCGACATCTACCTCGCCCTCTACCGTTTCCGCCTAGCACAACAGCTCCAGCTCCAACCAACCGACCGCTCAAAATTCCACATGGATTCTTTAAAATTTCTTCAGACAAACCTAGACCACACTCGTGCGGCAACTCCACATCTTGTTGATTTCGTTGAGGCAGAGCACATTGATGTGGCTATTGTTTGTGCTCCATATGCCAGCGGATCAACCGTGCTTGGAGTGCCACCCAATTGGCTTCGTTTTCTGCATCAAGACACTCCCCGATGCATGGTCCTCATACCCCGGCGTAAATTTGATGTCTTTCCCCTCACCGTGTCTCCTTATATTGTAGCTCTGCGACTTCCAAATCAGCAGTCCACCATGCTTCTGATCGCTACTTATGCTGCGCCATCAGTGCCGATGGACTTTATTTTGTCTCGGATTAATGACGTCCTCGAACGATACTGTGCTACGAATGTGATATTGGCAGGAGATTTCAACGCCCGGAATCCCATTTGGGGAGGCGATGTTTTGAACTCCCGCGGCGCCCAGCTCGCCCACTTCATCCATTCAAACCGACTCAAAATACTGAATGACCCAAATTCGGTAGCGACCTTTCAAAATGCCTACTCGGAGTCTTGGATCGACCTTACCCTTGTTTCCGGTCCCATTTGGGAAGGTGATTGTTTGTGGAATGTACATGACACGCCAACTTTATGAGATCACAAGTACGTAGTATTCGGCCTGCAACGGTTTCCACTGCCCTTGAAAAGACGACTTACCAAGGCATCATTACAATATTTGGTTGAGGAATTGGCAGCGGATGATTGGATTCAAAATTTTAACCCGCAAGATGTCTGTACGAAGTCCGCCCTCAACACAGTTCTGGACGTTTTCTATTCCAAATTAGCCAGATTAAAAAATAAGTTTGAACGACCCCTGAAGGAACACAGGGGAAACGCGTGGTGGAGCGACGCTCTGGCGAGGGAAAGATCGGCGGTGCGAGTATTGCGGAGGCGGCACCAAAAGTGCCGGGATCCACTCTTGCGGGCAAATCATCGTATTGTTTATTACAGGAGTCTCGCCGCCTACAGAGAGCACATACAGATCGCCAAGGACAAGGCCCTAAGACAGGCATGTGCAGATGCGTCCCGCAAGAGCTTGTTCGGGCAACCATTCAAAGCCGCGTTTCGGAAGCACCGAGTACCTTCTGTTTTATCCCCTCTGCACTTACCGGATGATAAGTCGACAACAAGCACATTAGAGTCGGCAGGTCTCCTCCTGAAAACTCACTTCCCTTCTGATTGCCATGAAGACGACACTCTGGCCCACAAAGCACTGAGGGTCGTCATTGCCACAACTAGATACCACGCGGAAGTCCACGACGAGCTTTTTACTCTGGATGAGTTGCGATTGGCCTCCAGAAAACTGAATTTGGGTTCTGCTCCGGGACCTGATAACATCACCACTCCCATGGTTCATCTTCTTGTTCACCACATCTCTTCGTTCCTGCTTCACGTGTTCAACTCTTGCCTTCTTCTTGGCTATTTTCCTCCTCACTGGAAGCAAGCCCACGTTAAATTTTTATTGAAACCTGGACGTCCGCCAACGGAGCCTTCTTCATACAGGACAATATGCATTACGTCGATGATTGGGAAGCTGCTAGAACGAATGCTAAATTCACGATTTTACTATTTTCTACACCGTTCAGGGCTCCTTCATCCACATCAGTATGGCTTTACCTTGGGACACAACACAACAACGGCTTTGTTTGATTTGCGTAGCCGTCTGCAACACCATCGAGACCATGGTGGTCTGTCTCTTGTTATATCCCTTGATTTCGCTGGGGCATTTGACACTATTTGGCACCCCCGACTTTTGTACTTTTTTCGCACACACAATTGCCCTAGAAACATCTATGAGCTGCTAAAATCTTTCCTTGAAGGGCGCACTGTTCGTTACGAGGCGTTCTCAGGAAACATTACCCACTTCACAACAAAGGGGTCTCCTCAAGGTTCTCCCATTAGCCCGCTTTTGTGGAATGCCTATATTTTTGACATGCTCTGCATTCCTATGCCGGAAGACACGTATTTACAGGCCTACGCAGATGACACGGTTATCGTCATTCACGCGCGCACGCGCCGTCAACTAGAAGCCACTGCCCATGAAACGCTTTCCAAGATTACTACTTGGGCAGAGAAGGCGAAGCTAAGGCTAATCCCTTCCAAATGTTCTTGCCTCCTCGTTTCAAGAGGTGACCGAGGTGCGATACGGAAGCCTACCATCAGACTTTTTGGTGTAACCCTCAAGCAAGTCACCGAAATGAAACTGCTAGGAGTTGTATTTGACAACCACTTGACCTTTGTGGCCCACACCAATCATTTAAAATCAATTGTTGAGAAAATGGCTGCTTCACTCACTAGATTTGCACGCATGCACACCCTCGTCAACCGTTCTCATCTGCGTCAACTGCATCATCTGGTCGTCCTTCCTGCAATTTCCTACGCCGCTCCCGCTTGGTGGCACTTAAATCAACACCATAGTTTAAAAGCTCGAGTTCACTCATTGCTTAGGTCATCATTGTTCGCGATCACGGGAGCTTACACCACGACGAGGACAGCAGCCCTTGAGGTTATCGCCAATGCGCTCCCGTTACACATTCACCTTGACATCGCTGTGCGCATCTTTTTACTGTTTCATCATCGACAATCAATCACATTCCACTCGGTTTCCTTCAGACCTGCCGACGTAGACCTTCCCATCGGTCTCGCCACTCACCCTGCGCGACGTCTTCGTGTCCGAAGTGGCCGCCTGACGAGCGCGGAGGCGAACCAGCGACTTCATCTCTCCGCTCTCCACGCTTTCACAGACGGTTCCCACACACCCACTGCGGCTGGAGCAGCCTTTGTCATTCTGAACGGGCCTGACCGCGTGCACGCCGTAAGAAGGTTCCGTTTAGTTTCTCCCACTACATCCTTTGACGCTGAAGTGATAGCGCTGCAAAAACTCATCGAGTTCCTCCTGGACAATAGGCCTTCCTCTCCTGTCAATATATACTCTGACAGTCTTTCTGTACTTCTGGCACTCAACAATCCTTTCAATAAGTCCTCCACAATCCATCAATTGAAACAGGACATTCTCTTGCTCTCGAACTCGGTCTCCTTGGCCTTGTACCATGTGCCAGCGCACTCTAACGTGTGGGGAAACGAAATCGCCGACGCAGTCGCGCGAAGTGCTGCTACGCGAGGACAGGATGTGTGCGGGAAAATATCCAAACATATGGTCCGCTCGTCGCTATTGAAAGCAGGTCGCCTATTGTGGCAGGAGGCGTGGTCATCGAACAACAGTGACACAGAATTATTCCGCTGGACTCCGAGTGTTCTCAATCTGCCTGCTTCTTTTCCGCCGTCTAAAAAACTTACTCACCTTATAACTGGACATGGCCGATTCCCTCACTATTTCTTCCGTCTCGAACTTACGCCGGACTGCCTGTGCTTTTGCGGTGCGGCCGCCACTTCCGTCTCTCACTATCTGACGCAGTGTTCAAAAACGTCATCATACATTCAACGACTGCTTCGCATCGTGCGGCCACCACTTGAACCGCCAAACCTTCGGCATCTATTGGATAATTCTGAAGCCATCCAGATCCTAATCGAGCTCGTCGACTTCATTTCCCGTTCCTTACCCGACGTGTGATGCCGGTGTGTCTCCAATGGTCCTTCATCGGCGACGTACCATCCACAAGCCTGGGCATTCCTGCGGCCCAACATGTCACGTGTGATCTGTGCGGCTCTCCAGTGCGTGTGTTTTTTTTTCCCTCAAGTTGTGTGTTGTGTGCACATGACAGGAAACACGTGTTCTCTCTGGAGTCCTGTTCCCTGGGACAATTCGTGCCTTTCTTCAGCGTGGTATCGTTTTTTTTTTATCGCGTGTACCATGTGACAGTGAGTGGCAGCAGTGTTTACGCTGGACCCAGTGACTTTCTATTTATTACCTTTACAGTGCCTCGGCGGTGCTTCGTTTTGTATTTCCTGGATACTGTGCATAATGTGTTCGCTGTTTCAGCAGGGCGTCGCAGTTAGATATTCTCGTGAACGGGAATACCCCAACTGGACTTTCATTTTAAAACAGCTACCTCTAGACGGACATTTGTGGCGAACTTTATAAGTGAAACACCATATGTATTTGTATTTTTTTTTCTCCTCTGCTGCCTCTCCGGGTTTTGTTTTTCACGCTGCTAGCTACTACATTTTTCAACTGCACTTCACAATTAGGACATTTTGCTACCTGTTTTCTTTGTTTACTTTCATTCACATCCTTGATTGCCGACTCTCTTCTCACGTTCTATGTACCTGCTGCCCGAGCGTATGGAACGTGAAAAGTAGTTTTTTTTTTTTTAACCCTGCAAATTGGCTTTCATTAAAAAAAGAGAAAGTTTGGCTTTTAGCCCCATTCATTTATTTTATATTGGCTTTAAACCTGCCATAGCCTTGCTGGAGCGGGTATTGTTCCCCACTTTATTTTTCTTTATTCTTGGGGGGAGGGGGGGAACACGGAATCTTAAAAGGAATTAAAAGGGAAACGAGTACGGCCCGCGATGCTAATGGCCACCAAAGCATCGCTATGGGCTCCGGATATGACGAACGGCGAGAACTTGTGTTTTTTACCCTCTGCTTGTCGTGTTGAAGCGCCGGCACAGCCCATAGCACCGCATGTTTCTGTTTACGTGGTTGGAGTGGACATTGACGCCTTGATTGACACTGGCGGCAGTTTGTCGCTAATTGGCGATACAGTGTTTGAACTTTGCCGAGCACGTGGTGTCAAGTTGCGCAAATTCAGCACCCGTTTGCAAGTGGCCAATGGTGCTGTTGTTCAAGCACGTGGTGCTGTGCGCTTGCGCATTTCTTACGCAAGCAGAAGGTGTCGGCAGCGCTTTACGTACTGCCCGGGTTTGGCGGTGCCCATGATTTTGGGCAGGGATTTCATTATTCGCGAGGGCCTCCTGCTTGACTTGGCGGGTGGTGGTTACAGATTGGGCAATGACGCAGAACTGATACCTTTTGTGGCGTCAACTCATATCTGTACCGTGCCAAGGTCAGCCGCAGTCGGAACGAAATCGGTGTTGCCTGAGCGAATCAGGCAGTTGCTTGAGGAGTGTCCTTGCAGTGACTTTGAGAGGGAGCAGCTCGCCTATGTGCTGGAGCCGTTTGCCGAAATGTTCACGGAGGCCCCTGGGCGGACAACCGTCCTTCAACATCGCATTGGTACGGCAGTCGCCCCTCCTTGGAGCTGCAATCCACGTCCGCTCAGCATCCAGAAGAAGGCGAAACTGGATGTCGCCCTTGACGAGATGCTGAACCCGGGGGTTGTGCGGCCGTCGCAGAGCGCCCATGCATCTCCAGTCGTGTTGGCGCCAAAAAAAGACGGCAGTGTGCGTCTCTGCGTGGACTACACTGTAAACGCAAACTAGCCGGAAATGGAGTTTTAATCAAGTTATGTGCCCTGAAAAGTACTTATAGCAAAAAATGTACCCCCTAGGCATGGTTTAAAAATGTGGACGAACCTCCATGGTAGTACCGTTGCCCATCCGTGTAGAAAACGGGAGGATTTAGAACCTCTTAACACCATTTGTGAGATGGCGTTCGGTTCCTTGTGTAGTACCACGTCCGAAATAAACTCCCCATCTGGGATAATCATCTCAAGCGGGCGGTCGCCATGTTAGTCTTCTGTTGTTTCCGTGTATCAACACTTCAACCGTGGCCTAACGCTAATTAGAACGAGTAAGCAGGACGCGCCGGTTGCATGCAGCTACAAACCCCATACCGTACGTATACCCGTATAGATGCTTCAGCCAGCGCGATCACAGGCAGACAGCGCGGCCGTGTTGTTTCAATCTGTTTATTTTGGCGATAGATGTTGTCAAACTCTGCTGATAACAAAGAGACAGTTCTCGCCGTTGCAAACAATTGCAATGCTCATCTGCTTCGCTTGCTTGCGCATATATAGACGATTGAAATTCTCGTGCCAGCGCGCCAACGCACCCGACTGCAGCGACTCAACTTGCCCTGGCGGCACGACTTGCTGCCCGGATGTAAACAACCTCCGTGCTATCAACGCAGCGCGGCCGGTGACTCGGTGCGGCCGGAGCTTCAAGCCTCGCCTTGGGCCATCGTTTTTCTTATTTGAGAAGGACAAGTAGTGCCATTTGGTGGAAATATTTTTATGTGCCCCTGTCACACGAGGAACGGCCGCTAACATCATTTGGATACGGCGACAGCTGTGGACAGCTCGCTGGTAAGTGGTCTGTTATCGGTCGATGCGTTTGTCAAACGTTTGGATTGGGTTAACTGCGAAGTACCCGTGCCGCACACAGCACGTACACGCACGGGTAAAGAAAAAAGCGCACACTCGTTTTATTGTACTTGTTTGTGCTTTTGGGGTATGCATTCGCATTCTTTTGTAGGCCGGTTTGTAACAGGGCATTCGAGATGAAATCGTTTGTCGCGCGCGGAGTCGTTTCAAAGCAACGTGACGGTTAGTCAGGTAGCCGAATCGCCTCCGACAGCGGTGCATCGTCGGGCCCGGTCGGTGAATATTGTGGGACTCTGCTCGTGTTCTTTTTAGTTAACTTCTCTACTTTGTAATATCTATTTGTTAACGCTCCTGATGGCTTGCCTGTCCAAATATAAGTCTTTGTGTTGTTTTCATTCAGGGCTCTGACTCATTCTTAGCGCTTTGGTCGGCGAAAGCCGCAGATCAGACGGCCACCCCCTTCGAAAACTGTGCCCTGTAGATTCGGTGGGGTTGTTTGCTCGCTTGAGTCGACTCTTCACATCTAACAGCGTACCCTATTAAGGAAACGGTGACGTGCGTAGAAGATGCTATGAGCCTATCGAACGATTAAATGCATATAGTGTGGACCACGACGGCGACGTGGTTCGAAACCGAAATGTTTTTATTCCCTTTCGGATGATAATGAGGGGTCTGTATACAATCGGGGCCCGTCAGTCGCCAGCTAAGGCCACGTAATTAAAAACACAAATTCATGCCCTTATGGAAGAGAACCGAGTTTGCCGTAGCATGACACAAGTCTGCCGGGCATAAAAAAGTATATCATTTTTTAGAAGAACAATGCACACACTCTTCTTTTGTTGGTAATAAATTTGTCATAATCAATAGTAAGACCATACACAAAAATTACTCGATTCATATGACACTCGATTTTGACACGGAGCTTGCAGCTCCAAAAAGTGCACTGTGGTTTTGCGTGACGGAAACTTCTACAATCACGGTAAATTAACTTAGGCAGGTGTGTGTGGCATGCAGCATTGGTAAGTTTGCGAGAATAGCGTTTCCATTTCAGCTGTTTTTTTTTTTTTGGTTGCCAGTTGCCATGCAATCACAAGTAATTTGGTGCCATGAACGAGGTTTACGTTAGCTAACAAGGCTGTAGTAATGGTTGCGGCTACAAATGGCCTTATGCACCAATCATGCTTGTCAGCTCGGTGACACAGAATATTAAGTTGTCAGAATACGGATGACTGAGTCGCCTAGTTTATCACTACTGTAAAAAAAAGACAGTGTTTTCTGACCCAGTGAAGGACTGACCTGTATGACTAGCTGTGTTATGACAGATGACCATACTTGATGAGACAAGTCGTAACAAATTAGCTTTGGATGTAACACCAGGAGGGAAATAGGTGGAGGTATCTGCAAGTATAACTGAAACAGTGGGTGCCTGTCCGGCATGAATTCATTATTTGCTGACACGATTTTCTTCTGCAGATCCTGATACATGATCGAGTTGAATGACTTCATAGATCTTAAGGCAGGATAGGCTGTGCTGTACAAGGCAAGGCTGCATTCGGAAACCAAGTTGGCCCCTCCAGCAGAAGTGAGTATTGCCACGGCTTGCAACAGCCGTCCAGCTCGAAAAAGCTGCACTTTTTCTATGAAAGTCAGCCACCATGGTAGGGGAGAGGCAGTGTAAGGGTTCGCATCTTTAACTGTGTGCCCATTCACTTGAATAGATGCAAGCTGGCATCTTAAAGCAAGAGACAGCAGTTAACAAAATCATGCAATACCAAAGTGTTTTTCAGTCAAAAACAAAAACTAATTATCAACCTACAGAGACTTGCATTTTATCTTCACTGTCATTTAAAGTTGTGCTCGAGTATATTGTGCGGAAGTAATATCTTTTTTATTGGTGCCAAATCCACGACGGTTAATTTACTGGCACTTGGTTTTATGAAGCCTTTGCATTCCTAATTTAGGTACTGGAATTCGCAGGGAACCTGTCCTTACAATTTTATTACTGTACCGAATTATTAGGTTCATTTAACCATAGTGTCTGTCTTGAATTTTACGTGTGGGGCATTTTTTTTCTTTTTTGCTTTTTCAGGCAGATGTTCCTCTGACTTCCTCCCTGCATTCCGTGAACGGGGAAGTTAGCCTCCACATCGATGGCCAGCGTGTCTTGACTGCATCATCTTTACTGGGAGGACTGTGTAGTCTGTTTGCATCGTTCTGGGTTTTCAACATTCAATATCCCAAGAAGGCATACAGAGCTCTAACGCTTGTGGAACATGCCTTTTTGGACCTTGCCAGCAGCAAACCACGTGTGAACGATTTAGAACTACTTAACTTTTATCGCATCAATATCGCTCACTAATATTTGTTTTCAATCCTGCAATCATTGGATAGTAGTGAAAAAGAATTCCGTATTATATTTCTGACTGTTTCTTTTTTCTTTTTTTACTGAAAAGGGGATATTTAATGGGCCTTTCTGTATGCTGATAATACAGCTATCTTTCAGTGAAGCAATAATATTAACAAACTACTTTAACTTGAAACAGTTATCTAAATAATACAGTATAGCCCACCTATAGCGAACCCGGTTTTAACGATATAGCGGCTATAGCGAATAAATCTTCGTTTCCCGTTACCATTGGTATACATAGATTTTCTGTCCAGATATAGCGAATAAACGGATATAACGAAGTGATTTCGGTTTCCCGTTGTGTGCGTTATAAGAGGGCTCGCCTTACTGGCAACTGGTGCGAAATGAATCAACTAAAAATTATCCGAAAAACGCGATTTTCATGGCTTTTTGTTCTCACTCTAAAGAAGCTGTCGCGATACCACCCATTCTGTTCTATATCATTGCAATTAACCCGTCAGACTCGGTCACTTTTCTTGGCGCATTTGTGTCTTTATCAAAACGAACTGGTATTTTCCGCAGCATATTTTACGTTCATTATATTACTCATTTATCCATAGCCATCTCACTGCAGTCTGTCTCCTACATCATTTATCTCTTGTGTCTTTACCACCTACAAAAAGCTTGTTACCTTTCAATATCAAATCGTTGCACAGCTCTCGCTCATTTCACCACAAATTAAAAAATTGTTTTGTTGTAAACCACTGCAACCATTTTTTCTTCACTTTGTGTACTAAGTACTAATGCGTACTGATAAGTTCTGATAAATACTGACTCGTTCTCGATCCTCTAGTATTATATAATGATTTCACTTACCATGCGGTTGTGTTTGTGCCTATCTGTTTTTCAAGTATTTCCAGTTCTTGTATTATTATTGTTTCTACAATTTGTTCAACTAGCACACAGCTCTCGCTCATTTCACCACCTACTGAATTTTTTTTTGTTGTTGTAAACCACTGCAGCCATTTTTTTCACTGTGTACTGAGCGCTGATGCGTACTGATAAGTTCTGATAAGTACTGACGCGTTCTGGATCCGCTAGTATTGTATAATGATTTCACTTACCATGCGGCTGTGTTTGTGCCTATCTTTGTATTTCGCGTATTTCCAGTTCTTGTAGTAATATTGTTTCTACGGTTTGTTCAACTATCATCGTATTGCTGTCTTCAATTCCTAACTGGCGTGTTATTTAGCAATGCACCATTTGTGATTTCCAATATCACGTCGTCATAAGTATTTATTTCGGAACCTCCTTGTGTACACCATGTACCATGTAAACTTGTCTGCGATAGTTCGTTCGAAATAAACCTGAAATCGAGAAAAACCGTGTGAAATCAGTACTCCCGCAGGGAACTAGAAATTCTTCCTTGTGGCCTTGAAAACCTCCTTTCGGATGGCCTACAAAACTCCCCAAGCTTTCGCCAAACTCCATTCAAAAGAAGTAAATGCTTCCCTTGAACCTCCTAAAAACGCCCCTAAACTAACATAAGTACTCCCAAAGGGAGCCATAATATGCTCCTATTCAACCGCCTAAAAATTCCATAAATATCACTTAAAAACTCCCTTCAGGAAGTAAAGAATACTCCATTTTGACCTCCTTAAATTCTCCCGAACATTTCTTAACACTCCCTTAATACCTCCTTTCTATAACCTAAAAACGCCCTGTTTTGAGGAGGTAAACAAAACCTCCCTGTTCCATGTAGTAAAAAAACTCCTACAAGGAGGACCACTAGAGGACAGGCGAAAAAGAACCTATAGGGAGTATATGGGAGGGAAAAAAGTTTAGAGTGTACCGTCGTCTCAACGACGTAACTGTAAGAGACGCATATCCTTTTCCTGCCGTAGAATCTATCATTTCCTCGCTTGGTGGTGCCCGCGTGTTTACCACTCTAGATTGCTCACGCGGCTTTTTGCAAATTGAAATGCACCCTGATGATATTCCTAAAACCGCCTTCACATGCTACAGGGGTCTTTTCGAGTTTGTGCGCATGCCGTTTGGGCTGAAGAACTCCCCGAGCTCGTTTCAAAGATTAATGGACATCGTCCTTGACGATGTACGTTATAAGTACGCGATGGCCTATATGGATGACGTCGTCGTCTTTTCGCGCACTTTTGAGGAGCATCTCGTGCGTCTCAGAGATGTGCTTGACCGCATGAAACGCGCCGGCCTCACCATCAATCCTAAGAAGGTCCAACTCGCGACAAGCAAAGTTGAATTGCTCGGCTTTGTCGTGGACAAGGGAGAGCTTCGCCCTAACGATGCCAAACTGAAAGCAATTACAGAGTATCCGTGCCCGCGTGACGTTAAGAGCTTGCAGCGCGTCTTGGGCATGATAGCCTTTTACCGCAGCTTCATCCCTCATTGTGCGGAGCTATCACGTCCGCTGAACCAGCTACTACGGAAAGGCGTGAAATGGCAATGGGCAGAGGCTGAACAGCAAGCTTTTGAAGCACTGTCTCGCGCAATCGCGACAACAGCGGCGTTAAGGATACCGGACCTTAACAAGCAATTTGTGTTGCAGACCGATGCTAGCGACTATGGACTGGGCGCAGTGCTGATGCAGGAGTTTGAGGGCGTTCTCCGTCCGGTCGCATTTGCTAGCCATACGCTCACTCCGGCTGAGCGCAATTACACGGTCACAGAACGTGAGTGTCTGGCAATTGTGTTTGCACTAAAGAAATTTGACATGTATCTTGACGGTGCCTCTTTCACCATTCAGACAGACCCCATGGCATTAACGTGGCTGCAGCGTTTGCAGAACCCTGCTGGTCGTCTTGTGCGCTGGGTGCTTGCGCTTCAGCGCTACGATTTTACTATCCAGCACAGGAAGGGTTCGCAGAACCAAGTCGCTGACGCGCTATCGCGCGCGCCGCTGCCGCCATCCTCGGACGCGGAAGCGCCGGCGCTGGTGGCTGCAGTGGATGCTGACGCACGCTGGGGTACGCTGGTGAGCAGGGCAGATCTTCTCGGGGCGCAACGTGCCGACGGACTCTGGCGTAAGATCATTGAGCACGTCGGGGCACAGGGCGCAGCTCCCACCAGCAACAGCGGTGAGTTTGATACATATGTGTTGGCGGAAGACGGTCTCCTGCTACGGTATATCCCGCAGGACGATGACGAAGCTAATTCCCCATTCCGCGCTGTTGTACCGCGTAAGCTTCGGAGGGCTTTCGTCCGTTACTTTCATGATTCAGCTCTGGCTGGACACAGCTCTGGCAGCAAAACTTATGAGAAGTTATGTCGGACTGTCACGTGGCCGGGAATGAGGCAGGATGTGCTGCGGTACGCCAGGAGCTCTCACGTGTGTCAGACAGCGAAACCCCGCGTCGCTTGCCCGCCCGGATTGATGCAGTCTGTTGAGAGTAAGAGCCCCTGGCAAATCGTTTCTTGCGATATCATGGGCCCTTACCCCCGCAGCCCGCGTGGGAATTGTTATTTGTTTGTGGTGACGGACCATTTCACGAAGTGGGTAGAGCTGTTCCCGCTACGTACCGTCAATACACCGAATGTATGGAGGTGCCTAATGGAAGTGTTTTCGCGCTTTGGGTTTCCTGCACAGCTCATAACGGATAATGCTACGTATTTTACGAGCAAATTGTTTGAGGACAACTGCCGAGCTGTAGGCGTGAAACACAAACGTACGACCACCTATCACCCTCAGAGAAACATAACTGAGCGTGTGAATCGCAACCTCAAGGCGATGCTAATTGCTCATACGGAGCAACACAAGGATTGGGATGCTAAGCTGCCTGAGATTGCATTTGCCACTCGCACCACGGTGAATCGTTCAACCGGGTTTACGCCGGCTTATCTGAATTACGGTCGGGAGATGCCATTTCCTCTCGACAGGACACTTCCAGAAACGGACGCGGGTTCTGGTCTGTCGCCTCATGCTGTGGCCGTCCGCCAGCGCCTGCGTGACGCGATACAGGCTGCCCGGGAGCAGCTTGATGTTGCTCGTCTCCAGCAGGCGGAGCAGTACAACCGGGGTCGTCGAGATGTTCAGCTTGCGGTTGGCGACATGGTTCTCCGGCGCACTCATCCGCTGAGCGACGCTTCACGCAAGTTCTCCGCGTCGCTAGCTCCTAAATGGGAGGGCCCTTTTACCGTAAGCGAGAAGCTGTCTTCCATCACGTATCTTTTACGCAACAACAGGACCGGTGAACATGCAGGCCCGGTTAATATAGCCGACCTTAAACGGTACCACGCGGACTGATCGTTTGTCTTTTCAGAGGACGCCTTCGCCTAGCGTTGCGTATGGGCGCTAGCGACATAACAGAATGTTTTTTTTTCTTTTACTATCCACATTTTCTTTTTTCTCCTCTGTTTATTCTTGACCTGTCTTTTCTGTAAAGCCTTGATCAGTCCTTTATGGTTATTGTGGGGTTCACTTGTTCCGTAGTACCAGCTTGGCTTCCTCTTTTTTGTCCCCTTTCAATATTTTTTGTTTGTATGTTCTTCTGCACGCTCTCGTAGATGCCCCCGCCACCACGCAATCTTCCTGGGCCCTCTCGGGGATGGGGTCATTCTGCGTACGCACAGGCCCGTTTCCATCCCTGGCTTCCCCGGGCGCCACGTCACCGCCCTCCAACACTTCGCACCGTCGCCACCTGGACGGTCGTGGAGGCAGATCGCTCGGTTGGCTGGGTGTCCCGCCTCCCCTGAGAACTCCAGCCCCGTACTGAACGTGGCGATCCCGCGGCCGATATCCCAGAGCCTTTCCGGGGCCGTTTACTCTCGGATCGACATCCCCAGGAACCTCCATCCATCTATACGGCAGAGGAGCTCCGTCGCCTTTGCCCTTACTGCCGGGTGCCGCAAATCCATGTGCCCACGCACCTGGCAGGTGCTCTGCACCGTGACTGCATGGCTGCCGCCATTGCTGCAGCGTCGGCCTTCGCAGGACCCCGAACTGAAGACTCAGTCGCTGCTGCCTTTGCCCTGCTGCTTCACCACCGCCCGGACCTCCTCCGCGACCCTCTCCCGGCCGACCACGTCATCGACATGCCCGACGAGTCTTGACTTTGTTTTTGGAGGGGGGGAGAGTGTGGGAACGGCGCGCAGAAGAGGAGAAAGACGCTGTTCGGGGCACGCGCAGCGTGTGCGCGCTGGAGCGTGACGAGGGACTGTGGCAGTGCGTGCCTGGGCTTGGAGAAGGTCCGACGTCTCCGGACGGGTTCGGGTCAGAGCTGACTAAAGGTGTGGTTTCTGGGGGACTCGGTGTCTTTCTTGGGAGCCGCGGCCGGGCGCTAAGACCCCGGTACCACAAAGTGAACGAACTGAAACTGAGAGATGTGATATACTATCATTTAATCTCGTCTCCCTCGTCCTTACGGAGTAAACCTGGTTATTATTATTGTTATTACTCCCATATTTCCCATTTACGTACCTAACTAATTAGCTTCTGCTCACAAGCCATGGCAAGCCATGGAAGATGATATGAGCAGGCTTCGTGTGAAGCGTTTCGGAAATTTATGGCAAGAAAATGAAGACCCTCATGAATGTCTTCAGGCGTGCCCAAAAAAGTACCCTACGGAACCATTCGAAAAGGTCTGCTAGTGCTGCCAAGAGGACTCACCGGATCTTCATGTACAGTTTTACTGTTCTTGAAGTTTTGCTGCATGTTTATTGCTTTTTTTGCTTAAAGGAGCCATGAAGAGAAAATGCAAGTTGGTTTTATTCGAAAGATTTCGTGTTTTATAGTGCCCCCAGCGCTTGTCCGGATACAAACGGTGCTTTATTCACTGAGAAATTAAACAATTTAGGTTAAAATTTTGATTTTCCCGCTCAATCGTGCGTTTTCGTGGTCCCAAGTGACATCGCAGGAACCGACCGCTCTGCAGCCTAGAATACCTTCATTCACGCATCCGCCGTACAGGGTAGAGACACGTAACGCTGGCGCCGCCATGTTCGGTTGCTCGCTCGCCGCCGAAGCAAGTCATTGTGTCAAAACCGTGCTAAAATTATCGCCGCAACCCGGTTTACTGAAGAAGTTTGAATCATATTGTCTGTTTCGCGTTGCTAGGTCTCGTGGGAAACGAAAAGAATAACGCGTTGAGCCCGTTGGCCCAATTGCGGCGGCACGGGACCGTTCAAAAATTGTCTCCACCCTGTACAGCGGTGTTGGTTTGTTCCCGCGTTTCTTTACGTTCCGTAACCTAGATGGCGCCACCATACCGTGGCAAGCGTTTGGTTTGTTTTTGCCCGCATTTAAACCTGGCTTGTTTTTGTTCTGGGAGAAAATATTCGTTCCCTGAAACAGTGCTCGCTCGACAAATGGGGTCACGTAAGACACCGTTGCTTGAGTCAATCGGCCAGTGTCGTCTGTGACAACCCCAAGCCCCGTAGTGCTGTGCAGCTAAACCAAAGCATGCTGTGCGCAGTACGAACAGCAGAACGCATCAGTACTTCTATGTTTACATGTGCTTTCGTAACTTCCACTGTTTGTCCCATCATTCTTATTGCTTTGTAAAGAATGTGCCCTAAATTTAAGCGCAAATCGCTCGTTCGTCTAGTTTGTAAGCTCTACCTAATTTGCGTCTGCTTCTGCCAGCCTCCGCCAATCGCAGAGCTTAGCCCATGTGACATCACAGGTTCTGTTGCGGGAAAGGAGCTGGTGGGTCGCATGACCATTCCCGTTTTTCCTAATTATGTAGCTTATTTGAGCGAAGTTTACGTTAAAAGTGGTGTCAGTATGATTCTAACGAGACAATCTTTTGAATGAACCAAACTTGTGTTTTCTCTTCATGGCTCCTTTAAAACTCTATCGAACCACACTTGAAAGTCAATTGCACTAAAGTTTTCATAAGAATTCCGCGCCAACTTGTCTGTTTCGACTGAGTACGAGCCAAATCCGAACTTATCCTTATATTGCTCAAATTCTCTGCATAATAGATTTCCCCTAGCTGACATGTGAAACATGTCATTTAATAGTTTTGACAGCACTGCATTTAGGTCCAGTTCCAAACTTTCGTTTTCCCCCCTTAAATTCTCCTTAGGATTTAGCTCATTCCGAAAAAAAAACGCCTCAAAGAGCTATCAAGCCCAGGATTCATATGTCGGCGCTTTAGAATGTGTGCGAGGGGAGAAGAGAAGTGGCACGGGGAAGGGGGGGTAAGGCCCAAGAAATTTCGGGGGGGGGGGGTGCGCCTGGGCCCCCTGGGCCCCCCCTCTGGGTACGTCCCTGGTCTGACGGATTCATCGGTCACGATCGGATGCTTTGTGATGGGAGTCGGGCGCACCTTGGAGGACGTGGCGAAGCAGTCGGAGAAGTCCTGTACCAGATGTTCTAAGGCTTTCACTTGAGGTGTCGAAAGTTCTTGGCTAATTTGCACAGGTATCCCCAGGTCAGCTGTGAGTGTACCAATTGATGCTGTGTTCGACGTGCCCACGTGCATGACATCGGTCACTTCCTCGATGAACGCGATGGTGGTACCTTTCGTAAGATCTCGACGCTTATTAGAAAAATTAGGGACCAGGACTGGCGTGCATCCATTCTACAGGCTGACGAATCCCCTTGCAACACATAGGCCTTTCTCCAGAAACAACCGAACGTTGGCTTCGGCGTTGCCTTCACAGTCCTCGAATGCGTCGCTTTTAACATTTACAAACGAGCTAGCACGGGCGGGTAGAGTGACATCGTCGTCAACAAGGCGTAACGCCCCGTCGCGCTTGTCTTCAATGTGGCTCGCCATGGCTCTTTTTGTCGAAAAGGTAATTCTGGAGTTCGGCAGGTCAATAACAGCCCCGTTTGTTCGCAGAAAATCCACGCCGAAAATTAAATCTCGCGAGCACTCCGGGAGCACAATGAAGCTGGTAAGTTATGTCAAGCAGCGTATTTCTATCCGCGGAGTGCACATACCAACAGGGGTTATTAGGTGGTTCCCAGCTGTACGAACTTGCAGGCCAGTCCAGGGGGTGACCACTTTCTTTAGCGCAGACACCAGAGTTTCGCTCATGACCGAATAGTCCGCACCGGTGTCAGCCAAAGCTGTCGCCGCATGGCCGTCGATATCCACGAGTACATCGCAGGTAATAGGTTTAGGATTACATTTAGGTGTCGGCTGTTCGTCGTCTTCTTGTCGTCGTTCTTGCAATTGAGGATCTTGGAGGTCATTGACGGTTTCAGTTTCCCCGGCGTTCAGGGCTTCCGGAGAGTCGGTTGGCAGTACCAGAGGAGAAGCGTGGCCTAGAGGACCTACGTCGGGCAGGGGACGGCGACCGGGATTGAACGCGTTGTGGCGGAAACGTGTTCCGGCGTTCGGCGATGTAGTCCGGTGGATACATGCTCCGGCGTTCGGCGATGTATTCCGCAATCTCTGGCGGTCGCTGTCCGTTTCGCGGAGGTGGAACATCGGGCGCGATTCCCCGCAGACCAGCTCGGCGATAATGGCAGGTACGGCAGACGTGCCCTTCCTCCCCGGAGTGGGAGCAGAGGTGCCTGTGGTCAGAGGTGCGCCACAGGTCACTCTTCCGACGGCCTGTTTGCGTCAGGTAGGGAGCGCTGTGCCGTATTACGCCCGGGGAAGACTGCGGTGCGATGGTGCCGACTGTCGGAGGGGTGCAGTAAGCGGCTTGCTGCGCGGCTGCGACGTACGAGGCTCGGGGTTCACCCTGCCACGACACTTCAATTCGGTTTGGTGCCCGCACAGCTTGCCTTACCTCGTCCCTCACGATTTCCGCAATGGACACCGAAGCCGGTGAAACAGGTTCCTACTGCAGTTTCTGGAGCTCCTCGAACTTGTCTGCAGCTCCTCGAGTTTGTGGAGCTCCTCGAACCGTCGAACTTGTGCTCCCCTAACAACCTAAATAATACACAGGCGGCGAAGCAGCAGTCGACAAAATGACGTGCGCATGCGAGTGTCGGCGAATCGAATACCGCGACGTCTGCTCTGCGGGCATCTATGTCTTGGCGCGAGTGTTTCTCGAACCGTCGAATTACACTCAGAACACTGTAGATCAAAGACGATCATTTTCGGCTGGTGACGTTAGTTCGAAACACTCTCCCGGTCAAAGCAGGTAAAACGTGCGTCATAAGAATAACACAGAATAACACGGATAACACAGATAACAGCCCGACGCAGCCGGTCGCAAAAAGAAAACAAAAAGTTGTAGATGTACGTTTAGGTCTTAAGATGTGCGACGCGATATCTTTACTTAGATGTTGACGAAGCGTTTTGAAACGAAGTTGCGGCGTTTACGACGTATGCTTTGCAGGCACTAATGTTCAGTGAAGAGAGCGAAACTAGCGGCAACGAGTTTTATTTGCCGTGGAACAAGGAAAGACAGAGGTCGCCTGCACTTGTGTAGCCGAAGACGCCCAATTTCCAATTTATTTCCGTGTTCCCCTCTCCAAAATAAAACAAGAAAAAAGGTGGGGAACAACACCCGCACCAGCAAAGCTATGGCAGGTTTGCAGCCAATCAGATATAAATGAACAGGGGCAAGCGGCCAAAATGCAAATTTCAAAAAAACAAATAGTCGAATAAGAAAAACACCAAAATACATAACAATCACAACACGAAGAGAGCACGGGAGCACCACACTGCAGTTTGAAGAGGTCGTAAACTCTAACACATACAAATGCTAGAGGCAGTACCCGCATTTCCGAAATCAGGCAGTCTGTCTCCACCACAGAGTCCGGCTGCAGAGAAGCTCACCACGAAGAACAGCACCAACGCGATGATGTGAGGTTGAGCACAAGCTGTCTAATTCAGCACAGGTAGCAACCACTCACAGCACCATAAATTCCATTAGGAGAGGCCACAAACTAGAACTGACAATCACAGAGGCTCGCACTACACCCCCAAACAACACACATCGCTTCGGAGACCATTTCATGAGCGCGAAACGTCCGGCATGTTCTTGCTCACCAAATCGACAAGCTCGATGAGGATTTGCACGGCCCGAGAAATGTCCAGGGCTTGTCGCAGATGTGGAGGTTCCAGAGGCAAGCGGACGACATGTGTAAGTCTGGTTATAATCGAGGCTGTCCTTGTGCAGTCCCGGAGGTAGTGGCTCACTGAAGAGGCAAGCTGTCCACAAAAACATCTGTTTTCAGGGAGCAAGTCGACCCTGTGGAAGTAGTGCGGGAAACGACCATGTCCGGTAACTATGTGGGCGAGTCGTCTGGGCGGAGGAAAGCAGCGCAGTATAGCGAGCACGCTGGGAACCCAGCGAAACAACTCAGTGTCGGCGTTGTCGGTGTTCCATCGCTCCTGCCACTCTAACCGACCGGCCCTCGAAAATCTCTTCCTGACGATGTGCTTTGAGGCACGCGCTCCCACCTCTTCACCAATGGTCGCCGCAGCTTTGGCAACGAAGTCGGCAAGCTCATTTCCCCACACCCCCGAGTGTCCAGGAACGTGAAACAGGAAAACGGCAACAGAGGAAACCAACAATCGATAGCTGTTCTGAATTTGGTGAATAGTGTCGGATGTGTTGAGGGGGTTTTCAAGAGCAAGGAGTAGGGATAAACAGTCAGTATAGACAAAAACAGTGCTCGAGGGCGTGTTTTTTTGAAGGTAGAGGAATAGACGATGTAGAGCAATCGCTTCCGCATCATAGGAGCTTGTGGGAGGGCTAATCCGGAAGCGTTGGGTCGTTACTATAAGGTCCGGAGCACTGAACACGACGAATGCGGCACCAGCAGATGTCATGGTGAAGGAACCGTCCGTATATGCGTGTAACCCTGGACTTGTAAAGAGTCGTGAAGCCGTTTGAGAGTCAATTCTGTTGTGCGGGATTCCCAAACGAAGAGCAGGATGACAGCACGTCCAGTCTAGAGGGTGGTCCACCTCCGTTGGAGAAACACGTGTATTGGGTAAATCAACAGGCCGTTTAAGGTGAAACAAATTGAAAAGACGCGTTTGAATGTCTAAAAGGATGGACAAGGGAAGTGAATTGGCCAACACCTCTAGCGCTGCGGTACGGGTGGTCGTGTAAGCGCCAGTCACTACAAAAAGCGGAGAGCGCATCAAGGAGTGAATCTTTGCCTTAAGCGAATAATGCTGCCGGTCACCCCACCATGCCGGTGCTGCATAAGTGATGGCTGGCAGAATAATGCGGTAGTAGAGGAGCCGGAGGTGGTTTCGGTCTAAAAACGAGTGCAACCTCGCAAATGCGATGAGTGCAGTACACATCTTTTCAACTCGGCCGCGGAGGTGATTCGCGTGGGCAACGAATGTCAAGTGCCTGTCAAAGACAACTCCCAGTAGCTTTAATTCTGTGACCTGCTGCAATGTTGTTCCGCCCAGCTTGATTGTCGGCTTCCGCTGCGCTCCCCGCTCTCCCCTAGAAATCAGGAGGCAAGTACATTTGGTGGGGTTGAGTTGCAGCTTAGCCGTGCGTGTCCATTTTGACACTTGCTCAAGGGTCTCATTGGCAAGATGCTCAAAGGCCCGCCGCATCTTACCCTTGACTACAACGACCGTGTCGTCAGCGTAAGCTTGCAGGTGCACATCCGGCGATACAGGAAGGCAAAGTAGGTCGTGGATCACAATATTCCAGAGTAGGGGACTGAGCGGCGAGCCTTGCGGGCTGTCTCTCACGGTTTGCGCCTGCACGCACCCAGCATAGCCATTGTAATGAACCACACTGTGGTGCAAAAATGACTGGAGCAGGCTATAAATGTTCGAAGGGCACCCGTGTGTTCGCAAAAAGTGCAGCAAATACGGGTGCCAGATAGAATCAAATGCCCCCTTGAAATCCAAAGATATAAGGAGGACCAATGATCCTTCGTCACGCCAAGCCTGAAGGCGCGAGCGCAGAGAGTGCAGCGCCGAGGTGGTACTTTGTCCTTGCTTAAAGCCGTGCTGGTTCACGTGTAGCAGACTCGACTCGTGTAGAAAGAAGTAAAGGCGTCCATTGAGCATGCGCTCCAGAAGCTTGCCAAGCAAGGACGAAATACAGATGGTCCTGTATGATGAAGGATCATCTGGAGGCCGGTTTGGTTTTAGCAGAAACGTCACCCTCGCTTCCTTCCACACTGACGGAAAATGACCAAGAGTGAGGCACGCATTGAATAAGGTAAGCAGAAATGAAGAAGTTCGTCCGACCAGGAGGGTCAACATATTACCGGTTATGCCGTCGGGTCCAGGAGCTGATTTGAGATTTATATTTCGAGCAGCTGATCGAAGTTCATGCCAGCTGAAAGCATAGTCTTGAGATGCCTGAACGTACGGAACTTGTAAAATCAGTGTCCTCAAAGCTCGATGAGCGAGGGTGTCATGTCGGTGGTCGTCAGCCGGCAGAAGAGTTCTAAATAGCAGGGCTGCAGATTCCAAGGTGGAGGAGGTAGTTGAATCGTCGGGAGAGCGTAGAGGGGGCAACACGGAGGGTGAAGTGAACTTATGAAACGCAATTTTGAAAGGGACGCCGAATAAGTTCTTCTGGGATGTGTTGGTGAATTTTCTTCTAACAACTTCATTCTTGGCTTTCTCAATGTGACGCCTGTACTGACCTAGCGATCTGTAATAGCAGAATCTGAGGTCTGCACGAAGTAGCGGATGACGACACGCTTGATACTTGCGCCGCACAGATCTCACGAACGACCGTTCCCTCGCCAGATCATCCGACCACCATGCATTGCCCTTGTGTGGTTTAGGAACACTTTGGAATCTCTTCCGCAGTCGGGCCATTTTTTCATAAAACGTGTTAACGGTGTCTTCCAACTTCTGTGGAGATTCGATGCTGTTGAAAGGCACTGTTTCAAACCAAGGATCCTGGACAAGATCCTCGACCAAACGTGACTCAGAAGCCTTTGTCAGTCGCTTCCTTCGTGCAACGGGGGCATCTTCCATGCCAAAGACAACGTAACGGTGGTAGGAAAGCGTCGGAGAATCCAGAACTTCCCAGAAAACTCTGGAAGACCAAGCCGTTCCACTCGCCAAAGTGACGTCGATCCACGTTTGGGAATATTCGGTGGCAAAAGTCGGAAGGGAGTCCGGGTCATTTAAAATTTTAAGTTGACGGGAATGAACAAACTGCGACAACTGCTGTCCTCTCGCATTCAATACATCACCCCCCGAAGGGGGTTTCTAGCATTAAAATCACCAGCAATGACCACATTGTCAGCGTTATTGCTGTCCAAAAGGGAACCAACGGAAGAAAGGATATGGTCTAGAGCCACAGATGGCGCAGCGTACACTCCTATAAAGAGTATTGACAGGTTAGGCGCGTTTAAAGTGAGGGCGATCACGAATGGGAAACAGGTCCAAAGATACATTTCGGGAAACAACCATGCAACGCGGCGTTTGGGCATGGTGAAATTTAAACCACCGAGGCGGAATGCCTGGCACAGTCCCACCCCTAACATACGGGTCGGAAACCACCGCGAAGTCAATGTTTGTGGCTTCCATATATGAGACGAAATGTTCAGTTGCAGCGCGAGTGTGGTCAAGGTTTGCTTGAGGAAAACGTAGTGATGCCAGTTGTGAGGTGAAATTAAGTTGAGCCGGTAATTTGGGAAGCGTGCAGAGTGTCCTCGTAAACGGTTTTGGCGCGAAGTCTTGCAATGCGAGCTGTCAAGACCTGGCAGCACGGCGCATTAAAGGTGTGGTTGAAACGCTCTTTCCCAGAAGCACGACACTCCCGGCACACCACGTTGTTCTTATTTTCTAGGTTGCAAGCATCTGCCGTGTGCGCCTCTGCGCAATACGGACAGCTTACACGTTCACTTGGGCAACGGGTTGCCACATGGCCGTAAGAGCAGCATTTCTGGCAGGCCGCAACGTAGAAATTCTCCTTAATAGTGCAGGATGTCCAGCCTATCAAGAGTCGGTCCTGGTCTTTGAGTACTTTGTATACCGATGGAGAGACCTCAGTTATGTGCACACTGTTGCCAGCACGATCCCTGAAGTAGGTCCGATGATGGAAGCCCTCCTCAGGAATGTTCAGGTTGTTGCGCGCGTTTATGTTAGCCCGCAAGATTCCGGGAACAATGCTGGGGTCGACGCCAGAAATCTTGAATTGCGGAAGGCCACGTAGAGGCCGGGTAACCCTGAGTGCAGATTTAATTTGTGCATTTGAAGAAATCGCCTTTTCTAGATTGTCGATCGACTCCCGGTCGGCAGAGACAACAGTGAGACCCGAGAGAGATGGAATGAGCTTCACCTGTTTAACCCCTATCCCCGAGGGGTCGTTACCGAATGTTGATTTCAGCAATGTTATGGTGTCAGGACCTGGATTTGCTGACGGATGAATCGGGGTCACGAAAAGGACATGGTTGGGGATGTTTGCATGGGACATGTACGGCTGTGAACCATAAGAACCAGAACGTTGAGGTGCGGTGGGAGCGGACAGCGGAGCTGTGAAGTGGGCAGAGGTAGTCTTTGTGGCGTGGTTAGGGCCCTGTAGGATTTTTACAAACGTTGGCTGGCTGGCCTGAGGTGGCGCCACGCCATCAGGAGCGGAATATGAATCCTGGTGGCGCCTATCTTCAGAGACCTGCTTGCGTAGTTCTTCAATGCACCCTTCCGCCCGAGCAAGATCAGTCTGCAAACCAACAACCGTGGCTTGCATAGCAAAAAACAAGCCCATCACCTTCTCTCGCACAACTACCGGCACCTTATAATGATTGTCCGAGAGGCAACTCAAAAGCTTCTTCCCAATTTGCGTGGTGTCCCGAGAGTCTGCGGCCATCAAATCTTCATTTGTCCGCGGTAGGCGGACAAATGAAGGCGGACTGTTTAAATATTAACGAGGAGATTGAAGAGCTTATTAAAAGGAGCCATGAAGAAGAAACACAAGTTTGTGGTATTCGAAAGAGTTCGTGTTGTATAGAACCCCTAGCGCTTGTCCGAATGCAAACGATGTTTTATTCACTGAGAAATTAATCAATTTAAGTTAAAATGTAGATTTTCCCGCTTAATAGTGCGTTTTCGTGGTCTGCAATGGCATAACAGGGCCTTGTTTACCGTTAGTGAACCTAGATGGCGCCACAACACCACAGCAAGCCGTTTTCTGCCTTTGGTTTGTTTTTGACCGTATTTGCACCTGGCTTGTTTTGGTCACGCAGACAATGGTTTCGTGAAACATAGTGCTCGCTCGACAAATACGGTCACGTAAGACATCGTCCCTCGCGTCAATCGGCCAGTGTCGTCTGAAACGACCGCAATGCTAAGCCAAGCATAGTGCGCGCAGTACCAACAGGAGTACCCACCGGTTTACGTTTACCATTTACGTGTGCTTTCAGAACTTCCAATGTTTGTCCCACCATTCTTATTGCTTTAAAAAGAACACGGCCTAAATTTAGGCTCAGATAGCTCGTTCGGAAAGCTTATAAGCTCTGCCTAATTTGCGTTGGTTTTGCCGCCCTCCGCCAATCGCACAGCTGTCCGGTGTGACATCATAGGTTCTGTTGCGGGAATGAGCTAGTGGGTCGCATGGCCATTGATTTTCCTAATTATGTAGCTTATTTGAGCGCAGTTCACGTAAAAGCAGTGTCAGTATGATTCTAACGAGGCAATCTTTTGAATGAACCAAACTTGTGTTTTCTCTTCATGGCTCCTTTAAAGAGTATAAATCCACAAAACTATTAAAAAAAAATTTGCTTCAGGTATTGTTACAATGATATGTCAGTTTGCAATGCGTTAGCAGACAGTATAATTTTCGTGCAAAGAGTGTTACGTTTGTGTTTCTTACTTCAATAATGCTTGTTTTTTATGTTTAAGTTGAGTAACTTTCTGTATTATACTGGTCGTGTTTTCACCTTCAATTGAGCTGTTTGGCTCTACTAAACGTGTGCTAGTCACGCTTTTTCCGATTTTTTCGGCTGATTTGTAAAATAATGCGGTAAAATGTTCGTGTAAGGTATGTGCGTGTGTATTTTTTTATTTCCTTTGCGATAGTGTTTTTTTCCTTTTCGGGCTTCGAAAATTGTTCTAGCTATGTTGTTCCTTATCTGCATGATATAAGAAAATATTGTATCCATTTTTTTTCTTTGCATTTTATTTTGTGATGTGTGCTGCTCCCGGCCTCGGCGCAAGTTACTTTGGGAGGAAGGGTCTCGTCAGGCTGTAGCCTCTTGCCGTCCTCCTGAGGTGTGAATGCCCTTTCACCCCTCGAAAACAAATACATAAAAAAATGCCGCGAGGAAAAAGTATTGCAACGCACACACACACACAAATCACCTATGGTTGCTTTTGTCTACACTGTAGCATTATTGTCCTTTCCGCATTCCAGTTGCCGCTCTGCCGTATTCGGTATGTTTCCACTTCTTCCTTCAGTGAACAGCGACCTTCGAGCTGCAAGTCTGCATGTGGCTTATCGCTATGCTCACAATGTGCGGCCTTTCCGATGCTCTGACCGCTTTTATATGCTGAACCCCGAAAAATCGGAGGTCTTCCACCCTCGGTCTGGTTGGTTTTTTTATATATCGGGGTTTACCTGCTGGGAACGGTGAGGGCAGTGGCCCAATGTCCGCGCCCCAGACTGGGGCACACACGATCGGTGGGTCGAGACAACGGCGTTTCATTATAGCGCGGCAACGCCAATCACAGCGCGGCTTTATAGCGCCGCACAGGTGTCCGCCGAGAGGGGCGGAGAATTGCGCAATAACAGGAATGGCGGCGATCAGTACGCCAGACTGGTGCGGTGGTGCAAAGGAGTGTAAACTGGGCTGCAACCCTCCGTGGATCCTGCGTCACTGCGCAACTCACGATGTGGGAAAGCCGGCTGACAAGTACCACGCTTGCATCGATCTCCTTAGAGCAGGCTTCACCTCTGAACATTTCTGAGAAGACATTGTTTGCACAGGCAGCATTATACCTGTGCTACACGGCCTTTTCAAATGCCCCCCGAAGTTGTCCAGCCGTCGGAGTACACGAGGCGCACAAGTACACTGCGAGTACACAAGGCGCACGTGTAACGAAGCCTTCAAACTCTCAAATGAAAGTTGCCGTGTAGCACAGGCATTACACATACGCAAACCTAAAGGCCTTTTTCTAGTTTAAAGGAAAGCTTTCCAGCTCTACCTACCAACGGTTCTTTCGTGGCGTGCGTGACTACAAACTCCTAACGCGGCGGAGGTGGCCGCGGGTGGAGGGGTTCACTCACGGAGCACATTGTAGATGGCGCACGGCGAATTTACCCAGCGTACACCGCGCGGAAGTGCCTGCTTGCCTGCAGAGGGACGGCTTTGTCGTCTGCTTTGGTGACGGTTGTTTTTGGCCTGTTCTGGCGTGCTGCGCGTTCATTGCGCGCTTCCTTCGAACGGCTTGATTGACTTGTTCGACAGCCCCTCCAGGGCAACCCAGACCCGACGGAACGAAGTGGTCCTACGGGAAAGATAAGTTAAGGACTGGTTTGGAGGCCGGGAAAAAAAAATTTGTACAGACCAGATACAGGCATCTGGCCGCTAGAGAAGCGCTACCTTTTGCGCACTGCTTTCCACGGGACTCCGTTTTCTGAATTGGTGAATACCAATTCAGTTGTGTTTTTACGAGGTATTACAAAAGGCTAAAGTAGCAACTGGTTCTGATAAATAGCGATAAAAGCTGCCTCAGCTTTCCCGCAATTCTCAAACTTATTAAACTACCTAGTTTAAATCGGTACAATTAGGAATCACTAAGCTCACACGCCGAATTGTTCCGGTGTCTGCGCTTGTGTCGCGCCGCGGCTAGCACATCAGGATGGCTAAGTTCCGCTGTCTCAACCTTCGAAGACGCGCCTGTCCGTTTTCTTCCTCTCTCACGGCCGGGCTACAGCGGCGGCATCCGACGTCCTAGCCCGGCCGTGGCCGACGCTGATGTTGCGTTCGGGACTCCACCCTCGCGAATTACAGGCAACGGCTGGCAGAATTTCTTGTTTCATTCTTTCTAGAGCCACGTGTGTGGATACAAGTGACGTTTCACGGGAAATTGTTGTGGGTGTCGTTTAATGCTTTGCTTTCCAACCACCTTCACAGCGTGGATTGGAGCCATTTTTTTATGAATGTTTCGATACGCTGCTGAGTAAAGCAAGCGCCCACACCATAGAGTTTCATAGTAGTATGAAACTTTATGGCCCACACCACCGCGATAACCTCTTGAACTAGACGCATGTCGCTGTAGTACTCAGTGAGTCCGTTCTCCTGCAACTGGGCCGGTTCAGAAAAGTGCGTCTCGCGTCTGGAAATGTTTTACGGCAGCGCTAAGCGTCCCATTGTACGATAAAGACGGTGTGCGGGACAGAAAAGCGGCCCACTGAGACGGCCTGCAGCAGTGAAGTCGCCGTTGTAGCCGCAGCTGAGTGCACGGAGCAAGTCGCCCAGTTGGCGCAGCGCTGGGAGGGAGACGCACGAGAATGCTGGGCCGGAGAGTCGCAGCTGTGCTGTTGGGCGGACACCCGGGGGCGCTCGCTGCAACAGGACACCGAAACTCGGCGCGAGGACTCTAAGGGGCCCTCATCGGTTTCTCTCAGCGGCTTGGCCACTCGTAACAAGTATTAGATGTGACTGCATCTCATTCACTCGCCTTGTCCCTCCATACGGCGTTGTTGTCCGTCCACACCCCTCCCCCTACCCTATAAAAAAATAATAGTTAGCGGCGCCCGGTTTCGATACCACGACCCTGTGGGCGGAACGCAAGGTACATGGTGCTCTTCCCACTGCGCCTCAATACCGAGACAGAATCAAATGCTACGGACGCGCATTATATCCTTGACTCATTCAAACTACGTCAAGAAGTTACTGATATGAAAGAAAGTTTGACATCCACCTAAATGCAGAAACAGCTTTCTCAGAAACTTCGCAGTTGAAGAAAAATTCGTCCTGGTCCAGGATTCGAACCCGGGACCACTGCTGAGTGCACGGGGCAAGGCTTTCCTTTGTAGCTGTCCTTTGTAGCCGTATGGCTGCATTTAGGTGGATGTCAAACTTTCTTTCACAGAAACTTACTCCACCTTGGGGATTTCCCCTAAATCTGGTCGATTAACACCTGTCCTTCACTTCGAGTTGTTGATCAATTCGCTTTCGCGCTACTAACGACTAGCCTCCTGGTTAGCTCAGTTGGTAGAGCGACTGCTCCGGTTAGCAGTGGTCCCGGGTTCGAATCCTGGACCAGGATGAATTTTTCTTCAACTGCGAAGTTTCTGAGAAAGCTGTTTAGCTTTCCTTTGTAGCCGTATGGCTGCATTTAGGTGGATGTCAAACTTTCTTTCACAGAAACTTACTCCACCTTGGGGATTTCCCCTAAATCTGGTCGAGAAGCTACTGATACAACGCATGATGGGGCAATGACTAACACTTGCAATAAAAGAAAAGAAGCTCCCACTTACAGCAACAATGATGGAGTAAAGGTCGTTGCGACAGCGAAGCCCCAAGCATACCACTTAGAGAGATTGACCAAGATTGGCCAATAAAACATAATAATAATCATAAAACATAATAATCATACGCGTTCCCGACACGTTTCACGAGATTTCAGAAACAATCCAACGGAAACACCAAGTGAACCCCACGATGCGTCGCATCTACACAGGGTTCCCCTCGCTGGGATGTGGGCGCAATTTTGCTTATCAAGGACGGCTTACCCGTCGAAAGCAATGCGGTGTCCGCTCGAGCCGCCGGCGGTGATGAGTCGCTGGTCGCAGCCAAGAGCAGCGGCACTGCTGTCCTCCTCGGAGGGCATGTGGGCGCACTCGTGGTACTGAGCGAAGCCGTCGGCGTTGCTGCCGCCCAGCCTCCCCGCGCGGCCGGAAGCGGTGCGGTAGCGGAGCACCAGCGTGAAGCTGGAGCAGACGCGCTCCGGCGGCAGTGCCAGCTTCGACGTCACCTCCTGCGTCCGGCCGACGCGACAAAGTCTGGCACGTATAAGCGTGGCTGATTACAGATTGCGAGCATACCCTAGTAACGACACGTTTATGTACTCGTTTTTTCCCGTTGCAATGCACGAGTAGAATAAACTGCTGTCGGTGATAACCAGCACAGACTCTTTATCTAAGTTAAGCGATATGATAGATTTAATGGTTAATACAAATTTGCGTGACAAACACTCATTATCACGCGAATCTAACTTGGCACACGTGTAGCATTTTTAGCTGCTGTGTGGGCTTGTTTGTTTGAGTAGTTTTCATTGCTGTAGCTTTGTAGTGGCGCTATTTTTACCAGTGTGATCGGCTTGTTTCATTGTTTTTCTAGTTACTGTAGCTTGTATGCACATGTGTACGTGTAACTATGTGTAATTATTTGTGTCTGTGTGCAAGTTTGTTTTTTTCACAAGTAGGAAACCTGCTCAATCATACCTGCTTGCATGCACATTATGTACGTCCACCTGCTTTGCACTCGAACGAGAGTAACTGTATTGCAACTAACTAACTAACTAACTAACTAACTAACTAAATAAATAAATAAATAAATAAATAAATAAATAAATAAATAAATAAATAAATAAATAAATAAATAAATAAATAAATAAATAACGACTTTCTGGTGTATGCCCACATGACGTAGCTTCCCTCAGCCGGCCGGACAACCAACACAAGAACAAGAAGTTACCCTTGGACAGCTTCCGACGAAGACCCCTCGCGGTTACACGCCATCCACCCGACAATATGCGACCCCTGAGCAGGCACTGCGGAAGCCCAGCTACACTCTGCCATATGGAGGTGGCATACCAGAGGAGCCCAGACCGTGATCCAATCCCTAATCCAACTCGCGAGGAGTGAGTCTGCCCGCTGATACTTCAGTAAGCAGCTTTGGCTAATTGAAAGAGCGAATATGGCGGACCGGTCCATCGGAGTCCTGTGCTATACTCGGTGACAACCTAAGAACGGCACCGGAAGTTGCCGCTGTGCCTTATCACCGTAGCCGGATGTTTCTCCGCGCGGCGCAAGTAGGGCGTTACTGGGAATATTTTGAATATGGCGTGAGCCGTTCCCGTGATTTTTCGGACTTAATATGCTTATAAACGACTCCAGTGACGACAAACAAACTGCGTGAGACAAGGCAGACGATATCACGCATTCATAGCAAACCCCTTTCAAAACGCGCGCGCACTGACGTCATGGGTCCGGCGTTTGGCGGAGTGATACACTACATGAGGTGGTGCCGTTCTTGAGTTGTAACCGAGTATAGCAGGGATCCCGCACACTGCACTGGTGTTGCTCCTCCTTCTCACCCTCTTCCTCAAATGATGCGACAACCCAAGGGATACCAGAACCATGCCAGCCGTGTGCAAGAGACTAGCGGTAGTACCGGGCGATGTCCGGGTGGGCTTCTATCACTAATGACACTAATGGGCATGACACCTGTTCAGTTCTTTCTTGTCATAATTAGGCAGTTCACCGTGAAGTGGTACACAGTGAGCAACTCCTGCCTGCTGTCGATACACGGGCTCCTCCTACTGTATACAGAGGCGTGTGGTACTGGGAAAAGGCTCGTGTTTTACTGGAACACTCCCGAAACAAATTAGATGGTGTGCTCAAACGACTGCATACCAATGGGAAGTGTTATCTCAGTAGGTGGGAAGGGAACTCACCAGTCACCGTTTCGGGGAGGGGCGTGATTGCAGAAAGCCCCACAGAGGGCGAGAGCTATGGGAACGCCAGACTGAATTCCACGTCCAAGGAGGGATAGGTTAAAAAATGGCGCTCGCGTCTTATACGCGTGTTATAATTAAATCTTGAAGTTGGTTTTTGGACAACTGTATCGGCAGCAGTTGCAAACAAAAACGGATTGCACATATCAACGGGCTGTTTAGTAATTGGGCAATTTCTTGCAACGCGTAAGTTTGCCAAAATCCTGATTGTGTGGCAGCACCCCATAGGTGGGTGCTGCCACAAATCTCCCAAAGCAGTTTATAGATATCCGTATAGGTTACCCATATCCACAAAAACCAGTTCAATATCCGAACTGGCCTGAGATAAAAATAAATATACGAAAACTATTTTAGCTCTCTTCACTCTTTCCGGAAGCAATTTTCAAAAATTTCAGGAATATTGCGCTCATTCAGTATAATAAGAATGCCATCATGAAGTATGAAGCCACTTGAATGAGCAGTTTAGATGGGCGTTGATATCACCTGTTAGGCCTTTTCAGCTTCTGGCGTGTCATTTAAAAAAATTCTTTTCGCCTATTTACCGGAGTCACAGGGCGAAATTCTTAAAATATGTGTTGCGCCTTTGTATTAGTGACATTTATTAGCAAAAACCAATAGGCTAACTCAATCAGCGGAACATTTATTGCAGGATTTTTCAGAACATCAATCTTGTACGGAAATGCAGAATCTGCTCAATTGTGTTTGTTAGGGGAAAATCGGAACACTACTTTTCAGATATTCGTAAGGGCAACACAAGTCAGCAAAAAGCACTTGGATATGTGAACGGGCTAAGGAGATAATGACGAATTACGAAAACACAATTTCGCATTTTCCCTTGGTCAGCAGTACAATTTCGTAAAAACCCGCCTTAGTGAGCCCTACGCCATGACACAAATTTACTCCCGAAAGTGCAAGTGTGTAGTTGAAGCAGTTTTGTCTGGGTGTTGATGAATTAGTCAATCAATCAGCCGATTCGCCTTATTGGAGGTGAGATGTTTTAGTGGCGCCCCTGGCTCTGACGTCCGCTTAGGGACTCGCGGCGCCGTCCTCTGCTGCACTCCGCTTGCGAGGGGCAACATTGCCTGTGCTAGAAATCTCCCGCTTTTATGGTGTAGTCAGATGGGCGTGAACATATTGAGGTAAAAAAAAGAAAAGGGAAAGAAATGCGCAGCAACAATGAATAAGAGGGAGAAGAAGCAGACGTTTTAGAATAACTATTGAGACTTCGTGGCTCTGTCTCTCGCCAAAGCACCGCATACCATCCCCAAACCATGTGGTCTGTATGCCCGTGCTTCACGTACATTTCTGGACAGCATCTTGCCCTTCTCACTACATCATTACCTCTCACTCGCCCAAACTTTATGCCGTGCTGAAGAAGCGCGCCCGCTCTCCCGTATTCGTACTCGAAGGTCGCAAACTCGTACCAAGGCTCGCTACGATGATCGACATTCTCCCGTCGCTTTCACTTCAGGTGAACAAGCTTGGCTATGCTCTCCGGTACGCAAGAAAGCACTACACAAAAAATTCCTCTCCACTTACTCCGCACCGATCGTTGTGCTCTCTCGCTTCAACGATTTGAACTCTGTCGTCGCCAAAGTGACGTCTAGCGGTCACCGCTCGAGCAGGACCCAGCTCGTGCACGTAGCTGGGCTACCGTGCCTTGCAAACAAACACCTTTCCCCACCCAAAAGTAGTCTGCCACAACTCCGAACAAATTACGTCCCCTAGCTGCCCCTTTTGTGGAGCAGACTGCACTCTTTTCCACATAATTGGTGGATTCCCCTCCCACCCTCTCCCCAAGCCCAATCCTTACAACTCTCCCGAGCTCTGGAGGCGCGCCCTGTCCAGCTCATGCCTGTCTCAACAGCTTCGGCTGGTGGAGTGGGCTGTAGCGGCTGGCAAGGCATACGGGGTCCTGGACGGAGGACTTCGCCTCCTGAAGAGTCCACGCAACATTTTCCCACAATGAAAATGTTTATCCTCGACCTCCTCCTTGGCTGAAACGCTGTCACTCTCGCAGCCTTTAACTCGCTCGGCGAGCTTCGTCTGCCCCGGGGGAAAATGTTACCTTGGAAAGTGAAGCAACTGAACTAGGCGAGAAGACAACGAAAACGAACTGAATGTTCGCGAGTGGTAGAAGAGGAGGAAGACGTTGGTGCTGCGCGCTACTCGCTCTGCGCTGACCCTGCGCAGCGGCCGTCTCATCTATACCTACAAACAGAAGTGCCCGACTGACTGACAGACTGACAGACTGACAGACTGACCGACCAACCGACCGACCGACCGACCGACCGACCGACCGACCGACCGACCGACCGACCGACCGACCGACCGACCGACTGACTGACTGACTGACTGACTCATCAACGCCCAGCGAAAGCTGTTAGGTCTAGATACTTGAAATTTCGCTAGTTTATTTGCGTCATTGAGTAGGTGCTCACTAAGGCGGGTTTTTCGGAATTTGCACTCCTTACTGAGAAAAAGGGCGAAATTGTGGTTTCGCGAATTCGCGATTTTCTCGGTCACCCATTCACATATCGAAGCGCAACTTACTCGGGTATCTAAACACTTTTATACATTTTTCAGTGACACCCTCCCAATAGAGGCAAGCAGAATTACGGGAAGACACTGTGTTTTTACACATTCCTAAACACCCACACAGACAGATGATATCTCCCATTCGTTTTTTCTTGAAAATGATGCCTATTTAATTGCCCTAACATGCGGATAAGAAGGCCAGCGTGATTTTTTAATTTGCATCCTTTCGGACGTAAAATTCAGTTGTTTTCACGCCACCCTCGCCCCCGCCGAGCTACGAGGGCGACGTCAACCCAGAACTCGACGTGGACATCGAGGAGTGGGAAATTCGCGCGGTTCTGCAAAAGATCAACGGAAAGTCGGCGGCCGGCCCCGACGGCGTGTCGAACATGGAGCTGCGCAACCTCAGTGACGGCGCAATCGCGGCTCTCACGCGGTACTACAACAACTGCTGGCGCAGTGGCGTTCTGCCCCGCAAGTGGAAGGAGGCGCGCACGGTGCTCATCCCCAAGCCCGGGAAACCGCCATACATCGAGAACCTGCGCCCGATATTGCTGACGTCGTGTTTGGGCAAGGTCCTAGAACACGTGCTTCTAAATCGGTGGCAACGGTATCTGAAGCAGAACGAGCTATACCCCAACACCATGCTCGGATTTCGGGCGGGACCGAGCAGCCAGGACGCGATGCTCCTCCTAAGGCACAAAATCATAGACCGGACGACCAAGAGATCCTTAGACAAAGCGGCCATCCTCGGCCTCGACTTATTAGGAGCGTTCGACAACGTACTGCATTCTGCAATACTGCGGCAGATGTCGCGCCTTAACATGGGCGAGTAAGGTCCCTGAAATAACTAAGGTAGCGCCATCTTTAGATCTCGCCGCCTTTCGCCCTCGCCCGCGCTCCTTTCCTCCTTCGTTTTTTGCCATTTTCTTTTTCGCCGGCGAACGCCGCGCACCATTGGCCAACGGCCAGTGACGTAGTACCTCGTCCCCGCGTTTGTTTTTTCTTCTCTTCGCCGCCGCTGTCTCTTTAATTCGCCATTTTAGGCTCAGCTACCTCGGAGCAAGCCTTTTCGAAGCTGCCAGCGTATACGCCTCGAGCGCGGCCTGTAGAGGCGCCACTGAAATCCCCCTAGCGGCCCGTTTCGAAAGCAGCCGCGGGAGTCCGCGCCCCATTCCCCAGTGCTGCCGCTGCTTTTGCGGCACGTTCACGACTGAGCTTTACCATTTGCGGGCGCTTGAAATCCATGTTTATGTGGAGCAGTCACTCTGTTCGCAAATAGGGTGTGTTTACGAGTGAGTAAATGTTTCTGACGCGATCTTAGTGTGGTATATTCGGTCTGTATAAGCGCCAGGTGTGTGTCACAGGCCAGCGTCGCGGAACCGGCGTATGATGGAGCCGATTGTAGTTACACTGACCTGAATTTAGTAGCCGTGTCTCCGTAACCACCGGTTCCTCACATGTCCATGCTACGTCTATACACTACGATTTAAATCGGTTTTGTGCGCTTACAAATCAGCGGACCACTCATACCTGACAGCACGCCATACGTTTGCCAATATTATACCTCATATATTGATCACCACCATTTACAAGCCAGTCTGTGTTAATTTCGGGAATATTCAACAAACGTACGATGGACAATGCATAATAATACTCGGGGATCAGCACACGACAGAGTCGTCTTGTCGTGAGGTGAGCGCCTGCAAACACTCATCTGCTACATATATCCTCTGCGAGCAGCGGGGAGACGGGCTTAGAATATAATTCACGTCCGCGACTAAATGCTTCTTTGAAATATCGTCATACAGCACAGGGAGCCTGCAGAATAAACCAGAAACTGAAATCAGAGGGCCTTATCACATACTACACTCTTCCGACGACACCTTTCATCGTTTGTTGAACAGCCTACCCTGTAACTTCTAAAAATGCGTCCGCCGTACGATCAGCTCTTCGTTGAAGTAGAAAAACAAAAGGAAAGTGAACGAGAGATTTGTGTGTGGGATTACTAAAACGTTCATTGCTTGATTCCGCTCCGCATTTGTACACAGCGTCCCCCTCCCCCTCCCCCCCCCCCCGCAATGTATCGCGGAATAGCAGCGCATTTCGCGTATAGTTGGTCTAGTGAACCCTACCTGGCTTATGTTTCGACGAATGTCTTTAGCATGTCAGAAGTTGCACTGTTTTTTTTATTTCCGTTAGAGCTATGTTTCTTAATTCCGCACTTGCACAGCATTTATTTTTCCGCGGTTTCATTAACTTGCCTTGGTTCTTGCTATATGGCGTGTGTGGGCACATATTTAATGACGCACAGGCTTGGAATATACTTAACATTTTTGCATGGTTTATATTCTTATAAAAGGCATAAGTTATTATGCGGCATTGGGTAATCACATCCCCGAAACATATTTTTCTGCGACGTATATATTCGAAACGAAGCTGCATTCGTTGTCCACGCTGCAAAATGAAGCCAACCTCTCATTGTGCCAGTATCAGGTCTAAACGAAGCGATAGTATAATTCGATTGTGCCTGATGTTTTGGAGATGTCATGGGTGATATCTTGCTGCCGTCGCCGACGCCCGGAAGAGCGGCGACGAAGCGCGCAGAACCGCGTCCCCGGGTAGCTCTTGCAGGCGATCGCGTACTCTACGAAGACGCAACTGCTTTTTAAAGGAGTACTGACACGAAATTTCAAAGCTGAGATAACTATGTAAAACGCTTCCTTTTTATCAGGAGATATCTCCCAGCAAGTTTCAACAGCAACCGTTCAGCGAAACATATTTAAAATCCATTTTAATCTTCGCCCGCACGAGAAAGCCCAGAGCGGGCCGACGTGACATCATCTGCTACGTGCCCCAAACTGTCGACGTCGGGGCTCCCGTGACGAAGCCGACGCGCTGGCTGTGGTTGGCGCGCGCTGCTCGGGCGTGTGTACACGTCATGGTTTTGCGACTGACGTCATGCTGCCCGGGCCTGTGTGGACGGCGAAAACCTCGGCCGGTCTGGGCGCGCGCGTGCGCTCGCTCGCGCGCGCTTCCAGAGAGGCAGCGATACGGCAAGAATGGTGACGTCATGTTATACATGCTGTCATGGCGGCCGCTCGGCGTTTTTCAGTCGAAACCGAAACTGGCACGAATAAACGACGCCGTAAATGAATGTTTACGCTGCGCTCGACCGTCTAATCTGTCATTCTATGATTAGTGGGCTGGTAGGCACGCATAGCAGCGAAAAAAACGTAACATAAAAATTTCGTGTCAGTACTCCTTTAAGTGACCTAAACATACTCTTCGCCAATAGACGTCACCATAAGAAGTTTTTTTGGGGGGCGCGGAAAGGCGAAAAGAAGCGAAACAGAACCAAAACACTGCACGAGCCCCTATCAGCCACGCATCGCAAATCCCGTCAACGCCGCGGAGAAGCGGCGGCAGGCGGCGCAGCGATCGCGAAGCTCGAGGCGTATTACAACCGACAACAACCGAAGAGTCAGGTGCTCGTTTCAAACAAGTGTCGCGTCGGCGTCAACTTCACGTAGCGTCGCGATGCCGAGTTGTTGTGCCTTCGGCTGCTCGAATAAGGTCAGTGATGGAAAAAGACTCTTCTTAATTCCGACCAGCCAACGCAACGCAGAAAGGAGAAAAGTTTGGCTGCACAGAATTGGACGGGCAGACTTCAAGCCCACGCTATCATCACGACTTTGCGAGGTAAGTTTTTGCACTTTTTGTTCCCGCTTTGCCAAATTATGCGCACGTTTGAGCGGCCACTTCCGAAGAAATGCGTATTCACTCCGCAACGGTCGTCCACCCTTTGTTCTAAGCAGGCATTACGCACTGCGGGCAGTTTGTCACACGTCGTAAGCTTTGCTTTAGAACTGAGGCCGCGTATTTGTTGTGTGCGCGCTTACTTTCCAGCAGAATCAGGGGCGTAGTCGGTTTTCGTAAGGTTGCCGTGCCGAAATTGAGTTCACGCGTATTCGCGCTTGTTTTGTTCGACGGCAGCTTGCGTCCGACTATGTAGCGAACTTGTGTTCAGCGTGCGGGTGTTCTCTCTCGGCCAGTGGGTACGTTTTTGCACTTTGTTCCCCCTTTGTCAAATTCTGCGCACGTTTGAGCGTTCACTTACGAAGAAATGCGTATTCGCCTCGCAACGGTCGTCCACCCTTTGTTCTAAGCAGACATCGCGCACTGCGGGAAGTTCGTCACGTCGTAAGCTTTGCTTTAGGCCTGAGTCCGTGTATTGGTTGTGTGCGCTCTTACTTTTTGGCGGAATCAAGGGCGTAGCATCTCCAGTCGGTGGTCGTACGGTTGCTGTACCGCAAAGAATTTCAGCTGCATTCGCGCTCGCGTTTTGGTCGATGGCAGCTTGCGTCCGACCGTGTAGCGAATGCGTTCAGAGTGCGTGTGGGCTCTGTAGCGTGGAATCTTGTATTGTGTAGGCACCCCGGTTGTATTATAAGCCCGTTGTGATGACATTGAAGCGATTTGCTGCGTAACGTGCGGCGCACATTGGGGCAATTAGAGGGAAAAAATTTTCGGCTAGGTTAAAAAGCTTACCTAATTTAGTGACCGCGCCGTTACACTAGCGTTCATTCGTAATTTCTGTTGTCGCTTCGTTAAATTCGTGCGCATTTGAGTGGCCGCTTGAAATGCATATTTGCCCCGCAATGGTTGTACACGTACCCTCTCTTCCGCGTATGCTAGCGTACAGGGGGCCGTTCATTACGTGTTAACGCTTGCTTTACATGTGAGGGCGCGAACTTGCAGGTTGTCCGCTTACTTCATTTTAATTGTCAACGGTGTAGCATATCCGGTCATTGTCATGTGACCCAAACACGCGATGTAAATGTATTTTCAGCAGACCTATTTTTGTTCAGCGTTTATTAGCCGCAAGTTGACGTTGGATGTGGCACTGAGCAAATGTGGAAATGCGAATTCAACCCTGCCACGTTTGAACGATCGCTACTCTCTGGCATTATACCTATACTTCAGATATCCGAGATCCGAGACTCTGTGGTGCAATTTTTGTCTTTCTCAATAGGATCACTTCACGGAAGACCAATTTGAGAAACGGATATTGGAGAAGCCTGGCGTTAAAAAGCTGAAACAAAATGCCATTCCCAGCATTTTTTCACACAGGAAGCCACCACAGCAGCGCAAGCCACCTGCTCGACGTAAGTGCACCATTTTACTGTTTTGTCTACTGGATACCTTTCCACCTATGCGTCTGCAATCCTACCTATGCATACAGGAGATGCACCATTCTGCAATCAACGTTGCTCACGAGGCCCCGAACTATCCAAGGAGTCTTTTGCTGCTGGTGAGTACACGTAATTTCCAGCATTTATGTGTGCTAAAGTTTCTCACAAGTTTCGCAGCTTACTTTTTCCAGGTTTCATTCAGTTTTAATCAATCAATCAATCAAGAGCTTTATTATCACAACACAGGAAAAAGGTTTACAGACTATTTGGACCGATAGCCAGGAGGCTAGTTTCCGGTCCAATACAAAAATACACATACAAATGAGTCGCAGGTATCCACCGAGGTTCGAAGATAAAGAAAATGAACAAAATAGGCAAGGAATAAATGAAACACAAAACAGTATAAACATCCACTATAATCACAATGGCATCATTAAACTGCATTCTGTTTATCCAAATAAAACATCTTGCAAGACAATTTGAAGTTCCTCGCAGTTTTCACTTGAATAGGTACATCGTTCCACACTTTGGCACCGTAGAATTCAATAAGCCTTTCGCCATAAACGTTATGACATATTGGCAAGTTGAAGTTGCCGTTGGATGCTTGCCTAGTGCTCCGAACAGGGAACCCGCCGCGGTGGCTCAGTGGCTAAGGCGTTCCGCTGCTGAGCACGAGGTCGCGGGTTCGATTCCCGGCCGCGGCGGCCGCTTTTCTGATGGAGGCGAAAAGCAAAAACGCCCGTGTGTACGAGATTTCGGCGCACGTTAAAGATCCCCAGGTAGTCGAAATTAATCCGGAGCCCTCCACTACGGCGCGCCTCATCGCCTGCGCTGCGTCGGCGCGTTAAACCCTACAATCAATCAATCAATCCGAACAGGGATAGAAAAACGTGCTAAGGGTACAGGGAAGTTATGGTTTATAATTGTGTTTACTAAAAGAGATATTTTGTATTCCCGAATAGTTGAAAAAGAAAGTACACGAAATTCCTTTAAAATTGTATTGACAGGACGGTTGAATGCAGAAAATGATATTATTCTTAGTGCTCGTCGTTGTAATCGATATAAAGGCGTAAAATATGTTTCATAGGTAAGCCCCCAGGCTTCCGTACAATAAATAATGTGGCACTGAAATAAAGTGAAGTATAAAGATCGTAACATACTACATGGGAAGAAAGACCGCGCTTTGGTTAATGTGAAACAACTAAACGCAAGTTTTTTACACACCTTTTGTATTTGTTCTTTCCAATGTAGGTGTGAATCAAAGACAAAACCCAGATATTTGAAGGAAGTTACATTCTCAATTGGTTTGTCGTTTATATACACACTAAAAGAACTATTATCAATTACTTTTCTCCTCGAGTGAAAGATGACACATTTAGTTTTGTCGGTATTTATGGGGAACTTACTTTTCAAAAACCATGAGTAGATACTGTCCATTTCAGCTAGTATGGTATCTTGCATTTCAGATAGAGAATCACCAAAAAATATAATTGCGGTGTCATCCGCATACATTAGTATTGTGGAGTTCTGTATTGCGAGTGGGAGATCATTTACATACAAGGAAAATAAAATAGGACCTAAAACTGATCCTTGCGGAACACCACATGTTAAGTCACTGTATGAAGAATGGTGATTATCGATTACCACTTTCTGTTTTCGAGATGAAAGATAGCTCGCAAAGTATTTAAGGGAGTTGCCAATTATAACATATTTTTCCAGTTTATTTATTAGAATTGAATGATTAACCGAGTCAAAAGCTTTCTTAATGTCCAAAAACACTCCTATTGCCAACTGATTTTTGTGAAGAGCGCTGTTTATAACTTGAGCAAGTGTTACAACGGCCGAGGACGTAGTCCTGTTGGGAACAAACCCATGCTGCTGCGGGCAAATTACGTGATTTTCCTGGAGATATTTTTTAAGCTGTATAGATATTAATTTTTCGAAAATGGTATTAATTACGCTTAACACAGATATTGGTCTGTAACTATTTGGATTGTTCGGATCTCCAGTCTTATAAACTGGAACAACTCGTGCAATTTTAAGTACATTTGGATAAGAACCGGAGTTAATTGCATGATTAATTATATGATGAAGGGGAACCGACAGAATGTCAATGTTTTGCTTCACTACTTTCGCTTGTATTGCGTCATAACCGACAGCTTTATTCTCCGATAGCTGGTTTACGATATTTATTATATCTCCCTGCGTTACTGTATTAATATTGAAAACATTATTGGTCATTGGAAAATCTTCAGCTTCGTCTGCGATAGGTCCGTTGCTAGCAATTTTACCTATGTTGGTGAAATAGGTATTGAAATAATTACAGACATCAGTAGAGGGGTTGTCGGGTACAACAGTATCTTTCCGGCTCGTTCCAATAACATCATTTACAATTCTCCAGACCTTCCTATTATCACCCCCTTGACGAGCGATAAGATCTGTGTAATATTGTTTTTTTTGACCTCCTCATCATTGCGACCGACTTATTCCGGTAATACTTAAATTGACTATGGTAGTAGTCATTTGTTTTATTATTCTTCCATCTTCGGTAAAATGAATCCTTTTTTTTGAGCATGTCAAGTATAGCAGTACTCAACCAAGGACAAATTGCTTGTTGGTAATTATGTCGGGAACGCTGACGCGTTGATTGTTCAATTGCCCTTGTAATGCTTTGCACAAAGGTTGCACATTCTATCTGTACGTCCTCATCATAGATGTCTTCAAAAGAGACAGAATTCAGTAACGTTCTTACGAGATCATAATCTACTCGAGTTTTCCGTTTCACGGGCACATCAAACACGGAACTCAGGTATTTTTGGGGCAAAAACACAAACGTTGCGCAGTGGTCAGCGATAGCAACATCCCATACACCAGCAGATACATTCATATCAATGTTGCATAGTATGTGATCAATTAAAATGGCCGAGTTATTGGTTATTCGTGTAGGTTCTGCGATAACATTTTGGACGTGAAATGAAGGTAGCAAATATCTATAATCAGGGCAATCATCCTTTGACAAATCAATATTAAAATCACCACAAATAATTAAAGAACCATTCGATGTTGTAGTAGATAACAGAATACTTTCCATGGCCAAAATGAAATCGCTTTTGCTTGAGTTTGGAGGACGGTTGACAACACCGACAGTGATACCGCCTTTGATGCGAACAAAAAGGGATTCAATTGCGTCTTTAGTAAACGTGCATTCGTTGAGATAGTAGCTATCTACATTCTGTCTAAGAAACAGCGCTACGCCCCCTCCACGTGCCGAACATTTTCTAGGTTGGGAATGCATGTAGTAACCGGGAATTTCTGCTGTCTCGCCCTCTCTAAGCCAAGTTTCCGTAACCGCGATTATATCGAAGCTGAACGTAAATTTAGATACATAAGCAATCAACGTGTCCAAATTCTTTCGTATGCTACGTACGTTACAGTGCAAAACGGTCAGATAACCATGCTCAAGTCGTATATGTTCAATTTGAGCTGTGGTGTAAGCCATATTCAGACTTACTCTTCGTATCAGTTGAATGGTTCTTATACCACAAAAGCAAGATCATCCATGCATGAAATGTGAACGGCCCTGGAGTTATCTGTTCTGCGCATCAGGATTTTTCCATCCGCCACCCACGTGAACTTCCAATTTTTATCTCGTTTCGCCTTCAGAGCACACCCTAGAAGAACCTTTTTTGCAGGACAGAGATGCTCATTTATATATATTGGTTCTGTTCCAGGGAGACCCAAGTTGGATGTGTTCAACCGTAATTTTTTTGCTTCCTTTAGTATTTTGTCCCTTGCTGCACGTGATGTAAATTTGACAATGATGTTGGATTTAGTTTTATCTTTGGTAGGCACACGATGAACAACATCAATATACGATTCTTTGACCGGAACCTTGAGACAGGCGGAGATGGCTGTAGTTGTGGCCAAAAGATCCTCATTTTGAACTTCCGGTATTCCCTTTATCTCCAGGTTTTCCCGGCGGCTGTATTGCTGCAGATCAATGAGCTCCTTCTTCGTTTCGTTCAGCTCTTTCATGAGGCGGCTGGTTTCTATCCTCACCGCCTGCTGTTGTGCCCTAGCATCAGCAAGTTCTTTCCTGACGTCTGTAATTTCGGTTTTGAATTTCTCAAACATCTTGTTGATGAAATCCATGCCTTTTTTCACAGCGCCAAGTTCAGTTTCAAAAACCTTAGTAAGATCTGCTTTTAATTCGCCCTGACCTTTTTGAAACTTCTCAGCCATTTCCGCGAGTGCCTTACAAAGCTCTTTAATCGTGGAGGGTTGTCTGTCGCCCATTTCTAGCACACACTTGGAGCAGTCCAGTAGCCAATGTATAACTTAATGGCTGCGATAGCCTTTGCACGTACCTGCGAAAAAAATGCAGTGGTTTTAGTAGCGATTCCGCCCAGCGGCTGCCTGGACTGTTCCGATGTGATGGCCCTTCCTGGTCAGCAAGCCCTTATGTAGCCGTTCATGCCGTGACGTCCGTGTCTCTCTGGCTGCGCAGGCGCTGTCGTCGCTCGGATGCCGATTTCTCTGCCGCCGGCACGTTTGCGATGCTACGATGAAGCCGCCATGACTGTTCAAAGGCTGTGCCACTGAAGATTCCGGCTGCGAAAAAAAATGCAGTGGTTTTAGTAGCGATTGCGCCCAGCGGCTGCCTGGACTGCTCCGATGTGTTGCAGTCATCAGAGTGGCAGATTCCATACCTGCTACGGAATGGGGCGCCAGTGTCCTCTCAGCATGTATTTTTTTCACCTTGCACCACCCTCTAATGGTGCAGGATTCTTGTTGAAGTATTTAATTGTTCACCACTACATTGATGTAATAGGTCCAGACAGACAGACTTCATGGCGTGACGGCACTGAACTCCTCCTTGCAGCAGCTGCCCACGTAGATTGTAAGTTCTCTTTCTGCGTGTCATTAACTTACTTTGCATGTGAACACACTGTTCATGTCTTCTCCCTTCTTTGCAGCCGCCCCTCCAGTGGCCAACGCAGACATTCCCGGCTGCTCCTGGCACGGTACAGACTACTCGCGTACTGCACTGCCACTTGGCACTTATCTTGCTGAGATGAGTGGTGTCGTGTGACACTGTCTCTGCCGGTGTGTTTCTTCTGCAGGCCCTCAAGCTGCAGCTTCACCTCACGACCATCTCCTGGCTGCTGCTTCACCTCAAGACAATCTCCTGGCTGCTGCTTCACCTCAAGGCCATTTCCTGGCTGCTGCTGCCCACCAAGACTGTTAGTGCCGCTTGCACTGGCAGACTCGAAACCCTGAATTCCACTTTGCTCCTTCACACGCAGGTCCAACTTCGCCCTCTAGTCCAAGATGCTTCCCTGCTCCAGCAACGTGGAACGCATCCTCTGCTGCCTGTAAGTGTTTGCCTTGTGGACAGCAGGAGCCACAGTCTCCGAGTGGGCTGCTTATTTCTTCTCCCTTCTTGTTTGCAGCCCCCCCTCCAATGGCCAACGCAGACATTCCCGGCTGCTCCTGGCACGGTACAGACTACTCGCGTACTGCACTGCCACTTGGCACTTATCTTGCTGAGATGAGTGGTGTCGTGTGACACTGTCTCTGCCGGTGTGTTTCTTCTGCAGGCGCTCAAGCTGCAGCTTCACCTCACGACCATCTCCTGGCTGCTGCTTCACCTCAAGACAATCTCCTGGCTGCTGCTTCACCTCAAGGCCATTTCCTGGCTGCTGCTGCCCACCAAGACTGTTAGTGCCGCTTGCACTGGCAGACTCGAAACCCTGAATTCCACTTTGCTCCTTCACACGCAGGTCCAACTTCGCCCTCTAGTCCAAGATGCTTCCCTGCTCCAGCAACGTGGAACGCATCCTCTGCTGCCTGTAAGTGTTTGCCTTGTGGACAGCAGGAGCCACAGTCTCCGAGTGGGCTGCTTATTTCTTCTCCCTTCTTCTCTGCAGCCCCCCCTCCAATGGCCAACGCAGACATTCCCGGCTGCTCCTGGTACGGTACAGACTACTCGCGTACTGCGCTGCCACTTGGCACTTATCTTGCTGAGATGAGTGGTGTCGTGTGACACTGTCTCTGCCGGTGTGTTTCTTCTGCAGGCGCTCAAGCTGCAGCTTCACCTCACGACCATCTCCTGGCTGCTGCTTCACCTCAAGACAATCTCCTGGCTGCTGCTTCACCTCAAGGCCATTTCCTGGCTGCTGCTGCCCACCAAGACTGTTAGTGCCGCTTGCACTGGCAGACTCGAAACCCTGAATTCCACTTTGCTCCTTCACACGCAGGTCCAACTTCGCCCTCTAGTCCAAGATGCTTCCCTGCTCCAGCAACGTGGAACGCATCCTCTGCTGCCTGTAAGTGTTTGCCTTGTGGACAGCAGGAGCCACAGTCTCCGAGTGGGCTGCTTATTTCTTCTCCCTTCTTCTTTGCAGCCCCCCCTCCAATGGCCAACGCAGACATTCCCGGCTGCTCCTGGCACGGTACAGACTACTCGCGTACTGCACTGCCACTTGGCACTTATCTTGCTGAGATGAGTGGTGTCATGTGACACTGTCTCTGCCGGTGTGTTTCTTCTGCAGGCGCTCAAGCTGCAGCTTCACCTCACGACCATCTCCTGGCTGCTGCTTCACCTCAAGACAATCTCCTGGCTGCTGCTTCACCTCAAGGCCATTTCCTGGCTGCTGCTGCCCACCAAGACTGTTAGTGCCGCTTGCACTGGCAGACTCGAAACCCTGAATTCCACTTTGCTCCTTCACACGCAGGTCCAACTTCGCCCTCTAGTCCAAGATGCTTCCCTGCTCCAGCAACGTGGAACGCATCCTCTGCTGCCTGTAAGTGTTTGCCTTGTGGACAGCAGGAGCCACAGTCTCCGAGTGGGCTGCTTATTTCTTCTCCCTTCTTCTTTGCAGCCCCCCCTCCAATGGCCAACGCAGACATTCCCGGCTGCTCCTGGCACGGTACAGACTACTCGCGTACTGCACTGCCACTTGGCACTTATCTTGCTGAGATGAGTGGTGTCATGTGACACTGTCTCTGCCGGTGTGTTTCTTCTGCAGGCGCTCAAGCTGCAGCTTCACCTCACGACCATCTCCTGGCTGCTGCTTCACCTCAAGGCCATTTCCTGGCTGCTGCTGCCCACCAAGACTGTTAGTGCCGCTTGCACTGGCAGACTCGAAACCCTGAATTCCACTTTGCTCCTTCACACGCAGGTCCAACTTCGCCCTCTAGTCCAAGATGCTTCCCTGCTCCAGCAACGTGGAACGCATCCTCTGCTGCCTGTAAGTGTTTGCCTTGTGGACAGCAGGAGCCACAGTCTCCGAGTGGGCTGCTTATTTCTTCTCCCTTCTTCTCTGCAGCCCCCCCTCCAATGGCCAACGCAGACATTCCCGGCTGCTCCTGGCACGGTACAGACTACTCGCGTACTGCACTGCCACTTGGCACTTATCTTGCTGAGATGAGTGGTGTCATGTGACACTGTCTCTGCCGGTGTGTTTCTTCTGCAGGCGCTCAAGCTGCAGCTTCACCTCACGACCATCTCCTGGCTGCTGCTTCACCTCAAGGCCATTTCCTGGCTGCTGCTGCCCACCAAGACTGTTAGTGCCGCTTGCACTGGCAGACTCGAAACCCTGAATTCCACTTTGCTCCTTCACACGCAGGTCCAACTTCGCCCTCTAGTCCAAGATGCTTCCCTGCTCCAGCAACGTGGAACGCATCCTCTGCTGCCTGTAAGTGTTTGCCTTGTGGACAGCAGGAGCCACAGTCTCCGAGTGGGCTGCTTATTTCTTCTCCCTTCTTCTTTGCAGCCCCCCCTCCAATGGCCAACGCAGACATTCCCGGCTGCTCCTGGCACGGTACAGACTACTCGCGTACTGCACTGCCACTTGGCACTTATCTTGCTGAGATGAGTGGTGTCATGTGACACTGTCTCTGCCGGTGTGTTTCTTCTGCAGGCGCTCAAGCTGCAGCTTCACCTCACGACCATCTCCTGGCTGCTGCTTCACCTCAAGGCCATTTCCTGGCTGCTGCTGCCCACCAAGACTGTTAGTGCCGCTTGCATTGCGTTGTCGGCATGTTTCACTGGGAGACTCGAAACCCTGAATTCCACTTTGCTCCTTCACACGCAGGTCCAACTTCGCCCTCTAGTCCAAGATGCTTCGCTGCTCCAGCAACGTGGAACGCATCTCTGCTGCCTGTAAGTGTTTGCCTTGTGGACAGCAGGAGCCACAGTCTCCGAGTGGGCTGCTTATTTCTTCTCCCTTCTTCTTTGCAGCCCCCCTCCAGTGGCCAACGCAGACATTCCCGGCTGCTCCTGGCACGGTACAGACTACTCGCGTACTGCACTGCCACTTGGCACTTATCTTGCTGAGATGAGTGGTGTCGTGTGACACTGTCTCTGCCGGTGTGTTTCTTCTGCAGGCGCTCAAGCTGCTGCTTCACCTCGAGACCATCTCCTGGCTGCTGCTTCCCACCAAGACCGTAAGTGTTGCTTGCCTTGCATCATCCGCATGTTTCACTTGCAAAAACCGTATATGCACTTCGCAATGTGCAGGTCAATGTCACCTGCGTGTCCTTTTAATTGTTCGAGTTCTTGATTAATGCTGATAAAAGATTTTCTTGTCAGTACAAGGACCATATTGGGCTCACATCTGTGATGTATAATGTGAATTTTCAGAACTTTGGGCAGGGTCTGAGTTTAATGGAGAGACCCGCTGAATAGGATTGGGGCTTGGGCAAGTTGTTTCATCTTTCTCAAGGAGGGAAACAGCGCAAAATTGGACACACACAAGTAGAAGGAAACGACACGTTACTCCTGTGCGCCCAATTTTGCGCTGTTTCCCTCCGTCAGAACCCACTGAATACTTTTCTTGTGTGCTGGGGGAGCGGGAGTGGTGTGGAGATCTGAATATCTGCCTCTAGCCTAAAGGTGTGCGAGTGGATATAAAAGCGTGTAAAGGCAGGTAATGCAGTATGTACAAACATGTGCATCTTCTGTGGTGATTTTCACCGTTTTTTAGTGCCTTTAGGAAAGAAATGAACTGTTTTTCCACATATCTTGCAGCGATGCTTCCTCCTCCACTCACTCCTGAAACTGCAGCAGCATTGAAGAAGCGCATAGAGGAACTGGAGGGCCAATTGCAAGCCTCTGAGCGGAGGGTGCGACTTGTCCAAAAGCAGAAAATGAAGGCCATGCAAGAAAAAGAGACGTAGAAAAAGCAAATGCACCGGTTCCTTGCCCCTGATCAGTTAAAGAGCATGGAAAAGCACACTATGCGAGGGACTCCTTGGACGGCAGCAATCATTCAAAAAGCCCTGAAATTGAGACTGTCTTGTGGGTTCTGTGGCTACAACATTGTGCGGGAACTCACAGCGCCATTGCCGAGTGAGCGGACCATTCAACGCCACGTCGAAAACTAGAAGTTCTCGCCTGGGGTACTCTCCGAAATACTTCAGTCATTGGCCGTTAAGGTCAGTATGTGCAATCTACCAATTTTCTTAGCAGTAGGGCATTTTTTATTAGCTTGCAGACAACGTATTATGCTCATAGCATACAGTGTGCGGGTAGGTTTGTTGTTTTTCTGTAAAGCTACTTATTGTTGAAAGTTTCACCCCTTTATTTGGCAAAGCACATGGCTTCGTACTCGTCAACTTTTGTAACTGCAGATGTGGATTTCTTCAATCCGCGCCTTGAGGTGAAGTAGTCGAGTTCTGTAGCAAATACTGAAAGAAATTGCCACCACATAGTGCCTTTCTCGCGCTATGTGGTGGCAACATGGCCAGAATTCTTCATAATGTTCTCTCTTCCACTGCATTCCCAGGTGAACATGATGGAGCAGCACGAGCGCCACGCCGTTCTCATGTTAGATGAGATACAGCTAACACCCGGACTTGCCTACGACCCTTCAAGCGGCGCAGTGATTGGTAGGCCGACCATTCCCTTGGCAGATGGGAGCTGCCCCAAGGATGCTCTTGCTACACATGCCCTTGTATTCATGTTGGGTGGGGTCACTACAAGGTGGAAGCAGACCGTTGCATATGAATTCACTGGAAACTCTTTTAGTGCAGCTGCAGCTAAGAAAGTCATCGTTACTATTCTGACAGTGTGAAAAAATGGGACTTGTGGTAGACGCCATTGTCAGCGACATGGGGGGTGGCAATCAGGGCTTATGGAAGGAGTTTGGTATTGTTGTAGGCAGGTACTCCAAACATGCAGTATCGTGTCCCCATCCTTGTAATCGAAGCCGAAAGCTGTACTTCATGGCAGACGTTCCACATTTGTTGAAAAACTTGCGAAACCACCTCACTAGTGGCCAGGCCATTTTCTTACCAGACGACATTGTTAAAAAGCACAGATTGCCATCTGCAGAAGTAAGCCTTAGTTATGTAGAAAAGCTTGTCGAGGAGGATTCAAAGCTAAACTTGAAATTAGCACCGCACTTAAAGGAAGCTTGCTTGGGACAAGGGCATTTCGAGAAAATGAAGGTAGGATTGGCTTTTCCGCTTTTCAACCACGACACTGCAGCCGGTCTTCGTTATCTAGTTCAAATAGGAAAGCTCAAAAAGAAGGCTCTGACAACCGCTTGGTTTTTTGAGGTAGTGTTTAAGTGGTTTAAACTAATGACTTCACGTACAACCAAGTTGGCTATTAGTAGACTGGACGATGTTAAATACGAGGACACAGTATCGTTTCTGCATGATGTCATAAAATTATTTGAGACACTGCAGATTGGTCACCCTAAGCAAGCAAAATGGAAGCCTATTCAAACAGGGATTATCTTGGCCACCACAGTCGCCCTTGAACTGCAAGAGTACTATCTTAATACAAAGGGCTTCTTCTGTGTAATGTTGAGCAGATTCGGCCAAGATGCACTAAAAAACCTGTTCTCCACGTTGCGTTCCAAAAACCCAGTACCAAAGGCGCTTGAGTTTCGTTGTGCACTTCGGTCCGCTACATTGTCGCAATTTCTCTGTCCCAGCAAAGATGGCAGCTACTCTCAGGATGATGGGTTTTCCCTCGTAGGCATAGATAAAGGGCAAAAAACTTAGAGCAGAGGCTTGAAAAGGGTGCTGTTGCGTTTCCTGATGAAGTGCTTGAGCTAAGTGAGCTTGAACAAGAGTCCTTAGATTATCTTGCAGGTTACGTTGTAAGTAGTATTCTCAAAAACATGACGTGTACTGAGTGCAGAACAGCTATTACGTGTAATGAGGCGAGCACATTGACGAAACTAAAGTCTTATACAGATACCATCCGACTTGCCTTGCCTTCACCCGCTGTTGTGAGCTTTCTGGAAACTGCAGAGAATTTCTTCCGTGTGAACAGTGACGGGCTTCTTCAGAACAAGATAACGCTTTCCGAACTCGAGGTTTTTGCATCCGAAAGTGTCACATCTGTCAACTGTTTCCCATCGTGCCACAGTGTTGAGAACAAGCTGCTCAAGGTATTCTTGAAAACGAGACTACACATTCTTCTCCGCAAAGAAAATGAGCGAGTTGAGGCAAGCAAAAGTGGTACGAAGTGTGGAAGTCGCAGCATTGCAAAACAAGCAGCTACAACGAACGTGCAGTAATTCTAGTCAACGAGCTTTATGCATTGTACATCCTTGTCTAATAGCTAGTCATTTTGAAGCGTATGAAACAAGTCGTGGAGTACAATTTTATAACGAAGAAATGGTGTTGCAGTCCACTCGAGCATTATAGACAAGCGTTCTGCCGACTGTTCATGCTTGTGCACTAGTCATTTTGAACTGTAAAAGTGATCATGTAGAGCGAGATTTTTCTATTGCAGACATTTGTTGTTTGTTTTTTGTGTTCATGCTTTCTCTTGCTGCATATGGCCTTTCATGCAGTTTGTTTACACTAGCTGTGGTGCTGTATATGTTTGCCGTATAATACTAATACTACTACTATGGGTAATTTGTCCGAGACTTTCATCAGTTTTTGTTCATAGCATTGCCTTAGTTAGGCTGTATACATCATACTACCTTGCAGTGTGTTTTGTGTTAAGCTTGTTCACCCTCCTCATGTAAATTTTGTTCCCAATGTACATTATGTTAAGACCGTCCTATAATCTTGTGTGCTGTATATTTGCTGCAATTATGCAGTCATTGTAACATCATTCCAAGCACGGTTTGATTAATGTATTGTTGTGGTCTTTTGTTTCATAAAAACCTATCATTTTTGTGACGGCACATTGTGATCTGTATTCTTAGTAGCCTTTTCGTTGATATAAAGCCTTTGCCATTTTCTTAGTCATGGTCAATCTACAGTTTTGCATTTAGTGCTTTGCAGTTCTTAGTTGTGAACTCTATCAATCATGACCTAGTCTAGATGTTTGTCTGCGATACAGCATGTTATAATCTTTACAATCCAATGGTGGTTCATAGCAGACTTGGAATAAAATCCTGATTTTGTGACAACGGTTCATTTTTGAAGGGCACCTTATTGTTTTGTCTCAATCATTGTGATATGGTTTCTCTTTCGAATTTGTTTTGGATGTGTTCTTGTGCTAGTGCCATGTATAAATATGCCAGAATATATCCCAGTACAAAGAAATTGTGTCCCAGCTTCTTTTAATAATGCCTGCATACAATCACGTCCTATAGTGAAAAACAGGATTTGCAGGAGCAATTAATTTCAGTAATTAACTGCATGAGCAATTTGTATAAGCATTGATCCCGCAGAAACTGATCTCTTATTGCAGTCGTCTCTCGTGAGTATTCCCAAGATTACAGCCTATATTTTTTAACCAGTTCTCACCTGAACAGTGGCGGCACACGCAATGTAATGTATCCGGGTGAGAATTTGGGCAGCAGGGATTTCACGCCACTATGTATACGTACGCACAAATGGTGTGCAACAAGTTGAGGAAATTTCGAAATACGGCGCCAAACTCTAGGACGCGTGTCCTGTACGACGTGTCGAAAAGTGTCATCGCAGTGCGCCTTAATTCTTGATTGATTGATTCTGGGGTTTAACGCGCCGACGCAACGCAGGCGATGAGGCGCGCCGTAGTGGAGGGCTCTTATGGATTAATTTTGACCACCTGGGGATCTTTATCGTGCGCCGAAATCTCGTACACACGGGCGTTTTTGCTTTTCGCCTCAATCAGAAAAGCGGCCGCCGCGGCCGGGAATCCAACCCGCGACCTCGTGCTCAGCAGCGCAACGCCTTAGCCACCGAGCCACCGCGGCGGGTACCCTTAATTCTTCACTACGATGCACAACTCGATCCACGTTTGCTAAATCGTGTAGCAGTGCAGTCCCGGCCCGCTCGGCTGTAGCAAGTTGTAATTTATCAAAGGCCACACATGAATCAATGTTAGCTGTACAGCATAAAAAGGATTCACAATTGCGCTGGCCTTGGAATACGGTAGTTATTATAGAACTGGACACTACAGTTATAATTGTAAGCTGAGCGCATTCTTTAACTGCGCGTTCTTTGTGCGAACCTGTTCCAGATATGCCCGACAGGGCCTTACTCGAAGTAATTGTGAACGCCAATCGCACGAACATTGCTATGCCACGGACGCACTGACAAAAGTACAGCCGTTTGGGCGAGGCCAACGAGGAGACGCGAGAACTTTGACCTTGACAGCAGCCTATAACGACGTGAAGGTGACATATATTTTGCAACAGCGCCAAAGCACCGGAAAGTGCACGGAATAAAGGTGGCATGAATGTCAGTAGCTAATGCGGGACGCATACTGTGCGCTGCCTAATGATCTACAACTAACGCAAAAAACGCGAACGCAAAAACGCCAGCGCTCGAACTGCCGCGAACCAAGGTCACCGCGAACCATGCGCGAGCCCTCTGTGCAGCGCTTGCACGACCACAACTTAATCACGCAAATGCAAGAACGGAATTACTGTAACAGAGCGATTTGAAACGTCCACGTTCGATCCTTTCGCGTTCACGAACTATCCTGAGCATGCCGCACACGTAAACAAACACCGCGCTGTCCGTATGCGCCAGCGGCATCCATCCCGCAAATATCCCCTTCTACAAAAAATATACAACAAAACAGCCTCACTTAGGGCGTGTTGGTAATACGGGGCTCTAGAAATAGTATGAAACAGAGCAGTTTGAAACGTCCACGTTCAATCCTTTCGCGTTCACGAACTATCCTGAGCATGCCGCACACGTAAACAAACACCGCGCTGTCAGTATGCACCCGCGGCATCCACCCCGCAAATATCCCCTTCTAGAGAAAAATATACAACAAAACAGCCTCACTTAATGCGTGTTGGTAAAACGGGGCTCTAGAAATACTATTAATGCTACCAAAAACCGATTGCGGTGCAAAAAACTAACATTTCCCCGAGGGGGAGAATGTGAAAGTGCGAATGCACGGTTGTCGGCCCGCTTGCGGCGCTTGCGCTCGGCCCCCGCAGCCCACCGCCTCGCCGCCTTCTCTTCCATCTCTTCCATCGGGTTTGTAGTATCACGTGTACACCACGCAGTTATCAAGCCGCTATAACGCCGCTGAGTCGCCAACGCACGCCGCTGACGACGTAGTTTAATGCGTTAAAGATATAAGGCGCGTTACTGACAATATCAGCGTCGCGTCCGTGGCTTATTCGGTAGAGCGTCGGGCTGCGGCCCGCAAAGTCCTCGGATCGAAACCTGGCGCCGGATGCTGTTTCTTCTTTAAAGAGCACTGCGGACGCCGCCGACGCCGCCGCCGACGCCGGCGGTGGATGGTTTGGGGTCGCTTATAAAGTGCACTTAAAACAAGAGCAAACTGCACGAAAATTCCCCCGCATTTCCCCGAGGGGGAGAATGTGAAAGTGCGAATGCACGGTTGTCGGCCCGCTTGCGGCGCTTGCGCTCGGCCCCCGCAGCCCACCGCCTCGCCGCCTTCTCTTCCATCTCTTCCATCGGGTTTGTAGTATCACGTGTACACCACGCAGTTATCAAGCCGCTATAACGCCGCTGAGTCGCCAACGCACGCCGCTGACGACGTAGTTTGAATGCGTTAAAGATATAAGGCGCGTCTAACACTGATATCACCGTCGCGTCCGTGGCTATAAAAAAAAAAAGCGTCCGTGGCTTGGTCGGTAGCGCGTCGCGCTGCGGCCGCAAAGTCCTCGGATCGAAACCTGGCGCCGGATGCTGTTTCTTTTAAGTGCGAATGTGGCTTGGTCGGTAGAGCGTCGCGCTGCGGCCGCAAAGTCCTCGGATCGAAACCTGGCGCCGGATGCTGTTTCTTTTAAAGTCCTCGGATCGAAACCTGGCGCCGGATGCTGTTTCTTTTAAGTGCGAATGCACTTAAAAGAAACAGCATCCGGCGCCAGGTTTCGATTCGAGGACTTTGCGGCCGCAGCGCGTCGCACTTAAAAGAAACAGCATCCCGCGCCAGGTTTCGATCCGAGGACTTTGCGGCCGCAGCTCGACGCGCTACCGAACAAGCCACGGACGCTTTTTTTTCTTTATAGCCACGGACGCGACGGTGATATCAGTGTTAGACGCGCCTTATATCTTTAACGCATTCAAACTACGTCGTCAGCGGCGTGCGTTGGCGACTCAGCGGCGTTATAGCGGCTTGATAACTGCGTGGTGTACACGTGATACTACAAACCCGATGGAAGAGATGGAAGAGAAGGCGGCGAGGCGGTGGGCTGCGGGGGCCGAGCGCAAGCGCCGCAAGCGGGCCGACAACCGTGCATTCGCACTTTCACATTCTCCCCCTCGGGGAAATGCGGGGGAATTTTCTTGGTCTTTGCACGGAAGTATATTTCAAATATAGAGGAGCACTGCGGACGCCAACGCCGCCGGCGGTGGATGGTTTGGGGTCGCTTATAAAGTGCATTCGCACTTAAAAACTGCAGCGAGCGGCCCGAAGCGTTGCGAGGGCGTCTGCTCTGAGGAAGCCAACAAATATGGCGGCCCCGCCGCGGAGTTAAAGGGACGGCGGCGCCGCGGGTGAGGGGAGAGAAAAAAGAGGAGGGCAGCGGAGAAGGAGGGAGCAGTTGGCGCTACCTTAGTTCTTTCAGGGACCTTATGGGCGAGCGATCCTTCCAATACGTCAAGGATTTCCTCACGGAGCGAACCGCGACCATCGTGGCGGGAGACCTGGAGTTACCGACGAAGACGCTCGGCAGCAGGGGCACGCCGCAGGGAGCGGTGATCTCGCCGATGCTGTTCAACCTCGTTATGATCGGGGTGGCCGAACGCCTGGGCTCCCTCCCAAGGGTACGACACACCATATACGCCGACGACATCACCATCTGGACCACGGGCGGCAGCGACGGCGAGATCGAAGAAACGCTCCAGCAGGCCGTCCAAGCGGTCGAAGAACAACTTTAAGGAACGGGCCTCCAATGCTCCCCGGCCAAGTCGGAGCTGCTGCTGCTGCGGCTGCCTCGAAGTAATAAGACCGACAACGACGAGCCGAACATCAACGTGCGCACGAGCAACGGTACCACCATTCCCAAGGTCGACACCCTGCGCGTCTTGGGACTGCACATCGAGAGCACGCGCCGTAACGGTTACACGATTCAACAGCTCCAAACCAAGGTACACAGGGCGATGGGGCTCATCAAGAAGATATCCACCAAGCACGCCGGCATGCGCGAGCGCAACACACTCAAACTGACACAATCCTTCGCCGTCAGTCACCTGGCCTACGTCGCCGCCTTCCACACCTGGAACGCCGCCGAGCGTAACAAGCTGAACGCTCTCATACGCAAGGCACACAAGGTCGCGCTAGGTCTATACACGCACACTAACACGGAAAGGATGTTAGAGCTAGGAATACATAACACAATAGAAGAGATTGCAGAAGCGCAGCAAACAGCGCAGTCGGCTCGCCTCGAGCAAACGCGCACGGGCAGGGCGATCCTAGAACGATTAGGACAGAGGCCGCGGCTGCAGGAGGGTAGGGACCGGCTGCCGCTTCCGCGGGGCCTGCTCGAGAAACTGCAGGTCCCACCACTCTCGCAGCACATGGACCCACAAGAGAACAAGGAACGACGGCTGGCCAGAGCTCGAGCGCTGACCGGCACGTACTCCAACGACACCGGCGCCGTGTACGTGGAGGTGGCCCGATACCCGGGCCGACGACACGCGTACGTGCCTGCAGCAGTCAGAGCAACGACGGGCGAGCTCGTCACGGCCGGCAGCGTGCGGGCCAGGTCGGCGGAGCAGGCGGAGGAGTTGGCCATCGCGCTGGCCCTCTCGATCCCGGAATGCACGACAGTACTGAGCGACTCCCCCGCGGCAGTCACCAACTTTGCAAGAAATCAAGTGTGCGCGAGTGCGGTGATCGTGCGGGGCCCCAGACCCAATGCGCACGCCGATAACGGTACGGTGGTTCCCGGCTCACATGGGCGCAGTGGGACCCGAGCCCAACCGGAACGAGGACGCGGACAGGGCGGCGAAGGCGCTGACAGGACGCCCAGACGACCCGCGACCCGCTGTGCCTCGAACGACCGAAACCGGCAACGACGGAGTCGACGACGACGACGGCGAGGACGTCGACGGCGACGACACGGAGGCGGAGGAGCCCGCCCCTGTGACCACGTACGGAGGGGTCCTGGAGTGGTACCGGGAGCGTCGCAGACGCTACCCGGGGCCGCACCCCGACCTCACCAGGCAGGAGGCGCTGCTCCTCCGCCAACTGCAAGTGAGAGCAACGTGGACTCCCGTGTGGGCTGTACACGCGAGCCCGGAGCTCTACGAGACCGATGTGTGTGCGGTGTGCGGGGCCGCGAGGGCCACGCTAGCCCACATGATGTGGAACTGCGACGTGAACCCTGACTCATCCGAGGCGCTCCCGCCTCACCTCGCCCGTGCGGTGGGCGAAAGAGATCTCGACTCTCAACGGGCCGCCGCGCAGTTTGCGCGAGGGCGGTCCAACGCCAGCAAACGCGGGTAGTTGCCCCCTCCTAAGAGGGGGATAGATCCTGTAGCCGAAAAGCAGGCAAATAAAGATGTTACACCCCCCCCCCCCCCCGCGTTCGCTTAGCGGTCGCCATCTGTTGAAACCTTCGGCAACTACGCGTCTCCTGTAGGAGCCGGTGTCATATATCATAAATGTAAAAGAAAAGATGTACCAGTAAAAAGCGCTAAGGATAGCCCTCGGCATCTGTTGGGACTTCCTGCAACCCCGCGCCTCTCGTAGGGAGCCCATGCTACACGGGACGTACCCAGAGGGGGGGCCCACGGCGCCCGGGCCCCCCTCAAAATTTTTTGGGCCATACCCCCCTTCCCCGCGCCACCTCTCCTCTCCCCTCGCACACATTCTAAAGCTCCGCCATATGAATCCTCGGCTTGATAGCTATTTGAGGCGTTTTTTTTTCGGAATGAGCTAAATCCAGCTGAGGAGAATTTAAGGGAAAAAAAACGGAAGTTTACAACCGGACCTAAATGCAGTGCAGTCAAAACTATTAAATGACATGTTTCACATGTCAGCTAGGAGAATTATATTATACGGAGAATTTCAGCAATATTAGGATAAGTTCGGATTTGGCTCGTACTCACTTGAAACAGACAAGTTGGTGCGACATTCTTATGAAAACTTTATTGCAATGGACTTTCAAGAATGGTACAATAGAGTTTTAGGCAAAAAATTCCCGCCATCTCCACGAAGTGAATGATGATGAGAGGGGCGAAGCAAAAAATGCTTATCGGTAAAATCGTGAAACATTGGCCCGCACATCATATAAAGACTCGACACGTCAAGCTTACCACCGGTCCGTTGACAAGCCCGTCGACGACGTCGATGTTTGTGGTAGTTATGTAGGGGTTGTTTTGGAAGATGAGAATCTCCATGGGTAAGTTGGCGAATTCGGTGTGTGACATTTTAGCTACCTTGGCCATCGCCTTCTGCAGAGCGTCTTGTGTTGTGTACCCCCGGCATGTGTCTTGAGCTCGCAGGTGACGAACGACAACCTCTTCTTCTTCCTCTTCTCCTTGTTCGGTAGCAACGAACGCGTTGAACGTTTTGTCCTCTTCAGCCAGTATTTGGTTGGCCAATCCCTAGGGGAATCCTGCCACAATCATCATTAATGTGCCGTGCCGTATACAGCAGCAACGAGGGACGGGACTGGGCCCGAGCAAAAGGAGCTTCGCCCCTAAAAAGGCAATAAACATATAACAGAGCATCAAGAACAGTAAAACTTTACATGAAGAGCCGGTGAGTCCTCATGTCAGCATTAGCACCTCTTTTCGAATGGTTCCGTAGGGTACTTTTTTGGGCACGCCTGAAGACACTCATGAAGGTCTTCATTGCTTTGCCATGCCATGAATTTCCAAGACGATTCACAAGAAGCCTGCTCATATCATAAGCTTCCATGGCTTGCCATGGCTTGTAAACAGCAGCTAATTTGTTAGGTACGTAAATGGGAAATATGGGAGTAATAAAAATATTAATAATAACCAGATTTACTCCGTAAGGACGAGGGAGACGAGATAAAATGATAGTATCACATCTCTCAGTTTCACTTCGTTCACTTCCGTTCACGTTATCGTAGACGTGTGGCGGCAGATAATTTGCCGATCTCCTCATTCCCCTCTAAACTCATAATAAGCCAGCTCTCAAAAGTTAAAAAAAAAGATGCAAAAACAGCCCGAACGGTCACACCAAACGCGAAATCCCATTGGGCAAATGATTTTGGCTTATTTTGATGTGTTCCACAGCAGGGTCTGGCTCATTTTCTATACGAATTAAGATCTGCGTACACGTATGCAGTGAATTGTTTCAACTATTTATTTGCCACATTTTTAAGGGAAGGTTGTCGGGATTTTCTTGGAAGTGCAGTTTTATCTGACTTAGTTTTGGTTAGTCGATTAGGTTCATTACCAAAAAAAAATTGGGCCCATCTCCCCGCGAGGGGGACTCGAGTAAATGCGTCGCATAGTGGGTGGGTGTATTGCGTTAACGTTTAGTGTTTGGGGAGTTGGTGGTAGTGAATGCGTTGTATCAGCAGCTTCTTGACGTAGTTTAAATGAATCAAGGATATAAGGCGCGTTCGTAGCCTTTGATTCTGTGTCGGTTTTGTGGCGCAGTGGGAAGAGCACCATGTACCTCGCGTTCCGCCCACAGGTAGTGAATGCGTTGTATCAGCAGCTTCTTGACGCAGTTTGAATGAGTCAAGGATATAAGGCGCGTTCGTAGCCTTCCATTCTGTGTCGGCTTTGTGGCGCAGTGGGTAGAGCACCATGTACCTTGCGTTCCGCCCGCAGGGTCGGGGGATCGAAACCAGGCGCCGGTAGGTATTATTTTTTTATATAGTGTAGGGGGAGGGGTGCGGACTACTACGGACAAGTAGAACGGGTGACATCGTGAGTTAAAGAAATGCTCTGCATTTAAAAAGACGCCTCATTTGGTGGTCAAGGTGGGATTTAAAAAAAAAAACAGACGATGTTTGTGTGCTCTGTTTACGCGTAAGGCAGTACCGCTGTACACTGGCTTCGTGCTCTGTTGCCGGCCTGCCACTTCCCATTCGCTGCACCCTGTTCGTATGCAATCGGTGCTTCGGTTCTCTCGGACAGCAGTAACTTATCGCTTGTTTCGCCAGCGTGGCGGTTTCAATTGGCTTGGGTCGCATATGCTTTGGTGGAGAAGAAAATTTTGTCTTTAAACATTCATCAAATCTCTCTATCCCAGCGTGCCGTGGTGTCGGCGGATACTGTCGCCCATACGTGGTTTTTGTGGCTCAACCGTTTCCTTCCCTAAGCCGAACTCACAACGCGCTTTTCACTATAGTTTTCGTGGGAATGCTGCTTTTGCGTTTGTCGGTAAGAAGTGTAAGAAGTCTGCTTGCCGCAGAGAAACCCGCTGTAGGGTTATAGTGCCTAGAATATACTGGCACTGAAGTAGGGTTTCTCTGCGAAATGCCTTCCAACGTCCGGCTCGCGCACGTGTGCAGCGTCCGCCGAACAAGCGAATGCGACACAACGGCTTGGAACCGGATGGCGACGAGCAGAGTGGCGCGAGGGGATGCTTGACCCCATCGCCCGGCGCTTTTAACGACTGTTAAGCCCGCTTAGGGAAAGCTACCGTGGGAGTACAAAAACCAAAGCGCTGTTCCACAGTCGGCGCGTCCGTGTGGACAAGAAGGATCGCTCAAAAAGGAAGCGCAAGAACGTGCAGCGCTCGTCTGTGCCCTTCTTTCTTATTCCTCGTTTTTAGCGCTGTTTTGTATGTTCAGAATGTACCAACTGGCCCCACTCGAGGCACTAAAACGTTACCCGACGACAGTAGGGTGAAAAAGTGAAGGCGCGCATTGCAGTTGTATGGCGGCAAGCGACACCGGCGGCATTCTTTTGGACAACTAAAGTCAGTGACAGCGGCACTGTTGATTGACAGCCATTGTGGGTAATGGCTGCTATGCACAACGGAGGTGTAGTGATGCCAGCGCCGGTGGACCCCGTTGGGGGGTGGCTCTCCTCCCTTCTCGTCGCTTTGCCGTGTCCCCCCAGCCGTAGGTGGAGTGGCAGCCCTTTGGGACGGCCTTGCCGGTGACCTTCTACGTGGCTTTTGGGGAGGCCTACGTTTCCTCCCCACTTTTGGGGGGCGGCGGACAGGGGGGGGGAGCGGGGGTCAAAACTCTAATTGGTACGTGTGGTGCTGTGCGGGGGCGGCTTCGCTTCCTACTGCATATGCGCAATTGCGCTGAGTTTGTCCGAAGCTGCGGCCCAGAGCGGTCGCATAAAGACTTGCTCTCGTGGCGGTTTCTTGGCGCCAGAACGCCACGAATTTCTCGCCAACCGCGCGGTGATACGGCACCGTTTTTGGCCTCCGGGCCCCCATCAAGGATTGTGCCGCGATATCTTTTTTTGTGTGCTGCGGCGCCTTTTAACTTTAATCGAGTTTTCATTGTCTTGTGTTATCTTATGTTCAGCTTCGTCGTCTCCTGTAAATAAGCGTAAATGGATTTTTTCTTCATCATCTACTTGCCTCGTCTTGTCATCGGATCCTTCACCATCCTTCATGACGACACCACCCACCTCAAAAAATGAAGCAAACTTTACTGGTGGGTTTACGGACCCCGAGCTGCATTCCTATGAACAATCCTCGAGAACACCGGGCTTTAGCGGGGAAGGGCACGGAGTGAAGGTGGCCAATGATCAACATAAGAGAGACGGGTGTGCAGCGGGTGATCGGTGAAAATGAACCCGGACCGGACATCTCGACGGACACCAACCAGACTTTTGTTCGAGTGAAATTTCGGCTTTAAAATTGGACTGCGAACTGTTTCTTTGTATTAGAGAAGTTATAAAACCCCGGGTACATATGATGAAAATACGAGGTGCATTAAACATAGCTTAGTCTCGCTATGTCGGAGTATCGTCAAGGTGTCGACGGATAGCAACTAGTTTACTTCACCAACGGGCCGAACGAGAGGACAGAGGAGAAGCTTAATCCCGCCTTGCATCTTGCATCCTGAGCCGTTGCTATTGGCAAGGACCGCAGGACAAGGCCCGCTGCGACGCCGAGGAAACGACAAGGCGCATCCCTGGAAATAAAAAGGTTCTTTACAAAACCTCGAAGATATAAGAGCTGACCCGCTGGCGCTTGCCATAGTTTTTTTTATCTACATCTACTGCAGTCCAGTGCGTCATGATACTGCAATTTCCGGATGGCGGATAAGAGCAAAAACGCCCGTGTGTACGAGATTTCGGCGCACGTTAAAGATCCCCAGGTGGTCAAAATTAATACGGGGACCTCCACTAGGGCGCTCCTCATCGCCTGCGTTGCGTTGGCGCGTTAAACCCTACAATCAATGAATTACTCCAATTCCCGAGGCTTGAATCGTTGGCGCTTTAAATGGAAGACCGTTAAACATCGAACTCTGAGGGTTTTTAGGGTAATAACACACGGAATTAGGCGTATGACATTTCCGATTTACCTAGCATTTTGTTTCCTGCCTTCATAACTGTAGCCGCAGGTTTTGTTTGGAGAAAAATATGGAAGGACAAGAGGTTTGCCACGGAGACCTGAACTCTCGAGTGCCTACATGCACTTCCATTTCTGCCGACTTCGATTGCGTATAACGTGTGGGATGCTCCAGAAATATGCCTTAACATTAGCACAGGGAATGTATAGTTACTGTGCAGTACGCGTATTTATTCGTGTAAATATTTTATTAGTGCTATTCTTTTTTAAATTTGCAATCTTTGTGCCGAAATCTCGAACATACGAGTGTTTTCGCTTTTCGCCTCCATCACAAAGGTGGATACGCTGAATTTCATTTCTCTGGGCAGGTTTGCGCGACTTAAACGCTGGGTGTTCATCGTGTTTGTACTAGTAACGGCCGGTACCCTCGCCCTCTCCCCTAATTTGCATAGAAAAGTTACCCTGGATTTCTCCCCCCCCCCTTAAAAAAATCCTGGCTACATGATGAGCATCGTTCATCTCTGCTGCGATAGCACTTACCATGAGGAAGAATACTCCTCACCCGGTCGGCATCCATCGTTTGTTCCCAGCACAATCTCCTGCCGAATTACAGTTGTGTTTACAACCTGGCTCTCTTCCTCCTAGTGCAAGCAAACCAAGCTCCTCCTTTTTCCACTCACTTTTCCCATCCTTGAACTGTGGGAGAACCTGGTGACTTTCAGCGATCTGGATGCCCAGACAATACTTCCTCCATAGCGATGGCTGCCCGCTCCTCACATGGCTTTCTGAAATTGGGAACCACTCCCACTTCGCCGGCTCAATAAAACTTTTAAGTGCGAATGCACTTCTTAAGCGAGCCTGAATCGTCCGCCGCCGTAGTCCGCATAGCAACAGCTGCGGGTGCGCGCGCTCCTCGTCTTCCTTAGCAACGGGGGGAGATGGGCGCGCGCTGCCTGGCCGCTGACATGGCACATACCCACATGGGGGATTGGCCAGGAATCGGGCGTGAGAAGGGCTAATGCACCCGCTTAAAGGAGTACTGACACGAAATTTCAAAGCTCAGATCCGCTCTAGCAATCAAGTACAACGACAACACAAATAGGTGTCTGTGAATAAATGCATCTTTCTTTCTTTGTAGTTGTGTGTGTGTGTGTGATCTCTCTTTCGCGAACATTACCGAACCACGCAAATTCAACTCGTGCATTCGCACTTTCACATTCTTCCCCGCGGGGAAATGCGGGGAATTTTTTTCACTCACTGACTCACTCGCTCGAGCGCGCCATCTTGGTGCAATTTGTTGAGCGAGAGTTGGAGTAAAACACGAGTGCCAGTCGTTTCAGATTACCACGACGCGCCTGCAGTTGGAGCCCATGTACTGACAGCAGGCAGGCGCTCCCGAGTGTGTACCACTTCCCAATGATATGACGATTAATATGACGACTAATAAATAAACGAACTTGCGTTATACCCATTGCTGTCCGTAATTATAACGGCCCACCCGGGCACCGCCGGGTACTACCGCTAGTCTATAATGAAGCCCGTATCATCCCCTACGACCGCGTCAATATGTCACCGCCTAGCCCTGTCATATCGAACATTGCTGTTTACTTGTATGATTTCCGCACTTTCACCTGCTAAGCTAAGCATTGCTTGAATAACGTTTGTGCAGTAGGCTTTGCCCTAGCCCCCACAAATATCTGGCCTACGTTTCTTCGGGCAGTATTATCGAACGGGAATGTGGGGTCGTGCTTAAGACCGGACTGCTATTTCACCCTGTGAAAAAGTTTTAAGGCTGACGATAAAAAAAAAATCACTTGCTTTTATTTCCCTATTACGTACATTATAGGGTTTTTAATTGTGTTCAGATTTTCTACAAACGTACCCGTCGCATAGGCAATAAAGTTTACGGCGAAGCGTAAACTTTGCTTGCTCACTAGAAATGGTGATAGAAGGTTTATGCGGCCCGCCTCTGAAGTCCAAAACACGTGACTAGGGGGTCATTGACTCAATAAGTTTGGCTAATGCGTGATCGCAGATGTCAATGGAAGCCATGGGCGTGTTGCACGGCAAAACCGAAAGCGAAAGTAGTTCAAATTCTTCGAAAAATAAAAGAACTACAATAACTATATACCGACCCACACTTGTTGCGAATTTCAAGAAAATATTTCCTAAAAAACATCCTCTACACGAACACACGTGCGTATGCATGAATTGTAAAATCTTGGTCGTCGTCCATTACATCGCAAGATGAGTTTGCCTCATTTCGCGTCACTGTTTCAGTTGTTAAAGCCGCCGCAGACCTCGCCTGGTATTTTTCTCTTCTTTGTGACTTTGAAACCTACATTCGGCGTTGGCGACTGCATAAACGTCCCAAACCATGTTTACTGGCGCCCATCTATGCAATGCAAACAGAATCAGAAGTTAAACAAATTCAAAAAAAGCTGTTTGTTATGACTAAGCAACCCATTAAGACCTAGTTAATGGTGGTAGAAGGTGGTAGCCTTCTTAAAATTCCAACGTGGTTTTTTTCTTCGCGTGTGCAATGTTCCCGGGACTCTTCATGGGCTCCACCGAGCAGTTAAATGGTTGTCCGAAAATATAGTCACGGATTAGTGTGACCCTTCGCTGATGAGCTCAGGGTAGGTCAACGGTATTGTTGCCTTTCCAAAGATTGATATAAGAAATGCATTTATATAACCCGCCGCGGTGGCTCACTGGCCCAAGGACGCGGGCTCGATTCCCGGCCGTGACGGCCGCTTTTCAAATGGAGGCGAAATGCGGAAACGCCCTTTTTTTTAGATTTCCGGGCACGTTAAATGTCTCCAGGTGGTCAAAACTACGGCGCGCCTCATCGCCTGTGTAGCGTCGGCGCGTTAAACCCCATAATCAATCAATCATTTATATAACAGTTTTATTTAAAACCATTTTATCTGTAGAATATGGCAGCTCGGTGCATCAATAAGGTACTGCGCTTGTGAACGCGAAGTTTTGGCTTGATTCTTGGCAATGACAGTCGCTTTTCCATCAAGACAAGGCAGCATAACGATAAAGTAGCCTAAGCGAAAACGTATATGTACCTTCAGTGTGGTACATGTTCAAGTCAATAGGGCGTCATAAATTGGTTCGTGGACTCTCCTCCGCCTCCCACGGCTGTCCGCGAAGGCTCACTTAATCTAAAATTAGGCTAGGCTAAAATTAGGCTAGATAGCCGTGACTTCAGGTGGATTAGGATGGAACAAATTGGCTTAAAGTTGATTAACGGGCAATATGATGATATAAGGTGTATTAGGGCTGATCAACGACGATAAAATGGCAAAGCTGCTGTGGGAACGAGCGGACGACTATATAAATGGTTCATGTCACCGTAAGAAGCCTGCCGTTCGAATGTAACGCATGTAAAAAGGCCAAATGTCTTTAGGAATTTTTGTCTAAGAAATTGGGCCGGTGTGCGTTGCATATATATCGGTTTCTCTTCGTGAGTGCGTTGCGAGAAGTAATGCAACGCACCATAAATAAGAAAACGGGCAAACAACAAAGTCGGCGTTAACTTTGTGCAGAGAACGTAGCTGGAGAGAGGGAGAACGCTTATTGACGACCGGCTTCCCAAAATGGGCAGTGCACTCGTAGACGTGCGCTGCCCCCCGAAACTGCCTCCTAAAAGGGGGCGCCAGATTAGCCCCGATACCGTCACTCAGGCGGACGTGTCCCGCTATTGTTTAAAGTTGCGGCTGTGCGGGTTCTTACGGTAGTTTCGGCCGACGACCCATGCATATTTTACATTACAAGAGCCATGTACTTATCTCCTTTGCCTACGGACAGCCGGGTACAAAATGCAAGTAATTGCGAAGCTTGGTTCGCTTCAAAAAACGCTTTTCAAAATGCAATAGTGATCGAGTGATCCGCACACACAGACCCCCATTAACATGTACCTGTTCAACAAAGAAACAGCCATTCTGTGTTTCTGTCCGTCCCGCGTATGTCACACATGTGGCGCAGAGATAAAAAGCCTCGTAATAAGGTAACCTTAGAACTATCGCCTACTTCTTACTTATAAATAACCAAAATGAACGGAACATTTAGTAATTCATTTATTGTTTTCAATTTAGAGGGGCCGTCAAGCTTTGACGCAGCGACTCAATACCTACGTTAAAGAAGTCAGCTCGCTTGCCAGGGCTGATCGGGCAGGCGTCAGCGCTCGTCGCGTAGAGGGGACCCAGAAAAAGGAGGTCAAGGTCCTCTTCGATGCTTTTTACATACTGCAAAAAATACCGCGAAAATACCGCCTCGGTATCGCCTAGTATTTCACAGAGGTTCTTGTGTACAATGCAATAAAAAGCGCCTCGTTCAATGGCTTTCTATTGTTGGTGACAAGCACTCTTGCATTAAGACTTCACATAACAATATGACCGTTTAAAACTATGAAGACACACCAGCGCTTGTTCGGTCTTCTCGAGTTACCGTACGCGGCCGTTGATTTGTGCGCTGTTTTCAAGAAGGCCGATATCCAACTAGCCTTACTTTCAAGCCTCTTAAAATATTACCGTGTACTGTGGGGAGCGCACTCGCGCCCTGCCCCCTCTCCCCACTTCGAGCGCACGCCGGCGGCTATGGCCAAGCCGGCTGACGCGGCCGGCACGGGGGCAACCTTCTCGCAGCAATGCGCTGCGCGGTACATTGCCAACCACCCCGGTAACAACCCGTTTCGGGTCTCGGTTCCCGTTTCCTCCGCGACGCCTCGGAGGGCGCGCTCGTAGCTCTGGGAGGAGGTTGGGGAAGAACCGGTCCTCGGCAAGAGCCGAGGTCGGAGGTTGCGAGCGAGGGCCTGCGCTCTTTCGACTCATCGACCTCTTGGAGGAAGGACCTCCCTGCCCCGACCTCGGAGACCACCCGCCCCCGCGACCTTCACTGGGTAAGCCAAACCCTTTGTCTTCCCTTGCGAGAACGCTGCAGTAGGACAGGACTATCCTCCCTGCTGTGGCTGCTGGTCTGTTTGCACGCGCAACGATATTAGCTATAATAAACCTGTTGATTGTTTGTTGCGAGTCCGTGGTGTCCTTTTTCGCCCGAACCCTGAGCCACGCGCGACTTTGCGCACGGCGGGTTGGGAGTCGCGTGAGAGCCGCCAAGTTATACGGCGGGACGATTGCGTAAACGCTAGCAGGTGAAGTTCGCTTCACAGGTTAGCCTTACGTAGGCGACCCCACATCTTGGCGCCCGAACGTGGGGCGAAATCGGAAACCCGGACTTTGACTTTTGGCGGGGAACGACTGTCGGGACCCGAACAAAGGATGGCAGACGGCGAGTCGTGTGAGGCTCTACGCGTCTTGTCAGAACTAGCAGCAGAGCGTCGGGAGTTTATGGCCGGGGTCGCAAATTTGCGAGATTCAGCTGCTGACGCCGGCGGTTTGCATCCTCCCGTTTCCGTTCCGAGTCAGGGTATGCCCGCCGCCAACACGACGGCGGAGAACGGGCCCGACGCGGGGAGCGCTGACCGCAGCGCTATTGGCGGTGAGATGTTTGAGTGGCGCCCCCTGGCCCTGACGTCAGCTTAGGGACTAGCGCCGCTGTCGTCTGCTACACTCGCGCCGCTGCTACACTCGCACCGCTGTCGTCCGCTTGTGAGGGGCAGCAGTGCTTGTGCTAGAAATCACCCGCTTTCATGCTTCAGTGCATTAAAAAGTGTATTTGTAGTAATTCAGTTATTTTGCCAGCTTCGACGCCTCTGGATAATTTCAGGCTGTATCTCGCACAAGTTTGCAACACACGAGAACGAATCCAACTTTCTTCAGAGCTTCGGTCGGATGATCGTATGTAACTCGTCCTTTCTATCTTATTTGCGAGGTTCAGTGCTCAGAGCTCCTTGATAAGTATTCAAAACGCGTAGGCTTCCGTAAAGTACTTTTGAGATGCTCTTATATTGCGGCTCAAGAGTCCAATGCTAGGCACCAAGCAGCGGGCTCCTGCACACGAATCGCCCAGCAGGAAATAAAACGGCTGTCTGCTATTTTTTTTCGTCGCTGTTATTTTGTATTACATAAATGTGTTTTTCTGTGCCCAACTTATTAATTTTTCTTCACCGTCACAAACGTCTTATTCGTAGGTTTGGGGATGTATGGGAGGATCACAAACATCGTGTGGGTATTGTCTTCAGGCTCTAAGGCATACATGTACCTTCTTCAGAAATTGGCTTTCGTTATGGCAGCGAACACAAAGGTGCGTATCCGCACCTTTCGTTGTTTATTCACATATTCAACTGCAATAAAAAGGTTTGAGCTACGCCACCGCGAAACCACGCAGACAACGTTGTCCAGATACTCGAAGGCGGCTTTTGTGCCGCGAATTTATATATTTGGAAGTATCCATGAAGCAATTGGTCTTCAGGCCACTTCACGGAGTCAAGAAGCAGCCCACTATGAAGCAAGGTCTTCTGGCCACTTCACGGAGTCAAGAAGAAGCCCATCATTAATCAAACTCAATGATTGTTGACTAAATAAAGTTCCTCCTCCTCCTCCTCCTCCTCTAGCGCAACCATCGTTACCATAAGGAAATGAATCTCAACCCGAACAGTTATGACATGTTTGCAGTGTGGAAGGCTTGGTATACTCGCTAACGAACGCAATAAATAGTATACGTGCCGGTTTTCAGTATAACAAGAATCGGAACCGATGAATATGTCCAAGAAGCTCTTTATTGTTATCCAATCCTTTCGGGCGTAAAGAACAAATCCTGGCCTACTCAGGATGACGTTCCTCGAATTAAAGAAAATTACTCTCTTTTGACCTGCACTGAGGAGCCCGCCCACAAACCAGCTCGATTTTAATGTTAGATGAAGTTTTTTCCTCCTCCTCTTACTCCTCCCCCTCTTGAGTGGAGTTCTACTCCAACGCATATCTGAATACTGGGAAGATATAGCTGTGGAAAATGTACCGAACCATCCCTCCATGTCTGAACAAATATAGTGTTACTGTATGTTTACCGTACACGTGAGTCGTTTTGCTCAACAAGCCTCCATATGAGTTAGAAGCCTGGTATAAACCCAGCACGCGCCTATACACGCAGTGGTTATTGCCCGGTAGTGCACGTCGGCATAATTTCATGCCATGACAACGAAGGCGATGTGATCCGATACCTTCGAGCGTTTGGCAAAGTTGCAAAGACTCTTCTACCACCTGCGATTACCAGGAATCGTAATGCCTTCTGCCGAAACCGACAGCCGCGAAGGCCTGGAATTTGTTTTGGTCTAGTATTTTCGCTGTTGTCGGTTATTAGACTCTGGCTGTTCCGATTGTTCGAAAGATTGCTGAGTACGACGCCTAGCACCGACTCTTCGCGCTCTGCACACGACCGGCTTCGATGGAAAGGGCGACTCCGGTAATGTTTCTTCCACACCGGTATCAAAAACTATAATTTAAATCATGCCTAGAGCTACTGTATGCCATTTTAAGTCTTTTATTATGATAAAAAGGCGCGCATACGTAAAATCTGGTGCGGACAAGCATCAAAAGTCAACCGAAAGGATAGAAACAGCAGGGAGAGCGAGCCCGAGTGAAGCAGACGACAAATGCGAGAATCCCTAAGCCGACGTCACGGAGACGCGTTTCGCAGCGCCGCCCGTGGTCGCGCTCACCGCCAATACCAGAATTAGCGGTATCCACGGGGTCACCGCTGCCCCCGAACGGACCAGCGACAGCTGCACCTCCGGCTTCGGCTGACGCCAGTCGGCCGACGAGCGAGGCGCTTTTGCAGGATGCGATGCGCCTCATTCAGAGCATGGCGGTCGTGATGCAGACAACACTGCAGGCACCCCCCGCGCGAGCGGAGAGACCGCGCGTGAAGGTAGACGTTCCTACCTACACAGGCTACCACGATCGCGTCAGCGCGAACGAGTATCTCGACCGCCTGCAGCAGTATCAGCAGGCGATGGGATTAGGGGACGCCGAAATACTCGAGTGCATTGTTCCCGTGTCGCTGACGGACAAAGCGGCGCGGTGGTTCCGGTTAGTGGGAGAACGCTCGCGCTCTATGGAGGATTTCCGCGCGAAATTCCGCGACGAATTCCTCCCCGCTAACTATGAGTACCGCCTGCGGCGAGAGTTGGAGCAACGCACCCAGCATCCGGACGAATCGCTGCTGGAGTACGTAAGGGCCATGGACGAACTTTATCGTCTCGCGGAACCACTCGCCACGAACGCGGAGAAGGTAGAGCGCGTCACGCGACAAGCTCACCCGACTTTCGCGGCTTACCTGAGAGGCGGCGGTTTCAGAAATTTGGATGAACTTGCCTCCGAAGCTAAGCGTATTCAGGGGGACATCCTCGCTGCGCGAGCTTATCGGCCACCACCGCCCGCGGCTCACTCACTCGAGCCTCGTTGCGCGTGGACAGGCGCGCATTCGGCGCGGTCGAACAGGACAGACGGGTCGGTAGCGGTCGCGGATGAACAATTTCGAGACAACTGGGAATTGTCAGATCGCGCCCTAGACCCCTACTCGTACGCGTTACGGTCAGCACATGCTACCGCGGAGCGCAACCAGCCGCACCGAGGCCAGCACGCGGATCAGAGGCCGAGCGTGCAACCTCCGCTCGCCCCCGAGCGCGATGCTCCGCGTGATCGGGGCAACCAGCGGCAAGGCCGTAGCAACCGCTGCTACCGCTGCGATGAGCCTGGTCATTTTGTCCGCGACTGTAGGCACCCGCCGCCCCGAGACCACGGGCGTTCGGGAAACGGAAGGGGCCGCCGGTAAATCACATTGGGCAGCCGGCGGTCGTCACGAGTATGAATGCTTCACTCGCGCCGTTGGCTTGTCGTGTTGGAAGTTCCGCCGACGGGCCGGCGCCGTACATAGAGTTAACCATAGCTCGCAAGAAGTTCGCCGCTTTGTTAGACACTGGGGCAAGTGCTTCTTTGTTCGGTGACGAAGTGTTAGCGCATCTCCAAGAGAACAAAGTTCATCTCCGAGCGTGCGGCACAACATTTCGGCTTGCGAGCGGCACAGCACAATCGAGCGGTGCCGCGAGGCTTGTTGTTCGGTGGGAGAGACGTGTAAGGCGACAACGCCTAGTTCATCTTCCGGGCCTGACGGTGCCCATTATTTTGGGTCGAGACTTTTTGACCAAAACGGGCATCGTACTGGATATTGCTAACGGAGGGTACCGGGAGCGAGCCACCGGTGCGCTCAAACCTTTTGTTAGGCCGCCAGCAGACTCGGAGGCACCGCGCCCCGCGAAAATGACTCAGGCAGGCGACGAGCACGACAGGCCACTAAGCCGCAAAGAGCCCCCAGCGACTGCAGCCGCGCGGACAATGGGTGCGGCTGCTGCTGAGATGGGGCAGGCAGTTCAACGCACTGACGCGGGGGAGACCTGCGCTGCAGCGAGCCAAGAGGGGACGCACCCGCTTTTATCTGCAGCGACTAGCCTAACAAAGAGGGAGCATGCGCGCCTGTCGTCGTTGTTGTATGAGTACGACGCGATGTTTACCGATCGTCCTGGCTGCACCAAGCTGGTCAAGCATAGGATAGATACGGGGGATGCGCAGCCCTGGAAATGTAATCCACGGCCAATCAGCCAGACTAAGCGGAGAGGTCTAGACAGTGCCCTAGACGAACTCCTGCAGACAGGTGTTGTTCGGCGATCTGACAGCCCATGGGGTTTTCCGGTAGTGCTCGTTGAAAAGAAAGACGGAACTTTCCGCCTTTGTGTCGACTACCGACGGTTGAATGAGTTTACGCGCAAGGATGCGTATCCTCTACCGGACATTTCCTCCCTAGTTTCCAACCTCGGCGGAGCGAAGTACTTTACGACGCTCGATGCCAGCCGCGGGTACTTTCAGGTGGAAATGGACGAGCGGGACATGGAAAAGACAGCCTTTACTTGTCACCGAGGGCTTTTTGAGTTCACCCGCATGTCGTTCGGCTTGGTGGGAGCGCCCGCAACCTATCAGCGCCTGATGGACCGCGTTCTGGGGGACGCAAAGTGGCAGCATGCCCTAGCGTACCTGGACGACGTTGTGGTGTACTCGAAAACGTTCGAGGAGCATTTGGAGCATTTGAGGGACATCCTTGAGAGGCTCAGGTCGGCGGGTATCACTCTGAACCCGGCCAAGGCGCAGATCGCAAAAACCCGAATAGAGTTATTAGGGTTTACAATCGACCGCGGCCGCATTTTGCCAAGCGCGGATAAGCTCCGGGCACTTCTGGAGTTCCCGTCGCCGACAGATGTGAGCGGCCTGCGACGCTTTCTGGGAATGGCGAACTTTTATCGCCAGTTCATTCCAGATTGCGCCGCGCTACAAGCCCCTTTAACGAAGTTGTTAAAGAAAGGGGAACCTTGGAGTTGGGGTCCGGAGCAGGAGTCTGCACTTCGCAAACTCGTCAGAGTGCTCGCGGACACGGCCGAGCTACAGCTGCCTGACTTAAACAGGGAGTTCGTAATCCAAACGGATGCATGCGACTTGGGCTTGGGAGCAGTTTTGCTTCAGGAACACGAGGGCGCGCTTCGTCCCGTAGCGTTCGCAAGTCGTTCGTTAACGCCGGCAGAGAGGAACTATTCGGTGACAGAGAAAGAGTGTCTTGCGATAGTTTTTGCTCTGCGGAAGTTCGACTATTATGTCGACGGAGTGCCTTTTGTGATCGAAACGGATCACATGGCGCTCACTTGGCTGCGGCGCCTGAACGAGCCAAGTGGCCGTTTAGCGCGTTGGGCGTTGTTGTTGCAGCGTTATGACTTCACCGTGCGCTACCGAAAGGGCAAGAACAACGTCGTGGCTGACGCTCTTTCGCGAGCGCCCATTCAAAGCGAGGCGGGCACACACGCCCGCTCCGCGAAACCAAGCAGCCAGGCCGAGAGCGGTAACGAACTTCGTGCCGTAGGCGATGAAAGGAAGGCGGACTCTCCGTCGATTCCAGGCGACAGCGTTAACCACGTAGACTTCGTCAGTCCCGTTGGTATCGCGTTCAGCAGAAGGGAGCTGTTAGAAGCTCAGCAGAGGGATTCTTTTTGTCGAAAGGTGTTCGACGGGCTCCGGGAGCCGGGCGGCCGGGCCGCCGCGCACAAGGGGGCAGCTGGTATTGCTGTCAGTGCGGAGCGCTGTGATACAGCTAGTAATGCTGTAGGCGCGTTAGATTCCTATCTGCTGGATTCAGACGGCGTCCTGCTGAGGTACATTCCATCAGAGAGCGACACAAGCGAGTCGTTCAAGGTGGTAATCCCGAGCACGTTGCAAGGAGCGCTGCTGCGCTACTTTCACGACACGTGCATCGCTGGTCACGCGAGCGGCCCCAAGACTTATCTCAAGTTGTGCCGCTTTGCTACCTGGATTGGCATGAAACGGGACGCGATCCGTTACGCCCGTACATGTCATGTGTGCCAAAGCGTGAAGCCCCGGGGCGGTCGAGCACCCGGCCTCATGCAGCCAATCGGTAGCCAGACGCCCTGGCAAATCGTGGCATGTGACATAATGGGGCCCTACCCCATTACTCCAAGCAGGAACAAATTCTTGCTGGTCGTCACGGATCACTTCAGCAAGTGGGTTGAACTTTTCCCCCTTAGGAAGCTGACGGCACAGGTGGTCATGGGGAAACTAATGGAGGTGTTTACCAGGTTTGGTTTTCCCGAGCAGCTGATAACGGACAATGCGTCCTATTTCACTGCGAAAGTGTTCGTAGACTCCTGTGCTGCACTCGGAATTAAGCACAGGAAGACGACCACTTATCATCCCCAGTCGAATCCCACGGAGAGGGTCAATCGCAACGTCAAGCACATGCTCGTTGCGTTCGCCGAGGAACACAGGGACTGGGATGCTCACATCTCTGAGCTGGGGTTCGCCTTGCGTACCACGGTGAACCGCTCGACCGGGTACGCGCCCGTTTCGCTCAACCTGGGGAGGGAACTGCTGAATCCGATGGACCGCATTCTAACGGACCGCAGCGGAGCGCCGGTTGCTTCCTCAGCACCCGCTGAGTACGCGACAAAGCTGCGCGCCAGGTTGACGGAGGCCCTGCTCAACGCCCGTCACAATCTCTCCACCGCTAGAGCGCAGCAGAAAGCGCAGTACGACCGTTCGCACCGCGATGTTCGCTACGAGGTGGGTGACTTGGTGCTGCGGCGCAATCACGTGCTCAGTGACGCGAGCAAGCAATTTGCTGCTTCGCTGGCAAAAAAGTGGACAGGGCCATACCGAGTTCGAGAAAAGGTTTCCTCCCTTGTGTACAGGCTCGTGGACATGAAGGGGAAACCGACAGGTGGGCCCGTAATGTGTGCGACCTCAAGCGCTACTCAGCGCGAGGAAGCGAGTGGGGGGAGAATGCGCTCCTCCGCCGACCGCCAGCACAGCGCCGAAACGGGGGCCGACCAACGAGCCCGGTAGAGCGCTACGACTTGCGCAACAGGCGGAAACCCTAACCGTTCTTGCGCGAGTGCACGCCTTACTGAATGTTTTCTGTCCACGTGCATGCGAATACTTTGCTCGTAAGGCGGCGTTTATGTGAACGTAGGACTTCTTGCGTTGATCCCTGATCGATTTCGCTCGGGATACATGCACGACGAGGCAGCACGTGCTGCCAGAGCAGCGTCATGTATGTTTCTTTTGGGGGGGGTGTTTGCAGTTTAGAATCATGGCCCCAAGCAACCCCCCTCAGCGGCCGCCCACTTCTCCCCGTCGCCGGCAAGAGAATTCGCCCCGCCGGCCCGCTCGCTCTCCGGCCCGGCAGCGCGGCTCGCCGCGATCGACTGGCCCGGCGCCTCAGCCGCCTCAGCGGCCTGCGTCGTCCGACGTGGCGACCTGGACGCATCAGGCCGGCACTGAGGCGCCGGTGGCGTACGCCTCTTGGAGGCCGTGGCGGCGCCAGGAGCGGGCCCGGGTCGGGATGGCGCCGGAGCGCCTGTTCCGGCCGTTCCAGGGGCGGACGGTGGCGGACGCGGACCGGGCTGCGGAGGGGGCTTCCTTGCCCCTTCCACTGGGCACCCGGCTGTGTGGATGCGGCGCGGTAATGCTGCATCCCTGTCACCGTACGGGGCCCCTTCACCGGGCCCGGACGCAGGCGGCGGGCGCCTCCTCTTCGGCCGCCGCACCACCACCACCACCACCACCCCAGGGGCCCGGCGGAACCGCGGCGGAGTTAATGGTTCGGAGGGCGGCCCAGGAGCCGGAGTTTGCGCTCTGGCTCCTGCGGGTGGCAACTGTCCACGCCTCCGCCCAGGGCCCCCCGCCGGCCCCAGCTACGGGCCCGCGGCCTCTCGCCGCTGCCCCGGCCCTACCGCCCGTGGCCGCCGCCCCGGATGTACCGCCCGGAGCCGCCGCCCCCGTCCTGCCGCCTGCTACCGCTGCCCCGAACGGGCTCCCGGACCCGCCGGCTGCGAGCCTGCAGCCGCAGCACCCCGCCCCGGACCTGCCGCCCATGGAGGCCGCCGGAGTCGGGCCTGCTGGAGCCCTGGCCCAGGCGCCCCCGGGCCCCGGGCTGCCGGCGGTCCCCTAGGAGCCGGCCGGCCGCGAGGTCGGCCTGATTGAAGGGCTGTCGGCCAGCGAGGTCGATATGCTGGAGGCAATGCTGGAAAGCTAGTCAAAAAAAAAAAAAAAGAGAGTAGATTTGTTTTTTAATGAATAAACGTTCCTGCGGAGTCGCTACGGGTGGAGAGGATTCTTAAGGAGGGGGGGATGTGGGGAGCGCACTCGCGCCCTGCCCCCTCTCCCCACTTCGAGCGCACGCCGGCGGCTATGGCCAAGCCGGCTGACGCGGCCGGCACGGGGGCAACCTTCTCGCAGCAATGCGCTGCGCGGTACATTGCCAACCACCCCGGTAACAACCCGTTTCGGGTCTCGGTTCCCGTTTCCTCCGCGACGCCTCGGAGGGCGCGCTCGTAGCTCTGGGAGGAGGTTGGGGAAGAACCGGTCCTCGGCAAGAGCCGAGGTCGGAGGTTGCGAGCGAGGGCCTGCGCTCTTTCGACTCATCGACCTCTTGGAGGAAGGACCTCCCTGCCCCGACCTCGGAGACCACCCGCCCCCGCGACCTTCACTGGGTAAGCCAAACCCTTTGTCTTCCCTTGCGAGAACGCTGCAGTAGGACAGGACTATCCTCCCTGCTGTGGCTGCTGGTCTGTTTGCACGCGCAACGATATTAGCTATAATAAACCTGTTGATTGTTTGTTGCGAGTCCGTGGTGTCCTTTTTCGCCCGAACCCTGAGCCACGCGCGACTTTGCGCACGGCGGGTTGGGAGTCGCGTGAGAGCCGCCAAGTTATACGGCGGGACGATTGCGTAAACGCTAGCAGGTGAAGTTCGCTTCACAGGTTAGCCTTACGTAGGCGACCCCACAGTACTTGGGAAGATAATATACTTCTATTCACTTTCAGGTTAGTAACGCCGTCAAATTCAAAAAGTTTAAGTTCCAGGACGATTTTTAGAAAAGTCGGGATACGAGCGCACGGCGACCCAAGCACGGTCGCAACGGTCCACGCGACGCGACGGTCCATAAGGCGGAGACTAGGTTCATTGGGGGAAGATTGGGTCAGGGGCCGTGCCCTTATCTATTCTACCTCTGATTCGTGCAGGTTTCGTTGTGCATCCTAATGTGGAGTTCCTGAAGTGCTCCCAAAAGTTGGCGGCGATTTTCGGTGGTAGAGGAAGAAACGCCTCGAGTGTTGCAAGCTTCGAACTTGCCGAGGTACTGTTTACGAGCGCTGTAGACGTTGAGCACGTCTAGTGGCGGTTGCTTTCCGTTCGCGTGTAGGAGTGAGGGCTGTGGAAGATGGAATTTCGAGGTTGACAATGAGTTCTTACGGCAATGAATGGTTCTGGTTTTATCGTTCTCTCGTCAGAAGCAACTTCTAGCTCAGAAAGGATGAAGCCTGGCCATTGGCGTTAGCCCTAGGCCGTACGGCGGCCGTGGCGGCTAGGGCCCGCCCTTGCCGGTGCGCCTCTCGCAAGCTTACATCGATGCGCGAACTCGCCTCATCGCTACATGCCCATACGGTGCTGCATGGCGTCCTCGCATCGGCGCTTTGGGCAAAGGGTCAAGGTGGTCCCTTTTCTGAGCGGCACCTTTTTCCAGGAGCTCTGCAGGTGCAGCGTGAAGGCCAGCTGGAAGCGCTGCAGCCTGTTGGCGCCCACCAGGGCGCGCAGGTGGCGCAGCAGAAGCGCCAGCCCCCGGGCGTCCCGCGGAGAGCCGCACACCGAGGACGCCAGCCGGAGCCACTCCACGTTCACGCCGTCCAGGCCGAAGTGCAGGGCCAGTCTGACCACGCTCCGAGCGAAGCGCGCCACCCGACCGGGCTCCTGGCTCAGGTACGAGAAGTGCGCGTCGTCCTGAAACCAGGCCGTGGACAACTGCGTCATGAGATCCGGACTGCGTGCGGATCACGAAATGTGCACGCATCCAAAAGGGCGCGCGTGGCTTGAAATATCCAGCGGGCAACCCCTCTTCTTGAAAGCGCTTCCCTTGCCACAGCTTGAAGAAATGCGAAAGCAGCTCGAAGATTGTGTTCGCCTAATAAAGTGCGTTACAATGTTACATGGCTCACCTGTCTCGAACCTAGCGTGGGGTCACGTGTTTCACGTTCCAAGACATACCGTAGGAGTTGTGTATGTATGCTTAATATATTTTACTTACCTAGAGTTTAATACCCGCAATGCCAATTCATGTTGTAAAAGGGCCCGGGTGCTCTACGGGTGCTCTACGGGAACAACCCTTCTATAAAGTTCATACCAAAATTGCTGACGAGTAAAACGCAAGAAATTCCAACTGATCGTTATTTTTAAAAAACGCCCATATATACGCAGAAAACGTGCGCACATCAGCCCGAAATTACATTTACAGCGCATATGAATATCTCCCGTGTGATCACTGCTAGCCCTCATACGCACAGCTAACAATAGGGAGCAACCGACAACTGTGTATCACTTGGTTCTCAAAACTCAAAAAACACAACAAAGCAAGAACCAGAAAAAAAGAAGACTCATCTCCCCCCCTCCAACAAAAAGAAAAGAAAAATAACAGAAGGCAGGTGGCGGCCGATTTGGAATGACTCAAAAGCCAGATATGCACATCGCTTAGCCGGTATGCGTCGCTCAGGCGCACCATTTCAGCCGCCTCAATAATTTCTCATGCGAGCCGGTTGTTATGCTTAGCTACAACAACGGTCTCATTAAAGCGAGCCGGCCATTTGCTTCTCCTGCAATGTTCACCAAGCTGTCCTGTGTGCCCAACCTTTACGTTTCGCAGGTGCTCGCGCAATCGCACGTTCAAACATCGTGACGCCTGGACTACGTATTTGTGACCGCGTGGTAGAGGGATGACGTACACTTCATTTTCGGCGCGCGCGACGAACTTGTTCTTGTGGTTGATGCTGTAGCCATTTTTTTCGTTTTGCACGGTGCAAGTCGCTTCACAAAGCTTCGAAAGGTTTTGGGGGGGGGCTGAACCACCCCCCCCCCCGCCCTAAAACCTTTGGCCGCTGCTTTGGCGAAGCAGCGGCCAAAGCCCTTGGAGCTCCGCCGGAGAAGTGGGCAGGTGATCGGCGTCGTCGTACCGTTGGGTCGCGGCTGGTCATGTCGGAAGGTCACGGCGGGTCATTGGCTGGGAAAACGGGGCTGGGGATGGTCATGTTCATGTTTCCGACCACGTCTTACGTATCGGCCGCTGGGAAAAAAGACGTTCTACGTCTCTCGCGGTGGTCGAGGGGCGGCGCTAGTTGACCGTCCTCAGAGCACTTGTAAATATAAACCCCCGCGGTAAAGTCGAGAGAAGAGCCGCTGCGGGATAGCATAATTGGTCAGTGCCCCGCACGCGTTATGCGGAGATGTGGGTTCGACTTCCGCTCCCGGAAAAAACAGGGGATTTTTTCTGGAGGCAAGTCGTTCCTCGATCCTCGTTCCTCCAGCCCTCGTGCCACGATCCTCCGGCTTCCTCTTCCTCCTTCCCTCTCGCCCCCTCCTTCGGCCTCCGCCAACACCTCGTCTTCTTCGCTTCGACCTGCCGACTCCTGTCTAGGGTGCCTCGATGCGCGCCCGCTCCGCTGAGGATGAGGACAACCGCGTCGTCTGCTAGCGCGACCGCCATTTTCTTGCACCCTCGGGCGCACGTTTCCTGCGTTACGCACCTTGATAGCGCTGGGGCCGAATTCTCTTCTATAAAAAACGGGCGTCGCTTTGAAACGACGGTGTAGCGCCATGCAAATGCATGTGTTCTGGGGTTGGGGCCGTCGCTTTGGGGTTCCCTGCAGGTAGAGTCAGCCGCAGAAAAGCGCTGTGGCAAGGGCGCGAAGCGACAAGTGAAACGACGGGGGGAGCGGGTGTCGCTTCGCGCCCTTGCCACAGCGCTTTTCTGCGGCTGACTCTACCTGCAGGGAACCCCAAAGCGACGGCCCCAACCCCAGAACACAGGCATTTGCATGGCGCTACCCCGTCGTTTCAAAGCGACGCCCCGTCGTTTTAGAGAATTCGGCCCCTGGTCTCGCTAACAGTGTGGGCTTGATTTTGCTTTAATTTTGATATGCATTCCTTTTCTGGGGTAGATGAACAGAAGAGTAAGATTTTGGTGAAGGATTCTCTATTTTGAGATGATTAGCGAAGGTATGCTGAATGCCTTTCTTTTTTTATTATAGGTGTCACGGCGGGCAACTTCTCGCCGTCGTCATACCGGTGCCGTGAACTTTCTGTCGTTGCGTTTACGCATAAACATAGCAGAAAGTAGGCGAAGTACACGAAGGAAAGGAACTGCTACATATTCAAGTACGAATGTCCGGCACACTTACGGCCACAGAAACTATTATGCGGTACTTACATATATGATTTCCTGGCGGCAAGCTGTGTCATGCATGCACTGTGCAATCTAAACATGATTGATTGATTGATGAGGTTTAACGCGCCTATGCTACATAGGCGATGAGGCGCCGTAGTGGAGGGCTCCGGATTAATTTTGACCACCTAGGGATCTTTACATGCGCCGAAATCTCGAACACACGGGCGTTTTATATTTTCGTCTCCATCGGAAAAGCCGCCGCCGCGGCCGAGAATGGAACCAGCGTCCTTGGGCTGCATCTACACTTAATGGCGTACAAGGATGTAGGAATATTAATTTAATAACTTGAAGCAAAAATACGCTATGTACAAAATGATGAACAACATACTCCACTGCTGTTACATAATAGATTATGAACAAAATGATACAAACACACTTCACTGCAGACATAATACGGGTAATGTTGATTACCCTCGAATGTTTTCGAACTTGCTTTCTGAGGTTTTGAATTGCGTCCTTAGCATGTGTGTGATGTTCTTGAAGTACGGTGTATCTTCTTTCTAGGTCTGCCAACTGCTTTTTCAACTCAGCACAATCCCTTTGTGTCTCACTAGCTGTGAGAGTTTCATTTGGCGAGTTTGGAATTACGACATTCAAGGCTTCAACACCTGGGCTGTTGAGTTGGAGGTTTTCCGATGACGCCTCTTGTGATACCGTGTGAGTTGACTCGGGGAGCATTTCCGCTGTCTCTGATGATGCGTGAGGTTCTTCAGCGGGGTTGTCCACCTCTTCATTGTTGGATGTGGGCTCAGGCTACGTTCTGTCCCTGGCTGGCTTTCGCTGCTTTGGAGCAACTGAAAGCAGAAAGATATGCAAACCAATGATCAAATTAAACAGTAAGTTCAGCGAAAGCGCGGTAATCAAGGGAACGGGAAATCAAGACAAAGAACAAAGCGGAAACACTGCATGCAAAGGTCTCAGTATTTACACTTTCAAAAATTAACTATGGTGAGTGATTGTGCCTTTCCCAGTGGAAATGGGTCAAGTGGGTGCGTGAGCTGTTAATGTTGTTGCGTGGGCTGATCGACATTGCAATTGAATAGGTGCAATTGACTCCCGATAAGAGCATAAAAAGCAGCATCGATACATGTACACACTGACGTGTTAAAGTCAAAATAAGTGAAGCATGCCAGACCGACGGCTCAATGCCACTGGAACGTTTCCCAATGGCCACCACCGATTTGGTAAGTAATGTGCGCACTTATACAAGAACACGTAGTGAATCAAATGGCAAATGCCTACCTCTGATTGGAAAAGGCGTTGGAGCAGCAATTGGCTTCAGCTTTTTCTATCCATCTGCCCGGTTCTGTTCAAAACAGGATCCTTCAAAGTGAGCCTGCACGATAAATTGTCAATATAGGAGCTTTCTTCTCCCGAGAAATAAAAATAAATGACGTGAAATCAAGCCAATCGAACAAACTGGCATCCACTCTTATCGGCTCACATCCGCACATATTTCACACACTAGAGGTGTAATTGACACATTTCTTTTCACCTCCATGCGCTGCTTTTATGGTATAATAAGAGAGATAAATATCTTAAATATTCTAATTCTTGCGCACCACAAGATTTATAACAGACCTTAAGTTGAGACAACGAGGAAAAACACGAGCATAACGCGTCGCATGCAGTTTTACGCTTCGGCATATATCATTCACACTGCCAAAAATTGGCTTTTGGGGAAGTAAGCGTGAAGCGCCTGAATGACGCTTCGGGACTGAGAAAGGTCGCGCACCTTCTTACAACGAGCGCCTTATTTCCTGACACAAAGTGAAATGACTGAAGATGCAAAGCGCTACGCGTTTTATATCCCCCCCTCCCGCTTTAAGGGGCCACGTCCATTTGCATAGATCAAATATAAAAAGGCCGCAAAAGCACGATGAAACCTCCAAAATAAACACATAAGACCGTGCGTCTTGTATCTAGAAACAGCCACACAGACAAGCTGACAATAGCCCCAAATGGATTTCGCACTGCTGAGAAGCCGGGCACTTACACTGCATATGCAGGAGTGGTTCGTCGTCTGCCACTTGTCCCGCTTGATCTTCACCGTCTACAGAAGCCGCCTTTTTGGGTCTCTACGAAACGAAAACATCCTCCAGCCATTTTTAGTGCTGTTAGAACACTGGGGAACGCAGCACCCAGGCATTCTGCAAAGAGACTTTGTGAAGAGCGCCGCTTTTCGCGCGCCTAGCGCGGGAGCCGGCGGGGGCGGGATGCAAGAAAATGGCGGCGGCGCCTCCCGACAACCGGTCTTGGCGGCGGCGACCCCTTCAAAGAGTGGCGCCATCCAGAGCGGAGCGGGCGCGCATCGAGGCACCCTACTCCTGTCCGGTGAGCAGCGCCTCCTCACACCCGGCCTCCGATCACGTCTTACGTGGCGGCCGCTGGGAAAAAAGACGTTCTACGTCTCCCGCGGTGGTCGAGGGACGGCGCTAGTTGACCGTCATCAGACCACTTGTAAATATAAACCCCCGCGGTAAAGTCGAGAGTGGAACCGCTCAGGGAGAGCATAATTGGTCAGTGCACCGTACGCGTTATGCGGTGATGTGGGTTCGACTCCCACTCCCAGAAAAAACGGCGGATTTTTTCTCGACTTATATTTTCGCCTATTTATCACTGTATCATTTCTCAGTTCTCGTTTGTTTATTTGCCATCATACATAGTAGATGGTAGGGCGGCGAGAAAAAAGCTGCTCACAGGCAGCTTGACCAGCCCATAGCCCCCCCAAAACATGCCAAAAACACGTCATTCGGCAGTATTAAATATTCCGGAAACATCCGAATAGCACTGGCAATGACGACTGCAACCTTGATATGTGTCCTTACCCAGTCCCTCATCCTGTATCTTTCTGTTCCGCTATATATATATATATATACATATATCTATATATGCATAGTCTGAAAAGATAGAAACTCACACAGAGCGCGAAAAAAATAAGGTTAGTAGAGACAGAGACAAACGAGAAAGACGTAGAAAATAAAAATAAGTTTACTGACGTTTCAGGGAGAGGACTCCCTTTATTCCCGGTCACTCTTTCGAAAAAATTAGGGCTACTATACTGGAATCAGGTTTCCGTTCGCATCACGAAAGGGAAGTGCGTGAGTCTTTTTTAATTCATAAATTTAACACAGTCAAACAAGGTATCAATGAAAGTGTAGGAACGTTAACGTGCCTCTTGCCCTATATGCTGGCGGCATTGCATTATCCCTATTGGAACCGTAGAAGCAGAGCCACCATTTTCAATGCGGCTTTACCGATTAATTCGTTTGATTACGCGAACGGAAGCGATATGAAATGTATCCAGAAACGATGACATCTTTTCTTTTTGTTATATCTACATACTGCTCCTGATGTGTTTGCGTATTAAGTGCTAAGCTGTAATCCCCGAACGTTACCATTTTCTTTCTAAAGGGTAGTTGTTGGTCCTCCCTGATCCGTTCCGATATTCCGTGCAAGTTCTGTATTTGAAAACTTCATGTTAATTCACACGTGTACAAACACCACGTGTGCTCTCTTATTTCATTATTGTTGATTTGTATCTGCAAAGTGGCAAGACTATTCGTCAGTCTTTATCATTTCGCGCTCAATTACCGAAGTTTACTCTGACGAAGACCGGACCCCGGTCGAAACGTTAGTTTAATCATCGTTTTCATACGTGTGTCCACCCTCTCGTGTATTTTTGAAACCGAATCCCGGAACTTATTCATTGCTATTTTCTGCCATGGATTTGGGAAGGACTACGTTGAAGACCAAGACAATCATGTTGAAATTTCCAAAGACCATCGCCAGTACAGTAGTTTTGGGTGACTCCCAAACAAAGTACCTCTTTGAGCATTTCGATCCACTCCGCACTGACACACCTGGCTTCATATCCCAGCCCGGTTCAGTGATCCAAGATATGCGCCCCCTCCTTGACTTCGTCCCACGTACTACTACCAGTTTGATTCTGCACGTGGGAACCAACGATCTGGCGTCTGGCACAGGCCGTTCTGCCTTCACCAGGTACCGTGAGCTGCTGGACTTCATTTCAAATGAGCGGCCTGCAATACAACGTATCTGCGCCAGGCTTATTCTACCCAGGACTACTAATCACCGCCATAACTACAACAACCACACATTTGTTCATCGCTGCAACGAGGAGGCTTGTTCTTTCAACAACCTTCTACGTGATTTCTGCCGACAATCCAAGAAAGTGTTCGTCGTTGATCATGGATTTGAATGGCTGCCATCAGCGCGTGTGTTCGCGGCTGACGGTTCACACCCCAATTTTGAATGAGTGGCACTGCTGACAAGCCACATCCGTCGCATCTGCTTTAAAGCACGATTTGATCCGTCTACCTCAGCTTGGTGTTCTCCTGCGGGTGAGACGTCCTTCCTGCCAAACCCGGAATCGTTTCGCACAATAGCCGAGGCTTCATCTATTGTGTCCACGGCCAAGCGTGCGCCCAGAGGCCCGTCATCCTTGAACCTGGTACCTGCGAGTCAAATGCCTCCGGTCAAACCATCGTCAAGCAAAAGGCCTTCAAGTAACCAGCGCCCAGTCATCAAACCTCCCTCAAAGGAGCACCCCGTGACCTCCAACAGCCAGCCACTAGTCCGCCAGCCTTCAGCAAAGCCCATACAGGAAGGGCCATCGACTTCTTCGGCCAGCCAGCCGTCAAGCCCTACTAACCTTGCTCCGCGCTACAATCTCCGTAAGGACGGCGCCAAAGCCGCGGCATCGAAGTGACTAGCCGCGCCACATCCTGGTAACACTTTGTCTTCAGTATTATCTAGCCATTTTTTACGAATACGCAAGGTTCTCGAGAAGCGAACTCGTTACGAAATGCATGCGTCAAGTCTCAAGACGTACACCCGCCCAATTTTTTACCAATATCACCGGAGCGTCGACCGTTCGGTCGATCAGCGCCGCGTGAGGGAGTGATACGGCAAACTGGGCGAGAGTAGCCGCATGCGCACTAGGCAAAGGCCGCAGCTGCCGCCATCTGCTAGGCTCTTCCAAGAGCAGACAGCCGCCCCCGATTTTTGTTAATTTCTTATCTCACTACCTGCCATACTCGAAATTTTTCTTCAAGAACAGGCACGTGGCCCCAACTGGAAACAGCATTGCCGAGCGCAAGCCTCGTTCGGTAACGCTGATTACTCTGTTTTAGTTGGCGCCACGTGCCTGGTCTTGAAGAAGAATTTCGAGTATGGCAGGTAGTGTGATAAGATAATAACAAAAATCAGGGGCGGCCGTCTGCTCTTGGAACAGCCTAGCAGACGATGGCAGCAGCAGCCTTTGCCTAGTGCGCATGCGGCTACTCTCGCCCAGTTTGCCATATCACTCCATCACGCGGCGCTGATCGACCGAACGGTCGACGCTCCCGTGATATTGGTAAAAAATTGGGCGGGTGTACATAGACAATGGTATAGTTCCGAAAGGTTTAAGAATTTACGTAAATCCCGCTACTTCCCAAATGTCCGCTAACAACGCTTCTAGGTGGGAGCAGATACTGAAGGATGCTTCTATCGGACTAGCAGCTGTCCTTATTATTCACTACCAATCAAACAGTAAAGACTTGCTTAACAAAGAGAACCAATTACGGCGCTCATCTGAGCTAACGCCATTCGAATGCGACGCGTTGGAAATATATAGGCAGAAAAAATTGCACGAAATCAATGAAACTAAGGCAAGAAAGTTATCGCGCGATGGTATATCCCCTTTAAATATTGAGTACCCCCGTGCATCTGCCCCGATTGGTCGTCAACTTAATTTCAGCGCAAAACCTGATCGCCTATCTAGTGGAAACATTGTCAACTTGTCGAGTGTAGATTTATCCGACGCAGAAACTAGTGTCTTGCCGCGCGGGTTAAGTTTTTGCCCGGCCACTGGCGGTTATAACGAGTTCCAGTTACTCAAAGGTTTAGATAACTTCGCACGGAGCATGCGCCTGCGAGAATTTTTTCACGACCGTCCCGCTTCAAATCCTGAACCTTCGTTACTCCCTTCCTGCAAACATTGGACCCCACCAACCCAACGGGATAAGTTCCTTGATATTTACATTAAAGCAGTACAGCAGGATGTTATCGAAAGCTACCAAGGCCGCAGATCTTTCCGCAGAAGTCTTTCTAGTAATGAAACCACAGCTATTGATAAACTGAGAGAGCGTTGTGATATTATTATTAAGCCTGCCGATAAAGGAGGCGCAATTGTTATAATGAATACCAGTGACTATGTCAATTAAGCCCACAGGCAACTTGCTGATAATTCTTTCTACAGGCGCCTTGATTACGACCCAACGCCAGAATTCAAATCCACAATAGAAAATACTCTTAAGAGCATCATAGAGACAGGGTATATAACTTCGAATCTTGCTAAATCGCTCCTCCCACTCAGCCCTGTTGCTGGTCGTTTTTATTTGTTACCCAAAATTCATAAAAAAGACAACCCGGGGCGTCCCATTATTTCTGGAATAGGCACTGTGACAGAGAATCTTTCGCGCTTTGTTGATAACCTCATTAACAAAACACCTCCAACTCTGGCGTCTTTCATTAAAGACACGAATCACTTCCTATCTGATATAGCCGATCTCAAAATTCCGCATGGTTCGCTTCTGGTAACTCTTGATGTGGCATCGCTTTACACTAACATCCCGCACGCAGACGGTATAAAGGCTGTTCCTAACTTATATGAACGCTCAGATGATGACAAACCGATTGACAGGTCCGGGCTAGCAACCATGCTCAAATTAATACTTGAACTAAGCAATTTTCAGTTTTCCGATGAACACTACCTTCAAGTAAGTGGAACTTCTATGGGCACAAGAAAAGGCCCTAATTATGCAAATATCTTTATGGGTGTCCCGGAAGACAAATTTCTTGCCGACCGCTGCCTTCAACCCTTTTTCTACAGGCGTTTTATCGATGATATCTTCTTAATTTGGCAGCATAGGGAATCTGAGCTTTATTTCTTTATAGCTGATTTTAATAACGCCCACCCGTCTATTAACTTCTCGCACAATATCTCAGAATCTACAATTGACTTTCTCGACGTAACCGTGTCCCTAGTCAACGGAAAATTGTCGACTAAACTCTATAGAAAGCCCCCTGACAGTCATCAGTATCTGCACTTCGAAAGCTGCCATGTTAAACACAATAAAACTAGTATATCATATAGCCAAGTTCTTCGTTTCAAAAGAATATGCTCTGGGTAATCAGATTTTGTTGGTAACTGCGGCAAACTCCGCGAATCTCTAATCAAGCAAAACTACTCTCAAGAATTAATTGACGATGCTCTGAAGCGCGCAGATTTCCTGGACCGCAAAACGCTTCTCGAACCACAGAATAACACAACGGCTGATTCACAACCCAATCTCGTTCTCACCCACTCTGCGTCTCCGCCGAAAGTAACAGGTATTTTAAAGAAGCATCATAATATCCTTATGCAAAGTCAGCGAATTAGAAGCATTTTTAAAGAGCCACCGCGCGTAGTCTATCGCCGTTCAAAACGGGACACGCTGACCTCTTCCACGATCGCATCGTCATCTTCGCATGGATGTTCTCCTTGCCAAAAAGCGCGTTGCAAAGTGTGCGCCCATATGACCACGTCACTAACGGTAAACAGCACAGCTTTTGACTTTTCCTTAATAATTAAAGGCGATTTTAACTGCGATACGTCGAATGTAGTATATCTCCTAGAGTGCTCAGTCTGCGCACTCCGTATTATCGGCCAAACCGAGACGTCTTTCAGGCTCCGTTTGAATAACCACCGGGCACACGCACGTTCCTCTCCTGGGCTTCCTTTGTCTAAGCATGTAAATATTCCCGGTTACTCTTTCAAAAAAATTAGGGCTACTTTACTGGAATCAGGTTTCCATTCGTATCACGAAAGGGAAGTGCGGGAGTCTTTTTTAATTCATAAATTTAACACAGTCAAACAAGGTATCAATGAAAGTGTAGGAACGTTAACGTGCCTCTTGCCCTGATATGCTGGCGTCATTGCATTATCCCTATTGGAACCGTAGAAGCAGAGCCACCATTTTCAATGCGGCTTTACCGTTTCATTCGTTTGATTACGCGAACGGAAGCGATATGAAATGTATCCAGAAACGATGACATCTTTTCTTTTTTATATCTACATACTGCTCCTGATGTGTTTGCGTATTAAGTGCTACGCTGTAATCCCCGAACGTTATCATTTTATTTCTAAAGGGTAGTTGTTGGTCCTCCCTGATCCGTTCCGATATTCCGTGCAAGTTCTGTATTTGAAAACTTCATGTTAATTCACACGTGTACAAACACCACGTGTGCTCTTCTTATTTTATTATTGTTGATTTGTATCTGCAAAGTGGCAAGACTATTCGTCAGCCTTTATCATTTCGTGCCTATATATTCAGCGCGCTCAATTACCGAAGTTTACTCTGACGAAGACCGGACCCCGGTCGAAACGTTAGTTCAATCATCGTTTTCATACGTGTGTCTACCCTCTCGTGTATATATATATATATATATATATATATATATATATATATGGTTAGTAGAGACAGAGACAAACGAGAAAGACGTAGAACTTAGAAATAAGTTTACTGACGTTTCGGGAAGAGGACTTCCTTTCTTCAGAGTACAGAATAAGTTTGTTTCAGAGTTGTATACATACAGAAAATGTAGCAAGGGCGAGGGCAAGGTAAGAGAAGGGAGAGATTGTTCAAATGGTTCGTGGCTGGTGGGTAGTAAAAGAATGAAGAGAGAGCGGGAAAAAAAATTATAAAAAGGATAATAACAACACACAGTCACGCGGTACGCACATGGAAAAGAAAGAGAGCATAAGCAAACCGCAAAAATTAACAAGTAATTCCCCCCCCCCCCCGTGGCAACAGGGGTGAAAGGGGGGTCAAAACAAGATATGCCCATGCACGTGTTTGACAAGGGCAAAAAATTAGTCGCGCGAAACGAAGAAGGTCCAAAGAAGATATGCCCATGCACACAAAGGGCGAACACGTGCCCATACACACACCCGTTCTAAGAATCAGGGCAAGGTCATTGAAACATGAGACACTTGGCTTCTGTTGGTGGGAGGCAAGGGTCGCGCCCAAAAGCAGTAGGACAGGCAGTTTCGACAGGAAATGAATGTACATTGGTATAAAAAGAGCGGGGAAGAAAAAAAATTACAAGGTCAAACAAGTCATGAAAAGAAAGAAAACAGGCAGGTGCACGCCTATGACGCCGCAGCAGGTAGTATGCATCTGGCCGGCGCATGGTACCAGTTCAGGGAACGCCGAAGTGGTCAGCAACGAATATTAGAAAACAACAATACAAAGAAAGAGGACACGAAAGCAATCACACACGCTCGCGTACACAAATGGATTACAAGGTGAGAATATCAAAGCTAACAATGGTACTGCAGCCTTCTACCCAGATCACAATGTCCAGACTTGTTTGTAAGATTTGGTTTAGTGAAGCCATTGTGCTAAAAAACGCGGTGCGAGCACGAAACTATACCCCATCTACGGGAGCTCGCCAACTGATAGGAGAATATTATAGAGGGAAAGAAATGAACAGGCGAAACACTAGCCTGAGAAATGCAGCCGAAATTTTAATCGGAGGAAAGACACGTTAATTTCCCATAACTTTCATTGATGCCAAACGACGCTGACTTAAACTTATAGATGAGGTAGGACTCGCGAACCTCGCGATCGTGATGCGTTTTAAAACTAGATTCAAGAATTGTTGCCTTCAGTTTTTCAAAAGAATGACCAGGAGTGTTAACATGCTTTGATAGAGGCAAAGAAGGGCAGGTTTTTGCATGAGAACGGTGATTGTAAAACCTCAAACGAAAGGGTGTTTCAGTCTGGCCGATGTATTGTTTCCTGCAGAGGGTGCATTCCAGCAGGTATACGACGTTGGCGGAATCACAGTTAAAGTTCCCTTTTACATTACCATAATAGTTTGAAGCTGTGCTGGCGGCGGGCTGTCATTGTGGTAGTCATTTGCGGGCATACCTTACACCGTGGTTTGTTACAGGGCATGCAACCAGTAGTCTGTGGTCGGCTGATGCTGGATTTAGTGAGAACGTCGCCCAAATTTTTGCTGCGTCTATAAATAACGCGTGGTGGCTCGGGAAATATTCTCTTAAGGCGTTCACTTTGAGCAAGGATATTGTGATGTTTCCTTAATATGGATGCAACTTTCGGAGAAGAGGCTGAATGGGTCAAAACGAGGTTTGTTTGTTGATTGGGTTTTGGAGCTTTTTGCGGAGAATGTCGGTGCGGTTCAACTGGTTAGCTCGTGTAATCGCGCCATCGATCACCTGCTCTGGGTATTTTTGATTCAAGAGCGCGGTTTGAAGTTCTCTGCAGTTGGAATCGAAATCCGCCTGGCTTGGGCAGATTCGCCTAAAACGGTGAGATTGGCTATAAGGTATTGCAGTCTTGCAGTGCCTGACATGGCTGCTGTGGAAGTGCAAATACTGGCGCGTGTCCGTAGGTTTCCTATAGAGATTAGTCTGAATCCTGCCCTGGCAAACTGTGGCTGTAACATCCAGGAAATTTATGCTGTGCGTAGAGTAGGAATGAGAGAGGGAGATAGTAGGATGCGCAAGGTTAAAAGCCTCAATAAACGCAAGAAGTTCCATTTCACCGTGCTGCCATATCATGAATATATCATCTATATAGCTTTTGTAGTACAGTGGCTTCAAATTTTGGGTTTCGAGGAAGTTTGACTCTAGACATCCCATAAAGATATTCGCGTAGTTGAGCCCGATTTTGGTGCCCATTGACGTTGCGCTGACTTGCACGTAATTGACACCATCAAACTCAAAATTGTTAAGTTCAAGGATAAGGTGAAGGAAAGTTTCAAGGGTGAGAGAATCGATAGGTTTGTCACCCGCCGACCGCTTATACGCAAATGATACCGCGGTTATTCCATCCGCATGCGAAATGTTAGTGTATAGCGACACGACATCCAGGGTAACAAGTAAACAGTTGTTAGGAATTTCTATCATCAGAATATCGTAGAAAAAATCATTTGTATCTTTAATGAAGGATGGAAAGCTGGGGGGGAATGTGGCGAATTATATAGTCCACATAGCGCGAGAGGTTCTCGGTGACAGTACCAATCGCAGAAACAATGGGGCGACCTGGGTTGTATTTTTATGAATCTTAGGGAGAAGGTAGAATCTACCTGCTACTGGGCTTAATGGGATAAGAGAACGAGCAGTTGTTTAAGTAATTTCCTGATTTTGATGGAGCTCATTGAGTTTATCTTTGAGAATTAGCTTACAATAATTAGTGGGATCAGCTTGTAATGATCAGGTGTCCAACTAGTATCTCGCACCAGACCTACGACTCGCTCCGTTGCACGTTGCCAGCACTTGTATTTCCCACACAAAAACAAGACCACGAAATGAAAGACTGGCGAATAGTTCCCAGGACCCAACACACACAGACGGGCAGTTACGCAAAACACAAGTCTCTGGAGAATGTCCTCGCGGCGTCTCACCAAACCCCAGTCCCGGCTCGGATGTCAGCGTCGGTGACTGGCCGAGACTGCTGAGTTGAGTTCCTCGGGCCTACGCCGCGAGGCAAGCGGGCAGGGCTGTTTGAGCGTTCCTCCGGAACAAGGGCGAGAGGTACGCCGTGTCTTCTCGCCGGCCTGGATGTCCAAGACGCAGGGCCGAACCACTGATCGGGCAGCTTCGGTCAGCCCATCCCCTCATTTTTTCTCCGTCTTCCTCCTCTTCCCACAGCCTGATCCAGCCATCTGACCGTCCTAGGGGTGGCCACACACGCTTTCCGTTCACCTTACCACACAGCTTCTGTCAGCTTTCCCCAGGCTATCAACGCTAACAAAAATCTCACTGGAAATGTGATGAACCTCTCTAGTATTACGCTGTCACCAGATCAGATGAGCGCCCTGTCAAAAGGTCTGAATTCTTGCCCGGCAACTGGTGGTTTCGAGGAATTTCAACTTTCTAAAGACTTAGATAACTTCGCGAGGAATAGGAGACTGCGAAAGTACTTCCATGACCATCCCCCAACCGACGAAGCACGAACTGCATTACCTAGCCATAAGCACTGGACCCCTCCCACGCAGCGCGATACATGCCTCGACATGTATATTAAAGTCGTTGATCGCGATGTCCGAGCAGCATACCAAAAGCAAATCTCTTTCCGCCGTAACATCACAAGCAAGGAAAAGAAAGCCCTGGAAGAACTCGCACGTTGCCCCGAAATAGTAATCAAACCGGCCGATAAAAGAGGCGCCATCGTGATCCTCGACAAAGCTGACTATGTCAACGAGGCTAATAGACAACTATCAGAATCCACGTTCTACAGAGTACTCCCTAGTGATCCCACTAATGATTATAAGCTAATTCTCTAAGATAAACTCAATGCGCTTGTTCAAAATCAGGAAATAACTGAAAGAACTGCTTGTTCTCTTATCCCCTTAAGCCCAGTAGCAGGTAGATTCTACCTTCTCCCTAACGTTCATAAAAATAACAACCCATGTCGCCCCATTGTTTCTGGCATTGGTACTCTCACCGAGAACCTCTCGCGCTATGTGGTCGATCTAATTCGCCACATTCCCCCCCAGCTTTCCATCCTTCATTAAAGATACAAATGATTTTTTCTACGATATTCTGATGATAGAAATTCCTAACAACTGTTTACTTGTTACCCTGGATGTCGTGTCGCTATACACTAACATACCGCATGCGGATGAAATCACCGCTGTATCATGTGCGTATGAGCGGTCGGCGCGTGACAAACCTATCGATTCTCTCACCCTTGAAACTTTCCTTCACCTTATCCTTGAAATTAACAATGTTGAGTTTGATGTTGTCGATTACGTGCAAGTCAGCGGAGCGTCAATGGGCACCAAAATCGGGCGCAACTACGCGAATATCTTTATGGGATGACTAGAGTGAAACTTCCTCGAAACCCAAAATTTGGAGCCACTGTACAACAAAAGGTATATAGATGATATATTCATGATATGGCAGCACGGTGAAATGGAACTTCTTGCGTTTATTGAGGCTTTTAACCTTGCGCATCCTACTATCTCCCTCTCTCATTCCTACTCTACGCACAACATAAATTTCCTGGATGTTACTGTCACAGTTTGACAGGGCAGGCTTCAGACTAATCTCTATAGGAAACCTACTGACACGCGCCAGTATTTGCACTTCCACAGCAGCCATGTCAGGCACTGCAAGACTGCAATACCTTATAGCCAATCTCACCGTTTTAGGCGAATCTGCCCAAGCCAGGCGGATTTCGATTCCAACTGCAGAGAACTTCAAACCGCGCTCTTGAATCAAAAATACCCAGAGCAGGTGATCGATGACGCGATTACACGAGTTAACCAGTTGAACCGCACCGACATTCTCCGCAAAAAAGCTCCAAAACCCAATCAACAAACAAACCTCGTTTTGACACATTCGGCCTCTTCTCCGAAAGTTCATCAATATTAAGGAAACATCACAATATCCTTGCTCAAAGTGAACGCCTAAAGAGAATATTTCCCGAGCCACCACGCGTTATTTATAGACGCAGCAAAAATTTGGGCGACGTTCTCACTAAATCCAGCATCAGCCGACCACAGACTACTGGTTGCATGCCCTGTAACAAACCACGGTGTAAGGTATGCCCGCAAATGACTACCACAATGACAGCCCGCCGCCAGCACAGCTTCAAACTATTATGGTAATGTAAAAGGGAACTTTAACTGTGATTCCGCCAACGTCGTATACCTGCTGGAATGCACCCTCTGCAGGAAACAATACATCGGCCAGACTGAAACACCCTTTCGTTTGAGGTTTTACAATCACCGTTCTCATGCAAAAACCTGCCCTTCTTTGCCTCTATCAAAGCATGTTAACACTCCTGGTCATTCTTTTGAAAAACTGAAGGCAACAATTCTTGAATCTAGTTTTAAAACGCATCACGATCGCGAGGTTCGCGAGTCCTACCTCATCTATAAGTTTAAGTCAGCGTCGTTTGGCATCAATGAAAGTTATGGGAAATTAACGTGTCTTTCCTCCGATTAAAATTTCGGCTGCATTTCTCAGGCTAGTGTTTCGCCTGTTCATTTCTTTCCCTCTATAATATTCTCCTATCAGTTGGCGAGCTCCCGTAGATGGGGTATAGTTTCGTGCTCGCACCGCGTTTTTTAGCACAATGGCTTCACTAAACCAAATCTTACAAACAAGTCTGGACATTGTGATCTGGGTAGAAGGCTGCAGTACCATTGTTAGCTTTGATATTCTCACCTTGTAATCCATTTGTGTACGCGAGCGTGTGTGATTGCTTTCGTGTCCTCTTTCTTTGTATTGTTGTTTTCTAATATTCGTTGCTGACCACTTCGGCGTTCCCTGAACTGGTACCATGCGCCGGCCAGATGCATACTACCTGCTGCGGCGTCATAGGCGTGCACCTGCCTGTTTTCTTTCTTTTCATGACTTGTTTGACCTTGTAATTTTTTTTCTTCCCCGCTCTTTTTATACCAATGTACATTCATTTCCTGTCGAAACTGCCTGTCCTACTGCTTTTGGGCGCGACCCTTGCCTCCCACCAACAGAAGCCAAGTGTCTCATGTTTCAATGACCTTGCCCTGATTCTTAGAACGGGTGTGTGTATGGGCACGTGTTCGCCCTTTGTGTGCATGGGCATATCTTCTTTGGACCTTCGTTTCGCGCGACTAATTTTTTGCCCTTGTCAAACACGTGCATGGGCATATCTTGTTTTGACCCCCCTTTCACCCCTGTTGCCACGGGGGGGGGGAATTACTTGTTAATTTTTGCGGTTTGCTTATGCTCTCTTTCTTTTCCATGTGCGTACCGCGTGACTGTGTGTTGTTATTATCCTTTTTATATTTTTTTTCCCGCTCTCTCTTCATTCTTTTACTACCCACCAGCCATGAACCATTTGAACAATCTCTCCCTTCTCTTACCTTGCCCTCGCCCTTGCTACATTTTCTGTTTATATATAACTCTAAAACAAACCTATTCTGTACTCTGAAGAAAGGAAGTCCTCTTCCCGAAACGTCAGTAAACTTATTTCTATTTTCTACGTCTTTCTCGTTTGTCTCTGTCTCTACTAACGTTATTTTTTTCGTGCTCTGTGTGAGTTTTTACTTTTTTAGAGAATATATATATATATATATATATATATATATATATATATTGTCACGAGAAGACGATGAAAAGGGCAACGCAGCGTGGCTCGGTAATCGCAGCCTACGAAGACGAAGAAGATCTGTCTGTGCGCTCTGCCTGCGCGGGCTCCCTCTTGGCCGCCATGTAAATAATCTGTAAATAGATCGTTCGACCTTCTCATCGTTCATGTCGTCTGTCCTGCCGCCACGTTACATTTTGGTGGAGTGTGCGGGTCCCTCCCCGTGCTGGCCGCAGCTGCACACCTCATCGGCATCGTGGCAATCTTCGAGGGGGCGCGACCCACGTCGGCAGCCCCAGCCCCACCGCTACCAGCATTCGACGACGTTCCCCCGCCCCGCATCCCCAGCCCGTGACCAGCCGATTCAGAACCGCCAAGACCCGATGACGTGACCAGACGACGATGACGTGTCCCCAGCCCAGTAGTCCGACGTGGTTCCGGATACCTTCGACGTTTCGTCGGTGCCTTGACGAGGTCGTGTCGCGGGACCAGGCATTGCCTACAGCATCATCATCCTATGTGACGGCAAGGGCTTCATTGTACATTGTCATCTCATCTTTCGTCCTCACCACATTGCGCAATACGGCGGCGTCGACCGGGACGGTCGCTTTCAACCGGGGGGGGGGGGGGCATGTCACGAGAAGACGATGAAGAGGGCAACGCAGCGTAGCTCGGAAATCCCAGCCTACGACGACGAAGAAGATCTGTCTGTGCGCTCTGCCTGCGCGGGCTCTCTCTTGGCCGCCATGTAAATAATCTGTAAATAGATCTCATCGTTCATGTCGTCTGTCCTGCCGCCACATTACAATATATATATATATATATATATATATATATATATATATATATATATATATATATATATATATATATTGTAAGGGGGATTATAGCTGGGGACCGGCAAGACGCTTGGAAAGAGGCAGAGACCAGAGACGGGTAAAGCAGCGCAGACCGATGTCTCGGTGCGTTCTCTTAGAGCGAGCCACGCGAAGCTGACCGTGCCTCTTCTTCTCTCGCACAGCACCTAGCGCCTGCCATCATCATGCGGCCCATAGTACTCCTTCCTCCGATACATCCCGTCGGTTGTACAGGGTAGATTGGCGCACACTAACCGCAAGGTATGTCTTCGTGTCGGAGACTACTATCTCCAGTACAATCACCCCCCGCCGAAAAGAGGAGCCATCCTGGCGACTTAAGGGGACGAAACCACAAGGGGATCGTAGTAGGGCTTCAAACGTTCAATGTGCACTCTTTCACGACCTCGAAGACGAAGGTCTGAGGTGGGAGTCACGCGCTCGACGAGGCGTGACTCCCACGGGCGATGTTTGTTCGAGAATCCTATATGGGCCGTGGTATTTAGCAAGGAATTTCGCCGAAAGACCAGGATTGGGGCATTGCACATGGAGCCATGCAAGGGATCCAGGTTCAAACGTTGGTGCAGCGGCGGAGCTGTCATGTCGAGACTTCTGGCGTCCTTGGTCGTCTGATGTGAACTTGCGAGCGAGCTGTCGACATTCCTCCGCGTACCTCACCATCTCGGAAACAGGGGCACATTCAGAGGCGTCGGGGCGGTAGGGCAAAATAGTGTCGATCAGGCAAGACGGCTCACCTCCATATAGAAGAAAAAACGGTGAAAAGCGTGTGGTCGCTTGCATGGCGGTGTTATATGCGTACGTGACGAAAGGTAGCACCGTGTCCCAATTTGAATGGTCGGACGATATGTACATGGAGAGCATATCTCCAAGGGTGCGGTTGAACCTTCCAGTAAGGCCATTTGTCTGGGGGTGGTATGAAGTCGTGGTTCTCTGGACAATCTGACATTGCTTTAGCAGCGCCTCCACGACGTCAGAGAGAAATACGCGGCCTCAGTCGCTAAGCAGCTCTCGGGGCGCACCGTGGCGTAAGACGAAACGCCGGAGTAGAAAAATGGCGACGTCGCGTTCCAGATGTTGCTCAGCAAGGACCCCCAGTCGGTTGGAGACATCATCAAATGGTGTCTTAGCTACGACGAGCTCAGGAAGCAGCGCATTTCTACCCGCCAGTGCTTCCCGAATGACGAACCGCATCGGGCCTCACTTTCAGCACTTGTAGTCTCATCTGATCTTGCGGCTCTTCTTCCACACATTAAACAATTCGTGCGCGCGGAGGTTGCGCGTCAACTTAACCTTCAGCCATTGGCATCCACGCCCTCATTCCCCTTACCTACGACAGTACGCCGCGTAATTCAAGACCAAGTCGCCGAAGCGTTGCCGTTAGACCACCAGCCTACATCCTCGAGTGCGCACCTGGTCTCGGCCGTTACTGCTCACCTCGACTCGTCCACGGCCCAGTCCGCAGCCGCACCTGTGGCGGCGCCTCTCTTTTCGCCTATGGCAGCACCTATTCCTTCCACCATGGCGGCACCCTTTGCTGCCCCGGTGGCAGGGCCTTACACGTATGCTACGATTTGTGCGCAGCCACCGCCCGCAACATTTCAGCCGCTGCAGTACGCCACAAGTCAGCGGGTGCTCCCATATCCTCGTGCTGCATCTCAAGCCCCCAACCCATGGCGCACGCCCGATAATCACCCCATATGTTTCGCGTGTAACGTTCCCGGAAATGTCGCACGTTTCTGCCGACGCCGACCGCTCCAGACGAGTGACGTTCCTCGAGCGCCCGCCTTTGGCTCTCAGCCCCACTCAGCGTCCGTTCCTTCTGGCTCAACGCCTGATTCGTATTTACCCGACGGGTTTCCCCTTTCTGGCCGCCGTTCCCCTTCCCCACGCCGCCGTTCCATTTCCCCGATGCGCCCCCGTGTGAACCCTGCAGCCGAGGGAAACTAGCAGCCGCAGTTCCTGAGGCACGAGCTGCGAAACTGTCGCACGTGCTAAGTCCTCATATTTCGCCTTGTAATGTGATTGATGTGATTGTGGATGGTACCCCGGCACTCGCGCCGATTGACACTGGAGCAGCCGTATCTGTGATTCATGAGACTTTTTGCCGCAAAATTCGCAAAGTGATGACGCCGCTTTTAGGATTTACTCTTCGTATTGCCAACGCACAGCCCGTTCAACCGCTAGCCATGTGCACTGCTCGCGTTACCATTCAAGCCATTCCCCACATCGTTGAACTGGTCGTCCTACGCTCATGCTCTCACGACGTCATCCTCGGCTGGGATTTTTCGTCACGTAACCGGGCTGTCATCGATTGCTTCCGTGCAGAAGTTGAACTGTTTTCACCTATTGATGGTGCGGCGGAGACTAGAAGCGTGAAATTGGTTGGTGCCGAAGATGCTTCCACTCCCCCATCCTCTTCCGTTCTTGTACCTGTATCGTCACCCGATGTTCCGGACGCCACCGTTCTCTTCACGCCATCCAGTCTGTTTTCGTCGCGCACAAACGTACTCTTGCCGTTCGCTGTCCTGGACATCAAATGTGGTTCGAGCATCATGTCAATTTCTAACCCGTCCCCTTGTCCGTATCGAGTGCTTCGCGGCGAATGTCTTGGGTGCGTCGAAGTTGTTACGCCACACCTCGTTGTCGACATCCCGAACGAGTCAGCCACAGGCCATCTCGACGCGCTAAGCCCCGACACCACTTTCGATCCGGCAGTTTTTCTGCCTTCCATAGATACTGGCCTCACCGCGGAGCAAACAGACCAGCTCCTGGTTCTTCTACAACGATTCCCCACGTTCTTCGACTCCCACCAAACAACCCTAGGGCGCACGTCAACTGTTTGTCATCAGGTTGACACCGGAAACCACGCACCACTGCGCCAGCGACCATACCGCGTGTCACCCAAGGAACGCCGCGTTATCGAGGAGCATGTAGGCGATGTCCCGGGACGTTAACGTCCCGGGACGTTAGTACACCCTCAACGAGTCCCTGGGCTTCTCCAGTCGTGCTCGTCACCAAGAAGGATGGGTCTATTAGATTTTGCGTGGACTATAGACGTCTAAACAAGATTACACGGAAGGACGTGTACCCGCTACCTCGAATAGATGACGCGCTGGACTGCTTGCAAGGTGCCGAGTTCTTTTCTTCATTAGAATATATATATATATATATATATATATATATATATATATATATATAAATATATATATATATATATATATATATATATATATATATATATATATATATATATATATATATATATATATATATATATATATATGTAATGAGAAATTGGTGCAGCCACTGGCCAACCCGCCCGTATGGCTGGTTCACGAATCATCGCCAGCAGTGGCCGCGAGACGGAAGAAGCAGAAGACGGTCTGTCCGGCATAGCCTGGTCTACTCGTTTCGGTGACTGCGCTTCGCGACCAATAAACCCCCTTTCAATTGGTGGAGTGTGCGGGTCCATCGTAAAACCTGGGGCTTCGCAACTGGCGGCTGCCCACCACAATGTCTCACGAACCAGTCCATCAGCCTACTCCGGCGGGCCAGGTGCCACCGATTGTCTGCCCTGGAACCATACGCCCGCGGGACCACGCTTCGTTCAGCGGGATAGACGATCGTGACGTGGAAGACTGGCTTTCTACCTTTGAGCGGATAAGCACGCACAACAAGTGGGACGACGCCATGCAATTAAACAACGTGGGCTTCTCTTTTACGCATCTCGCCGAACTTTGGTTCAGTAACCATTGTCGAGAGATGACTACCGGGGCCGAGTTCAAGGAAAGGTTTATGAAAGCTTTCGGGCGACCCGAAGTGCGCAAGCTTCAAGCAGAACAGCGTTTACGGGTACGGGCTCAGAAAACCGGAGAAAACTTCACGAGCTACATTGAAGATGTAGTCCACCTTTGCAAGCGCGTGGACCCCAGCATGTTTGAAACTGAGAAGGTAATACATATCCTTAAAGGTATCGACGACGACACATTTCAGATGCTGCTTTCCAAGGATGCGGGGACCGTTGGCGACGCCATCAGTCTCTGCCAAAGTTATGCGAGCTGCGCAAGCAGAGGGCCTTGACTCGGCATCCACTCGCCCAAAATGAGCCGCTTGCGAGTTTAGCCGTTGACTTTGACGATGCATCTGTGTTGGTCCGTATAAAAGAGATTGTCCGCGAGGATGTTGCTCGACAACTTTGCCATGCCGCTTCAAATACTACTCCGGAGCCGGGCCCTGTGCCTCAGTCTACTCTTCGGCATGCATTTCAAGAACAGGTGGTGGAAGTGCTGCCTTCTTTTAGCCAGCAAACTCCCGTGGCTGCTCCGATTACTTTCGCCGAAGTCGCGGGACGGCTTGCGCAGACGAGAACGCCGTTCCGACTCCCGGCTCCGCCAAGACCTCACCCTCAGGTTCGGTTTCCGACTCAATCCACGAATCCCTGGGCGGACAACCTACCGATTTGCTTTTCGTGTCACTACCCAGGACATGTCGCACGTTACTGTCGTCGCCGCGTACTGCCTGCCAACGGTCCTCCACCGGAATACCGCTATCCATATTAAGGACCCACATACGGTTCCCCCCGACGCTGCCCCAAACCGCTTCGGACTCGTCCTACGCGCCCCCGGCTTCCGACCGCCAGCCTTTCACCAACCGTCGTTCTCAGTCCCCGCGCCGCCGCTCGCTGTCGCCCATGCGTCGTCGTTCCACTCCTGCCGCAGCGGAAAACTGACAGCCGCAGTTCCGGAGGCAAGAACTGCGTCGCCGTCAAAAAGTCCAAGCCCTCCACTGTCCCCCGCAAATGTTATTGACGTGTCAGTCGAAGGTGTCGCGACTGCTGCGCTGGTCGATACTGGAGCAACAGTTTCCGTGATTCGAGCCGACCTCTGACGTAAAATTCGTAAAGTTATGACGCCTCTATCTGGACTATCCTTACGAACCGCCGATTCTCAACCCGTTCATGCCTTGACTGCGTGTACGGCTCGCGTTTCCATCCAGGGCGTAATGTACGTCATTGAATTAATCATGCTTCGCAACTGCTCTCATGACGTCATTCTGGGATGGGACTTTTTGTCTCGGCACAACGCTCTTATTGACTGGGCGCATGCAGAAGTTGAATTTTCTGTTGTACCAGCCGACACCACTGACGATAATTCTGCGTCATCAGCCGCTAAACTGGTCGCAGCCGCACACACGACCATTCCTCCCCAGTCCGCCGTTGTAGTGCCGCTCTGTTGTACTTCTTTTGGGGATGCAACTGCCATTTTCGCGCCATCCGAGGTCTTCCTCCACCGCAGATGTATACCGCTGCCTTTCGCTGTGCTGAAAATTCACTCTGGCGAAACTGGCATGGCTGTTACCAACCCGTCCGCAAGCCCGTGCTCCTTGCTACGGGGAGAATGTCTCCGCACCGTCGAGCCCGTGGACTCCTGTCGGGTCATTGACGTCCCAGGCAATACGCCTGATCATGAAATCGCCGCTCTCACCCCTTCGACGACGACACAACTTTCCAACGACGTGTTTCATGCATCAATCGACGACGCTCTAGAGCCTGCGCAGAAATGTCAACTTCTGAAACTCCTGTGCCGTTTCCGTTCGTCGTTCGACTGCGCACAACCCTCGCTTGGCCGTACCTCTGTCGTCACCCATTCCATCGACACTGGATCACATGCGCCGCTGCGGCAGCGACCGTACCTAGCGAGCGTCAAGTGATCGATGAGCAAGTACGTGACATGCTCCAACGGTACATCATTCGCCCATCGAACAGCCCATGGGCCTCCCCCATTGTTCTCGTAAAAAAGAAGGACGGCTCGATTAGATTTTGTGTGGACTATCGGCGCCTAAACACCATTACGCGCAAGGATGTCTATCCTCTACCACGCATTGATGATGCCCTCGATTGCTTACAAGGCGCTGAATTCTTTTCGTCCCTGGACTTACGCTCTGGATACTGGCAGGTGCCTGTAGCGGATGCTGATCTCTCGAAAACGGCATTTGTCACCCGGGATGGCCTTTTTGAATTCAATGTCATGCCGTTCGGGCTCTGTAATGCCCCTGCCACCTTCGAGCGAATGATGGACGGGGTGCTACGAGGTTTGAAGTGGAAGACGTGCCTGTGCTATCTAGACGATATAGTTGTGTGTTCCCCTGACTTTGGAACGCACCTTGCACGTCTCCAGCAAGTACTAACCTGTATCGCCAACGCCCAGCTACAACTCGACCTTAAAAAGTGCCACTTTGCAGCGCGTCAGCTCACCATTTTGGGCCACGTCGTGTCTAAGGATGGAATACTTCTGGACAAGAGCAAGTTGCGTGCTGTGGCCGAGTTCCCGAAGCCGACAACTATGAAGGCTTTACGGAGTTTCATCGGCCTCTGCTCTTACTTCCGTCGCTTTGTACGGAACTTCGCGTCCATCATATCTCCGCTTACACGCCTTCTCGCTAACGGTGCCGGTCATCTATCGGCCTGGTTACCGGCGTGCGATGACGCATTTACAACCTGGCGGTGCCTCCTCACTTCACTGCCTATCCTTCGGCACTTCGATCCGGGCGCTCCCATGGAGATCCACACTGACGCCAGTGGAGTTGGCCTCGGCGCAGTGCTGGCACAACGGAAACCTGGGTTTAGCGAGTACGTTGTCGCATATGCGAGTCGCACGTTGACAAAGGCGGAATGCAACTACCGTAATTACCCGATTTTAACGCGCCCCCGATTCTAACGCGCACCCGATTTTCCAGGCAAAAAACCGAAAAAACTTGCACCTCCGTTTGTAACGCGCAGGAACTTTGTGAGCAAGAAAAACGAATGCGAGAGAAACTGGCGATTTATTCCCCGTAGTAATCTCACTCATCTGACTCCTCGTCGCTCTCCGAAAGCTCCTTGTCGCCTTCCGCTGACCGCAACATCTCGTCATTGGTGCCGTCAAGCGCGTTCGCGATGCCACACTTCTGAACGAACGTTCAACCATGCTGGATGGTATCGTGGCCCACGCCTGGCATGCCCATCCCGCGAGCTACTCCAGAGGCATACGCTTCAGCCAACCGCTCGTTGTGAACGCGTGGGAGCCGCTCGTAAGCCGCGGAAGCGGCGCACCTTCGTTGCCGCTGCTGCCATTGCTGTTATCAAGCACGCAAGTGGAATAATTTGACGATTTGTGTGAACGCCGAAAGAAAAGCCTAGGCGCCTAGATCCGAAAAATTGTTGCTAAAAGCTTTGACGCCATCTTGAGATGGCGATGGTGATGGGTGGAACGAAATTTCAGCTGTTTCAACAGTTTCGGTTTCGTATCCGATTCTAACGCGCATGCGATTTTCCGGCCTATTTTTGCGGAAAAAAGGTGCGCGTTAGAATCGGGTAAGTACGGTACTCCGTGACGGAAAAGGAGTGTCTCGCCATTGTGTGGGTGCTGGGAAAGTTTCTACCCTATTTGTACGGCCGACCTTTCGACGTCGTCACGGACCACCATGCGCTCTGCTGGCTGTCCTCTTTAAAAGACCCATGCGGGCGCCTTGGGCGATGGGCTCTGCGGCTTCAAGAGTTCGACATACGCGTCATTTATCGGTTGGGCCATAAACACCAAGACGCTGACGCTCTGTCCCGATCGCCGTTTCCTCCTGAGGTTGCCTGTGTTTTGACTGAGGGCAGCGTTCTTTCTACTCTCTCCTTGGTAGATTTATGCACTGAGCAACGCACAGATCCATGGATCTCTTCCATTATTTCCGTACTCTCTGGACCGTTCCCTCACCGAGGATCCCGTGCCCTTCGCAGACAAGCTCCCCACTTCGCACTGCGTGACGGCCTTCTTTACCGCCGTAACTACCTCGATGAAGGACGTAAATGGCTGCTTGTTATCCCGCGCCATCGCCGGGCCGACATTTGTGCTTCTCTTCACGCCGACCCAACCTGCGCTCACGCGGGTGTCTTAAAGACGTACCATCGTGTCCGTGTGCGTTATTACTGGCGTGGCATGTACGACTTCGTTAGGAAGTACGTCCAGTCATGTGCCACGTGCCAGCGCCGCAAATCTCCTCCCGCTACTTCAGTCGGTCCCTTACAACCGTTACCGTGTCCAGCGAAACCCTTCGACCGTGTTGGCATTGACCCCTATGGACCTCTGCCATGTACGCCCGCTGGCAACCGGTGGATTATTGTCGGTATCGACCACTTGACGCGCTATGCCGAGACTGCTGCATTGCCAACGGCTGCAGCAGGAGACGTCGCTTCTTTTATTCTCAGTCACTTCATTTTGCGACATGGAGCGCCTCGCGAGCTCCTTAGTGATTGCGGACGCGTGTTCTTGTCCCAAGTTGTTGAAGCACTGCTCAAGGCATGCCGCGTCGTGCATCGCACAACTACTGCCTACCACCCACAAACAAACGGCCTGACAGAACGCTTCGATCGCACACTGGGGGACATGCTCGCCAAGTACGTCTCCGCCGATCACCAGAACTGGGACCTCGTACTACCGTATGTCACCTACGCATATAATACCGCCACCCAAGCTACAACGGCTTTCTCTCCCTATTTTCTGCTCTACGGACGTGAGCCGTCATGCACTCTGGACACCATCCTGCCCTACCGGCCCGATCCTTCAGAGTGTACGCTCCTTTGCGATGCCATGAAGCGCGTGGAAGACTGCCGACAACTGGCGCGACGTTTCACTGCCGAAGAACAGTGGAGACAAATAACAGACGTTATCGCTTCTCTGCCGAAGCGTATTTTTGCGCTCTTTAGCCTGAAACCGTTTCGCTAATGGCGATACAATCTGAAAGCGAGGGCGGTGAGCACACCGTGACGCAAGGAACGTGTGCATTCATTAGGTGAGTGAACATACGTCATGTTTTCTGGCAGCTTTGCTAGATAATGTTGCGGTGGATGCCTCGACAAGATTGGAGGATGCGGGACCAGAAGGGGTGTAGGTAAAAATTGTTCAAGTTCGAGCCCGGCCCGAGCCCGGCCCGAGCTTAACAAAGCGTTCTTTTGTTAAAGCCCAGTTTGTATTTCGCGCGTTCGGTTTTCTGACTGCCTTGATGGTAGTTCGCGTCGCAGCTGACAGATGGCGCCACCAGTCCACGGCGCGCGCGCCGCTCGTGGGACCTTGTTCTCGGCGGTTGCACTCGGTCTTGCAAGAGGTAGCGTCAAACAACCCCCTCGCGAGGGGCACGATCAAATGCAGAGCATTTCCGGGGGCTCACGACGTTAAGTAGTTTGCGTTACGCTAATGTTGTTGCACTTGTGGCAACTGCTGACGAGAGTGAGTCAACGATATAAGGCGCGTTCATAGCGTCCCATTCTGTGTCGGCTGGCTGGCGCATTTTCGGAAATAGCACCAAAGAAGACTGCGGTTATCGAACATAGATGTAAACTGAAAGGAGAGATTTGCGGCCTTTTGTTTCTTGAGAAGTTGAGAACTTGAGAACTTGAGAACTTGAGAAGGCATATATATATATATATATATATAAATCTAGAGAAAGATAAACTCACAAAGCGCGCAGAAATAGTATAAGTAAAGAGTCGGATACACAGCAAGAACAATAACAAACAATGTTTACTTACGTAGCGGCAACGGCACTTGCATTCATCAGAGTAAAGTTACATGATTTTGCTGTCGCAAACATTTCGAACACATTTCTTATATAGGTTTGCAGAAAACTGTGAGAAGGAGCGGAAAATGTTTCGGAAATGGAAAGTGTGCATACAGTCGTGCTACGCCTATGTTACAACAACAACAAATAAAAAAAAAGGGGGGGGGGGCGAGAGAGAGAAAAAGGGGTCGTGTTAACAATGCAGCGTTCAAGGTTGCACCATGACCGGTCAACGTATGCCGCGCGGGCTGCAAGTTCAGACAATGGGGGAAACTGGACAACCGCGGTTTGAAAAGAAAGGGAAGAGTATACAGTAAGGTATTCAGTGGCTGGGGAGACTGGTTGGGGCGGAAGCGAAGATGGGTGTGCCGCCCGCCGATGAAGAGAATAGATAGGGGGCACAAAAGAGCATTTCACAGAAGCTAGCAACTGAACAGGAAATAGGTAAGGTCACAAAAGGTTAAACATGAATAGATCACAAAGAGTTAAACATTCTTAAGTGGTGGTGGGAACGAGGCCTCCTTCCCCAGGACAAATGGCATTGTTGAGCCGCATTAGGCTAATAAAGCTGCAGTATTAGGAGAGTTTCTGCGAATTCTGATTGGAAACTCGATTGTAGGAATAATGAACATAGTTATAAAAATTATGAAGCCGCTAATTTTAATCGAGGGGTAAGCACGTTAGTTTTCTGTAACTTTCATTAATCCCAAGTGTGGCTGACCCAAACTTATAAATGAGATAAGATTCCCGAACCTCGCCGTCGTGGTGCGTTTTGAAGGCGGATTCTAAAATCGTTGCTTTGAGATGTTCAAATGCATGCCCGGGACTGTTCACATGTCTTGACAGGGGCAAATAAGGGCAGCTTTTTGCATGAGAGCGGTGATAATTGAATCGTATTCGGAAGGGCGTTTCAGTTTGGCCGATATATTGTTGCCTACAAACAGTGCACTCTAGAAGATATACGACATTAGCGGAGTCACAGTTAAAGTTACCTTTTATATTTACGTAGTAGTCTGAAGCCGTGCTGGTGGCGCGCTGTGTAGTGGTCATGTGTGGGCATACTTTACATCGGGGTTTATTGCAGGGCATGCAGCCAGTAGTTGCCGCTCGGTTGATACGAGAGTTAGTAAGAAAGTCACCTAAATTCTTATTACGCCGGTAGACAACGCGTGGTGGTTCGGGGAATATGCTTTTTAAGCGGTCACTTTGCATTACGATATTGTGATGTTTTTTTAGCACGGTTGACACTCTTGGAGCGGAGGATGAGTGGGTTAAAACTAAGTTAGTTTGCGGGTTCCCGTTCGGGGCTTTTTTCTTACAGATTTCGTTACGGTCTAGTTGGTTGGCTCGCACAATAGCATCGTCGATAACTTTTTCCGGGTATTTTTTATTCAGGAGGGCGGTCTTGAGTTCTCGACAGTTTGAGTCAAAGTCGGCTTGGTTTGAGCAAATTCTCCTAAATCGGTGGGCTTGTCTGTAAGGTATTGCTGTCTTGCAGTGTCTGACATGGCTGCTTCGGAAGTGCAAATACTGCCGCGTGTCTGTCGGTTTTCTATACAGTTTAGTTTGAAGCCGACCTTGGAAGGTAGTAACGGTGACGTCCAGAAAGTTTACACTGTGTTCCGAATAGGAATGAGCAAGGGAAATACTAGGATGGGCTAGGTTAAATGCCTCAATGAAGGTGAGGAGCTCCGGCTCACCGTGTTGCCAGATCATGAATATGCCATCAATATACTTTTTATAGTACATTGGCTTTAAATTTTGGGCGTCAAGAAAGTTTGATTCGAGGTGAACCATAAAGATATTAGCGTAGTTTGGTCCGATTCGAGTTCCCATTGACGTTCCGCTGATTTGCACGTAATGAACTCCGTCGAAATCAAAATTGTTAAGTTCCAGAATAAGCCTAGGGAATGTTTGAAGAGCAGAAGAATCGATAGGTTTGTCGCACGGTGACTGCTCATACGCAAGGGATACAGCGGCGATGCCATCTTCATGGGGGATGTTAGTATACAGTGACGCAACATCAAGGGTGACTAGAAGGCAGTTATCAGGCATTTCCATTTTTGAGATGTCTGAGAGAAAGTCATTGGTATCCTTAATGAAGGAGGGAAAGCTGGGCGGAATGTCGCAAATGAGATTATCCACATAGCGCGAGAGGTTTTCGGTAACAGTGCCAATGCCAGAAACAATGGGGCGCCCTGGGTTGTTCACCTTGTGAATCTTTGGGAGAAGATAGAATTTACCGGCTACTGGGCTTAAGGGGATCAGGGAACGAGCCGTGGTTTCATTTATTGTTTTATTTTTAACAAGCTCAGCAAGTTTATCTTTGACAATTTTCTTATAATCTTGAGTGGGATCATTGGGTAGTGCTTTATAGAACGTCGATACTGATAGTTGCTTATTGGCCTCGTTAACATAGTCGGTTTTGTCAAGGATTACGATTGCGCCTCCCTTGTCGGCAGGTTTAATAATTATGTCGGGACAGCTTGCGAGTTCCTCTAGGGCTTTCTTTTCGTTGGTAGTCATGTTGTGGTGGAAAGAAATTTGTGTTTGGTATGCTTTTCGCACATCCCGTTGGACAGCTTTGATGTACATGTCGAGGCAACTATCACGCTGTGTGGGAGGGGTCCAGTGCTTATAGCTAGGTAGGGTTCTGCGGGCTTCTCCCGTCGCGGGGTGATCGTAGAAGTTTTCTCGTAGCCTCATGTTTCTGGCGACGTTATCTAACTCCTTAAAAAGTTGAAATTCATCAAAACCACCAGTAGCCGGGCAAAAGTTTAGGCCCCTTGACAAGACGTTCATCTGAGCTGGGGAGAGGGTTATATTTGAAAGGTTCATTACATTCCCGGTAAGGTTTTCTTTTGTGACGCAGGGGAGGGAAAAATATTAGTACAGGGGTTTAACTGAACTGTTTGGGGTGCAGTAGTCGAAGCATTTATTACAGCCGTAGTGACATTATCGGCCGTATTGTCAGAGTTGGGGCAGTTACTAGTGCCGGAGCTTGTTAGGTTCTTACGCATGTGGCCAGTGTTAGAAATCTTATCTCGATTAAACTCGGTTCGGGATATGGCGGAGGCCGTCTTAGATTCGTAGTTGCTTAAAAGGTTCAACTCTCTTTTGCTTAGTTCCTGACTAAGTAGTTCCTCTTTCTTTCTAAGAGAATGGGCCGTAGTTTCGTAGTGATTGAGGATTATTTCAGTTAATTGTAAAGATGCTTTATCGAGTACCTGTTTCCACTTATTCATGTTGGACGGGGAGAGTTCGGTAGTAGCAGGTTTTATTCTAATCCTAAGACCCCTGGGAGCGACCGCGGCAGTCAAGTACTGTTGAAGAGCGGAAACGTGCAATTCGGAACGTATGCGTTCTTCGGCGATTTTTCTTAGCTTTAAAAAATGTCTTGAAGGAGGCCGCGTTACCTGTTTTTTGGGGTTGTAGTCAGTTGCTGCTATGCCGGTTCTTTCGAAGGTTGTAAGGGCATGTGGCACGGAGGGCTGGATTTTGGACCCCGGAAGGTCCGGGGGACGCGCTGCTGTTGGTTTTCGTGGGCTCGGCGGTCGCTGAAGATGCGGAGGTTGGGCGTGGCATGCTGTTGGTGCGGCGCCGGTCAGGGAGCTTCTTAGTGTCGCCGCGAGCGTTCCCTCGGGGAGTTGTGGCCGCTGCAGGTTTGCCAGTAGGGGTTGTCATGTCGTTGGCGCGACGCTCGTCCGTGGACCTCGGGGTTGGGGCGCTGGCGCTCGCCCGGGGCGCCGTGGTTGCGGTGGATCTGGGGGGCGGTGGCGGTGGGCTGCTGGTACGACACTGCTCCGGGGTCCTTACACTGGATAGGATTGGAGGCAGTGGTGGAAAGTCGCTGTCATTTGGCAATATAGCCGGGGCTGCAACTGGGTCGGCGGTACATGCGAAGTCGCGCCAGCCCAGAGGATTGCAGCGCTGTTGCATGAAGCAGAGTGCACGAATGTGGCCGGCCAGCAAGGCCACACCCTCGAAGCTCGGGTGTAAGCCGTCCGCAGCGAGTACTCGGCAGGCTGGAAGGTTCTTAAAGCCATGATCGACGAAGCGGACAAAGCGTGAGTGGCGGCAAAATTAGCGGAGAAGTGAGTTGAAACGGCGTGCCTTTTCGTTGCAGCAGCGAGCGAAGCGAGAGATGCGGTAGTCGCGGCGGCGGTTAGCGGAGCGGGGAAGAATGAGACTGGCGTAATAGTGTAAATGTTCGGTCGAGATTCCAGAATGAGGTCAGTCAGTGAGCGGTAGTCAGAGAAAGCCTGTTCAGCGGAAGTAGAGCTGAGATCATTAGTACCAACATGCAGAAAAACTGTAGTGGCAGAGGCAGGGATAAAGTCGATCAGTGAGCGTGCGTCCGAAAAGTTTAACCGAAAGTGTAACCGAGATAAGATTTCTAACACTGGCCACATGCGTAAGAACCTAACAAGCTCCGGCGCTAGTAACTGCCAACTCTGACAATACGGCCGATAATGTCACTACGACTGTAATAAATGCTTCGACTACTGCACCCCAAACAGTTCAGTTAAACCCCTGTACTAATATTTTTCCCTCGCCTGCCGTCACAAAAAAAAACCTTACCGGGAATGTAATGAACCTTTCAAGTATAACCCTCTCCCCAGCTCAGATGAACGTCTTGTCAAGGGGCGTAAACTTTTGCCCGGCTACTGGTGGTTTTGATGAATTTCAACTTTTTAAGGAGTTAGATAACGTCGCCAGAAACATGAGGCTACGAGAAAACTTCTACGATCACCCCGCGACGGGAGAAGCCCGCAGAACCCTACCTAGCTATAAGCACTGGACCCCTCCCACACAGCGTGATAGTTGCCTCGACATGTACATCAAAGCTGTCCAACGGGATGTGCGAAAAGCATACCAAACACAAATTTCTTTCCACCACAACATGACTACCAACGAAAAGAAAGCCCTAGAGGAACTCGCAAGCTGTCCCGACATAATTATTAAACCTGCCGACAAGGGAGGCGCAATCGTAATCCTTGACAAAACCGACTATGTTAACGAGGCCAATAAGCAACTATCAGTATCGACGTTCTATAAAGCACTACCCAATGATCCCACTCAAGATTATAAGAAAATTGTCAAAGATAAACTTGCTGAGCTTGTTAAAAATAAAACAATAAATGAAACCACGGCTCGTTCCCTGATCCCCTTAAGCCCCGTAGCCAGTAAATTCTATCTTCTCCCAAAGATTCACAAGGTGAACAACCCAGGGCGCCCCATTGTTTCTGGCATTGGCACTGTTACCGAAAACCTCTCGCGCTATGTGGATAATCTCATTTGCGACATTCCGCCCAGCTTTCCCTCCTTCATTAAGGATACCAATGACTTTCTCTCAGACATCTCAAAAATTGAAATTCCTGATAACTGCCTTCTAGTCACCCTTGATGTTGCGTCACTGTATACTAACATCCCCCATGAAGATGGCATCGCCGCTGTATCCCTTGCGTATGAGCAGTCACCGAGCGACAAACCTATCGATTCTTCTGCTCTCCAAACATTCCTTAGGCTTATTCTCGAACTTAACAATTTTGAGTTCGACGGAGTTCATTACGTGCAAGTCAGCGGAACGTCAATGGGAACTCGAATCGGACCTAACTACGCTAATATCTTTATGGGTCACCACGAATCAAACTTTCTCGACACCCAAAATTTAAAGCCAATGTACTATAAAAGGTATATTGATGACATATTCATGATCTGGCAACACGGTGAGGCGGAGCTCCTCACCTTCATTAAGGCATTTAACCTAGCCCATCCTAGTATTTCCCTTGCTCATTCCTATTCGGAACACAGTGTAAACTTTCTGGACGTCACCGTTACTACCTTCCAAGGTCGGCTTCAAACTAAACTGTATAGAAAACCGACAGACACGTGGCAGTATTTGCACTACCGAAGTAGCCATGTCAGACACTGCAAGACAGCAATACCTTACAGCCAAGCCCACCGATTTAGGAGAATTTGCTCAAACCAAGCCGACTTTGACTCAAACTGTCGAGAACTCAAGACCGCCCTCCTGAATAAAAAAATACCCTGAAAAAGTTATCGACGACGCTATTGTGCGAGCCAACCAACTAGACCGTAACGAAATCTGTAAGAAAAAAGCCCCGAACGGGAACCCGCAAACTAACTCAGTTCTAACCCACTCATCCTCCGCTCCAAGAGTGTCAACCGTGCTAAAAAAAACATCACAATATCGTAATGCAAAGTGACCGCTCAAAAAGCATATTACCCGAACCACCACGCGTTGTCTACCGGCGTAATAAGAATTTAGGTGACTTTCTTACTAACTCTCGTATCAACCGACCGGCAACTACTGGCTGCATGCCCTGCAATAAACCCCGATGTAAAGTATGCCCACACATGACCACTACACAGCGCGCCACCAGCACGGCTTCAGACTACTACGTAAATATAAAAGGTAACTTTAACTGTGACTCCGCTAATGTCGTATATCTTTTAGAGTGCACTGTTTGTAGGCAACAATATATCGGCCAAACTGAAACGCCCTTCCGAATACGGTTCAATAATCACCGCTCTCATGCAAAAAGCTGCCCTTATTTGCCCCTGTCAAGACATGTGAACAGTCCCGGGCATGCATTTGAACATCTCAAAGCAACGATTTTAGAATCCGCCTTCAAAACGCACCACGACCGCGAGGTTCGGGAATCTTATCTCATTTATAAGTTTGGGTCAGCCACACTTGGGATTAATGAAAGTTACGGAGAACTAACGTGCTTATCCCTCGATTAAAATTAGCGGCTTCATAATTTTTATAACTATGTTCATTATTCCTTCAATCGAGTTTCCCATCAGAATTCGCAGAAACTCTCCTAATACAGCAGCTTTATTAGCCTAATGCGGCTCAACAATGCCATTTGTCCTGGGGAAGGAGGCCTCGTTCCCACCACCACTTAAGAATGTTTAACTCTTTGTGATCTATTCATGTTTAACCTTTTGTGACCTTACCTATTTCCTGTTCAGTTGCTAGCTTCTGTGAAATGCTCTTTTGTGCCCCCTATCTATTCTCTTCATCGGCGGGGGGCACACCCATCTTCGCGTCCGCCCTAACCAGTCTCCCCAGCCACTGAGTACCTTACTGTATACTCTTCCCTTTCTTTTCAAACCGCGGTTGTCCATTTTCCCCCATTGTCTCAACTTGCAGCCCGCGCGGCATACGTTGACCGGTCATGGTGCAACCTTGAACGCTGCATTGTTAACACGACCCCTTTTTCTCTCTCTCGCTCCCCCCCCCCTTTTTTTGTTTTTTATTTGTTGTTGTTGTAACATAGGCGTAGCCCGACTGTATGCACACTTTCCATTTCCGAAATATTTTCAGCTCCTTCTCACAGTTTTCTGCAAACCTATATAAGAAATGTGTTCGAAATGTTTGCGACAGCAAAATCATGTAACTTTACTCTGATGAATGCAAGTCCCGTTGCCGCTACGTAAGTAAACATTGTTTGTTATTGTTCTTGGTGTGTATCCGACTCTTCACTTATACTATATATATATATATATATATATATATATATTTATATATATATATATATATATATATATATATATATATATATATATTGTAGTGTGACAGTTGTCAACAGCTCTATGCTAACTATCTCCTACCCTTGCAAGGAGAATGGCCGTCGTGCAATAACGGCAAGGAAGATGAAGTACCGGTGAACTGGACAGGGGTATCATCTTCAGCGTGGACCGCGAGAAGAGCGCGTGAGAGCCAGCCGTGTGCCCCGCTTGCTTTGGACTGCCTTCCCTGAGCATCCTGCCGCATTTCCTTCCGCAATAAACCCACCTTACAGTTTGGTGAAGGTGTGGGGTACCATCTTCGTCCTCGCCCCCAGCATCACGCCGTCTTGGCTCCTGAGGCGATCTTCTCCAGGCTCTTGGACCGCGTCGACATGCACCCAGCCCCGGTGTGCCATCACGACAGCTGTTCTCCAGCCCATGCCCCCAGCCTATGACGAGCCGGAATCAGCCGAGACGTGAGAAGCCGCGACCAGACAAGACGACGATGCCGTCCCCCTGCCCCGTTCGCCAGCGCGTCTTCTCAAGGACTTTGGACGTTGCTTCATGACGTCGGCGGGCATGGATGTTCCGGGGCCAGTCTTCACCAAGCTCTTCATACGCATCCGTGGTGGCAACGACGTCTTCACTGTGTATTATCATTTCATTGTTCGTAGTCACTACACTCGCTCACCTACTGAGGCCTCGACCGGGACGGTCTCCCTCGACGGCGGGGTTATGTTACAAGACGACGACGAGGATGCGAACAACGAAACGTGGTGCAACGTGGGAAGACGAAGAAGCGGGGCGGGCGCGCAGCCAGTGCCCGTTCTGTGTCATGGCCGACATCTTGTAAATAGTGAAAATACATCGTTCGCCAATCTCATGGTTCACGTCCTTTGTCCTGCCACCACGTAACAATATATATATATATATATATATATATATATATTGTAAGATGGGTTTATTGCGGAAGGAATTGCGGCAAGATGCTCAGAGAAGGCAGTCCAAAGCAAGCGGGGCACACGGCTGGCTCTCACGCGCTCTTCTCGCGCTCCGCGCTGAAGATGATGCCTGTCCAGTTCACCGGTGCTTCAACTTCCTTGCCGTTATTGCACGACGGCCAATCTCCTTGCAAGGGTAGGAGATAGCATAGAGCTTTTGACCACTGTCACCTCTTCACACTACAATCACCCCCCGCGGTTAAGGGAGCCACCCTGGCGACTTATGGGCACGCCACGACAACAGGGTCATAATAACGCTTGAGGCGCTGCACGTGGACTGTCTCGCGGCCTCGGCGACGGAGGTCTGAAGACGGGGTTAGCGGCTCGACAACGTAATTGACAGGCGACGTGCGTTCGACGACGCGGTAGGGGCCGTGATACTTGGATAACAGCTTGCTGGAGAGACCAGGAGTAGTAGTCGGTATCCAAAGCCATACCAGGGAGCCGGGAGAAAAAGTCGCGTCTGGGCGGTCGCCATCACGATGATGTTTTTGGTGTGACTGGTCTTCAGAAGTGAAGGCGCGGGCAATCTGGCGGCATTCTTCGGCGTGGCTGCTGAGTCGAGAAATAGTCGTGTGCTCCGAAACATCAGGACGATAGGGGAGGATGGTGTCGAGAGTGCAGGATGGTTCTCGACCGTACAGGAGGAAAAAAGGAGAGAATCCTGTGGTGGACTGTACCGCGGTGTTATACGCGTACGTCACAAAGGGAAGAATCGCGTCCCAGTTGGAGTGGTCAGAAGAAATGTACTTGGCGAGCATATCGCCAAGAGTGCGGTTGAACCTCTCCGTCAGCCCGTTCGTCTGCGGGTGGTAGGCAGTAGTGGTGCGATGAGTCACCTTGAATTTTTCCAGTAGAGCTTCTATGACTTCCGACAAAAAGACACGCCCTCGATCACTCAGAAGTTCACGTGGTGCTCCGTGACGGAGGATGAAACGATGTAGTAGGAAAGAAGCAACGTCGCTCGCCGTGGCGGCCGGTAGCGCAGCGGTCTCAGCGTAGCGCGTAAGATGGTCGATAGCAACCACGGCCCAACGGTTGCCGGCAGCAGTAACTGGCAGCGGCCCATATAAGTCAATGCCGATCCGGTCGAAAGGGCGTGCTGGGCAGGGTAAAGGCTGCATTGGGCCGGTTTGTTGTTGATGCGGGGACTTACGACGCTGGCAGTTTTCGCATGCCCGGATAAACTTCATCACGAAGGTGTACATGCCTGTCCAGAAATAGCGCTGCCGCAGTCTTTCGTACGTCTTAAGCACGCCTGCGTGGGCACAATGCACATCCGCGTGGAAGCTTTCACAAATGGCAGTCCGCAAGTGACGAGGGATCACGAGCAACCACTTGCGTCCTTCTGGACGATAATTGCGGCGATAAAGAAGTCCATCACGGATGGCGAAGTGCGCAGCCTGACGTCGCAACGCCCGGGGAGCGGTATGCAGCGTAGGATTAGAAAGGAGGTCGCAGAGTGAGGATATCCAAGGATCCTGCCGCTGTTGCCCCGCCATGTCGTCAAACGGTTGTAATGTCGGGGTAGAGTCAATGGCGGTAAGGTCTGCTGTATCCGTGCCCAAAGGTGAACGGGACAGGGCGTCCGCATCGTGGTGTTTTCGCCCAGACCGATATATTACGCGGATGTCGTATTCCTGGAGGCGTAGAGCCCATCTGGCAAGGCGACCAGAGGGATCCTTCAGTGATGTCAGCCAGCAAAGGGCGTGATGGTCTGTCACGACATCGAAGGTACGGCCGTAAAGGTAGGGACGGAACTTGGCAATAGCCCACACGATGGCCAAACACTCTTTCTCCGTGACGGAGTAATTGGATTCGGCTTTTGTAAGCGTGCGGCTCGCATAGGCAACGACGTACTCTTCAAATTCTGGCTTCCTCTGGGCAAGTACGGCTCCCAACCCTACGCCACTGGCGTCAGTATGGATCTCGGTGGGCGCACGAGGATCGAAGTGGCGCAGTATAGGGGGTGAGGTGAGCAACCGACGTAACGTCAAAAAGGCTTGATCGCATGCAGGAGACCAGGTAGACAAGTCATGGTTGCCGCCAAGGAGCTTTGTCAGAGGTGCAATAACAGATGCAAAATTTGGAACGAATCGCCGGAAATATGAACAAAGGCCAATGAAACTGCGCAGGGCTTTTAGAGTGGTCGGTTGTGGAAAGTCGGCAACAGCTTGTAGCTTGGCAGGGTCAGGGAGCACACCGTCCTTCGAAACCACATGACCTAGAATCGTCAGCTGGCGGGCCGCAAAATGGCACTTCTTTAAGTTTAGCTGTAGACCGGCATCCGTTAGGCACTGCAAAACTTGCTCTAGACGAGAAAGGTGGGTGTCGAAATCGGGAGAAAATATAACGATGTCGTCCAAGTAACATAAACATGTTTTCCACTTGAGGCCACGGAGAATATCGTCCATCATGCGCTCAAAAGTGGCGGGCGCATTACATAACCCGAACGGCATTACGTTAAATTCGTATAATCCATCGGGGGTCACAAACGCGGTTTTTTCACGGTCATCGTCTGCCATCGGCACCTGCCAATAACCGGAGCGCAGGTCCAGCGATGAGAAGAACTCAGCTCCTTGCAGATAGTCTAAGGCATCGTCAATCCGGGGCAGAGGGTACACGTCTTTCTGAGTGATCTTGTTAAGTCGGCGGTAATCGACACAAAATCGGATCGACCCATCCTTCTTCGTGACAAGTACGACGGGAGAAGCCCAAGGGCTATTAGATGGCCGAATGACGCCACGCTCGAGCATCTCATCAACATGGCTTTCGATGACAGAACGTTCTTTGGCCGAAACGCGATACGGTCGCTGGCGCAAAGGACGATGGGAGCCAGTGTCGATTCGATGAGAGACAGTCGTCGTGCGACCCAAAGAAGTCTTCTGGCAGTCGAAGGTGGATTTGAAACGCTGAAGAAGGGTCAGAAGCTGGTCGCGCTGAAGGGGAGCGAGACTGTCATCTACGGTGGTAACGAAGGCAGTAGAGTCAAAAGGAAGAGGTCGGCCCATTGAGTTAATAGACAGAGAAGGTGACACATCCGGGAAGTCGACGAGGTGGCGGCCAATAGCTTCCACACGGCCAAGGGACTCACCACGAAGTACAGTTAGAGGTGATGAAGATGAATTACAGACAGCCATAGTGCCAGCCCCATTCTCTATAGTAAGGACGGCGTAGGGAAGAGGGGTACCTTTGCGACCGGAAAAAACATTAGACGGTGTGAACACCACTGTTGCCTCGGAAATTGTGTCACATGTCACTGGTAGGAGAACGGCAGAAGCTGGCGGAATTGTGCAATCGTCGGCGGCGCATAACTTGGAAGAAAGCGCAATACTCTCCGTTTCCGCGTCAAACAGAGGAAGTAAAGCAAGCTCGGCTCGGGCACAGTCAATAATGGCGCTATGACGGGACAAGAAGTCCCACCCTAAGATGATGCGATGGGAACAAGTTGGCAGGACGAGAAACTCGATGATGTACAGCTCATTTTGTATTAGAATCCGGGCGGTGCAAACTGCGAGGGGCTCGACCTGATGTGCTGTGGCAGTGCGGAGATGAAACCCGGAAATTGGCGTCCTCACTTTTCTTAATTTGCGGCAAATCTCTTCGTCCATAACCGATAACGCAGCTCCAGTGTCAACCAAGGCGCAAGAGGGGATTCCTTCCACCTGGACTTCAATCGTGTTTGCGGGGGACAGACAAGGGCTTCGGTGTTTCGACGGTGCCGCAGTTCTTGCCTCCGGAACTGCGGCAATCAGTTTTCCTCCGGGGCATTCGGACGACGCCGCATCGGCGAGATGGAACGACGTCGAGGGGAGAACGACCTGCGGGTACCGGAAGAGAGGTCGTCACGAGAAGGCGGTGAGTAGGGCGGCTCGGCATGGGCGTCGTTGTAAGGGCGGCGAGCAACGTACGAGTTATCAGCGTAGGCCGGCCGTCGGTAAGCGTCTCCTGGCGGCGGAACCCCACGGCGGCAATAACGTGCGACGTGGCCAGGAATTCCACAGGAGAAACATATCGGCCGGTTATCAGACGTTCGCCAGGGGTTGGTGTGGAGCGGCGGCTGGCGAACCCGAGTAAGATGCGGCGGCGGCTGTGGGCGGCGGCGAGGCACATAGGCTTTAGTCGGGGACCGTGCCGCAACTTCAGCGTAGCAAAGTGGCGCCGCAACAGGCAAGGGCTCAGGAGCAGCTGGGATGGCTTCTGCGACTTGCTCTCGAATCATCTGATGGAGTGGCGACGCCTGGGCAGGATCTTGTATCGGCGGCGGCTGCAGCGATAAACAAGGCAAGAGCGAGATCTGCCTGGCGACCTCCTCCCGAATCAGATCTTTAATGCGCCGCAGGAGGGACGGGTTTTCGTCAACTTCCAGTGCACAGAGCGGATCGTCACGCTGTGGCAGTCGGCGACGAGTCAAAGTGCGCTGCCTGCGCAACTCGTCGTAACTTTGGCACAAGCTTACGACTTCGCTTACGTTTTGGGGGTTTTTCGCCAGCAGCATCTGGAACGCGTCCTCGTCTATGCCTTTAAGGATGTGCTTGACCATGTCGAGCTCAGTCATCGACGGGTTCACGCGGCGGCAGAGATCTACTACATCCTCAATGTAGCAGGTGAAGGTCCCACCGGCCTGTTGAGCCCGCTCTCTTAAGCGCTGCTCCGCGAGAAGCTTGCGCACAGCTGGGCGACCGAATACGCCTGTAATGTTCGTTGTAAATAAGGGCCACGTTGCCCTATCAGCTGGGTGGTTCAGAAACCACTGTTCGGCCACACCCCTCAAGGAGAAACCCGCGTTACTGAGCTTCGTGACATCGTCCCATCGATTGTACGCGCTTACTCGCTCAAAAGAAGAAAGCCAGTCCTCGACGTCCTGGTCGTCCGCGCCATTGAACTGCGGTGGGTCACGCTGGCGGATCGCGCCGGAGCAGATGATAGCCGGTGGGGGAAGGTGACGCGCTGTGGTGGGCATCACCAGGCATGGCTGACTCAGTGGGAGATGGCAGGGTGCGACTTCGGAGCTCCAGGCTTGAGGGTACACGGGGTGAGCTGAGGCGGAGAACCCGCACACTCCACCAAACTGTAAGATGGGTTTATTGCGGAAGGAATTGCGGCAAGATGCTCAGAGAAGGCAGTCCAAAGCAAGCGGGGCACACGGCTGGCTCTCACGCGCTCTTCTCGCGCTCCGCGCTGAAGATGATGCCTGTCCAGTTCACCGGTGCTTCATCTTCCTTGCCGTTATTGCACGACGGCCAATCTCCTTGCAAGGGTAGGAGATAGCATAGAGCTTTTGACCACTGTCACCTCTTCACACTACAATATATATATATATATATATATATAGCGAATCAAGGAAATGAGGGGCTCGTAGAAAACCAGACCGGTATTCTGTAGGCCGTGGGTTTGTTTTTACCTTTCCAGGCTATTTATATATATATATTGAAAGGGGGTTTATTGGTAGCGAAGCGCAGTCACCGAAACGAGTAGACCAGGCTATGTCGGACAGACCGTCTTCTGCTTCTTCCGTGTCGCGGCCACTGCTGGCGATGATTCGTGAGCCAGACTAGCCTGATTCGTAAACCAGCCATACGGGCGGTGGGCCAGTGGTTGCACCAATTTCTCATTACAATTACCCCCTCCCCCTCCCCGGAGAAGAGAGGGCCATCCTGGCTGTTGCGTCATGGCGCCGAAGAAACGATCGGTTCGTGGTAAGGCTTCAAACGCTGCACGTGCACAGTTTCACGACCGCTCCTTCAGAGGTCCGTTCAAGGGGTCATAGGCTCTACAACGGGCGGAACCATGTACATTGCTTTCCGCCCCAAGGTCGACGAATCGAAACCTGGCGCCGGATAGTACTTTTTTATATAGTAGGGACAACGACGGTGCGGACTACGGACGTCAACGCGGGTGACATCGTGAGTTACTGAAATGCTCTGCATTTAAAATCTCGTCATGATGGCGTTGCTGCCGACCCCACCCATATACCTGGCTCCCTGGTGTGGCTTTGGGTGCCCTCTACTACACCGGGACTATCCAGCAAGCTCCTGTCGAAATATCATGGACCTTACCGCGTCTGTGAACGAGTTTCCCCAGTCAATTACGTTGTAGAGCCTATGACCCCTTGAACGGACCTCCGAAGGCGCGGTCGTGAAACTGCACGTGCAGCGTTTGAAGCCTTACCACGAACCGATCGTTTCTTCGGCGCCATGACGCAACAGCCAGGATGGCCCTCTCTTCTCCTGGGGGGAAGGGGGGTTATTGTAATGTTGTAATGAGAAATTGGTGCAACCACTGGCCATCCGCCCGTATGGCTGGTTCACGAATCAGGCTAGTCTGGCTCACGAATCATCGTGAGCAGTGGCCGCGACACGGAAGAAGCAGAAGACGGTCTGTCCGACATAGCCTGGTCTACTCGTTTCGGTGACTGCGCTTCGCTACCAATAAACCCCCTTTCAATATATATATATAAACAGCCTGGAACGGTAAAAACGAACCCACGACCTACAGAATACCGGTCTGGTTTTCAACGAGCCCCTCATTTCCTATTCTGATTCGCGATACATATATATATATATTGTCACGAAGACAAGGACGATGCAGTTGTCTTGAATGAGAAACACGTTTATTGGAGCGAACTTGTGCTCCCCTAACAACTCAAAAGAATACAGAGGCGGCGAAGCAGCGGTCAACAAAGTGACTTGCACAGGCGAGTGTTGTCGAATCGAATGCCCCGGCGTCCGCACTGCAGGCTTTTTATCTTTTGGCGCGCGTGGTTCTCGAAACGTCGATTCGCATCCAGAACATAGTAGATCCAAGAAGATTATTCTGGGCTGTTCATGTTAGATCGGAATGCTCTCCCTATCACAACAGATAACACATGCGGCACAGAAAGAAAGAATGGAACACGCGCTTCCCTTGGCGCAGAGATAACACAGACCGGCGCAGCCGGGCGGTAAAAGCAAAACGCAAATAAACAAACCCAATGTATGGTTCGCGGCATTACCCCCCTCTAAGAGTGCATCGACCCGATGCTAACATAAGCGACAGTCCGAATAAAAGTTCGTCATCGTCCGTAGAAAGGTTTTAAGCGAACCACGTGGACGACTTCAGGCCGCGTGCGTCGTCGTGATGTGCCGGAGTCACCATCGGGGATCACTTCGTAGGTAAGTTGGCCAACACGTCGTAGAATCTGGTAGGGTCCGAAATACCGTCGCAGGAGCTTCTCACTGCGTCCGCGTCGTCGGATGTGAGTCCAAACCCACACACGATCCCCTGGTTGGTACTCGGCGTCTCGGCGTCGGAGGTTGTAGCGGCCCGCATCCACCAGCTGCTGGTCCGTTATACGAACTCGAGCGAGCTGGCGGGCCTCCTCCGCACGTTGAAGATATCCGTGGACGTCGGCGTTGAGGTCGTCGTCTTCTACGTGCGGAAGCATGGCGTCGAGCATCGTAGTCGGCCTTCTGCCGTAGACAAGCTCGAACGGCGTCAGCTGTGTCGTCTCCTGGATAGCCGTGTTGTACGCAAACGTGACATACGGGAGCACTTCGTCCCATGTCTTATGTTCAACGTCAACGTACATTGACAGCATATCTGCGATTGTCTTGTTCAGACGTTCTGTTAGTCCGTTCGTTTGGGGGTGGTACGCCGTCGTTCTTCGGTGATCCGTGTTGCTGTAGCGTAATACTCCTTGCATCAGCTCCGCAGTAAATGCCGTTCCGCGGTCTGTGATTAGGACTTCCGGGGCTCCATGTCGCAGCACAACTTGGCTTATAAAGAACTTCGCCACTTCTTGTGCAGTCCCCCTCGGAAGAGCGGCGGTCTCTGCGTAGCGCGTCATGTAGTGTGTCGCTACGACAATCCACTTGTTCTGTGATCGTGACGTAGGGAACGGGCCTAAAAGGTCCATTCCAATCTGTTGAAATGGTCTCGATGGGACGGCGATCGGTTGCAGAAGTCCGGCGGGTCTTGTCGGCGGCGTTTTTCGTCGCTGGCAGTCACGGCAGCTCCGGACGTAGTGGGTGACGTCAGAGGTAAGGCCGGGCCAGTAGTACCTCGCCTTGATTTTTCCAATAGTGCGGGCTGTGCCCAGATGTCCGGAAGACGGGTCGTCGTGGCACGCTTCCAAAACTTCGTCACGAAGGTCCGCGGGGATGACGAGAAGGTAATTCGCTCTTGTTCCGGGGCTGAAATTCTTCTTCACAAGGACGGAGTTTCTCAGGCTGAATGCTGGTAAGCTGCGTTTGAAGGTCCTAGGAACGGCAACGTTGCATCCCTCGAGGTACTCGATTATGACGCGCAAGTCGGGGTCGGCACGCTGCTGGGCGGCTAGGTCGCTCTCCGTCACGATCCCGAAGAACGCGCTGTCTTCATCAGTCTTGTGGTGGTGGGTCGACGGGGGCGCGGGACAGGCAGTCGGCGTCGGAGTGTTTCCTGCCGGATTTATAAACGACTGTAATGTCGAACTCCTGCAGGCGCAAGCTCCACCGCCCAAGACGGCCAGAGGGGTCCTTCAAATTGGCGAGCCAACACAGCGCATGGTGGTCTGTTACAACCTTGAATGGCCTTCCATACACGTATGGGCGAAATTTTGAAATCGCCCATATAATAGCCAGGCACTCTTTCTCAGAGGCAGAATAGTTTTTCTCCTCCTTCGACAGACCACGGCTGGCATAGGCGATTACCCTTTCGCAGCCGCTTTGCTTTTGGACAAGGACGGCACCCAAGCCTATATCACTGGCGTCCGTGTGCATTTCCGTTTCGGCATTTTCGTCGAAATGAGCGAGCACGGGCGGGCTTTGCAGGCGTTTTTGCAGCTCGCCGAATGCTTTTTCTTGGTCGTTTTCCCAGCTGAAAGGGGTGCTATCTTTTGTCAAGCGCGTGAGTGGCTCTGCAATGCGTGCGAAGTTTGCGACGAAGCGCCGGTAGTATGCGCACAGCCCGAGAAATCTTCGCACGCCCTTCTTGTCTTTCGGCCTTGGGAAGTTCGCAATGGCTGAAGTTTTTGCCGGGTCAGGTAGGACTCCCGCGGCGTTGACGACGTGGCCCAAGAACTTGAGTTCCCCGTATGCGAAACGGCACTTTTCAGGCTTCAGCGTCAACCCCGACGTACGAATGGCCTCGAGTACAGACTCCAACCTTGCAAGGTGTTCGTCGAAAGTCCGGGCGAATACCACTACGTCGTCGAGGTATACGAGGCAGGTGTGCCACTTAAGGCCAGCTAGCACAGTGTCCATGACTCTTTGAAACGTCGCTGGTGCTGTGCACAGCCCAAACGGCATCACCTTGAACTCGTATAGGCCGTCTGGGGTTATAAATGCAGTCTTCTCTCGGTCTCTCTCGTCCACTTCAATTTGCCAGTAGCCGGTCTTCAGGTCCATCGATGAGAAGAACTTCGCGTGGCAGAGGTGGTCGAGGGCGTCGTCGATTCGGGGGAGGGGGTACACGTCCTTTTTCGTGATTTTGTTCAGTCGCCGGTAGTCAACGCAAAACCTTAATGTGCCGTCTTTTTTCTTTACGAGTACGACGGGCGCAGCCCAGGGGCTTTTCGATGGCTGTATAATGTCATCGCTCAGCATGCCGTCGACTTGAGTCTGGATGGCTTCCCGTTCGTGTGAAGAGACGCGGTACGGTGACTGTCGGGTAGGTCGGGCTCCATCTTCGGTTATTATTCGGTGCTTCGCTAGAGGGGTCTGACGTAGTTTTGCGCTCGACGAAAAACATTCGCTATAGACCCTTTGCAAAATGGCCAACTCGTTGGCGGAAAAGCAGCAAGCAACTCTGGCAACACTGTGCACCCGCTGCGCCGCCATTAGAAAGGAAGCGAAAAGGCTGCGCGCACAGAGTTTCTATGGAGTAGCTACCGTCCACCATCCACGTAATTGCATACGCGTCGTGGGGCGCAGACTCGTGAATTCGTGGGTGAAAACGTGCAACCGCAACGGCGTTGCTACGACCTGCTTCCTTTCTAATGGCGTCGTCGCGTTCACCACCAGTGTTACCACCGCTGAATTCTCAGTGTTGACCGCCTTTTTGCAAAGGGTCTATAGCGACGCAGCAAAGCCAATAATTTTTTCCGTTGTTCTTGCGGTAGCGCCGGATTCACGTCGAATGGCTGGGGGAGCTTGAAGGTTTCTACGGGTGTGCGTTCAAAGTCGGCGACTGCGATCACATCACTTGCTTCTTGCGTTTCTTCGAGGAACGCAATTGCAGCTCCCTTGTTTAAATGCTGGTACTCTGCGGTGAAATTAGTGACCAAAACGTGAGATTGGCGTTGCTTAAAGTGCGCAATGCCTCTTGCGACGGAGACACCGCGGTCGAGAAGCAACCTTCGATCACTCTCTACGATAGCGTCGATGTCAGAAGCAGCATCCTCGCAGTAGACGGCGATCATCAAGCTTGCGCGGGGTGGCAGGGTGATGTGATCGTCGGCGATCCTGACAGCAGCACGGTGATCGGGGTTCGGCTGCGGCGTCGTGGAGTGATCGGAGGAAAATGTTATCGACTTGGTCTGCAGATCAATTATTGCGCCGTTGTCCGTCAAATAGTCCATTCCGAGAATCACGTCGCGGGAGCAGTTAGGCAGAACGACGAACGCCGCAAGGTACGTTGTGCCATCTATGGTGACGCGCGATGTGCACGTTCCACTTGGCGTCACGAGGTGGCCTCCTGCTGTGCGTATGTGCGGACCGTACCATCTGGTCATAACTTTCTTCAGTTTAGACGCAAATGGTCCGCTCATTACCGAATAGTCAGCTCCCGTGTCTACGAGGGCGACTACGTCAAAGCCGTCGATGGACACCTTGACGTCAGATGCAGTCTTCCTCGAGTTCCGGGTTCGTCGGGGCGTCGTATCTCTGCTTGTACGTGTTGATGGTCGGGCACTGTGCATCGTCGTTGTCGTCGTCTTCTCAACGGACGTCTCGGTCAGGTCGGGTACGCGTCGCGCCGTGTAGCTGTTGTCGTGTTCGGGACTCTCGTCAGGGTTAGGTCGGGTCGTCGGGATGAGGGCATGTCGTGAATCACTGTCTTCAGCGCGTCCTTGCGTCGTTGGAGGGTTTCCAGTTTTTCGCCGTAGAGCAACTTCACCTCCAGTAGTTGCCGCCTTTAGTTTCCCCCGCGTGGGCTGGGAGACCTTCCACGTGCGAAGTCAGCACTGCTACGGCGGTCCGGCGACTTGTACGGGTAGGGCGACGGCGAACGGTTGAAACGGGCTGGTCCACGGCTGGTGTTCGACAGGTATTCTTCAATCTCAGATGGGTGCTGGCCGGGTCGGGGGCGTGGTGCGTCGACGGAGAAACCACGTAGTCCGAGTCTCTTGTATGGGCAGCGACGGTAGATGTGGTTGGCCTCTCCGCAGTGGTAGCACAGAGGACGATTATCCGGTGTTCGCCATACGTCAGTCTTCCTCGGCGTCTGGGTTTGTGCTACCGGGGGTCGGGCGGGCGACAGTGGGCGGCGGTAGGGCGGGGCCTCTTGACGACGTGCCTCTTGACGACGTGTTGGAGCAGGGCGGGGTCGGTGAACAGCGGCGGAGTACGTCATAGCGTGAGGCTCGCAGTGTACTTCGGATGCCACAGAAGCTCCCAAAGCGTTTTGAACTTCTTCCCGGATCACGTCAGTTAGGCAAGCGACTTGGGGTTGCGGCGTCGTCGGGAAAAGTTTCCGCAGCTCCTCTCTCACTACTGCGCGGATGGTCTCGCGTAGGCTATCAGCCGGAATCCGCATGTTGTCGATGTAGTTCGCACTGGCCGCGCCAACAAAGTTCCGGTCATACTGCTTAGCACGCATTTCGAGATCCTTCTCAATCGTGCTGGCTTCGGTCACGAATTCAGCGATGGTTTTGGGCGGGTTGCGGACAAGTCCAGCAAACAGCTCCTCCTTCACACCGCGCATCAAGAAGCGTAACTTCTTTTCTTCCGTCATTTCGGGGTCCGCGCGGCGAAATAATTGCTTCATCTCCTCAACGAAGATCACGACCCCTTCGTTGGGGTGTTGTGTCCGAGTTTCAAGCAAAAGCGCAGCTCGCTCTTTTCTCACAACGGTAGTGAATGTCTTCAGGAACTCCCTTTTGAAGTGAGTCCAGTCGGTCAAAGAACTCTCATGGTTCTCGAACCAAGTTCGAGCAGCATCTTCTAAGTAAAAGAAGACATGCCGGAAAGTTTCTTCGTCGTCCCACCTGTTGAAGATGCGGACGCGCTCCAGCTTCTCCAACCATTCTTCGGGGTCTTCAGCGGGGGCTCCCCGGAACGATGGCGGTTCCCGGGGCTGCTGCAGGACGATTGGCGACGTTGTTTCTTGCACCATGGTGTTGGTTGCAGCGTTCCTTTTCTTGGGCCCTTCTGGCATCAAACCGAACTCGGGTGGTAAATCTTGCAGGCGGGGGCTGGCTCTTGTTGGACTGGCTTGGCGGCTTCCCGAGGTTGTAGTGGGCATGAAGGGTGCGTACCCAGCACCTCCACCAGATGTCACGAAGACAAGGACGATGCAGTTGTCTTGAATGAGAAACACGTTTATTGGAGCGAACTTGTGCTCCCCTAACAACTCAAAAGAATACAGAGGCGGCGAAGCAGCGGTCAACGAAGTGACTTGCACAGGCGAGTGTTGTCGAATCGAATGCCCCGGCGTCCGCACTGCAGGCGTTTTATCTTTTGGCGCGCGTGGTTCTCGAAACGTCGATTCGCATCCAGAACATAGTAGATCCAAGAAGATTATTCTGGGCTGTTCACGTTAGATCGGAATGCTCTCCCTATCACAACAGATAACACATGCGGCACAGAAAGAAAGAATGGAACACGCGCTTCCCTTGGCGCAGAGATAACACAGACCGGCGCAGCCGGGCGGTAAAAGCAAAACACAAATAAACAAACCCAATGTATGGTTCGCGGCAATATATATATATATATATATATATATATATATATATATACAGTGAAAGAGAAGACTAAAGGGTAACGAACGAAATATATATATATATATATATATATATATATATATATTGTTACGTGGTGGCAGGACAAAGGACGTGAACCATGAGATGGGCGAACGATGTATTTTCACTATTTACAAGATGTCGGCCATGACACAGAACCGGCGCTGGCTGCGCGCCCGCCCCGCTTCTTCGTCTTCGCACGTTGCACCACGTTTCGTTGTTCGCATCCTCGTCGTCGTCTTGTAACATAACCCCGCCGTCGAGGGAGACCGTCCAGGTCGAGGCCTCAGTAGGTGAGCGAGTGTAGTGACTACGAACAATGAAATGATAATACACAGTGAAGACGTCGTTGCCACCACGGATGCGGATGAAGAGCTTGGTGAAGACTGGCCCCGGAACAGCCATGCCCGCCGACGTCATGAAGCAACGTCCAAAGCCCTTGAGAAGACGCGCTGGCGAACGAGGCAGGGGGACGGCATCGTCGTCTTGTCTGATCGCGGCTTCTCACGTCTCGGCTGATTTCGGCTCGTCATAGGCTGGGGGCATGGGCTGGGGAACAGCTGTCGTGATGGCTCACCGGGGCTGGGGGCATGTCGACGCGGTCCAAGAGCCTGGAGAAGATCACCTCAGGAGCCAAGACGGCGTGATGCTGGGGGCGAGGACGAAGATGGTACCCCACACCTTCACCAAACTGTAAGATGGGTTTATTGCGGAAGGAAATGCGGCAGGATGCTCAGAGAAGGCAGTCCAAAGCAAGCGGGGCACACGGCTGGCTCTCACGCGCTCTTCTCGCGGTCCACGCTGAAGATGATACCCCTGTCCAGTTCACCGGTACTTCATCTTCCTTGCCGTTATTGCACGACGGCCAATCTCCTTGCAAGGGTAGGAGATAGTTAGCATAGAGCTGTTGACCACTGTCACACTACAATATATATATATATATATATATATATATATATATATATATATATATATATATATATGCCTGCTCAAGTTCTCATATATATACATGAGAAACAAAAGGCCGCAAATCTCTCCTTTCAGTTTACATCTATGTTCGATTAACCGCAGTCTTCTCTGGTGCTATTTCCGAAAATGCAAGTCTACGTTCTCACTCGGTTCGCACTCGGTTCACTCGGTTCGTACCGCCGAAATTGCAGTTGAATGTATTCGGCTGCGAATTCGAGGCAGCAGTTGTTTTTCACGTCGCTGTATGTGCACACACGCACAACAGTGGTGTGTGTATAGAAGAAGAAGAAGAAGAAGAAGAAGAAGAAATTTATCTGCCGAAAACATACTTCCATAACAAAATGTACACAAGGAGGTCGTCCAGAGCACGAGGCTGGAGGGGGACCTCCTATTACAGATAGAAAATAAAACATTCAATTCTGCAGCAAAGTCAGCAGTGAAAAAAAGGAATAATGCGGTAGTGGGAAATACAACTCAGAGCTTTTTATGAATGCTATATGTGCACCGTGCGAAATTCAACAAAGATCGTTGACAACAATGTCGCAAAAATAGTAATGTAATAAACAGGTCAGGAGTGCAATGACAAATACAACGTAAAAACATAGGGTCCAACCAGTTAAGCAAATTATTCATTCAGGTTGAATAAATATGCACGGAGATTGTTCTTAAAGCTTGGTAAAGATAGCGATTGTTTTATTTCTGTCGGGAGAGAATTTCAGTTATTTACATCCACAAACGTAGTATTCAGCTTGCCATAATTGGTGCGTATTTTAGGTAGAAGTAGGTTGCCAGTCGAAGCGAACCTGGTGGAATTCAAATTTTTTAGTGAACCGCGGTTGAATATGCTAAATGAACACAGGTCATGCACAGATTTGAACAGGTAAACAAGGAGGCTGAATTTCACGAGATTTGAGACCGTGAGTTAGTCCAGTATGGACTGAAAGTGATGATCCGAATAGCTTGGTTCTGCAGGTGTTGTAAAGGAATTAAGTGGGTCGGGTATGTATTGCCCCAAGATGCGGTGCAGTACGAGAAATGACTGTGAACAAAAGCAAAGTAAAGTGAGATTAGTGTGGGAGTTTTAAAGAATGGGCGGGCCTTTAAGAGGATGTTGATGCTGAAGGCAGCTTTCCGTTTCACGTGGGCAATATGGTCAGTGTACTTCAAATTTGTATCGAGAACAACACCCAGGAATGAACATTGGTTAACCATAGGCATTGAATAATTGTTCGACAAGATAACTGGATTGCAGGTGAGTGGCTTTTGGTGCGAATGAAAAACCGTAAAAGTTGTCTTAGTAGCATTAATGTGTAGACAGTTATTACGACACCAAAGCAAAATATTGTTGAAATCATTGCTGAGGTTAGACGTAACGGAGGCAACTGATGTACTAGATGATAAAATGGTCGTGTCATCTGCATAAAGAAATGGTTCACAGCCAGTAAGGCAAGTGGGAAGATCATTGATGTAGATTAAAAATAAGATTGGCCCGAGTATTGATCCTTGTGGGACGCCTTTATTTGTGGTTTTGAAACTTGATGTTACGTTAGATATAAATACGGGCTGCTTCATATTTGACAAATAACTACTAATAAAAGTTAGAGCTGGACCAACTACACCTATGGCTTCGAGTTTAGCTAACAAGATACGGTGATTAATGGAATGAAATGCTTTGCTAAGGTCTACAAATAACGCGAGAGCATAGCATCCCGAGTCTATTGCAGTTTTAATTTTATCTGTGAAAGAAAGCACGGCGCAGTCAGTCGACAAACCAGCCCGAAAGCCATATTGATGAGGTGAGAAGATGTTAAATTTGGATAGATACTTCATCAAGCGATTTACAAAACACTTTTCAACAACTTTGCTGAAGAATGACAAGATGGAGATCGGACGGTAATTGGCAGCACATTCTCCGTTTCCTTTTTTAAAGACTGGAATTACTTTTGCTTTTCTAAGCTGGTGGGGAAATACTCCAGTTGAAAACATCAAGTTAATTACATGGCTCAAGGGGGTTCCTATGGCATACCGTACTAATTTAATAGTACTGGGATAAATATGGTCAAGGCCTGCACTAATTACTTTGATGTCTTTTATTATGGCAGTGATTTCATCCGGGGTAGTCGGGAGAAGGAAAAAGGACTGGGGGAATTCGTTGTAATGGTTGAGGTTCGTGGCGTATGTAATGGTTGTAATGGTTGAGGTTCATGAGGTTCGTGGCGTATGGAGTTGGCTCCCACAAAATTGTTCATTAAATATATTTGCAATGTCGAATGGGTCATTGTATTCGATGTCGGTGGATATTAATTTCGATACATGAGAGTGCATCGCGTTATTGTTAAGGAAATTGTTAATTATTTAACATTTCTGTTTTACGTCGTTGCCGTCCTGATCTATCTTATTTTCGTAAAATATGCTTTTGGCTGTCTTCAGCAGTCTATTAAGGGTATTGCAGTACATTTTACACCGATCCTTCAAATTCGTGTTAAAAGGCCGCTTTTTTGTTTTCTTATACATATTTTCTCCTTTTCGCATTGGCTTAAGTAGTCCATTAGTTAGCCAGGGGCTGTGAGGAGCCGGGAACTTTCTATTACACTTAACAACCGCCGAAGTCTTATCCGAACACTCTTTAACAATGCATACCATCTTATTATAGGCCGATTCAGCGTCTGTTAACGTGTAAACACCTGACCAATCCGCCTGAAGCACCTGGCTAGGGTTCCCAGACAGTTTATCGAACACCGTTTTATCGAAGGCCGTTTTATCGAAAAAATGCCCGTTTTATCGAATGCCGTTTTATCGAATGACGTTTTATCGAACCACCACGTCCGTTTTATCAAAAGTGTGGTTTTCGGCTTTCATTGAAATTTTCGTGGTTTATGTTGTTTAACTCGCCATCGCATTAACCTAAGTTGGAGTTAGCTTCATCCCATATTATCTTTGCCGTGCATTACATACAAAAACCTGCCTGTATATGTTAACGCGTCTTTCTGGTGTTTTCTGTCACCTTTGTTTTATTAGATTTTGTTTGTTTTTGCGGCTTCAATGATTGCACTCAAGCATGTATGTCCCCCTTGTTTGTATTATAAATTTGCCACTATAATTGGAAGCCTAACCCAGTGCGCAATATTCCTTAGATGTGCATCGGTGTATTTAGGTTGGTGTTGCCAAATATATGGTTTATCATAATCTGATCCCAAGTCATGTCCTCCCCCAATTTTTCTAGTCACGTGGTTTGCACGGGACTCCTACTCGGACCATGTGGTCACATTGTTTGCATCTGGAAAAATATCGTGCCAAGAACTTCAGAAAGCTTAGCGCTATATGAATGGAACATGGGAGGGGTTCCCACAGTGAAAGTGAGGCCCCAAGAGAGGTGGTGAAGTCTAGGAGAACTCGTCACTAGTGAACCCGTCACAGCCAACTCTTCATGGGTCATGGGTGAACTGGTCAAGTAGGACAAGTCGTCATATGTCATCTCGCACTAGGGAAACTCGTAACTTAGGACAACTCACAATTTATGTTTTTCGTTAATCATGCTCAAATAAAAAATATAGCATTTCGTAAAATTGTCTACTAACGCGTCAGCACTCTTCACCCATAATTCGATTCACCATTACGTTTCCCTGGTGGCCTTGGAGGAGCACGCCAGACCAGACAGCGCATTTTGTTGGTTTTTTGGGTGCTTTGTTCAGCTACTCGCACAAGGCACATTAGATATTGTTTGCTGGTTCTCAATTTTTTCGATTTTACATTTTTATTTCTTGGTGATCGGGTGGCGGTGCTGTATTGAGGAGACCTTCACGATTTCGCTATTCTGGTGTTTATTATTTTTACCTTACTGTTTTTATGCCTCATAATAAAAAGGCAACACAAGGAGATTCGTTATGGCAGTACCATCTGCGGAATAAACAGAACGAAAAAATTGTGGAGACAAATTTCGCGCATCACAAAAACAATAAAAAGCACGCTCGAAATAAAAGACAACTAGAACAAAGGCTACAATTCTGTTAAATTGTCTCGCTGTGGAGAAAATATTTGCAAATTACATAGCGAGGAGGAAACTTAAAAAACGTGCTGAAAATTTTGTGGCAAGAAAGGCCAGAAAAAACACTTTCGATAAAACGGCTTCGATAAAGCGTCCGTCGATAAAACGGCGTTCAATATAACGATAAAACGCCGTTCGATAAACTGTCCGGACCCCCCTGGCTAGCGAACTCTTCCTTATTAAGCGCAGTTTTATAAAATGTCCTATTTTGTTTTTTCGCGTGGCAGTCGAGACGAAAAAATATGGGATAGTGGTCCGTCGGGCTAAATTCAAGAATGCCACAGTCTTCTTGAGGGATGAAATCTGAAACAATATGGTCAATAATCGTGCCATTTGTATTCAGTTGGAATGCTAACCAGTAATTCATAGCCAAAGCCAAGGAATCAGTTGGTGTAATCGACACACGAAGGGTTACGCTCACCTGACAGATTAATATTGATATCGCCTAAAATTAGTACATTTTTCTGTTCTGTTGCTGGTGAGCTGAGGAGTTTGGTTAATTCTGTACAAAATGTCCACACCGGTGATGAAGGTGCACGGTACATGGAGCCGATAACAGTTTTACAAAACTCAGTAGCTAATGACGGTTCATCCAATTCTATCCAAACTGACTCGCATTTTCCAACGGAAAGACGTTTATAGTTCATGTTAGAGGCAACAAAGATTGCGGTGCCTCCGTGATTACTTGTTGAGCGATTGTTGTATTCTGGTGTATAATTGGGAAAGCAAAAAAGATTGGCATCATCGGGGGATAGCCAAGTCTGTGATACGCAAATAAACGAAAAATAGTGATTCAAAGAGGATAACTGAGCAAGAATATCGTCATAAGGCTACGTGCGTTAAAGTGTGTGGCTGATAAACCACTATTGTCAAGAAAGTTTTGAGCTTCAAGGGTGGAAAAGTATGATGCCATACTGAAGAAAAACTATGATAAATCTGCGCAGATCTAACGGAACACTGCCAAGTTTGCTTCGGTCTCGATGCGATAGACACGACTATCATCACACTGCCTGACCGGTGTGCGTCCACAGGAATTTCCACTCGGTTTCTTTTTTGAGGGCAAGGGCTTTGGCAAATAGCCGCTTGTTTTCTGGCGTCAAATGATCATTAGCGCAGACAGGGTAGCATTCGGTTCCAGAGAAGGTGAGATTCTTTGTGTTAACCCGAGCTTTGCGCGCTTTACTTAAAAATTTCTGCTTTTTCGAACGAGAACAGAAACGAGCTATTAAGTTAGGTGTCCTTCCCTCCGCCCGTACTGGTACTCGGTGAACGATGTCTAGGTCTGTGTCAACTATCGGGCAGCTGATCTTGGCTCCGATAGCCTTAACTATATCAGCGCAGTTTCCGCCTTGTGTGCAAGAGATGCCTTTGAGTTCGGTGTTGTTAGCGCGTGAATACTGTTCGACCTCGCTCACTTTTTTTGCCAACGTTTCGTTTTGGGTCTTAAGTGCTTTGTTAGCAATAATCAAACTGGCATTTTCAGCTTTCACCTTTTCAACAAGGGTCTCCATCATTGACACGCCGGTAGCAAAGTCCGTCAACTGCACGCTCATGGCCTCAAGGTTTGGATCCGACTCAAGCAATTTCAGCTTAAATTTTTCGTCAAGCTTATCCGCCATGTCGTTCAGCCAGCTTTCAGACGAATCTTCAAGCCGCTTGATTCGCTCATCCATGTCAGCCGCTTTGCTATCGGACAGAGCCTCAAGCTCGTCTAGCCGATTTGAAAATTCTGCGTTGGAGCGCATGGACAAACAATGTAAGCACCAGCACACAAGGGCAGCAGCGGTCACAGCAGGATGCTATCCGAAGAAAGCAATGGATACTGGCACTAACCTGTAAGAATAAACAGCGTGTCTCAGTTCGGCGCTCCTTCAGCCGCGACCGCTGCTGACAAGTGGTGCTGAACAGCCACCCTTTTTGGTGCTGAACAGCCCTTTATATTTTTTTTTATTTTTTTTTATTTATTCATAGCGGCCTATAACGACATGATGGTAAAAAAATATGTTCTAGAAAAACGGCAAAGCGCTCGAAACTACGGAATTAAGGTAGGATGTATGTCGGTAGTAAAAGCGGGCGCAGACTGAACTCCGCTAATGATTTACAAATAGAGTAAGAAACGCAAGGAAGCCAGCGCAGCGCTAGAACTGACTGGATAAAATGTATACTGCTGCCAACCATGCACAATTCCTCTGCGCAGTGATTGCAGTGATTGCTACTCAATCACACGAAGGCAAGAATCTAAATAGGCAGGGTTCAGACTGTTTTGCCGCAACGGTCGTAATAACTTTGAAGAATGGCGTCAATTCACGTCTCAGTCAACCAAACTGCGTGACACGTCATTTTGTTACGTCCATAGCTGTTACGTCGGTAGTCTGAACATAGTCTTACCGTAACAGTAATTTGGAATGCTCAAGTTCCATTCTTTCACGATTGCGTACTATCTTGAGATATTGCAGCAAGCCGCTTTATGCCGCTGACGTAAACAAACACCGCGCTGTGCTTATGTGATAGCGGCATCCACCCCGCACAAATATCCCCTTGTACACAAAAATATAAAACCAACCAGCCTCTCTTAGTGCTTGTTGGCAAAACAGGACTTGGAAACCCTATGAATACCATCCAACAGCGATTGGGCACAAAAACCAGAGCAAACTGCAAGAGTAAACTGCAGCGCGCGGCACGTAGCGTACTTAGGGCGTCTGCTCTGACGATGCCAACAAAAATGGCGGCACCGCCGCGGAGTTAGAGGGGGCGGCGGCGCGGGTGAGGCAAAAGAAAAAAAGAAGAGAGCGGCGGAGAAGGAGGGAGCAGTTGGCGCTACCTTAGTCATCTTAGGAGTTTAGTTGAGATCGGGCTCGGCCGTCATCTGCTAGTTCTTGCTCGGAAAGGCGCCGGTAAGACCACCACACACCATTAACGTTCTTCTTGGAAATAATCCAACTTCACTCTAATATTTCGCTTTAGTGACAAGATCTTTGCATTTTTATTGATATTATCACAAGCTGTACTTAAGAGGCAAAGCAAGCGCTGCACAGTGCCGTGAGCTGCTTCCCGTTCCAACGGCCGTTTATTGTTCCCATGTACGGGATCCCTTATAGCTCAATATTATTTAAAGCATACCCGAACATATCTCACGTGGGTGGAACGGCCAGCGATGTAGTCTACAATAGTAAACCACCTGTTTGAAATCTAGAAAAGATGCCTTGTCGTTTTCATGTATGCTTTGGAAGCTACTTGGTCACTTGGCAGCGACGACGGGCCACGCGTGCAACCGAATAAGTTCTGCATCACTGTTCGTCACAGGAGCCGGCCGCGCAGCTGCAGAGAACACCGGGAGCTATCCAGCCCAATGCGGACGCCATTCCGGGTTTCGGCTTGAGAAGCTTGACAACAATTCTGCAAAGAAGGCGGTGATATCAGCTGCGTCTGCGGATTCCCTTGGATGACGTCACTGCCCAACCACTACAAAAGAAGCATCTTCCCGGCCTTCGGTGTCACTTGGCAGCGACGACGGGCCAGGCGTGCAACCGAATAAGTTCTGCATCATTTTTCGTCACAGGTTAGTGTTACCCTGGGTTGTATCACCTTTCAGTAGAAGTTCTGTTGTTTTCGGCTCAGTCGTCACTGCCAAAGTGTACATTTCGATCATTCCATTGTTGCTTGCATCCCTGTCAAAATGTCTAAGGACTTGTCTAAATAAGGATGATGTGAAATGTGAACTGGCTACGTGGAAGGAGGAAATGCAGAAGGAAGCCAAACTGTTTCGCGAATCGATGGAAAGGGAGCTGCGAAATGAAATTCCCGAATTGAAAGTCACCCAAACTAACCTAGCAAAGAGCGTAGAGTTTGCCCACGCGGAAGTGAAGGACCTGAAGAAAAAACTGGACGACGAGGTTGCAAAAAACAAGCAATTGACGAAAGAAAAGGAAGTGCTTCTTTCTAGATGTATGGCCGCTGAAAACGAGACGAAGGAACAAGAAAAGCGGCTAACAACCATGGAACGGTACTCGAGGAAAAACAACCTCGAGATACAAGGGGTGATTCAGACTGAAAACGAATCGGTTTCTGACCTTCTGGCTAAGATTGGCGATGCCATAAAGGAGCAGATTACGGGCGCCGACTTTGAAGTCTGTCACAGAGTGCCTACACGGGGTGCAGATAAGACCAATATCGTCGTCCAGTTTCGGTCACGGGCAAAACGCGACGCTGTTTTAAAAAAAAGGCTAGAAAAGCGCGTCCCATGAACAACGCCATCGGCATGAGTGAGGCAACGCCCATTTATGTCAATGAGCATCTTTGTCCGGCGCGAAAGCGACTGCTTGTTCTAGCAATCAAAAAGAAGCATGAACATAAATGGAAGTCGGTGTGGACGAACAACGGACAGATTTTCGCTAAGCGCACTCATAACTCTCCCATGGTTCGCATAACTTGTGAAGACGACATGGATAAGATCTTCTCGCGTCCAGCAATCCCGGAACCTGCTGTCGCCAGCAGCGGGACCGGCACTGCAGACGATATGGCTTGAGCGCTGGTGTCAGGGTGTCGAACTGACAACGCGCAATAGATAAAGTCCTTATGAATTACTGGGAGCTCATTACACCCTCTCAAATAAAACTAGAAAATAATTTGTCTGAATCTGTTCTACATATAAATACCCGTTCCGCATGTAATAAAGAGGACGAAATCAAGCTTTTCTTTAACGAATTCCGTTTTAAATTTAGCATAATAATGTTATCTGAGACGTGGTATTCAGAAGGCTGCAATATGATACAGGTAGATGGATATGAACAGTTTTACCTAAATCGTTCAAATCGTCGAGGTGGTGGTGTCGCTCTCTTTACTTTCTAAGGAAAAACTGTACCATTGTCTCAGAATTCAGCACTGTCACTGGTGACTATGAAATGTTAACAGTTCAAAGTAAAAAAGACAATCTCAGTTCTTTACCGGCCTCCCAATGGAAACTTCTCATCTTTCATAAACTTCTTTTAAAATTTCCTTGATTACGTTGGCAAACACAATTTTCGTCTTATTAGTGGAGGTGACTTCAACCTGAATGTATTAGAACAAAATGCCGATACACGTGATTTCAATGCACTGTTTCTGTCATCCGCTTTAACAAATGTAATATCCACTGCAACCAGTATTACAAGCTCTTCATCAACAGCGTTAGATTTATTAATAACAAACATTAGCACAGTGATCCTTAGCGCTGGTACTATTTCATGTTATATTAGTGACCATTGCCCCGTATTAACATACCAGAGCGAACACGCAAACAAAAAAGAAAAAAAAATCCAGCAGTCATAGTGCAATGTGTCACCGAGGGTTGTCTTGAGTCTTTTAGGCGTGAAATAGCTTTGCAACAGTGGATTTCTGTTAAAGATAAACAAACTGCAGACAACGCCTATAATGAATTCATCAAGATATTCATCCAAATCTATTCTAAGCACTTCCCTTTCAGGGTATATAGATCATCAAAAAAGACACGAAAGCCTTGGATAACTCGAGAACATTTAAAAAGATCGAAGATAAAAATCGTATTTTTCAGAGTTTTCTGCGCACACGTTCGAAAGACAAGTACTTAGAATTTAAAAAGTTTCGAAACCAACTAAATAAAGAACTTCGACAAGCAAAGTTTCAATATTACGAACATTTATTTGAGAACATAAACAAACAACGCCCAGAAGCAGCATGGAAAGCAATGAACAACGTTTTGGGACGTCAAAAGAACAATATCCGGCCGGATGCGATGTCACAGCCCTTGCCGATTATATGAACTCTTATTTTGTAAATGTTGCCGCTTCTCCCCACGATGCTCTTGAGCTGACCGACCAAAGAATTAGTTCTGTTCCTAATAGTATATTTCTCGAACCGACTGATGAGTGCGAAGTTCTTGCTGTCTTCACGGGACTGTGAAACTCACGAGCATTAGACGCAGACAATTTGCAGATACTACCAATTAAGTATGTACTGCCATCAATTGTATCTGTACTAACACATATGTTTAACTTGGCTCTGTAATCTGGTACTTTCCCTAGTGCAATGAAACGGTCCAGGGTGTCCGTGATTTACAAAGGGGGAAACCGAAATCTGCCTACAAACTACCGCCCAATATCCATTTGGCCAGTCTTCTCGAAAGGACTCGAAAAAGTAATTTTCACTCGTATTACAAAATTCTTTGGCAAACAAGGAATCATAACTGACTCTCAATTTGGATTTAGGAAAGGTAGATCAACTGAAACTGCTCTGCTTACCTTAAAAGAATATCTATTACAGAACATTGAAAAAAATCTTTTCTCTGTTGCGATTTTTGCCGATCTTAGCAAACCTTTCGACTCCATTATTCACAGTATTTTAATTGATGAGCTAAACTGCTACGGGATTCGCGGAAAAGGTTTAGACCTCATTAGGTCGTATTTAAAAAATTCAGAGCCCTTCCACCCTGTGAACAGGGATGGCCAGCAAAGCTGCGGTGCCGAGCCTCAACGTGAGGTTTGACTGGACTGGGTCGATGTCCAAGGGGTGCACGAAGCAAAACACGTTTGTTTGTAATTTGTGGTTCAGCATTGTTCCTGGTTATTAACTGAAAGTCCAGTCCTGTCCAGTCACTGCTCCTTGTGCATGTTCAGCCCGCCTCTTCCCGAGCCACGTGAAACGGCTATCAAGCGGCTCCGACGCAGCGTCAGACTTGGCTACTGCGCGATTGAGGCGCACACTTGGGCACGCGCCGGCGCCAGTGCGTCTGCCGCGGCTATGACGCAACACAATGTTAATGACATTGCTAATGACATTGATTCTAGGATTGAACTACGTCTATTTGCGGATGATTGCCTCATTTATTGTCGCGTCAAGAATGTTCAAGATCAAGTGCTGTTAAACGAAAGCCTTCAAAAAATTTACGATTGGTGTGTTACGTGGGACAGGAAAATTAATTTTGATAAATCGGCTTACATGACTGTGTCTAGCAAGAAAACCCCGTTGCCTTTTAATTACGCAATAAATAATAGTCCGCTTCAGCATGCCAGTAAGCTTAAGTATCTCGGGGTCACAGGGGTCACAATAAGAACAATTTGAACTGGAACGAGCACATTGATAACATCTACGGATCTGCTCAACGCAAACTCGGTCTGTTAAGGCGAAAGTTAAAAGATGCTACACCTGAGGTCAAGCTCAAGGCGTACCAACCAATTATACGGCCGACACTGCAGTACGCTAGTATAGTGTGGGATCCGCACAAAGTGGGTTTGATAAACAAATTGGAACGGATTCAAAGGCTAGCCGCAAGGTTTATATTCGGTGCGTACCGAAGAACGGAGTCTGTATCTGCACTACTATCTCGTGCCGGTTTTGCCCGAACTTTCAGCGCGTAGAAAAATAGCTAGGCTGAAATTCTTGTACCGTCTGTATAATAATAAATTCAACTTGGATTCCAGGCTATACTTGTACCCCCCCCCAGGGCGAGTGTCGCCACGAACAGGTCACTCTCATGCTGTGATGCCATATGTGCCACGCGTTGATGTCTTCACATTTTCTTTTCTTGTAAAAACTATAGTTGAGTGGAACAACCTTGATGTAGATGTATTTATTGACACACCCAAGACTGAATCATTTGAGCGTAAGCTGCCATTGTGTGTCCTCTGAATGCGTTGCTTGTCTATCGCGGAACTAAAAATAAAAAAATAAAAAATAATAAATAAATAAATAAATAAGTCCGACACAATCCATTTTAATCCAATCCAATCCAAGTCCCATCTAATCCAATCCAAGCCAATCCAATCGAATCGAATGCAATCCAATCCAATGCCCCTCGCGCATGCGCAGAACGGCCCTTCATGGCACAGGCGAAACTGCTCAACCTCGGCCAGTGTAGCTTCCGCTACAAAACACACATGAATCGTGGGTAGCAATTTTTTTAGCGTGGTTATGGTAATCACGGCGCATCCTCGATGAAGGCCCTAAGGCCTTTTTAATTTTGCATGATTTTTTCCATGCCCCGCGGGTGTGGCGTGCAGTTTTACGATTCCGGGAATTTGAGTGTGCTTCGCAACGTGGCATTACGCTCGCTAGCGATTCCAGTCTACATCGCTCTGGGACCGGAGGCGATCTGCTAGATCCTAGCCATTTACAGCTTTGCTGTAAAACAGGACGCAATATGTTCACATCCATAACTTTAAATCGACCTTTCTGCCTATTAGACATGGTGTGCCACAAGGGAGTATATTGGGGCCTCTTTTATTTAACTCGCACATTAATGATATTGTTGATATCGATTCAGATGTTAAATATACTATCTATGCTGACGATAGCCCGCTGCTTATTTCCGGCCATGACATTAGTGATACAATAGAGAGATGTAATGACGTTTTATCAAAGCTATCCACATGGGCCCCCGCAGGGGGCACCTTGTGTACTCAAGGTGTTTTGGTGAGTAGCGCCACCACGGTCCCGAGCTCCGCAGGGGTGCCTACTGCCATAGGCACTTGGTGACTTGCAACACCACGGACCCGAGCACATGTGGGTTGGACCCACCCACGCCCCGGCTGTGCGTGGCTGAGCCGTGTCCGGGGAAAAGGGAATCCTGGTGGCTGAGCCAAAGCCGGGGTTGTTTTGGACCTTCATGGCCCCCCGGTAGAGGCAACACACCACTTTGGCCCCTGCTTCTCGCAGACGGTGCCCCCGGTCTGACCCGCCCGGGGGGAACCAGCCAGTCGCCTTTTCCTGCCTCCCTCTCAGCTCTTTCACCTTCCTGTCTTCTTTTCTACCCCTATCCTGTCATCTCTTCTTTTCCTCATTTCCACACATTTCCAGGCGGCGAGGGTTAACCCTGGGTAAGGAATCAACCTTGAGGACTTAAACAGGGTTATAGCAGCTATGTCTGGCTAACGCGCATCTAGCGCGTTCCCAGGTTGGGCTCGGTGGTGGGCGGCCAGCATAGCTGCTGAATTGATTTCACTTGTTATGGCAACAAGATTTTCTGCATCCCATGATCGTCCTCCAAAACGGGGACGCAACGAAGCAGTCCAGCAGTTTTTCACTCCTAAAAAGTCAGAAAATTTCCTAAAGTTTCACGTCATGCACTGTGAAAAAGAAGGCTTGTCAATGAGACGTCTGTCACCATTCTTGGTAGCCAAAGTTCTAACGAATGAGCTAGGCGGCGGTTATAAAGTAAGCAAGCTGGGAAGCGGTGACCTTCTCCTAGAAGTACAAGATGCAGCTCAGTGTGCCAAGTTGACGAAAATAACCACTGTTGGCGACAATCCTGTGAGCATCAGTCCCCACCGATCCATGAACACTACCAGAGGTGTTATCTCTGATGAAGACTTTCTGAACTTGTCTGAGCAAGAACTCCTGGAAGGGTTCGAGGGCCAGAATGTTGTGAATGTTCAACGAATCAAGATACGTAGAGATGGGAAGGAAATTCCGACCAAGCATGTAATCCTCACATTCTCGACCAGTGTACTGCCCGAGTCTGTCGAGGCAGGCTACGTTAAAATCCCTGTGCGTTTGTATATTCCAAACCCCCGTCGCTGCTATAAATGCCAAAGATTTGGCCATGGTTCACTGAGCTGCCGAGGCAAGGCAGCATGTCCAAAGTGTAGCCTCCCCGACCACTCGTCTGACACCTGTGAAGCTCCACTTCACTGTGTAAACTGCATGGGAGAGCACGCCGCGTACTCGCGCTTGTGCCCGCAATGGAAGAAAGAAAAAGAAATAATTGCTCTGAAGTATAAGGAAAACATTACCTTTAGGGAAGCACGACAGAGACTGTTCCTGACACACACTAGCTTTGCCGATGTAGCGCGACGGGGGGCGGCGCTACACTCGGTTCGAGTTCCCCTTGGAACCCTCCCAGTGAGGCCCCAAGGGACACCCCAAGCCCCCTCAGTGCCGGTGGCTAAGGCCACTGCACATGCCACAAAAGAAGCGTCAAGGGCTGCCCCAGCACCCCTTGATGCCAACGCTAGGCCCCTTGCTGGCACTGCACTGCCGGTCCCTGCTGAGAGGCAGGCTGCCGCAACCAGCCAGCCTAGCCCTGCTGACGAGGCTTCGCAAGAAGCCATGGACACAACGCCAAGCCCTCCGTTGCGTGGTACGCCGATAGGGCGCGGCACGTCACTCGACCGTTCAAAGCAAAAGACACCTAGGGTCACGGCTCCTAGGAAGGTGTCTTGAGCCTGGGAGGGTGACAGCATGGCACTTCCTTAATCCTTGTTCAGCATAAGCTGATCGTAACTGATAATGTAGTCCAATGGAACTGCAGAGGCCTCCTGAAAAACTTGGACGATATCTATGAATTGCTGTCACAACACCAAATAAGTATTATGTGTCTCCAGGAGACACACTTGAGGACGAACCAAACTAACTTCTTAAAGAACTACTCTGTATTTAGGAAGGACAGGGATGGCTGCATGCACCCCTCTGGAGGAGTTGCGATTATCGTGCAAAAATCAGTGGCATGCCAGTTCTTACCGCTACAGACCAGTTTAGAGGCTGTAGCCATACGAGCCATTATCTTTAATAGACTGGTAACAGTATGCTCACTGTACATACCTCCAGACCACGGGCTCTCCAGTATGGAGTTTGAAACATTAGTTGATCAGCTGCCAGAGCCGTATCTGATAGTTGGGGATTGTAATGCTCACCACCCACTCTGGGGTTCTGCACGCACGGATGCTAGAGGACGCCTCGTTGAAAAGTTTCTGCTATCATCTGGAGCATGCATACTTAACAAGAAAGACCCAACATATTATAACACAACACATGCCACGTACTCCTGCATAGATCTCGCCATAGCCTCTCCAGTTCTGTTTCCAGCACTCCAGTGGAAGGTCATTAATAACCTGTACGGAAGTGACCACTTTCCAGTGAGCCTCAAGCTTGTAGACAACAAACAAGACAACACTCCATGCCCACAAAAGTTCAAGGAGGAGGCCGGAGACTGGAAAAAATTCAAAGAGCTCTCTGAGTGTCACTATACACTTATAGACAACCTTGGTATTGATGAAGCTGCTGAGACTCTGACCACCCATATAATTGAAGCTGCGCTGAGGTCCATCCCCCAGACTTCTTCTAGTAGGGTTGCTAAGCCGAAACCTTGGTGGAATGATGATTGTAGGCAGGCCCGTAAGGAACAGAATAAGGCATGGGGTGTCTTGCGTAGGTGCCCAACGACTGAAAATTTGGTACTTTTCAAGCGGGCAAAGGCCAATGGCAGACGGATTCGGCGTATTGCGAAAAAAGAAAGCTGGAATCGTTTTGTGTCATCAATCACATCATATACTGACACGCGGAAAGTATGGAGGAGAATTAAAGCACTCCGAGGAAGTAACACTCTTACGTACCCTTTGGTCAGCACAAGTGGAGACACTTTACAAGACCAAGCGAATGCTCTAGGCAAGCATTTTGAGTATGTATCAAGCTCAGCTCACTATTCAAATAACTTCCTGAGACACAAGAATGCAGAGGAACGGAAGATTGTACGTGACAAACGGCAGTCTGAGGTAGGGTATAATTGCCCCTTCACTATGCAGGAGCTTAAAGTGGCGCTCACTACTTGTGGTAAATCATCACCAGGTCGAGACCGAATAACATACACCATGATTAAGCACCTGCACGATGACACGCTAGAAGCGCTCTTACTGTTGTTTAACAAGATCTGGCGTGCAGGGCAATTTCCAAAAGTGTGGAAAGAAGCTATTGTGGTGCCGATTCTAAAGGAGGGGAAAGATCCATCACTTGCAACTAGTTTCAGACCGGTCGCTTTAACCAGTTGCTTATGCAAGGTCTTCGAAAAAATGATTAACCGTCGCCTTATCTATTTTCTTGAGTACCATGGTATTATAGACAATCGCCAGGCGGGATTTCGCTCTGGTAGATCGACAGCAGACCACCTAGTGGCTATTGAATCCTACATCAGGGATGCATTTGTTCATAAGCAGCATTGTTTATCAGTTTTCTTTGACCTCCAGAAAGCTTACGACACAGCCTGGCGTTACGGTATTCTTTGCGATCTTCGCCGCCTTGGAGTTTGTGGAAACATGCTGAACAGTTTGAAAGATTACCTTTCGGAGCGCACCTTTCAGGTTAGGGTTGGAAATGTCCTCTCGAGGATGTTCGTCCAAGAAAATGGAGTGCCGCAGGGTGGTGTGCTCAGCTGCACCCTTTTTATTGTTAAAATGAATTCCTTAGGAACTGCACTGCCTCGCTCCATATCCTACTCGCTATATGTTGATGATGTGCACATTGCGTTTAAATCATGTAATATCTCCATTTGTGAGAGGCAAATCCAACTAGCTGCAAACAAACTTACAAAATGGGCAGATGAGAATGGCTTCTGTTTTAATCCAGAAAAAAGCACGTGTGTGGTCTTCTCTAGGCAGCGTGGTATCCGCCCAGATCCTGTTATTAAACTCAATGAAACACCCATAGCAGTAAAAAAGGAGCACAAGTTCCTTGGGGTTGTGCTTGATGACAAACTTTCATTCATTGCACACCTCAAACGCCTTAAAGTTAAATGTTTGGATACAGTCAGGATCCTGAAAGTCCTCTCACACCAGTCTTGGGGTACTGACACAAAGTGCCTATTGGCCTTATTCAATAGCCTTGTGAGGTCCCGCATCGACTACGGGTGTCTTGTTTATCAATCTGCCGCGAGAACAGCACTAAAGATGTTAGACCCTGTCTACCATCTTGGCCTTCGTCTGGCTACAGGCGCTTTCCGAACAAGCCCTGTGTTAAGCCTGTATGTGGAAGCCAATCAGTGGTCTCTTGAAACACAGCGGAAGTACACTGGGTTGAATTATGCTCTAAAAGTGACATCCTTGACCGGACACCCGAACAGCACTCTAGGTAACCAGGCAATCAAGCTTTTTGAAAAGCGACCTGCCATGGCTGAGCCATTCCTTCTGTCGGTGAGGGCACTGGCCGCAGGCCTGGGAATATCCTTCACTGACGCTCAGAAAACCAGCTTTGCTGACTTTGTCCCTCCATGGGATCTCTGCCCTATCTCTTATGATCTCTCTTTTATGAGGATTGACAAAAGAACCGCTCCAAAGGAATTAATTATGCAGCATTTTTTGTTTTTGCAGAACAAGTACAGAGCATCTGAGTTCTACACAGATGCATCCAAGTCAGCTGGTGCAGTATCATGTGCTGCACATGGTCCCAACTTTTCCACGTCAAAGACTATGCCTGAAGCCACATCTATATTCACTGCTGAAACACGCGGCCTTGTATTGGCTGTAGAATATATTATTGAGAACAATGTCCCAAAGTCAGTGATATTCACGGATTCTCAAAGTGCTGTGCAGGCTTTAGCGTCAGGAAAGTTACAAAAAAATCCAGTCTTTAATCAATTGCTAAAACTACTGTGCTCAGCCCACAAACAAAAACTTGAAATCACTGTCTGTTGGGTCCCAGGTCACTGCGGCATAGCCGGAAATGAGCAAGCAGACAGGAATGCTGTAACTGCAGCTCTTCGGAGTGATCTAGATATTCAAAGCGTCCCGTACGAGGATCTTAAAGCGTACGTACGTAAGAGGCTGCGAGACCAATGGCAGGAAGATTGGAATGGGGAAACAGCAAACAAATTGCACATGGTAAAACCCAAGTTAGGTAGATCGATCTGTGAGAAACGAGACAGGATCACAGAGGTTACTCTCTGTAGACTGCGCATAGGCCATACCCATGCTACACATGCGTACCTATTGAAAGGAACAGAACAGCCACGCTGCTTGAGGTGTGGAGGGTCGCTATCAGTCATTCACGTACTGGTAGAATGCAAACTTCTTGAACCGCAAAGAAAGCTTCATTTTCCAGAATTGTACACACGCATGATCCCTCAACACCCATTGCTGTTTTTATCAGACGAGCCACTTTTCTCTACTAACCGTGTTTTTAAGTACCTCTCAGACGTAGATTTTTTAAGGTATGTGTCGTATCACCCGTGAGCCGAGCCACCATCGCACGCTAGGACCCGGTAGGGCCACTCATTGCTACCGCAAAGACGGGGGCAAGGGGTGCACGTAGAAAATGCCTGTCATAGTGTCAAATGTTTTTACTTGGCCCTCTACACCAATTCTTGGCCCTCTACACCAACAGAAATCTGAGATACCTTTTATTATATATTCTGTACTTTATATTCTCACTTGAATAATCCTCACCATAGTACTGGCGCTCTTTGGCCTTGATGCCCTTGCGCCAAGAAAACCTAACATCATCATCATATCCACATGGGCGAAAATGAATAAGCATAAAATTAATCCTTCAAAAACTAAAGCGGTTATCTTTACAGCTAGAAATAAAAATACAGTCAAACGCTTGTATAACGAAGCGTGCGGGACCGTGGTAATTGTTCGTTATACACGTCACTTCGCTATATGCATCGCGCAATAAATTGACACCCTATAAAGCAGATAAGCATATATAAGTTTATTCCATCTTACAAGAAGATGAAGGTTACAAAGCAAAATTATACAGACGAGGGTCCCATAGTCGAGACTGCATCAAGATCCTCGGTTAAATATTACATAGAAGAATAAAACAGAGTGTAAGCCTCTAGAATCATAATATACAGTGGCATATTATAGAGCTATATGCATTGCAGAGTAGTAATGTAAATTATAAAAAAAATATTGGCAATATAGCAATAAAAAATAGGTAGTATATTTATGGCGGACTCGAAAGGGGAGAAAAAAAATGACAAATAGAATAACAAGAAACGCAATGTTATACATGTAAAACTATAGTAATATTCAAAAGAACACTAAGGAATTTTCACGAGATAGAAAACACTAAACCGCGCGTCTAGGTGAAATTTCTAAACACCCTATGCCACAAGAAACAAAAGCAGGCATAATTACATTCACTCAGTATGAGAAAATACGATGAAGCAAAAAGGAACAGAAGTGCAGCACTACAAACATAAATTCAGCGACAAAAAACAATACGCAAAAGTGCAACGAATAATACTCAAAAATACACAAAAAAATTTCACTATGCCTGTTATGTACCATTCAGAACTCCAGAAGAAACTTTTTAAGAAGCCTTTTAAATGATGATAAAGATAATAGAGCTTCAATTTCATCGGGCAGGCTGCTGTAGTTTGCAATAACTGAAAAATGCGAATGCATTTTACCGTACTTAGTGGAAGAAAGTAAGCAAATAATTAGAATTAGCCTTTAATGTTGTGTTGGAGGTTGAGCAGAATTCGCTGCAGCATCATCGTGCGGTAGCGGCTTTTAACGGACCGTATGATCCCTTGGTCCAATGGCTGCAGCACCGACGTGCAATTCGGCGGCAGAAAAATCACTTCCACGTGATTTAGTACCGGGATCTTGTTGTGTGCGGCGCAGTTATCGATGAGGAGAGCAATCTTGCGATTCTGAAGGCGCATTGTTTTCTCCAGTTGCAAAAGGCAGGTTTGGAAAACGTCCGCCGTCATTTAGGCCTTTTTGCTCTCAACTTAATCTCCTGGCAGGCTACGCACGCCCTTAAAGCATCGTGGCTTTGCTGACCTCCCAATCACTAGCGGCTTCAGCTTTTCAGTCCCTGCTCTATTGCAGCAGAACAGCACAATCAGACGTTGCTTGGACTTGTTTCCCCCTTTGCAGCGATCTGTTTTCTCGCAGAGGGTCTTCTGAGGTAGCAATTCATAAAAAAAATTCCCCCCCATTTCCCCGAAGTGGAGTATGAGGAAGTTCGAAGCACGGGGTGATGCTATGAGGGGGAGTTTGTTGAAGTTTGGTGGCATTTTGCCCGTTAGTTACATTAACACCCCCTCGTGATCACGTTCGGCTTAACACGCCTCGGTTGTCCCTCTGCGGAAATCTTGGTGAATTAACGTGTATGTTCGAGAGATGTTCGAGAGGAAATGTAATCACGCACACACACACACACACGCAAAGTAAAGTGAAACGACAGTATTTATTTCAGCACTTGTTTGTGTTGTCGTTGTATGCGACGGTCATTACGACCGCCTTGTGGTCGCTAAAGTGGACGGTTAAGGGTTGTTGCAGGACAGCCCAGTCACGTGAGAGAATGCAGAACTAGCGGGTTTGTAGTATCACGTGTACACCACGCAGTTATCAAGCCGCTATAACGCCGCTGAGTCGCCAACGCACGCCGCTGACGACGTAGTTTGAATGCGTTAAAGATATAAGGTGCGTTACTAACACTGATATCAGCGTCGCGTCCGTGGCTTAGTCGGTAGAGCAGGAAACAAAAATTGAAAGTGAGCGGGCGACAGATAGCATGGTGCAAATTTTTTGTGATAGGTTTGAAGTGTGCGTGAGTCACGCGGTAGGGAATTCCGCAGGCTGTTGTTTATTGTTGCGTAAGTCTGTTAACATGATAGTTCAATATGTGGTGTCTTGTGTTTTGGGGCGCTTTGTCGTATGTGATTTTTTGTTGGGAGACAAAGAGTTCAGAGCGATTTGTGTGTATGCCCCAACAAAGTCTAAGTGCCGCAGGTAATTCTTTGCTGAAGTGACAAAGTTTTTTGAATGTCAAAGAAGCATTATAGTAATGGGCGACTTTAATTGTGTATACCCTACTTGTGACAGGGCCAACCCGAACGCGCCAGCAGATGCAAGTGCACAGTTCCTAGAGGCGCGGATCGCGGAGCAGAGCCTACACGACGCTAACAGTATTCTGAGTGGTGCAGGGACCCTGGCTTTCACACACTTTCAGGGGTCCAGCCATGCGCGTCTGGACCGCATATACGTGTCGTCAGAGCTTGTACCAGTATGTCATAATTATGATGTAGAACCACAGTCATTCAGCGACCATTGTCTGGTTACGTTGTCGATGGGTTCTGAGAGAAAGCAAAAGTCAAATTTTAATTGGGAGCTGTGGAAACTGAATGTCAAACTGCTTCAGGATGGTTTATTTGTAGAGAGAGTTCGGGAATGTTTGATGCGCGACAATTATGACAAGGCCAGCGAAAATTGTTTCGAAGCGTGGGAACGTTTCAAGCAGAAAGTCAAGACGATAGCTATCGAACGCTCTGGTCAGGTCTGCCGCGCAGAGAGAAAGGAGGAAAATGAGCTCCGAAACCTCTTGGCCCAGCTCACCAAGGAAGAAAATAAGATGCCCGGAAGCTTCACTTCGGACATCAAAAGTGTCAAAATAGAAATAGAAGCCAAGGATGCCGAGAAGTACAAAGGAGCGGTAATAAGGGCGAGAGGGGAAAAGTTATTGGCGGGGGAGCAGCCCACTAAACGTGCACTGGCAGATGAGAAGAGTTACGCACGCAAGCAAGAGATAAGCCAAATAGTATATCGCGGTGCGATAAAGAAAGAACCAAAGGCTATCATGAATGCATTCACCGAACACTACATGGAACTTTTTGGGAACAAAGAGCCGCCAAAGGGTGGACTCGAGACGGAATTCTTAAAGTTTCTACCTCAACTGAGCAATGACACCACGGAAAGACTACAAGTACAAATCCGTCAGGCAGAGATTGAGCTAGCGATAGACGAACTAAACGACGGAAAATCGCCTGGACCAGACGGATTGAACGCTCGTTTCTATAAAATGTTCAAAACAGAACTTTCGGGGCTGCTGCAAGTAGTCTTTGAAGGCAGTTTACAGAGAGGCGTTCTGCCACCGTCTTTTTATCGAGCGCACACGGTACTCATACCAAAGAGCAAAGAGCTAGAACAACTGATAAAGGTGACGGGGTATCGTTCCATAACATTATTGAACATCGATTATAAGGTTCTGATGAAAGTCTTGGCAAAACGAGTGCAGTCGGTAGTTCAAGAGTTGGTAGGCCCACATCAAACGTGTGGCATAAAAGGAAGAAGTATTTACACGAACATTTACACAGCCCGGAGCGTTCTTGAGTGTTGCGATGCTGACGACCGGAATGTGGCAATGTTACAAATCGATATGGAAAAAGCGTTTGACAAAGTTAACCACAAAATTCTTTTTACTGTTTTGGAACACGTGAAATTGGGCTCGGTAATAACAGAAGGAATCAGAGTAGCGTATAAGCATTGCACAACGAATCTCATAGTTAATAAACAGTTATCAGAACGAATAGAAGTTAAGTCGTCAGTCAGACAGGGTTGTCCCATTTCCCCACTGTTGTTCGCGTTATACCTAGAACCACTGTGTGCAAAAATTATTCAGAGCGAGCAAATACGTGGATTCCGACTAGGTGCATGTGAGGTGAAGGTTTTGTCGTACGCGGATGATGTGGCCGTATTTTGTGCTGATCGGGAGAGTGTGTGTAATGTGCTATCGGTCACGAAGGAATTTTGCGAAACCACAGGCAGTAATGTAAATTTGAATAAATGCATAGGGACGTGGCACGGCGAATGGCAAAATACGCCCAGCGTGTTCGAAGAGGTCGAGTGGACAACCACGCCCACTAAGTATCTGGGAGTACCGCTCAATAGGTACCGCGAGAACACGCTTTATTGGCAAGGGAGAGCGCGTGAAATGAAGGCGCAAGCGGAAGTGTGGACCGGCCGGCATGCATCGATCTTCGCCCGAGCGACAATTTGCAACACGTTTCTGATAGCAAAGTTATGGTATGTCATGCAAGCGCTGTATTGTACACGGGCTACCATCCAAAAGTTTCATAGGTTGCTTGCCGTGTTCGTGTGGCAATCATGCTTCGAGCGAACGAAACGCAGCAACTTGTTTCGCAGGTTAAAAGGGGGCGGGCTGGGGTTATCGAACCTGTTTGTTAGACAATTGGTGGCGAGGTTTTTATATTTGCGAGACGAGACAAACCCATTTCTTCGAACGTACATGCAGGTCAGATTGTGTTCTGCGATGCCAAATTTTATAGTAACTACGACAGATATGAAGAGATACGCAGTGAGTGGTTTTTTGCGTGAGGTGGTAATGTCATTCAGGTTTTTAAGCGAGCGATTTTCAATTGAGTACTTGTCAAACGTTACGCGTAAACGGTTATCCTGTGATGTGGTAGAACTCCTGTGTCCCGAACCAGTGTATAGAATAAAATACCTCGGAGGTCATAAGCATGACGCGTTCAATCGCGTCAAGAAAATGATCATACCCGCAGGAGTAAAAACATTCTTTTTTAAATTGCACACTGAGACCTTAGCAGTCCTAACGTGGCTTGACGAAAGGGGGTTGCTTTTGCCTTGGGGCAAAGATTGTCGACTGTACAAAAAGCCAGAAAGCGTGGAACATGTTTTTGTCGATTGCTGGGACGCCGTCTTCTTCTGGGACGTCCTCCAGAGGACTCTAAAAAAGGGCCTCCCGCTGACACCGAAAGGCATACGTTTTCTTGAAGTTGAATGTGATGAGGCTCCTTACGATGTATTCTTCCTCCTCGGCCTACATGCTATATGGCGTAGCAGAATGGCAGTCAGAAACAGTGATGAGAATGCCAGGCCAGTGGATTCTTACTTTGCAGAAAATGTTAGCAAACTGAAAGAAGTGTACGCCAAACAAGAATATGATGATGAGGTTTTGTCACTTATGAGTGCATTAAGCGTAATTAAGGCCCACAAATATTAACTACCAACTATAGGTTCGGCAGCGTTGTTAGGCCAACCTAAAGAGTTTTTACGGTGTGTGAGACCAAACCAGGCTCAGAAAGAAAATGTGAGAGCAAGGGCTGTGTACGACCGTTACTACACGCAGTTGTGAAAACAAGGACAAGGCCAAGCCGGAGTTACGGTTGGCCGCCTTATGCATTGTATGTTTTGTACCAGGTTTCGTTCTTGGTACTTTTTCTTGTCTGTACCGTGAGTGTTTATTTATAAATGACCGGCAATAAAGAGAGAAAAAAGTCGGTAGAGCGTCGCGCTGCGGCCGCAAAGTCCTCGGATCGAAACCTGGCGCCGGATGCTGTTCTTTTTTGATATATAGTGTAGTGGCCTGGCTGGCGCGCCGAGAGAGGGTGTTGCGAGCTGGAGAGTAGTAAAGGGGCTTTAGGAGAGTAGGCGAGGGGGGAGAGGAGGCGCTATGCGAGCGCCCTCACGCGTCGGAAATCCGGCGCCGTTGCTAGGCACGGTAGCTAGCTCCGTTGCTAGGCTGCGGACGGAGGACGGCGGTGGAAGCAGGAGTAGGCCCGACTAAAGCCCGTACTACATGGAGCGATTTCGCCTGCGAATTCGCTGATGCGGCGCCGCTCGTGCGGCAAAACCACCTTTTTTCGTTGCTGCGGCAAAGTGCCAAACATTTGAAGCGGCCGAGCAAACGCCGCTCGTGCGGCGTGTGCGGCGTAGAGGGACCGGACCTGCGGCCAATAGGAGCCCAGCTCGGCGCCACTTGCACGCTTGGAAACCAGATGGCGTTGCTTGTATGAGCGCGACAAAAGCGCGGGCACACCAAAACGTTTGTTTTCTCTGCTGTGTGTGCGTATATTGATAAAGAATTGGAGATTCTTATATAAAACCACAAATAAACTTATATTTACCGCAAACCAGGCAGAAACAACTTGCCAAGAAAGTAAAATAAAACCACCCTTGATAAAATCACAACCTTTGCTGGTGGCAAACTTAATTCAGTCTGCAAACAAGGCGCACCTGAAATGCGAAAATCGCGGCGTTCGCAGGCCCCATGTAGACGACAATTCCAGGCATTGCGAACTTCGCAAGTGCGAATGTTCGTTCCAGCGGATTCGCAGGCGAAATTCGCTCCATGTAGAACGGGCTTAAGAAGTGCTTCGCACTTAAAAGAGCAGTTTCGTCGGCATTAAATGTGTCTTCCGGCCTGTACTCCTGCAGCACTCTCAGCAGTTCGGACTCACGCCAATTGTCGGCGAGATCGTGCGGTGCGTCGGCCTCTTCGCCAGCCACAGTCTTGAAAACAATGCCATGTCGTTGTTTAAAGCTTCTCAGCAGCCACTCGTCGCTTTGAAGTACGCTTCATCTACGCCGAGGGCGAAAGCAAACTGTTTGGCCTTCTGACACAGCACCGGCAAGCTGACAGGAATCTTCCTTACACGTACATCGGCAAACCACGTGTAGACGGCGCCGTCATCATCCTGAAATGTGGCTGCACGAATCCGCTTCCTTGACGGGTCCGTTTTATGGTGTGCCACTGGCTCCTGTATCTTTTATTTGTCCTTAAGGAACGTCGACAAGGTCGCTGCGCTGATGATCTTCATCTCTGCATTGCACTGATGATCTTCATCTTCTCATCGAGGCTGAATTGTCGTCGCTTTTTAGTCCCTGCAACTTCACCTGCACTAATCGTGATTCCAAGACGTTGCAACAGGAACATGGCACAATCGAACAACCACGCTACAGACCAGATCAGCAGCAGACTCGCTTCTCTCCGCAGTCAGGCAGTGCGCGCATGCGCACACTTAGCTGACTCTTCTTACGCCGTTTTTCTGCTGCCGCCTCCCCAAGACTAGCCCGAAAACTCTCCTCCAGATCATTGTTGCCCTTTGTCCCTTCCTTCTCGCAACCACCCTGTCATTCTAAAAAAAATTCTAAAATGTACACGTTTCATCCCAAATTTGCACACCGATCGTCCTTTTCCTTCTTTCTTCTCGCTAAAAAGTGCAAGTGCTCCGGGAACAGCAGAACAGCCAGTCAGGACTTGGGACCGCGCCGACGTACCATGCCTGTTTTGTGCCATTTCTCATTTTATTTATTACACTGTAGACCCTGCTGCGACGACGAAACTCGGTCCAGACTGCTTTTGCGCCGGTAGGAAAACAGTGGAGGGAGCGGAAGAAAAGGAAGGCCACCCAGCCTGGAAGTTCCGAGGCGACATGGAAATTGTTTGTCGATGTCTTCCGCGCTCCTATTTTGTCTATTCGGCGTCTGTCGACAGAAGAAAGGCCGAAGGTACAACTGGTTCAGCTACAGGCCAACGCCTTAAAAAGAGCGAGTAACCGCAGTCGGGCCACGCCACCATTCTGTGCAGGCGTTTGCGCCCCCTCAGTGATTGTGTTGTTCGCCCCGAGGGCCAAAGGCGCAATTATGTGAACCGTCCCCTCTCTGGCTGCGTAAAAGGAAACATGTGGGCTTCCCGGGGAGGAGTTTTGTGGGAGGAAACACTAGCCCTCGCTTACGCGCGCTGCTGGGAAAATATTTCGGAAGGAGGGGGAAGGGGGGGGGGGTCGAACTCCCTCCTCCCGCTGGCTACATCCCTCAGCAGCAGTGCAGCGGCATTATCGGTATTTTTTATTTTTATAGTTCTTTAAAAGATAGCTCGGGGTGACCTTGATCTGGCCGTTTGCATCAGCGAGTGCCATCGGCGGCAGCAGCGGGCCGCGGCGACGCAGCCCCGAGCCTGTAGGGACCGGGCAGCTGGACGGGTGGCGCCACCACTCGGCGCTCCGCTCGCCAGTGGAATGAGCCGGTGCATTGGACTACACAGCCTCCCGTTGTTTTTGTCGTGTTTACTTCGGTGCTTTGTATGTTTTGGTGGCGTTGTGAGCAGACATGTAAGATGAAACGAAGTCTAGACAGGTGTGTTGGGTTCTTAGATGCAGTAATGACTACGTAAACTTGTCAGACGCGTCTTAGGTTGGGTGTCGGCTGCAATGGCATGAGCGCTTTTTGCAGCGACCTGCGCTTGGCTCCACCCGTTCTGAGCTCGAATAAAACTACTATTATTAGTATTATTTTTTTCTTAAACGCACTAACGGCTACGCAAACTTATTGGATGCTTGTAAAGTTGGGGAAGGGCTACATTGACACGAGCGCTTTTTGCAGCGCTCTGCGCCTGGCTCCGCGCGATCTGAGTAGGAATAAAACCATTAGCAATATTAAAATTCCCTTCTACCACTTTAAATTATCTTCGCTGGTTTCAATGTCTACGGTTTCCACGCCAGCCTTAGCGCTGGGATACCTCGATACGTGTGCTTTAGATAGGCACCTGCATACTAGATGGATTACCGTGTACGTAGAAATGTTGCGGTAGTTTGCACTTTCTGTAACCGTAAGCTTTGTACCTTCGGTTTTGGCGAGCGACACTGTGACAGCATGGGAGCCTGAAAGCCGAAGTGGAAATCCCACGTTTGTGGTGGTCATTTTATCAAGAACCAAAGTTATTCACCAACTCAAAAGCCCAAGCTACAAACCATCCCTCCTCCCCTTCCCGTTTTACCACCTGCGTAGAATAAATGCTGGCACCGATAGTTAAAAAAATGTGGCAGTGTTAACGTCAGCCGGTGTTTTTTAATGCTAAAGTATTCTTTACAGAGTACCTAAAAATCGTGTAATGCCTGGTGAAGACACCAAAAACGCGCGATTAGTTGCCTCAAATATGGGTGCATGAGCCCGAGTCCTCCACCACAGACATATTTCCGACACGCTGAAAAAGTTTAGATTTGGAGAGGGGGCATTGAAGTTCAAAATTAAACAGAAAAATCATCTCGCCCTCCATCTAATGATTATGATGGTTGAACACAAAGCTTTCTTCGTGCGAAATCGAATGGGAAATGGTCAAAGTCAAAGACGCTGCGATTAAAATACCAAACTGCGTGCTTGTCAAATTCGACGCTTAATTAGTCAAAGTTCTAATCCAGAAGGCAACCAAGGAAACCCATACGATAGATCTTTGCGATAAACGATCATCGTCGTTAGACGGAGGTGTGCATGATTTTTCAATCGTAGGTGGCAGCTTGTAAACCGACCGCAGCATTCAGTTGTGAAGCTGAGTACAGGTTTCGGGCACCCTCCTGTCTTGCGTCCTTCAGCCACGCAGGAATTAGTTTCTGAAAAACCATTTACCAACTAGCCAGCAACCATTGCAATTCTTGTGAAGCAGTGCCACGACAAGCAATAACGTTCTACTATCATGCGGTATTAATATTTATTCTATCAACGATTCCCGATGACTGTAGTAAGAGCATTTCTGTGAAATTAAACACGTTTCAGCCGTCGGTAATGAAGTTACGGAAGCGTCGTCCATCACAATTTCTGTTTTGAGGTAAATCTTCGAAGACACCCCCAAACTTTGTCTTTCGCTTGTGCACGACGTCGACGCCGTTTCGTCATCAACTGCCAAAGGCCAGCGCCGCAGCATTTCTAGATCGGTTGCACACACCCCGGCTTTGTGGGAGCATTTAGCGGCAATATACTCCTCGATTCGCGAAACTGCATGCAGGCATGAAAAAAATTGCATGAAGCAACGAACTTTCACTTCCAGCTTGACTTCCAGCTTGGCGCATTGAGCGTCGTCTGCTATTTGTAAATACCGAGTATGGGCGTAAATAACACACATGGCATCCCTCGTAAACGTCACATCCACGCTCAAGATTTACCGATTTGAAAAATGCCCGTGAGGTTACGTACGCTTTGCAAGCCGCACCGCAGAAAAACGACTGAAAGCCATGCACAACTACGCTGTGCTGACCGCCACCGGCATTCCACTGACGAGCGGTTCGCCACGGGCGGCGCTGTTCGCTGAAACGACGGTGGTGCCATACAACGGCCGCCCGGTCCCTATACCGAGCAGCCCGGTTGCTCGGATTCGGTTCGCTGCTGCGCGTTACCACGTGTGCGGCTAGCAGTATTCGTTATCAAACAACAATTCAGCGATTGGGAACGCATGATTTTCTTCGTTAAACAGGCAAATTCGCTGTAGTGGTATTCGCTGTAGTGGCGTTCACAATACATAGGAAACACCGGAATCTGGCCAGGCCATATGGCATGCTTCGTTGTACAGGCCATTTCGTAGTAGAAGCGTTCGTTGTAGCGGTGTTTGACTGTATCATGTTAACTAGAACCCTACGCCTAGATTCCAACGAAGTTGAGGTTGTTTCCGAATTCAAAATTCTTCGTGTATATTTTTCCTCACACTTAAGTTGGGACGCTCATATAAATTACCTGTCTAAGAAACTATCCTCAATTACGGGTGTTTTATCCCGTTGTCGTTTCTGTTTTTCGCAGAAATTAAAAAAAATTCACAGCATATCCACGGGGTGAATGATGATGAGTGGGCGAAGCTCCTGAGGGGAAATCATCGGTAAAACCGTGACTCTTCAGTGAAAGTTCGCCCACTACATCTGTGTCCGAACGTAACGTCTAGAAAGTCTCGCTTAAACCGCGCGTCGGCACCTCGGGGCTGAACTCGCCTGAGGCGTTTTGCAGACGCCTCACGAGCTCTCACTGCATCGGGGTCTGCCTGCCGATACGCGCGCTTTCTCGCCGCTTCCCGTTCTCTGACGTTTTGGAGATCCTCTTCGCGCCGCAGCCGTGCCGCTTCGCGTACGGCAGGGTCCTTGCGCCGTTGCCGTGACGCTTGGGCCTCTCGTTCTCGAACGCTGGGATCTTGGCGGCGGCGTCGCGCAGCCAGACGACACGCTTCGGCCTCCCGCTCTCGTACGGCAGGATCTTGGCGGCGGCGTCGCGCAGCTTCACGGAGCGCTTCTGCCTCGCGGGCTCGCACATCTGCAGCCTTATCCATCGGGCGACTCCGAGCGCGCGCCAACAGCGAACGGATTTTATTACAACGCTCCCCGCCATATAGTAAACAATCCAAGAACTAAACTAGAGGTAGCCACGCCATCTAGTAAGCAATCCAAGCGCATCTTTTCATCATATACAAGTACCGCCATCTAGTAAACAATCCAAGAACTAAACTAGAGGGAGCCACGCCATCTAGTAAACAATCCAAGAACTAAACTAGAGGTGGCTACATACATACGTCGAGGATGGACAGACCCACGCCCTAAGGAGCTTCGCCCCTAAAATTAACGTATATAACGCCGTATTTAGCTCACTGTGAGGATTGGCCATCATTGTGGGGAAAAGTGGACCACGCGCTGGCGCGGGAGGACGTGAAGGAGGAAGAAAAGGGCTGGAGGTAGAACACGGTTCCGGCGGCAGCGGAGACTCGGAGCTGACGAGCGGACGAGGACCGGGGGCGGACCCGCAGTTCCTGTGATCCCGTCCGAGTTCGAGTAGTTCGAGGCGTGTGAGTCGGGGCCCGCCAACGCGTGTGGGACACGCAGACGACCGGGGCGTAATCGTGAGACTGGCCGAGGCTTGGGATCACGGCCTAGGGCGGAACCACCGCTGCACCCGCCACGTAGCACGTGGTGCATCTTCTGCCGTCTCGCTCGGGCAGAGCTGGCGACAGACAGCCAGGGCACGACCGCGACTCGGACTGGCGACGACCCGCCATCGACGTCGCCGAACATCCACCGTCGAGGCGGCTGTGGGAACGTTTTTTTCCCCCTCTATTGAACGCTTGTTAGGGTATCGGACTCGTGTGTTTTTGCTGTTGTGCTTCGAAATGGTACCACTTTTCCGCTGTCTCGTTTTCTGGTGGCGCTGTTAATATACTTTCTCTTGTGTTGCCCTCTCGAGTACCGTTCGTACGCGTCGTACACCCACAAGGCCAAACGAGTCCATCACACTCACATTTAAACTACTGTTCATTGGTCTGGTCGACAACTACACATACAAACCTCAATAAGCTTTTAGTTTTGCAAGAAAGGATTATTCGACATATAGGAAAGATGGAACCTCAGGCCAGTACTTCAGGTTTATTTCAACTATATCGCATTATTAATGTTAAAAATATGTATCAATATCGCCTATTGAAGCTGCTATTTTTTTCCTCTGGTTTGGTGATCAACCGGATAACAGGCTTGGCTTCACTACAACATAGAAATATTCTTGTCAATACCAGAAGTAATGACACTTGGGCCATCCCGCAGTTTCGCATGTTTTACAAATATCAAGCGCTAACGTATAACATTCCTTACTATCTCAACAAATTCCCCCAGCTTTTAGGCCTAAACCGCAAGGAATTGGAGTCGTATTTCATACAGCTTTAAAATTAGTCTACCTCTGTTTGTAGTCTGGTTTCTGCCGATATAGCTACGCGATAAATGAAACAGGCGATTTGGGCGACGGGTAGTTCTATGTAAATGAAAGGTAAAATTGTGTTGTGACTCGTTCGCCTTTGAGATTCTCTTATTAATGGGTTGTTTCTTTGGTGTTGTTTTTTTTTTGGGGGGGGGGGGGGAGGAAACGCATCATCTAGACTCCGACGTATTTGATGGTATAGTCACTATTTTTTTATCTGCACGCTGTAAATGGAATCTGATTGTGCGGTTACCTGGTATTTCTTTATATTAGCATTTGTGTCGATATGCCTTTGCAGGCGTGTATGACGGAAACTGGTGTTAATACCTATGGTCAATTGTATTTGTTTGCTTTTGTTACGCATCCATCTTTGTTTAAATCTAAAAACGAAACTCTTTGGATCTGTTGTAAGTTGTTGTAGGGTAATCTCACGTTGTATCTGTTCTTTTGATCCCTGCAATTGTAAGTTGCATTGTAAAGCGTGCGTAAGTAGCTTTCTGTATTACTGTATAATGGTGTTATACAGATATTTTTTGTAATTTTGCTATTTTTGATGCAGCACTCGCTTTGTGTATTATGTTTTGTTTCTGTTGTGCCGCGGCCTCGAAATGGTCCTGGGCCCAGTCAAGCTGTTCGTTTTCAGCTTTTAGCCCTGGCGACCATCCAGACAAAGTTTTTCTGGAAAATAAAGATGAATTTGAATTTGAAATTTGAATTTTAATAATGCATTAGGTAAGTTTTCAGAGGAACATATTTACAATCGCAACAAAACTGGTCAAGTGAGCCGCTTGGAAGCCAAGTGCTGCAAGTGTAGTTGACTTTATTAATAACACAGAAAATGAAACCCATTAGCGCTTGTCTTGTCTCCTTCCTTGCACACAAAACACAAGTTAGCCTGAATGGGAGTTTTTTGGCTGGAATACGTCCTTTAAAATCCTCACGGCAGGCGGCCTGCTCCCACGTGTGGTAGTATGATGGTGGAAAAACTGCCAGTTTACACCGGGGGCGACAAGCCGTTGTAAATAGGCGCATTTACCACGCTTGTACCTCTTCACAAAACGCAGTATCTAGCTGTGAATACTGTGTTTGTCCTAATGTGAGTATTATTAACTCCCACGCCTCATTCATCTCCTTCTCCCAATCGTTTACCCCTTCCTCCTCTACGCCTCCTCACAAAATGGCTGCCAGTTGGTGTCGTGTGTCGTGTGAGCTCCAGCGTCCCCGAAAATTTATTGATGTGAAATTGCGGCCGCACGAATGGATGTGAAGCGCTTCCCGACAATCGAAGATCGTTGTGAACATTGTGGAACCAGCTTACACTGACGTGCGACACACTGCAACGTCGCCTCCGTGTTACCGACCTTCGAGCCGACGGTATTCGCACTTTCCAGCAATGGTGGCGCCGCTGCGCGCATTTTTTTCGACGCTGTTTGTAGATGATCGGCATCCCGGGCGAACGCAGCCGGAGCGTTCGGAAACAAGGGGATTGAGAACGCAAAACCAAAAAGCAATCGAATGTGCTGTGTACCGCAGTATAGAAATCGCTCAGTGCCGGGAAAGCCAGCGTTCATATAGAGATAAAAAATTGGCCGCGTATCTGCTCCTTTCGTTGCAAATGTCGTCAAAAGACGATAGTCTTTGTAGACATTTGCCAAGGAAATGCCCCCCTTTTCTTTCGCAATCACCTCTCACGCTGTTCCTGTTCCGTCGCGCTCATTCCAAGGTAAACACACTAAAGGTTTGCTCAAGGCGATTTGCAGTTACCGCGTTCCACTGCTACAGACCGGCTTCGTCAATGTCAGCGCTGCAGTACTGCGGAGACGCGCGTGAATGGAGGCGGCCGACTAGAAGGTTTATAGAGCCGCGTGGCCGTGCTCCACGTGCGTTCCAAGCAGAACGTAGAACCTAATAGTGGAACCTTTCGTTGCTGTTGCCGCGTTATTTTTCATATGCCGCCAGGAGGCGGCGGTTTTCGCAAGTAGATGTAGAATATCATTTGCTATCGAAAAACCAAGCATCCATGAATTTTTTAATAAAGGAACACTGCAAATAGCCCTTGTGTACTAATTTCCTGTCTTATATTTGCGTAATGTCTTGTTCTTGTTCAACAAAGTTGACAAGTACGAACATATAAACCGGGCTTAGACGTGTACATGTGACTGTGAGGAGCATTGTAAAAGGTGTCAGCAACACAATGGCGTTTGCCGTAGTCACTGCACGAAAGCTGACTTCTTCTGGAGCAATGTCCCTAAGTTTAGTTCACTCTCTTGTTATTGATGGTGCGTTTTTCGTGCAAATTGATTGTCGTTGATTATTAGATGGTCTGCAAAGGCACCGTGCCGCCAGATAACATTCCTATGCGCATGCACAAGTGAAGCCAAGAACCAACAGGATAACGTCATTATTTTTTTATTAACGTGCTGGTTTCTTTTAATAAATGCTGCATTCAAGCTACATTTTGTGCTTTGTTGGGTTGTTTGTGCTTCGTTCTCTTTTTAGCATTATGTGTGATTACCGTTTTGAACTTTTTGCTTTTTTTTTCTTTCTCAACCCCCCACAGGAATGGGGGATGTAAGTAGTTGTAATAAAAAAATAAACGTGTTACTGTGGCATCGTCGTTTCCGACAGCGCGCTGAAAGCACAGCACAGCTGATTTACCGGGCCCTGCCGTAGAGGCAGCAGCGTTTGATATTTAGTTTCGGTATTTTTATTATTACCTGTAACTTGCATGAACGCCGTTGGATCTTTCCTTGTAAAAGCAGCCCACAAAATTATAATTTACTCGCGTTATTCGCACTTAACAGGACACAATTGCGCAACTGGCAATAACAAAACACTGTGCTCGGCTGCGTCTACCGAGCTCTGCTCGGCGCCTAATAAAAATTCGTAAAGTGTGCCTGAACAATTTTGCGAGCATGGATCATGGACCATCCTTTATAGAACCTGCAGTGCCAACAAACATTCACGCAGTGCTGTTGGCTGGTGACGCCATTCGGTTGCAGGCACAATCCCTCGATGCTCAGCATGTCATCGGTGGCCTCCCTGATACCGCAAAACACTGTGTGACTGGCGTTATAAGCTGCTTCGCCTTCGACAAAGCACATTCGTGTCTCATCGGCAAGTGAAAAGATGGTCTGAAGAGGCACTAATGGGCCCGGATTGGCTTTTCCCTCCAGACGCGCGCGCTTGCCCGACGTCCCGATCATTAGGGTCCATAGAAATATATTTCTAGGGACCCTACGATCATCGTCCCGTCCTCCATTTTGGATAACCCGTTGCGCCACCTATATTCCAGACGCGAGGCCTCCAGACGCGAGGCCTCGCGTCGCGTCCTTCGCGTCCCTCCAGACGAGGCCTCGCGTCCCTCCAGACGCGATGCCTAAATGCAATGATTGCTGAGAATGGCTCGTTAAAAACAACGCGGTTGGGCCTCTGCGAGGTGGTTGAAGGTAAGATTTCCACGTTTTTTATTGTACCTAAAATTTTGGGAGACTTGTGCCCCTTCTAGTGTCAAATAAACTCAGCGTGTTGCCCGCGTCACTGCACGGGCGATTCTCCGCCACTGGAGGTGAGCGTTGCGCGAGAAAGACGGCGCCATGCCCGGAACGTCATTGGGGATTCTGGAATTACAGCGCACTACTAACAGGACACAGGGAAGGACGCAGACACAGCGCTGACTAACAACTGAGGGGTTTATTGGGAAAGTGAACGATGCAATCAAACACAAAACCACTATCAAGTGTGAACAAAGTATGCACTGTCATCTCATTGACGGTTGGCTGGAAATTTTAGTTATTTTTCTGATAGGGCTACAGAAGGCATGCTGATGCACTTGTCACTCTGCCGATGAATTTCGAAGGCCTCGATGATTTCTCGGGTGATCTTATGATGTCCTTTTCCTATCAGCTTGCACTTATCGTACTGTGGTTTGCACTCGCACTGCTTACAGTGGGCGGCTGGTGCCCTTCCCGGACAAGCTTCTCTACTTTGTTGTGATGCTCCCGAAGCCGGTCGTTGATACATCTTCCCGTTTGTCCTATGTAGCTCCTCTTGCAGTCCAAGGGCAATGAGTATACTAGTTCCTCCTTGCATGCCACAAACTGATTGGGATGCCTCGTGCCACATTCCCGACGCTTCCTCTCCCTTGTGTTTACTTTTGAGCACGACCGGATAAGTTTTTCCGTTGCCGAGAACACTACATTCACGCTTGCGCGCTTACCCGTCTTTTCTAGGTTGTGCGCAACTGCGTGGATGTACGGCACTACAACTACATTTTTTTTCTTTTCTCTTTTTCTTGATTTACAGCTTGAGTATCATCTGAAACCTGCCTGCGAGCTGCTTTGAGCATGGCCTTTGCAACCGTCAATAAAAGATGCGAGGGGTACCCTGCTGAGCGAAGGCGGGTGCCCTGTTGTTGAAATGCCACTTCCGTGCGATGAGCACAAGTCCTCCGCAAAGCACTTTCAAAAGATGACTTAACAATGCCTCTCTTGACAAGCTTTGAGTGCGCAGATGAAAAGGGGAGGATCGGTTTCATGCTTCGGGGCTCATAGCACCAGCAAGTATGTGACTCAGAAAAATGTAACCTGAGGTCAGAAACCTTATCGAATCCCCTTCCCGCATCTCGTACGTCACCTCAAGGGGTGCAAGGCTCTGTCTGAAAGCATTAAGAACTTGATCAACACCGGAAAGAAACTTGCCTCCGTCACAATCTACAATCACCAAGTAGTCGTCAACGTATCTGAATATTTTTACAACGCTAGACCCTTGCAAGCGCATGCTCCAAATCCTATCGTGATACGCGAGAAAAAATGTTGCCTAAAACTGGGGCACACGCTGAACCAATCCATTCTTTTGGATAAACACATCGTCGTCCCAAGTTACGTAAGTTGATTTCAGATAAAAGCTGATTAGGTTGATGAGGTCAGATGCTGTTACTCCAGCTGAATTCTGAAATGCAATCGCACCATGTTGATTTATGGCTTCCTCAATACATGTAAGTAATTTATCGTGCGGCAGTGAGTAATATAAATCCTTCATGTCCACAGAAAATGCGTTGTAGCGCTTGTCAGGGTTAAGGTTCAAAAAATGAATAACATGTTCACTGCTGTCAATCAGGAAGGGATCGTCAATACTAAGAATGTTCAGTTTTTTCTGCAGAAAAGTAGCGAGCGACTTCTGCCAGGCGCCATTTTCGGACACAATCGCACGAAATGGATAATCAACTTTGTGGGTTTTTGCAGAGAAAAACACATTTAAACAGAGGTTCTTTCTGTTGTCCAATGATCGCGAGAGACTTTCTAGGTTTAAGTTCCTGCATATCTTCAGGGCCTCTTTTTTTACTTTTGTGAGGCTCACGTTGTCCTGCTTGATGAATACAGCATCAAGGGCTGCCCGTGCTCTGCTCTTGTACCCACTTGAAGGGAGCACTGTGAAGCCTCCTTCTTTGTCGGCGGGAACTAGATACATATGCTTGTCCCGAAGAAATGCCAGAGCACGACCGACGGGCAGACGTTTCCTTGTAGAGACGCTCCTGTCCAAAACGTCCACTCCTTCTGAAATGCAGCGCTCTTTTTCTGAGTCGGCCGCTCTGTCTCCTATGCTGCGTACCATGGCGAGAAGTTCTGGGCCAGTCCTTTTTGGTTCCACGGCGAACTTAGGTGCAAGGCTAAGCACTCCGTGTACGTCACTTGGAAGATGAACGTCTCCCACAGTGTGCACCACATTCCTGGTTCCTGGAGTCTTCTTGGGAAGCCTGGCTTGTAGGTGAGGGACTATGGTCTGCCACAGGAACTCTGTGGTGCTGTCCAAGGTCCGACGGCACTCGCGCCATTGTTTCCCAGCAGCAGGGGGGGTCGTGTTGGGGGGTCAAGTTTCTTTCCGGTGTTGATCAAGTTCTCAATGCTTTCAGACAGAGCCTTGAGGTGACGTACGAGATGCCGGAAGGGGATTCGATAAGGTTTCTTGACCTCAGGTTACATTTTTCTGAGTCACATACTTGCTGGTGCTATAAGCCACGAAACATGAAACCGATCCTCCCCTTTTCATCTGCGCACTCAAAGCTTGTCAAGAGAGGCATTGTTAAGTCATCTTTCGAAAGTGCTTTGCGGAGGACTTGTGCTCATCGCACGGAAGTGGCGTTTCAACGACAGGGCACCCGCCTTCGCTCAGCAGGGTACCCCTCGCATCTTTTATTGACGGTTGCAAAGGCCATGCTCAAAGCAGCTCGCAGGCAGGTTTCAGATGATACTCAAGCTGCAAATCAAGAAAAAGAGAAAAGAAAAAATGTAGTTGTAGTGCCGTACATCCACGCAGTTCCGCACAACCTAAAAAAGACGGGTAAGCGCGCAGGCGTGAATGTAGTGTTCTCGGCACTGGAAAAACTTATCCGGTTGTGCTCAAAAGTAAACACAAGGGAGAGGAAGCGTCGGGAATGTGGCACGAGGCATCACAATCAGTTTGTGGCATGCAAGGAGGAAGTAGTATACTCATTGCCCTTGGACTGCAAGAGGAGCTACATAGGACAAACGGGAAGATGTATCAACGACCGGCTTCGGGAGCATCACAACAAAGTAGAAAAGCTTGTCGAGGAAGGGCACCTAGCCGCCCACTGTAAGCAGTGTGGGTGCAAACCACAGTACGATAGGTGCAAGCTGATAGGAAAAGGAAATCATAAGATCACCCGAGAAATCATCGAGGCCTTCGAAATTCATCGGCAGAGTGACAAGTGCATCAGTATGCCTTGTGTAGCCCTATCAGAAAAAAAGCTAAAATTTCTGGCCAACCGTCAATGAGATGAGAGTGCATACTTTGTTCACACTTGATATTGGTTTTGTGTTCGATTGCATCGTATATATGTTCACTTTCCCAATAAACCCCTCAGTTGTTAGCGCTGTGTCTGCGTCCTTCCCTGTGTCCTGTTTGTAGTGCGCTGTAATACAAGAATGTCGAAATACCAACTCGCCCATCAGTCCATACTCGTCAACGTCATTGGGTAGGCCGATTGGTGTGAAAGCAATTCCTATTTGCGCGGGTATCGAGCAGAATGCTCACTCATTCACACTCGCGAGCTGAATGAAAACTGTCCGAACTCTGAACGGCTGTTAGGTGTTTTTGTTAGGCTGTGTGTGTGGCTTACTGGCAGGCGAAGGTGAAGTTGGACGGTCAAACGTCGCAGGGCGGCCGCTTTTGTTGATAAAAGTACGTGTGGTGCCAGCCGCGCCTGCTCCGAGGAGGGTGACTGCCGCGTGCCGGCGGCGATAATTTGCTTTCACTGGAAAGGGAGAAGGTCGGGGCCCCGTGGGAGCTCTCCGTACGCTAGGCGCGTGTAACTATAACCAGCAAACGCCATTCGAGGGAGCATTCTGTAGAGTCAACGGACGACTGCTTATTATTTTTTTTAAATGCTGAGCATTCGTATAACTCACGATGTCACCCGTGCGTCGGCGTCCGCAGCAGCCAGCCTCCCCCTACACTATAAAAAGAAAAAGAAATAACAGTTACCGGCGCCTCGTTTCGATCCCACGACCCTGCGGGCGGAACGCAAGGTACATGGTGCTCTACCCACTGCGCCACAAAACGACACAGAATCAAAGGCTACGAACGCGCCTTATATCCTTGACTCATTCAAACTACGTCGTCAGCGGCGTGCGTTGGCGACTCAGCGGCGTGCTAGCGGCGTGATAGCTGCGTGGTGTTTCAACGTCGACGTTCGCAAAGACGACTGGATCGTCAGGCACGTGCGTGACCGTTACGGTCTCTACTGCGTGTCTGACCACAACCCCGCCAACAGCAGGCAGCCGACCACCATCCACGGGTCCTGCATAGACCTCGTCTTCGCGTCGTCGTCGTCGTCCTTGTGCGTCCAGCCCCTACTCCCGGACCCCTCACCGTCCACTTTGGCGACCACAAAGCGGTCGTGCTCGTCGTGCGCTAAATCGACACTCGCCATCTCAACGACCACTCCTACCCAGAGGCCCCGCAGAGAGGGACCAGAGTAAATCCAGAGGCATTCCCCACGTCGACAACCGACTGAACACCCCTCCATCCCCAGCCCCCCCCCCCTTCGAGAGATAAAAGAAGAAGAGAAACAATAAAGATCTCACCGATTGGGGGGGGGTGCAAGTGATGGCAATAAATAACAAGTTGACGTTACCTACTTACGTCTCTCTCCTCTCTCTCTATCTCTCTCTCTCTCTCTCTCTCTCTCTCTCTCTCTCAAACCCAACTACCACCACCAACAACTACCACGAACAACTACCACCACCACCACCACCACCAACCCTACCCCACGTAAACGACCCCAATGCTCTGCATTCACTCGTGTCCCTCGCGCGGGGGCATGCGTCGGAGGATTTTTTTCGAAGGGGCGGGGGGCAGGCATCACACCGACCGAAATTTTTCCTTAACTTTGGGTGAGGGGAGAGAGGGGCAGTGCGGGTCGTAGAACCTGAAGCTCGCTCTCGGAACACTACACACACGGAAAAGAGGGAAAGGAAGCATTTTGAGAAGTTGGTCGCCACAAGGGTCGAGCACCCTTTTGAACAGCAGAGCACTTCGTTGACGGACTAGTGAGCGCAGGTGTCTCGGACGGAAGTGCAATTTTGCGTAGCTTGAAATAAACATTTAGACCTTACGGAAAGTTGGACACAAGAGTGACAAGTTCAGCGTCTTTAAATGTCGTTTCTTTTTTTTTTTTCAGGTCAGATGCCCGATATGCTTCTGTATTTGTTGCCGCAGATTTAAAGCGTTTTGCTTTCCCTCTAATGCATGTGTTGGAACGTGCCAGGAGGTGCGGCAACGTCAGCGATTGGGAGGCAGGTGCAAGGAAACAGCGACACCGACGGCATGCTGACCTCATTGTTTCCAAATGGCTTAAATTTTTTTTCGTTGAGGAGTGTTGTAGTAGATAAAGTTCTTAGAAAGATACCTTGTGTTCTCGATGTAGGTGTTTTGTTGATTCAATGCTTTTATTGTCTTGTTAACGTGTTCACACGTATATCGTATTTATGTATTTTTATGCAATAAATTGACTGTGCAGAAAACAAACTTTTGACGTTTTGCCATTCAACGTTTGAAGCGGAAAAAGACTAGAAATTCCGTAATTCTAAACGAAAAATGAAAATGCGGCCTGTGCGCTCATTAATAACTCCCTTATACAGTAATAAATTCCTCTGCAGCCCCAATACAGTAATAAATTCCTCTGCAGCGCTTATACCAAGCGCACAAAAACAAAAAAAACTCGAATACAGGTCAACACTGCTCCCAACGCGCCCCCAGAAAACTCCCAGTTGGAAGAAACAATACATTCCCAATGGTACCCCTGGAAATTCCCATTGTAGTGGCAGTAAAATGAAACTCCCATATGCTACTGAAAAAACTGCGGAAATAATGGGAGTAATTGAAACTCCCATTGGAAGGAGTTTTGAAAACTCCGAATTGGTACCGAGTTATGCAACAAGCCATTTACTCCCATTCCGGCTTATTTGTGGTCTGTGTGTGTGTACGTTCTTTGGTTTTTGCGCTAAACATTTCTAAACCAGTTCTAAACGTACACACGTTCTTCAAACGTTCTTCAAACGTTTTTATTTCTTTGACAGGTAAAAATGTGGCTTCCTAAAAGAAATCAATGTTTTTCTCCGATGAGAATGTGGTACTACTATTCTTTTTTGTTGGTTTGCAAATTTGATGGACTGTCTCTTAGGGTCACAGAAACTTTCAAGCTTGTAGCCGGATATGCTCACTATTTTAAGCGTTTAGCCTGGTAGTTTTTCGTTGAGCCATAGTTTATGCTGCCTTCCTAACTTTTTCTACTCGTTCCTTTTTGCAATCTACAGATAGGCAACACTGCCCAGTTTTGACCAGTCAGATCAATTGACTGATGCGCTGACGCTACACAGGCGATGAGGCGCACCGTAGTTGAAGGCTAGGGATTTATTTTGACCACGTTGGGGATCTTTAACGTGTGCCGAAATCTCCAGCACACGGGCATTTTCGCTTTCCGCCTCTATCAGAAAACCGGCCGCCGCAGCTGGGAATCGAACCCACGTCCTTGCCCAGAGTACCCCTGTAGGTGTTCCAGGCACCAGCGACGCAGGATGTGTCGAACGCGGAGGGAGCGGCGGTTCCGAGAAGTGGGAATGAATGAATGAATGAATGACATTTGTTAAGATGGGGGAGGCCACATGGCCGTAGTTGGGGAAGGGGAAGAAGGGAGGAGGGGGAGGTGATCACTCAATCGTTAGAGATGACTTGTTGGAGATAGATGATCAGTGATTTCTTTGGGAGGGGGAATGAATAACTTTATGGCAGCCAGCTCGTTAAGAGCAAGCGGTCTCTGGGTCACGCCACTCGCGGGAGAACACATTTTCTGGGGTCGCACCTGCGCTGTCGCGTTGTTTTGGCCGGAGTGCGTGTTGTAGCCGTGGGAAAACACTGGCAGCCTGGCGACTCAAATAGCATCCCGGGGGCATGGCGGCAGCTGGCTCGGGGCCCACCGCGGTTTCCATTAGCAGGTTGCAAAACCATTTGGTCCGTCGAGCGGCTGGAGACGGGGAGCGTGGAGCTGTCAACTTTGGATAGACAGTGGGCGATTTATGGGGATAGCTTTCCTTTTGTTGGCCCGTCCGCGCGCGGAGTGGAGGCGTGCAAGGGTGCGCGTTGCGGCCCGGGATGGGCGCGGCAGAGGCGACGCCTGAGCCGGCCGCCGTGTCCGTTTGTCCCTACGCGCTGTTTCTGGCCCACGGTCCAATTAACGGGGCATCGCCTGTCAACGGCGGAGAATCTTGGGGACGCAACGGGTCGTTAAGACGAATGTTTATGGGTTTCAGCTGGCTCGGGTGGCTGTCCGGTCTTGAACGAGAATCGTGGGAACGGGCGGCGCAGGCTGCAGTCGTAGAGGCTTGTTCCCGGCAGCTTGCACGTGTCTCAGCGGGTTTTTGAGTGTTTGTTGTGTTTGTTGGTTTGCTTTTGATATTTTCCTTCTTCCTGTTGTGAGAGAGGGTGACCGATGTCTCAGGGTTACGGGGGGCGTTGCCCACCGCGGTTTAAACCCGGATGTGGTAATCCGGCCATTCAGATAGCCAAGGGATGCTGATTGGCCTGTGTATCGGGGGGTGGAGACTAGGTGACTCATTAAAACCACGAGACACGAGGTGTCGGGGTCGAATCCTGAGGGTTTTAATGTACTATACACGGCCGGCGTATTGCCGGGCTAGCCAGGTCAGGCTAGGGAGGATCTCACCACTTGGGTATTCTTAGGTCAGTGTCCGTCGCTGACGGGGGTGCCGCGTGCGCAAAGTCTTAGCTGACTAGGAATCCCACTTCATTTCTTACTCTGTCTACTTCAGCGTGTAAATATCCTGTATATGTCTCTCGCTTAAATATACAGTTTTAAAAACCCTCCACAGCTCTCATCGTCGTCGTGTAATCAGTGCCGTCACCATCAGGCACCAACGCAGACCATCAGAAATCTTCTACACGCCACAACATCGGCGCATCGAAGCAAGAAACAACGAACCAAACCTTTACTATCCCGAAGCCTTAGCCACTGCACTGGATAGGGCGAAAATTTCGATCTGGCAGCACCGTGAATTTGCTACTGTGCCACGCATACTGCCCTTTCATGGCTGCTGTTCGGGATGAAACACCCGGAAACAGGTAGCATTTGCTTCAAGGGCTGATCTTTAAGGCAACAATGTAGGGAAGAAATATTGCTGCATTCTTCTGTCTTCTCAGATGAGGGTGAATATTCCCATTTTTATCGCTACATAACTGCACGGCGGGGCAAGAACACCTCTTGAACTAACTTCAACCAACAAGTTTTGCCCGACTAACTTCACTCTTCTCAATCAGCACAATGCCCCCAGAATTGTCGAGCCTATAGAAAATAACCTGGGTGGGCGAAACCTCTACATTGTACGATTGAAATATTGTACATTTGCTGAATTTCTGCATAACCGCAAACCACAGCACTGTTCCTAACGTACGTGCTGGCTTCGGCGCTTTCTATACCACCCATACCGTCACTTGCTCTAGTTTCGCTGCACGGAGGCCCGTCATTTTGGCAGGATGCAACATGGGTGGGAACCACTGTCCTCCCTTTGGGCGGTTTTCTGCTTGACTTTGGCGTCTACAGTTTCGCCAGATGCTCAGGTATGTTTGGGAAAATACGGGGCACCGCGCTCTAACTCGGCGTCCACCTGCCTCGCGGTATTCTTACAGTTTGACCGTTCACGACGTGTTCGTAACAGTTGACGAAGTCTGAAGGCTCACAATGAAGGTCGCAAGCGTATGTGCATGACGTAACCTTGAAGTTTTCGGTGGAATCGCGCCTTCCCACGCCTTCAATCCGTCAGGATCCTTCGGCGGCTAGAGGAAATGCCGCGGCACGGACCCTGGCACTGCCGAACCACACCCCGAACGGCAGCCCGGCGCGCAGCATGTCAACAAACCACACCGACACTTCAAAGATCTACTGAAATATGTATGCACCATGACAGCAAAGAGTAACTACGTTAATACAGGCGTGATGAACCACCCAGCACCAACAGCACATCGAAAATACAAGGCCGGGGCGAGCCTCGCTCGTCAAACAACTACATCTCACCGCAACGCCGGCGACGCCAGCGCCACCTGTCGGAATGGCGACACAATGGTTCCGCCTCTCAAGATGCAGTTTGCCAACTGACCTGATCTAGAAACCTTGCCCCCGACGTACCTCCTGGTGCCCTCCGATGGTGACGATGACTCTGAGGCGGCCCCACTTGTTCCGGGCCCTGAGCTCGGCCACGCGGCTCAGGCCCACGCTCTTCTCCACCGCGGGAACCAGCGTGGCGAGCCCTTCGTTGCGCGGCACGAAGTACGAGTACACGAGCCGGCCGCAGTACGGGGCCGCGATGTCGGCCAGGGTGAAGTTGTGGGCAGCGCTCTGCGGTCACGACAAGGTGGCAACAAAACCAAGCAAGAAAACTCAGACGGGAGGCAGATTGCCTTGAATGGAAAGTGCGCTGGTCGCCCAAAGAGAACGTGTATTTCCATCGCCCCCTTTCCGCTTAGAACCTGGCACCCGGACAAGCAGCAAAATTTCGCTAAATAACGAAGTAAAAAAAAAACAAGTAAAAAATAAATAAATAACGTGCGAATATGTCACCAGCCTAGCAAGGGTTGCGGATATTATGCGCTTCCGCGTGAAGCAGTTCATCGGCACACGATGAACTACTTCAATGTCGGCTACGCTGATTCCAGCGTTTGCGCAGAGGGAGAGAAAGATCACTTTATAGAGCATTAACCGTGTTCACGGGAGTGGTGTGGCAGTCGGTTTGAGGCCGGCGGCGACGTTGTCAGCGCGGGTGACCAGAAGTATCTGGACCTCAGGGTCCGAGCGGCCCAGCGCTTCCTCCCACTGCTCGTCATTAACTATGGAGGGAAAGAGATCTTGAGGGCAGGCCACATAGAGTGGACCAGTGTGGCTAGGTCCCCACAGAGTGGACAGTTTGGCGAGGGGAGTTGCGAGAGGTGAATGCGATGCAGTAGTGCTTGGCAGGCCAAAGAGTTTGTCTGGCGAAGTCGCCATAAGCGGTCCTTACGGTTGGTTAGCTCAGGGTGAGCAGTAGGGTATCGACGGCGAGAGGCGGTAACGCATAGTTATATCGTGGTACGTGATTAACTGATCCCTGGCGGACCTGGCGCCGTGGTAGGGGACGAGGCTGGCACCGGCACGGATGGTCAATTCTCGTGCTGCATTGTGCGCTGCCTCATTTCCCCCCAAACCAGTGAGCGCCGGGGTCCAGACAATGTCTACCAGGGCGGACGGGGGACCTCGAAGGAGAATTTTTGACGCCACTGACGATATGTACCCGTGGGCGAAGTTTTTGATGGCCGTTTTTGAATCGGTAATTACAATTGTAGGTGTCGGCCGGGTTGTTAGTGCGAGCGCCATTGCCGTCTCCTCTGCCGCTGCAGGAGTGATTGTGCGGACGGTTAGAGAGTTAACAGGGAGGTCATTCGGGCTATTAATTACGGCGAGGGCAAAGGCGGCGTGATGGCGGTATTCTGCCGCATGAAATGGTTTCTACAGTGGCCACCGGAACACCTTTTATTTTGGTGGCTGCACTCGTGCAAGTTAACCACTTCTTGCTGGAGTGCTTTCCCTTCGATCAAAAGACGGCCGTTTTCTTTCTTCAGCTCAAAACTTTCAGTTTACATCGAAACAAGTTCTTCCCGAAGTTCTTCCACCTCATTCCACAACCCTTCAAATTTCATGTTTATGAAACCCAATGATTTCGTGTCCTCCTAGAGCTCGGAAGTGAACAAAGCTTGCCAGTCTCTTTTAAAGACGATAGCCTTTCTTGGGCTACTTAAACCCAGAAATTTTGGTCTGTCTGTATGTCTGTTTGTCTGTCTGTCTTTCTGTGACTCAATTCAGCCACCCGACCAAAGTAAAATGGATACTGCCCAATAGTCTTATATACTCACAGCCAAATGTAAACGTCTAAGCCCGGTTTATATGTTCACACTTGTCAACTTTGTTGAACAATAACAAGACAATACGCAAATATAAGACAGGAAATTAGCACACAAGGGATATTTACAGTGTTCTTTTTTAAAACATTCATGGATGCTCGGTTTTTCGATAGAAAAGTATATCTAAATTTACTGCAGAAACACCGCCTGCTGTTGCTCGCGCCACCTCCTGGCGGCATTGAGAAATCACGCGGCAACAGCAACGAAAGGTTCCACTAGCTAGGTTCCACATTCTGCTTGGAATGTACGTGGAGCACGGCAACGCGGTTCTATAAACCTTGAAGTCGGCCGCCTCGATTCACGCGCGTCTCCGCCGTGCTGCAGCGCTGGCCTCGAGGAACCAGGGCTGTAGCAGTAGAACGCGTTAAATTCAAATCGCCGTGAGCGAACCTTTAGTTCGTTTACCTTGCGATGAGCGTGACGGAAGAGGAACAGCATGAGAGGTGAGCGGGAAAGCAAAGGGGGGAATTTCCTCAGCAAGCGTCTGCAAAGACTATCGCCTTTTGACGACATTTGCAACGAAAGGAGAAGATACGCGGCCAATTTTTTTAGCTTATAGTTTTTGCTATCTACACGAACGGACCGGTCATCTAACGCCTCCGCCAGTTGTTTTATGGTTGCCATACTGACAGCTGTACACGGAGAAATCCCAGAAACACTCCACTACACTGAACAGCGTATAGCAATGAGGAATGGCTAAGCGCCACCACAGGTAGCAGTTAATTACAGAGAAAGCCTTCAGGTGGTAACACTTTTCGGTGGCAGCACGAACGCATGAGGTGACTGCGAAAGCGGGCTGCAGTCACACCGTTCACAATCACCGCATAAGACGTATAGAGTCGAGCATTACGAAAGCACACAACGAACCACTCCTGGACAGCCCAATTATTCACTCGTGGGGAACACTCCCTCATGTAGAGGAAGTGGCGAGCAGTGATGTAGCTCCTCCTCCGATGTTGCGGTATCAAGGCAGACAGGACCGTTCTCGCTCCTTTGTTTTGTCTCCCAGGTGAGTCGAAGAGTGCCAGCGGCACGACCTCCAAACGATGATGGCAGCAGCGACGGTACGACGTCGGCTACAGGGAACGCATTGAAGGACACACTTCCCACCCCGACTCCGGACGGATGAGTTCCGTAACACGCTGCGGTGCCTCTGGTGGCAATTCGAACTATACGCGTAGTCGGTGATCGCTAGACCGTGAGCTGCCACGAATCTGAATCTAGCGCCGGGCCACAGTTAGCGAGTCCGGCGAGGGACAGCAGGGCTCCATCTTCTCGGCCACAGATTACGGTGCAGTGGTTCGGCGGTGGCCACATTCGTAAAGACGACGTTATAGGCTCATCAAGAGGCCTTGCATACTCTACGAAGAAATAGAGACCGCACTGACTCTCTTTAAACGGTCATTAGCTTGCTGCAGAATTGACCACCTTCGGACTCTTAGACGGTCACCAGACTCTTTCAAATACAGTCCCGGGACTCTTATGGAGGGAGTCGTGACGAAGAGTCAAAACTGAGTCTGCAGGATTCCATAGTATGTAGTCATGGCGGCGCCGAAATAGTAAACAGAAGGAGTCCACTTGACTACGTTATAAGCCCAATAATAAGAGTTGTCCTGACTCTTCTTAAAGAGAGTCCTGTGACTCTGTTAGACCAAGAGCTATGCAGGACTCTGTAAGACGTAGTCACGACGACTCCTAATTTCCAAACAGAGAGAGTCTTACTGACTACTTTGCGACTAGCAAATATAGTCACACCGACTCTTTTTCAAAAGAGTCGCCTGACGTTGCCAGGTTAAGAGTCGTAGAAGAGTGATGCAGCACTCTGTAGAATGTAGTCATACAGACTCCGAATCTGCCAGTAAAAAGTACTTGACTACTGCATGACCCCAGCGAAAAAAGTCACCCTGACTTGCTGAAAGAGAGTCCTGTGACCGCCATTTTAGACCGAGAGTCGAGATAGAGCATGCCAGACCCCTCAGCACAGTCACCAGGAGTCAAATTTTGTAAGCAAAAAGTCCAGTCGACTATTTTGCGACTCGAGCAAACCGAATCCCTTCAGAGTCAAAAGGGCCAAAAATACCATACATATACTACAATGATCCTATGAGCCAGGGGCGTAGCCAGAATTGTTTTTCGGGGGGCTCATCTTCGATAAGCGGAACAGATTGCAAAGTTTCTTGTGGTCATTATTCACTCCTCTGCATTGTCCTCCAAAATTCCACCGGCCACTCGCGTATTTCAAAGGATGGCCGTTTGTCTTCTCAAAATTTTCGCCCTATTTCTGGGAATTATCGCGCTATTGCTGCAAGCTAGTCGAACTCGTAATATCAAACCAACTCTTCAATTTTTTTCAGTTAACACTCAGTACTAAATAATAAACAACACGGCTTTAGAAGGGATATTCTACGGTCATTCACACTTCCGCCTTAACCTCTGATAACAGCAAGGAGATTAACGCAATACTGTTAAATTTTAGTAAGGCTTCCGATAGGGTCCCTTATAATAAACTAATACTAAAGCGCATTCGCCTTCGAGACATTTTGGTAAATTGGATCGTGGATTACTTGAGTAACCGGGAACAATATGTTGCCATTTTTATCATCAATCAGCATCTAATCATGTTACTTCAAGTGTGCCCCAAGGAACTGTCTCGGGTCCAATACTCTTCCTAGAAACTTATTTTTTACGGGAGGTAAGTAGCTACAAATGCTTAGCACTAACGATTACCAACACCCTATCTTGGAACCTGCATACAAAAAACATATGATCAGCCCCTCATCCGAAGCTCGGTTTCTTGATGCATAAACTGCGCAATTCTCTCTCGAATTATCATAAGGACTAATCGTATGGGACCCGCACACAAAACGGAACAATGAATAACTTGAAAAAATATAAAGGAATGCGATTAGATTTATGTACTTCAATTACTCATCGACCGATTCCCTATCCCAGCTAATGTCTGATGGCATGCAGGCGTTTGAACGACGGCGGCGTAATCTACGACATTATTTTCTTTTCTTGTTACTGAAGCGAAAGCTATCGATAGACCCATCCCCGTATTTATCGTTACCTCAAACCAGACCAACTGGGCACTTCCATTCAAACTTGCGTACCCCGTTTTCTGCCATAACTGATACTTTTATGTATTGTTTTCCTCGGACAGTCTCTAAGTGGAACGTATTATGTGAACCACATTCTTCACGCATTAATTAGAGTAAGTGTGTTTCTTGCTGTACCGGAGCTATTTTATTTGCACTTGTATACATGTCATATGCCCTTCCTGCTTAGACCAAGTGTGTTCCGCAGTATGTATGAAATAAATAAATAAATAAATAAATAAATAAAAATATAAAATAAAAAAAAATATTTTAGAGACCTGCGTTCGTGCCTCCGAAGTTCTGAGTGTTTTTTTTTCAGTCAGGTAAGTTTTATGCCCACAATTTTAGTCCAATTTTAGTGAATATTTTTGCTGCAATAAAAAGTAGTTAGGAATGTTCAGATTGCGTTTGGCTGTGAGCAGTATGTCACTGTCTCTAACTGATGCTCTTCGCGGAGTCGGAAGGGCCACTTCTGCACGGCAGATGAAGTGGAAATCTATCTCTTGCGATTTCTCTGGCAATTAGAGGTCAATATTTATACTCGTTTTGCCACAGTGACAATGGTTAGCTATGTTTTAGATTGGGTTAGCCAGTGCACAGCCTATCCACGTCGCACAGTTACGTTTTGCGTTGTGCAGGAAAGGCCACTTCTGTACGGTATACAGTCGAGCCCACTTATAACAAACTCAGCCGTCACGCTGAATTTGTTCGTTATATCCGAAGTTCGGTATGTGCCACAAGCGTTTTCTGTCCACGAAAACGCGGCACGCATACGGCGGGCGCACTGACGCTGCCGCGGACATCGCCTGGACGGTGCGTGGCGGACAGTTGCAAGTTGGGCGAGTTGGTACGTGTTCATACTAAATCACAGCGCGAAGGACGGAACAGACAGAAAGATCAACCACTGAACAGGCGCCTGTCCAGTGGTTAGTCTTCTGTCTGTCCCGTACTTCGCGCTGTGATTTAGTATGGGTGCGTGGCGGCTGGAGCGGTGAAGCGAAGTTTGGCGCTCGCCCGCCGGAATGGAACTCCCGGCCCAAAAAGAAGTTAGAAAAGCCGGAAAAAGCCCATAATATATGCATCTACGTATTTCTATCGGTGCCGTTACTAAAAGAGGCCATAGACCTTCAGCCGCAGTGGTAACCTGGCTTTCCGAACGCTTTAAAATAAAAACCATTATTCGGGACACTTTGCCCACTAGACCGACGCTCGTAATCGGGAGGCCGTTCGCTACTGACTGTCCAAAGAGATGAAAGGTCCACCGAGACGGAATACCAACTGTTGGACCTTTCGCCTCGTTGTATCTTTCGTCTCGTTGGACCTTTAGACGCTGAATCTAGCATTCAAGAGAGAGAGAGAGAACAAGAGATAGAGTCTCTCTCTCTGAAATGCGCACTAGAAATCCTCCCCCCGATTGTCGCTGCCTACTGCGACCGAGTGTGGATGTGGGAAAGAACGCAGCAGCGCCTATGGGATGAAAATCAAAGGCTAACAAAACGGTGTAAATTTGAATAGTTTAGGTGTCAAGCCATGCCACAACAAAATGTTTCACCAGTTTCCACCAGATATCATCTGGTGTTGCCATTCCCGGACATCAACACAAGGCGCTCCCAAATTTCACCAGATTTCCAAAATCTTGTACCGAATTTTACCATCTGGCAACGCTGCAGTGCGGTCATATCACTAAATACACGTGAAGGTTGTCATCCTAAAATTGCCTTAATTGCCTTGCACTTGCCTTTCCTTTGAAATCAACACATGATCTATTCTATTGAGTTCGCCAGCGCACTAAAAAACTTGATTCAAGTTAAGCTTGACGGATATAAACGTGCAGACAAAAGCCACTCGAGAGACAGCGGAATGAATCGGTTGAATTGAATTGAATCGGTTTAGCATCGGCAACCAGCCATGCCACTCTTTCGCTCCGTTGCTTCAAATAAAGCCGTTCATTATTGTACAATTGCAGTGAGTTAGATGGGCGGAAAGTGAAAAGTGATCCGAAGATGACAAACATTTTTGAAGTGTTAAAATTCAGTTGAAACTGGTAATGTCTGAGCAGAAGATACTGTGAGGCTTTGCAGACAGCCGGGCGTCGTCGTCTGCCTCGGCCGTCGTCACTGGCCGGTCGTTGAGGGGCCAGAGGTCCTTGGGCAAGACGACAGCAGTGTTGGCAACACGTCCAAGGTTGAAACCCGGGAAACGCGACCAAAACACCGAAGAGCCTAAGAGCGACGTGTCACACTCTTGGCGTGGCTGTTTATCGTACTATCACTGTTTATCCCTGTTTATCGTACTAAATTTCATGCATACGCAATTGCGCTTTTGTCAGTGGTATTTTTCCTTTGGAAAAACATTAGCGCTATTAGCATGAAGTGAAATTGCAAGAATGTAGTTTTGTGGTACATTTCGTGGGAGTTCGAGGCAGTTTCGGTTTCGGTTCCGCCGTGCAATACGTATATGGTTTCTGAGGTTATCTGTAATCGCGCATTAGTCATACTTCAGAAATGTACATGATCCGCTATTTCCAGGTTATTGCCTTCAGAAATGGGCCGCATGAACCTCCTTGCGCCGCTTCAAGCTAACAAGTATCGTTTCATGCAGTAAGGCCGAGCCGGGGTGGATGCAGTGGCCGAACTATGGTGCTGCACTTCATTGGAGATGGTGAACCGCGGGGCGTCTCTCCCGCAGCTACGGATCTCACCTACACGCCTTTTCTACGGAGAAAAGGCGTGTAGGTGAGATCCGTAGCTGAATGTGTTTAATTGGCCGACTGTGTTTAATTGACCGGTTCGTCGACGACGTGGTGGACAGTATACTATCCGCCACGTCGTCAGCAAATCGGCCAATTAAACACATTCGGCCAATAAAAAAAGGCCTCTACCCCTAGATTTCAACCCGCACAGTGGATGCCAACGCTTCGTGCTTTATCAAATTACGCTTCGGTAACATGCAACGAGGCTTACAAATAGCAAGTACATATGTTCAGGCCCACCTCCGTCATATCGGGCATTTGCGACATGCTTTTAGCGGTAAATTTATAGGCGAACACAAGAAAGAGGACAGGACAGGCATTTCCAACATTGCATCGGACATTGTTGTTTACTTGTTGGATTGCAGTACTTTGAGCTACTAAGCTGAGCATTGATTGAATAACGTTTGTGCAGTTGGCTTTATTTACCCCAGCCCCCGCAAATATCTGATGAGCAGCTACTGGGCTTGTTCTGGCACGATTATCGAACAGAAATGTGTGGTCATGCTGAAGACAGGTCTGGTGTTTCACCCTGCGAAATGGCTTTACGATTTACGATAAAAAAAATTTAGTTGATTTGATTTCCCTATTACCTATATCACTTCGCTTTTTATTTGCTTTAGATTTTCTACAGGTGTACCCGTCGTACAGGCATATGCAGCTTACGGCGAAGCGTTGTACGTCAATTATATGAAACAATACTTGCTCGCTAGAAACGTTCATCATCATCATCATCATAAACCTACTCAGGTCCACTGCAGGACAAAGGCCTCTCCCCTTGACCTCGAATGGCTCGTGTCCTGCGCTGCTCGAGTCCACAGTTTACCCCCGAATTTCTTTATTTCATCCGGTGTATCCGGTACGTCTCTGAAATCAAAAACATGCGACTAGGGGGTCATGGTAACTCCGGAAGTATGGCTAGCACGATCACAGATATCGTTGGAAAATGTGGGCGTGTTTCGCGGTGAAACCAAATCCGAAACTAGTTCGAACTCTCTGAAAATAAACCACAATAACTTTATTCCGACACATACTTGTTCCGAATTGCACTAAAGTATTTCCTAAAAAACATTTTTTACAGAAACGCAGGTGCGCATGCATGAACTCTAAAATCTTGGCCGTCCTCCATTATATCGCAAGATGGGTTTGCTTCATTTCGCGCTACTGCTGCAGTTGTTATGGCCGCCGCAGACGTCGCAGGGTATTTTTTTCTTCTTTCGGAGTTTAAAAATTAAATACGGTATTAGCGACTGCATAAACGAAGAAAGCCATGTCTATCTGCGCCCGTCTATGCAATACAAACAGTCAAAATTTGAACAAATAAAAAAAGCGGTTGCTTGCTACTTATTTACCAATTAACTCGGGTGTGTAACATTCTTAAAATTCCAACTCGATTTTTTTTCTTGTCGCATGCAATGTTCACAGTACTCTTCGTGGGCTCAACTATCACCAAGCAGCTCAATGATTGGCGCAAAAGGGAGAAAGTCACACATTGACGTGACGATTCGGCGCAAAGCTCAGAATAGCGTAAGGGAATTGCTGGCTTTGCAAACATTGATATTAGAAGTGCATTTATATAACAATCTCATTTTAAACCATTTTATGTCTAGAGCATGGCATGGAACAGGAACAGGCCACTGCCCATAGAGTTACCGGAAAACTTCTCCGTACCGACTGACTTCTTCGTGGCACTATAGAGTTCCAGAGTGGGCTTCGCCGTTGCTCACCTGAGTAAAGCTGTTGACTGGGCTAGTTGGTAATTCATAGTGAACAAATGTAGCGCAGCAGAAACACAAGGGACGGAAAGAATACACAAGGACGAGTGCTCGTCCGCGTGTATTCTTTCCGTCCCTTGTGTTTCTGCTGCGCTACATTTGTTCACTGCTCACCTGAGTCACTCCCTTATCTCCAACTTCGTCACCTCAGCCGGAATCCTTGCCCCAATTGTGGCCCCCACCGCCACTCCAGGCGTCCACCACGGCTTCACGCGGTGCCGGCCTTTCTTCTGTGTCGGGCTCTGTTCTAGTGCCCCATGGAATGCAACTATCATGTGCCCGTATGTCTCCACTTAATCCACCCTGTCTCCCAAACCAGACGCCATCGTTTTGAGGTCATGTTCGCTCGGTCGCCGTGGTCCACTTTAGGCGGGCCGTGGGAGCTTGTGCCAAAGATGTGCTGAAAATGGTTGCGTTCGGTGAGCATATTTCCTTCCCTGTCCTCGTCTATGACTATTAAACCTAATGACTTTTACAGTTTCTCAGAAATGAGGCAATAGTCTATGCATGATATCCCATCACACACCGTCTACGTGACCATCCCTTGGCACTTTCCTATCGGATTGACCACGACCAAGTTCTCTGTTTTCGCCATGTCGAGCAGCAGTGTTCCATTCGCGTCCGTGTGGTCCTCCATGTTTTCTCCGCGGACATTAAAATATCCCGCTATCACGGGGAATTTTAAAATTACCCACTACGAGGATCAAGTGGTTGGAGTCCTGGTTGCCAGCGCCTCGGAGAATTCTGGTAGGCTAGGGAAATTTATTCGTGCTGAACTTAAGTTGAACTTTGCATGAAAGAGTGCGCCCTTTCACACGCTTTTGGCGATTGGAGTGGTACGCGTGAACACAAAAAGGTTGCCTCCTGTGCTGGCAATTTTTTCTTTGCCCAGTCTTCGGACAAACCTGCTTACGACGGATTATCGCCGCCGGCCGACTCCTCTCGTTCTGAACTTTGAAATTTGAAAGAGGAATAACACATAACCCTATAAGTTATGGGTGGATGCAGCATCCCCATGCGCGGGAGCCAAAGCGCGGGTGGTGAAAAGTGTAGGTGCGGTCGAAAGCCCTCCGCCGGTTTCCCATCTGACGACCATCCGTCAGACGCATTTATCAGGCATTTTCAGGGCCGTGGTGAACAGTTAGCTCTAGAAAGGGTTTTGCTGAACACCTGAAAACGTATTCTTTGTTGCGTCCCGGTGCTGCCTTTACGAGGAGCACAGATGAGTTCTTACGTGATATCCGACCAAAGGACAGGATAAAGAGAGAGAGACAGAAGGAAATGTTTTGGACTTAAATACACGTGGATACAAAAGGACGCATCTCATTTCTTGGGGAGCCCCACGTCAACAAAAGAGACAACCACGGTGACAATGATGGCAATAATTTTGGATAAACCATGGTTTTGTTCACTGACTGACCGCACACGCTTCGCCGCAAAATGCAAAGAGCGTGTGCGTGTCGTCCAAAACAGTGAATCTCATTCACCTATTCTTACCTCTTCATTATTGAAGTGGCAGAAGATGATCGGCTGGGCCCTCTTTGCTGAGTAAGTCTGAGCTGGTGGCATCTGGAGAGAAAAGAAGCTTCAAGTATCCATAAACGGGCGCTCTTAACCATAACTGCTGCCCTTATTAAACCGCCCGAGTATAAATGTATTTTTTTTCTGTATTGTACGTTGCACAGAAGCGAGACAAATATTTCGGAATTGCACTTTCTTCAAATTTCAAGTAATTGCATACACCTTTTGTTCTACAACTTTAGCGAAACTGCTTATAAATGAATTGGCTGGTTCCATCTTCTCAACTATGAAACATGGTTAAGTAGCGCGGTAAGGATGGGACAAGAGTAGAGACCACACAGGACTAGCGCTAGACATCAACTGAATTTTTACTACACGTATAGAAATATATATTGTAGTGGCGAATATTAGCTATGCTCCGCAAAAGCATTGGAGGCGTCATTACCCACAATGGGTCATGTTGGCCAGTACGAGCAGCGTCATCATCAGCAAACAGACTGTCGGAAATCCTCATCGTCATCGCCTAGAACGACGGGGTTCTCTCGGACTGCTTCGCTCGGCTCGTGTCTGCTTCCCTGGTCCGCTATTCCTGACCTCTCGCCTTCAGAAAGATCTTCGGCAATAAATCACCTTTCAAGTGGTGGAGGAGCCGGGGTCACGCCTTAATCCTGGAACTCCGGAGCCGGAAGTTACCCTCGGCCATGAACAACCAACCGAACCAGAGTGCTACGCCCTCATCGCCGACGGTGATGTGCTACGGTGCTATGCAGCGAGAACCTCCATTCTTCAACGGAACCGATAATAACGACGCCGAGGATTGGCTGTCCGTGTATGAACGCGTAAGCACTCATAACCGATGGGACGACGCCATGAAACTGAATGACGTCGGCTTCTCTCTGAAGGGCGCCGCCGAGTTATGGTATGGGAACAACAAGCGCGACTGCCGGACCTGGTCTGACTTCAAGGTAAAGTTCCTTGCGGCCTTTGGCCGTTCAGCGGTGCGCAAGCTTGAAGCGGAGCAGCGTCTGCGTGTTCGAGCACAGCAGGCTGGCGAGAACTTTATTAGCTATATTGAAGACGTCGTAGACCTATGTAAGCGCGTCGACCCATCTATGGCGGAAGCTGATAAAATCAAACATATTTTAAAAGGCATAGATGACGACGCCTTCCAAATGCTTTTGTCCAAGGACTTGAGCACGGTTGCCGATGTCGTCAAGCTGTGCTTAAGCTTTGATGAGCTGAGGAAGCAACGGGCCCTCACTCGAAAATCTCTTGCACGGGATGGCTCTGGGTTGAGTTTGGCAGCGATTTCCGCCGATTCCGCGCTCCTTACGCAACTTAAAGACTTCGTGCGTGAGGAAGTGGCGCGACAGCTGTCCCTCCTACCCTCCACGACGACGTCGGTGTCCGCGCTAGAGCCTGCCCTCAGAGATGTCATCCGGGGTCAAATTGCTGAAGCACTTCCACCGCCGCCTCCGCAGTATGTGCCAGTAGCTGCGCCACTCACTTATGCCGAAGTCGTCACCAGACCATTGCAGCAGCCTGCCGTGACGTTCCAGCCGACATTCCCAGTTCGACCTGGGGTTCCGCCCTCGGTGCTTCCTCAACCTCAGTTCGTGCCGCAACCCCGGAGTGTATGGCGTACAGCGGACAATCGCCCTATCTGCTTTGCGTGCAGGATGCCTGGGCACGTTGCACGCTATTGTCGTCGTTGTCCGCCGTCAACCTGGAACTCTGCGCCTGCAGACTTCACTCAGTCGCCTCAAGTCCATGTGACGCCACGCTCGTCGTTCCCGACCTCCTCTTCGAACCGCGCCACCTTTACCGACCACCGTTCGCCGTCACCACGCCGTCGCTCGCTCTCCCCGATGCGGCGCCGTCCTGGTCCCGGGGATACGGAAAACTAGTCGCCGCAGTTCCTGAGGCACGAACTGCGTCGACGTCGAAAAGTCCAAGGCCTCATCCCCTTCCGTTCCCTACCAATGCCATCGATGTTGTTGTTGAAGGCATTCGCACATTATCTCTGGTCGAAACAGGAGCCGCCATTTCCGTTATTCACGCTGATCTCTGCCGTTCCCTTCGCAAAGTAAAGACGCCCCTGGATGGACTATCGCTCCGAACCGCAAGTGCACAACATATCGAGCCAGTGGCTGCATGCATGGCTCGGGTTGTTATTCAGGACGTCGTGCACCACGTTGAGTTTATAGTGCTTCCGGCTTGCTCCCACAAAGTAATATTAGGATGGGACTTTCTTTCCCGCAATAACGCAGTGATTGACTGCGCACGCGCACAAGTGGAACTTTCAGCCTCTTCTGACGCATTGTTAGACGACGACCATCCAATCCACGCTGCTAAACTTGTCGTGGCAGAAGACACTCACATTCCGCCCTGTTCTTCTGTATGTGTGCCTATATGCTGTGTGTCTGTGACCGACGCCACGGCGCTGTTTACACCATCTGACACGTTTCACCGCCACAACCTTTTTCCACTGCCGTTTGCCGTTCTGGATTTCCACTCCGGGGGAAGCGCCATGTTCATCACGAACACATCGAGCGTACCGTGCGCACTCCTAGAAGGCGAAACTCTTGGAAGTCTAGAACATATCGACCCTGGCCTTATTTTCAACGTTGCGGATGGCGTGTCACACATTGACATCGACGGACTGGATCCGTGTTCGTCAGATCCAAACTCAGCGACTGACGTGTTTCGTGCCTCCGTGGATGATGCTCTAGACAGCACCCAACAAGCTCAACTTATGGCTCTACTTCAGCGATTCCGTTCGTCTTTCGATTTGTCGCACAACGCGCTTGGTCGTACGTCCACTGTGGAGCACGCCATCGACACTGGAAGCCATGCTCCCCTTCAGCAACGGCCGTATCGCGTCTCCCCAACCGAGCGTCGCACCATCGAGCAACACGTCGATGACATGCTCCAGCGTGGCGTTGTTCGACCCTCAAGCAGTCCCTGGGAATCTCCTGTCGTTCTCATCCGAAAAAAAGATGGCTCTATTCGATTTTGTGTAGACTATCGCCGCCTCAACAAAATCACGCGCAGGGACGTCTATCCTCTCCCTCGCATAGATGATGCTCTGGACTGCTTGCAGGGGGCAGAATTTTTCTCGTCACTTGATTTAAGGTCCAGGTATTGGCAGGTTCCTATGGCAGACGGTGATCGCCCGAAAACGGCATTTGTCACACCTGATGGGTTGTACGAATTTAATGTCATGCCGTTCGGGCTGTGCAACGCCCCTGCAACATTTGAACGCATGATGGACAATGTTTTGCGCGGCCTCAAGTGGAAGATCTGTCTTTGCTATCTAGACGACATTGTCATCTTTTCCGCCGATTTTCAGACGCACCTTCAGCGTTTGGAGCAAGTTTTAACATAGCTTTCACGAGCTGGGCTCCAACTTAACCTGAAAAAATGTTTGGTTTGGCGCCACGAAACTTACCATCTTGGGTCACGTTGTATCCAAGGACGGCGTGCTCCCCGACCCAGCCAAGCTTCGCGCTGTCGCCGAATTCCCGAAGCCAAACAACATAAAATCCCTTCGGAGCTTCATCGGGCTTTGCTCGCGCTTCCGGCGCTTCATTCGCAACTTTGCTTCCATCATTGAGCCATTGACGAAGCTCCTCGGTGGTGCCCGTGACTTGCCTGCCTGGTCTCCGGCCTGCGATCACGCGTTCCTTACTTTGCGCCGTCTCCTTACATCGCCACCCATACTTCGACACTTCGACCCTACAGCGCCCACCGAACTTCATACTGACGCCAGCGGAGTTGGCCTTGGGGCTGTGCTTTGCCAACGTAAACAAGGTTTCGACGAATATGTCGTCGCCTATGCCAGCCGCACCCTAACGAAGCCAGAATCCAATTATACAGTTACCGAGAAGGAGTGCTTGGCCATCATCTGGGCGCTTGCTAAATTTCGACCATATCTGTACGGCCGCCCATTTGATGTGGTCACTGACCACCACGCCCTCTGTTGGCTGTCTTCTTTGAAAGATCCGGCAGGTCGTCTGGGGCGATGGGCGCTTCGCCTCCAAGAATATGATATACGAGTGAAATACAGGTCTCGTAAGAAGCATTCGGACGCCGACGCTCTCTCCCGTTCACCCGTACCTGCTAATCTATCGGACTCTCCGGGTGACCTGTCTTCCCTTGCTGTGACTGACATGGCAGCTGAGCAACGGAAGGACCCATGGATTGTTGCCCTTGTCACCTCGCTCACCAATCCTTCCCAAGCTGTAACGACACGCGCTCTCCGTAAGCAAGCATCTCACTTTGCAGTACGCGATCAGCTGCTTTATCGACGCAACTACTACTTGGATGGCCGCAAATGGTTGCTAGTGATTCCACGGCATTTGCGGTCCGATGTTTGTGCCTTGTTCCACTCTGATCCCACATGTGGTCATGTCGGCCTACTCAAAACCTATGAACGTTTGCGTCTTCGTTACTTTTGGCGCGGGATGTACAACTTCGTGCGAAAATACGTTCGATCCTGCCAAGATTGCCAACGCCGAAACTCGCCGGTACCTCACCTCTGTGGTCCTTTACAGCCGCTGCCTTGCCCAGTGAAACCATTTGACCGTGTGGGCATTGATCTCTACGGACCGTTACCCTGCACAACCGCCGGCAACCGCTGGGCTATAGTTTCCATCGACCACTTGACGCGCTATGCTGAGACCGCCGCTCTACCAGCTGCTACCGCACGGGACGTCGCCTCGTTTCTCCTGCGGCGTTTTATACTCCGTCACGGTGCGCCTAAGGAGCTGCTCAGCGACAGGGGCCGCGTCTTTCTGTCTGACGTCGTCGCGGAGCTTCTTAAGGCATGCAGCGTCATCCATCGAACGAGCACTGCCTACCATCCGCAAACGAATGGCCTCACGGAGCGCTTCAACCGTACCCTCGGGGACATGTTGTCCAAGTACGTTGCGTCTGACCATGGCAACTGGGATCTTGTACTCCCTTACGTGACGTACGCCTACAACACCGCCATACAAGCGACGACGGGTTTTTCTCCGTTTTTCCTCCTATATGGGCGGGAGCCATCGTGCATGCTGGACACCATCCTTCCCTACCGCCCTGATGTATCCGAGTGCACGCCGATTTCGGAGGCTGCCAAACACGCCGAAGAATGCCGCCAGATTGCCCGTTCTTTCACCACTGAAGAGCAGGAGCGACAAAAGTCCATCCCGACTGGCGAGCCCTCACCCGACTTCGGTCCCGGTTCTCTCGTGTGGCTCTGGGTACCCACCAGGACTCCTGGCCTGTGCTCGAAATTCCTGTCGAGCCACCAGGGGCCGTACCGTGTTGTTGAACGCACTTCCCCGGTGAACTACGTCGTCGAGCCGCTAACAGCTTCCCAGGATCTCCGACGCCGTGGACGTGACACAGTGCATGTTGCTCGTCTCAAGCATTATTATGACCCGCTCGTCTCGCCATCACCTTGAGTCGCCAGGATGGCTACCCTCTTTTCCGGGGGGTGATTGTAGTGGCGAATATTAGCTATGCTCCGCAAAAGCATCGGAGGCGTCATTACCCACAATGGGTCATGTTGACCAGTACGAGCAGCGTCATCATCAGCAAACAGACTGTCGGAAATCCTCATCGCCATCGCCTAGAACGACGGGGTTCTCTCGGACTGCTTCGCTCGGCTCGTGTCTGCTTCCCTGGTCCGCTATTCCTGACCTCTCGCCTTCAGAAAGATCTTCGGCAATAAATCACCTTTCAATATATATATATATATATATATATATATATATATATATATATATATATATATATATATATATATATATATATATATATATATATATATATATATATATATACAGGAGCACAACATGCTCAAAATACAAAGAAAAATCATGACAGGGTCAAGTGGTGCATTCCGTTACACACTTCATTCCGTTGTTTGAAGCGTGGCGTATCACTAAAAGGCGGTGATAAGTGTGTAAGCACGGCATCTATTAGTTTGTCAAAAAAAAAAAAATAGAGTATCTGAATGCGAACTTGACACGTGTGTAACGGAATGCACCACTTGACCCTGTCATGATTTTTCTTTATATTTTGAACATGTTCACGCATGCGCGCTCCTGTGTATATATTTCGATACGTGTAGTAAAAATTCAGTTGATGTCTAGCGCTAGTCCTGTGTGGTCTCTACTATTGTCCCGTCCTTACCACGCTACTTAACCATGTTTCACAGTTCGAACCAACTAGCCCACATTTACCCGTTGACAAGTATTCTTCTCACTAATTTTTATAAAATCTAGAAGACGGTTCTTCTCGACCAAAATATATGCTCAGCCATATAATAAATCTTATGTTTAGGTATGGAACTTTTCCATCATCCCTGAAGAAAGCGAAAGTGATACACAATTTCAAAAAAGGCGACCGATTATTAATACCTAATTATCACCCCTTTTCCATTCTCTCTTATCTAAGTAAACTTACTGAACAGCTACCAACTTCAACTTTCCAATCTGTCATAACGTCTATTCCGAAAGGCTTATTCAATTCTATGCTGCCAAAGTGTGCAACTATGTACATATTTAAGTAAAAACTACGGGGAACTTCAAATTGTCTTGCAAGATAAACAGAATGTACTTGGATAAACAGAATGTAGTTTAATGATGCTATTATAATTATAGTGGATTTTCATACTGCTTTATGTGTCATTTTTGTTTCCTTTGCCTTTTTCTGTTCATTTTCTTTATTTTCCCCCCTTGGTGGATACCTGCGACTCATTTATATATGTTTTTAATTGGACCGGAAACTATAGCCTCCTCACTACAGGTCTAAATAATCTGCAAACATCTTTCCGGTCTTGTGACAATAAAGCTATTGATTGAGTGATTGTTGATTCATTGATTGATCGATTGATCCTTCCTCACACAGTGGAAAGGCACTAAATTTTTTTTCAATCACCCACTGTTACGTTCCCACGGCGTGATCATTCTTGTGAAGTTAACCGTATCACCAGTCACTCGTTTACGTTCATTCACCCGCTCATTCCCCGAGTAATAATAGAATGGAATAATCTACCACAACGCATAGCCACAGAAACTAACACAACAAAATTTCAAGACTTGTTCAGAAATGAAATGACTGAAGTGTGTTTTAGCTTCAGTATCTTCTTTTTTTCCTTGTAGTGATGTCTTGATCGGGGAGTTCTTAATTATTAATCGGGGTTTCTACATTTCTAATAGGTGATTTCGTTAGCCTGCAGTTTCTTGTTTTTTTTTGTTTGGTGTCTTTCTATGCCGATGCTCCCCCTATGTAATACCCTCCTACGGAGGCATTTGGGCGTACCTGAATAAATAAAAATACAAAACTACAAAAGCCATTACAGCGCTACATAAATGCAATGGTGCTGTTGAAAAAAAAAACAGAAAGGAACTGTTAGATATATAAATATAGACCTGACTATATACATATATAATAAATACCATACATATATGTATGCAACATACTATATCGATCATCATCACCAATAGCATACTTAGGCCCCCTCCGCACGAAGGGCTCTCTAGACGACCTCCAACCAGTTTCTGTCCTGTGCTGCACGAGTCCATACTCCTTGCCCACAAATGTCCTCATTTCGTCCCTCCATAGAGCCTTCCCTTTGTTTTTGTCATTTCGTATTATGGCTAACCAAAGCCCATTCCTTCTTCTTCATTACTCTTACTGCTTACGGTTACTGTTACTGCTAACCATATTTGTTCATTTGCCCGTTGAGCCAACTTAAGTTTGCTGTCCAGTGGCGTATGAAGTCACCCAGCCTCCGCTTTCCGAGTGCAGCCCCGCCCATACCCGTCCCGCTCTGGATTTCTGTTTCATGGTTGAGCACAGCTCTGGAAACCTGTCATATGTAGTTATATTCCTCCACTTGCTGAATCATTTCGTTAGCTATGCTGCAGTAGGCGCTTTCTGCATGTTTATTAACAGGTTAGCATTATTAGGCTTATTTTTAGATTTTCCCGTGCCGGTTAGCCGTCCGCTGTCAGCCGTGCTCGTCAAGCGTCCGTGGAAATGAGTCACAGCTACGACTGAGACAGGCAAATGCGAGAGCTCACATAAAGACCTTAACGTAGCATAGACGTGCAACCGACGTGCAACAAAAAGCGCAAAAACCGCTTTGTAGCTTGCGCAGAGGGCGTTGTTTACAACCTTCTATTGGACTGTGGGAAAACGTACATAGGCAAAACAGGGCGGTGCTTCAGTGATCGTCTCCGTGAGCACAGCAATAACGTAAAGAACAACACGGGGGGATGGCTTGCGTCACACTGCAAGCAGCATGGCTGCAAACCCATGTTCGACAAGTGCGCGCAATCGTTGCCAAGCATAAGAATCAGCTTACGCGAGGGATATTGGAAGCTCACATGATAGCGAAAGCGGACCACGAGTGTGTTAGCACTGCGTCTGTCGCCTTATCAAAGAAAGAACGTGATTTTTTTAATCGAGTGCGACTATGACCTGGCCTAATAAACGCGACTATGACGTGGGCTAATTCGTCTGGGAATAAAACTGTTGGAAGTAACGCCTTGTGTGTGTTTACTCGCTCGTCCTATTGTCCTAGCGCTTCAAATCTTTGTCATGTTTAGTCGTGCCAAGACGGAGGGGGCGAGCCCCTTCAGGAGCCTCTGGTGTGGTGTAAAGATAACTTCGCTCACTGCACCCTCCCTGCACCATTGTGGGTGCACCTTCCTTTTCGTGTTTTTTTTTTTGTGTGCGCAGCACTCAGTGGCCGCTGTGGGTTTGCGTCGTGCCTCAGCGTCGGCTTCTTTGTAACCCAGCAAACGAAGAGGACGCCGATGATAGACGAGATAGAGAGAGCAGGACAGCGGAGGAGGAAAAGTGTGACGAAAGTGTGAGGGGGATGCCGGTACACCTAAGCGGCGCGAGACGTGCTCCTCTGCCGCCACACGCTACGAAATAACCGCCGAAACGAAATAAGCGAAGAAGCCACCGAAAATACAGTGAGCAAGAAAGCGGAAAATAAAAGTATGGCGAAAGTTTTAGCGGTAGCCCGTCGGGGACTAGCCATTAGAAAACGCCAGAATGCAGCGTGCCTCGAGAGAAATAACTTTTATTACATGGTGGATTAGGACGCGGTGGGTGCACCTTTCACAGGGTTGCGACGACTTTAGCTGCTCGAGTTACGATCTCCTTTTGGAGCTGGGATTCCGAACGGCCTCAGGGTAATTAAACCCCACATTTGGTGTTGGACCGTGGCCCTTTCAACGCAGCGGGGTCAAAGTGAGGATGGGTAGAGGGAGGTGTTGATATTGTGACGTGGCAATGAAGGCACTGCTCGTAATATGTGTTGACAGGCAAATACGAGCTGGTAGCTAAAGCAGCAACAGTGTTCCAGGTACAGCGCGCACGTCCGCAAGGCTCTCAGCGTCGTCGTCGTCTCTCTCTCAAGGCTGTGTACCAGCTTGGCAGTGGCGCATATCCCTGGAGGAGAGGTTGGCCATAAGTCAACACCTGGATTGCCAATGTGCAAGAGCCCGTGACATAACCCCCGGCGGCGAGAGCACCGACCAGGTGCAAACGACGGAACAAGGTTAGAGGCAGCTTGAATCGCGGGAATGGTACAGCTTCAGACGGGAGACGTGCACAAGTTGCGACGTTGAATGGGATGACGACGAAGGCGTGAGGGGTCCAATTTCGTAGGTCACGGGAGTTACCATACGTAGGATGCGGTAAGGGCCCGTGAAACAACAGAGCAGTTTTTCAGAGAGGCCGACGTGGTGCGATGGGGTCCAAAGGAGGACTAAAGTGCCAGGGGCGAAGTACACATCGCGGTGGTGCTGGTCATAGCGCCCTTTCTGGGCTGCTTGTGCTGTTGATATCCTGGCGCGGGCAACCTGTCGGGCCAAGTCAGCGTGCTCTATCGCGTCTCGTGCATATTCGCTTCTCATGGGCCCCGAATTAGGCAATACGGTGTCCAATGGCAAGGCAGGGTCGCGCCCAAAAAGAAGAAAGAAAGGAGAGTAGCCAGCAGTGTCGAGGCGAGAAGAATTGTAAGCAAAAGTAACGTAGGGTAGTGGTACGTCCCAGTCACTGTGGTCGGCGGACACGTACATGGCCAGCATATCCGTGAGCGTCTTGTTGAAGCGTTCAGTAAGTCCGTTTGTCTGGGGGTGATAGGCGGTGGTAAGGTTGTGCTTGGTACGGCAGGAACGAAGGAGGTCATCAATAACTTGAGACAAGAAGTACCGCCCACGGTCCGTAAGCAGTTGACGAGGAGCGCCGTGGTGCAAGATTACATCATGCAGGAGGAAGTCGGCTACGTCTGTGGCACAGCTGGTGGGGAGGGCACGTGTGATAGCGTAACGCGTTGCATAATCGGTGGCGACAGCAATCCACTTGTTTCCCGACCGGGACAAGGGGAAAGGGCCAAGCAGGTCCAATCCTACACGAAAGAATGGTTCTGCGGAGACAGCGATTGGTTGAAGGGTGCCCGCTGGAAGTAAACGAGGCGTTTTGCGGCGTTGGCAGAGGTCACAAGCCGTAACGTATCGCCTCACGGACCGGTAAAGGCCCGGCCAGTAAAAGCGCCGACGCACGCGGTCGTAAGTCCGAGCCACGCCAAGGTGACCAGCTGTGGGCGCGTCGTGAAGCTCGCGGAGGACGTCAGAGCGGAGATGCTGAGGCAGAGCAAGTAGCTCGTCAGGCCCGTCCTCGCGAAAGTTTCGGCGGAACAAGACGCCATCACGAAGCATAAATGCACGCGTAGAAGGGTCGGCCGGCTCGGAGCTGAGACGTTCGATGATCTTGCTAAGAGTGGGATTACGGCGCTGATGGTCTGCAATGTTGAGCAAGTCCGACAGAGCGAATACGCCGGGGTCGTCGTCATTGTCTCGAGGGTCAGGGGGGTCAACATTGTGACGAGACAGGCAGTCCGCGTCCCTGTGCATGCGACCAGACTTGTAGACGACCGAGTAGTCGCATTCCTGTAGCCGTAATGCCCAACGACCAAGTCGTCCGGTGGGGTCCTTTAGAGTGGAAAGCCAGCATAACGCATGGTGATCCGTAACTACGGCGAATGATTTACCGTACAAGTACGGACGGAACTTGCTTACAGCCCATACAAGTGCGAGGCATTCACGCTCAGTGATAAAATAGTTGCGTTCGGCCGGGCTCAAAAGGCGACTGGCATACGCTATCACTCTGGTGCGACCGGCCTGTTGCTGGACCAATACAGCTCCTATGCCATGCCCACTCGCATCAGTACGAACTTCTGTCGGAGCCGTAGCATCGAAATGGGCCAAAATCGGACAACGGGTCAGACGGTCAATGAGAGTGGAAAAAGCCGTAGCTTGCGCGGAGCCCCACGAGAACGAAGTATCGGTCTTTAGAAGATCCGTGAGCGGGCGGGCTATGTCAGCGAAGTGCTCGATGAAGCGGCGGAAGGAAGAACATAGCCCAACAAAGCTGCGAACGTCCTTCGCAGATCGAGGGACAGGAAACTCTTTGACGGCGCGCACCTTGTCAGGGTCAGGTCGCACACCATCAGCGTCTACTACATGTCCCAGGATCTTAAGTTGTTGGCCGCCGAAATGGCATTTGGACGCGTTGAGCTGGAGGCCGGCTCGGCGGAAGACCGCAAGGATGTCCGAAAGACGTTGGAGGTGTGTCTCGAATGTTGGGGCAAACACGATGACGTCATCCAAGTAGCAGATGCACGTCGACCACTTGAAACCACGCAACAGCGAGTCGATCATCCTTTCGAATGTCGCAGGCGCATTACAAAGACCGAACGGCATGACGTTAAATTGGTACAAGCCGTCCGGCGTCACGAAAGCCGTCTTTTCGCGGTCCATCGCGTCAACAGCAATCTGCCAATACCCAGATCGTAGGTCGATAGACGAGAAATATGACGCACCGTGAAGGCAATCGAGGGCATCATCTATACGAGGGAGCGGGTAAACGTCCTTAGTGATTTTATTCAAATGCCGGTAGTCAACGCAGAAGCGCCACGAACCATCTTTCTTTTGCACCAAGACGACTGGTGATGCCCACGGACTTGAAGAAGGTTCAATGACGTCCTTGTTCAGCATTTTCTCTACCTCGTTTTGGATGATTGCTCGTTCCGTATGAGACACCCGATATGGTCGCCGGTGTATAGGGCCCGCATCGCCGGTGTTGATGCGATGCGTGACCTTTGAAGTCTGGCCTAACGGGCGGTCGTCCAAGTAAAAGATGTCCCGGTAGGATGCCAGTAGCTCGTGCAGTTGGCGAGATTGTGAGGCGGAAAGGTCTGACGACATCATCTTTGTTAAGTCATCGGAAGTCGGCGGATGACCTTTCGGACCGTCGGGCGCACTTGATGAGACACCAGTGGACACAGAAGAGAGCTGGCATCCATCGAGGGGACAAACAGTGGCCAGTGACATTCCCTGTGGAAGCACTTGGCAGGAAGGACCAATATTTAAGAACGGCAAGCTTATTTGATTTTGTGTGACCGTGACGACTGTATGAGGAAGCGCCACGTCGTGTCGTAGGAGAACATCAGTCAGAGGGGAAACAATGTACTCGCCGTCCGGTACAGGTGGGCACGGGGACAAAGGGACGTACGTTATGGCTTTTGGAGCTAATCGGAGGTGTTGGGCAGAGCATAGACGGTGATGAGGTTCAGTGTCGGTAACAGGACCGATCGGCAGATCCAGACGCAGGATACCGGAAGCGCAGTCTATAAGGGCGGCGTGGTCAGTAAGAAAATCAAGACCAAGAATAATGTCATGAGGGCATGCGTCCAGGACGGTGAATAGGACCGGAATTTTGTGTCCTGCGATGCCAACTCTAGCTGTGCAGAGACCTGCTACAGTGGGCGTTCGACCGTCGGCGACTCGTACAACGTTGGAAGGAGCAGGCGTCATAACTTTGTGCAGGCGGCGGCGAAGGTGCGAGCTCATGACCGAAATGTTTGCACCTGTGTCGATTAGGGCGTCCACACGAATACCGTCAATATCAATTTCTAAAAGATTGTGTTTCGTCGTATTAGTGAAGAGAGGATTTTCGGGCCAGGTCGGAAATGCAGCATCACCTCCGGGAGCTGCATGAGCTAGTTTCCCGGAGAGGTAGCGGCGTAAGCAGACGGAGAAGGGCGGCGGGGTTGGGGCGAACGAGACTGGCGACGTTGTGGGGACGGGGAGCGGCCAAAACGGGTGCCTTGTGGACTGCCGGAAACGTCACGCTGCTGGTAACCAGGCATGAATTGGTGGTTCCTGTCGCTGGAGTAGCTTGTACCAGGAAACCTTGGCGGCGGCGGCGACGACCAGCGGTAACGGCAGTAGCGAGACACGTGCCCAATGCGAGAACAAGTAAAGCAGATTGGCCGGTTGTCAGCGGTGCGCCATTCTGTAGGGTTGCGGTGGCGGTAACGGGGTGGGGCGCCGTAGCGGCTGGGCATTCCGCTCCGTGGAAAGGGAGTGGAGGAGCTAGCGGGTGTGTGCGAGCACGTCAGAGCACACACAGGATGAATGCCCAGGTTGGCAACTTCTTCACGCATGACTGCCTGGATGAGTGCTACAGTCGGGGCATTTCGGGCATGGTCGTATTGAGGCGCGATAGCCGGAGCCATGGCCTGTATTTCGCGGCGCACTATCGTCGTCAGAGGGTCGGTACGAGTAGCCAGGTCATCGGTCGGCGGTGGGCGGGGTGGCGTTACCGCATCCGCACACGACGATGTTGCCGCGGTGTGAGGGAGGCGGGTGAACGATTGCGCTACGCGACGATACTTCGCTTCTTCAAACCGGCGGCATTCCTTCAAGACGCACTCAACGGTGGTGCAGTCTTTGCAAATCAGCAAATTAAAAGCATCGTCCGCAATGCCCTTAAGGATGTGCCCAACCTTGTCGGATTCAGACATGCTGGGGTCTACTTTTGAGCAGAGCGCCAAAACGTCCAGAATATAAGCCACGTACGACTCGGTAGATGACTGGACGCGAGAAGAGAGGTCTTTCTTTGCGGCAAGCTGGCGCGCCACGGAGTTAACGAACAAATCGCGCAGTTCCTGCTTGCATGGATCCCAACTGGTCAGCCTGGCTTAGTTGGTTTGGAACCACACCAGAGCGGGTTTTTTCAAATTTAGGGGTAGATTGGCCAACATGAAAGTGTCATCCCACCGGTCATGGGTGCTGACGCGCTCGTACATAATGAGCCATTGATCAATGTCCTCATTGTCAGCGCCAGAGAAAAAGCCGGGGTCGTGAGGTGGGGAGACAATGACTATCGGGTTGGTGGATGCCGGCTCACGGGTTGGTGGCATCGTCCCGCGATGGATGATACGCCCTCGCCGAAGCTCCGTGTTGTGCCAAGACTGGCGGGACAGAGGTAGGGAACTTGCACCTCCACCACAAGATGTGACGTGGCAATGAAGGCACTGCTATGTGTTGACAGGCAAATACGAGCTGGTAGCTAAAGCAGCAACAGTGTTCCAGGTACAGCGCGCACGTCCGCAAGGCTCTCAGCGTCGTCGTCGTCTCTCTCTCAAGGCTGTGTACCAGCTTGGCAGTGGCGCATATCCCTGGAGGAGAGGTTGGCCATAACTCAACACCTTGATTGCCAATGTGCAAGAGCGCGTGACAATATGATGGAGGACGGCTCTGCAGGGTTGCGATTCTGTTTGTAGTTTACACCAGAGCCATTTTTCCTCTAGAATGAAGGATGGGTGGGCGGGGGAAGCTTTCGGCGGGAGAGGCAGTAATGTTGCGTGATCTTTCTGAAGGCCAGGAGACTATCCCTGGTTGATTTTGCTCTAAGGAGGGTAGAGTCCACATCATATTCCCGGGTGACAAGTGCTCGGGCTGCCGTCTGGGCTCTTTCTATCTATCCCTCCAATTCCCGTATGAGCCAGGAAGCATTGCAGTTCGACAATGTGGAATGGCGAATTTGGACAGAGAACTTTGTGTGCCTGGGCCGAAATGGGACCTGTGGGGAAGTGTTGGACGGCCTTATTTTAATTGGAGAATATTATTTCCTGGGTGGGCCTTTGTGTTAAGGCCAGTGCGATTGCCGCCTCTTCAGCTGCATGCGGCTGTCGGGTATAAAGGGCGAGGATAACAAGAGGAGATCATGATGAGTAAGTAAGGGGCATTGCAAATGCCCCTTTATGTAGATATTCTGCAGCGTTCACACAGATGGTAGCTATGAAACTCGAAATTTTTGAGCTACTTACATGCCTTGATGCGTCCGCATTTTGGTATGAAATGATGGAACATATTTTTTTGTATGAGTCCAACGAGAATATTGCCGCGAATCATGCACCGGGTTTGTTTATGCTTTGTTTGGGCCGACCGGCAGCGTCGGGCTGTGTTATCTGTGTTATCCGTGTGCCAAGTGAAAGCCCGTGTTCCATTTTTTATTTTTATGCCGCACGTCCTATCTGTTTGGATAGAGAGAGCGTTTCGAGCTAACGTCAACAGCCTTGAATAATCTTCTTTGATCTACAATGTTCTGGATGGAATCGACGGTTCGAGAAACACTCGCTCCCAAAGATAAATGCCCGCAGAGCAGACGCCGCGGCAATCGACTCACCCACGCTCGCCTACGCAAGTCACTTTGTTCACTGCTGCTTCGCCGCCTGTGTTCTTTCTGAGTCGTTAGGGGAGCACAAGTTCGCTCCAATAAACTTGTTTTTCCTTCAAGAGGACTCTGTCATATTTGGCTTCGTTACAATATAATTTCTTATTGGTGATTAAATACTGCACACTAACGCATGCCATTGAGCTGGACCGATCCCAAGTCTTTCTATAAGGATTCTGCCTACGGAGGAGCGCGCCTCGTGGTTGACTAGGCCAGTGCGGTGGCCTAGTCATTTCTGCTGTCGTATTTATGTCCCTGAATTCCCCCAGTCTGGCAGTGGAAGCGTTCGGCGGTAACTGCAGAGCAGCTTGGAATGCTTAGCGGATAAGGCCATCTACTTTTTTATCTCGCCGCTGAAGTAAATACAGGGAAGAGCGTATTTAATGCTGCTGATTAGATACGCACGGAGTAGTCTGAGGCGGTCTTGCTTTTTGAGGCCATGCCAACGAGCAACAATCCTTAATAGCAGGCTGATTACATGAGTCACATGCGCCGAACGCTTTTTGAGCACTTCCATGTTGCGCCGATTACTCTGCAGTAGGAGTCCTAGAATTTCGAGGCGGGGGACTCAGCGTACGGGCTTTCCGTCCACTGAAATGTGAATGGCAGCTTCTCGCTAAGGTCTTTATCTTTTAATGGGCAAAACTAAAAGTTCTGACTTTGGCGGAGAGAACTGCAGGCCTACCACTCGGGATCCTTTTACAACGCCTCTAGCGCCAGCTTAGAGGGTTTTTTCTATGTGCGCATCACTTCCTCGAGTGGCCCATAGGGTATATGTCACCCGTCTACAGCTGTACTGGAGGCCAGACACTCGGCCCAGAGCAGAGTGATACTGCTAGATTGAACAATAGGGGTGATAGAACTGACCCCTGTCGTGTTCCACATGATGGGACCTGGAGTTCTGACCACCCAGCCTTAGCGTGGCTGTTCTGTGCGATAGAAATGCGGGAACATAGCTGCATGTCCGTACGCCCGGTCCTATGCGCTCCATCCCTGCAAAAATGGCTTTGTGAGCTATTTTATCCAAGGCCAGGATTGCCGCTAAGTCACGCGAGGAAGGGTCCTTCAGCAGGTCGTAATATAGTCGCAAGTGGACATCGTTTGTCGTAAGCCCAGTCCTGAGGCCAGACATATTGGGTGTCAATAATTCCTGTTCTTTTGCTAACCTGTTTATTCGAGCCAGAATGATTTGCTCAAATATTTTTCCTACACATGAGGTGAGTGATAACGGTATGAGATTTTCCATCGAGAGCTGCTTGCCCTGCTTTGTGATTAAGGTGATGTTAGCATGACGGAATTCTGGGGAAAGAGTTCCCTCAATCCAATGCTTATCAAAGAGCTTAGTGAAGTAGGTGATCGAGCCGTCATCAAGATTTTTGAGGAATTTTTTTTGTTACTTGGTCTTGCCCTGGGGTGGAGCAAGTTCGTACATCCTGCAGCGCTCCTCTGACTTCTGCCACTGTGATTTCCTCGTCCAAGGAGGGGTTAGGTGGCCCGGAGTATTCCGGCTGCATTTTCCCGTTCTCCGCATAATACGTATCTTCTGATAAGGTCTCGCATTGCCAGGTTCGGATTGGTCTCGAGATGTCTGGTGAGCTGGGTAATTCTGTTGGCCTGCACCGTTTTAGAGCGGCTTGGATCAAGGAGGTGCCTCAGAAGGGACCAAGTCATCTTCATGCTCATGGAGCCCTGCAGGCGATCGCATAGCTGTTCCCATCCTTACCCGATTAGTTTGCTAGAGAAACATTCCATTTCCTTGGTTAGGTGCTCTCCGTTTCCTTAGGGGCTTGTGCTTTTTGTGAGTCATCGGCTGTTGGGGCTTTAAAAAGGGTCCCACATTTGCTGTAATTTAGAGTCGACGTGTCAGGTCGGTATGTGCGGATATAATTCTTGTTGATGATTTCTTACATCCCCCAGGAGCTGATCTGTCCATTGAGCTAGGTCAAGCGTCGGGGCGGAGGGCAGGTCCTCCGCTCGTCGTGCCTCCCGGAAAGCGTGCCAGTCTGTGGAGACAGTCAGCATGCGCTGTGGTGGTGTGGGGTGTTTGAGTGTCGTGTGTAGTTGTATTATGTAATGATCACTGCCGAGGGTGTCATCTAGCGTACTCCATTCTGTACGGCCCACTCTGTGGGTAAGAGTGAGGTCCGGGGTGCTGTCCCGTTGTGCACTCGTTCCCTCCGTAGTTGGTAGATCCGGTGGAGTTTCGGGCGCCAGCTACCAAGACTGAATTACATCCCAGTTACCTGCCCTTTTTTCTACACCTAGGATAACCCCATGCATATCATGTGTGGAGCGTTAAAGTCTTTAGTGATTGGGAGGGGTGAGCCCCAAGTGACTTTTTTTGCGGCCAGGATCAGTGATCGAAAATTATGTGAGTGTTGCTTAGGGCTACTGGAAGCTTTTAGTATAGACATGACCTGTCTAGCCTACGTTTCGGGTAGACCGCTACAAAGTTGTGAGGGCTCAAACAGCTATCAAAGTGCGTGCATTGGGCAGGTACGTTTCGCCCTACTAGTACTGCAGTGCCGTGTTGTGCTTAGAAGGACTGATATCCTAGACGTTTTACCCGCTTTCCGCATTCCTGTTGCGCACTTACATGTGGGGGATTATCTGCTTGTCGTAGCAGTAGCTTTAGTTCCTTCAAACATAAACAGCGCTCAAGATGGGACAGAAAGAAGGAGGCTACACACACAGCGCTGACTACCAACAAAGTGTTTATTTGCCGTTCAGCAATAAACGAAAAAGTTACACAAAGATAAGGGAGGAAAGAATTCAGAAACATGAAAGATTACAAAAAAACATTAAAAGTATTGACAAGAAACCGCATCTTTTCGTTATCGTATCACTAGTTCGACTATTTCACTTAGTCCTCAATAAACGCTATCTCCTTTGGAGACAAGGCAACAGAAGGGGTGCTGACGCAATCAGTGCCACTCTTATAAATCGTGTATGCTTCCAGCAGCTCACGCGTGCGCTGATTTCCGTAGTGCGCGATCACTTTACACTGCTCAAATTCAGGAGTGCACTTGCAGGACGACACGTGCGAAGGGAGCTAGCCACCGGATTTCGCTTTGACACTGGACGCGTGCTCCGTAAGCCGTACGTTCAGGCACCGCCCAGTTTGGCCTACATACTGGCGACCACAGTTCAACGGAATGGAGTAAACCACGCCGGCCCTGCACTTAGTGAAGGGCCGCACGTGGTTTATGTCACAAACTCTACGGGAAAGCGAACCCTCATTAACTCGCGCACACATCTCGCTGAGTATGTTGGGAGCCGAGAAAACCAGGCGCACACCTGCTTTTCCCACAACCTTTTTCAGCCTGTGGCTAACACCACGAATATAAGGCATCACAGCAGTCTTATCATTTTCCCTTGCAGGTTCCTGTATACACGAAGGAGTGCGCAGTTCGCGCCAAATCTTGTTGCCCACGCTGTGGAGGACGGGTCCAGGGTACCCAGCTGAGCGCAAACGGCCCACCTGCGCCTGAAAGCTGTCGCTCATGCGATGGTGGCAAGACCTGTGCAAGGCATTTTTCAAAGCTGTAGTGGCGACACTGAGTTTTACTAACTTCGAGTGAGAAGACGTGAAAGGCAGCAGTGCCTTCTTTGATCTTGGTGCGTAGCTCCAGCATAAGTGTGTTTTTTCTATATGCAGCTTCATGTCCAGGAATTGGAGCTCCTGATTCTTTGGCATTTTTTTTGTGAGCTCAAACCCCGTCAAATGGTTAGAGAAGGTTCTCAGCACGTCGTGTACAGGTTTCCAAGTGTCGTAACCCGCAGCGTCAAAGACAATCAAAAAATCATCCACGAAGCGAAACACTTTTACGACCGGCGACCCCTGTAAAGCGGCTTGTAAAAGCCTATCGCGGCGGGCTAGAACAAGGTCGCTGAGTATGGGCGCTAAGCACGAGCCAATGCAGGCACCTTTTTGCTGTACATATAAGCTGCCTTCATATTCCACGAATGTAGACTGCAAATAGTAAGACATCAGTTCAAGGAACCTGCCCACACTAATGCCGCATGCATTCTGGAACCGAACAGTTCCTGCTGTTTCAATTGCTTCCTCAACAGCCTCACAGATAGATGCATGTGGCAACGAGTAGTACGTGTCCTTCAGGTCAATCGAAAACACACTCACCCCCGGAGGACAGTCGTTCATAAGTGGCCTTCTTACTTGATACGGGTCATCCACTGACAACAAGGAAAGACACTGCTGCAAGAACAGGCCTACTCGGTGTTGCCAGGAGCCTTTCTCGGACACGATCGCTCTGAAAGGGCAACCTTATTTGTGTGTTTTCGCATTAAAAAAGACCTCCAAACAGAGCGCGGTGCTTTTCTTCACCGAGGCAGCCAACTTCGATAAGCTCAGCTCTTCACACATTTTCACCGCTTCCTTCTTCATTCTCTCCGGCTTGCCGTCTTGCAGCAGGCAGAAGTTCTTCAAAATTGCCTCCTTTGCCTTCTCTTCATACGTTGCCTTGGGCATAACAGCGAAGCCTCCTTCCTTGTCAGAAAGCAACAGACGAAGGCCAGCTTCCCGTAGAAGTGCAACAGTTTTGCGAGGAGATACCGAAGGCTTCTTCCTAGGGGCAGTCTTTAAAATATCAACACCTTCACGGATACAGCGATCAACCTCCTCTGCCCTTGTTTCTGTTTCTGACGTTTCTGTTTCTGTTTCTTGTTTCTGACACTGTTTCTGACGCAAGAAAGCAACTCAAACTTGTCGAGAACTGGGGGAACACAAAACTTTGGCCTGAGGCGTAGTGTACTCAATGCTTGGGCAGGGACAGTTGGCACTCCTACAAGGTGGACTTCCTATTCAGGGGTGCAACGTTGACGCCTCTTTCGGATGGAGGTCAAGGTGCCTTGCCACAAGAAATCAGCAGTTTGCGTAACAACTCGTAGAGCTTGCTGGAAACGGTTCACACCCCCTCCAGGGGCTGCTTCTCTGAAGCATGAGAGCTGGAGGCAGTCTTGGAAGTAGTCCACCTGGTGTCATGCTTCAGATCGAAGAATGCGACACATTCGGGCTCCGTGTCCTTGGGATGGAGCGAGTGGCCAGCGCACGTGTTGTGGGATGAAGCCACGCTTGACTGCGTATCCGTAGAGGCGGGCACGGCAAGTAGCAAGAACGAGCATAGTAACACACAACGAAGAGTTCTGAAGAAACCAAGGGAAAGAGACGCCCGATGTAGAAGAAATTAGCTAGAGCAATGGAAGTGTTTGGGCTTGTTGGTTCATACTTCAAACATAAATAGCGCTCAATACGGGAGAGAAAGAAGGAGGCTACACACACAGCGCTGACTACCAACAAAGTGTTTATTTGCTGTTCAGCAATAAACACAGCAAAAGTGTTTATTTGCCATTCAGTAACGTAACTGACGGGACATGCGTTCGCGCTATGCTCAAATTTCCCATTAGGCAGTATTCTCATCGTAACCCATTTTTTTCTGCACGCAGTGTTCAGGCAGCAATTGCATATTCAAGTTTCTTCAAGCGTGGTGGGCTAACCAAGCTCTTGTCGACCTACCCCTTGGCAACGCATTTTTAGGGTCGCATTCCATAAGTCATGTGGCATCGCCAGAGGAGCTTTACGGTACCCTGCTACTGTTCGCTGGAAGTACTAGCCAATGCAAGAGATTTCTCTAACTGGGACAATGGCAATCGGTATTAGTCCTGGGGTGGAAATGGCTTTTTACTGAAAGAAAAGTACACACATGCTGAGTGAGGGAAGCAGGAGGAGGCAAGTCATTGCTCTCGTGTTCATTTCTTGGCACGTTGTCAGCGTTAAAGGCGGACAGACGAAGACAAGCACATTGACCGCCCCTGTAAGGACTATCGGGCGCAGAAAATGCGCTACATTGTGGTGCAGCCATCCCGTTGGAAACAGGCCGGGTCTCTTTTCTCGCGACGAATCTCACCTCAAGCTTCCTGTCAAGGACTCTGGGTCTGCGAGAGCACCTGGCACCGGCCTGGTGCGCGAACGACTCCGAGTCCCGGATTGTGGCCTGCTGCTTGTCGCCTGCAGGCCTAGGCACTGCTGCTACGCCTCCGCCGCCCGATGAGTGCAGCAGCGAAAGCAGGAAGAGACCCCCCGGCAATAGTAGAACGGCGCAGGTGAGAAGACAGAGGTAGTGAAGCGAATAGGTGCCATCATCCGCCGCCTCGGGCTCGGATGTGCCGTTTGCGCCCGCTGCTGTCCCCTACAGCCGAAGAACACGCACGCGTGTTTCTACCGGCGCTTGTCAGTTTTCCTGCCCATGCGTAATTCTAGTGTTCTACGGAGACTGAACACAGACAATGCCAATTATTTAGCACGATGCTCCAGACACAAACTACGAATTTTACCGCGAGAACGGCATTGTTTGTTCACACACAACGTGTCGTGAGTTTTCTCAGTTTTTATGCGATTGAACTGTTTCTGCGAACGCCGACGCGATTGACGGTTTACGAACGTTCCAAGATGGGTATCGGTGAAAGCCATCGTTGTGCAGAGCTTTTCGCAAGCTCGGCCGATGTTGACAACTTCGCTCTCCGAAACGCAAAAAGACGGCTGCTGCTCGATGAACAGATTTCTCAATTTCAAAATACCATGTCCACTTTCACATTCGTCAGCTGCATTCGTGAAGTATGTATTTAAAACCCGTTCGCAGTGTCCGACGAATTCGCTTCAAGGCCATCGGTTCAAGAAGTGCACGTTGTGAATGATGGGCTGATATTTGCAAAGCTTGCAATGACACACCGGCAGTGACCTCACCACTTAGTACACGAAATTTCGCTGATTGTTGGGACGTAAGTTTTCCTCACATCTTCGCCGGCACCATGCCCTGCAGGAAAGCTGCAGCTCCTATGAAAGTATTAAATTCAGCGGCCAACAATAAGCGCGTGTACCGGGAAATTAGTTCTGTAACACCACCACACCGCCTAATATATGTCCGGCATTAAAAAAAATTCAACACCTTCACAGGTATTGCTTCGCGTAATATTAATTGAAAGTACGTTTGGCATTCCTATCATTCGTTGCGAGGAGCGGCGCAGAGCTACTGAGCGCTACAACATGGATAACACTGCGGAGGCATTGCGGCTTACCTAAAAAACGGGGTTCTGCGTATTTCAATTCGTTTGATCACACCAGCTCTTGCTTCCTCCTCGACAAACTAAAGGGTGAATGCGTTTCATGCCAGTAACTGTCGCCGCGAGAACCGTGCACCTCTGTACAGGACCATTCAATTACAGCTAACAACATGCTCGCTAAGGTTTTGCTTAGGCGGCTCTTTTTAGCCTCCTCACTTGGCTGTCCCAGTTTCTTTACAAGAGGCGCTATTCTCCCAGAGTGGGTAGCTCCAATTTCCCAACTTGAGAACCCACATTCGAAGGGCGAAGCGTGCACAGCCGAGCTGACAAGCGGGGGTTGACGGTACAGCCGCAGCGTAGCTTCACACGCCAGGAAACGTTTTGACGCCAATCGTCACAACAGTCATATTTATTTATTTTATAAGGGAGTTTGTAGCTGGGGAACGGTTGAAAAGAGACGGAGGCCGCAGACTAGAGAGAGAAAGAACTATTCTGGAACTGTTGGGTCAACGACGAGTGGTGACCAGCGCTTGGAGGGCGCCGGTGATCTGGGCTGCTCGTTCAGCGAGCCTTTGCTGGACCCGCGGATCCCAGCTGCCAAACGCCGCCTCCCAGTGCTCCACACAAGAGATGAGAGGGAATGAGTTTTGAGGGCATTGCCAAATGATGTGAGCAACTGTTTCGTGGGCTCCACAGTCGGGGAATTGGGGAGAGGGAAATACAGATGGATAAATTGCGTGTTGTCTGGTGCAACAGGGGAGGGTGTTGGTCTGGAGAAGGCGCTAGTACCGTTCCTCGGCGATAGAGAGTAACCAATGGGGTGGAGGGCAGCGCCGGCGAGAGAGGTGGTAGTGGCAGGTAATTTCCTGGAAAGTCAGAAGGCTGTCGCGGGTTGATTGGGCTCCATGGGAATGGGTGCGACCGGGCCCAGCTCGGTGGGTTAGCTCTCGAGCTGCAAGGTTAGCTGCTTCGTTCCTTCCAGCCCCGCATGGGCAGGAGTCCAAATCAACTCCGCGTGGGAGGAGGGAGGATTTTGAAGGAGAATTTTGAGAGCCTGCGGGGAAATAATCCCCGGGCAAAATTTCGAATGGACGTTTTCGAATCGGAGATAACAATTGTTGGTGTGAGCGCTAGCGCAATAGCCGCCTCTTCCGCAGTGGCAGGGGAGCGCATTCATATAGTGAGTTAGTGGTTAGGGGTTTGATTTTGGATCAAAGATGGCGGTGACTGCGAAAGCGTTGTGACGGGTATAACTCGCGGCGTCCACATAGGCGGTTGACTGGCCCATGGGGTATTTGCGGGCTAGGACGCATGCGCATGTTCCCGACGTTTAATATTGTGCTCCGGGTGCATATTGCCGGGAATCGGCCGCACAAGTAGGCGATTGTGCAAGTCGGGTGGAATGTATACTCTGGCGTCAGTAGCAATCGGTGCATGACGCCCGAGCGGCTCTAGGATGTATCTGCCAGTAGAAGTGGTAGAAAGGTGGGAAAGTTGACTGACAGAATGGGCTTCTATGAGCTCTTCAGCTGTGTTGTAAATGCCGAGGAGTTCCAGCTTGGCAGTGGAAGTACTTTGAGGGAGTAAAAGCGCCGCTTTGTATATTTTTCGTATGAGGCAGTTGATTCTAGACAGCTCCGTTTTCCTTGGGTTAAGGTACGGGAGGGCGTATGTCAGGCGAATGAGCACGAATGCTTGAACCAGCCGGAGGCGCTCAAACTCCGTCATTCCTTTGGTGCGAGCTGTTATGCGACGGATGAGGCCAATAGTTTGGTTGACATGTGACGTGAGTTGAGAGACATATCGCGTACCGGCTCTGTTGCGTTGTATTGTCAAACCGATGACTTTAAGAATAGGGACACAAGGTATGGGATTATTTTGTATTCGTATAGTTACGCCTCGAGTGGAGCGTGACCGGCGGGGGGCAGGGAGGGTCAAGAGCTGCCACTTACTTGGGGAGCATTCAAGACTGGCCAGTGCCGCTTCTGCTACGCGATGTCTGCGCCTGACTGAAGCACCTCCTCAATTTGTGCATCACTACCTCCGGCGCACCATAGAGTAATGTCATCAGCATAAAGACTATGTCTAAGATGTGGAATTTGAGCTAAACGCCTAGGGAGATAAAGGAGAGCCAGATTGAGGGCGACCAAAGGACGGCATGTGAATGTTATCGGATACTATGTCACCGACGTGAATCACGGCAGTGTGATTAGAAAGGAATTCTTTAATATAAGTGTAAACCCGTTGCCCGGGGTTAGTCATTGCCAGATCTTGGAGTATAGCTCGGTGTTAAACTCTGTCGAAGGCTTTGGTGAGATCTAGTGCTAGAACAGTAGCTGTATCTACTTTGGAGGCCGTGATAATGATCTCATGTTGAAGTTGCAAAAGGAGATCCTGTGTTGAAAGACCCTGCCTGAAGCCTAGCATGGTGTGGGGAAGTGCATTGGTTTTGGTAAGATGTTGAACGAAGCGGGCATGGATGATGTGCTCAAGAATATGCATGAAGTGAGGGATATTGGGCGGAGATGCTCCAATTTCAATGGTTTGCCCGGTTTAGGTATTCGAGTTATTTTAGCGTGCTTCCATGAAGGAGGCAAAGTGCGTGTGGCCAAATAGAGATTATAGTACTGTGTGAAGATTCTGATGGAGTTGTCGTCTAAATTTCGAAGGAGTTTATTGGTTCAACCATCTTACCCAGGTGCTGATCCAGGCCTAACCTTCATAAGTGCCGCTCTGACCCCCGTGTCGGAGATTTCTCTAAGTCCGGATTATTATCGCCCGTGTATGACGGCAGCTCTATGGTATCCCTTTCAGCTATGTAGAGAGTACGAAGACGGTCTAGGAGTTGTGTATCTGCAACGGGAATTGTTGAATAATTTTCATGGCCCGATGATTCGTAGCGATTCGCGAGTGACTGGGATCCAATATGTGTTTAAGGAGTGCACACGTACGCCTCATGCTGACATTACCTTTCATCTGTTCACATACCTGACCCCATTGAGCACGAGCAAGTTAAGAGGTATAAGTCTCCATCAATGTAGCGAGAGAGGCTAACCTAACTTTAAGGCGCTTATTGTGTTTCTGCTTATGCCATATACGGTGTATGCGGCGATAAGCGTCCCACAGAAGATACAGGCGGGCATCTACTAATTCCGCAGGTATTTCGGGGTCTACGGGATTGTAGAGAGTGCGTTTGTTATCGAGAATTTGGCTGACCCAGGTATGATATGTTTCAGAGGATATTTCAGGAGACTCTGACACTGCACAAGTTTTCCTAAAGGCATCCAAATCTGTAAGGTATTGCTGTCGGGGTCGGCGCAAGATTTCAGATTGGAGCCGTAGATCGAGTCATATAATGAAGTGGTCGCTGCCGAGCGTATGTGGTGTGCAGAGCCATTTGACATCTGGGATACCACGTGAGAAAGTAAGGTCCGGGGAAGTATCTTTTTGCACGCTATTGCCGATTCTTGTAGAGGTGGAGGGGTCGGACTCGATTGTAAAGCGCTGACATTGGATGAGCTCCCATAAGAGACGGCCCTTGCGAGTAGTGTGTGTAACCACAGGCTGTGTGGGGGGCATTGAAATCACCTAATACGAGCGGAGGGTGAGGTTACGAAGCCTGAATAGCAAGGTGAAAAAGTTGCTTGAATTCGTGTTAGTGCGCCCGGGGGCTACTGTACACGTTGAGAATACACAATCGGGAGGCCTCGCGCTTGGGGGGGGGGGGGGGGGCGTAGACGATAACTAAATCATGTGGAATATCAATGCTGTCAAATTGTAAGCGCTCACCGGGATTATTACATTGAACCAATACTGCAGTGCATGGGTTATCCAGAGATTGGAAGGCCTGATAGACCATCAACTTGACGTTAGGTCCAGGTTCTTGTAGTGCTATTGGAACAGGGGCTATTTGTTCAGTGGAGAGGAGTGACTGCGGGTTGGGGAGTTTGCGGGAAAGCCTCTGCAATTACACTGCCAAATAGAACACTCGGCGTCCGGCTTATTCATCGTAAAACTCACTAGGCGGAAGGGGGGTATTTTGCGGCAAGGTGTGGTCACTGGTAGTGGCGGCGATTCCTTGCATGCAGTTATGTATATCGGCACGAGGAGATTCAATGGTGGCCTGCATGGCTGCCTGGTTGGCTATGAGAATTTGGTGGAGCTGTAAGTACTCTTCCTTCTGGTGCGCGAGAGCCACGAAGGGCTAACTAGAAACTATTCTGAACAAAACATTAAAACTTTATTGAACTTCTTTCTGCCCATTCCTGGCACAAAATTACGGAGGCAACCGATTTAAATACTGCTGACGATGTTTTTCGTCTAGCTTTACATTCTTTTATAATACATGTTTCCCACTCAAACCACTCACACAATATAAGAAATCAAGAAAACCCTGGATATCAAAATACCTTTATAAACGAATCAAGCACCGAAATAAGTTATTCCGATCGTTTTTAAGCAGCAGAAAGGAAAACCACTTTCAGATATTTAAAAAGGTACGAAACCAACTAAATAAGGATATAAAAAAGGCGAAGCTTGACTACTATATGAACAAGTTCCAAGGTACTTTAGGAAATACACGCTTTGTGTGGAAAGCGATAAACGAAATACTAAATAAAAATAATTCGATGAAACGAGTTCACTTTCAAAGAAATGGGCTGTCGGACCTAGATGTTGCAAATACTTTCAATTCTCACTTCATTGCCGTGGGAGCTGCCCCAGATGTCCTTAAACAAACACAGTGTGACCAGTTCTATAAAAGAGAGTTGTCCCTGTACCGTGTTTATGCATGCCACCGACCAGTGCGAAGTTCAAATATAATTTTATCGTTAAAGAATGGTTGTTCCTCTGGTGCAGATGGTGTTAAATCAAAACCGCTGAAAGCTGTTAGTCAGACTGTACGTTTTCCCCTTGCACATATTTGTAATCTAATTCTCTCCACAGGTGTATTTCCGAAATAAAATGAAGTTAGCTCGGGTAGTGGTCATTCATAAGAGCGGTTCATTTAATGATTTAAATAATTATAGGCCTATCTCCGTACTATCTGTTTTTTTTTTTTTTTCAAAAATAGCCGAGAACATCATGCGAAGAAGAATCACTGCGTTTTTGACCGCGCATAACATATTATCCGAAGAACAATACTGCTTCCGATGATCAAACAAATCTGCAGAAACGGCCCTCCTAGGAATGAAAGAAAAATTGCTCCCAAATATAGAGGAGAAAAAAATAACACTTTGCCTATTCCTTGATCTGAAAAAAAGCTGTTGATTGTGTCCAACATGACGTTCTTTTTCAAAAACGTCCTTTCTGTGGGATACGTGGTGTCTCATTAGAATTATTAAAAAGCTATCTTACGAACAGAACTCAGTTCACGTCAATAAATGGGGTCATTTATAAAACCCAGTACATAAAATATGGAGTTCCACAGGGATCCATCCTTGGGCCTATCTTATTCCTGCTATATATAAATGACATTGTACACATCAAAGGTTACACAAATATGGTATTATATGCAGACGACACCAACGTGTTTTTTTTTTTCAGGTGTAAAAGTGCACGATTTGTTTGGGAAGGCCAACACCTGGTTAGACCGTTTATGCTCATGGCTAACTGCAAATAAACTACAAGTGAACGTAAGTAAAACAAAATACATGCTTTTCAAATCGAAGGGAACACAAACACCGATTGGATTACATCTGCAATTTCCGGGTGCCCAAATACAACACACATCAACAATTAGATTTCTGGGGGTTGTATTTCACAAAAATCTATCATGGTCACCACAAAGTGATGCACTTAGAGTAGATATTTCCCGAGCCGTAGGCATATTAAATAAGCTGAGGTATTATTTCACGCCAAGTTCAAAACGCGTTATATATCATGCTCTTATACACTGCCGATTGAATTACTGTTCATTAGTGTGGTCAACCGAAACCAAAACAAGTTTAGATCTCCTACAGGCACTTCAAAATCGAGCTTTGCGGGCATTAGGAAATATTCAACTCAATGAAGGCATTACTCTGTACTACACCGAATATAAAATTCTTGACGTCCGCAAAACACTGACGTATAAATTGTTCATTGAAATATTGCGACAATACAGCTCGGACAGCCTGTTTCTACTCAAATACCAAATAAAAGAATGCCCGTATGAGTTTCGAAAAACTTTATTAACGAAGCCAACATCCAGAACAAACTATGGTGACCAAAAACTGTCCCACAAAATACCCCATGTGTTCAAAGGACATCCTGCGATATTGGAAGTCTTAATTTCACGAACAACGCCGTCACAATAAAAGAAATTTATTAAACAGCTACTCTTTTCTATTGCGTAGATATGAAGGTGTTATTGTAACTATAAGCGAAACTATTTTGTAACACCACGCGCTGCTCACGATGTTCTGAATTTGTTTCTCTTCTTGCATTTTACTTTGTTTCTTCTGTACCCCATAATTATAAACAGCTTGGTACAAAAATTGAAACCCCGTCCAATTGTATCCAGTTGTATCAGTGTGTGCTAGTGTCTTCTTTTCCTTGTAAATTTTTCTTGTACTTTTTATTTGCTTTGTCGTACCGTCTGCCGCTGAGGGTGGCGTGGCCTCCGTCAGGCAACTGTTTTGCCTCTAGCTATGTGCCCCAAGGCAATGTTTTGCAATATTGTCTTGAATAAACTTGAACTAGAACTTGAACTTGTCTTGCATGCCGCCTCGATCCCTGCGAAACGATCGTCTGTTAGGGTGGGTGTAGTGTCGGAGGTAGTAGGGTTAGCCGTGGCTTTCCGCTTGATTGGTGGTGGAGTAGCCATCAACTTCCTCGGAGGCCGAAGTTGATGGCTGCTCTGATTGCATGGAGGGGATAGCGGGACGAGTGTGCAGTTGTTTTAGGAGGCTATTTTCGCGTGTAAATGCTGCATTTTTTGGGTCAAGGTTAGTATTTCTGCCCTGATAGCTTGTTATTCTTTAAGAAATTCAGCTTGCGTATCAGAGGAGGTAACGTACGACGGTAATGATGATGACGATGGAGCGCTGAGAGGCGAGCGCTGGCAGCTCGCCTTTGTCTTGTCGAAGTCTGATTAAGGGAGGTGTGCGCGCCGGCGCGACATGGACGTCTTGGCAGGTTGCAGCGGTGGAAAGTCCGTGGCACAAACAGTACCTGAAAAATCTGCAGCCTTAGCGTACGCCACGGCAGGTGGGCGTGGTTGGTAGCGCTTGGGACACGCCGCTGTTCCAGTAGCACGAGGGCCCTCACAAACGATGCATTTCAAAACACATGGATGATTTTTGGGGGCATTGACGATTCCGCAGGTTGAGCACCGAGAGAGGGCTTGTCCAGTTGGGCAGAAGTCGCGTCGATGTCCTGGCCGCCAGCATAGAGGGCAGGCTTCTGATTTCTTTCAGCGGTATGTTGCGGCGTGATACCGAACCCAGTAAGGGACGGTAGTTCCATCGAAGAGAATTTGTACTATGTTAGAGTCACTCAGCCTCCAGGCGTCGAGGACTCCGAGTCCAGGGTTGAACTAGCAGATGCTATGGAGTGGTTGTTCTGGGGTTTCATCGGCTGGGATATTGAAAATGACGCCCGCCACTGTATTAGATGGGGCGGATACGTGCGTGGACAGAGGGTATTCTTTGCCATTCAAAGTTAACGCCTCGAGCTTCGCATACTTCTGCACTCGGCTTTCGTCCGGGGTGCTAGCGATGATGAAATTCGCCCTCGCGTGAATGCGGACTTGATCTTCTTCATGGGGACGTAGTCCCGCTTGCTTCTGCACGGTGTCAGCGAGAGTAGCTACAGGGACTTGGGTGAGGTCTAGACCACCTCTCGGTCGAAGGATAAGTTTGATGTAGTCCTCCGGCAAGGGGAGCGCCGGTGGAATCGTGCGCGCCGGTCCACGGCGGCGTCGGCTGGAAGAGGCATTATGAGAAGAAGATGCGATGGCAGAGTTGGCCTGGAGCGATCGTCAACGAAGGGATTGTTGGCGGCGACGAATCATCACCCAAGAGGGGTGGGCGAGGTTCTCCGGGGTGATGTCATTTCCTTCGACGGTAACCTTCATCATGCTGCTGCCGAGACGCAGACCACGGCCTGCGCGCGCGTGCAGCGGAGTGAAGGCTGACGGCACGTGCAGCCGGCGGCCGCGCACATCTTCGGCGCGAGGCGTGGTCGATGCTGTTCTTCGCTGTGGCCTTAGGGATAGCTTTCTGAGTGGACAGTTTGATTCGCCTGTTGGGTCGAGCTTCACGAAAGCGGTGTCAGGAGAGTCCTTACATCATGCCGGAACGATTGGTGTGGAAAACAGTTAGCAGGCACTGCTGATTCGCTGGTGGCGATGCAAGATGCCAGAGCCAAGCCGGGGCGTTTGAGGTCGTGTCGGCCCCTCTCGCGACAGAGCGCCAAGGAGGAAAGACCGGCCGCAGACGAGCAACGCAGCGGAGACCGGTGCGTCCTCTCAGAGCACGCTCTCGTTCCGACCCACGCGATGCTGACAGCGCCTCTTCTTCTCTCGCCCAGCACCTTGCATCCACACATCGTCGTCCGGCGCATAATAGTCCTTCCGCCGTCGGTTGCACAGGAAAAATTGGTATGTCGTCTTGTCGGGGACTGCTATCTCGGCTACAATTTTTCTTTCTTCATTTCTTTATTTACTTATCCTTCTCCGGTGATGCACTGGGAACGTGAGGTCATACAAACAGACCGCATATAACAGATAACAGACAACATATTACTGTGTAGAGATACATAAACATTGGGGTAGGATGAATGAAGGCAAAAACTTTTTCTCAACAATAGCTGTGACGAGGTGTGTAGAGTATGCATAGGTTAACACATACAAGCATAAGCAAGGAAAAAACACAAGAACATTAAAGTCCACGTGCGACATCTCCACAGCATTCGTATCACATTTTTGAAAGAGTGCTTAAAGATAATCATCGCATAGAAAAAATGTCATTAGGATAGAAAAACAGGCTGTTAAGCACATGTCGCATTCGGCTAGCTGGTGTCAGGGTCAGCGTTCTGTCAAAAAGCGCCTATGCGGGCGCAGTGATATGCTTGGCCCTTGCAGGTGAACAGAGCCCACAAGGCAAATGCAGTCAAACTTTGAATGAATGTAGCTGAAAAGAAAAACCAGGTCACGCCTAGAGCGCCTAATTGATAACTCATCCATACTCAGAACCTTGAGAAGCCCGCAGTTTTCATAGTGACGCAGTGGGGAGTAACGACGACAGACGCTTGCAGTAAAGCGCTTCTGAATCCTTTCTAGCCGAATGGACCACGGAGGGTTGAAACAATCCTAAATTTCACTGGCAAAGTCCAGCTTAGGTAAAAGTAGGGCGCCGTATAGTTGAACGAACCATGAACGCTCGGTTAATAGACTAGTCGCTTGGGAAATCACGCCGAGCTTGCGGATACAGGAGTTCGCCAGGTAGTTGACATGCGAGTTAAAAAAGTGGTTTTACCTCTATCATCACACCCAAATCACGCCACCCAGTTAAGTGAGTGTTACGGGTTCACCGAGTAGAGAGTATGTAAAAATTAGGTGGGAGTCTTAAAGAGTTTTGGAGAGATTCAGCTTTAAACTATCGCACCATGCCAAAACTGCATTTTGTAGAAGGACGCGATCATCCGATGACAAACCGTGCGATAGAGCTTCCTATCATCGGCATACTGAGAAAGTGAACAGTGCCTAATAACGAACTGGATGTCATTAACAAAAATGTTAACGAGAAGAGGGTGAAGTGTCGAGCCTTAAGGTACCCCCGAAACCATCGCGAAGACAAGCTTGCACGGCTGGGGAGCCATGTATTTTTCGTGTCCGCGAACGGTCACTACTGAGGGTCCCCGTGTCTTTGAAGGGCAAGGCAATGGAAAACGAACGTCGCGGGCTCTGTGCTTTTATTACACGCGGTCACCATCAAAGTCACATGCCGTTCAAAGCATGATTTGGACCTCAACCTTACGCGTCTGATCACTTGGACATGCATTTTGAGTAGTTAAGTTAATAATAGGCACCATTTCAGCAGAGTTAAAATAAAGGTTTGAGCGTGTAAATATGTATCTGATTGTTAGGGATGACCGCCGTCAACGCTGTTGACTAAGGCAGTCAGTCTTCACGGTGCTCTTTCTGTTTGTACAGTCCTTTTCGCGCATTTTCTGCACGAGATCAAAAGACCCTTCAGATCGGGGGCTGCGGGGGCTGCAGAAAGCAGTCCGCCCTGAAGCGCAGAGTCCGAACTGCCTCGTAAGATCAACTTTCAGGCCGATCAATGCGTAAGCGAACTGCGAATACGAACCTGTTTATTTACCAGAATGCGTAATTTTGTAAGGACAGCACTTGTGTGGTATGTTCCGGGTGATATCGCTACTGGTGAAGTATTTGGGATAAACGTGAAATTTATTTTGAAGCTTGAGCTACACGTAAATGCTACGCATGGCATTCCTGTCTTTATGCCATATACGGGAACAGAAGCAGAATGAAAAGACACTGTGGATAATACGTTTATAAACCCTCGCATCCGTCTACAGCATTTCGAAACTTACAAAACAGCGCAAATGACGAAGACTAAGAAAGAACGCACAGGCAACGCTTGTCTGTGCCTTCTTAGTCCTCGTCATTTGGGCTGTTTTGTAAGTTCAGAATGCACCAACTGGCCCCACTCGAAACGCTATTTCAAAACTCAATTTAATAAATCAACATGGCGTTCTTTCGCCTCTGTCCAGCGCATATTCATCGTGTACACCTAAAACACTGTTTTATTTCTTATTTCTTTTTCTCCGTAACTTTTTATTTACAACTTTTCACTGCACATACTGATAGAATGCCAACAAAGTGAAAATAATTTTAATGTATGGTGGTTTTCCGCACCGATGCTACACCAGGCCTATGTGTCTCGCCGCACTGGAGGCCACATCAAGGGTTCACTTAAACAAGATGGGCATCTTGAACATGCGCTGAAATATCTGAATATAGAAAAACAGCGCTAAAACGGGGACGACCACAGAAAAGTTTCTGCAACTCCTGAGGTTCTACCTGGAGTCGTCTGTCATGGATTTTCAAGGAGACTACTTTGTCCAGAGCAAAGGCGTCTGCATTGGCGCTTGCCGTGCTCTGTTGCTCAGTGACCTTTTACTAGCGCGTTATGACAGGAGGCTTGAGGCGAACCTCGCAAGTGGCCAGGTTGTGCGGGTGTTCCGCTATGTCGAGGATTTTTGGTGATTGTCAAGTGCTTTTCATCATTGGACAGCCAGGAACGAGTCCAGTGCATTGTGAGAATATTTTCTTCGACGCTTAGGGGCTTTACGTTGACGACTGAGGAGCCCTGCCATGATCGCCTCAGGTTTCTGGACATGGAATTGACCCTGCATCCGGACCACGTTTGCTGGAAATATTGTCCCCGCTCGAAGAAGAATTTATTGCCCTTCACGTCTGCCGAAACAAAAATCGTAAAAAGAGGCATTGCCACCTCGGCACTCAGGAACGCCCTCACTAGGTGTTGCTCTCATCAAATGGGGGTCAGCTTTTCCGCGCAAGCTGAGAGGTTGACAAGGGTTGGTTTTCCTGAACATTTGTTGTTCAATGTGTGTGAGACCCTCCTGAAGGAAATACGCAGCCAAAACCCTACAAAAGAACGCCAAGTGATCGACCGGAAGAAGTTGTCAGTGATCCCCTACCCGCTAAAAAAGGCTGCAGCACGAGCCGGAGTGACCGTTGTGTTTAGTGCACCGAACAAACTAAGTGGGTTGTGCGCCAGAGTTGACGGGGAAGGAACTGGCACCAAGTTCTGCTTGAAGAACCACGCCCAGCGTTTCGTTGAATGCTCGTCTGGTGTAGTCTATGACATTCCGTTGACCTGTGGTAAATCATACACGGGCCAAACAGGCCGGTGTCTGAACGATAGGCTGCGAGAACACGCGAACACAGTGAAAAATAAAACTGGCAGTAATTTGGCTCTTCACTGTGCGAAATGTGCGGATCGTAAATGTACTCCTCTTTTCGAGCAGACACGTGTGCTAAGAAAGTATAAATGAAAAGTAACTAAAGTTTGGGTTTGGGCCAGTTGGTTCATATTTAAACTGGGAAACAGCGCTTTAAACGAGGACAGCGAAGAAGGAGACACAGACACTAGCGCTGTGTCTGTGTCTCCTTCTTCGCTGTCCTCGTTTAAAGCGCTGTTTCCCAGTTTATAAATGAAAAGTGCCAGAGAAATCTACGAAGCACATGTCATCCACAAATGGGGTGATTCATCTGTCAGTAAGGCATCCATTGAATTGTTAGAAAAAGAACTTAGTTATCTTGATCAATGAATTTTATTTTCGCACATGCGCCTTGTGTATTCGTTGAATGTTTGTCTCCCTTTCTTTCTTTTCGTGTTTTCCGAGGATATATATTCCGCCACGGCGAAATAAAACTCGTTGTTGTTAGTCAGCGCCCAGTCTTGTCACGCTCTTTTGCACCGTTTTAGTGCTGGTTTTCTATATTCAGTTATGTACCAACAAGTCCGCACCAACACACTTTTTCTGTTCTTAAATATCTCTACGTACAGGCGCTTTCAGTGGCATGCGTGGCCGAGAACGACCCACAGTGTATTTGGGCGCAGAGGCAAAGCGCCTTGGCCGCTGACCCAGCGCAGGGTGAAAGAAAGCAACGCTTGCAGGGGCGTTCTGACTGGCTGCCGCGAAACTTACACTGACTTTGTCCTCTGGCTCACGGGGGCGGTTGAGAATCGCAGCTGCTCCCCCGGCGTCTTCACTGGCAACACCGTGGCTGGGTGGCGCCGTAACGCCCACTAGGGATGCCTCATAAATGAGTTGCGAATCCATGGATCCCGTCGAGTACCTTGAGAGAAATGGGAAAGGTGAATAACGAAAAGCTCGAAATTGTAGAATGGCGAAGGGATGAAATACCATCAGGTACTCCTAAAGAAAAATTCAGGCGGCTGAATATTGTCCTAAATAGGACTACCCAACATGAGAACTTAACGAGCCTAGATATAATAAAGGCAGTGAGCTGACGGAGTGAATCCTGGCTACAACATTCAACAATATCTTTTCTGCAGCTTTTCCTGCTAATCACAACGACAGAATTTTCAGGATCTTGGGTGCCAGTTTGGATGAATCAATGTTCCTCGAACCAACCAATGACGTTTGTCAAACACTAAAGAATACCCCGTCGCTTGATTCGTGCAACATTCCGAGTAGGCTGGTCAAGCATACACTACCCATAATAACGCCCTCTTTAACGCCCATATATAACACCGCCCTATCACTGCAGGAGAGTTTCCTGCCGATATGCAGGTGGCGCGAGTGGCTGCCATCTATAAAAATGGCGACAAAAATAACCCTGGAAACCGCAGGTTAATTATATACTCCCTTTTTTTCATAGGCTTGAAACGAATAATAATTAATCGCCGTTTGATCTGTTATAATTGATAATAATTGATCTGCAAGAAAGGACTGCCAGCATGGGCTTACTGAAAATAGATCAACCTAACATGCCTTACTAGTAGGCTGTAGGTTTGGGCAAGTTGATAAACGATGCTATACTTCAATTGCACAAAAAAGGAACGAAGACTGAGAAAAGACGACACGAGACAGAGCGTTTACTTTCAAAAAACTTTATTAGGAAAAAATCACAGCTTTATACCGCCACCCTCTCTCGCTATGTCTCGGATCGTCTCTCTCCAGTTTCGTTTCTTTTTTGCGCGACGGAAATATTCAGCGTTTTTGCACGTGCTTCTCTGCGACCTTGATGGTAGTTCGGGTGCATGTTTCTTGGTATCGGGTGGACTGTTATGGATTTACGTCACGATTCCGGGATCGCCTGCGAATGGGGCTGGTCTCGTGGAACCCACTGAAGTTTGGTCAGTATACTACGGCCCGTTCGTGTACGAGCGAGCCGTGCCCTTTGATTGGACAAGTGGCCCTCAATGAGTTCCGATACAGTATTTTGCAGCCCCATACGCAGTAACTTGCGACGAGGAACGCGACAGAGCCACAGGCGACGGAGTTGCTACCCTCTTCCGCGCCGTGAATAAAAAACCTGTCACAAGACCCTCTTTTGGAAACGTTGTTGCTGCCCTACGCCGCAACAATGTTCGTTCGTTCAAGCTGACCAAGAAGGCGGATTTGTCGTACATTCTTCTGGTGCGTTCCAGCAGAGGGCTGTGAGTGCTATAAGCAAACATTTTCGCAAAGTGGATTTTAATCCCAAGAAAACAAAGGCAAGGGCACTGAGGTTGCTGGGAGACCTTAATTTAGACTCCGCGAAGAAAGCAGCAAACAAGGCAGAGGTTGGCGTTCCGGGTGTTTTTTACACCGGAAAGACGCACAAGCCGGATTGCCCGCTTAGGATTATTGTGTCCGGTTGCCGCTGGACGACCCTTTCCTAGTAAGGAGCTCGGACGATGTTGTGTGTGCGTTGAAAAGTGGGAGGTGGGATGGAGTCTTTGGATTCTCTCTGGGTGTAGAAGACCTGCACTACAACATTCCTCATGAAGAACTCTTCAAGGTATTGCGGGAAAGAATTGACGCCTACGGTGAGCTCAAGTTCAACGGGGAGACTGGAGTGAACAGTGCTAGTTTTTTTGAACTGCTTCATTTTTATCTGCAGTCTACGGTGGTTAAGTTTGATGAACGTTTTGTGTGCAGCGCAGCGGCATTTCTATCGGGTCTGAGCTTGCGCCCATTTTATCGGACATTTTTCTGAGTGCCTTCGATCAGCCTGTAAGCGACAGGCTGGGTGATGAAAGTGACTTGACAATTATGAGATATGTGGATAATTTTCTTGTTATTGTGAATGGTGTCGCGGTAGAAGATGCAGAAAGCACTCGGAGGAAAGTCGTTGGCTTGTTAGGGGATCGTCTGTTGGGCTGAAGTTCACTTGAGAGATACCTGTCGGTAACAAAATTCGTTTTCTCGATTTGCAACTTGCGTTCTAGGACACCCACGTGTTCCAACAAGCAACTTATTCCCTTTGACTGCGCACACTCAAAATTGATAAAAAGAGCTGTAGCCATGACTTGCCTAAGGGCCGCGCTGAACAGATCCTTTAACCACGGAGCTTTGAATGTCAGATTTGAACGGCTAAAACAAGCAGAATTTCCGTCTTTTCTTTTGTCTGGTGTTTGCGAGTCCCTTTTGCAGGAAGTGAAGCACCAAGGAAAAAAGGAGGGCGAGCAGCAAAAAATCGACAAGAAGAAGGTGCACTTCATTCCTTACTGGCATCATGTGTCACATGGCATAAAAAAGGTGGCGCAGAGATACGGTGTTAATGCTGTTTTTAACGCACCTGGCAAGCTGTCAAAGATCTGCCCCGTGATGTCAAAGAGGAAGGCCCCGCTCTGCACAAAGAAGCACGAGACGCAGTACACTGAGTGCATAAAGAATGTTGTGTATGAAGTCCCAATGAGTTGCTCGAAAGTTTACATCGGGCAGACTGGTCGCTGCTTTAATGAACGAGCTCGTGAGCACAATTGGGCTGTAAAAAACAAAGCTGGAGGGCATATGTCTGACCACTGTAAGCAATGCAAGTGCGTATTAGGGTTGGAGCAGACAAGAATTTTCTGCGCGCCTAGTGGTAAGCTTGAAAGGTAAATTATCGAAGCGTTTTTAATCGAAAAAGCGGGTGAAGATTGCATCAGCAATCCATATGTTGCCCTTTCAGCAGCAGGATTGAATTCCTAATAAGCGGACCAGAACACAGTGGTGACGTCTCGTTTGGATAACATATAAATGCTGTTTGTTTTTTTTTTATTAAAGTTTAGCTGGAAGTGGCGCTTCGTTTGTCTTGCTTGTTTTTTTTTTTCCTTGTGTCCGCGTTTTTGCTTGGCCTTTAAACCCTGTAATCAAGCGGCCAAAATACGTTATTGATGCAGGCGACACCAGCCTATTTTTCTCCTCGAAAGCATATCAGACAACTTACCCGCAGCGCTAACAGTCTGAAACTTATTAAAGCATTACTCCCGCGTAAATGTTTTAGACATAAACAGAGAGAAAACTAAGGCTATGAGGCTATTGCACTCAAAGCGTGCACCAAGTCTGGGCCCTGTTTTATTATTCCACACGTTTCTGTACGCAGAGTCAGTCGTGTCATTAGGTATCGCCTTTAAGTCAACACTGGACGCCCACATTGGGGAAACTTATAGTATCGCGTTTCCTACATTTGTCGGTATTATCTGGTGTAACAGGCATATTCTACCAGTTAAAAATAAGCTAACCCTTTCATAGTTACAGCGCCGCTAACGACACGAGACAAAAAGAAGAGGGCACAAACCCTTTACTATGCCTTCTTTTATTCGTATCGAAGCTATTGTTTCCTTGTTTGGGGAGACACCAATATAATAATATTAAATAACCTCAAATTCTGCAGAAGACCCGCTGTGCTATCTCTAACTTATCATAAGACGCGTCAACTGCTCCACTATACACGCAACATAAAATTGTCGCCGTACACAGAATGTTTCACTAAAGTTTGTGATGTTTTTAAACAAAACAATACAAAGGAACGATCCATTTCTCACTAAAATTACAATACTCATCTCCTACAAAACACCATATGCGACCCGAACAACCCCTACTTTTAGCCTACTGCAATGTATAACAAACGGTTTTGCTATGTTCAAATAGATTTTCACGAAACACCTTAATAGTCCATTGCACGAACAACTTCATGCAATGTCCTTTGCTGGCCTCCGAAAAGCATTTTAATTACCCCACAACGCCTAGCGTATCAAATTGAATACGTGGTGTTTGAGAAGCCAGGAAGGGAAGATAAATCACATAAAGCTGAGACCAAAGCCCTCAGTGTCGTTTTTGATACACTCACGAAGTTTTCTAATGTGAGTAGTTCAGAACGGCACCTCCAGAGCTCTGCTCGCAGCTCTAGAAATACGGCCGCACACTGTACCTCGCGCGCTGCAATCCAACCGGCATCATTTTAGTCTCCAAAAAGTGCGTATTTGCTTCTTTCTTCCTATACTTGGCCATTTCCTTATTCCAAAAATGCTGCACGACCAGAATAAACTCTTTGTTGTCGTTTTTGAAGCCCGCCCACTCTTTGAAGTTGCTTCAAATTTTCGTGCATTATATTTGATACAGTGGGTCTTCATTGGCGGCACAATTTTCGAATCGCTTTTGATCCGCTTCCTAACACATCTCTCGACTGCTCCCAGGCGCTGGCGCATTTATCGCAGCTACAATACTATGCTCATCTGCGTCATGAATGCGTGGAATGTCCACAGGCTCCAGAGCCATCAGTTGAAGGAGCTGCCACTCAAGCTGATGACATCGCCGGCCTATCAGAAAGCCTATCTCCAGAGGAAATGCGCCGAAAGGACTGCCGACCGGTTTCTTTTCGCCTTCTGCAAAAAAGACGAAGGTCACGCCGAATCAGAACCAAGATGTCGTTCGAAGACACGTGGCTTCACTTGTGACGACTAAGCGAATTCAACGCAGGAGCTGCGTTCCACGTTCAGCGCAGATGTGTTCGCGAAATGCAATGTACCTCTCTGCCTGAAAAAGCAACGCAACTGCTTCTTCGATTACCACAAGCCTTGACTCTCTAGGTGGCAAGGCGGTAGCAGAAAGGCCCACTGTATCATATATGATAAATTCGTTAAATGTTTACTTATTTGAAATTTCTTTATTATCCTTGTATAAATGAAGTCATATTAGCTCTAAATAAAGGTACGCACGTGTCTGGAATTTTTATTTTCCTGGAAATATGTTCGGGTTTTGTGGGGAGTGCCGGTTTCACGGCGTAAAGACCTGGGGTTCAAATATCAGAACGGCCCTAAGCACATTTCTTTCTTGAGGCTTCGAAGTGTTTTGGTGCGAAGCCCGGACAGAGCTCGGCGTAAACAACTCCGGTGTTAAAAAGCGACGCAACGCTTGCGCCGCAAGTATCCCGCACTAGCAAGCAGAACAAAAAAACAACCAGTGAACCAAAACCCAGGAAGTATTGTTAACAAAGTCCAGCCTCTTGAAAATGCTTTGCTGTTTCATGAACCTGACTTGGCAGCTCTAACTGGACTCTGGCTATCGCCATCTCTCCACCACCACAAAAAAGCTCCACTAAACTACAAGGTCATTACAAAAGATCCCGGGTGGAGGGAGGGAGCCGTCACATTGCTAATCTATTTCGTACATTCTTCTTTCGGTAGTTTCTAACACTGAAGCAAAATTTCGCAAGATAATCAACAGCAAGACAGGAGTGGCCAGATTTGTCCATCAAGCCCGTCTTCTGAAAACGGGTGCATAACAAGTATTGACGATTTTTATCGGCAATAACAATTTACTCTTCAAGATAACAATCCACGATAACAACTATTCCCGATTGCACGCACGTGGCTGCCAAGTTATCCTTATGGGCGACTTTAACCTTCAAGATGTGAATTGGAGAAACATGCGTCACACACCACCTGGGGCAAATAATTGCTAAATATTTACCTACGCAAAGAAAGAAGAAAACGTTGCGCAAACTAGACGGGGACGAAGAAAACAAGTTAAGGAACTACAGGCGCCAACTTCCAGCTGTTTATTTAAAGGAAACCACGTGAACTTATACATTACTTATCTAAACAGAAACAACAACAACGACAACAACAACCAACAAAATATCAACCAAGTTATAAAGTTGCTAACAAATGTAGAAGGTGCTGACAATGGCTAGAATGAATAAATAGAACACTTCTGAAGGAATGACAACATAACTACTCTTGCCTCAAAAGCAATCAAGATGGTCCAATAGCGCGTGTGTGCATTCCAGGCGCAAACCAAACCGAAAAGAGGGAAGGACAACTGCGCGTGCTATGATTTAACTACACGCTGTGATTTAAGAATGACATTTCTTTATCACTTAACGCTAGTGACGGCGGGCTGACGCACTTGTCACCTGCTCTTTTGATAAAAACCTCCTCAATCACCTCCCTTTCCGTTTTGCTAATTGCTCTCCTCAGAAAGGTCGTCTTGTCCAGCAGTGGCTCACACCCACAGCGCTTGCAATGGTCTGTGGGGTGCCCACCCATGTTGCTGCGGACTGCCAACCGGTGTTATCTGACACGTTCGTTGAGGCAACGTTAGAGCACAGATTTGTTGAATCAATACAATTCTATAAGCTAATAAAATAAACAAGATCACGTTAAATTTTTACCAGCAATAACAACGGCAATTGCATTTGTCACTCAGGTTACAATCAATACATCATATTACAGCGCAAGAATCACTTAAAATGAGTATGTTATCAAATTGTATAAGAAGTATGACGTCATTCGATAATGGGGTATAAGTGTGGGAGAGTGTACAAATAATAGCTGCAAGCATGAATTCAATGGGTGTCATTCATTTTAAGGTAGTGCGTTTTTAGTGCAACAGAAAAATTGTTAGCAACTTTAACGTCATGCGACAGGCTGTTCCAGATTATACCATTATACCAGTAAATTCCAACGTACGTATACCGTAAACATTTCTTTTTACGGCTAAGTTAAAGTTTCCAAAGGTATGTCCCCGTGTTGCGCGTGCAGGAGTATTAAGCAGTTTTTTTCTCGCGAAGTAGATCAAATGGTAGGACGCGTAGTTCAATAAACAGCGCCTTGCTGGGTCGAGAGTAGCCAGAAGGCGTAATTATTCTAAGAGCTCGTTTTTGCGCTAGCCTAGGTAAGTGTTGTATGTTCAGCCCCACGACTGGATGCAATACGTAAGATGAGTGGGCACTAACGTGAAGTATAGGACTCGCAGCACATCGGTGTCCAAGAATTCACGTAACTGAATTAGAGCAGAGCAGCCAGACGCCATCTTCGCGCAAACCGCGTTGACCTGATGTTCCTATGTATATGCTTGTCTAAGGTCACACCGAAGTACGTAAAAAGGTTGGTTGATTCAAGCTGCTCGTGGCAAATAGCTAATCTGATATCAGCCAAACAGAGAGATCTGTGTCATGACTGGAAATTTACATACTTTTCTTTGTGTTGACTGTTAGTTTGGTTCTCAGATACCAGTCTGAGATTTTTTTTTATCAGCTGAGCGTTTGCGATGCTTTCGAGTTCGGTAGTACGATTGGCAGTAATTATAATGGCAGTGCCATCAGCGTACATGATAGAGTTGGCTGAGGCTAATAACTAAGGCAAGTCGTTCACGCAAAGGGAAAAAAATAACGGACCAAGAGTAGAGCCCTGCTGTACTCCTGATCGCAAGTACTGCATGGATGACGTCACATTTTGCATTGAGACAACTTGTTGACGATTTGTAAGGTATCTAGCAAAAAATTCAAGCACCCTCTCACGAAACCCGAATATTTTTAGTTTGTTTCGCAAGATGTCATGGTTAACCGTGTCAAAGGCCTTTTTTTATCTAGAAAGGTAACAGCAGCTAGTTCATTGGTGTCTAGCGCACTGTTGATAGACTGGGTGAGTGTAATGACGGCTGAGCTAGTGGGATGCTTCGGACGAAGTCCATGCTGCTGGGGGCAAATAATAATAAATTTATCCTGGAAACTGTGAATGCGTTTAGGGAGAATTTGTTCAAATGCGTTATTAATAACGCTTAGAACAGAAATAGGTCTGTAGCTGGAAGGGTCAGAAGTGTCGCCATCCTTCAATACCGGTGTCACTCGGGTTATCTTTAAGGACGACGGGTATGTGTATTCAAGCAAAGATTTCCTTGATTACTTTCGCGTAAATGTTGTCCAAGCCTACTGCTTTCTTTGATGACAACTGCGCAACAACCGACAATACTTCGTTGACTGCAATTTCGTGAAGGGCGAAAGAGTTAGCACCTGGCGGTAGAGGAGCACTGTCCAAGCTTGCGACGGGAAGCTTCGAAGCTATTTCAGGACCGATATTGGTGAAAAAAGTATTACATTCGTTAACGGTGTCTTTTGTAACGATAGACGGAAAGGTGGAGCATTTTTTTTTACTTTCTCGTGACCTCGTTAACCACTTCCCACATCTTTTTCGGATTTCCTGAGGTATCCTGAAGGCGGCGAGTAGAATATTCTTTTTTTCTTGCTCTCATTGAAGACACCGATTTGTTACGCGCGCGTTTGAACTGGTACAGGTAATATTCGTTTCCCTCATGGTGTAGCCACTTATGATAGCAGTAGTGCTTTTTTCTTGGTATGTTTAGACTTTCTTAGGTCATGCAGCGACAAATTGGTTCATAGCGTTGCGACAATGCTTCATTTCGGCTACTGACGTCTATAAGGCCATTTAGGGTAGTAATGAAGTTCGAGAGCTCTGTATTTACGTCTTCATGATAGATATAATCCGGTCTGATTAACAACAGCTTGTTACGGAATAATTCATAATTTATATTGGTTCTGCGTGTCGGCATAAGCGTTTTTACCATAGGAAGTGTGTTAACCTGTACGAAGATCGGCAAGCGGTACGAAATTGATACTCATACTTAAAACTGCGCATTCGGACGGGACACGGAAAAGAAGACACAGGACGGGCGCAGACTCTCAACTAGTTTATTGAAAAAAAAATCACGCCAATCCACCACGTGAATGTGGTTGGAAAGCAAATCTGTAAACGGCATCCACAACGATTACCCATGCGACGTCACTTAAATTCACTCACATCGCTGTACAAATAGTAAATCCAGAGAGAAGTGAAATGCACTTAACCGCGCCATTTATTACTTCAAAGAGATATTCTTGGTGAGTTAAATCAATGCCTGATGCATGAACGGCGGTTGGTTGAGTTGCATTGGTGTAGCACAAGAGTGGAAACTTTTTTTTATAAAATTAAAGTAAGCTCCTCCAGCCCGGTGTTAGACGATCTGACTTCTCTGTGTCTGCGCCGCGGACGGAGGCGACGAGATTTACGGCAGAGGCGGAGGAGGCGGATATGAAGAGGAGGAGGAGGAAGAAGAAATACTTCTGTTCAGTTTTCTGAACTGCCCAGAGTGCAGCCCTGGGGAGTGATTGCTTCTTCTGTGGGGCCCATATGCAGTCCGCGCGGCCTGTGTTCTGTCTACCCTCTGAAGCTGGGTAGGTAAAGGGGGCCTGAACAGCAGCATCTGCCATTGCTCTTGTCGGGTAGTTGACGGAAAGAGAGGAGGGTGCTCAGGGCTAGAGTCGCACACCCAGATTACGGGGCGGAGTGTTCCTACTTCTGAGCAAAATTTACATTCAGCGTCGTAGCGATTCAGATGCATTAGGTGAATACGCGTAGCCTGTGGGAAGGAGTCCGTATTGTATGAGCCGTAGGGTAGTTTGTTCTCTGGAAAAATCAGGGTAAGGTACGGTCTGTCTCAGAAGGCGATAATGCTGGGTTATCTGCCTGAACGTGACAAGAGTGTGACTGTCCTCGTGCAGCTCCATAGCACGGGAGGTAAAAGCGCAGGCTTATTGCGCGGGCGTATTCGTTGCCCTCCATTGAAGCGTGAGGGGTGTCCAGATGAGCTGAATGGAACCGTTTGGGGAGTGATGTTTTCGCACGCGCAGTGCAGGTCAGGACACCCAACCCGACTGGTAATTCCAGTAGTCATGCTGGGAATCCGAGACTACCGTCCGAACCGCTGGTTGAGTGAGGACCAAGGTGATGGCGGCCTCTTCTGCTGCCGTCATTTCTTGGGTCCTAAGCGAGGTACACGCAAGGAGATTGGTTTTGGAGGTAGCTACGATGATTGCGTATTGCTGCCGTCGATGTTTGGAGGCATCTGTGTAGATAATGCATGATCACCACCTAGGGTGGTGTTTAGCGCTTGAGCCCGTGCTTTTCGGTGACCCTCGTCATGTGAGGGGTTCATATTTCTAAGCAAAGCGAGCATCTTTAGTTTTAGTGGCCAAGAGTCTGGGAGTACGTCAAGCCGAGTGACATTCTGGGCTGCCCAGCCAATCTGGTGAGGCATGCGGTTACCCACCGCAGTTCCGAGTCAGACCTTCTGGTTAGAAAGATGGCCTTCTATTAGCTCTTCCAGCGTGTTATGGAGCCCTGTGCTAAGCAGCCTCTGTGCGGACGCACTCATGAGAAGACCAGTGGCCTGCTCGACCGCCTTTCTAATAAATATATAAAGCATCTCTATGTCCTCCTTGTCGAGAACAAGAGAGGGGGTTGACGTAAGTGACTCTCGAGAGTACAAAAGCTTCAATTAATCGAAAGGTACCAGATTCCTTAGGGCCTTTCTTCTTGGTGGCAACTCGCCTGATCATGTGTATGATTTGATTATTGCTATTTTTGAGGCGCTGCAAGGAGACGTCACTCTTGGTGTTAGTCTGGAGATGTACCCCGCACGGGGCACCTTGAGCAATCTTGGTGACGGTACTGGCGATACCGCGGACCCCGAGCCCCCAAACATAAGCTGGATCCAACCGTGGCGATGTGTTTATAGGTGGAGGGTTAGAAACCACGAACGGTGGCCGTCGGAGCCAAGGTCAAGCTCCGGCGGATGGGCTCCCTGTCTGCTCACCAGGCAGGGAGCTCCGGGACCTCTTTGACTACCAGGGTAAGGTCAAAGAAGAAAGTACCCCCGTCTCCCTGCTTTTTCCTAAGCCATATGGATAAATCAAACGCCCCCCCCCCCCCGCCAGACGTGATCGGCCCCCTAAAAGGGGCCGCACCGAAGTATCTTTTCCTTCTTTGCCTTCTATCTTGCTCCCAAAGCCAGATAACTACCCTCGTTTTTTGATAATTGAATCTGTGGACAAATCGAAGCCGGTTTCCTCTCAATCTGTATTTCTTGTTTCTCAATACCTTGAAGGTATCATCGGCAAAACATATGACGCCAAAAAGAAAAGCTCAGAACTGGTGAAGTGCTAGTTGAAGTTAAAACCCTGCAGCAATCAACAATTCTCCTGAAACAAACCCGCATGGCAGATCTGGAGATCAGGGTCACACCCCACCGCAGCCTCAACAGTTGTCAAGGTGTGATTTCTGAGGCAGTACTCCTAACCGAGACAGAGACTGATCTGCTGGAAGGCCTAAAAGAACAAGGCGTGACAGCAGTAAGGCGCATCGTCATCAGGAGAGAGAACAAAGAAATAGCCACTAAACATCTGATCCTGACTTTCGACCGCTGCACACTGCCCGAGCATGTCAACGCAGGTTTCACCCGTTGTTCTGTCCGGCCGTACATCCCGAACCCGAGGCGCTGTTTCAAGTGCCAGAGGTTCGGGCATGGTACCAACTCCTGTCGAGGCAGAACAACATGTGCCAAATGCGCCCAGCACGATCATCTATCCGACAACTGCACTGCAACCAACTTCACCTGCCCGAATTGCCAGGGTCCACCCGCAGCATACTATCGCGCTTGTGAAAGTTTCATCTTGAAAAAAAAATCATTAACCTTAAGATAACCGAAAACATCACCTTCCCAGAGGCGCGAAAGAGGTTCGCCTCCTTCCCTCTGGGCAGGTACGCCGACGCAGCTCGCCGGGGGGCGGAGCGGCGTTTGGTTTCGGCGGGGACCAAGTACCGCGAGTCGGACTTGGTCCCGCCCCCGCCCCCCGCAGGGTTGCCTATGGCAGCCCAACCCGTCTCCGCACCGCTCGCTCACCCAGCAGCGGCTTTGGTGGCAACAACGTGTGTTGGGGATGCCGCTGCATCCACTGCTTCTTCTCCACCGGCCCAAAGCACACGCAAGGGCACGGAGATGGAGACGGAGGCAATCGCAGCGACCCCCTCCCCCGCCTCACTGCCTGTTCCACCTGTGGTGCTCCCCACACCTTCGGCACTGGTAGCGCAGGCAAAGAACACCCGAAATGGTAGCACGTCAAGGGGGCCCAGTCTGCTGGGCACCCCATTGCCTTCAGATGATGACATGGACGTCGAGCCCTTCCGGTTTTCATCGCAACGGAAGGAATGGGCCGCGACGTCCAGGTCAGTAGAGAAGGCAAAAAAGCTCCTCCCAAGAGTGCAAGCCCCGAAAGACCCTACATAAATAATCACACTCCAGTAGCTCTAACACAACATAATGGGAAAAGAAAACATAGTTCAATGGAACTTCAGAGGCCTTCTGAATAATCTTGACGACGTGCATGAGATTCTGCATGCCAACCAGCCAAGTTTAATGTGTGTCCAGGAAACACATCTGAATTCCAAACACACAAATTTCTTGAATAGTTACCTGGTATACAGGAAAGACAGGGATGGCTGCACACACTCTTCTGGCGGTGTGGCCATAATTGCCCGCAAATCCTTAGCATGCCACCCTGTCACCTTGAACACCGTCCTTGAGGCTGTAGCCGTCCGCACAATAATATTTAATAGGTTGATAACGGTATGCTCCATATACATTCCTCCTGATGTAGCACTTACGAGCTCTGACTTCGAGGCGCTGGTTGACCAGCTGCCCGAACCATACATCCTTACAGGCGACCTTAATGCTCACAACTCTCTTTGGGGCTCTTCTCGCACGGATGCCCGAGGTCGCCAGATAGAGAAGTTTTTAACATCATCTGGAGCACGCCTTTTCAACAAGAAACAGCCTACATACCATAACACAGGTCACAACACATACTCACATCTTGACTTGGCTATTGGTTCTGCAATTCTTTCCATGTCTTGAATGGGGTGTGGGCACAGACCCATATGGTAGTGACCATTTCCCCACTTCATTAACGCATATAGGTACAGGCCCGAGCAGTCCATCTTCCCATAAAAGGTTTAATGAAGCAAGAGCTAACTGGAATACATTTACAGAGACATCCAAACTACGCTACATGTCCATAACACACCTACACGTTGAAGAAGCTACCCAACTGCTCACGGCGCACATCCTCGACGCCACCGAAAGGTCCATTCCCCACACCTCTGTTGTCCCGTGCAACCCGCGGAGGCCGTGGTGGAATGAGGACTGTAGGCGGGCGCGAGAGGCCCAGAACAAGGCGTGGGGTATCCTTCGCCGGTTCCCCACGTCGAGTAACCTCCTCTTGTTCAAACGGGCCAAGGCGTTCGGAAAACGTGTGCGCCGTGAGGCAAAACGAGAGAGTTGGCGTACATTCATAACATCAATTAACTCCTACACAGACACACGGAAAGTATGGACACGAATACGCAAACTCAAGGGACATCAAACACACAGCCTGCCTCTGGTCAGTACAACAGGGGACACACTCGAAGACCAGGCTGACACACTCGCACAACACTTCCAATACCTTTTCCAGTTCAGCACACTACACAAACACCTTCATGAAACACAGACTCGTGGCCGAAAAGAAGCCTTTACATGACAATGACAGGTCAGCCACCTCTTATAACTCCGAGTTCACACTTCATGAGCTGAGGGGTGCTCTGAGCACGTGTATGCCCTCAGCTCCAGACCCAGACAACATTACATATACAATGATACAGAACTTACAGACAGACACTCTTGTAACACTTCTTCACCTTTTCAACAAGATATGGCTTTCGGGGCACATTCCAAAGTCTTGGAGGGATACCATAGTTGTAGCATTCTTGAAAGAAGGGAAGGAACCTTCTTCTCCCGCTAGCTATCGACCCATTGCCCTGACCAGCTGCCTGTGCAAGCTTCTCGAGAAGATGATAAACCGGAGGCTCGTGTACTTTTTGGAGTATAACGGCCTTCTCGAGAGCTGCCAGGCAGGCTTCAGGGCGGGGCGATCCACGAATGATCAACTTGTGGCACTAGAGTCATATATTAAGGATGCCTTCATTCACAACAGTTCTGTTTAACTGTGTTTTTCGACCTAGAAAAGGCCTATGACACCGCTTGGTGTTATGGGATCCTTACTGACCTGAAGTCATTCGGTGTTTCTGGTAATATGTTTAACACCCTTGCTAGCTATTTGTCGGAGAGAACCTTTCGCGTCAGAGTTGGTTCTGCACTGTCAAAGGTACACGTGCAAGAAAATGGCGTGCCGCAAGGCGGTGTTCTAAGCTGCACTCTCTTCATAGTAAAAATGAACTCCCTTGGGAAGGCACTGCCGCCTACAATTTCTTACTCCATGTATGTAGATGACGTGCAGATATATTTTAAGTCATGTAATATGTCCATCTGCGAACGTCAAGTCCAGCTCGGCGTCAAGAAGCTTGCCGGCTGGGCCGACAAGAATGGTTTTAAATTGAATCCTGTAAAAAGCTCCTGCGTTGTGTTCTCTAGGAAGCGCGGGGTCCATATAGACCCAGACATTAATCTTAACAGCGTGTCGATTCCTGTGAACAAGGAACACACGTTTTTAGGCATTTTATTCGACAAAAAGCTTACATTCATCCCGCATATCAGACAGCTCAAAAGCAAATCCTTAAAAACAATGAATATTCTTAAGGTCCTCTCACATCAATCTTATGGGGCCGACAAACAACTCCTGCTGCGACCCCACCAAGGCCGTGTGGCCTTGGTGGGGTCTCGGCTCGACTATGGCAGTGTCGTTTATGGGTCTGCTACAAAAACAGCACTGAAAATGCTCGACCCAGTGCTGCATCTTGGCCTTCGCCTCTCATGTGGCGCATTCCGCGCTAGCCCTGTTGAAAGTCTTTATGTCGAGTGCGACAAATGGTGCCTAGGGCATCAGCGGGAGTATGTTGACCTGTTGTATGCATCTAAGATTGTGTCCCTTACCAACCATCCTTTTAATCCCATCATGAACAATACATCAAACTTGCAACTCTTTTTAAACAGACCATCCATTTCCTTACCTTTGTCTCTCAGAGTTAGGGAGGAGGCTTCTGCACTCACGGTCCCTCTTTCAGACACGCACAAGACACCCACCCATAATTTAATTCCACCATGGCATCTACATCCTATATCATGCGACCTATCATTCACATTAGTAGAAAAAAATAGGGTACCCAGGAGTGCAATTCTGCAGCACTTCCTGTTCCTGCAGGACAAGTACAGGTGCGCAGAATTCTATAGCGACGCGTCGAAAACTGGTTTTACTGTATCTTGTGCAGCGCACGGACCAAATTTTAGAGTAAGCAAAACAATGAATTTTCATAACAGTATTTACACGGCCGAAGCATATGGCAGTTTACTCGTTTCAAACCACATCATCAAACATAAAATTCCCAAGTCCATTGTGTACACAGACTCTCAAAGCGTTGTATAGGCAGTGTCATTAGGAAGGTCATCTAAAAACTATGTGATAAATACTCTTTTCAAGGTACTAATGTCTGCATATGCCTCAAATCTTGAAATAACTATATGCTGGGTACCAGGGCATTGTGGAATCCCTGGTAATAAGGCCGCCGACCAAATGGCTGGTGATGCTGCTCTCATGACTACAGTTGACATTACAACAGTACCTTACACCGACCTAAAGACACACATCAGACGACAGCTTCATAACGCATGGCAATTACACTGGAGTCAACAAACAGACAACAAACTACACGTAATAAAACCACAACTGGGACGCTACATAACTGACTCACACAACAGATACACTGAAGTCGCCCTGGCTAGGCTGCGGATAGGCCACACACATGCGACGCACTCCCACCTGCTTACTGGAACTTCGGGACCCACGTGTAGCAGGTGTGGAAAGGGCCTATCCGTAGTCCACATACTAATCACATGCAAGGCACTTGACACAACACGACACAAACATTTCCCTGAATTATACAGACGACACATTCCTTTGCACCCATCATATTTTTTAGCCTTCGAACCCATGTTTTCTAGTCAGCGTGTTTTTAAGTTTTTAGCTGGGCTGAACTTTCTGCAGCTCTTGTCATATCACGTGTAATCATCCTGGCCCTATACACCAGCCATCTCCATTGTCTTTTGTTTTGCATCACTTTTACTTTTAGTCACATGTTTTAGTATGTACGGTCTCATCACAATTCAGTAACTTCTTCTTTGGCGCTCTTTGCCCATAGTCGGCCTTGCGCCAATAAAACCGAACTATCATCATCATAGTCTGGAGATGTAGGCCCAAGATCTTGATGCTGGGGTTGGAGTGATGGCCTGACAATCAAGGAGTATTTGAATGTATTCCTTGATTTGGCGTGAGGGCGGACGACAAGGAGCTGTAATTTTTACGTGAACACTGGAGGCCACAGGGTTTAGCAGATGGCGTACTAGAAGTGAGATGCCATGCAATGGTGTGAGCTTGCTTTAATTTTTGTAACTCTTAGCACGTAAGCAAGGTTCGCACAGGGCCGCTAGACGGGCGTGAGTGGTCGTGTGATGCTGTCACGTGGCATTCAGCGAGAACGCAAGGGGTAAAACCGTAGATTTGCTTTTTGAGTACACCACCTGTCGTCCCCGTCTTCGCGTGGGCTCGTAGCTAAATCGGTAACACAACGGGCTCTCGCTTTGTTAGTCTATTAGTTCCATGTTCGATTCCTGTCGGTGCCAGTAAATTCTTTTATTTGTTCTCTGGAGTTTTCTGGTAACACCAACGGTCGCGAAAGAACCCTTAGGGGTAGAGGTAAAAAGCTTTGCTTTAAAAATGGAGCATACTAATATGCCCACACCAGCACATGCGCACACATGTCGCCACCTTTGTCACATGATATAACGGTTTAGAAATTCATATTCATTTCCATACAAAGATATCGATGGTTCACTTACATACTGGTCACCATGCTTTGGAATAAAAAAAGGCCTCGATTAATTCCCTTGCCACCTGTTCTCTGCTTTTGCTCAGCACCTTTGTCTGAGTCAAATCTGGCTCGCATGGCTTTCTTTCACAAGCCATGCAATGGTGTGGAAGGTGGGATCCAGTTTTATTACGCATATTCAGCTGGTGTTCCCTTGATTCATTAAGACAGCGGCGCGTTTGTCCAATGTATACTCGCCCGCATGTGAGCGGGATCATGTACACAACGCCGATTGCGCACTTTATGTATGGCGTCGCATGTCGTTTTAGCCAACCTGGTGTCTGTTCTATTCCTTTCAGGATCTTGGGGCACAGGCCAGCCAACTTGTTAGGCGCAGAAAAAACGATTGACAATTTGTGCCTGTTAGCCACATTTTTGAGGTTGTGTGCCACTTGATGGATGTATGGAACAACCACCGGTTTCTTACACCTAAGGCTGTCTGTCCTATGGGGTGTGTTCCCTTTCAACTTCTGAAGCAAGGACTCGAGGCCTTTTTATTCGAAAGCATAGTTACGAGCCATACAGTACGAGCCAAAACGAACTCATCATCCTAACATTGCGCAAATTCACAGCATATTTTTAAGTTTCTTGTGGCCCTAACATTCCCCTAGCTGACATGTTGCTTTGTCAGGGTTTCATATAGGTGCGATACCAAACTCACTTTTTTCTCAAATTCACTTTTCATGGATTGGCTCTTTAAAAAAAACACGCCTCACTCGTTAACTGACATTAGCTGCGATAACACTGTCTTGGGTAATCGATTATAATGGTATATCGAACCACTTTCCGGTTCCTTGCTTTGTTACACTTTCTAACGGTGCTATTAATATTCCGCGTCGACCTTCAACACGGTTTGACGATAAATAGATACTGAGAGGCTCTGGGAGTCGCCAGGCGGGAGACTTTATTCGTGCGGTCACAGCGCCAGGAAGGCCCAGCAAGAAAGGCGATGTCGATGACACCGTCGCCGCCGAGATGAAGATGATGCGATGATGATAGGGTGCACACCCAGAAGAGGGCGATTGTCCACATGCTAACACATAGCCTGTACCGCTTCTGACACTTATACTCCCCCTTCAGGAAAAGCGGTCACCTGGCCGCTGGCTAGGGCGTGTCGGAACGATGAACGTATTGGCTTCAACCGAGAAACGTGAACAATTTCAGTCCCGCGGCAGCGACGATCGGTGACAGCGTTGTTCGGAGCCACGCGGTAATTCACCGGGGACGTTTGCTGAAGCACGGTATAAGGACCGATGAATCGCGAAAGCAGCTTTTCTGACACACCAGGTTGGCGTACCGGTGTCCAGAGCAAAACTTGGTCCCCTGGCTGAAAAGAGACACTGCGGTGAGTCTCATCGTAGTGAGACTTGCGGAGATGCTGACTGGCTTCAGTATTCGCCCGGGCCAGTTGGCGGCAGTAAGCTACGCGGGCAACGAATTGTGCGGGGACATTCGCCGTGCAGTCAACAGGTGCAAAAAAGAAAGTTGAATCGAGAACAGAAGGTGGTGGGCGCCCGTAGACGAGATAATACGGCGAAAAACCAGTGGTGCGTTGAACTGCAGAATTATACGCGTATGTCACAAAAGGCAGAATAGTGTCCCAGTTGGTGTGATCTGGTCGGATATAGGCAGAAAGCATATCAGAAAGTGTCCGATGAAAGCGCTCAGTCAACCCGTTTGTTTGAGGGTGATAACTCGAGGTCGTTTTATGAACGGTATTGGCGGCACGAAGAACTTCCGCGAGGACTGCTCACAGAAACGTCTTCCCACGGTCGCTTAGAAGAGCGCGTGGTGGACCGTGGCGCAAAAATAGGGAGTGTAAGAAAAACTCGGCGACCTCTACGGCGCAACCGGTTCGGAGAGGGGCGGTTTCAGCATAGCGGGTAAGGTGGTCAACCGCAGTTACTACCCACCGATGACCAGCTGGGGTAACGGGCAACGGGCCGTATAAGTCGATGCCCACAACATCGAATGGTGTTGACGGACAAGGCAGTGGTTGCAGCGGTCCGGCAGGTGCTGTGGTTGGCCGTTTACGGTGCTGGCAGGGCGCGCAGAAAGCGACATATTTGGAAACACTGGTAGAAATCCCAGGCCAGAAGAAACGACTTTTGATTCGGTGGTAGGTCTTGTGAAAGCCTAAATGTCCGGCCGTAGCGTCGTCGTGAAAAACGCGCAGTATCTGCTGTTGAAGAGCACGCGGAACGACGGGAACCCACTTGTCACCGGTAGGGTCGTAATTATAACGATGCAGGATACCATTAAAGAGACGGAACTTCTGCAGCTGACGACGTAAGCGGCTGTTCGACGGCTCTGCCAAACCGTTCAGTTCATCCATGAGTTTCCGACAATAATGGTCTGCCCGCTGGAGTGCAACGAAGTCTTCGGGACAGTCGAGCCTCACGACGCCCAAAGGCGCTATTGGCAGGGTGACTTGAGCCGCAGGAGCTGATGATTCACTTTCTGTCGAGACAGGGCAACGCGAAAGGGCGTCCGCATCCATATGCTTTTTGCCAGATTTGTAGGTCACAGTGAAATCATACTCTTGCAGCCGCAAGACCCAGCGGCCAAGCCGTCCGTTCAGGTTCTTGAGCGACGAGAGCCAACATAAAGCATGGTGGTCAGTGACCACCGTAAAATGACGTCCGTACAGGTATGGGCGAAATTTTTGTACTGCCCAGACAACTGCGAGACACTCTTGTTCCGTGATTGTATAATTTCGTTCGGCAGGTGTCAGGGCACGACTTGCGTAGGCCACAACGTTTTCTACTGAAGATGCGTTGCGCTGCAACAGCACGGCACCGAGGCCATGCCCACTGGCGTCTGTGTGTAGGATAGTCGCCGCCGTTTGGTCATAATGGTGGAGCACCGGCGCAGAAGTGAGAGCGTGCTTTAGATTTTCGAATGCTGCTTCGCAGTCATCAGACCATGTGTAAGAGGTGCCAGATGCGAGAAGTTTGTGGAGGGGCGAAGCAAGCGAAGCGAAGTTTCGTATGAAACGCCGGAAATAAGAAGCTAAGCCAAGGAAACTGCGGAGGTCTTTGAGACGGGTTGGCCGGGGAAAGTTTTGCACGGCGTTAATTTTGTCGGGGTCCGGGCGAATTCCGTCCTTGCTCACTACGTGTCCGAGCACCTTGATGGATTTGCTCGCGAATCGGCATTTTTTCGTGTTTAGTTGAAGCCCGGCGTTGGAAAGGCTTGTAAGGACTTCATCTAGGCGGTGTAGGTGGTCAGCAAAAGTAGAGGAAAAAAAACAATGTCGTCTAGATAGCATAGGCAGGTTCTCCATTTAAGGCCACGAAGGACGGTGTCAATCATTCGCTCAAATGTGGCCGGAGCGTTGCACAGCCCGAATGGCACCACGTTGAATTCGTAAAGACCATCAGGCGTGGCGAAAGCTGTTTTCTCTTTATCGGCTTCGTGCATGGGAACCTGCCAGTATCCAGAGCGAAGATCGAGGCTCGTAAAGTACTCGGCACCTTGCAAAGTGTCCAGGGAATCATCGATGCGGGGCATCGGGTAGACGTCTTTACGAGTTATTTTGTTCAGCGCCCGATAGTCGACGCAAAAGCGTAAGGAACCGTCCTTTTTTTGAACTAACACAACAGGCGAAGACCACGGACTCGATGAAGGACGAATGATATTCCGCTTGAGCATGTCGTCGACGTTATCTTGGATAACCCTCCGCTCGGATGGAGAAACGCGGTATGGGCGGCGGCGAACAACAGACGATGCATCTGTATCGATGCGATGCTCCGCAGCCGATGTCTTGCCCAGAACAGACGAAAAAATGTCGAAGGAACGCTGGTGTTTCGATAGCAAGACTTGTAATGCTTGCTTCTGGTCTGGTGTAAGATCTGCCTCATCGTCACAAACTGAAGCGACCGTGGCACCTTGCGGTAGCAAAATTGTTTTGGTAGACGTATTTACTGCAGCAAGGAGAGCTGAACCAGACGAAAAACGGACGAGGCAGGAAGGTATGACCACGCCTTTCAAAATAAAATTCCCAGCTGGTTCAATCAACACATCACCATCAGTGACTGTGGTCGAGGAGACGGACAAAACTGTTTCTTCTCCTGGGCACAAAATAGAATCGGTCCTCGCTACTAAGCGGCGTTGCTTCGGTCTTTCGGAAACACTGGCAATAGAGGTATCGGCGTTATGAATGGTGGGTTGGCCACAGGTGATGACCGCTGAGGCCGACGACAGAAAATCCCAACCCAAAATGAGTTGATGTGCACACGAGGACAACACTGCGAACTGTATGTGATGACGTATGGAATCGATGAACACACGAGCTGTGCAGAATCCGGAGGGTCGAATCATAACACCGTTGGCTCCACGAAGAGTCGGACCGTCATAGGGCGTTGTAACCTTGCGTAACCTACGGCACAAATCTGCATGAATCACGGAAACACTGGCACCTGTATCGACTAAAGCTTCGGCCCAAACTCCTTCTATGAGAACAGTCAATGTATTTGATGGGGACTTAGGGGGACTTGAAGATTTTTCCCGTGACGCAGTTTCCCCCCAGAAAAGTGCTTCTTTCAGTTTTCCGAGAGACGGTCGGCAACGTGAGAGGCAGGGCGGAGAGGAGACGACGTCCGGCGGAGAGGAGACGACATCCGGCGGAGCTTCTCACAATACATATACATTTGTTAGCGATACGTTATCTTATGATGTCTGGCGATGACCTTAACTAAATGTATTGGCAATTTCATAATGCGATTGTACAGTGTATAGCTGTAATACCTTCGCGCGTTAAGAGAAGCTACGAAACGCATGTTCATCCTTGGAAGTTGCGGAGCGCCCGAGAGTTTTTCGCGAACAAAAGAATACTGGTACTATAAGTATAAACAAAACAAGGGCGATAAGGGCGATACCTACTATAACAATCAATACAAGTAGTATGAAATATATCGTTGGCGTTGATATGTCGAAAAAAAGGGTATTGCAGTCACATCATGGTAGCTAATAATCTGAATCCGGGAAAACTGTGTGAACAAACATTTTTTATTAAAAGTAAAACTCAGCTCAGCTCCCAAAGTTTCCAGGTGTTGCTCTATAAGAAAGCTGCAATTAAAGTTTCGCGAAGTTTTACAAACTCTTCAGCAATATTGCTGGGAATTTGTTGGTTGAGCTGCCTCCATGTTTTAAAGGAGCACTAACACTGAATTTCGCGCTTTCAGTTTTTATGCCGTAAAGAATACCTATTGGTTCAGTAATTACAAAAATCGAACCAAAAGCGGTGGGCTCCCATCATAGAATTAACTATACTCATTTATTCCAATCAGTTTCAAATTCGGTCTTCGCGCGTCAAATGGCCGGTCAAATACGGGACGGTTTTGTGGCCACAAGAACTGCTGGTGCTAACGTCAATCAAAAACCCGTGACGTCAGGTACGTTCGCCGTGTCGTCTGCTACGATTGCCAAAGTCGACATGTCGCCTGAATCGTCAGGCTCGGAGGAGTCGGTGCTACCAGACAGTTCCACATGCGAGAAAGTAGATGTTGTTGTGGTGAAAAATTTGGCTCCATACTTTTTTGGGAATTATCATGACGCAGTGGTATTAACGATATTCAGCGATTATCACTGAAAATCACTGAATATCAGAGGCGGTCTCACGTGATATTCAGTGATTATCAAACTGGTTTTATCGTTCTAAATGCAGTGTAAAAATTTTAACCTTAATTTTTTTCTTCTGTAATGTAGTGGTTCCCACCTCAGGGTAGCTTTAATCGCCGAGATGTGCTAGCAAAAGGGCCATAATTGTTAGTAGCAAAACGCGCTGCCTGGCTTTGCAGCTTTTCTAATCTTTCTATAAGATATGCTTGCCGTGGGTGCCACACTACACACGAATAATCAGGTATTGATCGGACATGAATAAAATACCAACGAAATACTACCAACAAAATACTACCAACAAAATACTACCAACGAATTACTGAAAAGTAACAACGCTCTCCCAAATAAGTTATTTATGACCCCACTGAAGGAAACTAGACACCAAACAAACAGAAACTTCAACAATCTACCTGTAAAGAGTTTATATGGTAAACGCACAATAAACTACGTTGCAATGAAGAAAAGGAATAGCATCCCCATCACTATAAAACAGAGCACTAATTTCTTTTTTGTTTTAAAAAAGAACATCGGGGAAGACGAACCCGTACATTTTTATAATCCATAATTCATCAGCTGGAAATGTTTCAGCCTGATCCGTTCAATGTCTCCTTGGTAGTTGCCATACATTACGCCGATTCAGGAAGACCAAATGGGTTTCCCCGTTTTCAGGGAAAACAGCGCAGGGGTGCGGACGAAAGGGAAAAGATGTGCTCTCCTCCCCCTCTTCTTCCTCGCTTCTTTCGTTCTGGTCTCTGCACGGTTTTCCACGATACGCACAACTCAAACCCCAGCCCTAACTCAAGTCAGTTCCAGGCTTCGTTGTACGCACATATCGATCGTGTACATATGGTTTACGCCCTACCTGAGCCGCTGTTTGCGTATAAACGCATTGCATATGGGCCCGCTACTAGCAGCCTTGCTAAGTTTTAGACACCAATGTTTTCTCTGTACAAAAGGGTGAAATGAAGTAATTGAATGGAATAGAATTTCTCAGTGAATAAAGCATCGCTGCCTGCCGGACAAGCGCTGGAACCACTATACAGCAAGACATGTTTCCAACAAAACAAACTGGTATTTTGTCTTCGTGGCGCCTTAGCTCGTACTGCCAATCAGGAGACAGGGCCGGCCAAATATTTATACCAGCTCAAGTGCTGGCTGCTGGCAATATATCTATTTTGAAATCCGCAGGTGCTGTGCGAGTGGCTTGAGCTACAGATGAATAGATTAAACTTTATTGTGAAGGCACTCGCCCCGCGGTCACAAAACAAAAGGCGTGAAACTGATATGTGTCAAAATGCGAGTGAAAAATGTAGCTAGTGCGTCTCTGAGGTCGCGTACGCAACACACTTCAGTACTGCGCTCATTTTGCTTTAGTTAGACTTATGGCACACATGGTCGATTTGACGGGAATTTCTTCCTTCCCCATATCCTCACCAGAAATGCTTTCGTCTTCCGTCGACTTGGTGTGCTTGTTTCGAGGGCCACCTGGTTAGGCCCAGCGTGAAGCAGCGGAGACCGAGCGGTTGGCTGTTATCTCCTGGCCCTGGTGCTGCTGACGGTGGATTGTGTCGTTGACAGTTTGTGATGATGATACTGACTCTGAGATGTATAGCGCACACACTCACAAGGGATCAGCTGAAAGGACGGTGGCCTTAAAACTTCAGAAAGCAACTCATCGCCGATGGAAATCGAGCCAATAAAAAATAAACAAGAAACACGAGTCTTCGGTATTCGCTGCGCCGTTATTCGATGCGGAAATTTTCCCATGCGTTTCCGCGCAGCTATTGTAATTGTTTGCCTCGCGAAACAGTGCACCTGCGCCTCCAGTGCACGCGTTGCGGCTTCTGTTAGTGCGAGAGCGCCGGGGGCGCCAGCTCCGTTCTGTCAAGAGTTGGCATCTTTCGAGTAAGAGCGAAAGCATGCTGCGCGAGAACTGTGAGCGCTGCCGCGCGGGTGTGCCGTGCATGCCAGGACCGCGGCGCCCGGTGAAGGCCGTCGCTGGGCAACGCCCGCCGGCGTCGGCCCTCTGGTCTGTCACTGCACAGGGTGCCAGGCGGGCGACTGTTCGCGCGCACTAATTTCAGTGCTTACGTGGCCGTATTTCGCCGCGCTATAACGCCTTGTTGTTTCGCATGTTGTCTCGCCATGTACACAAACTATCAGTGTTGTACGGAACGGCGTTCCTGGAACTAGTTCCTTTTTGGAGGAACAGAGAAACGCCGCCGTTCCATTAAGGGTCAGCGGAACAGTAACGGTAACTCGTTATGTTTATATATTATATGTGGCTCAGTGGCTAAGGCGTTGCGCTGCTGAGCACAAGGTCGCGGGTTCGATTCCCGGCCGCGGCGGCCGCTTTTCTGATGGAAGCGAAAAGCAAAAACGCCCGTGTGTACGAGATTTCGGCGCACGTTAAAGATCCCCAGGTGGTCAAAATTAATCCGGAGCCCTCCACTACAGCGGGCCTCATCGCCTGCGTTGCGTCGGCGCGTTAAACCCTAAAATCAATCGTTAGGTTTATGAAGGAACGGCAGTAACGGCGTTCCTTCTGCAAACGTTACATCGCTAGGTCTGGCTATTTGTGATTCCAAGGCTCGAGTAGAAACATCCACAAGTCGTTAGTGGGTTTTTCTTTCTATAAGCTTGCCAATTTGTCCGGCCTAAAGCGGAACGTGCTTCCTCGCAGGTCAATTAAGGGCAAAAGTATAACCACGCAGCGGGCAGCAGCTTGTGCTTGTTCTCATGCCCGTTTAGCTTACGCGACGTCATTCGACGGGTGAATAGCGCAGCCACGCAGTGGCGTAGCCAGGCTGACCGGGATTCAACCCCCCCCCCCCCTCCCCCGAAAATTTTCGGGCCGGCGCCGTGCTACCTGCTTTGCCTGGTACGTCGCCTGTGAACAACGGCGCATATATTTCGCAAGTACGGCTATTAGAAACATGCACGACTAAATGCCTGGCCTACGCATTCGGGCTTAGACAAAAAGAAGCGCCTCATCAGTCAGGGTAATTTCGGAGGAGTGCAGCCCCAAAACCGATCGCGCTTTGGGTACGCTGAGCACGCGGGACGCCAAGGGCGTGCTTTGTGTCCCTTTGTGCGTGACAAGTCACCGCACGGAGAATGATTGGCCGGCGGAGTCATTCTCAGCAGAGAAGATTGACTCGTCACGGTATGAACGAGCAAGCAAGGAGTGGTCCGCACTAACTCACGACGGAAAAAAGAGGGACCTCTGGCCATTGATGGTTGAAGACTGGTACAATGAAGAGCCTAAACGGAACAGACGATCATTGCATGTCAAGCAGAACAACATGCAAGCGGGGGTAGCAGACCACGGCCGCTCCATCTCCTAAAAAGGGGGAGACAGAGCGGCCGTGGGCAGACATTCAAGACTCCTGCAAGGCAATTGAACAATGCGACGCAGGGCGAAATGTGGGGTTTACCCGAATGAATGTCGTGCGTGGGCCTTCGTGAGTTAGGGCGCACAGCAAAGTATGTCAGTCTTCTTCGCGTCACCCCTTCATTTTTCATTTTACACGTTTCTCTCGAGCCCTCGAGGAGGGCGAAAAGGCTCACCCCACCGTGGCGAATGCACGGACATGGCGAAAGCCGGTCCCCTGAACTAATCCCCCTACCGCGACGAATGCCCAAGACACAAAAGAGGCCTCAAATTGTAAGTCATTTTCTTCCATTGATTTTTCCTTGCATGATCACTGATGTCTTTTGACGATGGAGGTTGCTGAGCCTTTAGCTGTGCTGTGTAGATCAACTGATCACTTCCTAAATTTACACGATGTTACAGTATACCTTTGTGTCTGTGAGATAAAAAATGTGTATCGCGTTTTATTTTGAATGCAATATTTGCGTTTGAATTGGTCGTTTAAAGTGCTCACGGTGAAGCGGATAGGTGGCTTTGAATGAAAGAAAACGTAAATTCAACTCGTATAAACGCCTAAATATTTTATTGTGCACAATCTTGGAGGGGGATACTCAGAGTGTATCGGGAGAGAACGGGCCCGGCCACTCGTAGCAGCCAACTCGTAGGAAAACTGGTCATAGGGAAACTAGGTAGCGAGGGCATCTCGTGCTAGGTGATCCCGTACTAGGAAAAGTGGTAGCACTGACCTTCTCGTTCACGGAAATGTCGTCTCGCAGTTCCATTTTTGACGGATGTCGAGGAGAAGCGGAAAGGGAGTTTTTTATTTTATTTAAAATAAAAGAAAACATCTTCTATGGTTCCTTTTTGTATTATTGCGGAAGGGGCGGGAGAGGGGCACTTGACTGACTTCAATCTGACAGTTTGACCCACGTTGACCTCTCGTAGTTCCTGTGTTGGCCTCTTGTTTCTTGCATATATTCCGGTTTCTTTTGCTTACTTTTCTTCTCCTTCCAAAATTTGTGCGTGCGTGTGTGTGTGCGTGTGCGTGTGTGCGTGTGCGTGTTCGTGTGCGTGTTCGTGTGCGTGTGCGTGCGTGCGTGCGTGCGTGTGTGCGTGTGTGTGTGTGTGTGTCTGTGTGTGTGTGTGTGTGTGTGTGTGTGTAGGGGTGAGGGTGGGTCAACTTTTAAGTCCAGCCTGGGTTTTCGCTCCCATATATAGGCCATAGTAACAAAGAAAATATTGGAACAAAGGTAGTTGAATGGAACGAAAGTTAACCGGCGTTGATTCGCTGGTCACTAGACAAAAACGGTTCCCAGACAGTTTATTGAATTCCATTTTATCGAACACCGTTTTATCGAAAAAATGCCTGTTTTATCTAGTTTCTCTATATAGCTCCCGCACGGAGCTAAGAGTTGCGCGACCGCCCGCCATCTTGTTATCCGGAATGCTGCGGGAAAGCCGCCCGTCGCGAGCGTAGGAGCCTCGCCGCCACGCTTCCAACGGCGGCCGACGCGTGGTGGGGGCGCTTCGGTCGGCGGTGCCTTACGCATGCGGCTAAAAGGAGGAAAATATTCCACGTTTTGATTGGATCCTGAAACCACTGTCAGTTGGGGACAAAAGTTAGGGACATTTAGGGAATTTGTTGTTGCAGCGAACAGGCTTGTTGTGGCCTCGCGCGTCGCCTCCTAGGGAATTCCCTGTAAGAAGCTGAGTGTCGGCGCCTAGCAGCAGATGACGCAAGAAACAGCTTGAACCAACGTTACTAGGATCTAGAAACGTTGGCTGGAACTGACCCTTCCTTTCAGTTTTGACGGGTGTCTTGCTTGACGATATTTTTTTTACGAATGCGGTGCGTGCCTGCCTGACCGTGTCCACGTGTCGCCCCGAGTTTGTCCTGCGCTGGTTTCTTATGCGCTGGTGAAGTTTAAAAACTTCAACATTTTTTCTCTTAATCCTCTGTGTGGTTTCTTCTGCGCTGGTGAAGTTTAAAAACTTCAACATTTTTTCTCTTAATCCTCTGTGTGGCCCTAATATTACTGCTGCCCCGCACCAACCAATCATCCGACTTGGAGGACGTCTTCATTATTTCTCCGACACTGAATTACCTCTGCTTTTAAGTTTCTTGCTTCTTTCAAGAACGATGGAAAAAAAAAACATTCGTGCAGAGCTGCGAGACTTCCTAGAAGCGCGCGCGTGTACGTACCGGCCGGGGAGAATTGCTGTAATCGCAATAGCACTTTTACTTGTGCAGTGTGCCACTGTTAAACTAAAAAAAAACGTAGGATAAGAAATTGCCCCTTTAAGTCAGTTTCCAGATCTGGTCATTCCGAAATGCACATTTATTCGCGATAGATGGTAGCGTAGCTTATTTAGTGGCTCTAAGTCTACACAAATTTCTGTTATTGCAAGATGCTTGATTGCTATGACACTTGCCCTTTGTAGTAACCGAGTAGAGCAAGCATTAGATTGCTTCTAACTTACAGGCTTCAAGAGCAGATGTGAAGGCCAGTATTACAATATGCAAAATCTTTAGAACCTGCTGTTGTAAGTGAACCTGCAGTGTAGCTTCTCAATATTTAATCATTTGCTCTTGTGAAGACCTTGAAAATGTTCCTCGGAGAAATGAATTGCAACTTTTCAGATTGGGAGGTACAACTTGAAATGGTTGTGAATGTTTGTTACCTGACAGTTCGCTGTTCAAACTGAAGCATAAATAAGAGACCAGGGGACGATGACGTGGAAGTGTTTGTGTATTGTCCTCCACATTATTTCCGCGTTCCTGGACTATTTTCCACTATTTCCACGTTCCTGCAATATGCAAAAGGAATATACCAAATGAAACAGACAATTTTTAGTTTTATTTATTCCCAGCTCCACAGCCATAGAAGACGACAGATATCAGGGGTGCCCAGCACAAACGTTGTAGGTGCATCCAGATGCTCGTTGAGACCTCTGTCACTGAAAAGTAAAAAAGAAATAGCGTTTTGAAAACTGGTCAAGCATTCCGCTTATTTCCTTAGGAGCCTCTCATTCAAAATTCAAACGACCAAACAGCTTAAACACAGTGTACTATTGTTGCGGTCCTTGCGTGTATGTTTTTTAGTATGCCTATGGACACTGAAGTTTCTGCTGTATTTTTCTTTTATTTTTTTTGTACACGCTTGGCAGAATTCTCTGATGTTATTATTCTTCGTTCAATCTGCTCAGGTAGCACACCCCTCATTAATGCCCGTGGGGCCATAAGGGTATCTTGAATAAATAAACATAGAACACCAAATACATGGAACTATTTCTACGAATTAACGTTCCTGTAGAAGTTAAAATAATTCTAAAATATTCATAAAATGGCACATTTCCACACATTTCCTAATACAAATAAAAACATGACCAACTCCAGCTTTCCTCAAAATTTTGCACACCAGTCTCTTTGAACTAGGTAATAAAACTATAAACATGTTGAAAACATAATTGTTTGCACGTAAATTGCAGGCAGTTGTGGTTCCAGAGATTGGTTTTGGAGGGGACGAATTTTTTTTTTGAAGGGGGGGGGGAAGATGGAGGGGGGGGGCGAATAAATAACCGCTCCCCTCTGCAACAGTTTTTCGGAGGAGGTTATAACCATGCCAGCGTGCGCGCGTATGCGGAGTAACCTGCTTGCGCAAAATCACTTAGCGGCACAGTGTTTTTGGCACCCCTTAGGCAGTACAACGGCTGACTTTAGCCTGCATTTCTGACGGTCGCAACACGTTTGCGACCACGCGCACGTGGGATTCTTAAAAAAAGAAAAAGTAAAAAGCTGAGGACCTCTTTGGGGGAGGTGGGGCTTCACCCCCCCCCCTACACACACACACACTTTTTGGGACCGCCACTGATTGCAGGCAGCTTAACTTAATAAGGTACGCATTTGGGCTGGTTGGTTCATGATTACGAGTGAAAAAAACAGCGCTAAAAAGACAGGACAAGAAAGGACACAGGACCACGGCGCTGACTAACATGCCGTGGTCCTGTGTCCTTTCTTGTCCTGTCTTTTTAGCGCTGTTTTTTTTTTCACTCGTAATGATTTACTTGCTTGTCTCTATTTTTCTGATTTTGCCCCTCTTTTGCCAGTCGCCATAAGGTTGGTCGACATGTCAACACGTTCCAAAAAAAGATAGCTATTGTATAGTACTTTTTTCTAAGAGTATTTTAAAGTTCTTACGCTCACTCCTGTGACAACTAAGGCTGATTCGGCAGGAGAGAATTCCTCTGTGGGCAGCAAGTTCTATGGCGGTCCTAAGTGGCAAAGACTCAGCAAAAAAAACCCTTTCTGATGCAAGGATGATCCTCTGCCAGGTGAGTGCAAGGGTAGAGATTGCTTGACCTTTGCACGATAATGCCTTAATCACGGCCAAGTTCAGTTCGGTGTCCTCAACATTTCAGAGAAGTGCAGAGCAAAAATTGTTTTGGAGAATGAATTAGAAATGCTGATGGGCAGCAATGGGCGGCCAGAATGTTACGGCCTCTCTTAACTCCAAACTCAAAACGACAGCTTAAAACAACTAAAAAATACCTTAAGGAGTAGCACCACTATTAAACATTCATAACATGATTAGGCTCTACTTAAAGGAGTAGTGAGATGAAATATCAAAGCTGAGATAACTATGCAAAACGTTTCCTATGGATATGAAGATTTTAATAGCAACCGTGCAGTATAACACATTTTTGAATCTGTTGTAATCTTTGCATGCATCAGAAAGCTCAGAATAAATACTCTTTTGACACTGGCACAAGCAAGACGCGTGAGCTGACTCGCCGTGCATTTCGCACCAAACCAACACACTGGCTGCTGATGGTGCACGTTGCACTGCCTTGGGTAACATGTCACAGTTTTGGGACTGATATTGTGTAGCCCAAACGCGTGCGAACGCGGCCAGCCTGGCCGTGTTCGCTCACTCTAGCGCACGCGTCCAGTCTGACCATGATGCAAAGACAATAGTGACATCAAGAGTACCATTCTCTCATGGCGGACACCTTGGTGTTCATTTTGTTAAAGCCGAAACTGTCACGACTAAACAAGGCTCTAAATAATTCTTTATTTACCCTGCGGTCGACCATCTAATGTTTCATTCTATGATTCCTGGGCTGGTAGGCAGCCATAGCAATCGGAAAAATGTAACACGAAAATTTCGTACCAGTAATTTTTAAAATATTTACATAGACACATGAACTGCATGCTAATGGCCCTTTCTGCCAGTTGTTGCCTCCATCTGTCCGCCATTCCTCAGCTGAGCATGAAAGACTGGCACAAAAAAGTGTCACGTTTAGATTTGACAAGTTTGCGAGCTTAGTGATTCACATTGAACTTTTTGTGATCTTTCTTGACGTGGATTTAACCATAACCACTCCTCACTGGCTTGGCTCATGTACAATGCTTAAGCTTCACGCACATACTGTACTTGGCACAGTTTAATTTACTAAAGTGAAGCTTCCAGCCTTTCCCTGATGTATCTGTAGTCCACCCAAAATGCACTGCAGGAAAGCCAACTTTTTCTGATGATGACGATCATGGGTGAAGTGAAAAAAACATTAAAATGCTTTCCATGATCTGAACTGATCCTGGGTCCCTCCTGTTATGAAGCTGACATGTATCCCATTGCGCCATTCCAGCACAGTCGAAGCAATCTGGATTTGCATGGAAGTGGAAAATTACACAGAAAATCTACACCTCCACCTAATGACAATGGTTGTACACTACGGAAGGCCATGGATTGCCTGCATCAGTAAAGCTCTAGAGAGAACAACTGTAGTGCAGCAGACCGTCCCGAGATGAAACAGGTGTTAAGTACTGGGCTGGTTAATTTGGTGTTGGACTTGGTTTTGGAAAGCTTCACATCCCCCGTTTTTGTCGTTTCAACAGATGGGCAGTTGATTTTTTGTTAAGTCTTCCCGTTAGTAACTAGGACACAGCTACATATTTGGTTGTCATACTACCAGGGTGGTCTGCGGATCATTTCGAGTGTACCACAAAACGACGCACTTGTGGAGGCATTCACCTGCTTTCCATGGGTACCCAGAAAGGATGTAGACCAAGCCTTGGTCATCATAGGGGCCAAGTCCAAGCACTTCTTTTTTTCCACTGGAAGCCCTCCTATTCAGATGCTGCTGGAAAAGGATTAAATGCTGTGTCAGCACAACTGAAAGTTAGGTAGGCTAATAATACATCTTTGAAAAACAAAATGCGTAAAAGATGGCGAAGTGGAATAAGACCACACAGACAACCCACTAGAAGAAAAAGAACACACGTACAGCGCATTGTCCTGTGTTGTTTTCTGCAAAAGCAAAAATGGGCAACCTCTGCCGCATTGTTAATAACAACGATCATTCAAGAAAAGGGAGGAACGAGTGTATTGTCCTCCACAGTGTATTGTCCTCCAGAAGTACCTAAGTGTTTTTCCATGCGCAGTCTTTAGTTCAGTCTACGATTGGCATTACAGAATTCCGTTGTCATTTAAGTTCGTGTATATGGGCCAGACAGGACGCTGTCTAGGTGTCCATCTTGGAGAGCACTTGTTTACGGTAACGAAATCAACGGGTGCAAATCTTCCTGCACATTATAAAAAGTGTGGGCGCCACCCTTTGTTTGACGAGACTGTGGTGCGTCCCTCCAGCCTGTACGCGTTATTTGTGTGCTTTCAAATTTTCAGTGGCTTTATACCCTGCCACATACTATTTGCCCCATACGCAGCTTCTTCGATTCACGTTCAATGTAAAATTTACAGACAGTTGCTCCTGTTCCCTCTTCATAAAGGGCCAAAAATTCCGCGTAACCTTCACAGCCCCTTGGACGATCTGATTCTGCCGCCGTCATTTGGTCTATCCTTTCTCTCTCCCTCTTCCGTCTTTTGTGGCTCACGATTTCACGCTTTTGTTTTTTCCCTTTGGCCGCGATAACATACGCTCTCTGTAGAGAAGCGACGTTTTCCATTCATCTCCCTCAATGCAACTTAACTGCCCGAAGAGCTAGAACTCTGATGCGTGCACACGACATACTCGCGAGATTAACGCTATCAAACACATGCATACTTACGTTCGAGGCACTGCACCTCACAGATCCAGGACTGCGCTTCGGGGAGTACACGCCACCGGTTCGTTGAAACTTGAGCAATGTTATGTTCTCCTACACAAAAGGAACAACAGTGAAACGCCTGAAACTGCGGCCGAAGTCTGTGGGGACATAGCATCGTAATTTGAATTTACCGTGCGCTTCATACTTGGAGAAAGAAGGACTGGGAAAAGACAAACCACAGGCACGTTGGCTACAGGAAGCAGGTGTTGGTTTGCGCGACAACGTCTGGTTTGTCTTTTTCCATTGTCTCTTCCTCGTCCAAGTAAGCTAAATTTGAATTCAAGATTAAACAAATTGTTAACGTCACAATACTATCGGGAACGAGAATGACAGTTAGGAGGCCAAGGCGGCCATGAAAACAAGAATTCGCGCAGCTTTAGGTACACAGTACAGTGGTATAAACGCAAAAACTACAACAAACATAAAATAATGACGTTACTGACCTTGCTGGGAAAATGAGCGCATAGATTCCCTCTTTTCCGCTCTTCCGCGTCTGCGACAGCAAACGCCAGAGACCGCCATGGCTGATCAACGCTGAGCTCAGGCTGCAAGTCTCTCTTGAAATGTGGCAGTAGTATGTAGCTAAGAAAGACACCTGATCGAATAGGAATATCGCACCAATACTAGCATTCACGGTATATTCACGCATCTGCAGCTTCATTTGGTAGCAATCAATGAATCAACACAAACACACGCTGGGTACTGGCAGCGCAAATCGTTCGCTCGGGAAGGACCCAGGGAAATGCTGCCCCTACTTCGGCGTTGTCCCTAGGCGCTCAAAAACAAGTCCAGTGACGTGACGTTTTCATCACGTGACCCAAGGATTTCTTTATTCCTTTTAGCCGCTCCGGTGCCTTACGGCGGCTACGCTGGATTCCTGCGATGTCGCTGACGCTGCTGCTCCTGCTGTTCCTGGGCGGGGCGCGGTGCCGCCCCGCGTCGGCAACTGCGGCAAAGCCGTAGTGGGGGCTTCTCTGCGCTGCATGGATAACCGGAGTGACGTAATCACGGCGGCGCGTGGAAAAGGGTCGCGCAACTCTTAGCTCACTGCGGGAGCTATATAGAGGAACTCTAGTTTTATCGAATGTCGTTTTATCGAAAGTGTGGTTTGGCAGCTTTCGTTGTAATTTTCGGGGTTTATTTTGCTTAAATTGCCATCGTATTAACCTAACCTGTAGTTAGCTTCAATCTACATTGTCTCTGCCGTGCGTTACGTAAAAAAACCTGCTTTTATCTGTTGACACATCTCTCCCGTGTTTACCAGCACCCTTCTTTTATGAAATTTTTAATTTTTTGCGGCTTCATTGATTGCACTCAAGCATGTATGTCCCACTTGTTTATATTACAGAATTTGACACTGTACTATAATAGTAAAGCTAAGCCCGTGAGCGATATACTTTGGATGTGTATTTAGATTGGTGTTGCCAAATATATCTCTTGCGCCATGGTTCTTCATTACGTGGTAAAAACTCTTGTTCTCCCCGAATTTTTCTAGTCACGTGGTTTGCACGCAACTCCTACGCAGACCATGTGGTCACAGTGGCTGCATCTGGAGAAATCTCGTGCCAAGAACTTCTGGAAGCTTAGTGCTACATCAATAGAACAGGAGGGTAGGATGAGGGGGGGGGGGCAAGTCCGACAACGAAAGTGAGGCCCCAACAGAGGTGGTGGAGTCTAGAGAACTCACAAGTGATCCCGTCACAGCCAATCGTCATATGTGAACTAATCAAAAGAGCTAGAAATACATATATCGGAGCAGGCTTTTACTAGCTGTCCAGTTTAAAGTTTTGACACTGGACGCACAAGCGCTGATTTGATTGATTTTGAGGCTTAACGCATCCAAGAAAGACCTCGACAACGAGGCGCGCCGTAGTTGCAGGCTGCGGATTAATTTTGGCCACTTAAAGATCTTTGACGCGCGCCAAAATCTTGACACACGGGTGTTTTCGCTTTTCACCTTCACCCGGAAAGCGGCCACCGCGGCCGGGATCGAACCCGCTACCTTGGGCTCAGCAGCACAGCGCAGAGCCACTAACACCGCCTTAGCCCTTGAGCCACCACGACGAGGTTGCTCAAGCCCCAAGAAGTGCGTTACTTACATAAACACACGCGGGAAAATAATTATGTGGCGATACAAAGGCGGAGTATGAAAAACTGAGAAGCATGTCAGGGCAGTATAGCCTATACGCTACATGGACGTGTATGCTGCGGATCAGATGGGGGAGTAAACAGAGACGGAGAGTCGTTATAGAAGTTCCGCGTGCACAATGAACCGAATAAGAAATTGACGGAGAGAAACCTTGCTCATCCCGAAAACCTTAACAGCATGCAGGAAATAAAAGGCGTCCACTATAAATACTACAAATTTTTGTAAATAATAAGGAACCGCAGGGGAGACAATCTTTTTTAATTACGTAGCCTAGAGGAAACGAAAATATATACTGCAGATTACTCAAATGAAAAGGTTGAGAAAAAAAAATCGCTCCAATCCACCCCGTGAATGTGGTTGGAAAGCAAAGCTGTAAACGGCACCCATAACGATTACCCATGCGACGTCACTTAAATTCACTCACATCGCTCTTCAAATAGTAAATCCAGAGAGAAGTGAAATGCAGTTAACCACACCATTTATTACTTCAAAGAGATATTCTTGGTAAGGTTAAATTAATGCATGATGCATGAACGGTGTTTGGTTGAGTGACATGAGTGGAAACTTTTTTTTATAAAATTAAAGTAAACTCCCACCCGGTGTTAGACGATCTGACTTCTCCGTCTCTGCGCTGCGGACGGAGGCGAGGAGATTTGCCGCAGAGAAGGAGGAGGAGGAGTAAGAAACACTTCTGTTCAGTTTTATGAACGGCCCAGAGTGCAGCCCTGGGGAGTGATTCCTTCTTCTGTGGGACCCATATGCAGTCCGCGCTACATTTGTTCTGTCCACCAGCTGAAGCTGGGTAGGTAGAGAGGGCCTGGACAGCAGCATCTCCTATTGCACTTGTTGAGCAGTTGAGGGAAAGAGAGGAGGGTGCTCAGGGCTAAAGTCGCACACCCCGATTACGGGGCGGAGTGCTCCTACTTCTAAGCAAAATTTACATTCAGCGTCGTAGCGATTCGGATACATTAAGTGAAGACGCGTAGGCTGTGGGAAGGAGCGCGGATTGTATGAGCCGTAGGGTTGTTTGTTATTCTCTGGAAAGGTCAGGGTAAGCCAAAGGTACGCTCTGTCTCAGGAGGCGATAATACTGGGTTATCTCCCTGAACGTGACAAGCGGGTGACTGTCCTCGTCCAGCTCCATGACACGGGAGGTAAAAGCGCAGGCTTGTTGGGTGGACGTATTTGTTGCCCTCCATTGAAGAGTGAGGGGGTGTCCAGATGAGCTGAATGGAACCATTTGGGGAGGGGTTTTTTAGCACACGCAGTTCAGGTCAGGACACCCAACCCGACTGGTAATTCCAGTAGGCTTGCTGGGAATTGGTGACTACCCTCCGAACCCCTGGCTGAGTGAGAGCCAAGGTGATGGCTCCCTCTTCTGCTGCCGTCAATTCTTGGGTCCTAAGCGAGGTACACGCAAGGAGGTTGGTTCTGGAGGTAGCCACGATGATGGCGTATTGCTGCCCTCGATGTTTGGAGGCGTCTGTGTAGATAACTGCATGATCCCCGCCGAGGGTGGTGTTTAGCGCTTGAGCCCGTGCTTTTCGGTGACCCTCGTCATGTGAAGGGTTCATATTTCTAAGCAAAGGGAGCATTTTTAGTTTTAGTCGCCAAGAGTCTGGGAGTACGTCAAGCGTAGTGGCATTCTGAGCTGCCCAGCCAATCTGGTGAAGCATACGGTTACCCACCGCAGTTCTGAGTCGGGCCTTCTGGTTAGAAAGATGGCCTTCTATCAGCTCTTCCACCGTGTTGTGGAGCCCCGTGCTAAGCAGCCTCTGTGTGAACGCACTCATGAGAAGACCAATGGCCTGCTCGACCGCCTTTCAAATCATTAACATGTTACGTGGTGGCAGGACAAATGACGTGAACCATGAGATGGCCGAACAATGTATTCTCACTATTTACAAGATGTCGGCCATGAGACCGAACCGGCGCTGGCCGCGCGCCTGCCCTACTTCTTCTTCGTTGTCCTCATCCTCGTCGTCGTCTTGTAACATTACCCCGCCGTCGAGGGAGACCGTCCCGGTCGAGGCCTTAGTAGATGAGCGAGTGTAGTGAGTACGAACGATGAAATTATAATACACAGTGAATACGTCGTTGCCACCACGGTGAGGATGAAGAGCTTGGTGAACACTGGCCCCAGAACACCCATGCCCGCCTACGTCATGAAGCAATGTCCAAAGCCCTTGAGAAGACGCGCCGGCGAACGGGGCAGGGGGATGGCATCGTCGTCTTGTCGGGTCGCGGCTTCTCACGTCTTGGCTGATTTCGGCACGTCATAGGCTGGGGCTCGAGCTGGGGAACAGATGCCGTGATGGCTCACCGGGGCTGGGGCATGCCGACGCGTTCCAAGAGCCTGGAGAAGATCGCTTCAGGAGTCAAGACGGCGAGATGCTGTGGGCCAGGATGAAGGTGATCGCCCCGAAGGTGATGGGTAATCGGTATGGGTGCCGTTTACAGCTTTGCTTTCCAACCACATTCACGGGGTGAATTGGAGCGATTTTTTTTATTTGTTCCCTGGAGTTTTCTGGTGACACCAACGGTAACGAAACAACCCTTGGGGGGTAGAGGTAAAAAGCTTTATTTAAAAACATTTTCGATAAAACGGCTTCGATAAAAGGTCCGTCGATAAAACGGCGTTAAATAAACTGTTCAGACCCCGACAAAAACAAAAGATCAAAATATTAAAAACCGAAAATGCATAACCAAATCGCAAAGGCATACTCAATACAGCAGGGTCTCCCAATTACCGAAAAATAAAAATGTCAATTAAAAAAACAGAACGGGCAAAGAAACCTGATATACAGGAGTTTCGTGATTGGCAGCACAAGGAAAAAACTACAGTAAGACACTCTGATCTGGCGTGTTCCTCGAACGCCACGAAGGAAACATTAAAGTTGGTGAGGAGGAGTTTAAGAATGTTTATGCATCTGTAGAGAATTATACGAGTTTTTGTACTTTCATTTGAACATGATAGACGAAAAACGTAAGTTGTGACGAGTTGACCAAGTGGCCAGTTGCCCTAGGTTAGAGTTTCCCTAGTGCAAGATGGCCTACGACGATTTGTCCTATGTGACGAGTTCACTTTTAGATGCGACTGCATCTCATTCACTCGCCTTGTCCCTCCATACGGCGTTGTTGTTGTCCGTCCACACCCCTCCCCCATTCTCCTCGCCGCGTGAGCTGCGCCCTCCGCCGCTCACCCCTCTCCTCTCCGATAGCGAACACTCTCTCGCGAGGGGCATTGGATTGGATTCGATTGGGTTGGCTTGGCTTGGCTTGGCTCGGATCGGCTTGGATTGGATTGAATTGGATTGGATAGGATTTGGATTGGATTGGATTAAAGTGGATTGTGTTGGATTGTGTTGCGTCATAGCCGCGCCACGTTGCGTCATAGCCGCGGTCGTTCCAGCACCGGCGTTCCGATTTACATCGCTGCGTTGAATGGAGCCTAACAATTCTGCTATCGCCCGTGCAACCGTAACAAGCACCGATCACTGTGGTAACAGGAATGCTAGCACCACTGAAGACAAGGCTGCGAAGCGGCATGAACGTGATGCTGAACGCAAACGATTGAAGCGAGCAGCCGATTCCGAACTTCGTAAACGTGATACCGAACGCAAACGGTTGAAGCGAGCAGCCGATGCTGATCTTCGTCAACGTGAAGCCGCTGCCGTACGCGAGAAGCGAGCGGCCGATGATGAACTTCGTCAACGTGAAGCCGCTGCCGTGAAGCATCATACGCGTTCCTCACACGTTTTACGCAATTAGAGAATCAGCCCAACGGAAACACCAAGATGCGTCGCATCTCCACAGGGTTCCCCCCGCGGGAAGGTAGGGTAATTTTTTTAACACGCAGGCTGCCATTATCTCTTTAAGTAACGTGTTCAGCTAAATGTTCCTACTTGATTTCCCAGCACACAATGCGCCCACAACACTCAAGATTCTGTGTATATAATGGATTCCTGTGTCCTTGTATATGTGTTCTAGCGTAAGTAATATAGCATGCGCCTCAGCCGTAAATATACTTGTGCTTCTATTTAGTGTCCTTGTGCTGGCAGAGTTAGGACCATGTGCAGCACATGCCACAGTAGTGGCAGTTCCGAGGCATCCATGTTAAACCATTTTATGGGAATTTGTGTAGCAAGTACAGAAAGTGTTGTCGGATGCGTTCTTTGGGTGAATGTCATTGGTAAATTTTTTTCAACGACTTGTCACATGTGACAGGTCGCAGATTCCAAGGCGGCATGAACTCGGCGAAGTCAGTTTTGTAGGATTCAAATATGATTACCCCATGTTTCTCTGCCTCCACTCTCACTCGGATATAGAAAGACAGAGGAAGCGACGGGCGGCTCAAAAAAAGCCTTTCGGAGGATGTGTTTTCGATTATAGCATCGAAAGGATGACTTTTTGAAGATCTCGCCCTTACGCAGTACAAAAGTGTCATGTATGTACGCTGGTGCTCTAAGCACCACTGATCAGTTTCGAAACAGAGCCTTTCAAAAAGACTAGTCCGGAAAGCCCCGGATGCCAAGCGGAAGCCCAGGTGCAGCACTCCGTCCAGCATTCTTAGAGCCGTTTTTGAGGCACACCCATACACTACACTTCCGTAGTTCATACGGGACCTCACAAGACCTCAGTGGGACCTCAGTGGGCACGGCGGCAGCGTCAGAATGCCACCTAACAATCCGCTTCAATTCTTTATCCAGACGCTCCTGATTCTGCTGCTTCGAAGAACAGAACTGACGGAACTACTACCGACCACAGATGCGCAGCAGATATGGCTTCCGGACATCGACGGCGCAGCTTGTGAAGTTGCAACCAACTTCTCGGCCTTTGAAATCGCCGTTGGCAGCGCCCGGACCTCCTCAGCCTTTCCCCAGGAAGATACGACCACGCCACCAGCGTCAGCACGTCTGCTCGGTATAAAGCTGGCGCACCACGGATCGCTCGGCAGTGGGCACGGCGGCAGCGTCAGAATGCCACCTAACAATCCGCTTCAATTCTTTATCCAGGTGAGAAAACGTTTCGGAAAATGCTTCCGCAGTAATAATGTATTTTTTATTCTGCTGCCGTGCCCGCGGCCATTGTGCGACCTGGTTTACAATGTCTGTACATCTTTGCGGTTTTTGCTGCTTATGGCTGGAGTTGTAGAGTCCAATCCTGGACCCGAATTCGACGAGTTGGTAGAGCAGCTGAAACGAATCGCGGGTGATATTAAAGAAATCAAGGCAGGCAAAGCAGAGACTAAAGAAAAGCTAAGTGCAATTGATAAAAAGCTTGAGAAAATTGCTAGCCTGGAGATCAAAGTAACTGACTGCGTTAACAGGATATCTGACCTTGAATGCAGTATGGCAGTTATGGCTAAGAAACGCGATGACTTGGAAAATAGAAGTCGACGTTCTAACTTAATTGTGTACGGTGTCAGCGAACAAGAACACGAGTCGCCTGAAAAACTTGAAACGGCTGTAGTCAAGGAAGTTTTCAATGATGTGCTCGATGTCAGGATATCAGGCGTAGAACGTATTCATCGTCTTGGTAAGGCAAAACAGGGCGAAGAGCCAAAACGTAGGCCTGTCATACTGAGTCTTGTTGACTACCGAGACAAAGCCAACATCTTGAAAAACTGCTCCAATTTGAAAGGCTCCTCAATATCAGTCAGTGAAGACTTCTCCCAGCCTGTCCGTGAAATTCGAAGGAAGCTATGGGCACACACGAAGGAGAATCGAGACCGGAAAGAGAAGGTTTATTTTGTATATGATAAGGTTAAAGTAGAGGGCCGACTATTTTCATGGGACGAAAGTTGCAATAAAATGGTAGCTATCCCAAAAAACGACCAGGAAACGGCAACGCAAAAAAAAGCACCAAGCGAAGCGCGCGTAGCTATCCCAAAAAACAAGGAGACGGGAACGCAAAAAAAAGCACCAAGCGAAGCGCGCGTAACGCGATGCCGCAGTCAGCAACTCTTATCAACTTGAATGCTCGCAGTATCGTTAATAAAGTTGATCAGCTTGAAGCAATACTCCTCGCACATTCTCCTGATATTGTCGCTATCACGGAAACGTGGCTACATTCTGGCATTTCCGATAAAGAAATTGTGCCTCCCGGATATGCGATAGTGCGCAAAGACAGGGAATCACGTGGTGGGGGTGTTGCGCTTCTTTTCAAGGAAGGTATCCCCTTTTCAACTATGCCAGACGTTAAAAATTCTGAAGCTTTGTGGTGCAATGTGCACCTTCAACACACGATCGCTAAAGTGGGCGTGTTCTACCAGCCCCCCAATGCCGATTGTACATATCTTGAGTTTCTTTTTGATTACATGCATTCGCATGTGCACGGGGGCTTGATTGTACTAGCCGGTGATTTTAATCTTCCTGACATTGACTGGTGTTCTTTTGTACCTGAAACTAAACCTCAAAACATCCTATTGGATCTCATGTTTAGCTTCAATCTCGAGCAGACTGTTTCAGTCCCAACTCGGGTACAGGGAGCGTCATCCTCAATCTTGGACATTGTTTTTGTAAGTAACAGCCTACCTACAAATGAATCTCGAGTAGACGTACTTGATGGGTTATCCGATCACAAAATGGTATTATGCACATTGCCTTTCATTAGCCCACCGAAATTACGTAGCCAACTAAGAGAAATACCCGCATTTAACAAGGCCAATGATGCGGCTATAATGACGTACCTTGTACACGAGTACACTGAATTTTATGACCCCTGTACTGATGCTTGCTCTGGTATTGATGCGGTCTGGCTGAAATTCAAATTCCATGTCATGCATTGTATGCGGAACTTTGTTCCAATGGTATTCAAATCAACTCAAAAACACAATCCATGGATCACACGTAAAATAATTCATACTAAACGCAAAATCAAGAGGTTGCGAAAAACTAACAAAAACCGGAATGTTCCAGGCTACCGTTCTATACTAAACTCGCTTACTAGATCACTTAAGGACCAGGTGCGAAACGCGAAACAGAAGTTCTGCGGGTCTACATTGAATGAGTTTATTAAAAACTCCCCTCACAAATTCTGGCAGCACATGAACACAAAAATGCCTAATCGACCTTCATCAGACGGTCAAGACCAAGCAAGAGCAGACAATTTCAACTGTTACTTTCGTTCGGTTTTTACAGTCGATAATGGCACTGCGAACATCAATGCTTCTTTATATAATCAGGATATCCAATTGTTAGGCACACCTTCTTTATCAGAGCTGGCATTCTGTCGCTGCTTCTAGGCATCAATGAAAAGAAAAGTAGTGGTCCAGACGGAATTCCAAATGGCTTCCTTAAACGATATGCAGAAGCAGTCAGTAAATATCTCTATTTGATATACTCCAAATCATTGGCAGACGGCTGCATTCCAGCTGAATGGAAAATTGCCAAAATTACTCCAATATTTAAATCAGGTAATTCAGCTAGTCCTTCTAATTATAGACCTATTTCAATCACCTGCACTAGTAGCAAAATTCTTGAACATATAGTGTTAAAATTCCTAATTAGTTTTATTGAATCAAACAACATTCTGCATTCCAACCAGCATGGCTTTAGATCAGGACTATCAACAGTTGCACAGCTCGTCGAAACGCTTCACGACCTCTCTGTCGGCATAAATGAACGCAATCAAACTGATGTAATTTTTCTTGATTTCTCGAAGGCATTCGACCGCGTCTCGCACACTAAACTACTACTTAAACTTAATCACTTGTTAGGCGATGGCCCCATTTTCCAGTGGATAACTAATTACTTAACTGACCGTCACCAATACGTACACTATGGCAATCACACTTCAGACCTAGCTCCTGTGTTATAAGGCGTCCCGCAGGGGTCCGTACTAGCTCCAGTTTTGTTCCTATTATATATAAATGACATAACTATCTACGCAGACGTTAAACTCAGACTCTTTGCAGACGACTGCATGCTCTACAATGAAATACGCCATCACGATGATCAGAAGAAGTTAAATAATTCATTAAACAAATAGCTCAGTGGTGCGCTGATTGGCAAATGACTATAAACATTGACAAAACCGTATTTATGTCCATTACAAACAAGGTGTCTAAATTTGACTTTCAATACCATTTTAATAATGTGCCGCTTCGAAGAGTTAATCAATACAAATACCTTGGTATCACAATCGCGTCTGATCTCAGTTGGACAGAGCACGTGCGTCAAGTGTCCAAAAAAGCGATGAGCAAATTATTTTTTATTAAACGGGCCCTGTCATTCGCCACATATGAAACGAAGCTTCTTGCATACGTCACATTTGTCCGCCCGGTCTTAGAATATGCCAGTATTGTGTGGTTTCCTCACACTGCGAATAATGTCGCTATACTGGAAAAGGTTCAGCGAAAAGCAGTGCGCTTTATCTTCAACAGATACGGGCGCTATGACTCACCTACCGCTCTATTACACCGTGCTGGTCTAGCCACCCTTGATAGTCATGCAAAGGTTTTCCGGCTTAAATTTCTTTAACACAGATCATTCCGCATAAACCCAGATCTTTACTTGAACTTTCGAGACACCAGACCGACGAGGCGAAGGCATGCATGGGAACTCGAAGAATACTCATTTACTAACAATACATTTTCTTATTCGTTCTTTCCACCCGCAATTCGTGAATGGAACACACTGGATGCAGTCATTACACAGCAGCCAACATTAGAGAAATTTATGAAACTAATTGAAGGTACTGACCTATTTTAACCTAGTTAACAAGTACAATGATTACCTGTTTTTCTTCACGCAGCCCTTCCTGCTTCCAATTGTAATACCAAAGCACTTGTCTGCATCTATTTATTGTTTCTACGGTTCCTTGATAATAATACCCGCTCTGTGTTTTCTTCTTTTCTGTGCATCTGTTCTTCTCGACCTCTGTTTCTATATTGGTTAATTGGTTATTGTACAAAAAACTATGTATGATTGTACTATGCCGTACTGCTGTGTTCAGTGATTATGTGTTCTTTATTATTCTGATAATTTTTGTTTCAAACGTCAAAAGTTGTGACAGTGATGCTCACCCCTGTAATAATCCCCATGGGGGATTGACAGTATTCTATAAATAAAAGACTGTTAAAAACACGTAAAAGGCATGTTGTATCTGCACCATATGACTGGCCGGAAATGACTTTTAAGATGTTCGTAGTCTTCGTGCATTTTATTCTACGTTGTTTAATATGAGAGATTAATGTAAGTGTCAGGTTCGGTGACAATAAAAACTAGAAGAATAAGCTTTATGAACGAGACTAGTTTTTATAACACTCCAGACCCAAATAACACAGAAGCAATGTAGTAAAGAGCAAAGCGGAATGAATAACAAATGGGGAACAATAGAGACTATTGCAAAGGCGGTATAGAAAACCAAAGCGGGTTCGAACAAACGAGAAAAAGTCACGGTCCGCGAATCAAGGTAAAGGACGCAGTACGTGGATACTACCGGCACAGGTCTGTGGCAGCGTCGAAATGTTCACGTAGTGGGTCGATGCCGTGGCAGTGCAGCGCGCTCCGAGCTCCCGTCACCATTGTGGCGAACGCAGCTGTCTTGGGGTCTGCTGGTTTTCACTGTTGCCCGGCAACACGACTCGCTTGTGGAGAAGATGTCTGCGGTTGTGCTGGTGGAGGACCTCCTGGGGCACGGCATGGGTCCGGCCGCCCGACCGCCGCGCATCCCGGTCACGCTCCACTCTTCTCGATGTTCTCCCCCACACGATCGCGACTGCCCTCCGGCCGCTGTCGCTGGCTGCTTCCCATTGGCTGGTCGCCGGCGCAAGCTCGTGCCGTGGTCGCGAGCCCGCGGCGCTGTAGCCGGTGTCGATGACCTTCGCGCCGCGTGCCTTGCGTCTTCTTTGCTGTCTTCCTCTTTGGGCGTTTCTTTAATGTCGTTGCGATTTCTTCGAATGACAGTAAGCTTATCATCTAAAACTGCCCCAAGAAACTTGTGTTCTTTCTTTACGGGTATGTCAATTCCCTTAAGTTGTATAGTCAGTTGCAAATGAATCCCACGCTTCCTAGAAAAGAGAACACAAGTGCTTTTCTGCGGATTTAGGTAACAACCATGTTTCTCTGCCCAAGTTCACAGCAACTTGGATCTGCCGTTAACAGATAGAGGAGTTGCATGACCTGAAGCGGATGCGACCGTCGTCTACGTAGATTGAATAAAAAATTGTGAGTGGCAGTGCTCTCGAGACCTAACGAATTTATTTTTCCAAAGAATAGTGTGCAGCTCATCACTCCACTCGTGGACACGCCCTTTTCTTGTGTATACGTCCTGGATAACGCTGCACCAACTCGTACCCGTAATGTTCTATTTGACAAGTAGCTTACCACTGTGTTTAGCATGTTTCCACATATGCCGTAAGATTTCAGGTCATGGATGCCATAGCGCCGAGCGCTGTCATAGTCCTTTTCAAAGCCGAAGAATACAGATATACAGTGTTGTTTATGAGCACAAGCATCTTAACATAATATTCAACAGCTATGAAACTGCCGCGAACTAGGCATTGGGTTTGTTTGTTTAGGGTTTGTTTTTACTGCACGGCCGCGCCCGGCTATGTTATCTGTGTCCCAAGCGAAGCGCGTGTTCCATTCTTTATTTTTATGCCGCATGGGTTATCTCATTCTGATACGGAGAGCGCTTCGCCCTAACGTCACTAGCCTAGAATACTCCTCTTTGATCTACAATGTTCTAGATGTAAATCGACGGTTCGAGAGACACTCGCACAGAAAGATAAAAACCTGTAGAGCAGACGCCGCGGGATTCTGATCACCAGCGCTCGCTTGCGTACGTCACTCTTCCCACTGCCGCTTGGCCACCTGTGTATTCTTTGAGTTGTTATGGGAGCATAAGTTCGCTCCAATAAACTTCTTTTCCTTGAAGATAACTGCGTCGTCTTTGGCATCGTGACATCTGGTAGAGGTGCTGGGCACGCACCCTTTATGCTCCCAACAACCTCTGCAAGCCGCCAAGCCAGCCCTACTCGTGTCAGCCGTGGACAGCAAGGTCTTCAGCCAAAGTTTGGACTGCTTCCGGATAAAGTGAAGAATAAAGACGTAAAAACCACTATGATCAATTTAGGCACCATGACCACAGCCACCAATACTGCCCTCGTCCTTCAGCAACCCAGGGAGCCCCCATCCTTCCATGGGTCACCTTCGGAGGATCCCGAAGACTGGTTGGAGCAAGCAAAACGGCTCAGGCTCTTTAACCGATGGGACGACGCCGAGACACTGAGACAAGTGCTCTTCTACCTTGAAGATTCAGCAGGGATCTGGTTCGAGAACAATTAGAGCTCCCTAGAATCCTGGAACGAATTCAGAACGCAATTTTTTATGACGTTCACCATGGTTGTGCGAAAAGAGCGGGCCGAGGTGTTGCTGCAGACGCGGACACAACACCCTAACGAAAGCATTGTTGTGTTCGTCGAGGAGATGAACAGTCTTTTCAGGCGTGCTGACCCTTGCAAGTCACAAGAAAAGAAGTTACCCTTCTTGATGCACGGTGTGAAGGAGTAACTGTTTGCTGGACTTATCCACAACCCGCACAAAAATGTCGCCGAATTCTTGACCGAAGCTAGCACAATTGAGAAGGCCCTCGAAATGCGTGCTAAGCAACTTTGTTGGCGCGGCCATTGTGAACTACGTCGACAGCATGCCCATTTCGGCAGACAGACCACGCGAGACTATCCGCGTAGTAGCGAGGAAGGAGCTGCGGAAACTTCTCCCAACGCCGCCCCAACCCTACGTCGCTTCCCTTACCGGCGTCATCAGGGAAGAAGCGCAGCAAGCCCTGGGAACATCAACAACGGCATAAGCACCCCGCGAGCCGCAACTCATAACCTGCGCGGCTGCTGTTCGCCGGCCTCGCCCACCTGCACCCTAATGTGACGAGGCTCCATACCGTCGTCCCCTGTCGCCGGCCAGACCACCTGCGGTGGTGTGGCCCCCGCGCCGAGGAAGACCGACGTGTGGCGAGCGCCAGATAATCATCCGCTGTGCTACCACTGCGGAGAGGCCGACTGTAAGGTCCACTTATGAGTTAGCGGCCAGGTGCCTGGGCTGCGCGTGAGAACGCGCCGCTCTGTCTGGCGACGTAGCACTGCCGACACTGCGCTGCAACCACCGCTAATTCGTCGCGGCGTGCGCGGGAGACGGATTGTCTGGCCCTTCGCATTCCTCAAGGATAATCCCCCATTGAGAGGGCAGACGGCGGCGCCGGATTCCAGGAACGCCTGCCGGACCCGCTGGGATTACCGGCGTGTCTCTATTGTTGTCGCGCCCGGGTCAGCATGACGCACTGTCGCCGTCTTTCGTTTTCGCCCCGCGGGGTCGCTCGAACTTGCTGTCTACGAGCGTGCCGTTGACCCGAAGGTGGCGGCGCCTCAATGAATATTCCGTGGCGTGCTGAGTGACAGCTGTCTACGTGTATTTGGGCACGCCCATACGCGTGTACGAACGCTACAGGGGCGTTCCCGAGAGTGTGATCTCGAGGTTATATAAGACCCAACTTGGCCGTTGGAAATCGTTCTTGTCTGAGCGCTGAGCTGGCAGTTCCCGGCGAGACAAGGAGTCTCGACCGTTAACGCTAGGTTGGGATTTGTGAGCCCCCTAGTCGAGGTTAAGATCGCGTCGGAGGTTAAGGGTGCAGCGCCGCACCGGGCAACTAGACGGATCTTGCGGCGAGACAGGGTCTCGGCCGTTGTTTCTCGAGCGGTTTGTGTACGCTCCGAGAATAGGAAGAGTTAGACGAAGTTGAGGAGCTCGAGTGATTTGTGCGCACTCGGAGCTAGCGTCTAGCTGAAGTTTGCAGTTTTCTTTTTATTTCTCATGTACCCAGTTTTCATACTGTAAATAGCTGTACATAAACTTCCGTTTTACTTAATCGACTTCAACGCCTCGAGTTCGTCAATTCGACCGGAACTTCAGCACCATCACCCAGCCAGCCTCCTGCCAAATCAACCGGAGCCCGGGCGATTGGGTTCCTGATCGACACCGGACTTCGGGGAAACGATCTTTACTGCCGACCACATCTACCGTAGCTGCCCTACAACAGGCTCGGCTTGCGAAGGTTCTCCGTCGACGCACCACGCCCCTGACCCGGCCAGCGCCCTACTGAGATCAAATACCAGTCGAACACAAACCGTGGACCACCCCGTTTAAACCTTTCGCCATCACCCTACCCATACCAGTTCCCAAACCGCCGTTCCAATGCTGACTTCGCACGTGGAAGGTCCCCCTGCCCACGCGGGGGAAACTAAAAGCAGCAACTTCTAAAGGTGAAGTTGCAACACGCCGGAAAAATGAAAACCCTCCAACGAGGCACCGACTCACCGAAGACCATGATTCACGACATGCCCTTAGCAAGACGACCCGATATAACCCGGAAGAGACTCCCGAACACGACGACAACGGCACGGCGTGACGCGTACCCGACATGACAAACCCTGCCGCTGAGAAAACGACGATAACGACGCTTAGTGCCCAACCGTCAAGACGCACAAGCCGAGATACGACACCCCGACGCACCCGGAACTCGAGGAAGGCGGCGTCCGACGTACAGTTGTCCATCGACAGCTTCGATGTAGTCGCCCTCATACACACGGGAGTGGACTACTCGGTGATGAGCGGATCATTCGCTCAAGAAAGTTACCACTAAATGGGACGGTCCGCACATACGCACCGCAGGAGGCCCTCTCGTGACACCAAGTGGAACGTGCACATCACGCGTCACTATAGACGGCACGACATACCCTGCTGCATTCGTAATTTTGCCTAACTGCTCCCGTGACGTAATTCTTGAAATAGACTTTTTGACAAACAACGGTGCAATATTCGATCTGCAGACCAAGTCTATAACATTTTCCGCCGATCACTCCATGACGCCGGAACCGAACCCCCAACACCGTGCTACTGTAAGGATCGCGGATGATCATTTCACCCTGCCACCCCGCGCAAGCTTGGTGATCACCGTCTACTGTAAAGATTGCGCTCCTGACGTCGACGTTATCGTATATAAGTCCATAACATTTTCCCCCGATCACTCCATGACGCTGGAACCGAAACCCAAACACCATGCTGCTGTAAGGATCGCGGATGATCATGTCACCCTGCCACCCCACGCAAGCTTGATGATCATCGTCTACTGTAAAGATTGCGCTCCTGACGTCGACACTATCGTAGAGAGTGACCAAAGGTTGCTTCTCAACCGCGGTGTCTCTGTCGCAAGAGGGATTACGCATTTTGCGCAACGCCAATCCCCCATTTTGGTCACTAATTTCACCGAGGAGTACCAGCACTTAAACAAGAGAGCTGCAATTGCGTTTCCGAAGAAACGCAAGAAGCAAGTGACGTGATCGCGGTCGCCGACTTTCAACGCGCATCCGAAGATACATTCAAGCTTCCGCATCCCTTCGATGTGAACCTGGCGCTACCCCATGAAAAACGAAACAAATTATTGGCTTTGCTGCGTCGCTACAGCGAGTGTTTTTCGTCGAACTCAAAATTGCGTCAGACACCGCTAGCGAAGCGTCGAATAATAACGGAAGATGGAGCCCGACCTACCTGACAGTCACCGCACCGTGTGTCTTCCCACGAGTGGGAGGAGGAGAATAAACATATTTATTGTGTAGTAAATTTGTGTGACGTCTTCAGGAGGTGGAGTCCTCAGTCCACGACCCCATATGCTTTGCCAGCCGCGACAGCCCGCTCCACCAGTCGAAGCTGGTCGGACAGGCATGAGCTGGACAGGACGCGCCTCCAGAGCTCGGGAGAGTTGTACGGATTCGGTTTGGGGAGAGGGTGGGAGGGGCATCCACCAACTATGTGGAAAAGAGTACAGTCTGCTCCACAGAAGGGGCACCTGGGGGACGTAATGTGTTCGGAGTAGTGGCAGATTCTTTTTGCGTGGGGAAAGGTTTTTGTTTGCAAGTCACGGTAGCGGTGTGCCTGCTCTATAGATAGGTGTCGGTGGGGTGGGGGAAGGGTGCGTCGGGCCAGGCGTAGATGTTGCGTCATTCTCTGTATGCCAGAAGGGGAGTAAATCTCTCCAAGGCGGCGTCTTCACTCCTCGTACGGCGTGTCATTTCTCGCGCAAGGTCGTGGACCGTCTCGTTCCCTCTCACTCGCAGATGGGCTGGAGTCCATACAATCTGGATCTGTCGCTGCGCGGGGTTGCGTAGCAGTATTGCGCGGGCCGCAGCGTGCACCGTTCCGGCCTGGAAGTGCCGGCAGGCCTGTTGGCTGTCCGTCACTACAGTAGTACCCTTGGTTGAGGAGATGGAAAGCGCGATTGCCGCCTGTTCAGCTTCAGCTGGTGAGCGTGTTTTTATAGAGGCCGTGATAGTCGGTCCTCCTTGGGCGGGGCTTACTGCCAGGGCGAACGCTGGGTAGGAGGGGTATGCCGCCGCGTCTGTGAAGACGGCATCAGCATCTTGACTGTACTGCCGTAAGATGGCCTCCGCGCGAGCCTTGCGTCGTCCACTGTGGTGTTACGGGTGCATCTTACGCGGTAACGGTCGGGCTTGAATGCGTTCTTGAATATGTCGGCGTAGGGGCTCTGGAAGTGGGCCGTTGTAGCCTGGTGTATTTATTCCTAATTCTGACAGGACATGGCGGCCAGCCTTGGTTGAGAGAGAGCCGTTGGTATTGCTGTAGCAGATGTCCTTCAACTAGCTCCGACGACGTATTATGGATGCCGAGTTGAAGGAGGAGCGAGGTGGGTGTGTTCGGGGGAAGGCACAGTGCGCGCTTGTATGATCTTCGGATTATTGTTTTCACGCATTCTTCTACGTGCTTGTTGAGCAGAGCATATGGGACTGCGTAGGTGATGCGAGAAATAATGAAGGCCTGCACGAGACGTAGCGCCACATGCTCCCCAAAGCCACGCCTCTTCGTGATGATCCTGCGCAGCATATGAGACACCTGGTCCGTAGTGTGTTTGAGGCGAGTTACGAGAGTGGAGTTTCGTTTGTCGTGCTGAAAGATCATTCCAAGGATCTTGATTTCAGGTGTGAGGCGAATAGTGTGGCCCTCTAGGTGTATTTCGACCGGTGGGAGTGGGTCCCGTTTGGGTCTCCCTGGTTGAACCACGAGGAGTTCTGACTTTTGCGGGGCGCAAGGGAGTCCGCAGTATTTGGCGTACTCAGTGACCACATTGGCTGCTTCTTGAAGGCGAGCTTCCATGTCCCCCCATGAGCCTGTGCCTGTCCAGACTGTCACATCGTCGGCATAGATACCATGCTTAATTTTTGGAAGAGCCGCAAGGCGTTGTGGCAGTTTGATTAGGGCGATATTAATGAGCATTGGTGAGAGTCCTGCTCCTTGTGGAGTGCCTCTGCTCGCCAGGTTCATGGGGTGGGACTTTGCTTCTCCGACGTGGATCACTGCTTGCCTGTTTGTGAGGAAGTTCCGCACGTATGCATACGTGCGTTCCCCGCGATGCCCCCAAGATATGCTCCAAGAGTTTTCCGACACAGGGTGTTAACAAGATAGGTCGGAGGTTGTCAATGGAGGGGGGCTTGTTCGGTTTTGGAACGAGGTGAACGTTGGCGAGCTCCCATTCGGCAGGAATGTTGCCCTCTCACCACACTCTATTGAGGCACGCGGTGAGGGACACGAGGGAGTCGTCATCGAGGTTGGCTAGTAGCCTGTTGGAAACTCCATCGGGACCCGGTGCAGTTTTTTTCCGTAAGTGAGCCAGTGCCGCTCGTACCTCCGAGATGAGGATGTCTTGGTCCAGTGTGGGGTTTGGCTTCCCATCGCAGCCTATGTGGCGCTGTTGAGGGCCAGGTGGGAAGAATTGTGCCTCAAGGTTCGTCAGAAGTGTGTCTGTTGAGTGCTTGTGCAGGAGGGACCGTAGTTGGTTCAGTGGCGTTGTCTTCGAGGTAGAGGGGTCCAGGAGGTAGCGAAGAATTTTCCAGGTTTTTGACGTGCTCACATGATTACCCATGGCGTCACAAAGGGAGAGCCAACTCTCACGGCAAAGTTCACGTGCGTATTTTGCCGCCTTTTCAGTGAGCTGCGCAATGCGCTTGCGGAGTTTTCTATTGTGTCGTTGTTTTTTCCAGCGCTTTTGAAGACTGCGTCTTGCTTCCCATATGTGTAGAAGGTGTGTGTCCACGCAGGGATTGTCGGTACTTGTATGTAACTTCGTAGCATAAGTGACCTAGTCCTGAATAAGTTGGGTTATCCCCGTGGAATACTTTATCTTCCTCCATCGGATCTGGGGTGTCCTCTGTATGCCGTGATGACCTCATTTTCCTAAAACCAACCCAGTCTGTTAAGGAGGCACGTCCCACTGTGCGGACCAGCTCAGGGCCTGAAATGGCATTTTCAATAATAGAATGATCACTGCCCAGTGCCTCTTGCTTGTTTCGCCATACTCACGTCACCTGCTTGTTGCTCAGGGAAAGGTCTGGCGTTGTATCACGGCAAGTGCTTCTGCCCGCGCGAGTGGGTATGTTGAGCTCGTTGTATCACCCACGCTTTCTCGTCTATATACTTGTGAAGGTAGTTGCCCCTTGGAGAAGCGTAAGCGTAACCCTAAAGCGGGTGCGCAGCGTTGAAGTATCCACTGACGATAAGCTGATGCCTGCCTGCTTTCTTTCCAGCCACTTCTAGCGGGTCATTTAGGGCCTGTGGGGAACATTTGGGTCTGCAGTATACGTTGGGATGGAAGATGGTAAGGAGTTTTTTTAGCCTTTGGCGGGCAGTAGTTCTAGGAGTATGCCTGGGGCTCCTGCGAGGGGTAGGGGGTGCTGTATAGCGGTGACTGACCTGGGTACCAGCGTGTGCAACACTCGAGTGCCATCAGCATGAAAGGTGACATATCCAGGTAGCGAAGCGTATGAGTTGGTTTCTTGTAAGGCGATAACGTGGGGGGGGGGTTTCTTGAGTTGTAATGTACTGGATAAGTTCTGCGCGTTTTTCGCGGAAACCGCGGCAGTTCCGCTGCCAAACTACTGCTTCGCCACGGTTCCGTCTATTTTTATTAAGTGGACCCATCTTCTTCCATGGCATTTTTGGGTGGAGGAGGAAGGGAGTTAGTGACGCGAGTGCACTGTCTGGGAGAAGCTTCAATTTTCGCGAGTCGTTCCTCGGAATTGGCATGCATATCTTTGACGGCTTGCATGGTCTGATTGAGTTGCTCCGTAATCGTTTGTTGCGATGAGGTCAGCTGCTGCAGGAAAGAACGTATACCCATCACATCGTCTCGAGTGATAAATGGCGTGAGATTTGCTGGCGTTACCTGGCCCGGCGTGGGGGGGAAGGTTGTGGAAAGAGGGGGGGTTTCACCACCGCCTGGTGGGAGGGAAGTGCGAGGGCGCTTGATAGCGGGGGAGAGTTGTTGCGGAGAAGATGAAGGGGAGTTGGCTGTTGTTTTTGTTAACGAGGCCCGCAGTTCTGCGAGCTCCTGTCTTAAAGCCGCGTTTTCAGCTTGCAGTTGTGTTATGATTGCGCCGTATTTCTCCTCAGCTCTGGAGGACGCTACCCTTGCCCAGCTCACGTTGGGAGAGTCTTCCTGTCGTGGTTCTTTGTGCATGGTGCCCGTGTTGACTGAGCAGCTTGTCGAGCGTTGGTCCCTGGGTGGCTTGCGCTGCGTCACTGGCGTCGTACCTCGATTGCGTGACTGGCTGGGCGGGTGTTCCCTGGTTGCTGAACGCCCGTGTTGTGGCCCGTGACCCTTGTCTCGGCTCGGTCTTGAGCTCGAACGATGAGGTCCCCGGTTGCGCCATGAGCCAGGAGAGGGGGAGTGCGAACGGCAGGACTCGTTCGATGTGGACTTGTTTGCAGTTTTCTTGGCCTTGTATACGGTGGGCAAGTACCGTTCGGGGCCAAGAAAAAGTACCCCAAGTACGGTGGGCAAAAGTACCTTTAGATGCGATTGTGTGTGGGCCTTTACAAAGCCCACAACGCGGTGTGCAGATGTGCTGAAGCTCGTTGAGGGAGGCGCTGCATCCCTTGCACGTGGGCGTGGCGGGAGGCCAGGGGCAAACGTCCGCTCGCCGGCCCGTTTGATGGGAGAGGGTGCAAAAGGCGACCGTGCGGCGATAGTGGTAGCATCGGAGGAGGGCTTGATTGACATAGACGTAGTACGGTACTCGCTTGCCTCGAAATGTAATGACGAAGGCTTTGGAGTCTCCGAGTCGACGAGCTGTGAGCACCTCGTAGCCGGGAGCGGTAATGAGCGACTTGACGTACTCTTCTGGATGTTCTTGTGCGATGTTTTGTATGACGCCACGGCAGGAGTTGTCCGGAGTGATCGGGTAGACTGATACTTCGTGTCTGTTGCCGAAGACCACAATCTTCTGGAGGCTCTCGAGCGCTCGCGCACCTGCTGGGGAAGGTGTGCTGACCACTATGACGTTCTGCTCCGCGCCAACGCGGAGCTGGGGAGGTGCTGGTGAAGTGGGGAGCCCGATCTCCCGAGCGATTGACGCAGTGAGAGAAATCGGGTCTGCACGGGAAAGCTGTAGGCCGTTTCTTGGGCGGATGCCTATTTTAAAGTCGTCCGTGGGTAGAGGTGGTTGCCTGGGTTGACGCGTTGATGGGCGATGTCGGAGCGCTGGTGGCAGCGGCGATTCGGGAGCAGGCTTGGACGGGGGAGGAGTACGTCGTCGAAGCGAGCGGCGTACTACTTCAATCCATGGGCTGGAGATTTCTTCCTCGCTTTCCGTGGTAGCTGGGGATGTAGTGTCTGTGTCATTCGCTTCCATAATTTCCTCACGCGGGTCTGTAGGAGGTGACAAACTTGCAACTGGGTCGTCGCTGGGGGGGGGGCGTGCTGACGCCATGCTTGCCGGCGAAGGAGACGGCGGCGTGGTTGCCTCGCCGGCGAAGCGTTAGGCTTTATGCGCCTGTCCTCTTTAGATGCTTGTCAAATTGCGAATTCTGGACTCACAGAGATGTGGATGGTATCCTGGTGTTCCTGGTGACGTTAGGAAGAACGCTCGGTGGTCAGCTGCAGTCGCCGGGGGTGATTTCCCAATAAAATTGAACGATTTAAATGGAGCCGACGTGACGCTCATTCGCACACCCCGAGCGGGCACGTGCCTCTCCCACGAGCGGGAAGCCATCCGGACACAAGTGGAAGACATGCTCAACGACGACATTATACAGCCATCGAAAAGCCCGTTGGTTGCGCTGGTAGTACTGGTTAAGAAAAAAGATGGCACGTTACGGTTTTGCGTTGACTACCAGCGACTAAACAAAATCACCAAAAAAGACGTCTACTCCCAGCCCCCAATCGACGACACCCTCAACCACCTCTGCCACGCGAAGTACTGCTCATCGATGGATCTAAAGATAGGCTACTGGCAAATAGAAGTGGACGAGAAAGACCGAGAGAAGACTGCATATATAACCCCGGACAGCCTATACAAGTTCAAGGTGATGCCGCTCGGGCTGTGCACGGCACCAGCAACCTTTCAAAGAGTCATGGACACCGTGCTATCTGGCCTGAAGCGGCACACCTGTCTCGTATACCTCGACGACGTTGTCGTATTCGCGGGAAATTTCGACGAACACCTTGCAAGATTGGAGACTGTACTCGAGGCTCTTCGCACGCCGGGGTTAACGCTGAAGCCCGAAAAGCGCCGTTTGGCGTGGAAGGAACTCAATGTTTTGGGCCACGTCGTCAACGCCGCAGGAGTCCTGCTGACCCGTCAAAAACTTCAGCCATAGCGAACTTCCCAAGACCCAAAGACAAGAAGGGCGTGCGAAGATTTCTCGGACTGTGCGGATACTTCCCGCGCTTCGCCGCAAACTTCGCACGCATTGCAGAGCCACCCACGCGCTTGACGAAGGATAGCCCTTCTTTCATCTGAGAAAACGCCCAAGAAAACGCATTCTGCGAGCTGGAACAACGCCTGCAAAACGCGCCCGTGCTCGCTCATTTCGACGAAAACGCCGAAACAGAAATGCACATGGACGCCAGTGATGTAGGCTTGGGTGCCGTGCTCGGCCAAAAGCAAAGCGGTTGCGAGAAAGTAATCGCCTATGCCAGCCGTGGCTTGTCGAACGAGGAGAAAAACTACGCAGCCTCCGAGAAAGAGTGCCTCGCTATTATATGGGTGATTTCAAAATTTCCCCCATACGTGTATGGTATACCGTTCAAGGTTGTGACAGACCACCACGCGCTGTGCTGGCGCGCCAATTTGAAGGACCCCTTTGGCAGCCTTATGCGGTGGAGCTTGCGCCGGCAAGAGTTCGACGTTACAGTCGTCTACAAATCCGACAGAAAACACTCCGACGCCGACTGCCTGTCCCGCGCCCCCGTCGACCCACCACCACAAGACCCCGATGAAGACAGCGCGTTTTTCGGAGTCGTGGCCAACGTGGCCCAGCAGCGTGCCGATCCCGACTTACGCGTCATGATCGACTACCTCGAAGGACGCAACGTCGCATTTCCTAGAGCATTCAAACGCAACTTACCAGCATTCATACTGGTAAACTCCGTCGTCGTGAAGAATCATTTTAGCCCCGGAAAGAGAACGAATTACCTCCTTGTCATCCCCGCACACCTTCGTCATGAAATTTCGGAAGCGTGCCACGACGACCCGCCTTCCGTACATCTCGGCACAGCTCGCACTATGAGAAAAATCAACGCGAGGTACTACTGGCCCCGCCTGACCTCTCACGTCACCCACTTCTTCCGCGGCAGCCGTTACTGCCAGCGACGAAAAACGCCCCCGACGAGACCCGCCGGACTTCTGCAGCCGATAGCCGTTCCATCGAGGCCCTTCCAACAGATTGGAATGACGCGCTACGCCGAGACGGCCGCTCTTCCGAGGGCAACTGCAAAAGAAGTCGCCAAGATCTTCATAAACCGAGTTGGGCTGCGACATGGAGCCCCTGAAGTCCTAATCACGGACCGCGGAACGGCCTTCACTGCGGAGCTTATGCAAGGAATCTTACGCTACAGCAACCCCCCCCCCCCCCCCCCCATGAACGGACGAACGGACTTACGGAACGTCTGAACGTCTTACGGATCGCTGATATGCTGTCTATGTACGTTGACGTTGAACATAAGACTTGGGACGAATTCCTCCCGTATTGCACGTTTGCGTACACTACGGCTATCCAGGAAACTACGCAGATGACACCGTTCGACCTTGGCTACGGAAGACGGCCGACTACACTGTAAACGCAAACTAGCCGGAAATGGAGTTTTAATCAAGTAATGTGCCCTCAAAAGTACCTATAGCAAAAAATGTACTCCCTAGGCATGGTCTAAAGAAGTCGACGAACCTCCATGGTAGTACCGTTGCCCATCCGGGTAGCAAACGGGAGGATTTAGAACTACATAACACCATTTGTGAGATGGCGTTCCGTTCCTTGTATACTACCTCGTCCACAATAAACGCCCTATCTGAGGTAATCATCTCAAGCGGGCGGTCGCCATGTTAGTCTTCTGTTGTCTCCGTGCACCAGCACTTCAACCGTGGCCTAATGCTAATTAGAACGAGTGAGCAGGACGCGACGGTTGCACGCAGCTACAAAACCAATACCGTACGTATACCCGTATTGATGCTTCAACCAGCGCGATCACAGGCAGAGAGCGCGGCCGTGTTGTCTCAAACTGTTTATTTTGGCGATAGGTGTTGTCAAACTCTGCTGCTAACGAAGAGGCAGTTCTCGCCGTTGCAAACAATTGCAATGTTCATCTGCTTCGCTTGCTTGCGCATACATAGACGATTTAAATTCTCGTGCCAGCGCGCCAACGAACCCGACTGCAGCGACTCAACTTGCCCTGGCGGCACGACTGGCTGCCCGGATGTAAACAACCTCTGTGCTATCAACGCAGCGCGGCCGGTGACTCGGCGCGGCCGGAGCTTCAAGCCTCGCCTTGGGCCGTCGTTTTTTCGTATTTGTGAAGGACTAGTAGTGCCATTTGGTGGAAAGATTTTCATGTGCTCCTGTCACACGAGGAACAGCCGCAAACAGCATTTGGATACGGCGACAGGTGTGGACAGCTCGCTGGTAAGTGGTCTTTCATCAGTCAATGCGTTTTTCAAACGTTTGGATAGGGTTAACAGCGAATTACCCGGGTACCCGTGCCGCTCACAGCTCGTACACGCACGGGCAAAGAAAAAAGCGCACACTCGTATTATTTTACTTGTTTGTGGGTTTTGGGGTATGCGTTCGCATTCTTTTGTAGGCCGGTTTGTAACAGGGCATTCGAAATAAAATCGTTTGTCGCGCGCGGCGTCGTTTCAAAGCAACGTGACGGTTACCTCGTGCTGGCGAAAATCAGCGCAGTCAGACGGAAGCGGGAAGGAAGGTAGAGAGATCGGGAAAGAGGGCGCTAATATATAAAAGAAAGCGTAATGCAAGACGAGAAATATAACACAACCCGCCTGCATTTCTCCGAACTTCAGGACAGAGCTGCACACGGGTACGTTGTCACAAACTCGAGCGTACGACGTCTAAAAGTACCGTATATTTTTTTTTTCATTTTTCAACGTGACCTGAGCCACTTATCTTCTCATTACCGCGCATGGAGACCTGATTGTGTCCCTGTGTTTGAGCGCACAGCCATCCTTTTGCGACATAAGAACCAGCAAACGCGAGAAATTGTAGAAGCCAGCCACATCAGAAAAGCTGGTTCCGAATGTATCAGTCATCCCTCTATCGCCCTGCTTAATCGAGAAGTCGCATATTTAGACGCACATTGAGCGCTATTTCGGTGCTTCTTCTGGGAATGCGTGTTGGGGGTGGGAGGGGGGTCTTAATCCATGTATGATGCGGTTATCTTTGCTGATTTTTCGCCTTTCGTACGCCTCAAAGTTAGTTTTGTGGTTTTGTTGTTACGGTTTTTTAGTATTTTCGGCTGAGTGCGCCGAGAACTGTGACGCATTGGGGGCGCGGCAATTGGGCGCTTGGGCATATAAAGCTTTGAATTGTGCAGTAATAAACTAGTTGCGAGTGTGCGCTTGTGCCGTCTTCATGTGTTCTTGACCTCGTTAATTTGCGCGCAGTTTATTTTTCGCAAAGCATAATTACCAACTCGCCCAACTCGCAACCCTTTTACAGATCCTATACTCCGTAAAAATGAGTTGCCTGTCCTTTTAGGTACGGCAAAAACTCGCGCAGCGCATCATTCTGCCAGGGGGCCATATCCTAATGTCAATGCACACACTATGAAAGCAGCTTGCACTTAATGCGTCACATTGTCTGCTGATAAGCATTTTAGATTCGCCCCTCTCATCATCATTCACTTCGTGGAGATGGCGGGATTTTCTTTCATAGCTTGTTGTCACTGCAGTAATTAATAGCAGAATCAGTCCTACAAATCACAGAAACGGTTCGTTTCACGTTGAAAATAATCACAGTAATACACTTTGCACCACACGGAGGAACAATCGGTTGCAGTGATGAGGCATAAGGGTAACTTGTTGTTAAAGGGTCATTGAAGACAACCAGCAAGTTGATTTCAAACGGAAGTCGGACCTCCGCATAGCCATTTCAGCATTGATTTAGTGCCAAGATGCCTTAAGTGCTGAGAAATCGCTGTTCAACTGCTCATCAAACGTGACGCAAACACGACTGCAGTCGCTGTTTGCATCAGGATAAACCGGAAGCAAGTGAAGCAGCGGTGATTAATAGCAGTATACAAGCAACTGAATACAGCATTACAGCATTACCACGTACCAAGCAGTTTGGTCAGTTCCGGTCAAATCGCTCATGCTTCCCCAAACTCCCCTGTCATTTGCCGTTCGAGACCACTAAGCAAAATGTTTCTCCATTGGACCTGTGATCAGTATTTACGCTTCACTGAAGAAAAACGTTGGCCTTTTGAGGCCCCGCAAGTTTTGGCGTCGAACGATTTTCTCATGCGTAGCTCGCATGCTCCCTTGGAAAGCGGTACTGCCACCCCAAGTATGGACGAGTAGCACCATCCAGCGGCAGCCAAGAAAGAAGTTGTGCGCGTCAGGCCACCTAAGCCCTTCCGGTGAAAACGTGTTTTTGCTAGTTTCAACCTTATTTTAAAAAAAATGCCAGGTGTAAGAGGGGTATAATAGTGTTCTCCGTGAGCTAATCTATCAACCTAGAGAGACTTGCATTTTAACTTCAGTGTCATTTAAAGTTGTGCTCGAGTATATTGTGCTGAAGTAATATCTTTTTTATTGCTGCAAAAGCCACGATGGTTAATGTACTGGCACTTGGTTTTATGAAGCCTTTGCATTCCTAATTTAAGTACTGAATCTGCGCAGGGAACCTAGCATAACAATTTTATTACTGTACCGAATTATTAAGTTCATTTAACCATAGTGTCTGTTTTGAATTTTACATGTGGGGCTTTTTTTTCTTTTTTGCTTTTTCAGGTAGATGTTCCTTTGACTCCCTGCCTGCATTCCGGGGTAATTAGCCTCCGCATCGATGGCCAGAGTGTCTTGACTGCATCATCTTTACTGGGAGGACTGTGTAGTCTGTTTGCATAGTTCTGGGTTTTCAACATTCAATATCCCAAGAAGTCACACAGAGCTCTAACCTTTGTTGAACATGCCTTTTTGGACCTCGCCAGCACCAAACCACGTGTGAAGGATTTAGAACTTATTAACTTTTATCGCATCAATATCCCTCACCAATATTTTATTTGTTTTCAATCCTGTAATCATTGGATAGTAGTTTAAAGAATTTCGTATTATGTTTCTGACTTTTTCTTTTTTTTTTACTGAACAGGGGATATTTGATAGGCCCTTCTGTATGCTGATAATACAGCTATCTTTTAGTGAAGCAATAATATTAACCAACTAATTAGCTTGAAACAATTATCTAAATAATGTTGGCAACTGGTGCCAAATGAATCAACTCAAAATTATCGGAAAATACGAATTACATGGCTGCTTCTTCTCACTCTGAAGAAACTGTCGCGATACCACCCATTCTGTTCTATATCCTTGCAATTAACCCCTCAGACTGGGTCACTTTTCTTGGCGCATTTGTGTCTTTATCAAAACGCACTGGTATTTTCCGCAGCATATTTCTCGTTCTTTATATTACTCATTTATCCATAGCCATCTCATTGCTGTCTGTCTCCTACATCATTTATCTCTTGTGCATTTACCATCTACAAAATGCTCGTTACCTTTCAATATCAAATCGTTGCTCATTTCACCACAATTGAAAAAAAAATTTGTTGTTTTAAACCACTGCAACCATTTTTTTCACTTTGTGTACTGAGTACTGATCCGTACTGATAAGTACTCACGCGTTCTCAATCCTCTAGTATTATATAATGATGTCACTTACCATGCCGTTGTGTTTGTGCCTATATGTTTTTCGCGTATTTCCAGTTCTTGTAGTAATATTGTTTCTACAGTTTGTTCAACTAGCACACAGATCGCTCATTTCACCACCAACTGAAAATGTTTTGTTGTTGTAAACCACTGCAACCATTTTTTTCACTTCGTGTACTGAGTGCTGATGCGTTCTGATAATGCTGATGCGTTCTGATTCTATTATTTTATAATGATTTCACTTACCATGTGGTTGTGTTTGCGCCTATCTTTGTTTTTCGCATATTTCCAGTTCTTGTAGTAATATTAATTCCACGGTTTGTTCAACTAGCATTCTATTGCTGTCTTCCATTCCTAACTGGCGTGTTTTTAGCAATTTACCATTTTTGCTTTCTTATAGGAGGTCGCCCTAAGTTTTTATTTCGGAGCCTCCTTGTGTACACCATGTACCATGTAAACTTGTATGCGAAAGTTCGTTTGAAATAAACCTGAAACCGAGAAAAACCGTGTGAAATCAGTACTCCCGCAGGGAACTAGAAACTCTCCCTTGTGGCCTTGAAAAAACTCCTTTCGGAAGGCCTACAAAACCGCCCAAACTTTGCAAAACTCCATTCAAAAGAAATATATGCTTCCCTTGAACCTCCTAAAAACTCCCCTCGCGAGGCCTACAAAACGTAAAACTCCATGCAAAAGAAGTAAATGCTTCCCTTGAACCTCCTCAAAACGCCCCTAAAATAACATAAGTACTTCCCAAGGGAGCCATAATAAGCTCCTATTCAACCGCCTAAAAAGTCCATAAACATCACTTAAAAACGCCTTGAGGAAGTAAAGAATACTCCATTTTGATCTCCTTAAATTCTCCCTAACATTTCTTAACACTCCCTCCTACCTCCTTTCTATCACCTAAAAACACCCTGTTTTGAGGAGGTAAACAAAACCTCCCTGTTCCATGTAGTAAAAAAACTCCTACAAGGAGGATCACTAGAGGACAGGCGAAAAAGAACCTCTAGGGAGTATATGGGTGGAAAAAAAGTTTAGAGTGTACGATGCTTGGCGCCATGCTTCCGCACGTGGAAGACGACAACCTCAACGCCGACGTCCAACGATACCTTGAACGTGCGGAGGAGACCTGCCAGCCCGCTCGAGTTCGTATAACGGACAAGCAGCTGGTGGATGCCGGATGCTACAATATCCGACGCCGAGGCGCCGAGCACCACCCAGGGGATCGTGTGTGGGTTTAGACTCCCATCCTACGACGCAGGCTCAGTGAGAAGCTTCTGCGACGGTATTTCGGACCCTACCGGATTGTACAACGTGTTGGTCGATTTACCTACGAGGTGGTCCCCGATAGTGATTCCGGCACATCACGACGACGCACGCGGGCCGAAGTCGTCCACGTGGTTTACCTCAAACATTACTGCGCAAGATGATGGACGTTTCTCTTGTTCTTGTTTGTTCAGACTGTCGTTTTATTTTAGCATCGGGTCGATGCACTCTTAGAGGGGGAATAATGCCACGAACTAGGCATTGGGTTTGTTTGTTTATGTTTTGTTTTTACTGCCCCGCCGCGCCCGGTTATGTTATCTGTGTCCAAAGCGAAGCGCGTGTTGCATTCTTTATCTTTAGGCCGCATGGGTTATCTCATTCTGATACGGAGAGCGTTTCGCCCTAACTACGCTAGCCTCTAATAATCTTCTTTGATCTACAACGTTCTAGATGTAATCGACGGTTCGAGAAACCAACGCTGCCTGTATAAACATTGCCTAACGCGTCGCACGCTTTCCGATGGGAACAGTAGGGACGCTTAGTTCAGGCACTCATCCGCTATGTGGCGCACGCCGGCGGACGTCACTGCTCGCGAGTCGCAAACGCTGCACCCACTTCTACGACGCGTGTATGTCAGTTTGCATGTTAGGTTTGAAGAGCCGTTTCGCTCACATCTTAGCCGTGACGGGGCGCTAGTTCTGGGGCGCACTGGGGATCTCATTTAACGTGTCGCTCGCTTCATACCTGGTGCATTTTTCGCAGGATGATTGACGTAGGCGCAACTGAAATAGTGTAAGAACATATTAATTGTCGGATAGACAAATAGAAAACATAGAAACGATATTTTGGGATGATACAGCGACTATTTTTCTGATATATTTCTCCCTGGAGGATATAGGGAAGAAAAAATTACGTGTACATTTTCTGTTCAAGCGCTCACTTCTACCATTACTTTCCAAAAGTATCACGTGCTTGTAAATTTCAGATTATAGGAAACGAAAGGTTTCTACAGTACATTTTCAATTTTAAAACTGTGAACCGATGCGGAGTGCGAACAGAGTGGACAAAACAAGGCCGCAACACGGAGACCACAGAGGGGCCCGTGATCCCAGTACATAAGCGCGCACAGCCGGCATCAGCCTGCGGCACCACCAGTTGTTTTGCGTCGGCCGTGGCGCAGGTGGTATTACCAGCGTCAGGCCAGGACAGACAGGCATAGCGATAAACAAGAAGGCGTAGGAGCGCCACCTGAGGAACGCTAGACAAACAATTCTTAGAAAATGTTTTGCAACACTGCGAATCTCTCCGTACGCCGGTAATCGTAACTGGGGATTTTAATGTCGATTTATTATCCCGAGACTCTTCTTCACAAAATCTGCTGGACATCTTTCTTCCCTGTGGGTATGAAAACGTCATTGATATCGCGACGCGAGTGACAGCGGTATCTCAGACATTGATTGATTTATGTTTCACGAACTACGAAACAAGCAGTTTGCAAGCAGGTGTAATAATTTCAGATGTTAGTGATCATATGCCAATCTTCCTTTTTTCACACCATTTTCAAGTCGATACAAACAAACTGCAACAAATACACCCACTATGCAAAGATTAATAAATGATAATAATATTACGACATTTCAGAGATTAATGGCCGTGACCGAATGGGACCCAGTCTTGCTTGCAACCAATCCTGAAGATGCTTACAACATGTTCGCAGACAAAATTCGTTACAGAGTTAAAGAGAAACAAAAAAATAAGGAAACCATGGATTGACCGCAGTATCCTTAAGAGAATCAAAGAAAAAAATAAACTGTTTGCTTCGTTTATAAAAACTAGAAATCATGATGTTTTTACTCAGTTTAAAAAAGTGCGGAACAAATTAAATTCAGATATTAAAAACCCGCGTAATGCATACTTTGAAAATAAATTTGCAGCCATTTATAACGACCCCAGGAAAATCTGGAACAGTATTAATAACCTCATGGCGAAAGGCGAGAGACGAGTTATTTCCGAGATTATTATTGACGGAGAGCAATGCACGGGAAGTTTGCTTGCAGATAAGTTTAACAATCATTTTTTACAATCGGGTGCTGCTACGGTCACACACACAGCTAGTCCTAGTAAAAAACATTGTATTCCATCTAGTACTGCAGGTTCAATATTTTTGTTTCCCGTTACGGAATCAGAAATTCTGAGCTTAATTAAAAAACTAAACAACAGCCGGGCATGTGGGATTGATGAATTTAAAATACAGCCGATAAAAGCAGTCGCGCAATATATATGTCAGCCACTTTCACATATATGCAACCTGATACTCAATTCTGGTGATTTTCCTGATGTTTTGAAAATTGCCAAAGTTTCCGTAATTTTCAAAAGTGGGGATCCAAATGATATGAACAATTACCGACCGATTTCAGTTCTACCCATTTTTTCAAAAGTAATAGAACAGGTAATCAATACTCGAATCTTAAGCTTCTGTAAAACTAACCATATCATCGCCGAACAACAGTATGGCTTCCAAAAACAAAAATCAACTGAAATGGCAATACTAAATATAAAAGATAAAATTATTGATAACATTGAACAAAAATTATTTACTATAGGAGTGTTTCTAGATTTTAAAAAGGCTTTCGATTCTATTAAACACGATATTTTGTTTCAGAAACTTGAGACATACGGAATCAGGGGAACCTGTCTCAGTCTAATCAAGAGTTACTTACATAATCGCCTTCAATACACAGAAATTAGTCACGCCAGGTCCAACTTTGGACAAATTAAGTACGGTGTTCCACAAGGATCTATTCTCGGCCCGCTATTATTTTTATTATATATAAATGACATTGTTAACTTGCCTTTCACCCCGGATATAATACTGTATGCAGATGATACAAACGTCTTTTTTTCTGGCAGAGACCTGGCTCTGCTAGAAAGACAAACAAATTTATGGCTTGAAAATTTGTCAATTTGGCTGAATACAAATAAACTGAATTTAAACACAAGAAAAACAAAATATATGATTTTTCGAGCTTACAACAAACGTTTAGGGCAACAGGTTCTCCTCAATTTCAGAGGCGAATGTATTGAACAAGTTACTTCACACAAATTTCTTGGCATTGTGTTCAATGAAAATTTGAGTTGGTCTCCACATATTGACAAACTTAGAACGGATATATCCCGGTGCATTGGTATTATTTATAAGATGAAATATTTACTACCAGCTTGGTTAAAAAGGCAACTGTACTACAGTCTAGTACATTCTCGCCTTAACTACTGCCTTCTAGTGTGGGGTTCAACAGGGAAAACAAACATAGAAAACCTATACCGGCTCCAAAAAAAAGTCTTACGCATAATTGAAAATGCACCCTACTTCAGCCACAGTTCTCCATTATTTAAGAAACATCGGGTATTGACAATTATGAACATTCTAAATAAAAAACTCTCTTTAACTATTTATCACCAGATAAAGACAGACTCTAATGACTTTTACAGAAAATACACGTCACGAACACATGAATATGGGTTTAGGCAGGTAATATATACAAAGCCAAAAACTCGCACAAACTACGGGCACCAGAAATTGAGCTACCAGATTCCTAACATTTTAAACAGTCACCCCGCAATTTTAACTATGGCACAAGATGCTAAATCTGAACAAGGATTTAAGAGGAAATTAGACATGTACCTTTTGGAATTGCAGTAAAAAACGTGTATTTCAACTTTTGTTTCTTTTAGAAACTTTGAGGTATTTTTTTCCGCTGTATGAAATCTTTTTACTGTATTATTGTTTGTTTATGAAAACTGAGAACTGTCTTTTTTTTGTTCTTTCTTGCTGTGAATTCTTGAATTCTACTCATTGTTTCCTGAAATCCGAGAGCCGATGTGTATGTTTTTTTCCTAGTGGAATTGTCATTGTAATTATTGTCTTTCTGTAAACTGAAAGCTGATTTTCTATGTGTTAGTTGTGTGCACTATTTTGTTAATTTTTATTGTCACAAAGTACGTGCCATTTCCCGCAGAGTCGCGCCAACACGTTGGGGAAGGGGGGGGGGGGGGGGACGTCACCTTGTCAGGCTTTTTTTTTTTTTTTTTCCTGTAGCCCCTCGACAACTGTATAGCCAGTCTTGTACATGTTGTCGCAATAAACTTTCAACTTTCAACTTTCAACTATTTTGCATAGTTTCCGAGAAGCGGCGCTGGCTGGCGGACATGAAAGCACGCAGGAAGGCTGCGTAGCGGAAAAGGGTAGGAGAGAGCAGCAGGAGAGTCGCTGTTTGGCCATTTTTCGCTCACGCGTTAGGCAATGATTATACAGATGGCGTTGGAGAAACTCTCGCGCCGAAAGATAAAAGCCTATAGAGCACTGCTGTGTACGGGTGGATGGAGCTTCGTCAAGCTGCGAAAGTGCGGCTTTTTTCTCCGACCACCTTTTTTTCGTTGTATATATGGCGAAAAATAAACTTCTTTGATTGATTGATTGACGCCGCGGGCTTCTGATCGCCGATGCTCGCTTGCGTACGTCACTCTGCTGACGGCTGCTTCGCCGCCTGTGTATTCTTTGAGTTGTTAGGGGAGCACACGTTCGTTCCAATAAACTTGTTTTCCTTGAAGACAACTGCGTCGTCTTTGGTATCATGACAATATTATCAGTTGTTGACCTGCCCAATCGAAAGCCTGCCTGGCAGCTATCGAGGACACCATGATATTTTAAAAAATAGGTAACGCCGTCTATTGATGTCTTTTCAAAGAGTTTGCTCAAGCAGCTTGTCAAAGCAATGGCGCGATAGCTTGTCGCAGCAGAAGAGACATCTTTTCCGTCTTTCAGTTTTGCTGACACGATTGCCTCCTTCCAGGCATGGGGAAAGTACCCAGCGCACCATATCTTGTTGTACAAGAAGAGTATTGAGGGTGTGTACGTGTAGGTGCTGAATAACTGTGTATATGGTATTTTATCAGCCCCTGGCGCTGAAGCACGGCATGTGCTGAGCGCTACAATTAGTTCTTGCAGAGAAAAATGGGAGTTATGCCCGTCATTAGATTTCTTGTTGTCACGAATAGGCTTTCTTTCAACAGATTCTTTGTATCGCAGGAATGTCTCGGTGTAGTGGAAGAAGCTGGAAATAAGTTCAAAGTGTTGTCCCAGGGTGTTTGCTTGGTCTTCAAGTGTATCGCCAGTGGTGCTGACAAGAGGCGTGACACATGTTTTCTGCCCCTGCACTTTGCGTATCCTGTTCCAAACTTTGCGCGCATCTGTATAGGAATTTATTGATGATAGAAAATGCCCCCAACTATCTGTTTTTGCCTCACGTCGGATTCGCCATCCCATGGCTTTTGCGCGCTTGGAGGAAATGAGATTTTCTGTGGTAGGATACCTGCGGAGAACACCCCCCCTCCTCCCCCCCTCGCCCCCCCCAGTTATTCTGAGCATTTTTTGCTTTGCAATCGTCATTTCACCAGGGCCTCTGAAGATTAGGTGTGGTACCGGAGGTCTGGGGAATAGAAACACTAGCAGCATCAAGTACATGCGCTGTGATGAAAGTGCAGGCTTTATCAATACCCAAGCGTGTTATTGATGTGCAAGTAAGTTTTGACATCTCTTTAAACGTTGGCCAGTCGGCACCAGCTTCCTTAAACTTTTCATGTGAAGTGGAACTGTAGGGACATTTTTCTAAGCATCTGAGGGTGGTTAGGGAAGTGGTCGCTTCCATAGCGATTCGAATCCACTTCCCATTCGATGGACGGAAAAAGAACAGGGGAGAGCCTATAGCCAGATCAATGTGTGAATAAGTGTGGTGTGTTGTATTGTAGTGTGTGGGGAGATTTTTTGTTAAAAAGGCAAGCTTCGGATGAGAAGAGAAATTTTTCTACTAAGCTGCCCCGGCCATCTGTGCGTTCCGATCCCCATAGTGGGCTGTGCGCATTCACATCACCAACCAGTAGAAATGGTTCCGGAAGATCAGCTATAAGGGGCTCAAATCCGGAGCTGGATAAACGATATTCAGGGGGAATGTATAGTGAGCAGATTGTTGTTAGCCTGTTGAAAACAGTTGCACGAACAGCAACTGCTTCTAGGCCGGTGTGCAAATGAATAGACTGACAAGAGACAGCTATTTGTATAACTATAGCCACGCCACCAGAGCAGTGTGTGCAGCTATCTCTGTCTCTCCTAAATGCTGAGTATTGGTTGAGGATGTTGGTGTGCCTAGAGTTCAAGTGAGTCTCTTGCAAACACAGAATGGTTGTTTGAGTTTTGTGTAGGATTTCATATATATCATCTAGAGATTTTTAGTTAATCCCCTGCAGTTCCAATGCGACCATAAACATTGGGAGAAGATTTCGGCTGATGCGGGGCTGGATGTATCACCTACCACAGGCCGGTATGATTGGGCCAGTGACATGGGGGGCTGCTGGCTTTTTGCTCCACCCCGCCCCGGATTGAAGCGCTGTTCTTTCGTAACCTTTGGCGCTGACTGAGACGGTGTCATGTCCATGTCGTCGTCTGCGTGCTGTGACAGGGACGAGATGGAGTCCTTGCGGCCTCCACCACGGCATATGTTTGAAGTGGAAGAAGGAATCCCTCCCACCACCGTTTGTTGCTTGTTGGACGCAGAGGCGGTTGAAGGACCCGCCACATCTATATACATGGCCACCTGAGGTCTGGCAACCAGAAGAATGGGACCAACGGCAGAGCTGTCACTCCTGGCGTTCGTGGCTGACGGAACACTTGCGGGTGCCACAGGTGCTGTGTCAGCTGGTTGGGGTGTCTTAGGCAGCACCTTTGGCGCTGGGACGGCACCAAGTCTGCTTCGCAGTACTGGGTGGCCACAGTGACCAGAAGCCACTGCGCCCCCCCCCCCCACACTCTAAACTTTTTTTCCACCCATATACTCCCTCGAGGTTCTTTTTCGCCTGTCCTCTACTGATCCTCCTTGTAGGAGTTTTTTACTACATGGAACAGGGAGGTTTTGTTTACCTCCTCAAAACAGGGTGTTTTTAGGTGATACAAAGGAGGTAGTTAGGGAGTTTTAAGAAATGTTAGGGAGAATTTAAGGATATCAAAATGGAGTATTCTTTACTTCCTCAAGGCGTTTTTAAGTGATGTTTATGGACTTTTTAGGCGGTTACATAGGAGCCTATTGTGGCTCCCTTGGGAAGTACTTATGTTATTTTAGGGGCGTTTTGAGGAGGTTCAAGGGAAGCATTTACTTCTTTTGGATGGAGTTTTACGTTTTGTAGGCCTCGCGAGGGGAGTTTTTAGGAGGTTCAAGGGAAGCATATATTTCTTTTGAATGGAGTTTTGCAAAGTTGGGTTGGTTTTGTAGGCCTTCCGAAAGGAGTTTTTTCAAGGCCACAAGGGAGAGTTTCTAGTTCCCTGCGGGAGTACTGATTTCACACGGTTTTGCTCGGTTTCAGGTTTATTTCAAACGAACTTTCGCATACAAGTTTACATGGTACAAGTGTACACAAGGAGGCTCCGAAATAAAAACTTAGGGCGACCTCCTATAAGAAAGTAAAAATGGTAAATTGCTAAAAACACACCAGTTAGGAATGGAAGACAGCAATAGAATGCTAGTTGAACAAACCGTAGAATTAATATTATACTACAACAACTGGAAATACGCGAAAAACAAAGATAGGCGAAAACACAACCACATGGTAAGTGAAATCATTATATAATAATAGCGGATCGAGAACGCGTCAATACTTATCAGAACTTATCAGAACGCATCAGCACTCAGTACACAAAGTGAAAAAAATGGTTGCAGTGGTTTACAACAACAAAAAGTTTTCAGTTGGTGGTGAAATGAGCGATCTGTGTGCTAGTTGAACAAACTGTAGAAACAATATTACTACAAGAACTGGAAATACGCGAAAAACATATAGGCACAAACACAACGGCATAGTAAGTGACATCATTATATAATACTAGAGGATTGAGAACGCGTGAGTACTTATCAGTACGCATCAGTACTCAGTACACAAAGTGAAAAAAAATGGTTGCAGTGGTTTAAAACAACAAAAAAGTTTTTCAATTGGTGGTGAAATGAGCGAGAGCTGTGTAACGATTTGATATTGAAAGGTAACGAGCATTTTGTAGATGGTAAAGGCACAAGAGATAAATGATGTAGGAGAAAGACAGCAATGAGATGGCTATGGATAAATGAGTAATATAAAGAACGAGAAACATGCTGCGGAAAATACAAGTGCGTTTTGATAAAGACACAAATCGCCAAGAAAAGTGACCCAGTCTGAGGGGTTAATTGCAAGGATATAGAACAGAATGGGTGGTATCGCGGCAGCTTCTTCAGAGTGAGAAGAAAAAGCCATGTAATTCGTGTTTTTCGGATAATTTTTAGTTGATTCATTTGGCACCAGTTGCCAACATTATTTAGATAATTGTTTCAAGTTATATTAGTTGGTTAATATTATTGCTTCACTAAAAGATAGCTGTATTATCAGCATACAGAAGGGCCTATCAAATATCCCCTGTTCAGTAAAAAAAAAAAAAAAAGTCAGAAACATAATACGAAATTCTTTAAACTACTATCCAATGATTACAGGATTGAAAACAAATAAAATATTCGTGAGGGATATTGATGCGATAAAAGTTAATAAGTTCTAAATCCTTCACACGTGGTTTGGTGCTGGCGAGGTCCAAAAAGGCATGTTCAACAAAGGTTAGAGCTCTGTGTGACTTCTTGGGATATTGAATGTTGAAAACCCAGAACGATGCAAACACATTACACAGTCCTCCCAGTAAAGATGATGCAGTCAAGACACTCTGGCCATCGATGCGGAGGGTAATTTCCCCGTTCGCGGAATGCAGGCAGGGAGTCAAAGGAACATCTACCTGAAAAAGCAAAAAAGAAAAAAAAATGCCCCACATGTAAAATTCAAAACAGACACTATGGTTAAATGAACTTAATAATTCTGTACAGTAATAAAATTGTTATGCCAGGTTCCCTGCGAAGATTCACTACTTAAATTAGGAATGCAAAGGCTTCATAAAACCAAGTGCCAGTACATTAACCATCGTGGCTTTTGCAGCAATAAAAAAGATATTACTTCCGCACAATATACTCGAGCACAACTTTAAATGACTGTGAAGTTAAAATGCAAGCCTCTCTAGGTTGATAGATTAGCTCACGGAGGACACTATTATACCCCTCTTACACCTGGTATTTGTTTTAAAATAAGGTTGAAACTAGCAAAAACACGTTTTCACCGGAAGGGCTTAAGTGGCCTGACGCGCACAACTTCTTTCTTGGCTGCCGCTGGATGGTGCTACTCGTCCATACTTGGGGTGGCAGTACCGCTTTCCAAGGGAGCATGCGAGCTACGCATGAGAAAATCGTTCGACGCCAAAACTTGCGGGGCCTCAAAAGGCCAATGTTTTTCTTCAGTGAAGCGTAAATACTGATCACAGGTTCAGTGGAGAAACATTTTGCTTAGTGGTCTCGAACGGCAAATGACAGGGGAGTTTGGGGAAGCATGAGCGATTTGACCGGAACTGACCAAACTGCTTGGTACGTGGTAATGTTGTATTCAGTTCCTTGTATACTGCTATTAATCACCCCTGCTTCACTTGCTTCCGGTTTATCCTGATGCAAACAGCGACTGCAGTCGTGTTTGCGTCACGTCTGATGAGCAGTTGAACAGCGATTTCTCAGCACTTAAGGCATCTTGGCACTAAATCAATGCTGAAATGGCTATGCGGAGGTCCGACTTCCGTTTGAAATCAACTTGCTGGTTGTCTTCAATGACCATTTAACAAGTTACCCTTATGCCTCATCACTGCAACCGATTGTTCCTCCGTGTGGTGCAAAGTGTGTTACTGTGATTATTTTCAACGTGAAACGAACCGTTTCTGTGATTTGTAGGACTGATTCTGCTATTAATTACTGCAGTGACAACAAGCTATGAAAGAAAATCCCGCCATCTCCACGAAGTGAATGATGATGAGAGGGGCGAATCTAAAATGCTTATCAGCAGACAATGTGACGCATTAAGTGCAAGCTGCTTTCATAGTGTGTGCATTGAGATTAGGATATGGCCCCCTGGCAGAATGATGCGCTGCGCGAGATTTTGCCGTACCTAAAAGGACAGGCAACTCATTTTTACGGAGTATAGGATCTGTAAAAGGGTTGCGAGTTGGTAATTATGCATTGCGAAAAATAAACTGCGCGCAAATTAACGAGGACAAGAACACATGAAGACGGCACAAGCGCACACTCGCAACTAGTTTATTATTGCACAATTCAAAGCTTTATATGCCCAAGCACGCAATTGCCGCGCCCCCAATGCGTCACAGTTCTCGGCGCACTCAGCCGAAAATACTAAAAAACCGTAACAACAAAACCACAAAACGAACTTTGAGGCGCACGAAAGGCGAAAAATCAGCAAAGATAACCGCATCATACATGGATTAAGACCCCCCTCCCACCCCCAACACGCATTCCCAGAAGAAGCACCGAAATAGCGCTCAATGTGCGTCTAAATATGCGACTTCTCGATTAAGCATGGCGATAGAGGGATGACTGATACATTCGGAACCAGCTTTTCTGATGTGGCTGGCTTCTACAATTTCTCGCGTTTGCTGGTTCTTATGTCGCAAAAGGATGGCTGTGCGCTCAAACACAGGGACACAAATCAGGTCTGCATGCGCGGTAATGAGAAGATAAGTGGCTCAGGTAGCGTTGAAAAATGAAAAAAATATATACAGTACTTTTAGACGTCGTACGCTCGAGTTTGTGACAACGTATACCCGTGTGCGGCTCCGTCCTGAAGTTCGGAGAAATGCAGGCGGGTTGTGTTATATTTCTCGTCTTGCATTGCGCTTTCTTTTATATATTAGCGCCCTCTTTCCCGATCTCTCTACCTTCCTTCCCGCTTCCGTCTGACTGCGCTGATTTTCGCCAGCACGAAGTAACCGTCACGTTGCTTTGAAACGACGCCGCGCGCGACAAACGATTTTATCTCGAATGCCCTGTTACAAACCGGCCTACAAAAGAATGCGAACGCATACCCCAAAACCCACAAACAAGTAAAATAATACGAGTGTGCGCTTTTTTCTTTGCCCGTGCGTGTACGAGCTGTGAGCGGCACGGGTACCCGGGTACTTCGCTGCTAACCCTATCCAAACGTTTGACAAACGCATCGACTGATGAAAGACCACTTACCAGCGAGCTGTCCACACCTGTCGCCGTATCCAAATGCTGTTTGCGGCCGTTCCTCGTGTGACAGGGGCACATGAAAATCTTTCCACCAAATGGCACTACTAGTCCTTCACAAATAAGAAAAAACGACGGCCCAAGGCGAGGCTTGAAGCTCCGGCCGCGCCGAGTCACCGGCCGCGCTGCGTTGATAGCACAGAGGTTGTTTACATCCGGGCAGCCAGTCGTGCCGCCAGGGCAAGTTGAGTCGCTGCAGTCGGGTGCGTTGGCGCGCTGGCACGAGAATTTAAATCGTATATGTAGGCGCAAGCAAGCGAAGCAGATGAACATTGCAATTGTTTGCAACGGCGAGAACTGCCTCTTCGTTAGCAGCAGAGTTTGACACCTATCGCCAAAATAAACAGATTGAGACAACACGGCCGCGCTCTCTGCCTATGATCGCGCTGGTTGAAGCATCTATACGGGTACATATACGTACGGTATTGGTTTTGTAGCTGCGTGCGACCGTCGCGTCCTGCTCACTCGTTCTAATTAGCATTAGGCCACGGTTGAAGTGCTGGTGCACGGAGACAACAGAAGACTAACATGGCGACCGCCCGCTTGAGATTATTACCTCAGATAGGGCGTTTATTGTGGACGTGGTAGTATACAAGGAACGGAACGCCATCTCACAAATGGTGTTAAGTAGTTCTAATTCCTCCCTTTTGCTACCCGGATGGGCAACGGTACTACCATGGAGGTTCGTCCACTTCTTTAGATCATGCCTAGGGAGTACATTTTTTGCTATAGGTACTTTTCAGGGCACATTACTTGATTAAAACTCCATTTCCGGCTAGTTTGCGTTTACAGTGCACCCCCGGCGAGCTGCGTCGACATACTTCGCAGAAGCGAAGGCGCTGAGGCTTTTACGTGCTTCTGGATAAGAGATGTTCTCATTGACTTTGAGGTTGATGATTTTCTTCTCCGGTTTAAATGTTTCACACGTCCTTGAGTAAGCTGTGTGCGGGCCACTGCAGTTCGGGCATTTAATCAAAGTGCTGTTGCAATTCTCCGTGGGGTGGTCGTGCTCTGAACACTTTATCCGCCCACAGCAGTTGTTAGTGCTGTGCCCATAACGTTGGCACTTAAAGCACCGACGTGGGTTGGGTACATTTGGTCCAACGGTACATCGAAGAAAGCCTGAATTCACAAATTCAGATAAGGCACTGCGGTCAAAGGTGAGGACTAGTGTCACTAAATAAGGTTTTAGAGTATCGGCACTCTTTTCTCCCATTGTTCGGTGCCGCCGCCAAGATCATTGGTCAGTTCGCGCCACGTGACATTTGTTTACACTGCGACGGTTCCTGGGCGCTGCCATTTTGTTGCTTGTGCGTTTTCAGTCGGTCAACTGTGGTAGTCCTGGCTGTTTGCCCTGTGACTGCGCGCGACCGCGTCCCGAACGTGAACCAAACCATTCCGCGCTTGGCACGCTTCGCAGCATTTTAGCTGCAGAAGTTTGTCCGGAGATGCCGTTTTGCTGCGTACTCGGCTGCTACAACTCCGAGGATGATGGAAAACGCTTCATGCGCTTCCCCCCGGGGAAAAAGGACGGCGAGCGGTTACGCGTGTGGCTGCAACTCGTCAGCCGCGATGAATTCGTGCCCACCCCGTACTCCAGGATTTGTGAGGTGAGATTGTATGAAGTGAATTCGCGATAGTTAATAAAAGCTGGCTCCTCGTAGGCGTTGTAAAATCCCCCCCTACCCGAGAATTCCGTGCAGAGCGCTTCGCAGCTAATGAACTCGCGAGACCGGCCGCCGCCGCCGCGAACGTCCGACCGTGGCGGTCTTCGGGCCGCGATATGCGTCGTGAAATTGCCGTACTCGCTCGCTCGCCAACGCGGCCCGACAACGTACGCGTCGGCCGGGTGCTGGCGCAGTTGTGCTGCAATAAAAGTAGGCAAGAGATGTGGACGCAGGAGGTGTAGTTAAACAGACGAGAATTTACAAAGTGCAGGGGGGAGAAAATAGTATGCAAGGGAAGGAAACGGTGAGAGAGTTCGGGCCGCGCGCCAGCTAGTGAGTACGCCTATTTCACAATCCGGCACGCATATGACGACGCCTGCCTTAGAGTTCATAGAGGCATAGAATTCACATACGTGGAAATTGAAGGTGAAATGGGCGCATGTGGCCTCGCAGGGAATTAACATAGTCTCAGGGTATGGGGGGGTGGGTTCACAACGCCTACGAGGCGCCTGCCAAAATAAATACCGCCATCCGTTTAAGTTACTTCGTCCCCGCCCCGGACGTTTGCATGTCGTGGGACGTTCCATCCCGTTGGGCGACTGCCATTACGAGAATCCGAAATGGTTGGATAAATTTTAATTCGGCAGTTTAGCGTTCAAGGAGGGGTCACTGGAATTAGTGCGGAACTCCCCAGAAGATTTTGGAAGTTTTGGTTTGATGTACACCGCGAACTGTCACGAGTGAAAGCGCTTAAACTTTACAAATCGCGCGTGTTGTTTCGCCGTGTTCTTTCGTCCTCATTCGTTTTTTAATGTTTAGGCGCTCTCCCACTCATTTATGCGGCACCAAGTAGGCCCCACAGATGTATTATTAATGTCACAAACACCTTCACCCCATTCTGTTGCCAATTCTGGTATAAAGCTTGGCCTGCTCACTTTAGATAAATTCTACTAGGTTGTGCATTCTGTAGTATAACACGAAACTCTCACAACAAATAAGAACAAAACAAAAGCATTCTGTGTGCACTAAGTTACGCGTACACTAAAATTTTCAAAATATTTTCGCACCCTACATTTATAATGCCACTGAGCGTTAGCATTCTGGCATGTTCTAAAATGCCTTGATCACTAATTGCAGGTATACTGCTTGCGATCTGTTCTGTGGCTTGTAAACTCGGAATTTACGACATGATGCTGCCGAATAAGGCTGTTAGACGTATTGTGGGGCGTAATTTAGCAGTTTCAATTTCATGTGAAGTTGACAGAGAGACATTCAAGCGAGAAAGCATTCACACAATGTTCTGCATTTGATAAAACTTTTCTTGTTTGCTTATTGTATTGAATTGTTTGTTAGGACCACTTTGAAGACAGCCAATTTGAAACGGGCAGGGCTGATGGCCGAAAGCTCCTCAAGTGGAATGCTGTGCCAACGATCGAAGCCTCGAACAACCAGCAGAAACGGGCTAAGGGGAAGGTTACGAGGAGGCCAGGCAGTGAACAAGCCCACGGTATGTCACTTAGCTAATGCACTGCTGAGCATTGTACCATGCATTATCTCGATGACATGTATGGTGGTTTTTATTTTTTTGGCACCTCAGACACACTGGATGCCGCCGATGCACCTGCTGTCTCTGCTGCCTCTGTTGCCGTTCGCCCATTCCCAGGTGAAGCACATGGAGTATGGCCTCCTCCATTGGATGGCGAAGCTCAGCCAATTGAGACACGTAAGCATATGTGTGTGTGGAAGTGAACATAGCTTCATAAGATGTAGGTATGTGTGGAATGGAGGAATGGAGCAGGAGACATGGCATTGTCTCGCAGGCTGTACTCTGTTCATATGTGTAATTTCTGTCCAGTGAACAGGAAGTATGAATTGCCCACAAATGTTTTTCTGGAGGGTGCACACGACGGCACTACCTGCGCAATAGCGCCAACTCCATTTTTACGGTTGGGCAGGTGCGTACAGCGCCATGGATAACGCGGCTTGCTTCTTGCTATCTCAGCATCATCCCTGTGCGGGGATTTTCTTATGTCTTGCGTTGCTTCAAACCGCTGCGGCTTGAGTTAGGAAAACGTCTCCACCCAACGCTGCGACGATATTTTATGTGGCTCTGGCGTGTGAGATGAGGCGGTGGTTTTACATGGCACCTAGGCCTGCTGTGCGCTTATTGAGGAGTATAAGAGACGGTGATGTGCTCTGGCGACAGTGTTCTCAGGCGTTTAATGCATGACCGTCCTTCACCTGAGCCCCCAATGAAGCTTAGCGATTTTGCAAGCAGTATGGGTGGAAGCAGTCACGAGGTATGTACAGGATGAAATTAGGCGTGGCAACGACAAAGATTCAACCGAAGATTTTAATTGTTTCATTTTTTTATGTAGACGAAGCAGAAATTATAAGCAGAACAAGAGCACAATACACGCTTTGACTGCTTCAAAAACAGCCCAGAAACAATTGACAAATCATAGCGCCCTAGTTTGTCACTCCATACACCTTCGTCTCTGCGCTGTTTTTGAAATATTCAAATTGTGGTGCCTAACTATCCGAATGTCAAGCTTTAGTATGTTATCACGGTACACGTTTGATCATTAGACCTAAGTTGAAGGTGTACCTTGCACGTGGCATCCCATGTACGTGTGTTCACCTCAAAACAACCAAAGTAGTCCAGGTTAAGGCTGGGCACCTAGCCGTGCTCGTCTTGTCCGTAAAGTATGCCAGCTGGCGTAATTAGTGAAAATTTCAAGCACTCTGTTAAAGCTTCAAGCTAGTGTCACTAAACCTTATTTAGTGACACTAGTTCAAGCATGTGATGAGGTCTGAGGTAAAAGCTTCAATGCTGCATCGTCCCAACCTGAAATGAAACAGGTGCCACTGATTCATTACTAATTAGCCCCATCATCGGTAACTTCTTTGCTAATTTTTCGCATGAAGTCAGACCATCCTCAAGCACTGCTTTAAAAGAAAAGAAGATAAACTTGCTTTTGTTGTGCGGCTTACTTCAGGTCTGCAGTTGTAGGAAGCATGAACAGAGCATTTTGAAATTATGAAGCGCAACAATTATTCTGGCCTCGCGGTACGCTGTTCGACGGGGTCGATGCGTCTGCTATCCATAAAGATGACGGGTAAACAGTGGAAGGCTTAAAGGCAAACTTTAATTAAGGATACATGAAAAACAGGAAAAGGTCGAAAAAAGAAAGTCGAAAAACAGCCGAGAAAAGAAAGGTTCCTTCCTCTGGTTAGCTCCGTAAAAAAAGTGGAGCTGTCTCGAGGGCCGGTAACAGCAGACTGGTGGCCGTGGCGTCTCTGGACCCAGGCGCGGGCGGCACGGTTCTGCGAAACGTAACTCAACACCTCTCCGGGCTTGCAGGACAGCGGGAGAAACGGGCCGAATTCTTTTTCCGGCTGTCTTCGGCTCGGAGAGGGAAGGAGAAGCGCGCACAGACAAGAACAAACACAAAACGCATGTTTCACCCTCCGAGGGACACCGGCCGGCTCGGAATTCAGAGTTTGTGGCGCCTCGCTGCGCGTCGATGAATGCGAGCAGAACAACAATGCTGACTAGAGCACTGGACGGGCCCGGGCCGGGCTGGGCCACCCGAAGTCGATTATCGGCGGGCCCGGGCTCAGTGCCACGGGCCCGGCCCGTAGCACTGACTTGAATTAATAGGCCTGGCCATTAATAGTTCCGACGTGAAGTGTTTAAAAAAGCATGAAAATGAATATTGTGAGTTTACTTTTATGCGCTTCTTTTTCTGCATTTCAGAGACCCTATGCATCACTGAAGTGCAGTATCCGAAGACCTCATCCCCGTGCTTTAGTTCCAACGAAAGTGCTGTGTCACTGCCGGCAATGGAAGTAGAGGTTAAAAGCTCGACTAGTAAGTATTCACGACTTATAAACGATTGATTTCCTGCTTGTCAGAAATCGAATTCTAACAGCAAACCTTTGACAGGTGAACTTGCCCCGTCGACAGGGTATCAGGATGCATGGACCATTCCTGATGAGCAAGGTAAGGCACCATAGCATGCAAGGCCCATGGATTAATACCAGAATGATTGAGTACGAAAAATGGCAATAAATGTCGATGGTGTCAAGCTGAGTGCCATCGGCGCTGTGTTGTATGGATAAATCCCTGCATAAAAGTTATGTTTATGTGCACAGAAGCGTCTAACTTGCACTCTACACTTTCAGTGAGTGGAGCGAGGTGCAACTGTGCCGGACGTGACGACAACCAACATGCTACCTTGAAGCTCAACCAAGGCACCCAAACGGTAATAAAACAAGTAATCTAATTTAGCTGCCTAAAAGCAGATGACTTCATAAGGCAGCTGCAAAGCATGCACTCTCAATATATATATAGTACAACAGGACCTGGAATTGCTATGCAAACGCTACTCGCATTTTAACTGGTAGGAGAAGGGCTGCACTTTGTTGACGCAGTCTATCACTTCAGCAGGTGCGCACTGCCGCGGTGTTGTGATGATACATTTCAGTATCGTGGCCAATATATACATCCCACTTTCAATTAAAGTTGAAACAGGGATATGAAACTTTTCCCTCGTGACGCATTTCTTGTTATTCACAGTTATTGAAGTTCCAAGCATGCTAAAATTTAAAATAAAATTACCATCGTTTCCTAAAGTTGAGACAAGCGCGAAAGCTAAAAGCACGCCCAATGGACCGTGAAACCTTCAAAGACCCACATCGTGAACACAGAATGAACCCATGGAAAAATTTTTTGTGCAATAAGTAACCGCATCTAAGAAGGATCTGAATGAATACCGACAACGTGGTTTATGAAATAGAGGTATGCTGTTTTACTCCTCCTTTGTGATCAATGCGTGTATTGTCTGATCTGGAACCATCACTTTTTCACGGTTTTCAAGTAACCATTTTGACCCAGTGGAAGCCCAGTTTCACGCCCACGCCGTGTGTTCATTGATCAGAGCTTTTTGGTCAACCGACCGATGTATGGGTAATTGCATTGGTTTTTCCTCAGGACTCCATTGGTCGCGCCACGAAAGCTTTCGCTTTAAAAGCTCTGCAGCAATTCAGTGTGCATTTATTAGAGTCTGCATGCTTACATTTCAGGAAGACCCGTGCAGTGGACGTCAATCTTCTCACGAAGACACCGTGGAGCACCTCACGTGCAAACTAGATTTGCAGCAAAAACACATTCATAAGCTTGAAACACAGTTAGAAGCGATTTTTGTTGAGCACCCGATTTTAAACTGCATCTGCATGTTGTCCTTATGACTAAGTGACTGTGCTAGCATGCTGCTGGTACAACCAGGTAAGCTGTAAACAGGGTGTGCAGGGGCATGACTCGATACAGTCATTTTGGAGCAGCAAATGGAACTTCTTGTGAAATTTACTGGCATGAGAATCAGCATTTTACGGTTCCGGCTGTTTCGTTCTTGTTTTTTTTCCTCCATGCTTTTTTAGCCTTGTTGGCCTCGTAAGCCTCGTCTCGTAAGTGGTTAGCCGTGTTAGCGCAACGAATGCGACATCGCAGTTCTTGTTCCAGTCGTTCGGTCTAGATTCTAGGCTCTAAATTCGGTGGCTCGTAAGCACTCGCGAAGTTGAGGCCTCTAGCCTCCGTGAAGATGCAGTTGCAAGGACTCAAACAAAAATAATTGACGCATTTTGTAGTGCACAGCGACTCATTGTTGCCAAATCAACTTTGTGAATGCTGTGCCTACGCCTCTTGTAGTTTTCTTGCTTTCTGAAAACTATCAGCTACAGTCACTTTCTAGTGGTAAGAGTTCCATGAAATGCTCTTAGAAGTGTGTACGCACATAAATTTGCACCTTAGAACATCTCTCTCAGTAAACGGAACTCCTGTTAAACGGAAGTAATTTTTCCGGTCCCTTGAAGTTCCGTTTATCGAGAGTCTGCTGTAGTTTGTAACCTTGGCACTGTTTGGTTTAAGATGTCCTAGCTTGCACTGCTGGCACGCATACATAATTCAGTAGTTTGTCATCAATAAAAATAAAACTAAGTGTATGGGACACTTTGTGCGCTTGTTCTTGTTTTTCAGGCAACAAGCTTCCACACCTGGCCCCCGACCAGGTACACAATGCTGCCAAATCTGACGCACGTGGCAACAGGTGGACAAATGAAACCGTCCAGAAATCCCTGCAGATCCGTTTGGCATGTGGCAACAGGGGCTATAGTTTTTTGAAGGAAGATGTCCTTCCCTTGCCTTCAGAGTGCACGCTGCAGAGGCGTATTGAAGACGTGAAGTTCGAACCAGGTGCGTAAGCAGGTTTCACCTGCTTACGCACCTGGTTACGCACCTGCTTACGCACCTGCATTTGTAAGGTGGCAGTGTAGGAACATGCTTCTTTTTATTTTTAAGGTATCCTCGAGGAACTGCTGCCTCCTCTGAAGGCTAAACTTGACACAATGCGGCCCGAAGAGCGACACTGCGCCATTTTGGTTGAGGAAATGCAACTGACCACTGGCCTTGACTTTGACCCGACGGTCAAGAAAACCATCGGCCTGGAAACTGCGCCCCTTGCGAATCCATTGCCTGAGGGCCAGCTGACTTACGCCACACATGGTCTGGTGGTCATGTTGACCGGACTGTCATCTCGGTGGAAGCAAGTTGTTGGCTACCATCTCTCAGGTAAGCCTGATCATAGTTTTTCTTGTATGTGCACAGTGCGAGCCAAAGTAATGTAGCCTCATGCTGGTATTTGTGGCTGTCCTGATGTCATTAGGCTTTCCTGAGCCAAGTCTACGAAACATAAGACGAAGTTGACCAAAAGTTCCAGTATTTTATAAAAATTCAAGAAATTTTTACGCTCCTCACCAGGCAAAAGAAAATTCACTTATTTTAATTAGACCTGTATCAAAAGTAGTTGCAGAAACCATGCTGGGACTTTCAGCATGCAAAACCACTATTGCCATTATGCTCAGGTGCAACAGTGTGTGAGGTCCCATTGTGCTGGGCTGTTGCTTTTTTGCCAATGCCTTTCTTGCATGAAAAACTGTGACTGTAAAGATATATGTATCTGCAGTGCTGCATTGTCTCTTTCTCTCTCTCTCTCTCTCCCCCCCTCCCCCCCTTTGCAGGAGACTCCATTGATGGGACCTTTTTAAAGGATTTCCTCTTTTCGATTATCGAAAAGTGCGAAGCGGCTGGGTGTCTTGTTGATGCCGTGATTTCCGACATGGGGCCCAGCAACAAGGCGTTGTGGAACAGATGCGGGATTTCTGCCACTCGTTCTACCAGGCCTGTGGTGTCATGCAAGCATCCGTGTGCGGCCAATACTGGTCGGCAGCTGCACTTCCTAGCCGACGCACCCCACGTGCTTAAGAACATCAGGAATCACCTTGTCAAGGGCCAGTCGTTCATTCTGCCTAATGCCATTAAGGAGAAGTATAACCTTCCGACTTATGAGCTGGGTGCAGGCATGAATTTTATACATTTTGGCCTGGTGCGAACACGCTTTTTATGATGCAGGCACGAGTGAGGCAAGCTCCAAATATGGGGAAAAGTGCATGGCATTTGAGCGTCTGCGGGGACGCGGAGGGCGTTCATCCACTGCGTAGGCCTCGGCTAGTGATTGCTACGATGCCAAGCCATCCCGAGAGGCTTATCTTAGGCATATTACAGCCGACAACATGGCAGAAGCACGGTACGACGATTACTGAGATATCGAGAATGCCCATGCAATGCTGCTGTCGGATGTCAAGCATGTTGTTTTACAGAACCGAAACTGAAACTTGTTTGAATGCTAACCTTGGACATCGTCCAATCACGGTGGCACCTCCTCCCAACGTCACAGCTTAGTTGGTGTGGACGCCGCAAACCGCGCCTGGTAGTTTTTCTTCTTTCGCGCTTTGTAAAATAATTACCGATTAGTCGACCGGATGAACGATGAAAAGTGTGGCAATTTGAACCAGTCTACGCAGTGCAAGCAAAACCGGGAGCTTGACAAATTCACTTCAGTGTCCCTTAAGGAACACACTGGTCCCAAGAACTTTTTGATCTCCTTAGCTGCACTGTACACGCTGGCATGAACCTCGACAATTTCATATCACTGCAGTACCACTCGTGGGGAATTGTGGGAAAATAATTATTTCTTTGTTATAAGGGGCCTCTATGGCTTTTATAAGTACCTGTTACTGTTTCAAGTGAAGAATTTTTGGAGGAAAGACTTAGCAAATCAAAACAAAAGTGATACCTAAAAAATGCTTTTCTGGGCAATTTCTTGGTCCCAAAAACACATGTGCCCCCTTAAAGGGCTACTGAAGTGCTTTTAAAACCGGGCAAAGCTCTACTTTTTACTATTACATTGGTCAGTTTATGCCTGTGAAGTTTTTTTGCGTCATTTTTAGCTTGGGGACAGCGGTATTCGTCGTTAAAGTTGACCCACCGCTCCCTGCCGCATCGCCGGAAGAGCGAGAAACAGCGGCAGCGACCGGAAGTAGCGTCATATTCGGAAGACGGCCAGCCACGTGCGCCGCCTCTTCGCTGTGTCCCAGTTTTCTGGGCGAAGTTCCAAATTAAGCAGTCGTGTAACCTGCACTTTATTAATCATCATTGTCTAGAGTTGCTTCCGCGTCGATTTTTAACGCGTGATTCCCTAAAGCGGCTCCTAGATACCATGGAGATTTCCTACCCGAGCGCCCGTGGCTACTACATTGCCTTCACGAGTAGTCGCGGGGCAGGCCGTGTCGTCGGGTGCTCTGTGCTTTGTACGCGAAGCGACGGGCTCAAACAAATACCGAGGTACCCCAAGTTCCTGATCCATTATTATAAGGGAATTAGAAAATTTGTGGGACCACAGCGCTCTAGGCTTTTGTTTTCCCGATCAACGTTGTTGGCTGTGACGACAGCTAAGCTGAATAGCTAGATTTTAAGAATAAATCAAGCAAGCTGAAAGCATGAAGCGTTTTCTGCACGCGGAAGCGCTCCGCACACTTGCCGGTCTTGCATGCCTGTACGGGGCACGAAACGGCTAGCACCACACATGCCGGGGCAGCGACCGCCCTTCGCTGCCGTCCAGAATCAAGGCCGGCGCTAAAAGCAAGGTAAACGTGCAAGAGGGGATGATAGTGTGGTGAAAAATTGGGCTACGGATTGTCATCCAAGGTGATTTCGAAAGAGGTGATCGAATTTGTATCGCGATGCGGAGTGCCGATCGGTCGCGGAGGCTCGTCGACGGCAGCAAACGAACCTGCCCGAGCACAAGATGCGGCGAGAGGCCGATGGATGGCGTTACCTGCTTGCAAGAATGAGCACAGCAACGATCGCTAGAATGACTATCAACGTAGGGATAGTGGGTTAGTGTTTGAGCTGGGGGATTTTAGTGCAGTTTAAGCTAAACCATTTTCAAATATGTTCTGTGCATCTCGCAGGTGTCAGTCAAGCACATCAAAAAGCTGGCGGATATTGATGCCGAACGCGACCTCAAGTTGGCCCCCCACCTCAAGCCGGCCTACCTGGACCAGGACCATTTTGCCAAAATGAACGTGGCATCTGCGGTTGCTGTCCTCAACCATAGTGTTGGCGCTGCTATACGCGTGCTAGTGAGTCTTGGGCTGATGGAGGAGGAGGCCCTAACCACAGCGTGGTTTGTTGAGCGGGTGTACCGGTGGTTCACCCTGATGACGTCGCGGTACATCGGCACCGCTATGAGCATGTTTAAGCCAGACGCTCATGATGAGGCAGTGGCGTTCCTCAAGGAGTTTATGGAGATTTTTGCTCATGTCTCCATAAAGAAGAGCAACCAAAGGGACCAGTTTAAGCCCGTACAAGCAGGTGTGCTCATTAGCACAACAAGTGCTCTCCAAATTCAGCACCAGCTTCTGAGTGTGCACAAGTTCAAGTTCGTGCTGCTGTGCAGGCTGACGCAGGATGCCTTGGAGAATCTGTTCTCCTGCATTCGGTCGAGGCACCCAGTGCCGAAGGCACTCGGGTTTAAGCTAATGCTCCGCCTCATAATGTTGAGCCAGTTTTTTAAACCGAGTCGCAAGGGCAGCTACGACATAGATGATTATGTGGACCTCCTCGAGTTTGTCGAGATGAAGAAGGCAGCTCAGAAGAACAGTGTGGAGGCAGCAGAATTTGAGCTCCTAACTGACAGCCTTCTTGACGATGATGCTCCCTCACTTGATGACGTACAAATGGAGTCTCTTGTCTATGTGGCGGGGTACATAACGCATAGTGTCAGCAAGAAATTCAAGCTTTGTGACACATGCAGAGAGTGTCTCCAGGCAGAGCCCGTGGAGCAGAATGACCAGCTTTTGAAGCTGAAGTCTTACCGCTCACTGTCACAACCCAACCCTCTTACACGTCCATCAGGTCTTGTCGTGAGCTTGCTGCAGCATGCGGATAGTGTTTTCCGTGCACACGAACATGACGCTCTAACAGTTTCTCTCGCCTCACTCACAAATGCTGCCTTGGACAAGTGCCAACTTGAGAACAGCTTTCCGCATTGCCACGAGTTGCAGAAGCGCCTAACACAGGCTTTCCTCATGCTTCGGTTGCGGATCACCCTACGAAAGCTCAGCAACAAGGCAAAGACTGCAAAGGCAAAATGTGGATCGAAAAGTGTTGGAATGAGGGCAGCTGTCTCTCAGATTCGTTAGTGTGTTAACTAGCAGCAGTTTGGAGAACAAAAGGCAAACTTAATGCACGGATGTACAGTTTAGGATGATTGATTGATTGTGTGATTTTACGCATCGAAGCTGTACCCGGGCTATGGCGCCGTAGTGGAGGGCTCCGGATTAATTTTGACCACCTGGGGTAAACTTCAACGTGCGCCAAAATCTCGAACACACGGATGTTTTCGCTTTTCGCCGCAGCCAGAAATCAAACCCAAATCCTTGGGATCAGCAACGCAACGCCTTAGCCACTCAGCCACCGCGGAAAGTCAGTTCAGGATGAATTTAGGAATTTAGGAAACCGCACGATCTTCAGTGTTCATTGGGATCTCATACACTTAGGGGCTTATGTTTGTCACCTCCTTCGGAAAGACAGCTGCTGTGGCCGGAGTATTGAACCTGCTGTGTCGTGCTCAGCTGCACAATGTCTTAGCTCCCCCGGCTCAGTGCCATGAGTTGAAGGAAGAGGCATGCAACGAGCAGTGTGCCCGGGTGTGTGACAGGGTTCATGTGATGGGGAGAGTGAGAAGTGCAGCAAAGACAAGTGCCGCAAGAAGATAGCTCGAGAGTGGTGATGTGTGATGAGGAGAGTGACAACTGCGACGAAGACCAGTGCAATGAGTGGCGTATGGGCTTGAGAGTGACCACGCGTGGACAAGGTGTGTGGTGGGTAGTGTGGTGGGGAGTGACAAGCGCGACGAAAAAGAGTGCAAACAAGTAGTATGGGCTTGGGAGTAACCATGTGTGTGGACCAGATGTGTGGTGGTGAGCAACAAACATGACGAAAAGGAGTGCAAACAGAGAGCATGGGCTCGGGAGCGACCATCTGTGTGATGAAAAGGATTAGTGCGATGGCATGAGTGAGTGATTGCTTGTTAATGTCGACAGGGAAGGTATCTTTGCGATAAGCAAACAAAGCTCTCGCACAGCACAGGGTTTCAAGCCTTTTCGTCACACTGCCATACAAGTCACTGTTATTGTTGCATAATCTGGTCTTGGTTCTTGACGTTAGGGCTCAGAGGCTCCTCTCCATGTTGAACTTTTCCATCACTTCTTTTCGCGATTCTTCTACTTTCAGCGCCTTCAATACCTTTACCTTCGCTGCCAAGTCCTCTTCGTACTTCGTCATTTTGGCTGGTGTGGGAGAAGCCATTGCAGTGCCGCTTGCGCGCATGTGACGCGCACAAACACAGTGTGAAGATTGACTGGACAGTGTTCGACACAAGGTCAAAACAAAGAGAGAACTCCTTGGTTGTCTGCATTGTTCGCTAGATTGATGGCCACAGGTGGGCATTCTGCCTTTCACTTGGTTGTATAGCAATGCCGTGCGGTGTTTTTTTTTGTTTGTTCTTTTGAGATGCACACAAGCTCGTTCGTTTCCCATTCTAATCTCAAAGTGTTTTAGGTGCGCCTTTGATTTCTGCCGTGAATCCGAATTAGCTGAAGCGTGAAGAATTGACTTTTCTGGTTATTAAAGTTGCGTAAATACAGTGAGAGTGGTTGAAACACGGCCAGACTACAATTTGCTCTAGTAATCCTGCAATGTTTACAAAGTGCTTCAGTGTCTCTTTAATGTTCACGTGTTTGTTGCTCGAATACAGGGGCTGGAAAAGCCCATTCTACTGCTGCGAAATAGCTGGGGCCAATTTCGTCATGGAAATGATGTAGTTGTGTAGTGCCGCAATTCGAAATCGATTTGCAAATTCATTTCTTCTAGCACTTCCGTACATGTACCTGTGTGACGTATATTCACTTCACAATAATCACTTTTCAAACAGTGCAGAAACTGTTTTTGTCAAAATTTTTAAGTTACAATAATTACGTTCTTGAAAAGGTTTGTTTTTATAGTTCAGTAGTAATGTGACTTCACTGTGAAGTAATGTGATTTCATCCTCGGGCTAATAGTTTGCAAGTGTGACATAATCAGCTTTGCACATAGATGCACATACAAAATTCTTCCTTGTGAACATACAAAGTACTTTGGCCAAGTACTGATATGCTACCAAATGCATATTCACTGTGTACAGAGGAGGAGGAGGAGGAATAACTTTATTTTACGCTGGTTAGGTAAGGGTGTCGTTTGCTTGAGGAGGGGAGGTGCCCCTATTACAGGGCCCCTGTAGCTCTGGCTGCACTCGTGGCCCGTAGTACCAGCTGTCGCTGATCTTCCGGGTCCGAGATGAGCAACGCAGCTTTCCACTAATCAAGAGTTGGGTTGGGTATTCGGGGAATGTTTGGAATGTCAGGGCAGGCCCACGTAACGTGGTTAAGAGAGGCATGCTGAGTTGTGCAAGAAGGGCATTTGTTCGAAGGGTGAATTGTAGGATACATGGCGTCGAGCCTTCCTAGGTGAGGGAAGGTGTTTGTTTGCAGTTGACGCCAGAATGTCGCTTCTTCTCTTGTTAAGGATTTGTGCGGAGGAGGAAAGGCTTGTCGGGTGAGTCGCTGGTGCTGTAGAATTGTGTTGTATTGCAGCATTATGGGCTCCGGGTAATAATTCTCCAGTGGCGCCCGGGAACCATGGGCTCGGGCGACAGCGTTAGCTCGCTGATTGCCACAAAGAGAGTCGTGTCCAGGAGTCCACAATATTGTAACACTTGGGAGGTGTTCTGGCGCCTTGCTGGCGAGAATGCGGTGCGCTATAGTCAAAATGCGCTACATTGCCAAAAGCTCCTTTCAGATCTAACGCCGAAATTGCCCTGACGCCGTGTGGAGAGGCCTGCTGGATGATGTCCTCCTTTAGTTGTAGCAGACTATCTTGGGTTGATAGTTTCGGTCCGAAACCAAACATTGTTTTAGGAAGAAGTTCGCGATCTCCCAAGTATGGCTGTAGACGGTTCAGAATTATGTGCTCGAGGAGTTTCCCTAGGCACGACGTGAGCGATATCGGTCTCAAGTTGTCTGGGGTCGGAGGTTTATTGGGCTTCGGGATGAGTACTATGTGGGCGTGTTTCCAATCTTCTGGTAGGGTGCCGGATTCCCAGTGTTTGTTGTAAAATTTCGTTAGAGCTTGAACGGAAGAGTCGTCCAGATTTCTTAGGAGTTGGTTTGTAACCTGATCTATGCCCGGAGCTGTGTTGCGGGTGAGAGCGGCAAGTCCTTGTTTGACTTCAGCCAGCGTTATAGGGCGGTCTAGTAACTCGTTCGGTTCCCCTGTGTATTCAGGGTGTGTTGCATTTTGGATGATGGAACCTATATATTTCTTATGTGCGCCCAAATGTGTGCTGTGTACAGAATATTTGTTGGATAAATGCGTTGTGTGTGTGTGCAAGTCGTGGGGTCTTTGCTTTCTACTTTTTGTACCAGTTTTGTGTTCAGTTATGCAATAAACAGCAGAGTTTTCCTGTTTATATGGCAATCACTTTGCTTTCTTTCAGGGGAAAGTGTGGTTTTTTCTGCTGCTATGATAGTTTTTGTGATCTCGAGGCATTGTTCTTTTTATTGCGATAGTATGCCGTTTGGCATAAGTCGTCCTCGGAATCGTCCTCATCGTCCTCGGAAAGGCTTGCTAGAGTTCATAATGAATTTTTCCAGATTTTTTTGAACTGCGATTGGTTGTGTTCTTCTTTGAGGCCGTTGTCTTCAATAAATACTTATTTTACATTCAGTTGTTCTTTTTTGCCCGCTCTGCTTTCATATGCTCATCGTTGATATCCTTCTGATAGTATTTTGATTTTCAGCAATGAAAGAATACTCCCAGAAAATGTGAGGCATTTCTGCACTCCATTAACTGGAGCTAAAAATGACCTGGGCGTTAGTGCTGAACGGGATGAAGTGTTAAAAACTTTTCCAGCCAAATGAGAGTTCAAGCATCTTTCGGCAACACCTAGCTAGTAACGTCCATTATCAGAAAAAGAGGTGGCTGCATTACTGAATTTTGTTTAGCCGCTAAATGATAGCCGCTCACTAAAGTTCACTTTATTCAGTGCGTACAAAAACCAGCACTTATATGGGGGTTTTGTCATCAGGTAGGGTTTAGTGGTTAGTTTTATTTCCTGAAAGCATCCATTTTGGCACTTGATGACTGAGTTGCATTTTCTTTGTAAAGGAAACTATTGACAAATGAAACACCTTCAAGTCCTTTGAATTCAATTCATCGAAATTAAGCCGCTAGTGGTGTCGCAAACTTTATCTAGTGGTACTAGCTAGTGACACTAGTACAACCAGGAATGCATTTACCATGTTTAACAGGCCCTCAGAATAAATGCATACACAGACTGCAGCTATTGTTAAGATACCATGCGAATCGCCATCCTGTTTCAGAAGAAAAGAGGAGGCTGTGAGGGGATAAGAGAAGAATCTTAGGTATGTCCTCTAGGTTGCAGACTAGAAAAACGTTACCAAGCTATACTAAATTATGTTTATGAGTTTCTAATATTGCTAACCAAAATGTAAGCTGCGCGTGTTGCTGGGTAAAAGCCAGCTTCAATGCATAAGGTTATTGAGTGACTAGCAAGAGTAGGGATTGTGCCCGGAATACATACCTGCTGATGCAATTCGCAGTTTCCCCCGAAAAAAAAAATCGAAAGCATGGGGCGGGCTCAGCTCGTATTTTGTGTTCTTGATAATTTTAATGCCTGCTTCTTGAAAGTGATTTCCAAGGTGACTGGCAGAATCAGCGGAAAACTTGCTTTTCGGAAATCAACCGGAAAATTAGCTACATGCGCACAAACTGACGCTGCAAATCGAATGGTGACGTACACCGGCTAAGTTGCTAATTTTGGGCTTGCGGATCGTAATCGCTCGCCTCCAAGTTAAACGGTCGTTTAGGTGGATCACTCGTCATTGCACCGAGCGTTATTTTATCTTAGGCGCGGTTGCCTTTGCCGAAATAACCATTTTTCGCTAATTCGCAGCGCCCGTATGCGACATTTCTGCCGCAAAAGTTCGGAGAAACCGGGCAGATAAAGGGTTACTGTGAGCTACTACAAATGCTTGCGCGGTGTTGGCACTCGGTTACTATAAATTACTTGCAGTGCACTTGAAATATTCTGCACAGGCGAAAAGCGAAAGCGACCGTGCGTTCTAGATTTCGGCGCACGTCAAAGATCCCCCACGCTTTCAAGGTTAATCTGGAGCCCTACACTACGACGCGCCTCTTCGCCTGTGTAGCGTCGGCGTGTTACATGAAAAGATTGTGCGTATGAAGTATTATTTTGAGACCATTAGCTAGTAGCTTCTGACATCGAGGCACCACCGCCGGCTGCACGGCCCCGCCAGCCCCACCATGTTGTTTACAAGCGACCCGGTCAGAGTTAGCGGCGAGAAGATAGAAGAGACAATCTGGCAACACTGATAAGCACCAAAATGGCCACCGCTGCTCACTTGCGTACCTCAGTGACGGTACTCTAAAACCTTATTTAGTGACACTAGTGAGGACTACATGTTTGGTTTTGATTTCCTGATTTTCTCGACGCATAGTGATCCGCCTTACTGCGATGACGCCTTGGTCGCGCAGGCCCTCCCAGGATGTCAGATTGAAAAGATCAGATTCGCATATGACCCCTTGTGACGTATTTAGCGTTCGGTGGGGAGTGAGGTTGGTTTTCAGGTCGCCAATAAGGGTTTGTTCAAGGAGCATTTTTGAATGTGCCGGGTTGTTTACTTCTACAAGGATTTCTCCAGAGGTCAGTTTTTTTTCTTTATGTTTCCCTACAACGCGTTCAATGCACTTAGCTATTAAGAAAACGGATGTAGATGTCCCTGGCTTTGTATTGTCTTCGGATGCAATTATCAAGAACCGGGGGAAGTTGTCAGGTACTTGGAACGATAGGGAAGGCAATAGGGGAAAGTTCGCTTCGGTGCGGCCCCTTTTGGGGGAACCGAGCAGTGGGTTTAGAAAATTTTGAAAAACCATACGGCATAGAACAGAAGCAGGGAACGGGGGTAGTCCATTCGCTCGGTTTACCCTGATACCGAGAGAGGTCCCGGAGCTCCCTGCCTGGACAACAGACAGGGAGCCGATCCGCCAGAGCTTGACCACGGCTCCGACGGCCACCGTTTGTGGTTTCTACCCTTCCCCTTAAAACTCCTAGCCACGGTAGGATACTGCGTGAGATGGGGGCTCGAGGTCCGCGGTGTCGCCAATACCGTCACCAAGATTACTCAAGGTGCCCCGTGCGGGGCAATTAATGCAACATTCACGCAGCTTGCTCAAGGACTGACGATTTTTCAAGGACTGACTGTTACACCACACGAAGAGGCTACCGTCGGAGATTCTTGGCGGGGAGGGTGGTCCCACCAACTTTCCGCCGCTTCTCGCAACATCAGCCCCAAGAAAACGTCGCCCTCGTCTGTACACCCGCCAGTGTACATTTACGGGCAATGGTTTTACCCATCATCAAGCCTCCACACTCTCCTCCCAGGCCTCAGAAGAACAAGCGTAGTCTACACCATGGAAATTATAGAAATCATTCAGGAAATTACAGAGGACTATCGACTCCACAGACAATATTTCCCTCAACCACACTCCAAAATGTGCAAATCGGAACAAACAACAACCGTCGTCCATCCATTCGCTTACACCTCTTGTTTCCCAATTAATTTTGCGCCTTATGCACTTTCTGTACTACGCCTTTCACTCTAGCCCACATTTCCACATTTTATAAGAGTGTGTTTGTTTTTGTTTTTTTGACAGGATGGAAAGTTTGGCAAGTTGGTGCTCATTCATCCTGAAAACAGGCTCGAAAACAGGCGTGTTTAGGAACAGGGGCAGGAAGCAAAGGGCGATTATGGAAGCTGGGAACATCAGCCGGGAGGGGTCGATGCGCGTGAGTCATCCTTCGCTTAGTCTACGAGACGCGCAGTTGCCGTTTCTCGGACGACAAGCACACTACACCTGATATGGTGTATTTTTTATGTCTGGGGTATTTTTTATTGATAATCTCTGTATAAGTGTTGAACAGTTGGGTTGTGTTGATTGGTTGGCCTGTATATATCTGTTTCTTAATAAATGTAGCTAGTAGGGTGTCGTCCTGAGTATTTCTTTTCTAGGTCAACATGTTTTCTGCGCCTGTTCTCAAGGCATTTCTTTACTTGTTTGTTTTCCGTAAACGCACGTACGTTAGGACAAACAGAGTGAAAAGTTTCACTCGGCAGCTTGACCATGCCCTTCATCTTTCACAGAGGCAGGGTAACAGCGTGGTTGAAACAAAAAAAAACGCAATACGTAGAAACAACTTGTGAGTGTCAATCAAGAACTTCTAGAACAGGAATACAATATTGCCGCGAACCATACATTGGGTTTGTTTATTTGTGTTTTGCTTTTACCGCCCGGCTGCGCCGGTCTGTGTTATCTCTGCGCCAAGGGAAGCGCGTGTTCCATTCTTTCTTTCTGTGCCGCATCTGTTATCTGTCGTGATAGGGAGAGCATTCCGATCTAACGTGAACAGCTCAGAATAATCTTCTTGGATCTACTATGTTCTCGATGTGAATCGACGTTTAGAGAACCACGCGCACCGAAAGATAAAAAGCCTGCAGTGCGGACGCCGGGGCATTCGATTCTGCGACGCTCGCTGACGCAAGTCACTTTGTTGACCGCTGCTTCGCCGCCTCTGTATTCTTTTGAGTTGTTAGGGGAGCACAAGTTCGCTCCAATAAACTTGTTTCTCCTGCAAGACAACTGCGTCGTCCTTGGCTTCGTGACATCTGGTGGAGGTGCTGGGTACGCACCCTTCATGCCCACTGCAACCTCGGGAAGCCGCCAAGCCAGTCCAACAAGAGCCAGCCTCCGCCTGCAAGGTTTACCACCCGAGTTCGGTTTGATGCCAGAAGGGCCCAAGAGAAGGAACGCTGCAACCAACACCATGGTACAAGAAACAACGTCGCCAATCATGCTGCAGCAGCCCCGGGAACCGCCATCGTTCCGGGGAGCCCCCGCTGAAGATCCAGAGGAATGGTTGGAGAAGCTGGAGCGCGTGCGGATCTTCAACAGGTGGGACGATGAAGAAACCTTCCGGCATGTTTTCTTTTACTTGGAGGATGCAGCCCGAACTTGGTTTGAAAACCACGAGAGCGCCTTGACCGACTGGACGCAATTCAAAAGCGAGTTTCTTAAGACCTTCACGACCGTGGTGAGAAAAGAACGAGCTGCGATTTTACTGGAAACTCGAACGCAACACCCCAACGAAGGAGTCGTAATCTTCGTCGAGGAAATGAAGCGACTTTTCCGCCGTGCGGACCCACGAATGACGGAAGAAAAGAAACTACGGTTTCTGATGCGAGGTGTGAAGCAAGAGCTCTTCGCGTGCCTTGTTCGCAACCCCCCCAAGACCGTGTCCGAATTCGCGTCTGAGGCCGCCGCGATGGAGAAGACGCTCGAAATCAGAACGAGGCAGTACGACCGCCCAATCAATGCGCTGGTTTCGGAGACGCTTGGTGCCAGCGCTATCAACTCCGACTCACTACGCGACACTATCCGCGAAATAGTGAGGGAGGAGCTGCGGAAACTGCTCCCGACGCCGCCGCAACCACAAGTCGCTTCTCTTACCGACGTCATTAGAGAAGAAGTGCAGCAAGCGCTGGGAACTTCAACGACGCCAGTAGCACCTCGCGAGCCGCAAGCCATGACCTACGCGGCTGCTGTACATCGCCCTCGCCCATCTGCACCCTATCGTCACGAGGCTCCGTACCGTCGTCCCCTCTCGCCGGCCCGACCACCTGCGGCGCAACCCCCTGCCCCAAGGAAGACCGACGTGTGGCGAACGTCCGACAATCGTCCGCTGTGCTACCACTGCGGAGAGGCCGACCACGTCTACCGTCGCTGCCCCTACAGGAGGCTCGGTTTGCGAGGGTTCTCCGTCGACGCACCCCGCCCCCGAACTGGCCAGCGCCCATCGGAGATCGAAGAGTACCTGTCCAACACTAGCCGTCGACCAGCCCGTTTCAACCGTTCGCCGTCACCCTACCCATACCAGTCGCCGAACCGCCGTAGCAATGCTGAGTTCTCACGTGGAAGGTCCCCCAGCCCACGCGGGGGAAACTAAAAGCAGCAACTTCTGGAGGTAAAGTTGCACGATCGCGGAAAAATGAAAACCCTCCAACGACGCAACGACTCGCGGAAAACAGTGACTCACAACATGCCCTCATCCCGACGATCCGACCCAGACCTGACGAGACTTCCGTACACGACGACAGCTATACGCCGCGACGCGCACCCGACCGGACCGAGACGTCCACTGAGAAGACGATGACAACGACGACGCACAGTGCCCGACCGTCAACACGCACAAGCCGAGATGCGACGCCCCGACGCACCCGGAACTCGAGGAAGGCGGCATCCGACGTCAAGGTGTCCATCGACGGCTTTGATGTAGTCGCCCTCGTAGACACGGGAGCCGACTACTCCGTGTTGAGCGGACCATTTGCGTCTAAGCTGAAGAAGGTTATGACCAGATGGGACGGTCCGCACATACGCACAGCAGGAGGCCACCTCGTGACGCCAAGTGGAACGTGCACATCGCGCGTCACCATAGACGGCACGACGTACCCTGCGGTGTTCGTCGTTTTGCCCAACTGCTCCCGCGACGTAATTCTCGGAATGGACTTTTTGACGGACAACGGCGCAATAATCGATCTGCAGACGAAGTCGATAACGTTTTCCTCCGACCACTCCATGACGCCGGAATCGAACCCCGAAATCCGTGCAGCTGTAAGGATAGCCGATGATCATGTCACCCTGCCACCCCGCGCAAGTTTGATGATCACCGTCTACTGTGAAGGTGCTGCTCCTGACGTTGACGCTATCGTGGAGAGTGACCAAAGGTTGCTTCTTGACCGCGGTGTGTCTGTCGCAAGAGGCATTGCGCGCTTCAAGGAACGCCAATCCCACATTTTGGTTACTAATTTCACCGAGGAGCACCAGCATTTAAACAAGGGCGCGGCAATTGCATTCCTCGAAGAAACGCAAGAAGCAAGTGACGTGATCGCGGTCGCCGACTTTGAACGCACCCCCGTAGAAACCTTCAAGCTCCCGCAGCCCTTCGACGTGAATCCGGCGCTACCGCAAGAACAACGGAACAAATTATTGGCTTTGCTGCGTCGCTATAGCGAATGTTTTTCGTCGAGCGCAAAACTACGTCAGACCCCTCTAGCGAAGCACCGAATAATAACCGAAGATGGAGCCCGACCTACCCGACAGTCACCGTACCGCGTCTCTTCACACGAACGGGAAGCCATCCGGACTCAAGTCGACGACATGCTCAGCGACGACATTATACAGCCATCGAAAAGCCCCTGGGCTGCGCCCTTCGTACTCGTAAAGAAAAAAGACGGCACATTAAGGTTTTGTGTTGACTACCGGCGACTGAACAAAATCACGAAAAAGGACGTGTACCCCCTCCCCCGAATCGACGACGCCCTCGACCACCTCTGCCACGCGAAGTACTTCTCATCGATGGACCTGAAGACCGGCTACTGGCAAATTGAAGTGGACGAGAGAGACCGAGAGAAGACTGCATTTATAACCCCAGACGGCCTATACGAGTTCAAGGTGATGCCGTTTGGGCTGTGCACAGCACCAGCGACGTTTCAAAGAGTCATGGACACTGTGCTAGCTGGCCTTAAGTGGCACACCTGCCTCGTATACCTCGACGACGTAGTGGTATTCGCCCGGACTTTCGACGAACACCTTGCAAGGTTGGAGTCTGTACTCGAGGCCATTCGTACGTCGGGGTTGACGCTGAAGCCTGAAAAGTGCCGTTTCGCATACGAGGAACTCAAGTTCTTGGGCCACGTCGTCAACGCCGCGGGAGTCCTACCTGACCCGGCAAAAACTTCAGCTATCGCGAACTTCCCTAGGCCGAAAGACAAGGGCGTGCGAAGATTTCTCGGGCTGTGCGCATACTACCGGCGCTTCGTCGCAAACTTCGCACGCATTGCAGAGCCACTCACGCGCTTGACAAAAGACAGCACCCATTTCAGCTGGGAAAACGACCAAGAAAAAGCATTCTGCGAGCTGCAAAAACGCCTGCAAAGCCCGCCCGTGCTCGCTCATTTCGACGAAAATGCCGAAACGGAAATGCACACGGACGCCAGTGATATAGGCTTGGGTGCCGTCCTTGTCCAAAAGCAAAGCGGCTGCGAAAGGGTAATCGCCTATGCCAGCCGTGGTCTGTCGAAGGAGGAGAAAAACTATTCTGCCTCTGAGAAAGAGTGCCTGGCTATTATATGGGCGATTTCAAAATTTCGCCCATACGTGTATGGAAGGCCATTCAAGGTTGTAACAGACCACCATGCGCTGTGTTGGCTCGCCAATTTGAAGGACCCCTCTGGCCGTCTTGGGCGGTGGAGCTTGCGCCTGCAGGAGTTCGACGTTACAGTCGTTTATAAATCCGGTAGGAAACACTCCGACGCCGACTGCCTGTCCCGCGCCCCCGTCGACCCACCACCACAAGACTCTGATGAAGACAGCGCGTTCTTCGGGATCGTGACGGAGAGCGACCTAACCGCCCAGCAGCGTGCCGACCCCGACTTACGCGCCATAATCGAGTACCTCGAGGGATGCAACGTTGCCGTTCCTAGGACCTTCAAACGCACCTTACCAGCATTCAGCCTGAGAAACTCCGTCCTCGTGAAGAAGAATTTCAGCCCCGGAACAAGAGCGAATTACCTTCTCGTCATCCCCGCGGACCTTCGTGACGAAATTTTGGAAGCGTGCCACGACGACCCGTCTTCCGGACATCTCGGCACAGCCCGCACTATTGGAAAAATCAAGGCGAGGTACTACTGGCCCGGCCTTACCGCTGACGTCACCCACTACGTCCGGAGCTGCCGTGACTGCCATCGACGAAAAACGCCGCCGTCAAGACCCGCCGGACTTCTACAACCGATCGCCGTCCCATCGAGACCATTTCAACAGATTGGAATGGACCTTTTAGGCCCGTTCCCTACGTCACGATCACAGAACAAGTGGATTGTCGTAGCGACAGACTACATGACGCGCTACGCAGAGACCGCCGCTCTTCCGAGAGGGACTGCACAAGAAGTGGCAAAGTTCTTTATAAGCCAAGTTGTGCTGCGACATGGAGCCCCGGAAGTCCTAATCACAGACCGCGGAACGGCATTTACTGCGGAGCTGATGCAAGGAGTACTACGCTACAGCAACACGGATCACCGAAGAACGACGGCGTACCACCCCCAAACGAACGGACTAACAGAACGTCTGAACAAGACAATCGCAGATATGCTGTCAATGTACGTTGACGTTGAACATAAGACTTGGGACGAAGTGCTCCCGTATGTCACGTTTGCGTACAACACGGCTATCCAGGAGACAACGCAGCTGACGCCGTTCGAGCTTGTCTACGGTAGAAGGCCGACTACGATGCTCGACGCCATGCTTCCGCACGTAGAAGACGACGACCTCAACGCCGACGTCCACGGATATCTTCAACGTGCGGAGGAGGCCCGCCAGCTCGCTCGAGTTCGTATAACGGACCAGCAGCTGGTGGATGCGGGCCGCTACAACCTCCGACGCCGAGACGCCGAGTACCAACCAGGGGATCGTGTGTGGGTTTGGACTCCCATCCGACGACGCGGACTCAGTGAGAAGCTCCTGCGACGGTATTTCGGACCCTACCAGATTCTACGACGTGTCGGCCAACTTACCTACGAGGTGATCCCCGATGGTGATTCCGGAACATCACGACGACGCACGCGGCCCGAAGTCGTCCACGTGGTTCGCTTAAAACCTTTCTACGGACGATAACGAATTTTATTTTTATTTTCGGACTGTCGCTTATGTTAGCATCGGGTCGATGCACTCTTAGAGGGGGGGTAATGCCGCGAACCATACATTGGGTTTGTTTATTTGTGTTTTGCTTTTACCGCCCGGCTGCGCCGGTCTGTGTTATCTCTGCGCCAAGGGAAGCGCGTGTTCCATTCTTTCTTTCTGTGCCGCATCTGTTATCTGTCGTGATAGGGAGAGCATTCCGATCTAACGTGAACAGCTCAGAATAATCTTCTTGGATCTACTATGTTCTCGATGTGAATCGACGTTTCGAGAACCACGCGCACCGAAAGATAAAAAGCCTGCAGTGCGGACGCCGGGGCATTCGATTCTGCGACGCTCGCTGACGCAAGTCACTTTGTTGACCGCTGCTTCGCCGCCTCTGTATTCTTTTGAGTTGTTAGGGGAGCACGAGTTCGCTCCAATAAACTTGTTTCTCCTGCAAGACAACTGCGTCGTCCTTGGCTTCGTGACAATATATACTAGAGTAGAAAACAGCGCATCAGACCAGTAGTCCTCAAAAAGGAAATATATGCAACAAACCGTACACAAGAACGAGGAACTAATCTTAAACATCATTTTTTGGAGCAAAGACGTATTAGAGCATAGAGTAGTACACGAGTTAACATAAAAACAAATATTTGCTGATTCAGCGACTTCGGAAGGGTATACTCAACCATTGCAAAGGGTAGCTTGTACCTGAGTGTGTGTCACCGATTTCCTTAAATATAGTGGGGGGGTCGACTCAAGAGAGCCAACAAACCCCACTGAATCCACAGGGCACAGGTGACAAAGGGGGTGGCCGTCTGATGTGCGGCTTTCGCCGACCAGAGCGGCAAGAATGAGCGAGAGCCTTGAACGAAAACAGCACAGCGACTTATATTTAGACAGGCAAAACACTGCACTAACACGAGGTAACGAATCGATAATGACAGACAACTTAGACCGAATTCAAATGCAAGAAACAGTTCAAAATTAGACAAAATGATACGAACAGGAGCGTTAACAAATGGATAATACGAAGTGGAGCAGTTAACTAAAAAGAAAAAAAAACGAACTGTTCGATGCATAGCAGAGACAGAGTCCCACAATGTTCACCGACCGTGCCGGATGATGCACCGCTGTCGTAGGCGATTCGGCTACCTGGGAAGCGGGACTTCGTTGTAGGCCAAGCCGTCCGATGCGATCACGGTGATTTGAGGCCCGGGAGTACGTTGGAGTTCTCAAGGGCGCGGGTCGCCGATAGTGTGATGCACAAACTGGCAGGCGCCGTTGTCACATCACGACTTCCAAACGTAGCTGGTTTGCTTAGGCGCGGCTTCTCTTTTTATAACCGCGCCGACGCGGAGAGACAGGGCACAACACACAATGCGACCGCCGCCGTCAGTGTATAACTTCCCTCTTTCTCCCTTCTAGAATCATCGGTGCGCTTTAGCACTGGCAAGGCCACGCGCACCTCCTCGAAAGTACTGGAAGCTTCGACGAAACCGGAGTTGCGGAGGTTTTATTTTTGTTGTTTTCTTGCCGGCGAGCCGGCGAGTGATCGTTTTACCGCCTCTTCGTTCGAGAAAGTTCCAGCATTGTCTCGGGGCGAATGGAACCGAACTGAATGAATCGAAGTTAACTAAGGCATAAGCTTGGGCGTGTTGGTATAGCATTCTCGGAACAGCGCAAAGGGACGAGGACGAGGCGTAGACGGGACACAGCGCGGGACACAACTTCTGCGCTGTGTCCCGTCTACGCCTCGTCCTCGTCCCTTTGCCTTGTTCCGAGAATGAATGAATCGAACGACTGCAAGAAGAATTAGGCGCTGTACAATAAAATGAAAAAAAAAATTATACGGTATTTTTAGACGCCGTACGCTCGAGGTTGTGACACAGTCCCCAGTTTCAGAATATTATGCAATGATATTCCCAAAACTCACAAAGTCGTGCGTACGCGTCGTTCACACTTAGTGAACAAAAGATGCTGTGCCTATTAAAACAAAATCTAGTACAGTACAATATCTTAAATAACATTACTGAGACGTATTTATCTCGCGTACAGTGCAAGGGGTGGTCACAGATTCCTCAATAAATACACATCCTAGGGACAACTGATAAGTTTAAGCACAATACAGTTCTGAGTACTCGACATAGGCTATTGCCCATAATAAATGTTTGGACAGTAGTTATTACAAGTGCGAAACTCATGAAAATACAGGGTGCGCTCCAGTGCGAAAGTCTCGTAGTCCTATTAGAATGAGTGTACGTCAGTACCCAGCATACAATGGACTGGTACAATGAAACGCATAAGAACCGTAACTAATATGCTGTTCAGAACAATAACAGGCAACCGCAAAGTTCACGAATACCACCACTAATAACGCCAACAATACACCGCAAATGTACTGTACAATAGGTAATACGCATAATTACAAACTTCACGTTTGGTACAATATAGAAGTCGCGAATGTAAAGGTCAGGCACCACCTTGTCAAGATACAACCTAAAAATTCTACTCGCGGTACAGAATTACAGGTATACCTGGGTTTACACTCTGCTTAGGTAGTCTGCTCCCACATTCTCTCTCCATTTAATATGTTCGACTGTGAACTGGTATTCCTGTAAAAGCAGACTCCAGCGGAGGACTCTACTGTTCAGCTGTTTAGCTTCCTGAATGTAACGGAGCGGATCGTGGTCGGTTTGCACGATAAACGGCCGACCGTACAAGTACGCGTTGAACTTTTACCAGGGCAAGACATTCTCTTTCAATAAGAGGCCTCTCGGGGCACAACTTTCCTGCTGGCGTACGCTATAGGGTGAAGCGTGCCCTCGTAGCGTTGCATGAGCACGGCGCCGAGACTGGTTTGAAAGGCGTCAGTGCGGAGCACGAATGTCTTAGTGAAGTGTGGGAGTCTAAGTATAGGAGGGCTAGAGATGCGCCGTTTGAGCTCTTGGAAGGCTGCCTCTTGAGCGGTACTCCACTTGACGATGTTGTTTTCCCCTTTTTTAGTGAGTTCGGTTAGCGGTGCGCTGATCTCGGCATAGTTCGGAATAAATTGGCGATAATAGCCTGTTAGGCCGAGGAATGCGGGAACTTGCCGTTTTGTTTTCGGTGCTGGCGCTGTCTGGATCTTTACCAGGTTCTTTCCCAGCGGTGATAGTTTTCCTTGTCCAATTCGATGCCCGAGGAAGTCGATCTCTGTTGCCCCGAACTCACACTTGCTTGGGCGTACGGTCAGTCCAGCCGCTTCAATTCTGCTGAAAAGATCTTGGAGTGATGCAACGTGCTCTTCCCTGGTGCTGCTGGAAATTAACACGTCGTCGTAGTAATTGCTAACACCAGGGACACCGTTGACGATTCGTCGCATCAGCTTGGTGAAGACGGCGGGAGTGGTTTTGATTCGAACGGTATGTAACGGAACTGATAAAGTCCCGACGTTGTGGAAAAGGCAGTCTTGGGTTTGGACTCCTCCGAAAGAGGAATTTGCCAGTACCCCTTTACACAGTCTAATTTGGAAAAGTACTTTCTGCCGCCTGCGGCCGCAAATACGGCATCGGCTCGGGGCATTGGTTCTGAATGGGCGACTAGTATGTTGTTGAGTTTTCGGTAGTCTATGACGAACCGATTGGTATGGGCTTTTTCACCAGCAACACGGGGACATCGATTCTTCTATGATGTCCAGGGCCTTCATGTCCTGCACTTCCTTCTCCATGTTCTCCACCGTAGCAAACGGCAGTGGGTATTGTTTTACGTGAACCGGGATGTCGGTGGTGAGCTCCAGGTGACATTCTACCAAATTAGTTTTTCCCAGAACGTTCAAGACAACCTTAGAATGTTGCTTCAGTTCTGCCTCAATTTAGGCCTTTGGCGTTGTTGTAAGGTGTGGCCAAAGTTTGACGTCAGCGATGCCTTCCGTCTTAACAAAGTTCGGAACCGGTACACCGCTCTCTTCACTCGGTTTAGACACGCCGCTCTCTTCACTCGGTTCACTCGGTTCGATCGTCTTTTCGGCGTTGGGTTTCCTTTCTTTGTACTTCTTTAGCGGGTGTAGCCCTAACGAACCCATTCCCGTTTGACCTCTTCCCGTGTGAACCCATTCCCGAAACGCCCTTCCCGCTTGACCCGTCCCGTGTGCGCCCGTTCCCGAAACGACCTTCCTGTTTGGGCGCTTCCTGTTTCAGCCCGTTCCCAAAACGCCCTTCCCGTTACAACCCGCTCCCAAAGCGCCCTTCTCATTTGAACCCGCATCGTTCCAACCCATTTGAATTTCTGAAAACATGCGTTACCGTCTTCGAAACTGTTCCCCAAAATGTGCTTAGAAGCAACGGGTCATGCACTAAAAACTTGTATGCATCAAATTTTCCGGAATCGACCGATATTTCCGGCCGATAAAAGTTTCCGAATGCCTTAGACCGATACTGCTCTCTTGACACAAAATTTGTAGCAGCGAAAGTGTACTAGAAAGATACCAAATATCTTGAGTAATGCACGCATTGGATTTTTCTGCAGTTGGTGTTCGTACGTGCGGCTGAAATTTGTTTATCAGCCGCGCTTATGCTCATTGTTTGGAGCGTAGCTTTGTCTTTGGGTTAGAGAGATCTATAGATCAAAGATGTCCGTAAGAAAGACTTCAAAAAAGGCAAAACCATGTGCAGAAATCTGAGAATTGGCTACTAATGCCTTTCCTACGTGAGTAGTGGGCAGATTTTTTTATTTATTTACCGATACTTTACGGCCTGGTCGGGCTCATGCAGGAGTGAACATAAAAACACATCAGTATTCGTTATCGTAGTTTAAAAACGCCCAACACAAATAAGTAAAAGACATAAATATGTATAGACGCAAAGTGGTCCGAACAAGGATATGCATTCGTAATGTATTCAAATTTTAAAACACGACAATTCAACCAGAACACATATTTCCAATACGTTGGAGAAAATTCTTCTAACGATACCGAGTTCAGTGTTCATTCAGTTAGCTTATTCGAGTAAGAAATTGCACGAGGACAAAAAAAAATCGCTCCAATCCACCTAGTGAATGTGGTTGGAAAGCAAAGCTGTAAACGGCACCCATAACGATTACCCATGCGACGTCACTTAAATTCACTCACATCGCTCTACGAATAGTAAATCCAGAGAGAAGTGAAATGCACTTAACCACACCATTTATTACTTCAAAGAGATATTCTTGGTAAGGTTAAATTAATGCATGATGCATGAACGGTGTTTGGTTGAGTGACATGAGTGGAAACTTTTTTTTATAAAATTAAAGTAAACTCCAACCCGGTGTTAGACGATCTGACTTCTCCGTCTCTGCGCCGCGGACAGATGCGAGGAGATTTGCCGCAGAGAAGAAGGAGGAGGAGTAAGAAATACTTCTGTTCAGTTTTATGAACGGCCCAGAGTGCAGGATTCCTTCTTCTGTGGGACCCATATGCAGTCCGCGCGGCATTTGTTGTTCTGTCCACCCGCTGAAGCTGGGTAGGTAAAGAGGGCCTGGACAGCAGCATCTCCTATTGCACTTGTTGGGTAGTTGAGGGAAAGAGAGGAGGGTGCTCAGGGCTAAAGTCGCATACCCCGATTACGGGGCAGAGTGTTCCTACTTCTAAGCAAAATTTACATTCAGCGTCGTAGCGATTCGGATACATTAAGTGAAGACGCGTAGGCTGTGGGAAGGAGCCCGGATTGTATGAGCCGTAGGGTAGTTTGTTGTTCTCTGGAAAGGTCAGGGTAAGCCAAAGGTACGGTCTGTCTCAGAAGGCGATAATGCTGGGTTATCTCCATGAACGTGACAAGCGGGTGACTGTCCTCGTCCAGCTCCATGACACGGGAGGTAAAAGCGCAGGCTTGTTGGGTGGACGTATTTGTTGCCCTCCATTGAAGCGTGAGGGGGTGTCCAGATGAGCTGAATGGAATCATTTGGGGAGGGGTTTTTCAGCACACGCAGTTCAAGTCAGGACACCCAACCCGACTGGTAATTCCAGTAGGCTTGCTGGGAATTGGTGACTACCCTCCGAAACCCTGGCTGAGTGAGAGCCAAGGTGATGGCTCCCTCTTCTGCTGCGTCATTTCTTGGGTCCTAAGCGAGGTACACGCAAGGAGGTTGGTTATGGAGGTAGCCCCGATGATGGCGTATTGCTGCCCTCGATGTTTGTAGGCGTCTGTGTAGATAACTGCATGATCCCCACCGAAGGTGGTGTTTAGCGCTTGAGCCCGTGCTTTTCGGTGACCCTCGTCATGTGAGGGGTTCATATTTATAAGCAAAGGGAGCATTTTTAGTTTTAGTCGCCAAGCGTCTGGGAGTACGTCAAGCAGAGTGACATTCTGGGCTGCCCAGCCAATCTGGTGAACCATACGGTTATCCACCGCAGTTCTGAGTCGGGCCTTCTGGTTAGAAACATGGCCTTCTATCAGCTCTTCCACCGTGTTGTGGAGCCCCGTGCTAAGCAGCCTCTGTGTGGACGCACTCATGAGAAGACCAATGGCCTGCTCGACCGCCTTTCAAATCATTATATAAAGCATGTCTATGTCTTCCTTGTCGAGAAGAATACAGGGGGTTCACGTATGCGACTCTCGAGAGGACAAAAGCTTCAATTAATTTAAAGGTACCAGATTCCTTTAGGCCTCGCTTCTTGGTGGCAACTCGCCTGATCATGTGTATGATGTGATTATAGCTGTTTTTTAGGCGCTGCAAGGAGACGTCTCTCTTCGTGTTAGCCTCGAGATGTAGGCCCAGGATCTTGATGCTGGGGCTTGGAGTGATGGCCTGGCCATCAAGGAGTATTTGAAGGTATTCCTTGGTTTCGCGTGAGGGCGGGCGACAAGGAGCTGTGATTTTTCACTTGAACACTGGAGTCCACAGGCTTTAGCACATTGGCGTACTAGAAGTGAGATGCCATGCATTGGTGTGAGCTTCCTTTAATTTTTGTAAGTCTTAGCACATGAGCAAGGTGCGCAAAGGGCCGCTAGAGTGGCGTGAGTGGTCGCGTGATGCTTTCACGTGCTCCCAAACCGGCGTGAGGGTGCCTAGTACCCATCGCTGCCGCGGCGGCGCCACCATTCCGGGACTGGTCCGCCTTCGGGCGGGTTGCTTCGCGCCCTTCGCGCACTCGTGCCGGTCGTGGATTCGAGGTGTCATCATCATTTATTGTACCCTTAAAGGCCCCTTGCGGGGTATTACATAAGGGGGGGGCGAAATAATAGTACACACATAGCAAGAATTCAGACAGTAATACAGGAACAATTCCGACATACATTCGTGTAAAGAAAGTGAAGACCTACAGGCATGAAAAGAATAAAAAGGGGGGGGGGGCAAAACAATAGCACACATATAGCAAGAATTAAGACAATAAAACATAAACAATTCCGACATACATTCGTGTAAAGAAAGGGAAGACGAACAGGCATGAAAAAAGAAATGAAAAGAGAGAAGGGGGAGGGAGAGAGGTGAGCAATTTCAAGAAGTCAAAGTTTCCCTAGTCCGCCAAAAAAAAAAAAAGCTAGAAAGAGCAATGAACTGACTGAGGGCGTCAACCGTATGGCATTTGAAACGCGTGCCAATGCCCTATGAACGAGCAGCCAGAAGGGCGCCGGCCTGCCGGCCTGAGTACTCTCACACGGTCACAAGCTTTTGGCGTCAGTGAGCCGGCTAATCCCCTTGCCCCAAGGACCATGCAACAATGGGCGAAGCACTCGGAGTAGAGTTCCCCACTCTTTGCGCTCAGTGCCCCAAAATATTCCCGGGAGGACAAGGCAGGGCAAGAACGACGACCGCAGACAGGCGTTCTACGCTCAAGAGAAGAGGCGTTCTACGCTCAAGAGAAGCAAGATATGGCATGAGCCTGTGTTCATGTTATGCCTGTTAAAATCCAGAGACGATTAACGGCTGCCGAGCTTGTTTTGATCAAAACGGGAGTTAAAATTCCGTTCGCGCCCGGCTAATTTACTAGCATTGCTGTGTCTTGCATTGCCTGGCATGCTCATTGTGCCGTGAGAACCGGCAGCGATTCGCGTTTTGGTAGCATGCTGTGACTGCAGGTCAGTATATACAGGAACTTTTGAATGTTTAAGATAGTATACGTTTTTCCTAGTGCACTAAATAAAACACGACAATTAGACACACAGGACTTGATTTCTCGTAGTTTTGGGAAATTTGGGGACACTGCTTTGGTAGTTCTGCCGGAACTTTTTTTTTATTTTGACACCACAGTTTGAATATACACACACAGAGCAACAATAGGGCCATAGTTAGTAAGCAACTTTGAGCGTGCGAATGTCAGGCAGATCTTTCAATGCATATACAAACTCCACAAAATTGCCCTAAGGAAATATATACACAAATATTCAACAATTTACAGTACGACGCGCAGCTCTCATGTGTTTCCACATTCATCCAGGGGAACGTACGTGCTTTGTTTTGACTTCGGAGATAGTCCCATGGCCCTTCACAAAGTTCAATGAAAAGCGATTCCACGTGACATCAAAGTCTCAGCACCTTTCGTGACAGGGGCTTTTGGGCTAGCTTTACAATCCGATCCACGGTTGCATTGACATTTCCGGCCCAGTTGCCGAGCAAAGGTCGCAGTAGTTTTTTGAGAAGAACTTCGGAAAGTTCCTTGGTGTGGTCGGCGTCATCCACGTCGCAGGTCAAAGCGGAACACTGCGTGAAGTGCGGGAGGAGTGCCGAAAGAAGAAGACTGCACAATTTACCGCTCCGTCTGACCTCTGGTGACTTCATGACTTTGCTAACGAATGTGCACATTAGCTTGCAGATGCCGATAATTTCAATGGAAGGGTACTTGAGGTGGCCATTATCCAGCTGCTTTATCATGCCGTACAGTCCTGCAGTAGGGTTCTGCACCTGCAGCAGAGCCTTGCATGCTTTGCACTGCACCTGAGAATCGCAAATAAAAAAAACAAATACAAGCAAAATGTTAGTCAGCCTCACCATGAGTTAATGTTCGTATTACTTGAGTTTTGCTACCAGCACTGAACTGAACTGCCCAACATTTTTGTGAAGCTTATTTCACGGCTTAAAACTAATCTGAGGGAAAGTAATAAGAACAGGACGACAGGATTAGTCTGATCGCCAGAAGAGCAGGACAAAATGACAGCATGACATTAAAAAAAAATCAAAGTTCCATACCTTTTCCTCGCAAGCCCGGACGATGTAGCCAGCCAAAAAGGCGAGTGGTGAAATCTCGAAGTCAGCTTTCGCTTCGGAAGAGTAATTCACGAACTCCAGCTCGCTTGCAAGCTCTCTCGAGGCCCATTCTACCACAGCAGGTCGGGCAGCGAGGTCGTCATCCCGAACTGCTAGACTGAGGGGCGTCCTGGTCTCAGAGCTGGAGGGGGCGTTGCCACTCTTCGTAGCGTGCAGTATGCCAACCTGGAAGGAAACGCGAAGTGAGATTTTGTTTTGTGCCAAGCCGTTATCGATTTTCGTACCTTTAGGAGCTTCTCCACGGTGAACACTGCTCTCCTGGCATCCACCCGGTCATTGCCACCGTTGCATTGCCTCACACAGCTGAACAACGACTCTACAGGGTCGCTGTTGAAGCTACGGGTCAATACGTAGCGGAAGCTGAAATTTGAAAAAAAAAAACAGTTTTAAAACCTTGGTTCAATAGGGAAGAGCAGAAAGTACGATGAGAGAAAAAACTTACTTTGCATGATCGAGAAGGTACTCAACGGTTGCCACTGTCGACCTTGTGGTTAGAAGTGTCGCCTCGTACGTTTCTTTCGTCATCCTGTTTTTTGATGGGCCACCGGAGAGCTGGAGGTCCTCCAGATAGGTGACGAAATCTACCTCTAGCCATGAAAGCCGCTCGTCGTCAGACGTAGAGAATGGTTCTTCTTGCCGTCGGCGGGGTCTCACAGAACCAATGTCATGAAGGGCGTACCACTTGGAAACCATCTTCATGAAAGCAATGATGGGCAGGCTGTCCTGAAAATCTTCAGCGTCCGAGTGGCACTCTGGGTTTTGCTGAAGGAACTGCAAAGTGGCTATCACTTCAGCTGAGAAGATCTGCGTTGCTCTAGCTACTTTCATTTTCTCCAGGTTATTCGGTTCCACATGAGCCCGCGTAAGGAATCTGACTGGTTTCACAAGTAGCTGGGTTTGCATCTCGAACAGTTTCTTCAGGTACACACCGCCTTGAATTAGCTGCCCTCCGTCCAAAATCTCCCGCTCGAGGAAATTGGTGCGCAGATTTTTGATCAGGTGATTCGGGTCGAACGAGAGAAAAAGCGGGTCGCCTTCACGCATGGGATGGGGGACCGCGTGGACAAGTGCGTCCTCGCCCGAAAAGCTCTTGAAGAGAGAAACGTTCGTTTGGTGATTGTCGGTCACAACTCTCACTATGCGAAAACCCGCTTCTTCAATGGCCTTCATCACCTCGAGCGTCATGAAATAGAGCTGGTCGCCCTTCAAACATCGAGTGAAAAAATAACCAACCGGAATGACATATCTGGTGGAGAGGCCTCTGAGAACGAAACAGAGCAATCTATTTGCGACTTGAGGGGTTGTTGTAGAATATTCTTCCGGACTATCTTCAGAGCCCATGTCGACAAGGCCAAAAATTTTGTCGATTTGCCGATCGTAGATGACCTTCTGTTGAATCGACATTTCGTCGATGATGAGTGAGCAAAACTGCTCTTGTTCGACGCTCAGCCCTTGCACTTCCACGCGGAGGCGCTCTTTAATTAACGGAGTGACTCCGATTTCTCCTGCAGACTTGCCCACATACTTTTGTAGGGTCGAACGACAGGGCAGCGTGAAAAGGCCTCGGGATCGGACATGAGCGTAGCCTTTGTTGGAGCATGCCTTCCAAAGGACGCATTCTCTGATGACGGTCTCACTGTACGTCGGCTTCTTCTCATTGAAGCACGAAACTTGATTTTTAATGAACAAGCCCTTCTTGTCACCTTGTTCAGCGGCTTCCAGCACATTCAGGAACTGCTGGATTTCTTTGCTGTCATAGCGTTGCAGGCACTCGCGCGCTTCGTCATGCTTTTCTTGTAGTGCTTGCAACGCTTGCTTGAGGCGAGAGACTTTCATCTCAAAACGGTGAATTGTTCTCTTCATGTTCTCCGTCATGCGCTGAAAATCCAAGTCGGTTTGCGACGTCCCATCTACTAATGATGTAACCACTCCGCTGGTTTCTGTCAGGGTCTCGACACACAAGTCTACATCGGTTTCGGAAGTTTTGAGTTCTAAGTGAGCGGCGAGGTCCGAGTTCGCGCCACCACTTAATTCGCCTTCTTCGGCTACTTCACCGGTCGCACACGGTGGAGCATCTCTCCGAGGCTTTTTCCTTTTTTTTGGTGCGTCATCTCTCCGCGTGTAGGCCGGGTAGTTTGGAAATATTGTAGGAACGGCGCTTGGCAACAACACTTTGTATTTTGTTGTACTTTTGTAATCCTCATGCTTGAAATGAAGAGAACATACCAACGACCGGTCACTGGGCTCCCATCTCGCTGCTTTTCCCGCGGTGCCTTGCCGGGAAATGTTGGTCAGCCACACAGCTCGTCGTTCAGCGTCACACGGGAACTCGTGGTAGCGGATTCCAGGATCTTTTTTCGCGTTTGTCGTGCATAAAGGCACGCAGCAGTTGCGTGGCATGATGGCGTATACGCCTCATATGCACCACTTTTTTAGCTATATGGTCCTGACGCTCACAATCCCGCTGACAAAAACATTCGCACTGACTGTTCCTTCAGTGGGCACAAGGGCTCGCCAAAAGAGGTTAAAAAAACGTCTGGGGTGGAGGCGGAGCTCTGCTGTTGACGCCTGCACCCGCCACATTGTTCCAGAAAAAAAACACACACACGAGGGGTGGGCGTGTGGGCCCGCGCGACGGTACGACAGTTTTTGTGAATTTTGTGAATCCGGGTGTAAGGGTCGCAGGCGCCAGCGACACTGCGAAGTCGAACGCGTGGGAAGCGGCGGTTCCCTGAAAGGCGCATGAAGGACTTCATCGTAGCCAGCCTGTCAAGAGCGAAAGGCCTTTGGATCATGCCGCCTGCGCGGAGACGAATTGTCTTGAGCCTCAGCTGGGCTGTGGCGTTGTTTTGAACGGCGAGTTGCAAAGCACAGTACGTGTGTGGGAAACCGCGGGTCGGATGCTCGATTAGTTTTGGACCTGGCGGCGGTCGCTTCGGGGGCCGCCTGCGCGCGCGTTAAACCAAAGGGACGGTTGTAAAAAAAGTGGCCCGACGCGCTCCTGATAACGGGGAGCAAGGGGCTGTCAACTGGCCCGCGCGCACATTTTAAGGAGGTGCGAAGATGTTTCGTTGGGAATGCGACGCCGCGGGGTCCGCGCGTCCCATATGGTTTCTGCCGAGGATCGCCTGTCAATGGCGGGGAGCCTTTTGTTTATTTCGCCCGAGGCTACTGCAAAGAATGGTGGACCGGCAGCCCGCACATTCGCAGATCGCTACTGGAAAAATATCCATCACACCAACTGCTCCGCTTCATTTTAAAGCGCCATCGCGGAAGCTCGCTAAACGCGTTGTCGGCGTGGGCTCGCGCCGCTCCCTCATGAAACCCGTCCCCGAACGCTAGCGCCACGAGGGAGTCAAGCGGCGGCAAACGTAAACAGCGCCACTCACGCCCTCGCCCGTTGAAATCCGGGCGACGCGGCAGGCCGCACCTTGCGTGCGCTCTCATCCGGCGGCCGTGCCTGTACACATCTAAAAACGAAGCACTGAGATCCGAGGCTAGCTCTTTCACTCTAAGTGAAAAGGGCAGAGGAACGGATGGGCGATTTCCAAAGAGCAGAGATGTGGATGTGTCGTTAAAGACAGGATAAAAAGGATGATTATTCAGCGATGAAATTTAAAAAGCATAAAGCAAGTCCATATATGTTCGTTGGTTCTCAAGGCTCCACTTATTACACTCAACATAAAGACTCTCAGCAGGGCTAGTGCGAAAAGCACCCGACGAAAGACGAAGGCCCAGGTGTAGAACTGGGTCAAGAATTCGCAAGGCTGTCTTAGTCGCCGACCCATACACCACACTGCCATAGTCCAAACGAGACCCAACCAAAGCAGTATACAAGCGAAGCAAGAGTTCTTTGTCGGAACCATAGGATTGGTGGGAGAGAACCTTAAGTATATTCATTGTTTTGAGACATTTATTTTTAAGTTCCTTGATGTGGGGAATGAATGTGAGTTTGTGATCAAACACCACACCTAAGAACTTGTGCTCCTTGTTCACAGGAAGCGACACGCCATTGAGGGTAATGTCTGGCTCCGGATGGACCCCGCGCTTCCTGGAGAACACAACGCAGGAGCTTTTTGCAGGATTCAATTTAAACCCATTCCTGTCTGCCCAGCCGGCAAGCTTCTTGACACCAAGCTGGACTTGACGTTCGCATATTGACATATTACATGATTTGAAAGATATTTGCACGTCGTCTACATACATAGAATAAGAGATTGTTGGTGGCAGTGCCTTTCCAAGAGAGTTCATCTTTACTATGAAGAGAGTGCAACTCAACACGCCACCTTGCGGCACGCCATTTTCTTGGACGTGAACCTTTGAAAGTGCACAACCAACTCTTACTCTGAACGTTCTCTCTGACAAATAACTAACAAGGGTATTCAACATATTACCCGAAACGCCGAATGACCTGAGGTCACTAAGGATCCCATAACGACAAGCGTTGTCGTAGGCCTTCTCGAGGTCGAAAAAGACAGTTACGCAATACTGCTTATCCACGAAGGCATCCTTGATGTATGAATCAAGTGCAACCAGTTGATCGTTTGTCGATCGCCCCACCCTAAAGCCTGCCTGGCAGCTCTCGAGAAAACCATTGTACTCAAGGAAGTACACGAGCCTGCGATTGATCATCTTCTCGAACAGCTTGCACAGGCAGCTCGTCAGGGCTATTGGACGATAACTTGAGGGGGACGATGGGTCGTTTCCCTCCTTCAAGAAAGCCACTACAATGGCCTCCCTCCAAGAGTGTGGAATGTGCCCCGAAAGCCATATTTTATTATATAGATGTAGAAGTGCTTCAAGTGTGTCTGCGTGTAGGAGTTGTATCATTGTGTATGTAATGTTGTCTGGGCCTGGAGCTGAGGGTTTACACGTGCTCAGAGCAGCCCTCAGCTCATGTAGTGAAAACAGGGAGTTGTAAAAAGTCTGTGATTTGTTGTTGTCGTGTAGGGACTTCTTTTCACAAGAGGCTTTATGTTTCAGGAAAGTGTTTGTGTAGTGTGCTGAACTGGACACGTGTTGGAAGTGTTGTGCGAGTGTGTCAGCCTGGTCTTCGAGTGTGTCCCCTGTAGTGCTGACCAGAGGCAGGCTGTGTGTTTGTTGTCCCTTGAGTTTGCGTATTCGTGTCCATACTTTCCTTGTGTCTGTGTAGGAGTTTATTGATGTTATGAATGTACGCCAACTCTCTCGTTTTGCCTCACGGCGCACACGTTTTCCTAACGCCTTGGCCCGTTTGAACAAGAGGAGGTTTCCCGACGTGGGGTACCGACGAAGGATACCCCACGCCTTGTTCTAAGCCTCTCGCGCCCGCCTACAGTCCTCATTCCACCACGGCCTCCGCTGGTTGCGCGGGGCACCAGAGGCGTGGGGAATAGACTTTTCGGCGGCGTCGAGGATGTGCGCCGTGAGGAGTTGGGTAGATTCTTCAACGTGTAGGTGTCCTATGGATGTGTGGTGTAGTTTGGATGTCTCTGTAAATGTATTCCAGTTAGCTCGTGTTTCATTGAACCTATTATGGGAAGATGGACTGCATGGGCCTTTACCTACGTATGTGAGTGAGGTGGGGAAGTGGTCACTGCCACATGGATCAGTTCCCACACCCCACTCGAGAAGAGGAAAGAGAACTGCGGAGCCAATAGCCAAGTCAAGACATGAGTATGTGTTGTGTCCTATGTTATGATATGTAGGCTGTTTATTGTTGAAAAGGCATGCTCCAGAGGATGTGAGAAACCTCTCTATCAGGCGACCCCGGGCATCCTTACGAGAAGAGCCCCAAAGAGAATTGTGAGCATTAAGGTCGCCTGTTAGAATGTATGGTTCGGGCAGCTGGTCAACCAGCACCTCGATGTCAGAGCTCGAAAGTGTAACATCAGGAGGAATGTATATGGAGCATATCGTTATCAACCTATTAAATATTATTAAGCATATTGCTACAGCCTCAAGGACAGTGTTGAGAGTGACAGGGTGGCATGCTAAGGATTTCCGGACGATTATGGCCACACCGCCAGAAGAGTGTGTGCAGCCATCCCTGTCCTTTCTGAAGACCATGTAACTATTCAAGAAATTTTTGTGCTTGGAATTCAAATATGTTTCCTGAACACACATTACACTTGGCTGATTAGCATGCAGTATTTCATACACATCGTCAAGATTTTTAAGAAGGCCTCTACAGTTCAATTGAATTATGTTTTCTCTTCCCATTATCTAGTGTGAGAGCTACTGGAGTGTGTGTGTTTGTTTATGTGTCGTCTTTCGGGGCTGTGACTCTCGCCTTTTTTGGCTTGTCGGGAGGCTTTGGCGTCGGGACGCGTTCCTTGCGCTGCGTTGCAAGCAGGAACGGCCCGACATCCATCTCTTCATCGGATGTCCGAGGGGTGCCCGACGGACCGGGCCCCCCGGACTTGGCCCCCCCTCGGGAGCCCTTCGTTTGAGCCGCCACCGCCGAGGGCGTCCGGGGCGCCAGAGGTGGCACGGGCGGTGCGGTGGCGGTGGGAACCGGTGCAGGGCCCGTGGTGTCCATCACCTCGGTACCCTCCAACGCACTGGAGGGCGGGGAGACAGAGGCGGGCGCGGCACCGGTCCCGACGGAAGAGGTTGTCACCACAACCGCTGCTGCCTCAGCAAGCGGCGTGGTCGCGGGTTGGGCTGCCAGAGGCAACCCAGGGGGGGGGGGGGGGCGGGGAAGGGACCAGGTCAGACTCGCTGAACTGGGTCCCTGTGGACACCAGACGCCGCTCCGCCCCCCGGCGAGCCGCGTCGGCGTACCTCCCCAGAGGGAAAGAGGCGAACCTCTTTCGCGCCTCTGGGAAGGTGATGTTCTCCGTGACCTTGATGTTAATTATCTTTTTTTCCATTTGAAATTTTTCGCACTTGCGGGAGTACGCTGCATGCGGACCGCAGCAGTTCACACAAGTGAGGGTTTCGGATGGACAGTTGTCAGTCGGATGATCGTGCGCCGCGCATTTCGCACACGTCGTTCGGCCACGACAAGAGTTTGTACCGTGCCCGAACCGCTGGCACTTAAAACAGCACCGCAGGTTCGGGATGTAGGGACGGATGGAGCAACGGATAAAACCTGCATTTATGTATTGTGGAAGAACTGCGCGGTCGAAAGTCAAGATAATGTGCTTGGTGGGAATCTCCTTGTCGTCTCTGCGGATAGTGATGCGTCTCACGGCAGTGACGCCCTGATCCTTCAAGCCGGCAAGGAGATCCGCATCCGTTTCGTTCAAAAGATCTGTCTCGGATATCACACCCTGGGAGCTGTTGAGGCTCCGATGGGGTGTGACCCTGATGTCTAGATCAGCCAGTCTAGTCTGAGCTAGAAGCTTCGTGGACTGCTGCTTGTCATTTATTTCGATGAGGAGTTCACCAGACCTTTGTTTTTTGGACTTATATGATTTTCCTACTATGGCTTCAAGATACTTGGCGATCAAGGAGACTGACTGAGATGCTAGAGGGTGGGTTGGATTGAGCGATTCCATCACAAGAAATCGAGAAAAATTATCCGGCTCAGGAAATGTTAAAGATGGCAATTGGGGAAAAGATACATCGGTGCGGCCCCTTTTCAGGGACCGATCACGTTGGGGGGGGGGGGGGGGGGTTGAAAATGCCATATAGCATAGTATAAAAGCAGGGAGACTGGGGTACTTTCTTCTTTAACCTTACCCTGGTAGCCAAAGAGGTCCCGGAGCTCCCTGCCTTGTGAACAGACAGGGAGCCCATCCGCCGGAGCTTGACCTGGGCTCCGACGGCCACCGTTCGTGGTTTCTAACCCTCCACCTATAAACACATTGCCACGGTTGGATCCAGCGTATGTTTGGGGGCTCGGCGTCCGCGGTATCGCCAGTACCGTCACCAAGATTGCTCAAGGTGCCCCTTGCGGGGGGACATAGAAACTGTGGTAATCCGGCAATAGTGGCGGTGGACAATCCCGCGCGATGGACATGTTCCGGCGGAGTATGAAGATGTGGCGCGAGATGAGATATGATAGAACATGGCGGACTCGGCTGGGCTACGTGTGTGCAGCCGGATCGGCTGAGCAGTGGACCTTGGCGGAGCGGGACCTCCAGTAAAGGTGTGATCGAGGGGGCTCTGTGTCTTTCTGGGGAACCGCGGCCGGGTGCAAGAACCCCGGTACCACATTTGGCGCCCTGAACGTGGGGCCCGCCGTGGTTCCTGGGAAGGGCATTGTGGCCTTCTTCCTTGTTTTGGTGTTCCGCGGTGGGCATTTTGCGGGGCGAATTACGTTGGCATTTTTGAGTGGCTCTCGGGATTTTTCGGTAGCCCTCCTCGTGATTTGAGGCGCTTTTGTAGTGGCTTCTGTTGTTTATAACCATTTTTTCTTCCCGTGTTCGCTTCGCGGCTCGCGAGAGCATTTCTTCCCAGGGACATGCCTGCCCGTGGAGCTTCTTCCCGTCGGCGCCCCTTGGTTGCTTCGCGTGAGCCCGCAAGGGATGCGGACGCCACTGGGCTCGTCGGCGTGCTCCGCCCGATCATGGACCTCTGCGAGAACCTCACGAACCGGCTGGCGGGTCTCGGGCTAGAAGGCGGTGGGTCCGAGCATGGGTCATCGTTCCAGCCGAGCATTTCGGTGCCACGGTTCACGGGCTACGATGACCGCAAGACCGTGGCGGACTTCATGAGCGATCTCAATGTTTACAAGACGGCGTCGGGTGCTTCGGACGAGTTCGTGTTGACCCGTGTCCTGCCGGTTGCCCTGGAGGCATCGGCTGGTCGTTGGTGGCGCCTCCAGACCCTGTTCGCGACCTGGGCTGACTTCGAGGCACGCTTCCGCGAGAAGTTCTTGGGTCCTGACTACGACTACCGCATCCGCCGTGAGCTGGAGGCACGTACGCAGCACCCGCGCGAAGGCTTGCTCGAATACATTCGAGCTATCCAGGAGCTCTTCAAGCGAGCTATCCCGGGTGCGTCTGACGCGGAAATGGTAAAGCACGTCTGCGCTTCCGACCTTTCCTGCACGGTCGTGATTACTCCAGTTTGGAGGAGATGGCGCGATCAGCTCGAGCAATATACCCCCTCCGCCAGTAGGGGAGGCACTTGAGCCAGCTTGCGCATGGAGAGACACCTATGAGACTTCGCCACAGCGAAGTCCACAGCAGCGTACGGCAGCGGCGGGCTTGAATTCCCCCCGCGCACGAGGTCCTTCTGCCCTTGGCGATAGGCAGTTAGAGCGCGGAAGACCACTAGATGGTGTAGCCCACGGCGGGAACTCCCCGCAGCGGTTAGAGCCAGGGTTCCTGCGTTGGGAAAACAGGCCCTCTTTACTGGCAGGCTCACCGCTCCCCGACCCGAGTCTCTCCCTTGCGGGTCGGCAACGAAATCCTCTGAACTCCAGAGGTCCTTCTCGTCCGGTCGTCGAGACGGGAGGGTCGCGGGGCTACACGCCCAACGGAAATCAAGCTGGCGGCTGTTACCAATGTGGACAGCCAGGACACATCCGTCGTGAGTGTCCGCGTGTGATGGCTGGTCGCCGAAATACAAATAGCCATCGAGATGAAGGAATGCAGCCCGAGGCAATGATGGTGACTAACCCATCACTGAGTGGCCCAGAATCGGCTGGTGGCGAGGACTGGTTCCTATTACCCACTGCTTGCCGTGTTGAAGCACGCACACAGCCCATAGCACCACATCTTTCTGTTCACGTTCTTGGAACGGATGTTTCTGCATTGGTTGATACCGGCGGCAGTTTGTCGCTCATTGGTGATACTGTCTTTGAACTTTGCCGAGCACGTGGTGTTAAGTTGCGCCAATGCAGCACCCGGTTGCAAGTGGCCAATGGTGCTGTGGTTGAAGCGCGTGGGGCTGTGCGTTTGCACATTTCTTACGCAAGCAGAACGTGTCGGCAGCGCTTTACGTACTGCCCTGGCTTGGCAGTACCCATGATTTTGGGCCGGGATTTCATTATTCGCGAGGGCCTACTGCTTGACTTGGCGGGAGGTGGTTACAGATTGGGCAATGACGCAGAATTGATACCTTTTCTGGCGTCAACGCATATCTGTACCGTGCCAAGGTCAGCCGCAGTCGCAACGAAATTCGTGTTGCCTGAGCGAATCAGGCAGTTGCTTGAGGAGTGTCCTTGCAGTGACTATGAGAGGGAGCAGCTGGCCTATGTGCTGGAGCCGTTTGCTGAAATGTTCACGGAGGCCCCTGGGCGGACAACAGTCCTTCAACATCGCATTGACACGGGAGACGCCCCTCCTTGGAGCTGCAATCCACGGCCGCTCAGCATCCAGAAGAAGGCGAAACTGGATGTCGCCCTTGACGAGATGCTGAAGACGGGGGTTGTGCGGCCGTCGCAGAGTGCCCATGCATCTCCAGTCGTGTTGGCGCCAAAAAAAGACGGCAGTGTGCGTCTCTGCGTGGACTACCGTCGTCTCAACGACGTAACTGTAAGAGACGCATATCCTTTTCCTGCCGTAGAATCCATCATTTCCTCGCTTGGTGGGGCCGGCGTGTTTACCACTCTAGATTGCTCACGCGGCTTTTTGCAAATTGAAATGCACCCTGATGATATTCCTAAAACAGCTTTCACATGCTACAGGGGTCTTTTCGAGTTTGTGCGCATGCCGTTTGGGCTGAAGAACTCCCCGAGCTCGTTTCAAAGATTAATGGACATCGTTCTTGACGATGTACGTTATAAGTACGCAATGGCCTATATGGATGACGTCGTCGTCTTTTCGCGCACCTTTGAGGAGCATCTCGTGCATCTCAGAGACGTGCTCGCCCGCATAAAACGCGCCGGCCTCACCATCAATCCCAAAAAGGTTCAACTCGCGTCAAGCACGGTTGACTTGCTCGGCTTTGTCGTGGACAACGGAGAGCTTCGTCCTAACGATGCCAAACTGAAAGCAATTACAGAGTATCCGTGCCCGCGTGACGTTAAGAGCTTGCAGCGCTTCTTGGGCATGATAGCCTTTTACCACAGCTTCATCCCTCATATTGCGGAGCTATCGCGTCCGCTAAACCAGCTACTACGGAAAGGCGTGAAATGGCAATGGGAAGAGGCTAAACAGCAAGCTTTTGAAGCACTGTCTCGCGCAATCGCGGCAACAGCGGCGTTAAGGATACCGGACCTTAACAAACAATTTGTCTTGCAGACCGATGCTAGCGACTATGGACTGGGCGCAGTGCTGATGCAGGAGTTTGAGGGCGTTCTCCGTCCGGTCGCATTTGCTAGCCATACGCTCACTCCGGCTGAGCGCAATTACACGGTCACAGAACGTGAGTGTCTAGCAATTGTGTTTGCACTAAAGAAATTTGACACGTATCTTGACGGTGCCTCTTTCACCATTCAGACAGACCACATGGCATTAACGTGGCTGCAGCGTTTGCAGAACCCTGCTGGTCGTCTTGCGCGATGGGTGCTTGCGCTTCAGCGCTACGATTTTACTATCCAGCACAGGAAGGGTTCGCAGAACCAAGTCGCTGACGCGCTATCGCGCGCGCCCCTGCCGCCATCTTCGGACGCGGAAGTGCTGACGCACGCTGGGGTACGCTGGGGAGCAGGGCAGATCTTCTCGCGGCACAACGTGCCGACGGACTCTCCCGTAAGATCATTGCGCACGTCGGGGCACAGGGCGCAGCTCCCACCAGCAACAGCGGTGAGTTTGATACATATGTGTTGGCGGAAGACGGTCTCCTGCTACGGTATATCCCGCAAGACGATGACGAAGCTAATTCCCCATTCCGCGCTGTTGTACCGCGTAAGCTTCGGAGGGCTTTCATCCGTTACTTTCATGATTCAGCTCTGGCTGGACACAGCTCTGGCAGCAAAACTTATGAGAAGTTATGTCGGACTGTCACGTGGCCGGGAATGAGGCAGGATGTGCTGCGGTACGCCAGGAGCTGTCACGTGTGTCAGACAGCGAAACCCCGCGTCGGTTGCCCGCCCGGATTGATGCAGTCTGTTGAGAGTAAGAGCCCCTGGCAAATCGTTGCTTGCGATATCACGGGCCCTTACCCCCGCAGCCCGCGTGGGAATTGTTATTTGTTTGTGGTGACGGACCATTTCACGAAGTGGGTAGAGCTGTTCCCGCTACGTACCGTCAATACACCGAATGTATGGAGGTGCCTAATGGAAGTGTTTTCGCGCTTTGGGTCCCCCGCACAGCTCATAACGGATAATGCTACGTATTTTACGAGCAAATTGTTTGAGGACAACTGCCGAGCTGTAGGCGTGAAACACAATCGTACGACCACCTATCACCCTCAGGCAAACATAAGTGAGCGTGTGAATCGCTATCTCAAGGCGATGCTAATTGCTCATACGGAGCAACACAAGGATTGGGATGCTAAGCTGCCTGAGATTGCATTTGCCACTCGCACCACGGTGAATCGCTCAACCGGGTTTACGCCGGCTTATTTGAACTACGGTCGGGAAATGCCATTTCCTCTTGACAGGACACTTCCAGAAACGGAGGCGGGTTCTGGTCTGTCGCCCCATGCTGTGGCCGTCCGCCAGCGCCTGCGCGACGCGATACAGGCTGCCCGGGAGCAGCTTGACGTTGCTCGTCTCCAGCAGGCGGAGCAGTACAACCGGTGTCGTCGAGATGTTCAGTTTGCGGTTGGCGACATGGTTCTCCGGCGCACTCATCCACTGAGCGATGCCTCACGCAAGTTTGCCGCGTCGCTAGCCCCTAAATGGGAGGGCCCTTTTACCGTAAGCGAGAAGCTGTCTTCCATAACGTATTTTTTACGCCACAGCAGTACAGGTGAACATGCAGGCCCGGTTAATATAGCAGACCTTAAACAGTACCACGTGGACTGATCTGCTTTTGGCCGCAACGCCTCTTGTTTCTCAATGGCGTCTGCGCACCCGTCATGTTAACTTTCTATAGGATGTTTCTAGAGTATCCTTTTTAGGCATTTTTTTTTTGTTTCGGATTACCTATTCTTGGTCCTGAATTTAATGATTGATCAGTACCACGTGATGCGCTTGTTTATTTTTTTATTTTTCCCCCTGCTAGAATTGTGTTTCTTTCCGGGCGTTAATTTTTGCTTCTTTCGCGTCCAGAATCCATTTTGGCATTCGCTCCTGCTGCGCCCGCATTCACCGCCGACCAGTGTGGAGGACTTTCCCCACTGCCACATCTACACGTGCGTGGTGCATGACCCGGTGGCATCCTGAGTTCCTGACTCCCTGGCCTTGGGGCTACCTTCTTGGCTCCACGGCTCTTGCTCCGGGCCGTGCCTGCTCTCTACTCTCCACTGTGCTACCTTGGCGTGTGTGCTGTGGGTCTTGAACCGGACGTTTGGGTGGTGCTCTCGGTTCCACTCCGGCGCTGCGTACCTCTCGCCGGGAGGCCCTATCTGCTACCTCTGGTACTGTTGAACAGACCGTCATCGGTTCATGGGATTCCTCCAGTGGCGCCAGCGATCCACCGGCGTCCATGGCTGTTCCTGGGCTGATTTGATCCTGTGGCTGCTGTCCCGGAGGATGTCCCGAGTTCCAAGATTGCTGTAGACATCTCTTTCGTGGACTGTGACGTCATCTTGGGGCTCCGATGCGGATGCTTCGAGTTACTCTTTAACTGTCGGTTGGCTCGAGGACTGTGCGTCGGCCTTTTCTTCGGAGGGGGGAGAGTGTGGTAATCCGGCAATAGTGGCGGTGGACAATCCCGCGCGATGGACATGTTCCGGCGGAGTATGAAGATGTGGCGTGAGATGAGATACGATAGAACATGGCGGACTCGGCTGGGCTACGTGTGTGCAGCCGGATCGGCTGAGCAGTGGACCTTGGCGGAGCGGGACCTCCCGTAAAGGTGTGATCGAGGGGGCTCTGTGTCTTTCTGGGGAACCGCGGCCGGGTGCAAGAACCCCGGTACCACAAAAGTGAATAAAGCAAGCAAGAAATTTTACGGAGGTGCCCACAAATGTAGGCCATATGACTGTTCCAGGACATATTCGAGTCAAAAAAAATATTTAACATTTGTCTGGTACTCTATCGGAAGGCAGGAACAATTACTACAACATCGAGGAGAATGGAGGTAAAATGGACGAAAAACAGGAATATGTTTTAAAGGATTGTGGAAGCATACTAGTTTTGTTTTAGCAGTGTTGACCGAAATCAAGTTGCTGCAAAACCACTTCATTACATTATCAGCATCGCATCTACCGCCTGATCATAATCACCGTTACGCGAAACTAATAACATCGTCTGCATACTGAAAGACACGGCTGTGTTGAGCGGCATCAGAGAGGTCATTAACGTAAAGGTTAAACAAAAGGGGGGCCAAAATAGAACCCTGCGGTACACCACTCATTAGTTTAATGTTCTTGCTTTTAATGCTCCCTATCGCAACGACCTGGGTTCGGTCTTACAAATAGTTTCTAAAAAAGGACAAGAAAGGGCCGCGAAGTCCATAGTCACAGAGTTTACAGAGGAGCACTTCATGACTGATAGAATCAAACGCTTTCGAAACGTCTAAAAATAAACCGCAGGCAAACTCGTTGTTATCAATTGTATTGTTCAGGTGATCGGACAGATCTTCCAAAGCCAACTGAGTGCCGCGCCCTGTGATGAAACCGTACTGTGTTGTTGATAACACATTATGTTGCTCGAGAAAGCTCAGCATGATAAAGTAGACATGTTTTTCAATTAACAAGGCAATACACGAAAGTATAGAAATAGCGCGGTAGTTTGATACAGAGTTGAATTGAATTGAATTGTGGTTTATTATTCCAAACGGTGAGAAATACATACAGATTAGTATACAGACAAGGGTCCCATAGTCAACAGACTGCAACGGGACCCTTGAATAATTAATACAAAATGAAGAATACACAGAAAGCAGCAAAATCAAAAAAGAACAGTAACTAAACGCAATGAACACAGCTTAGGCAGCGCTAAACTAGAGTAAGAAAAAGTGACGAAACCGGTTAAACAAAAATGCAAAAAAAAATACACGTAGCATATTGCTATCACAATACTAATTCAAACAAAGAAAAAAGGTAAAAAGGTTGACAACAAAAAAACGCTTTAAGTATACACTTGCATTACAACTACAATCAAGCTGAACTAAAAAAACTTGGGCAACGAAATGAACAGTAACATAGCAATACAGATAATAAAAACAATACATTCATCGATTCAACAAAAACGTTTTAGCAAGTGTTTGAAGGAAAAGAATGATGATGAAGATTTTGGTTCTACCGAAAGACTATTCCAGAATGAGATAGCTGAAAAAGCGGATGTCATCTGACCATAGTTAGTATGAACTATGGGTAATAAATAATTTTCGTTGGCTGCAAATCTGGTGGAGTTGTTATTTTGTAATAGTTACCTGTCAATAAATTGGTACGATAAATTATTAACACGCAGCTGAAACAAAAACGTAGCTATGTTGTAATAGAATAAATTTTTGACCGATAAGATATTATTCTGTTGAAGCAAAACACAGGCGTTAGCACGAAATGAGCTGTTAGTAATGATACGAAGAGCCTGATTTTGAATATGTTGTAATGGTGGCAGATGACAATCATAAGTGTTACCCCATGCAACAATACCATATGTGATATGACTATGAACGAAGGCAAAATAAAGAGACATAAGGGCTTGGCGTGAAAAAAATGGGCGGGATTTTATCAGAGCTCGAATGCCAAAAGCAGTCTTATTTCTAAGGTGATCAATGTGTTTATGAAATTTCAGATGCGAGTCGATGAACACTCCAAGAAAAAGGACGCTGTCACATGGGGTTATGGTACTCGAACAGAGAGAAATGGTTGGAATATATGACAGGCGCTTCTGGGGTGGTCTAAAAATCACAAATTTAGTTTTTGATGGATTGATTAGTAGGTGGTTGATGAGGCACCAATTAGTTACTTTAGCCAAAACAATATTTAGGTTAGACGTAAGATTGGACAAAGATTTATCAGCCGAAGATACTGTGGTGTCGTCAGCATATAGAACACAGTGTGAGGCATTAATGGAATCAGCAAGGTCATTAATATAGATAATAAACAATAAAGGACCTAAAATAGAACCTTGCGGCACACCTTGATTAATCGTTTTAGTCATAGAATACGCATCTCCGATGGAAGTTGCGTTCCCCATCCTTGTAGAGCGGGAATACGACAGCTTGTTTTAGTTTTTGCGGAAAGGACTGTGTTGAAATGACGTTGTTAACAATGACCAGTAAAACGCATTTCAAGGTATTGAAGTTCCTGCAGAGGACATCAACCGTAATACCATCCATACCAGCGCATTTCCGTCGCTTCATACTAAATAAAATATAGCGAATGTCTTCTTCTGTACACTCAGGCAGAAAGGCAGAGTTACCTACTGGACTCACTTTAGATGGAAAAAAGCCAGCAGGGGAGGAATTGCTTGCAGCCGAAGCAAACTGAGTGTTGAATTGGTCTGCTAACGTTATGGAAGGGGCACCAAAATTTCTAGCAATGGTTTCGTGCGTGTTTTTTGACTGACGACCTCTAAGCTGATTTATAACGGACCAGGTTTTGCCCGGGTTAGACCGGGATTCTGAAAATCTCCGATGGAAGTGTTGACGTTTTTCCAATCTAATTAAAGCAGTAACTCTATTGCGGGCAATTTTATAAGCGACACGCAATTTGTCGTTTTTAGGGGAGCGTCGACAGAATACCCAAGCCATGTCTTTCTCTGCAATAGCTGAGAGAATGCTGCGATTCATCCAAGGGCAATCAGGCTTCCTCTGTTTTAACAGTACCGTTTTTTTGCACGAGTTTACCATTTCCCCATAGATAGTTACAAAAGAATCATAGGCAGAGCATTCAGGAACCTCTGAAAGGAACGTTTCCCAGTCATATTCTTTGAGCAACAAGTCCAGCTTCCGATTGTCAACAATTTCAATTTCTGATCCTGCCCTGCTGTGGTGTACTGATTGCAGTGAACGCGAAATAAAACGACACCCTACGAAGAAATGATCGGACAACTTGTGCTCTACAGCAAAAGGAATTACGTCATCGTTTTCAGCTCGAACGTTTACGTGATCCAAGCACGATGACACCAAAGATGCTTCTAGATACTCTACACGCGTCGGACAACTTATCATTGCCTCGATGCCAGCGTCCGCAAGTGTATTTAAGTATTCCCCTACAACGGGCTTTTGGTTTTTTATTAGGTCAATGTTGATGTCGCCTATCATGCATATATGTCCCCGCGGAAAAGGAAGCATGCGCAGTTCTTCCACAAAATGTTTAGCGTTTAGGTGCGGAGGCCTGTAAATAGCAAGCAGGGTGACCGCAAAAGACTGGTTGCAAATGCGAATTGACAACGACTCGGCATTTCTGAAACCGATATCTACCACAGACGAAATCCAGTCATTTTTAATGAAAACCGCAATACCACCACCCACTTTATCCTTGCGAGTGAAGAAATGTTCATGGTAGTCATGAAGAGAAAATTTACTAGTAAGCTCTTCAGGAATGTTAATTTCAGTCAACACGAAAACATCAGCTAAGTCAAGAATTACAGTCACATGTGCACAAAATTCATCCCAGTGTCGACGAATGCTCCTCACATTAACATGAAAAATGTTAATAAAGTGAAGCAACTCGCAGTTCTAACAAAATCGTTGCGCAAGGAAAGAACGTCCCTAAACTGAATGTTGAAACTGTTTAAGAGAAGAAAAAAAAACGACGCAGAGCAGATTACTAATTAATGAGAGACAAATCAGAAGCGGTTACTATGCGAACACACCGGTCGCCCTCTTTTTTCCTGATGTAAATCCTGCCGTTCTTCACCCAGACAAACTTGTAGCTGGCTTCCCTAGATCTGTTTCGTGTCATCCAGAAGAGCTCCCTGTTGGCTTTCGTGAGGTTCTCGGAAAAGTATATTTTCGGAAGCTTGTCCGTTTGTATCAAGTGTCGCAGCTTACCGCGCGCAGCCAACCATTCGTCTCGAACAGCAATTGAAGCGAACCTAACAAGTATTGGCGCGAGTCTGTCACTACGCACAGGCAAGCGGTGAGCAGCAACTACTTGAGTTGCGTTGAAAGAGACGATTTCAAGCTTAGCTGCAAGGTCTGAGACTGTGTTTGTAAGGTCCTCATTAGGGGTACAAGGCACACCATGTATCTCTAGATTGGCAGATCTGCTATACTCTTGCGCGTCATTTAGCTCACACTGCAGTTCCTGGATAGCCAATGATTGCTCAGAGACCTGAACCTCAAGCGCGCACACTTTGGACGATAAGTCGGTTACAACTGCCTCCCGAGCATCACAATCAGCAGCTAGACAGTCATATTTCTGTGACAGTGTATTCACTGAACTCTGGACTTCCTGCACAATTGCCTTCACTGCACCAATCTCGGGCTTCAAGCCAAGCATGACTTGAGACAAAGATTCCACAGTCACTATGAAAGTATCTAGTTTAGCTAGTTTTTCATTAATGGCTTCAAGTTGAGAAGATGCCAATTCCGTATCTGTCTGGGATGAATTTCCCGATCGGCATGCTCTGCACCTCCATTTTTCACGTCTGTTGGGTCCCATAGAACCAAAGGTTGCCTCTGCAATACCCGAGCACTCTGGCCCAAGATGATACAGTGACGCGCAGACGCAGCATTCCATATATCGGCTATCGTCGGATACCGAATCACAACAGTGAGCGCATTGTTTGGAAGTCATTGCACTGGACAAAAAAAACACACACACAGACACACTCAAGTTTGCAGTTGGCGGCAAAAAAAAAATTTATTGTAGTTCGCCTTGTTATAGTCGTAAATGTTTTTACGTAGCAGCCGGGAGGCGGTAATGGTAAGTTAAGTATTATAATGAGCATATTGTGATCACTAAAACCATCTCTGTTCAAGACAGAGGGAACGCTTTCAGGAGCGTTTGTAAAGAAAGGCTAAATCTAAAATGTGGGATCCGTGGGTGGGTTCATTAACTACTTGAAAGAGATTGAAATCTAAATTAATATTGATTAGTTCTAAAGAATCGCGACAGGACGATGATAGATGAACCCAGTCAATGTCCGGAAAATTGAAATCACCCAAGAGATACGTTTCGTCTGCAGCACATAACTGGGTAGCCGTAGCCACACTCGTGCTCAAGTCATTCAGAAAGGAAACCGGGGAATTGGGAGGGCGGTAGCAAACACCTATTAGTATTTTAGTGGGACCCGTTAAGCAAGCAACCCATATGAGTTCGACGGCAGAGTAAAATGACACAAGGTATGAAGAAACTAGCTAGCAAAACGCCACCACCTCTTTTGTTAGTCCTACCATTACGATAAATGTTATATGCTTTGTTATCAGGGAGAATTTCGCTATCGTTTATGTCAGAATTCAGCCACGTCTCTGTTAGGGCAAGGATGTCGGCATTAGTATCGTCTAAGAAGGAACAGACTTGGTTACGTTTATGCAGTAGGCTCCGAATGTTTGTAAATGCAATTGATAGTGTCGAACCTGAGCGAGGTGACAGAGGCAGATAAGCAACTTGAGGGCGCGTGGCACCTTCAAGCTATCTTTTACATAGGACGATGGTGTCTGTTGCATTGTCATAGAAGTGCGTTTTTTTATCTATGTGCAGTTTGTCAACAGTTAGCTTGAAAGGTTTGTCTAGATCCTGGGCAAACGATACTAATTTCCTTCTAGCTAACCGAGTAGAAAAAGAAATGTCTTCACCGCTAGCGAAATGTGTTTTTTAATTTGTGAGCCGCGCCCAGGATATTATTCTTGTCTTTGAATGAGGTGAATTTTGCAATTATTGGACGTGAATTTTTGTGTCCTGAACTTGCCTAAGCTATGTACACGATCGAATTGAGCACAGGTTGTAGGAATTTGCAGCTTTTGAGAACAAAACGTGAATATTTTTTCCTCAGATCCCGCCCAATCTTCTTTTTCGTCATCCTCAATCCCAAAAAACAGCAAGTTAGACCTTCGCATGTGGTTCTCAGCATCGTCACACCTAGATGTTATTGTTTCAAGCTAGGTAGCGATACTTTTCAAAGCATTGTCACTTGGAGGGGCAGCGGTAGTACTTGACGAAGAAGCGTGTGATCCGAGCGCAGCCATTTGCGTTGTTCGTGCCTTAATTTCGTTTCTTGTAACCTCGTGGTTATCCTTGACAATTTTGAGGTCAGCGAGTACAGCCCCAAGCCTAGTTTTGAGCTTGCGTATTGCTGCAAACGCTGAATCAAACGCCTCTGCCTCCGCTTTGCTCATCGGACCGGGGTTGGCTTCCACGTCACTAAGCTGATTCCAAGCTGTTCTGGCAGGCTCATCTGACGCATTCTACAGCATACAACACTGAAGAAGCGCGGTGTGCCTATTTCTGAGATATCGGCAATGCCCAACCAACGATAACTTCGGATGCCGAGCATGTTATTGCACAAAACCGAAACCGAAACTGGTTTGAATTCCAATCTTGCACATCGTCTAATCACATCGCATCTGGAATACGCGCCGCTGCTGTTGGTAGTTGCGGCCGCCGCCAAAGACTTTATCAATTAAATTCTGCTTGATCGACTGGATAAACGATCAAAATTCTGCTTATTGGAGTCAGTCTATGCAATGTAAACAAAAAAGTTTCAGATGACATCTACGTTTAGGTCTTATGTTACTGACTTAACCCCAAATTTTCAACACTTCGGTTAACTCAAAACTCCGCTTATCTGGATATTTACAGCGTATTTAACAACTTCGAGTTAACGAGTAATTACTGTTGTCATGTGTCAGGGCACCCCCCGAGAGGGGATGCATGAAAACCCCCGAAAAATAGAAGGGAAGAACAAAAAACGAGAATTTTGATGTGCGCGCCATGAACGCGCCAAACAGCAAGCGCCAGCGCCTACGCACCAAGGAATCCTGGGGAAAAGTTGGCAGCACACTGTTCGGCCAATCAGGGGAGGCCACGCAGGGGAAAGTGGCGAGATGTCCATATAAGGACATAGCAGAGGCGAGAAGCCAATGGGAGTGCGCCACGGGAGAGCCCGGAGGATATAAAAGCGGGGCGCACGAAGAGAGTGGGGGAGGCAAGAAACAGAAGACAACCAGGAGGCGGCCGGAGCACGTGCGCTTCAACGAACGAGCCAGGGGGACGCGGCCAGGCCATCGACCACGCCATCTGAGCCTGGGCGGGAGCGGGCCGACTGCGCATCGGCACCGTCATCCTCGGTGCACCACGAACCTGTGTCTTCGTGGCCCCAGCGGCATCGGTCAGGCACCAGCGGCCAGCGTCCACGCTCCGTCGACGTTCGTCTCGACGGCCCCGAAAGGCTACGTTCGGGCCGAGCCTACCTGGAACGTCCAGCGGCAGCGGCTACCAGGGGGTAGCCACCGAGGAAGCACGCCGCCGAAGGGAAGACCGCGCGCATCGAACGCCGGCACCGAAGCGAGACGAGGGCGGCTACAACCGGGTCGCGGCCACGCAACGGGTGCGACACGTCAGCGCCGACGACAGCGGGGTAGACCAGTTCATTAGGAACATATTCGTAGGATACAACTAGGGAGGTGTAGTGAGAAAGAGATCAAGTAGGACTTGACGTAATGAGTGAATTTAGACTGAAGGTGTAGGACGTTATTGTAGAGACTTTTGAGTTTTGATTTGAATTGTATATTGAGCTGTGAAGTTAGGGGTTTGTATTTGAGTTGTGTTTTGGGTTAGTTAGAGATGTGGGTGTTTATCGTTTGTGTGTAGTTTAATCATTGAGTGCTTTGCGTGAGGGTTTGTTTGTGTGTACATTAAATGTGTGATGTCAAACTCGCCAACGGCTTCCCTGTGTCCATTGCTCCAAGCTGGTTAAGACCACCCCACCATCCGTTCACGTGACAAATAATTGGCGAGCCTGCCAGGATTGATTTATCCTCACCCAGGATAGTTCCATCGGGCCCAGTCACGTGTCTAACAAGCTGGGAGAATGGATTTGGAAAGGTTGTTGGCGCTGTGTAACACGTTGAGTTTGACAAAAGAAGAGGCGATGGTTATGATAGACAGAATAGCACAGGAAGATGAGAAAACGGATGCTAGGGAAAGGGAGCTGCTAGAAATAAAATGTACTAAGGAAAAGGAGCTGCTAGAAATAAAATTACGCTTGGCGGAGACTACTAGTGAACAGGATTCTCGCGCAGACTTGGAGCATACCTTGTCAGGGGCGGCTACACCGCGTGCAAAAAGCATATGTCCTAGGAAACTGATGGCCCCTTTCGATGATAAGCGTGATGATTTGGACGCTTATTTGCATCGGTTTGAAAGGGTTGCCATAGGGCAAGGGTGAATCGGAGTGAGTGGGCTACGGCCCTAAGCATGTGCTTGGTGGGTGAAGCACTCAGTGTGTTTGGTAGGATGCCCGCGGACGAATCCAGTGACTATGACAAGGTCAAAGTAGCTTTGCTACGGAGGTTTCGGCTAACGACGGAAGGTTTTCGTGAAAAGTTCCGAAGTTCGAAACCGGAAGACTCAGAGACAGCGGGCCAGTTTGCTGCACGATTGGCAAATTATTTTGACCGGTGGGTAGAGCTGTCGGGGACTGAGAAATCCTTCGAGGCCCTCAGGGAGCATATGGTTGCTGAGCAATTTTTGGGTTGTTGTAACCCCAAATTGACGGTGTTCCTTAAGGAAAGGAAACCGAAATCGCTCGCCGAAACCATAGAGCTAGCAGACCGGTTTGTCGAAGCGCAAGGCAAGAAGAATTTGAGTAAAATGAAAGAACCAATGCAGTTGCTAGACAACCAGAAACAAAATGGACAAGGTGTAGGGTATCGGGCCACACCGACATGTTTTCTATGCAATCGCGCAGGGCATAAGGCCGCGGAGTGCAGGGTGGGATCCCGTAGGGGCGCCCCGCCAACTGTATGTCAAACGTGCAATAAGAAAGGACACCGCACCGAGGACTGCTCGGTGCGTACCCAATACAAAGTGGCGTGCATGGTATGCCCACGAGCCGGTCTCCCAATGGTTCCTAAGCACGAAAAAGAGGTTCAGGTAGAGCGGGCAGAGGTTAGGGAACGGTTGGCCGGGGATATAGGGCCCAGAATGCCGGTGGTACGTGGACAAATAAGGGGACAAGAGGTGTCGGTGCTACGAGATAGCGGTTCGGATACGGTTCTTGTCCGGAGAAGCTTGGTTAGAAATGAGGAACTTACGGGGAAAAACTCCGTTATCGTCCTTGTGGACCGTACAGAGAAATGGCTTCCTGAGGCGGTGATTGAAGTCTCTACCCCTTATTACTCGGGAAAGGTGAGAGCCAAATGTATGGAAGATCCATTGATTGATCTTATACTGGGAAATATCGCAGGGGTAAGGAATGTAGATAACCCGGATCACAGTTGGAAGATCCAAACGAGGAAGGGGGAATGTGAGCGAATGAGGCAGAATCACGGGCATCCCGTGGATGAAGATGAGGAAAAGATGGAAATGATATCCGTAGTACAAACAAGAGCCAAATGTAAAGTGGACAAAAGGGTGATGGCTCTCAAGACGCCAGTATCGCAGGTGTTAGCAGTTACACCAGTTGAATTAGCGGACCAGCAGAAAAAGGATCCGTCTCTAAAACAATGCTTCCAAAAAATAGGAGAGGAAGTCAGACGAAACCGAAGCCGCACAGTGCATGAGTTTCAGCTGGTGGAAGGAGTCTTGTTTCGCAGATGTGTTTTCAGTTCGGGTAGGGAAGTGAGGCAGGTCGTAGTACCTAAGAATCTACGGGATTCTGTGCTTAGCCTCGGACATGACAGCATAATGGCAGGGCACCAAGGAGGGCAGCGAACTATGGCTAAAATAACAGGAGAGTTCTTTTGGCCGGGGGTTCAGAGTGATGTCAAGACGTACGTGCGGTCTTGTGACATATGCCAAAGGACTTTTCCCAAATGACGGGTAGGGCGTGTTCCGCTAGCTAACATGCCTACCATCGACCTACCGTTTCAACGAGTAGCAATAGACATAGTTGGACCGATAAAGCCGGCATCAGGGGAAGGCAACCGGTACGTGCTGACGCTCGTCGATATGGCCACCAGATATCCGGATGCAGTCGTTTTAAAGTCCATTGATACAGTTCATGTGGCTGAGGCTCTATTGGAGATGTTTTCTCGATATGGGGTACCCAAGGAAATATTAAGTGATCGAGGAGCACATTTCACGTAAGAATTGATGAAAGAGCTCAACCGGTTGATGTCCATCAAGCAGCTCCTTACTACACCATACCATCCAATGGCAAATGGCTTGGTTGAACGATTTAATGGCACGATAAAAAACATGATACGGAAAATGTGCCACGAGAGACCGAAAGACTGGGACAGATACTTACCGGCCCTACTTTTCTCGTATCGGGAGGTGCCCCAAGCTAGTTTGGCGTTCTCCCCATTTGAACTGTTGTATGGAAGGACGGTCCGAGGGCCGTTGACAATTCTTAAGGAATTGTGGTCAAGTTCGGCACTGGACGAGGAAGTGAAAACTACGTATACCTACATCCTACAGCTAAGGGAGAGGCTTGAAGAAACTTGCCGATTAGCGCACGAAAGCTTGGATAAGGCAAAGGAGAAATATAAGAATGCCTGTGACCGTAAGACTGTAGAGCGCAAGTTAAATGTTGGAGACAAGGTGTTGATACTCCTGCCAGGTGATCGCAACAAGCTCCTCATGCAATGGAAAGGACCATTTGTTGTTACGCTTAAAAAGAATGAGGTTGACTACGAAGTATTAATCAACGGGCGGAAAAGGGTATTTCATGTGAACATGCTTAAGAAGTATGAGGAAAGAGAAGTAACCCGACCCCCAGAGGTAGCGTGCATGGTAGTGGCTGAGGAAGTAGAGGACATCGGTGGTCAGGACGAAGCAGTTTTTTGAGAAAAAACTCTTAATGCGGGGGGTAATTGTCATGTGTCAGGGCACCCCCCGAGAGGGGACGCATGAAAACCCCCGAAAAACAGAAGGGAAGAACAAAAGAACGAGAATTTTGAAGTGCACGCCATGAACGCGCCAATCAGCAAGCGCCAGCGCCTACGCACCAAGGAATCCTGGGGAAAAGTTGGCAGCACACTGTTCGGCCAATCAGGGGAGGCCACGCAGGGGAAAGTGGCGAGATGTCCATATAAGGACATAGCAGAGGCGAGAAGCCAATGGGAGTGCGCCACGGGAGAGCCCGGAGGATATAAAAGCGGGGCGCACGAAGAGAGTGGGGGAGGCAAGAAACAGAAGACAACCAGGAGGCGGCCGGAGCACGTGCGCTTCAACGAACGAGCCAGGGGGACGCGGCCAGGCCATCGACCACGCCATCTGAGCCTGGGCGGGAGCGGGCCGACTGCGCATCGGCACCGTCATCCTCGGTGCACCACGAACCTGTGTCTTCGTGGCCCCAGCGGCATCGGTCAGGCACCAGCGGCCAGCGTCCACGCTCCGTCGACGTTCGTCTCGACGGCCCCGAAAGGCTACGTTCGGGCCGAGCCTACCTGGAACGTCCAGCGGCAGCGGCTACCAGGGGGTAGCCACCGAGGAAGCACGCCGCCGAAGGGAAGACCGCGCGCATCGAACGCCGGCACCGAAGCGAGACGAGGGCGGCTACAACAGGGTCGCGGCCACGCAACGGGTGCGACACGTCAGCGCCGACGACAGCGGGGTAGACCAGTTCATTAGGAACATATTCGTAGGATACAACTAGGGAGGTGTAGTGAGAAAGAGATCAAGTAGGACTTGACGTAATGAGTGAATTTAGACTGAAGGTGTAGGACGTTATTGTAGAGACTTTTGAGTTTTGATTTGAATTGTATATTGAGCTGTGAAGTTAGGGGTTTGTATTTGAGTTGTGTTTTGGGTTAGTTAGAGATGTGGGTGTTTATTGTTTGTGTGTAGTTTAACCATTGAGTGCTTTGCGTGAGGGTTTGTTTGTGTGTACATTAAATGTGTGATGTCAAACTCGCCAACGGCTTCCCTGTGTCCATTGCTCCAAGCTGGTTAAGACCACCCCACCATCCGTTCACGTGACAACTGTATTTCGATACCTGATAGCGCTGTGGCTATGGCCAAGTAATCTGAAGCACTTGGTGCGGTGTGTCACAACTAGCAGTTCCGAATCCCTCTTAGGAATTGTTTTTTTAGTTGATATTTTTCTACTTAGGTTACGTTTTCTATTGGCCGCGAGGCCCACCACTGGAGAGGCCGGCGCTGCGATCGTTTTGACGTCACTTGTAAGATCACCGTTCCTACCTTGCTGCGTAGTTGGCTTGCAGCGCGTGACACTTCGCTGAGGAAGCGCGTTGTAAAATTATCTTCGTGTTAATTTCCTTCGTTTGAAGTTAATTCTCACTGCGCCAAACGCAGTTCGACCTAATGGTGAATGTATAACCGTATCAACTGTCGTAGATTATCCGCAAAAACCATGAGCGTGGTGGTGTATTACGCATGCGACCGAAGCGTAAGCAGCGGCTTGTTTCCCCGATCAACAATGTGGACTACGACGATCGCCGAGTGAAGTTTCTAGATTTCCCTTGTTTGCAAGAAATGTATAAAGCAGGAAATCGTGAAGCGTAAACTGCTCGCAGAAGCACACGCACCCGCCGTGCCTGCCCGCACAGCCGACGGTGCGGCTCGAACCGACGCAGGTCGCGGCAGCAACAACTTGTCGCCGCTTTTTAAACTCACACAAGTCGTGGAAAAGAAGTTCCAGATTGGTGAAAGTGGATGTTAGTGTGATGAAAAATTCTGATAGGTAGTGTCATCAGCTGTGGTTTTCAAAGCGATGCTAAAATATCATCCGCGATTTACGCCGACCGGCCGCGGAGGTCGGTCCCGGCAGCGCCGGCCCGTTCACGCGCGGTGCGGCGAGCGGCCGAAGGATGGCTATGCTTGCGCGCAAGAATCGGCCGAGGCCGTGCAGGTATCTTGATCGTCGATCACTTCAACGGAAATCACCGCGCTTACAGAGTTCCCAGCGCGGTGAAACGTTCTGTTAGGGACTGTCACTCGCAACTCTAACGGCGATGAAATATCTGCTGCGACGGCCTAAAGTTCCCAACATCCGATTACGTGCATCCGAAGCCGGCTGCGAGCTGTTGGCGAAGGCTCTCCCGTCGCGCACGCTCATGTTGCGTTTGGGTTCCTCTAACTTCTTGGGGGCCCCCAACGTTCGGTTCTCCTATTCTAAATATCCCCATTACCCGAAATCATTGACGTACGAAGCCTCGCCTTCTGTGAGAAGTCGTGAGTTTCGAAATTGATGCTTGAGGAATGCCGGCTTACTACGACATACATACGACCAACATACAAAAACGCTGCCATTATAAATTACCACGCCGAGCACCTAATGAAAACTAAATATAGCCTTGTCCGTACCCGCTCGAAGGCGTTAAAAACTCGTGTTCACACCGTTCATACATTGCGGACAAGTCGCGAAAAGTAAACATCAGCCGTGCAGAGTACAGGCTACGGCAGTGATCGTTAATCAAATCCGGGAATGACTATAAAAGCATCGTAGGGGAAACAGGCGCTGATTAAGCCAAACTGCAGACCATAACAATACTTTTAAGCATGTGCGGCGAAGCAATATGATCACCGTTCTCGCGTCATTCATTTACCAGGCAATACGAGCAGTTCGCCGGTGAGATCATAAGTGAGCGACGAGTTTCCGTCGCTGTTGCAAGGTGTTTGCTTGCACACACATGTCCCGTAACAAGTATTTCATAATGAATTTACAGCGTACTTTTCTCGGCATCAGTTGCAACGTCCTTGGCGTTAGCTGGCTGCGTATGTAAGAGCTGTGGGTCGCGATGGTAGCAACTACCTAAACGCGGCGGTGTCGCCGGGAACAAGCGAGTCGCTGATTGCTTGCCCGAATTATTTTGTTTACAGACAACTTTTTTGGTAATTTTCATCAAATCCACAAGGAGCGGCCGAGACGGTGGCCACAACAAAAAAAAACACGCTTCCGCGTACGCACGAGAAATGTGTTGTAGCAGACGACAACAGGATTCGGCGTCCTACAAGTGACGTCACTCGTAGGTGGCGCCAGGGTATGTCCTCGAGGCCAATACTGAATTCACCATTTAGAGCTGCAACCATCATTGCTTCACGAGCGAGTTGGCAGACTGGCCCTAACGTGCTGGCGAGTTCTCGTTGACATTGTGTTGAGATAAGCACCGACTGCTTGCCAAATCAGCCGACTCAACACTTGGTGCGAACACGCCTCACACAATATGGACGAGCCAGGCAAGCTACAAAGATGAGGCGATCGTCTGAGTGTCTCCAAACATGCGGAGTGCGTTCGGGCTCTGCATACGCCTCGGCTAGTGAACGGTGTGATTCTAAGCTGTTCTGGCAGGCTCATCTGACGCATTCTGCAGCATACAACATTGTAGAAGCGCGGTGTGCCTAATTCAGAGATATCGACAATGCCCAACCAACGATAACATCGGGTCCCAAGCATGTTATTGCACAGAACCGAAACCGAAATTGGTTTGAATTCCAATCTTGGACATCGCCTAATCACATCGCATTTGGAATACACGCCACAGCTGTTCGTAGTTGCGGCCGCCGCCAAGAGAGAGAGAGAGAACAAGACTTTATTATCACTATCCGGCGTGTGAGGGAGTGGGTCATGCCGCGCAGGGCTTCGCCACCCCTCTGTCTCGCTAGACCTCTATGTTGCCTGACTCATCATTGGCTACTAGGAGGAGTCTCCGTTCGCCTCTGCCGGGCCAGCGCAGCATCGAGCCGCTGGATAGCTTGGAGTTGCATCGCCTGATGGGGCGACGTGACGCACTGTTCAATGTCCGGTGGAAACGAGTCCCAGGTATTCCCCTGCACGGGAACACCACACCCCCACATCAAGTGGGCTAAGGTAGCCGGTCCGTCCCCGCACGCACTGCACATTACACTCGCAAACAATCCGGGGTTCACATGTCGAGCGAGTGCCGGTGTGAGGACAGTCCTGGTTTGTAGTTGTCGTAGAAGGACACCTTCTCTTCTGCTTAAACCTGGATGAGGCGTGGGTAGTTGTCGGCGGGTCTCCCGGTACCAGCCGAGTATCTCTGCAAATTCCATGAGTGGTTCGAAGTTAGCTGTGTTCGTTTCTTCCGCTTCCGAGGGGCGGGGGGGCGTCGTGCGGCACGCGAGCTCACGCGCGACGGCGTCCGCTTCCTCGTTACGGTTGGCGAAGCGTCCAGAGACGGTCCCCGTGTGGGCTGGAAACCATCTTAGGTGTGTGGTGGTGGTTTTGACATTGGGTAGTATCTCGGCAGCCGGGGCTCCAGTGTACCCTCTGCTGTAGTGGGTGATGGCTGAGCGAGAATCGCTGAGTATCGTGGTTACTTCCGGTCGGCATCTGAGAGCCAAGGTGATGGCGGCTTCCTCCGCCTGCTCCGCCGACGTGGCACGTATGCTGCACGCGTTGATCGTCTGGCCGTCCGTTGCCCGGATAATTGCCAGTACAAATATATCCGGTTTGCAGTGGTGTTTGGCTGCGTCGACATAGACTGCTTGCAAAGACTTTATCAAGTGAGCACGGGAGCAGCGGTTACGGCAAGGTGCCTGATCTTCGTCTTTTCCCTGTGCAGGCTATGCTTGCGCTCGTCGCCACGTGGCTATCGCCCTCATCACCTTGCCACCCCGTTCTATTTCCGATAGCAAGATTCTACGGCGACAACCCAGAAAACACCCCCATCACCAATGCGACTGTTCCTACGGGGCGCTGCAATCAACAACCACACCCATCGACAGAGACATCCTAACCAAGCCCCGATTTAAGAAGCCGCCCGACCGCCTACACCTTCAGTGGGCACGGGAGCAGCGGTTACGGCATGGCGCCTGATCTTCGTTTTTCCCTGTGCAGGTGTGTACAAAGTTTCCGCTCTATGCGAAACGGTCTACCGATCGGTGCCTTTTGCTGTTCCCGTGCCCACGGGTAGTGTGTGAAAGTATTGGTGAATGTATTTCTACTGCCCTTCTTTTGTTACGCGCTGGCGATATTGAGTCGAATCCAGGGCCTACAACTCGTTCTGAGGCCTTGCTAGAACTTGATTCATTGCCAGATAACCCTGCTGAACAAATGACCGTTTTGTTCCATCTACTAAAACACGCTCATGCTCGTTCACTTCAAGCATCAAAAAGTCACTCTCAACTAGCTGCCGACATTTTGGCCAAAAAAATGGCCAAAAAGTATAGAATCGAAAGTCACCGGCATCCTTAAATGACTAGATGATTTGCAAGAAAAAACTAAGGTCTTAGACAGACATGACAACGAATTAACAAAAACTCGGGAAGCTATAGAGGAATTAACTACACAAAACAGCACGTTACAGTCCCGCGTAGATGAACTTGAGGACAGATCCCGCAGAGACAATATTATCATTCGAGACATTCCTGACTCGAAGGAGACGTGGGAACAAACAGAAACAAAACTAACCACTTTTGTCACTTCAGTTCTTAATACCTTCACGCCATATTCCATCCATCGCATGCACAGATTAGGATTCTTCACTCAAAACAAATGTCGCCCTATCATTTCCGAATTCACGAACTCGAAAATAAGAGATAAACTTCTGTCTTTGCGCAGTGAATTCAAACTTACATATGTTGTCACCAGCGAAGATTTTTTTTCCGCGACGCGCATGCTTCGAAATAAACTTTTTGATTTTGCAAACAGCCAGCAAGACTCGCCACGCTTCCAACTCCGGTACAATAAGCTGTTTTTGAATAAGAAATGCTACATGTACAACACTCACTCGGACAGAGTTGAAGAAGTAGAACGATCACATGAAGTGGCAAGCAATAACAATGTTCCGCCACAACACACTTCATAGGGACACGTGAGGGCCAGAGGACCATCATTAATAGAAGAAGTATCAGTCATTTTCACCGTCAGAAGCGTACTTAACAAACATGGCTCTTTATCATCCGTAATAGACACATATACCGCCCATATTATTGTCCTAACTGAAACTTGGCTTCACTCACACGTGCACGGTTTCCAAATTTTTCAAGACGCCCATCGGTATGCTTTATATCGGTGTGACAGGACTGCGCGGAGGGGAGGGGGGGTGCTGCTAGCCATATCAAAAGAAATCCCTTCATCATGTGTTCAAATTAACTGCGCTCATGGAATAATTTGGGCTACCATCAACCTCGGTCACCAAAAACTGGTTTTAGGAGCATGCTATCGCCCACCGTCTTCATCCAGCTCATTTGTAAGTGAACTACACGACGCTGTTAACAGTGTTGCCACACGTTTTCCTTCCTATCCATTATTTTTGCTGGGTGATTTCAATTTTCCCAACATACTTTGGAATCCTCAACCGGTCTCGTTGTCCCCCTTTTCTGCACAAGCTGAAGAATTTTTGAATTTTTGTTCTACCTTTTCCTTCTCTCAGTTAGTAACTAACGCAACCAGAATATCACCCAGTTCTGCCATATATTCCGCAACATATCATCACAGATAATCCGTTAGCAGCATGGTATAACTCTCATTTGGAACGTCTGTCTAATAAGAAAAAACGCCTTTTTCGATGAGCACGGCGGCCTCCGAGTGTGTCTCGTTGGGCTGCCTATAAGACCGCTTCCTATGTTAACGTGTCAGCGCTTAAAACTGCCAAACATTACACTGGACACTAACGTTAGGAAATTCTGGAAATTAGTTAACCCGCACCGTGACGAAACATAGTCTTAGAAGATTCATCAGGCGATATCATTCCATCCCACCAATGCGCATGTGTGTTGAATCCTCATTTGTTACAAACTTCTCTACAACTTCTCAAATTATGTTCCCCACTGCAGCTTCCTTCGATTACATTACAATGACTCCGGTGCTGGTCAAAGCACCGGGTGTGGCTTCATTGATTGATAAATTAAAATACCATTCATCTCCTGAACACGACCTTATTGATGCAAAGTTTCTAAAAAATACCATTTCATTTAGTTCTATTATACTAACCAAGATTTTTCAGCAATCATTAGATAGATCTACTCTTCCTGCTCAATGGAAAATACGGAAGGCGGCTCCATTGCACAAATCGGGAACTAAATCTTCCCCATTGAATTACCGCCCCATTTCTTTAACAAGTACATGTTGTAAATTGCTTGAACACATAATTTTCACCAACCTTGTAAATTTCCTTGAATCTAACCTATTTTTTTTCATCAGCGCAACATGACTTTCGAAAATTTTTTTCGTGTGAGACTCAACTTATATCGTTTACTCACCAGTTACATCGTATTTTAGATCTATCTGCTCAAGCTTATTGCGTTTTTTTAGATTTTTCCAAAGCATTTGATAAGGTATGTCACCGACTTTTACTTTTCAAGCTAAACCAACTTAAACTTCACCTTACCATGCTCAAATAGATTGAGTGTTTCCTTCTTACCGATCACAATTTGTTGCTGCTAACAACTGTAATTCTTCTCTGTGCCCCGTTTCTTCTGGAGTTACCCGGGGATCGGTTTTAGGTCCTCTCCGCTTTCTTATTTACATTAATGACCTTCCGTTTCTCGTATCTTCAAACATCCATTTATTTGCAGATGATTGTGTTATCTTTCGCAAAATTAACACTGACGGTAACACTAACCTACTTCAGTCCGATCTTGACAAGGTGTAATGAATGGCGTACGGAACTAAACGTGTCTAAATGTAAAGTCATGCGCATATCACGGAGTACTAACAGCCCCCCTGTGTACTATTTGAACAACAATTCGTTAGAGCCCGTCAATTCTTATAAATACCTTGGTGTCCACATTTCAGCTAACCTAAATTCGACGCTCCACATAGAACATATCATTAGCAAAGCTAACCGCGGGTTGGGTTATCTGCGCCGTAACTTCTTAAACTCCCCATCCTCATTGAAACTTTTGCTTTATAAAACACTAATCAGGTCAAAACTCGAGTATGCTACGCCAGTCTGAGACCCCTGCCGCGATAGTCTAATTACTGCTCTTGAAATGGTACAAAATAACTCTGTTCGCTTCATTCACTCCAACTATAACCGTACTGCAAGCATCTCGTCCATGAAATCTATCATCGGGCTTCCGTCTTTCGCTTCCCGTCGGACGACTTTTCGTCTTGCATTGTTTCACAAACTATACCATCATCCCACCCTACACAACCAACTCATTAATAAACCGCGATACATTTCTCGCCGAATCGATCACGCTCACAAAGTTGGCATCGAACGTAGCAGCAGGCGACATTTTTCCGAATCGTTCATCCTCAGAACAGCAGAACCGCCTTCCCCCAAGTGTCGTGTCCATTAATGATAACCGTTTATTTCACAATGCGTTAGTTAATATTGTATGCCCAGGATAATTTGTTTTGTTGCCATAGTTGCTGTATTCTCGTGTGTTATTGCTTTGTTTTTGTAACCCACTCCCCTTTGTAATGCCTCTGGCCCTGAGGGTATAATAAATAAATAAACAAATAAATAAATTAATTAAATGCTGCTTCATCGACTGGATAAACGATCAAAAATCTGTTTATTTGAGTCAGTCTATGCAATGTAAACAAAAAAGTTTCAGATGACATCTACGTTTAGGTCTCAAGATGTGCGACGCGATAGCTTTACTTAGACGTTGACGAAGCGTTTTGAAACGAAGTTGCTGCGTTTACAACGCATGCTTTTGAGGCACTAATGTTCAGTGAAAAGAGCGAAACTAGCGGCAACGAGATTTTTATTTGCCGTGGAACAGGAAGGACAGAGGTCACCTGCGCTTGTGTAGCCGAAGAAGCCCACGCGAGAAGCTTCGTTTGCAGCGCGTTGTTCAAGAAATCTACAGTGCCAGTGTCTCAAAGTTTTGTTCTCTAGCGTCGTGACCAGCCTGAACTATTTGAAAGTTTTTTTCTAAGCCGAAGGAAGGCACAGAGAAGTCTTTTATTTTATAAGATGTGGTTGGAGTTCCCGAAAAGGAGGTAAACAGATAGTGGAGCTTAAGCGTTGAGCCCGAACCGTACGACCCCCGACGCAGCGCTTCTTTTCCTGGCTCTCTCTGAATAAGCTCACGCTGACATGGCGTCCAGGATGTCAGGGATGCTTCCCATGTTTCGAAGTAAGTGGAACATGCAATGCTTCACCTGTTATTCCGTGTGCACGTATTTCAATATCACCAGGTTGCGTGGAAGAAATTGTAAGTTTTTCCGTGAATAGCAGTTTTATGGTATTGTCGGGCATTTCCTACAAAACGTCTTCGCCCGTCTAGATTTCACGATATATGTGTTGGTTCGTATCCTGCGCTGAGCTTGCGATTATTCGACGGTGATATCCTATTTGCCAGGGGAAGGATGATGCGTGTTCGCGTGCTTTCTGTCGGCTGCGGCGTAACCTTTCAAACTCCCGTGTCAGGGTGTCGATGTGATGTGAACTGTTTTTCAAGCGTATGGGTATTCCACCTGCAGGAACAAGTCTAAAGACCTTTTGAGAGGGCGTAATGATGGTGAAGTAGACATTTCGTAGTTCTGATAGGCGGGTCGCGGACCTATTTGGTGATCGCGGGAAGTGGGAGGTTGAGGGCTGCCTTATATGCTGGCCTCGTGGTGGGGTTAATTTATGCTGTATTCGGGTGGTCGCTCTGATACTCCGACTCGGAGTACGCCGATGCGCCGCTTCCCCCAATCCGAGCAAGAGTCACGGCTCCCCAACCGAACGCGTACGCGATCTTGGAGTAGCACGCGACCGTGGAGCCGCGGCGCGGCCAAAACGGCAACTGCAAACAGCCAGGCCGGCCAAGGTGTCTCAACAAATGGCGGCCTCCGTATCGGACGCGTCAGCTCCAAGCCAAAGTTCCCCGACATCAGCCGAGCGCCTGTTATTCGCAATGATTGAAGGTAAGTTGTAGCATGAGCTCTCAATCGTAATCCCAGCTTTTTTTTTGTCTGGATGGGTGACCGTAGGGCCAGGCTGATCTAAAAAATATAAAGGAAAACGCTCAAAATACCGCGTAGCTGAAGCGAGCACCCGCATCCCGCCAAGTTATCTGAAATCGTGTTAATGAAACATACGGCCTCTGTAAAATGAACTGTTAGCAGTTAAAGCTCGCAGGTTTCGTCAGTTCACACTTTTATACTGGAGCAAGCGCAGTGGGCGAAATGACATGGGAAGAGAGCGGGATGTACCGATCCTTTGCTGCTAGGACACGACCGCCGAGACTGGGGCTCTCTTTACGCGTTCGTCGTTGTTTCCGCGAGCTGCTGTATTGCGCTCTTAACCGAATGGAGTCGGTGACGGCGAATGTCAAGGAGGTCAACGTTTCACAGGATCAGTGCTTTAACCCCACATGTGCTCACGTCTAACAAAGCAGTCTACAGCTTGTAATCTATTTGAGCCGTCGCGTTCATTGTGTTTGGCGTCTTCGCTGCTCGAATATGCGCCATGTAAAATGCTCAGGACGGCTACATTTCTTACACGATGGCTGTGTCGTTTGAACTTCTTGTAACTTTTGCATTCTCTCCTACAGGCACACCACCGAGCTCTTATGCTCCGGATGGCGACAAAACTGCGGATGATAACGCAACATGCTCTGGTAAGCCGTCTGTTTATTTAATTGATCTTCACAAAAAATATGGACTCTCTCCAAAGAGCTATGTGTCATATTGTAACTCAACGATTGCAACGCACATTTCATGGCTGCAATACTCGAAGATAGGTAGTAATTAGTCACATTTGTATTCACAGCGCCAAAGGCTAGAGGCCAGAATTAAAAGTACACCGAAGAATTAGCACTATCCTGGTTCAGTAGGGGCTAGTATATTAGTGCACTGCACGGGCCCGGGCCGGCCCGAAAGCCCGAGCCCGGCCCGCGCATAGTGGGAGAGAGCAGGCCAGACGAGGGCACTCCAGACACACAATACAACATGACTGTCTTTTATTTCTGCTTTTTTGAAATAAAACAAACAGAACAAAGGCGACATAGACTTCGCACTGTCTACTGTTGCCACCTCCGTGGTAGCAAGCGGCTCCTCGGTCACGATGCGTGGCCCTGCATTCCAAGCGCCTGGGCCTCCATAAGAAGCGCGAGACTGAAGAATGGGGGTACAGCTCTTTATTTTGAGTGCACACGTCGAATACACTGTTGTGTACAGGATGGGGGGTGGTGGAATAGGCACGAGAGAGGAGACGCGGGGAGAAGCAGTCATTCACAAAACAACACAAACACATATCCCCTGAGGCTGGGAGCCGTAAAGATTCCGTCGCCGGGGTCCGCCTCACAGAAGTTCCACGAAGGGTCGTGCGGCCCGCGTCTCCGCTTTGTCTCGAACGGTGGCCGGAACCCCCCCCCGGTGGTGGCGGGCTGGCTCGAAGTCGTCGTCGAACAAAATAAATGGGTCAGTCACAGCGTACATGCGCGGTCGCAGCGTCGTCGGGATGCTACGGGTCCGTGGAGGGTGAAACCAAACCCTACTGAAGCGGTTCCTCCACTTCGGAAAGCAAGCTGTCACCCAAAAATGCCGAGGCAAGGCAGACAAGATTTGTTGCCATCAGCTGCCGCATTCAAGGTCCGCAAAAAAACCATGATTCAAGGCAGAAAAGAAAACAAACGCAGACAAAATAATGCGGCCCGTGCAGTGCTCTATAGTATATACAATTACCGTTACTAAAATCTGTCAGCTGCATGTGATTAATCACCATGTAGGGTGGCATGGAACATCTCACATTTTTTTGTTTTAATTTATTGCTTATCTAATTCGCTTAATATTTTTTTATTTTTTTCGTTCTGTATCATCATGAATCAGGACGTGTCGTCTCATTACAGTAGTTAAAACAGCTGCTCTGGTCTGCTGTCCACCTTGTAAGAGGCAAAATATTTTGAAAATATGTCTATTGTTCTCTGTCTTACTCTAATCCTGGCTTTATCTCCTGTGTGAACAGCACCCTGGGACGAAGGCGAGACAAGGCTGCTGCTAACCCTCTACTCCCAGTACTGCAACGAAGTTGGCCCGTTAAAAAAATTTCGGACAAAGCGGGCAATGTACCAGCAAGTTGCCAAAGAAATCTTGCAGATTCTGGGGATACGCCGCTCAGCCGAGCAATGCGACTCGCGCTTGAAAACGATCATACGAAGAAAAAAAAATGAGGTAACAAATAACAGAACATCAGGTCGAAGTCGCTGCAGGGTGTCCTACGAGGAAGAATTTGCGAAGATTAGGGCTCTGGACGACAGTATCGAACCAGAAGTCCTCCGAGGTGTCGGTACAGTGTCCTACAAGGCCGCAGCTGTCGACTCACCGAGCACCAGTGCTCAGACAACAGACAGCTCGGGGAGTGCTGACCCGAGCCCTCTTCCGTCATTTCCAGAGACTGAAGGGGACTCCAGTGGGAGCAGCAGTTTGCCGGAAACAGAAGGCACGCGGGCAAAAAGAGCGAAGAAAGATCGCGCAGCTCGACCAAGCACGGGCCGAATGCAGGACATGGAATTCTTTTTCCAAGAAATGAGGAAAATAAACGAAGAGCGCGAGCAGAAGAAGGAAGAGCGAGAAAAAAGGCGCGAGGAGAGACACCAAGAGCTCCTTCAAGCCCATCAGCAACATATAGCGGCACTGAGAGATCTTGCCAGGAACGACGAGGACATCTAGAAACTCTTTCGCTTTATTAAAGGAGCAATAAACTTTGCGAAGATGTCGTTGCGCATGTTTTTACAGGGTGGTGTTTTCACCTGCTCTCATCAGTGACGAAGCTGCTGTGCCAGACCACTTCTTTTCAGTTCCCCCAGGCGTCGCAGTGAGCTTTCACGCTCTGTCAGTGGCTGTCGGTTTGCTTGCAGCTCAGCACGGTTCTCCCTTATGTGCAGAGCCAGGTCCTGCCTTCTTTCTTCTCTCTCTTCGTCAGTGAGCAGGTCATCCACATCTGTGTCCCCACTGTTCAGGCAAATATTGTGAAGAACACAGCAGCCTACTATGAATAGTGTAATCTTGTCGACTGTTGTGAGCTCCACATACCGGAGCTGCCGAAACCTCTGTTTAAGCAGGCCAAATGCATTCTCGATCACGACCCTTGTCGAGGTATGGCGGTCGTTGTATGCGTTTTTTTCTGCGGTCATGTTACCGTAGTTTTTGTACGGTGTAAGCAAGTGTTCCCGGATGGGGTATGCAGCGTCCCCGAGGATATGGTACCTGTTGATTTCGCAAAGCGTAGGCAAATCCTCTTGCACAGGCGACAGCTTCAAGACTCTTGCGTCATGAACTTTGCTGGGGGGGCCCGTGAAAACGTCCTGAAATCTCCTGTTTGAGTCGCAAATTCCCTGCATCGTGATAGACACCTGGTCGTGCCTGTTTATGTAAGTCGACCTGACTTTGTTGACCGGGCAGCGGACGGGGATGTAGGTGCCGTCAATGCACCCAATGACGTTTGGAAATCCTGCAAGCTGCAAAGAGAGAACGTATGCAAGTGTAGGCTTATACGTGGCATTCACATGGCCATTACTGTTTGGTAAAACACATAGTCAGCGAGTGCACTGGTGCACATAGGTGAAAGCGTGCTACAATAGTCGGGTATTCATTGTGTTAATGACTGGTTAAATACTTTTTTATTGCAACTGGTGCTGATTTTTTATTACTCAATATATTTTTTTCATCATACTTTAAATTCCAAATCGCGAAAAAAAAAAAGGAGAAACCACTGCTCACTTTCTTGAAATCCCTGGCCAGAGCCTCCTTGTCAGGTGCGAAGTAAATGACTTCTGGGGCAATGGCAACCAGAAACCCAAGCACCCTGTCAATGACGGTGAGCTGCGTAGAGTCTGCCATGTTGAACAGCACGGCAACCTCCCTGATTGAGGCCTTGTTGACCGCGTACCTAAAAAAAACAATTGCCACAGTTTTAAACTCTAAAAACCTTCCTTTGCCACCATTAAAGCAAAGGTTTAGTTCGTCATATTCATAAATGGCAATACAACGCGTGCAGATTGCGAAGCCATGCATTGACCTAGCTGCGTGGTAACAATAGGGCTTCAGAATTTTTTTTTTTTTGTGATACAGCCTTACGGACGAGAAATACCATGGTGAGTTGCCGTATGCCGTAATGACCAAAATGGGATGACTTACTACTCTGAGAAGAATGTTTTCTAGAGGTATTGTTATACGATGAACCAACAAGCCTGAACAGTACAACAATCTTTAAAGCACACAAACGAAGTGCTGACTTTCATATTGTTTATACTCTCCCCAACAAAACCCATTTTAAGAGCCTGAAATATTAATAACCTACGCCAAAGGACTCGTAGCATACAACTAGTGCTTTCAATTTCGCTTTATTTTTATGTACGCTGGGTATGTTAGGAAGGTAGGTAATAAACAGTTGAGAGTCAGTGTTTGCCCTGCGTGTTTTCATCTTGGCGCAGCACTGCAAACAGAACAATATTCGACGTTTGATGACCATTAACGAGACTACAATACACTAACGACGGGGTGACTCTCACCCGCACAGGAAATGCCCGAAAGCGAAACACCACACTGTACCACAAGCTTCGTATTTATGCAAGATGTAGCTGGCTTACCAGAGAAACGAAAGAATGTGCTCTTCCGGCGTCTTCGCGGGAGCGCCTCCGTGGTGCCGGTCGAAGGGAAAGAAATTGGACTTCTCGAACTGCTTGATAAGGTCGTAGCAGGCTCTCCGAGGCAGGCGGAAATTCCTGCGAAACTGCAACGAGCATTAGACCTCGACACAATAATTTGATTTTCAGCTTACCTGCTCTTCAGAATAGGTGTGCACAACCTTGCGAACGTATTCCTGCACTTTGAATACTGGAAGTGGTTCGGCGAACAGTTCGGCGAACTTCGCAGCGTAAACGTGCGAGTCGTCGTCGTCTGAGCTGCTGTCCTCCCCGGCGTCGATTTCGAGCTGCAGAAGTAGCGGAGACGGCTCGCCTACACTCAACAGGCGTCTCCGTTTCGACATGATGCGGAGAACAGCACGAGAAGCAAAATCGTCGAAACACTCCCACAACTAACCGCTGTCGAGGCCGCAGCACAGAAACGGAGGATTCAGCGAACGCCACCGACTGGGCAGGCGAGCGGGGCGAGCCACAAAGGCGCAGCCGGCGAGCCGCGGCGGCCGGGGTCACGTGACCCAATCGCCTCCGGATTTCGGCGGCACTCCAACTTCGGAGTCGGAGCAGTCGGAGGCGCTCGGAGTGGAGTACGACGCTCTGAGACGACCAACCGAACATACGTCGAGCGCTCGATTTCGACCACCCGAACACGGAGTCGCTTTTCGGAGTGCTGTAGAGCGCTCTAAAACGACCACCCGAATACAGCATTAGTTTCATGCACTGCAGGTAAATCTCTGGAAATGCAGACGTGCTGGTGTCTGCGTAAGCGTTGCCATTTCTTTTTCTATCTCTCTAGATCATGTCGTTGTTAGGTGTATTATAATGGGGTCCCAGTGTGTAAAGGTGATTGTTTGGTGATTGGGAGACCACTTTTGCCCCGTCTTTGTAGTGCCATGCCGACGAGTTTTGCGTGACCGTCCCCTAGGACATCCTCACCAATTTGTAGCGAGGTCTTTAAATTGTCAGCGTGGTGCCATCCGTTGCTTTCCGCAGAGCTTGCACCGGTGACGGTGACAGAGAAATTTCAAAGGTAATTTAAAAATTGGCCTATTACGCGCCCTGTGCGTTTCATTCCTTATTAACAGACGTTTTAGTCTGCGGTCTTACAATCGGCCTTCCTTACTTTTTCAGTGCTTGGCGTTAATCTTTCGCCATGATTAGCGTTAATCTTGAAGATCAGCGTTAATCTTTCGCCAATCATTCGCCAAAATTTCGCCCTTTCTTAATCAGGTGACACAATGCTGGCGCCGCATCAGTTCCGTTGGCAGGGGAGCTTCGGGATGAAGGGGTGAGTTGCAGCAGCGGCTGGGCGCCGTGTCTGCCGGGGATGAGACTACCGATATACGGCGTTTAGCACACCTTATTGCGCAAGCGCGGCCCCCGCTGAAATCGCCTATCGTTGCTTTTGCCTCCGCTGTAGTATTATTGTTCTCCTTTCCACATTGCAGTTGCCCCTCTGCCGTATTCGAGGTTCGCCTGATCGCTCGTATCTTGCTGCACCAGCAGTAGTTTCCTGTTGGCAGCGGTGACGTACTTCCGTGGACGCTTGATGAGCACGGCTGATAGTGGACGGCTAGCAGGCACCGGGAATTCGAAAATTGAGCCTAATAACACTATCGCGTTAAAAACAGAATTTTGACAAATTCGCTTCAGTGTCCCTTTAACAACCTACGGGTGCGAGCTGGTTGGTACTCCATTTAGATCACTGTTAAGCGCAGCAAAGACGACGAAAGACGAACAAGACAAGGGCAGGTGCACTTACGATTTTAATTTTATTATCAAGAACGGGACGTAGACATAGACGCTCACAACTCGCACCCCGTCACGCATGTCAAGTGAGCCTTGGACTGCGCAGTGGCATGATAAACTTCTGTGGCCATGTCAGCGTATTCTTTTTCTATTTCTATGCCCCGCTCTTGATAAAAAAAAATCAGTTCTAAGCGTGTCGCTCCTTGTTTTGTTCATCCTTCGACATCCTTGCTGCGCTTAACGGTGATCCAAACTGTCCCACTCGGCAGAACACGCTGTACTAGGCCATATATGTCTTTCAACGTAGATGTGCCGCTCCGCGGTCTGTGTACATTTTGTTCATTTTAATATTTATTTATTATTATTTATTTACACAATAATGCAGGCCCAGTGAAGGGTCCAAGAAGGAGGGACATAGCTACAAACAATGTACTATGAAGAACAGAAGTTCAAAGAACATGAAAAGCGCGAAGATTAATTAACAACGCATAAGAAATTTAACACATTAACAATACAGGTCAAAATGCAATATGGTCAATTGAGTCAATGCTATTTAAGAATGATGCAGGTAATTGATTCCATTCGGTTACAGTGCCCGGCAAAAAGGAGAATCTGAAAATGTTAGTTCTAGTATTGAAGGGCGTTAGGGAGCCAGCGTGCCGGTGTCGTGTTCTGCGAGCGGTGAGTGGTTAGATGTATTGGTCTGGTCTCATTGACAATTTATTATTCTTGAGAAGGTAAAGAAATTTTCACCTTTGGATTTTCCGTCTGAATTTTAAGGTTGGGATGTTATGGTCTCATGAGTTGGGTTGGTGAATCGTTAGAACGGTATTTCGAGTAAATGAACCGAACTGCTTTACGCAGAATCATCTCAAGTGCATGAATGTTAGTTTTTGTGTAAGGATCCCAGATAATGCATGCATACTCCAATTTAGGTCTTACAATAGATATATAGGCTAGCATTCTAACAATTGCAGCAGCATGTTTGAGCTTATGTCTTAAAAGACTCAATTGACGAAAAGATGATGCACAGATGTTTGGGATGTGTTTGTTCCAACTTAAAGTGTTTGTTATGGTAAGACCCAGGTACTTATATTCAGTAACTTCGTTCAAAGGTTGTCCTGTAAGGTTGTAAGGGAAGGATAAAGAAATTTTCTTATTGGTTATTTTCATGAAAACTGATTTGTCGGCCTTTAGGTTCCTATTCCACTTAGTACAGCAGTCGTATATGTTACAAAGATTATAATTCAATACTGATTGGTGTTCCCGGCATGTTATTTCATTAAATAATACACAATCATCTGCAAACAGCCTCATTTGAACAGGGCCAGTAATTACATCCACAATATCGTTAACATAATGAGAAACAACAAAGGACCTAAGACAATTCCTTGCTGAACGCCACATGACACGGGGAGAGATTGTAAACAGTCATTATCAACACGAACGAATTGCTTGCGGTTACTCAGGTACGAAGATATCCAGTTATTATAAATGCAGGAAGACCAGTTGATTGTAATTTATTGATTAGGTGAACATGAGAAACATCAAAAGCTTTGGAGAAATCTAAAAATCTAAAAAAATAGCATCTACTTGGCCCGACTTGTCAAAATAGCGGCAAAACTGTGAACAACGGATGTTAATTGCGCTACTGTAGAGAAACCTTTTCTAAAACCATGTTGAACAGAACAGCAAATTACGGTCATGTAAAATTTTGAATGTAGTTAGCTATATGCTCAAGAAGTTTACAACACGATGACGTCATTGAAATTGGCCTGTAATTACTAGGGCTTGCAGGATCACCTTGTTTAAAGACGGGTACCAAGCGGGCTATTTTCCAGTCAGGAGGTACACTTCTGGTTGAAAGAGATGCGCGAAAAATTACAACCAGGAATTGTGCTCACATCTTGGCATAACGACGAAGAAAAGTATTGGGCAATTTGTCCGGGCCTGGGGAAGCTTTTGTTTTAAGGTTAAGCAATGAAACAACACCAGTTGTTTCATCATCGGGAGCTGAAGGGACATGAATTGTAGGCATGGGATCACTCGAGTTAGAAAAAACACTCTGGAAATAAGCATTAAAATGTTCAGCAATATGGAGGGGTTCAACAAGGAGCATGTCGCCGTGGCTAAATTGTTTTATGGGATTTTTTTACTGGACAGGAAACGCCAAAACTTCTGTGGGGCATTCCTGATAAAGTGTGGCAGAGTATTTTCGAAGTACAGATGTTTTGAGTTCGCGACTGCAGAGTTAAGAGCGATTTGGTTGGCATTAATGATACCACGGTCAGCCGCTCTTCGCTTTAGCCTTTTGATTTTCTTTTCTGTGTACAGGAACCGTATACAGTTTTCTGCATCTTCTGCGTAATCGGTACAGTGCGTTATTCAGCGTCGCGTTGCTCCCGTCAGCGTTATGTGCCTCAAGCTGATATTGCAGCAGATGCCGTTTTGGTGTCGTTGTCCCGGAATAAACCGGCGGTTTACGTTCCTTGCGTGTCGGTGTCTCTTCTTCAAGCGCGGTCAGTCCGCGAACCCTTACACATGAAGAAGGTTCCTTGAGACTGTAAATATTTTTTTTTTTGGGGGGGGGGAAATCCGACTTCCACCTGCTTGTGGTCCCCCCTGCCAGCTGGCTGTGCAAAGGCGGTTTCGGCTGCCTAGCTTTGGTCGGTTGCTAACCGCAGCGGTGGGTTGCAAGGGAGTGGCAGCGACTCCCTGGAACTGTATGGGCCAGTTCCAGCCCCAGAGCCGATGCTGGACGCGGAGGCAGGACCGGACAGCCTGGGTGGCTACCGAGGTTGGCTCTGGGAACTTGGCATAAAAGCGGTGAAAAAGTTCCTATATTATGGGAACGCCGCAGTCACCCCACGCGGGCACGACTGCTCGCTGCCGACACGAAGGTTCCTGGACAACAGGATTCAGCGCCTTCAGTAGGTGCTTATGGTGGCCAATTTCTCTGGCCTTTAGTAGCGACCAGTCTAGTAGGCGCGCACTAGCTGGAGCCGACGAAAGAGGGGATTAGTACGCTCCTTGGCGAAAATTCTCGTTCCTAGTATTGGAATTATATAGGCGCCGGTTCCTTCCTCTTAGGTATGCCTGATCACTGCTGCCCGTACGGCGTCCTGGTGCTCTTACCTGGTGGGTAGCAGTTGGCACCGAGAAAACATAAGACGATCGTCAAAACCTGAGTTACCTCTTTAAATCCCGGAGGCTCTTCCTTTGGAGATAGTATCCATGTGTACATAGTAATCGACAGTCTAAAAGGTTGCTCATACCATTCTGTCGGACAAAACTACCGGTTCCCGAAACTGAGAACAGGCGAGGACTAGTACCTGAGGTCTGCCGAACGTCTTCTCTAGTACTCGGGTGATCTGGCGGGTGTTGGTCGAGCGGCTTAGTAGCGAAACGGGTCTGGAGGATGGTGTCGCCCCTCCTGCTAGGGTCGGAGCTCCCTGCTTCGCTGGTCGGAGCTCAGCTAGTACACAACCTATTGTGGGGTTCGCCAAATTCCAATTGGCAGTCTGATGCCCATCATGAGCAATCAGGCCTTTTATAGGAATCAGACCTCGAAGGATTAGATCTAAAATCTCGCTGTCCCCATTCCCACCCAAACTCCCATCACCCATTCCTATATTCCAACATCCCTTCTCCTTCATCCCAACCGCTTCCGCTGCCTTCCCAGAAGAGATCAGGGAAGTCTCCCCGGGCCCGCTCTCCTGGCTGTGGTGTCGCTTGGTAGCTTTCCCCCTTTTATTTATTTCCATTTCGGTGGTTAAAAAGATCTTTTGCCTCTCGGCCAATTCTTTTATATTAATATTGGGTTAAGCCTGTTATACCTAGTGCACAGGCTGAGGCATTGAATTATTTTATATTCTTTTTAATCTGCCTCTCAATATTCATGTAAATATAGAGTAGGCAAGTTCATGCTGTATTTCTCGCGTAGCATCGTTACAATCGGCAACGTGAAGGTCGCAGTTTCACAGCTACTTTCCTTTTATGTTAGAACGTAACATCTCAATTTTTATTTCATTTCCCGTAGCAGGCTCTTTTTTCAGAACAGCGGCCTTCAGGTGGCCCCTCTGATGCCGTCGACCGACGCTCCCTGCGCGGTGGCGCCACGGTTCTTCCGGTCGCGCTTGTGGCCCGGGCGGCGCCTGCGCAGCTCGGAAGCGCCGATGATGGCGAGAAGCACGAAGACCTGTATGGCGATTCCTGACAGAGGAACGACGAATGCGTACCTGCGACGCGTTTGCAAAATGGAAAAAGAAAACGGAGCATCGGTACGCTGAACTGACTGTTCACTGCCGAATGGGCTCTAACTGCCCGAGGGGTTTACCAAGAAACGGACAGAGAGTAGCATCAGAAATTTTGGCTGACCATTGCGATACTCTGTTACGCAGCAGGGCGGGTGACGGCGCATACCTGCAGCTGCGTGTCACGAAGAGATCGCCGCACCAGCGAACACACGAAGGCACGCGATATGCTCTGCAGGTTAAGCCGGTCGTGGCTCTGGAGACACGCTCCTCTCAAAATAGGAACGAACGCTCGTGCCTCGTGCCATCCCAATTTTGAAACGAGTTCCCGTTACAGGTTCCTATATTAAGAAAGGGGCGCGTTTCACTTACACTTCGAACATTGTAACGAGTCGTTACATTAACGTTACATTTCATTTTTAGGTGCGTAGTACGTTATATAGGAACGCACAATGTCGGTCTGGGTCCGTGCGCATAGCATTTACAATCGCAAAAAATCACACAGGCACCGGGAGGATTCGAGCCTGTCTCTGGTAGACCAGACAGAGTTAGTGTCAGACGTCTTACCCATTGGGCTACGGCCGTGAGTTAGTACCCGAGAGTCAAACGTACGGCTTACTCCCTCGGCTGTAACGATACGAAGTATTTTAGGACCTATGTCCACCCGCGTCCATCCGCGCGCACACCATCAGCAAGCGAAAATTAAGAGAAATTCCATTTGAGCCGTGCGTTGCAGTTTCATTAAGGGAATAATCAAGGTGCAACTCACGGCTCAAATAAAATGAGGGTCGGGGCGCAAATCGGATGTCACTCGGGGCGCACTTGGATGTCATTTCGAGTCCCGTACTCCGCACCCTCGCCATCATCCACGGAGTGGAGATGCTGCCATTTTTTTAATTAAAACATAGTGTCGGATAATCCTGACGCGAAATAACGTGAGCAATCTTACACTCACATCGAACAACGTATATTATACGAAATATGAACACCACCGGCAACATATTATCTGGAGAGAAAAAGAACCCAACGAAACGCTCCTAGACTAATTTTTCCAGGGAGTAGAGGACGTATTCCAGACACGCTTAAGTGCAACTGTGGTGCTCGTTTATAACAAGTGCTACATATACGGCGCTTTCAACTTGGGCCTTCAAATGCGCAGTCATGATACTGGGCTTCAAATGTGCAAAAAGAAATTTACTCACACGCACGAAAATAAATGTCTTAAATGCACAAAAAACCGTATCGGAAATAACAATACATGCGGGTCTAATGAATGGTGATTTAATATGGGGGAAGGGGAATTTCCAGAACACATTTTCGGGACTTGGAAGAGTCCTATAGTATACGTTTGAACTCTCGATCTCGACACCAACATCGAGTTGCATCTCGATGTTGGTGTCGGACAGACAAACCCGTTTTTTTCGTCAACACGTCGTTGGAAATGTTGAAGAGCCGTTTCAACACCGCCTACGCTTGTGCTCATAGGCGTGTGCTAGCATGCAACCCGCCTATTCGCGGACAGTGGTTGTTTTGTGTATATTTTGTTGGACAGCCATTATTACACTCTGTGGTACCGTGCGCATAACATTGACGGTTGTGGTTTGCTCCTTAAATTTTCCCAAGCTCGAGCATCGCTGCCTCAAAAACAGAGCTTCGGATTGTTACTCTGCCGAGTTTAGAATTCATCTTCGCCTTTTCGTCGCAGCCTTGTATTCTGTAACTGTATGCTATTAAAGACGATAGCCTTTCTTGGGCTACTTAAACCCAGAAATTTTGGTCTGTCTGTCTGTCTGTGACTCGATTCAGCCACCCGGCCAAAGTAAAACAATGCCTGCGCAATAGTCTTATATAGTCACAGCTAAATCTACCCGTCTAAGTCCAGTGTAATGTTCATACTTGTCAACATTGTTGAAGAAGAACAAGACATTACGCAAATATAAGACAACAAATTAATACAGAAGTGGTATTTGCAGTGTTCCTTTATAAAAATCGTACATGCTGGATTTCTGCGAAATTAAATACTTCATCAACTGCAGAAAAAAAATTCACTCCGCCGTCGCCTGCTGTCGCCCGCACCACTATAGCTTTCGTCGCCATTTTAAGAAATCAACCGGCAACAGTTACGAAAGGTTCCACTGGATAGGTTCCACGCTCTGCTTGCAACGCACGTGGAATAGGGAAACGCGGTTCGATAAACGTTGAAGTAGGGCGCCTCGATTCACGCACGTCTTCGCCGTACGGCAGCGTTAGCATACAGACACTTGGTTTGGAGCACTGGAACGCGGGAAATTTAAAATGATTTAAGCAATCCTTTGGCGTCTTTACCTTGGGAGGAGCGCGACGCAAGAGGAACAACATAAGAGGTGACCGGGAAAGCGAAGGGAGGCATTTACTTAGCAAAAGTCGATAAAGACTATTGTCTTTTGACGACATTTGCAAAGAAAGGAGCAGATACGCGGCCAATTTTTACTTAGCCATGCAATAAACAGTTTTTAAGTTTGGCCTCCGGCTTCTCGCCGTCAGAACGGAGGAACTGTGCGCACGGCAGCAGCCACCAGCTACGACGACTCGGCTCGCCATCGGTGCCCGGCTGAAGCCCTGGTCGGAACAATGCACCACAGTCGTCGCACTGCTATGATGCTAAGGAAAGGTGGCACAATAACTCCCGGCAGAATTCGAAAAAAAATCGTCAAAGTAAACCTGGCACATCACGAAACCGCAATTCCGCTCATTGCGTGAGGAAGTTCACGGCGGCGCGTTCGAGCGCCATGTCCGTGCCGCGGGGTGATAGAACGTCCGAGGTCAGATTCGGCTTGCAGCTCTCAAGAATGGTTGCTGTTGCGCATGAGATGTAGCTCTCGCTCGCTTTGGGTGGAAGTGGGAATATTTCAAGAATCCGAGGCTGGGAACTTGACGCCTTGTTTTTACACGCGGTGAGCGGAACGCGGGCGACCCAGCAGGGGAAGTCTCGCACGGCCCCTTCGGCTGGCTCGGCTGCCTGTAGTGTAAGAACACGCGTGCGACAGACACGGTGCAGATACGTCTTCTCCTACTCAGATTTCACGTTCCACTCTTGTGTGCAAAAGAAAAATTCGCCGAAGAACACGAATCAAAGGGGCACCGAAGCACCTGTCCCATGCGCATCTGCAGACGATGTAACGTCATGGCCGCGCGCACCCGGCGCAGCCTGCGCGACAGCCTGCGGCCCCCGGCGTGGTTATTCTTCTGCCTTTGACTTTCGAGGAAGTGCGTTATGCGGAAGGGCGGACAAATTGGGCATCTTATAGGAAGAGAAACACAGCAGTGGCCTGTGGCATTTTATATTAGCTTCAGCGCTAAAGCCTTGGCATAGAAACAGTTGAACCCCCGCGATGAACGTGTACAGAAGGAACGACGTTCCCTCTGCCGTTCCCCTGTGAACGTAACGAGTTACCGTTACAGTTCCACACACTCTTAATGAAACGGTGGCGTTACTCCGTTCCTCCCAAAAGGAACTAGTTACAGGAACGCCGTTACGTACAACACTGCTCCGGACTGGTAACGTGTGGCCGCGGGGGACCACGTCTCGCGGCTTTCGCCTCGCTTTTGTCTCCACTTGCCGGCTCCCACTAACGTCGGCGGCCTCTTCGCTCTCTCGGTTATCTCGCAGCGTGTCGTGGCCGGAAAGAATGTCTCGCGCCATCTCGGCATATCGCCCTCCCCTTCACACTTTCCCCATACTTTCCTTCTTCGCTTTCCTGCCCGCTCGATTGATCGATTGTAGGGTTTAAAGGGGACGTGCAGACAAAAAACAAGTTTGGTTCGTTCGAAAGATTGCCTCGTTAGAATCATACTAGCGCCTTTTTTAACGAAAACAGTGCTTAAAGAAGCTATATATTTAGGAAAAAATTAGTGACCTTCCACTCTGTGAAGAAGGATGACCTGCAAAGCTGGACGCAGCCCACGGAGTGCACGAAACAAAACATGTTTATTGTAATGTGCAATGGAGCATATTTCCTAGCCAATTAGCTGAATTAACCTCTCAGGGGTCTACGCTTTGTTCTTGCTGATAAACATGGAACTGCCTGTGTCCCTCCCGCGTCGTAAGCATCTTACTGTTTCTTTAAAGGAGCCATGAAGAGAAAACAAAAGTTTGTTTTATTCGAAAGATTAGGTGTTTCATATTACCCTAAGCGCTTTCCCGGAAGCAAATGATGCTTTATTCACTGAGAAATAAGGCAATTTATCTCCCGCTAAATTGCACATTTCGTGACGTGAACAATGGCGTCAAACGAGCCGGTCCATGAAACAGATACGTAGTATGTCGAATTCATATAGCACCCACACGCGGGAATCAAACAGGAACCGGAACTCGTGCCGAAACCGAGACGGCGGCCATTTTAAAAATACTAGTAAAACCTAGTGCACCCGCAGCCCTAGTCATGGAATTGCCTGATCCGGAGAACAAAACTCTCGCCAAGGAGCTCGGGCTTGCATTTAACAACCTCACACCACTTGAACGCTCAATGCTTCTAAGTGCACGAGCGGCAAGAGTTGTGGGATACGCGGTGGACGGGAAAGCGACCATTCCGCGATAGCCACAACAGACGAACGCCCAGCCGTCGGCACCGCTGCCTCGTCAGCCCCGTCGCGACGGATGAATACAGACTGGTACGTATGTGCCGTATTTTCAATTTTAGTAGCAGTATCGCTTATGCCAGTTGGCCGGTGTCGTGTATGGAAAGCCATTCGCTCGAGCTCTCTGCTCCGACCAGAAAGATTTGAACGTCAATGCGCGGTGTGTACGGCAATTTTTTTCCCCAAGGTCAGAGCGCTTTGGCGGCGATTTGACGAAGTCGGCGACGAGCGCCAGCATGTCCGGGTCCCTGCCGTAATCACTTCCTCGGAAATGAAGCGAGCACACTCGTACTTCCTTTAGCTCTCTTTCTCATCCGTTTGCAAAGTTCACAAAACATAGCCACTTGCTTCGCCGAGGTTCGTCGTTGGGCAGCACATGAAAGGAGATCTCACCGGCCGGGATGTCGCACTCCCTCGACGATTTGCCCGTACTACATGGGCATTTCAAAACACAGCAACGAAATTTCATTGTAAAGTGCTCGAACAAACTGAAGTTTTCAGTGGTTGTAAACTGTAAACGAGCTCGTAACGACAGCAGCAAGCCAACACGACCTCCATACCGAAACCTGTGCGACGAGTGGCACTATCTGGTTGCTGCTCTGTGTTCCTTACTCCCCTTGTTTCTATTTTTACTTTTCCTGGTTGGCGATATGACGGCCAACCTCCTGTGAAGGGATTACGATACCAAGCAAGGTCGCGGCTGTGCGTGCTGGGACGGTTCGTTGGCCCCGATGAGCATCTAACCCGAAAATTCGTCTGCGCAACGGTGGCGACGGCGGGATGTCGAGATCGGCTGGCGGTAGTTTCGTACGCATTGGCATACACGCTTGCGTGTTTATTAGGAACTTCAACCGTTTACTCCACCGTTCTTAGTGTCATAAAAGGAATGTGCAGCATATTTAACGGGCATATAGTTCAATATACAAACTGGTAAGCCCTGCCTAACTTGCGTTTGCTTTTGCCGGCCTCCGCCAATCGCAGAGCATTCTCGTGTGACATCATAGGTTCTGTTGTGGGAAATGAGATGGTGGGTCGCATGGTCATTTCCTTTTTTCCTAATTATGTAGCTTATTTGAGCGAAGTTTGTGTTAAAAGTGGTGTCAGTATGGTTCTAACGAGGCAATCTTTCGAATGAACCAAACTTGTGTTTTCTCTTCATGGCTCCTTTAAGGCCGGGTTCAGACTGTTGCCACAACTGTCATAATACTTTAAAGAATGACGTCATTTCACGTCTCAGCCAAACTAACTGCGAGATATGGCATTTTTTTACGTCCACAGATCACGATGCGGGTTTTGCGTCGGTAATCTGAAGATAGCCTAACCCACAAACCCAACCCGCTCTACCACTAAGGACTCCGGACTGGTCCCATTAGGCCGTTTAACGTCGCGTTTAAATCTCACACCAGCACAACGGACATGCCATCCATCAGTCCGGGCGTGAAACCTATAGCTGCGCGTGCACGCCTCCCCACCTCCCTCCCACTATTCTGCACTACAAACCTGTGCACGCATAAACCGGAAACCGGTCACGTGCGCGTGATTAGAAGGGACAGACGCCGTCGAAAATATCCCCTGAAATCCCTCTGAAGAAGTGATATTTGCTCCAAGGGCGCACTTTGCTGTTCATCCGGGAGGGCTTCGCCGCTACTCCACGTGCTGAACTTGAGGTGGTGACGGTGGTGCCAGTAGCTTTGCATTGTTTTTTTTTTCACCCGTTCGCTCTTGTGCTTGAACCAACGCTTCGATTCTTGCTCTTCCTCCAAACAAACGGCATGCATCTGTCCCATAATGATTTAAACAAATCACGTCGTCGACGTAAATTCCCTTCATCAGCTTCGGCGTGGTAATTGGGAATTCATCCTTCATTTGCTCGAAGTGATGTTTAATTGTCGCCGCTAGGAGGAACGTGCTTGGAGTTGTTCCAAATGTGACTCTGGTCATTCTCAACGTTTCGACTTCATTGGTCAGCCCGCCTTCATTGTCGTGTTTCCACCAAAGAAATCGTAATGCGTCGCGGTCATCTTCGTGAATTCCTTTTTGAAGAAATGCTTTCTCAACGTCGCCCATTAGAGCTACCTTTTTTTCCGAAAGTTGAGGATTAACGAAAGCATATCTTCGTTGAAATTAGGACCGGCTTCCAAATTGTCATTCAATGATTTTCCCTTGATTGAGCTCGATGATGCATCAAAAACGACTCGAACTTTTGTCGTTTCCCTGTCCTCCCGTATAACTGCCTGGTGCGGCATGTAATAACATAAATTGGACTTGCATCCTGAATTTTCGCTCACTTTCTCGGCAACTCCGCAACTGAAGTATTCTGAGATGACTTTGTCATACCTTTCAATGAGCTTTTCGTTCTTGTTTAACCTTCTTGTCAGCTGCATAAGTCGTTTCATTGCAGTGTCCTTGTTGGTTTGCATGTCGATGTTTTCTTACCACGGCAAGTTCACCTTATAGCGCCCATTTTCTTTACACACCTGCTCTTTGAACTTTTGGGCAACCATGCTACCTTTGTCCATCTGGCTAGTCCTTGCTTCGATTCCGATGGCTTCTAAGTTCCGTCTTCAACTCGACGTTACTTGCCTCAACCTCGAGTACCATCACCGCCTGTGCCACTTTCAGTCTGATCCCACTGGTCCATGCACTATCCAGCCAAGTGTGGTCTCGGCTGCGACTAGTCGGTTCTCAATATGTCGTATTTTTCCCGTGACGAACTCCCAGTAGTGATCTGAACCGATGAGATGACCGGTTGTCCGAACGTCCTTAGTTTCGAATTCGTCGTCCGCCAATTTTAGCTCGAGTTCCCGCATCTTGTCTCTGATGTTTCTGTCGGGTGCTAGGAGATGGCTGTGTGAGATTCTCCCTACTTTAAGGGCTTCGACAGCCATAACTGACTCTTTTTCTCGACTCTTTACCGTCACCTTCACGACATCCATGCATTGAAATTTTTCGTTCCCTCCGAAGGATCCAATTCTTAGCTTTTCTTGCCTTAGAGTTTTTGCTCATATCTTTTCCGCCAGAGATGTTGTGATGAATGTCCTTTGACTACCACTATCAAGCAGTACTCGACAGATGTCTTCTGAAGTTTCTCCTTGTACCCATGCTATTTCTGTCGGCAACAACACGCAGTTTCTAGTCGGGTTCCCCACTGATTGCATAAGGGGCGTTGCTGTTTGCTGTACTGTGGTTGATTCCTGTCTCTTGTTGTTGTCTTTTCTCTTGCATATTGATGTTGCATGGCGGCCTTTGCATCTCTTGCAAAACACACTTGCTTTGCAAATCCTCGCCGTATGATTTGGTCGAGTACATCTGAAGCATCATCTGTTTTCGGTTAGCAGCTTCTTTTTCTCTTCCATAGGTAGGCTACGCGTGCAGTCTTCAGTCAGGTGGTTAGTTTGCTTGCAGAACAAGCAGGCCTTGTGTGCAGAGCTGAAAAAACTAGCGGTCGTGCTGTACGGTTTTTTGTTCTCCTGTTTAGGTCCCGTACCTGCTGCCTTCTGCTCCCGCTGAGTTTCCTCGCGTAAGCACACCTGTTCCCGTAGAAATTCTAGCATTCGTTGCAGCGCGTCGGCACTTTTCTTTCCCATTGGTGACGTTTCTTCGCTGTTAGCCGTCGACCTGTTTTCAGATGCCTCCTTTGTCTTGTACTGGATCAAAAGGTCTGCTGGCATAGCCTTCTTTAGTCCTAGCATCAACATTGGGGCGTAGCACTCTGTGTTCACTCCAAGAGCCTGTAGTGCCAGTGTGTGTATCTGCACCTTTTGGAAAAGCTTTCGCGGGGCTTCCGTATGATCGACTGATGGTACCTTGTAGAGTCGTAACAGCTCTTTCATGTGCAGGTCCACCAACTGCTCGGGTCTCCCAAATATCTCTCAGAATCTTGATAGCTTGTTCATAGTTGCTTTCGGCCGAGAACTGAAGTCCTTCAATCACTGCGGCTGCTTTGCCGGTTAGTGTCGACATGAGGTAGTTGAACTTCTGTCCATTGCTCATATTAGGCCTCAAGTGAACTGCTGATTCATATTGCGTCCAAAATCTAGTCCATTCAAGGGAATTTTTACTGAACTTAATCATTTCCAATTTCGGCAGCTTCACAAGCTCCGTGCAGTCTTGCGCACCGTGCGTTGCATGACTCGCCGATCCGATTATCTGTGCTTGCGCTTGCGCTGACAGCATGCCTTCCGTAGCCTCATTTAAATAGTTCTCGATCTTTGAAGAGATAGATGCAAGTTTCAAGTCGTATTCTATCACTCTCTGGAATTCACTTTCCTCCACTTCATCCGTTAAATAATCTTCCATCTGCTCGTTGCACTTCGTTAGGCTTGATGCTATAGCCTTTATCTGGGCTTGCGTGGCAATCAGATGCTCTCTGTCGGCTCGTTGCTGCATTTGAGCCTCCACCGCATTAATTAGCTCCCTGACGTGGGTTCGCAACGCCTTTCTCTTCTTCCCGACGACTTCGTTGCTCATTTTCTTTTGAAGTGGAAATTCCGCTTACGTTCGGGGATCCGTTGGTTCAGTGGGTGTTCGGCCTGCTGCGATTTTATCGTCTTCTCCAGTCTGCTTCGCTGCTCCTCCGCCGTTGTCTTCACTGCTGCGCGATGGCAGGTTGTCTTCTCTGGGTTGCGGGAAGTTGTATCCTGGTCACGGCACGAGAGACCGCAGGACGCAGGACGCAGGACCAGGACGCAGGACCAGGACGCAGGACGAGAGACCGCAGGACGTTTCCACAGCGTAGGTTTGATAAGAAAGGAATAGCAGAAAAGCTAGATGATGATTGTTGCGTGCTCCACGAGGCAAGGCTTCTTGTTGTTCACTTCTATTCGGCATTGTACGGGAGATCCGCTGATGATGATCTTCAACACTGAGTAAGCTAATGAATTCTGCCCCAACTCCCTCGTCCTCCAGGATACTCCAAAGCCGCTCCCTGTCTACATTATTATACGCCGCTTTAATGTCCAGAAAGGCTAACCACAAAGGACGGTTTTGCATCTTCGCCATCTCTATGCATTGGCTTACCACGAATAAGTTGTCGTCTAGTCTTCTGTCCTTTCGAAACCCATTTTCAAGCTCCCCTAAAATCCTATTTTCTTCCACCCACTGCTCTAGTTCGAACTTCACTGCCTGCATTGCTAACCTGTACAGCACTGACGTGACGGTTACTGCCCTATGCGAGCTCGGGTTTGTCCTGACTCCTTTGCCCTTGTCCACTAAGTTCATCCTGCTCATTTGCCACGCGGCCGGTACTGCCTTTTCTTCTATCCTTGTTCTGATGGCTTACAGTAGCTTCCCCTTGCTCTTTGGTCCTAACTGGTTAATCAACTCTATCGGTATCCCATACGTGCCTGCCGCGGTATTCTTGGGGACATTTTCCTCTGCTCTTTTCCATTTCAGCTTGTCCCCATCTATCTCCAACATTCCGGCCTACCCGCCGCGGGGTCTCTTCATCCACCTTACCGAACTTCTCCGTGATGATTTTGTGTAGGTATGACAATGCTTCCTCTCCCTTGAGCATCTGTCCCTGCTCGTTTTCTATAGTACCGCCTTCTGTGGGACTCGTAAGTCTCCCTAATGCCGGCACATGTTTCCAAAACCTTTTCGGCGCGCCTCTACCCCTTCCTCGTATTTGCGCTACCCATCGCTCACTGTCCCCCTTCATTTTCGCCTGCACTAATTGCTGCACTTCCTACTTCATTTGCTTATACTGCTCCTATTTTAGGTTCACCTCCTCCTGAATTCTCCCCATCCTCTTGGCCTGCCTGTGCTCTCTAGACGCCTGTTTACGCCTCTCTATAGCTGCCTTGATTTCTTTGTTCCACCAGCTTTTGGGTGTTTTTTTTTCCTCTCCATCGGTTGGCCCCCTCTGCCTTGACTATTCTTTCCTGCATAGACTTGATGAGCCTGTCATATCCCCACTCTTCTCCAGGATTCCTTTCTATGTCAGCATCTATGCTTTTGGCTATAATCACAATTTTTTTGCTGTTTAACTTTGTGCGCTGCCCCGGTCGACCCGTTTTTTCGCCCCCCCCAGTTTCCCAAAACTCAAGTTTATTCGCTTGTGGCCACTGCCCAGACTGTGGCCCCCTTCCTCATCTATGGTCATTCTATCCAACCATTCATAAAGTCCCTCTGAATTAAGGCAGTAGTCAATACTCGACTGTCTCCTACCACACTCCCACGTTATTTGACCCTCGCATTTTTGTTCCCTATTTACTATGATCAGCTTCTGGTACTCACACATATCTAGCATTAGATTTCCATTGAAGTCTGTGTACCCGTCTAGATCTTCAATGTGGGCGTTCATGTCCCCTACAAATAGTACCTCCCCGGAACGTTTTCATATCTTCAATGTCTTTTTTAGACACGCCACCAGTTTTTTGTTTTGTTCTTTGCTATCCTTACCCGTCCACAGGTAAGACACCCCTATAGCCATCTCCCTACCCTCCACTATCCCTTTCATACACACATTTTCTTTGCAGTCTTCTTTCACTCTCTTCCAATTAGCCTCTTGCCGTACAAGCATGCCTACTCCTCCGCCTTTTCTCAATCCAGCCCTTCTGTTACAACCTTCCCATACATACTATCCGATTGCCGGAGGTTCCTCCAAGTCCCGTAGGTGCGTCTCGGTCACAGCGTATACCTGGATATCTTCCTCTTCTAGCTGCTTAATAATCTCCATCCACTTCTCTCTTTTCCTGCCACCCTGCATGTTTAAGTACGCGATCTTCAGTTTCCCTCCTCTCTTCTTTACACGCCGTCGTCGTCCCTTTCGTTTGCCTGCACCGATCTGCACCGACCCTGCTATCTCCCTTTGCTCCTTGCATTTGTCTACGCAATCTTTGCAAAGGCCTGTGGGGCCCCTAAAAAAGCCACAGTTCGCGCCGCGTGTCGTCTTCCAATGGCTGCTCCCACTTGCCCGTTGAAATGCACTCCGTCACGCTGGAACGCCCTTTTCCGGCCCACCCATCGGGCATCCCTGTTGATGTCTCCGACAGCGAAACTCAGCTCCTTGCCCAGCTCCCGTATGTCTCAGTTTACCGCTACAACTTCCCTTTCCACATGTACTCATCTCCCAATTATCTCTGGTACTGTGCTCACGACGACCTGCACATGTGGGCACAGCGCCCGAAGTTCCTTCACCCCTTTTCTAGCTGCTTGCGCACTCCTGCGCCCCTTCCCTGCAGAACGTCATTGGTTCCTCCTGCGATAATCACTACGTTCTGCCCCTGCATATTTTCCCACATTTTATCCTTTGCCTTTTCTAACACTACCCTGACCGTCTGCCCCGGGAACACGCCAACCTGCACTCTCTCGTCCTCTCTCAGCCGGCCTGTAATCTCCATTTCTGAGTACCGCATGTTGGAGTCCCCCGCCACGATCACCATGCGCCTTTCTTCCTTTTCCTGGCTGCCCCCCGGCGCGGCCACCTGCTCTCGCACCGGCTGAGTCAGCGCCAGTCCGGGATCGCCTTCGGGCGTGGCGTCTTTGTCCTCCTCCTTTCCCTTCTCGGGGTCAAGCACTGCAGACAAATCTGCCTCGTGACCTGCTTCATTGTTTGTCGGGATGTCACCCTTCGTCGCCAGTTTGACCTCCATTTGTGCCAACCTTGCTTCGATGCCTTTCTCTGCCTTTGTTCATCTTTGAGCTCCTCCTGTAGCTCGCCTACCTGAATCCTGAGTTGCTCCTTTTCTTCCTCGAGCCGGTCGAGACGTGATGCTAGCACACACACTCTGCACCTGAAGTCCTGCCCTTCCGCATCCTCGACCGACTCGAATCTCGTCTCCTCGAGCGGGTATTCGTGCTCGCACCCCGTGCACACCACACCCGGTTTCTTCCTCTGAGGCATGGTACTGCCCGTCCAAGGCGTGCCCAACTCTGGCTTACTTCACTGCCGCGTTCTCGCGCGCTCCCCTCCAATCTAACATTAACCCGCAACGTGCGATCCTTTCCTACAGCATCAATTCTTCTTTCACGAGTTACCAACTATCACGCTTTCAAACTGCCACGTGCAACAACCGCGCGTCACATCTGATTCGGTCACTTCCCCACGCTAACAACTACCGCCCCTTTCAACTAACCTACATCTCTCTCTTAAACGTGGTCGCTCTAAAAAAAGGAATAATAAATTTCAAACACTTATCAGTTTTCGTCGTCGATGCCTCCGCCGCGCTCTGTACGTCCGCACACCTCGACAGCAGCAGCAACAGTGGGCTACAGCGCCACCCACAACTTGCGGCGGCAGGCAGCAAGACGCCCCAATGCGAAGGCGGTAAGTTGATCACGGGAGGAGGGGAGTCTAAGGTCCCTAAAATTAATAAGGTAGCGCCAACTGCTCTCCCTCCTTCTACGCTGCCCTCCTCTTTTTTCTCTCCCCTCATCTGCGGCGCCGCGGTCCCTTTAACTCCGCGGTGCTGCCAGTGCTGCCGCCATTTTTGTTGGCTGCGTCAGAGAAGGCGCCCTCGCAACGCTTCGGGCCGCTCGCTGCAGTTTTTCGTGCAGTTTGCTCTTGTTTCGCGCCGCAATCGCTCTTTGGTAGCATTTAACGGATTTATAGAGCCCCGTTTTACCAACACGCCCTGAGTGAGGATATTTTGTTTTATATTTTTGTCTACAAGGGGATATTTGCGGGGTGGACGCCGCCGGCGCATACGCACAGCACGTTTTTTGTTTACGTGTGCGGCATGCTGTAACATCTTAGGATTGCTCGTGAATGCGGAAGGATCGAGCGTGGACATTTCAAACTGCTACGGTAATTCAAACTGTTACACTAGTTCCGTTCTTGCATTCGCGTGGCTTCAATCGTGCAATCACTGCACAGAGGGCCTGCGCACTGTTCGCGGCAGCATACAGAGCGCTTCATTCGCAAACACCGTCGTTGGAGCGCTGCGCTGGCGTCCTTGCATTCGCCTTTCTTGCGATGGTTGTGAATCATTAGCGGCGTTCACTCTGCGCCCGCTTTTACTAACGATCGGCCAACACCCTACCTTAATTCCGCGCAGTTTAAAGTGCTTTGCCGTTTTTGTAGAAATGTTTCTTTCACCTTCATCTCGTTATAGGCTGCTGTGAGTAGATTAAAAAATATACACATGCTGTTGTGCGTGTGTGCATGTACAGCGAGGTGAAAAGTCCCTGCTTCCCCGACTTCGCAGCCGGGTACACTAAACTGCACTTGCGGCCGTACGTTCATGTGCGAACCGAGTGAAAAACGCAGGCTTGTAATTCTGGGAATAGGCGCCAGAGAAGACTGCGATCAATCGATCGGGTAAACTGAAATTACAGATTTCTGGCCTCTTATTTCCGATACGAACCAGAGATCGAGTCCCTCTATGTACAAATTATGTAACTAGTTACTACAGTTAATTAATAAAGCAATATGTTTTTTTACCGGGCGCGGTCGTTTACAGCCGTTATTAATGGAGGCGCCAGGACAGAATTGTTTTGTGCTGGGATATATTCTGGCATATTTTTACATTGTACTAACACAGGAATACACCCGAAAAATATTCGAAGCAGCGCCTGTGTCGTCTATTCTCTTTGTGTATTGTTTCCGTTCGCGCTGATCATCATCAATGTCCCGATGATTATCAAGAGAAAACAATAAGGTATAACACAAAAATGAATTGGTGTCACCAAATAGATATTTTATTGGAACAAACGTCCGTAATGACCTTGTGCTGCTGAAGTGGCATTTGGGTTTCGTTTTTTACGCCAATCTTCTCCAATATCCGTTGCTCAAATTGATCCGTGAAATAATCCTATTGAGAACAGAAAAAAATGTGACCACAGAGTTTGAGATGCGCCACAAACACTCCGCAAATAGGCAGTAATGCATTGCAGGAGAGAGTTAGTCACCCTTCTACCGTAGCATGGTTAAATTCGTGTTCGCAGATCTACTCAGTGCCGCGTCCATGCTCAACTCGCTTGCACTAAACCCGTTTAACAAGCGCTTTGCTGGACAAAAATAGGTGTGCTGAAAATAATACAGTCGCCCAGTGTGTTTTGATTCAAATCGCAATGAGATACGCTGCGCCGTTGACTACTAAGATGAAGTGAACGCGCACACTGCAAATGTATTGCATCACGTGTAATGCAAACTTAAGTTTTAATTAACGGTCCTCTGTGCATACACGGAAGAAAGAGCGTACAGCCGTTCCGGTGCGAATATGCATTTCAAGTGCCCATTCAGACGGGCGCGAAGTTAACAAAACGATAACACAAATTGCGAAGCAAACGTCCGTCAACGGCGCGGTCACTAGGTTAGCTGGCCTTAAATTGTTTCAAGTAGCCCCTTTTTTTTACTAACAGCCTCAATTTGAGCCGCACCGACCAAGCACATATTACGCAGCAAATCACTCCAATGTCATAACAACGGTATTATAATACCACCCGGGTCGCTAACACAAAAGACATTCCATGCCACAAAGAGCTTACACGCACTCGGAACGCACACGCTACATGGTCAGACGCAAACTGCCGTCGGCCAAAACAAGCGCGAATTCAGGTGAACAATTCTCGCGTCACGCAAACCTTACGACAACCGAATGTACATGCTACGCCGCTGATAATTATGCTGGAAGTTAAGCGCGCACATGACAAATACACGGCCTCTTATCCAAAGCAAAGCTTACGACGGGACGAACTCGCTGCTGCGCGCAATGCCTACTCAGAACAAATGGTGGACGACGGTCGCGGTTGGAATACGCATTTCTTCGTAAGTGACCTCTCAAGCTTGCGCAGAATTTAACAGAGCAAGAATAAACATTCAGAAACTTACCTCTCAAAAGAGTGATGGCAGCGTCGGTCTGAAGTACATCCGTTCAAATCTATGCGACCAAACGTTTCTCCTTACTGCGTCGCATTTCCCGGACGGAACAACGAAGTATTTTGCCCTCCCTGACGATGTTTGCGCTGCATAAGGCACAACACATCGGCACCGAGAAGCAACATAAAGCGACACCGATGCGACATTTTTTTCGGAACGAGCAGCTAATTCCTACTTTGCTATTAGCTGGCGGCTACGATGAAGCCGGCACTGAAGCTCCGTGGCTCGGCGGCCAGAAATCGCGCCGCAGCGGCGGCTTTGCGCAATGTCCCAGCCGGCGATGCATCGGCGAGGCGACCCGGCGGCGGAGGCAGAAGAAAATACCACGTGACTTTTCTGTTGGCCAATGGTGGGCGGCGCTGGCCGGAGAAAAAGAAACGAGCAAAACACCGAGGAGGAAAGGGGCGCGGGTGAGGGCGAAGGGCGGCGAGATCATAGAATCGCGCTACCTTAGTGACCTTAGTACTTCTAGGGGCCTTAGGAGAGTCGAGTCCGGCCGTGCTACAGGCACGGCCGCTAGATGAGAGCGCACGCAAGGTCCAGCGGCCCTGCTGGACCTTGCGTGCAAGGTCCAGCACGGCCGCTGGACTTTGCGGCCGTGCAAGAAACAAGGACGAACGAAGTGGATGCCGTGTCCCGTCCACTTCGTTCGTCCTTGTTTCCTTCGCGCTTACTTACACGATGAATGACTCACTCGCAAAAGAAACCACTCTTATGAATCAATCATGTCACTGCTCGCGTCCTGTGTGTGTGTAAACCAAAATGTCATCCAAGGAAATATAATAATGGATATTTTAGGCACTCAAATAAAGCAAAGTGCCGTGCTTATCGCCTTATTTCAGCTTTTTTATGCATAATTCGGTCGCTGACATGCTGTAATTTTCCTAAATATATTAAACGAGGCCGTTCAAATTCCGAATAGCCAAGTCAAAGTCGTCTCTCTAGGATCTCCGTAAAAGTAGGCCCACGCTTTGGTCGACGCTTTTCGCTTGCGTTCGAAACCTCGTTGCGGTGTGCGACATCCTTGCCTATGCAGAAGCGCTTTCCGCGTTCAGTCGCTCATGTTTCAACTGAAGAAACGGAGCGCGCTGTGGCGCGTTCGCCTCTCTCACTGTGGGCAGTTATCTTGGCATTCGGCGCGGGAGAGAGAGAGAGAGAAAACATTTATTGCCCAGTCACCGACCTAAGTCCAGGTCAGCTAAACGACGGATCCTGAGGCGTCAGCTGTCTTCATAGTAGTCCAGAATGTCCGTGGAGATCTGCATATGAAGGCAGATAGCCTCCTGGGCGGCCCGAACGTCTGTTCCGGGCGGGGGAGCCAGCCGAGTGTCCCACGAGGTGATGCGGGAGAGGGAGGGGGGAAGCTTCGGGGGGTGGCAGTCCCAGTAGGAGTGGGGAATAGAGGGGTATGCGCCGCAAGAAGGGCAGGTTGGGGGACCGGAGCCCTTGCGAATGCGATGTAGAATGTGTTGAGATGGGAGGGAGCGGGTATGAGCCTGGCGGAGAAGGACGGTTTGGGCGCGAGTGAGGCGCGGGTCTGGAGAAGGGTAGACTTGGCGGGTGAGGCGATAGGAAAGTAAAGTGAATTTACGGGTCTCACGATCATGAAGACGAGTGGAAGGAGGATGGTAGGAGGTTGGCCAGAGCATAGAAGGACCCGGGGATAGATCTCGGGAAAGCGCGTTTACTCTTGCGTTGCCGCCCATGTTAGCGTGGCCAGGTACCCATACCAGGACAAAGAGGTGAGAAGGATGTCTGTTGAGAGTGTCAGTCACTAAGTTAGAAGAAAAGGGGTTGACGGTATAGCGTAAATAATTTCGGAAGGCGGATTGCGAATCTGTGAAGATATAAGTGGGGTGTTCGGTGGAGGTTGTGAGAGCAGCATTCTCTATGACAAGAGCGATGGAGTGCTCTTCTAGGGAGGTGGCATCTGGCGGGCAGAAAAAAGGCGTTTGTGCGGAAACCAACGACGAGTGGCGTAAAAAGGCTGCGGTTCCTATTTGCGTAGAGGGAAAATTACTGGTGTCTGTAAAATATACCGCTGATCCTTGCTTTTCTAGAAAGGAGACACGTTTAGTGAGGGCTTTACAGCGTAGAAAGCGGCGGGTGGCATGCCTGGAGGGGTTCATATTCTTAGGCAGGGGTTCTATGCGGATACGAGGGAACGTGGCCCAAGGAGGGGAAGTTGTGGGGATTGGAGGAAGCGAAGAAGTAGGGTAGGCCATCGTCCGCAACAGTGCCCGACCCTGGTGAGATGTCTGAAGGCGCTGAAGTTGGGCTCGTTTGTGTATCTGAATACGTTCTTCTATAGTGCTATATGTGCCGGTAGCGATAAGATTGTTAGTAGGAGCGTAGCGGGGCACGCCGAGGGCTATGCGGTAGAGCTTACGGAGAGCTGCGTCTAGTTTGGTTAGTTGGGTGGGTGTGGGATGCAGGTATGGCACTGTGTACAATATGCGGGACATGGTAAAAGCGTCATAATACGTCGGAGGTGTTGTTCGTGTAAGCCAGAGTGGCGATTTGTGACGCGGTGCAGCAGATGAATCATTTGCTCGATCTGAGAGTGTATAGTTCGAAGTGTAGGGTAGGAACTACCGGAGTAGTGATAAGTAAGACATAGAATTTTTAGTGAGTCTGTTTTGGGAATTGGGGTGTTATCAATGGAGATGTTGATGAGGTCACGATCAGGGGCTCTGCCTTTCTTGTTCGTTATGATCATGAGAGCCGATTTGAAAGGGGAGATAGCGAGACCTAAGGTGCGAACATGGTTGTTTATTACGACACATGCTTCTTGAAGGGTTTCTTCGAGTTTGGCTGGGCTACCATGGGAGGACCAGAGGGTAATATCATCGGCATAGATGGAGTAGGAGAGGTGGGGGATAGAGTCTAGGAGGGGAGGCAGTTGGGCTAGTGCCAGGTTGAAAAGGGTTGGAGACAGGATTGAGCCCTGTGGGGTACCAGAGGTTAAATAAAAAGACCGAGCCGACGATCCCGGGATGCTTAAAGAGGCTGCGCGGTCTGAGAGAAAGGATTTGATATAGTTATACATTCGGCTGCCGCAGTTTGTTCGGGCAAGGTTAGCGAGGATGGCCTGGTGTGAAACTGTGTCAAATGCTTTGTGAATGTCGAGGGCTAGGAGGCCGCGAAGTTGGGAGGAGCTTGGGAATTCGTAAAGATCTTGAGAGATGCGGAGAAGTGTGTCTTGTGTCGAAATGTTGTGACGGAAGCCGATTTGGGTGTAGGGGAGGGGGCAGTTGTGTTCCATGTGCCATTCCAGGCGGATAAGCACCATGCGTTCGAGAAGTTTGACTACGCACGAGGTAAGCGAAATGGGTCTAAGATTGTCTTTAGATGCAGGTTTTTTTGGTTTGGGGATAAGAACAATGTCAGAATGTTTCCAGGATGAAGGGATCGTGCCAGTCTCCCAGACATGGTTAAAAAGAGTGAGAAGACATTGTTGAGGGTCTGAGCTAAGATTTCTCAGGATTTTATACCTGATTTTATCCGGGCTGGGGGTGGTGTTGCAGTGAAGTTCCTGAAAAGTGAAGGCGGTGTCCATGGGCGACGCTGGAAACGACTGCTCGCGAAGTTTGCTTGTAGGGTGGTCTGCACTATTAGGAAACAGTAAGCTGCGGATAGAGCTGGCGAGGTCGGTAGGGGACTCTTGTGTGGTAAGTAAGAGCTTCGGAATCGGATCCATGCGTTGTGTTGGCTGAATGAGAGTTTTAAGGAGGGACCAAGCGCGCTTTGTGCTCATATGGGAGTTTATTGAATCGCAGAGTGTCCACCAGTTCGTTCTGGCCAATCAATTGACATATTCTTCTGCCTCCTGAGTGAGGAGGTTTATGCGGCGCCGAAGACGGCGGTTAGATTTATTTCTGCGCCAGCGCCGCATAAGAGATCGGCGAGCGTCCCATATGTGAAGCAATTGTGGGTCTACGTACGGGGCTGCGAGTGCGAGGACAATGAGTTTGGTGTGTTTTTTATAGTTTTCACGAAGGGAGGATAGCCAAGCGTGAGGATTTCTGGGGTCCAGAGTGGGAGTGTTTTCGTCGGGAAACCTTGTCCAATTAGTGAGCGAAATGCGGGCTTGAGACCTCGGGGCTGACTTATCAGAGGGGAGAGTGATTGAAATGATTGCGTGGTCGCTCCCGAGGTTTTCATGTAGGTGCCCCCATAGGGGTGTGAGAGTGCCCTGGTAAAATGCAAGGTCAGGGTTCGTATCTCGCTCGACAGAGTTGCCTATACGCGTAGGATAGGAAGTGTCGTTGAGGAGAGAGTAACGGCCTTGGAGAAATGTGTCTACGAGCTTTCGACCCTGGGGAAGTATGGATGAGTAGCCCCACATGGTATGATGACAGTTGAAGTCGCCAAGGATGAGGGAGTCCTGGTGGGGATTGCGAGAGCGTGTGAAGAGTGGTTTAAGAGGAGGTGTTGGTTTCCGCGGGTGGTGGTATACGTTGACAACTCTGAGGGTAGCAGATGATTGAAGGTTCGGTTTCACAAGAATGCCATGAGTGTGAAAATATGGTGTGTTAAAATCTGAGGTGTCAAGTGCCGTGTACGTGAGGTGTTTCGCTATTAAAGTGACAAGATTAATGGAATGGGGGTCTTCAGGGTCACCTGTGTGATACGTGTTGTAACCCGATACAGCTGGGACGTGATAGGCTTCCTGAAGGAGGATTGGCGCGGGAGCGCAAGCGGCGGCGACGGCCCGCTCAGCGAGCCCGGCGATCGAGCGAAGCAGGGCCCCGCTCCGGTAACGCCGCTTCTGCCGGAGCGCACCACGCATGCGCAATGGTGCTCCCGTTTGCTATCGAAACAGAGCGTACCGAAAGAAATGGTCAGCTAAAACTCCATTGTTCATTTATGAACGAATGGGTATGCAAAAAATTCACAGCATATCCACGGGGTGAATGATGATGAGTGGGCGAAGCTCCTGAGGGGAAATCATCGGTAAAACCGTGACTCTTCAGTGAAAGTTCGCCCACTACATCTGTGTCCGAACGTAACGTCTAGAAAGCCTCGCTTAAACCGCGCGTCGGCACCTTGGGGCTGAGCTCGCCTGATGCGTTTTGCAGACGCCTCACGAGCTCTCACTGCATCGGGGTCTGCCTGCCGATACGCGCGCTTTCACGCCGCTTCCCGTTCTCTGACGTTTTGGAGATCCTCTTCGCGCCGCAGCCGTGCCGCTTCGCGTACGGCAGGGTCCTCGCGCCGTTGCCGTGACGCTTGGGCCTCTCGTTCTCGAACGCTGGGATCTTGGCGGCGTCGTCGCGCAGCCAGACGACACGCTTCGGCCTCCCGCTCTCGTACGGCAGGATCTTGGCGGCGGCGTCGCGCAGCTTCACGGAGCGCTTCTGCCTCGCGGGCTCGCACATCTGCAGCCTTATCCATCGGGCGACTCCGAGCGCGCGCCAACAGCGAACGGATTTTATTACAACGCTCCCCGCCATCTAGTAAATAATCCAAGAACTAAACTAGAGGTAGCCACGCCATCTCGTAAACAATCCAAGCGCATCTTTTCATCATATACAAGTACCGCCATCTAGTAAACAATCCAAGAACTAAACTAGAGGTAGCCACGCCATCTAGTAAACAATCCAAGAACTAAACTAGAGGTGGATACATACATACGTCGAGGATGGACAGACCCACGCCCTAAGGAGCTTCGCCCCTAAAAGGTACAAGGTCTTCGCAACCTTGCCTCGCAACAGTATACCGTGTACCGTGTTGCGAGGCAACCTTGCCTCGCAACAGTATAAGTTTACCGTGTTATACCCCTGTCACACGACAGATCTAATGACATTTACAGCAAATGTTGTTTGCTCTAGATGCCATTCGCGAGCTTTAGGTGACCGTTTTTCACGGTCCGCTCCGCGCCGATAGCAAGCGGGAGCGCCATTGCGCACTCGTGAAAGCGCTTGGCCACGAACGGCATTGGCTCCGGTTGTGTTGAACGGACCGCCGGTACCGGAGCGGAATGTCGAAAACGGTGAGTTATCTATTAGTTCGGCGCTACACGATATTAACGAATCACATTCGAGGCGAATGTCACTTAACAGCTAAATGAGGTTGGGGCGCTCATTCAGCGGCAGTGGCGCGACACTAGAGGCGCCACTGCCGCTTAGTTTAGTTCAGTATTAGTTCAGTAATTATTAGTTCAGTAATAAACCAAAGGATACTGTTTCTAAAAGCTCTCAGTAAACCTATCTTTTCGCCTTCATATAGTTTTTAGAATAAACAAAGACAAACAAGTACTTCCAAAAAAGGTCTCGTTCCCCAACCCTGACACGAATTTCTTGCGGACTTGTCTCGGCTTGTGATGCCTACTTATGTCACGTAGAACGGCTATCTTCTTCTCCTTGAAAAAAGAAAGGAATGATTGTTCTGTTTTTGTTTTTTTTTTTCAGTTATGAATGAAATTATTCTAGAGACGCTTGAAGAGTAGTTTTGCAATTTTGCGAGCTTGCTAATCGTCACCACTACCACAATCAGGGGACATTAGTTTCGTCGTGCAGACCAGCACGGCCAAACCGAATCTCATTAACAGCTCATGCCATTCACTTTGAGTCACATTAGATGTGCCGTGTGACAGGGTATTATATGGTCGTAGCAAGACATTCGTCCAAGAGTTTGTGACTTCGATCGTTCAGTTGATGAAATGCCATTATGTGACGTAGTAATTTAACAATTCCTTTTTTTTTCTATACTGCGAGATAAGGGAGGCAGGTAAGAACAGTTTGATAGCTTCCCCCTCAAAGTGAACAATAATATCACACGTTCGAGTTTTAAGCAGCGTACGGGCCAAAATGGAACGACAAGAAAAAAACATCACAAGTAACAAGAAAGAAAACAATTAGCAGTCTTTTTAATAACAGGAATCACGTTACACGCTCTTTTTTTACGCAGCCATCGCAGGAACAGAAAGCGCGCCGCAGTTCCGATTACACACATATTTGTGTGTTCAAGAAAATGTAGTGAGCGTGAAAACAATGAGTGTTTATACATTGTTTACAACGACACATTTTAAAATTTCTAACTCTCAAGGGAAAGACCGAAATTTCCTGTACTTTATTTTCAGGTCGTCATGTCGCGGTGCAGCCCGCTCAAGACAAAACCCTGTCGACGCGCATAGATGGAACGGCCGTTGGTCTTTACAAACTGCCCGCTTTCACTTGCAAATCGTTCCTAGCAATGCGTGAATAACCTTCTGTACTCGCAAATCTCCAAGTACGTATAAGTGTGTTCGTCAACAGCAGAAGATGATCAGTGGCTTGTTCTCGGCTCAGCCAAGGCCCACCTTCCAGAAACACTTCGTAGACGAGCATGACCCCTAAAACACGTGGACTACAAGTTCTAGCCCATGCCACCCAAAACACCCGCCAGGATCAAGATTTCTCAAGGAAATGCCAGTTAACATATCAGGAACAGGCAATCTATTAAAGCAGCTGCACCACACTTGGCTCTCTCACGCTCCTTACTGCCCCTGTCTTCGGCACTGAGCACGCCTGGGCGGAGATGTTTTATGCTACCTCGATTACATTCTTCTCCAGTTGCGCTTGAGCAGACGCAGGAAGGATGTTGCACGTCCTTCGAGCGTCCACTGCCGCTCTCAGTGAGTGCGCGTGAAAGGAGGCGCTCACTTGTGTCGCACACGAACGTAGACGTCGAAGCGGTCGGCGTCGTAGCCATTCCTGGCCAGACAGCTGTAGTTTCCCCGGTCGGCGTCGCTCGCCGTCTGCACCACGAGCGCCGCCTTGGAGACGTTCAGGTGGTCCTCGAAGCGGAGGCGGCCGTCCAGCGGCGATATGGTGAGGCCCTCCTTGAGCCACTCGATGCGGGCGGGCGGCCAGCCGGTAAGGTGCACGGCCAGCCGACCCTGCTGGCCGCGGATCCAGTACGAGGGTGCCGGCACGCTGTGCTGCGCGTCCAGGTAGCAGAACACCTTGTAGCGGACCTGGGCGCCACAGGCTCTGTGCTCAGTAAACTGGGGAGGCACCCCGTTGCGAGAAAAGAAGCAGGCGCGAACGAAATGCGGCGATGAAATTGCGAAAGAGCTGGCACCGGCTCGGCATACCAAGGGGCAGGCACGGAAAAGAGCGCAGCACATGCACAGGTTTCGATCGCTGGATAAATAAATGCGACAGACTCCTAGAGCGAGTGAACGAGGAGTGGGACAGGGAAAAGAAGAGAGGACACGTGATTTGCGCATGCGCAGGGGGAGATATTTTGCCGCCCCACCCCCGCCGGTGGAAGCTCCTTCAGCCGAGTACAGTTAAACCTGGATAGAAAGAAGTTGACAAAATTCGCAATTTTTCATTACCTGCAGGTTTTCGTTACATGCAGGTGTCGAGTTAAGGCTCGCGTGAATGACGCACGAACGAAACCGAAATGCTGTACAGCAGTGACGGTGAACTCACCCTTCAAGAATTTATTTCGCACTGAAAAACGCCGCCGTTTGCTCCTGCTGCTTTCGCACCAACTTGGTCACTACACGGCACTCCAAAACAGCAACGTTACTCAGCCCACATTCAAAAACGTAACGTAAGTATCACTTTCGCCTTCTGACACTTTTTGGTGCTTTAGCGCATTTCAAGTACCAAGCTCCTGCTGAAGGGGCGCGTGCACTTGATGCTCGTGTCCGCGCACAAAATTGGTGAGAGGGTGCTGGCTGTACACTACCGGGCGGCTCTGTTCTTCTTTCTCGCTGGCGGACACTGTATTTAAATTGCAGGCTTGTCTTGGAAAGAAAATACATTTTGTTTTCTGGCACACGAACTCACCACTGTACACGCCGACAGGCAAGCCTAGCACCTAACCAGCACCACGCTCACACGTGGAAATGCACGGTAGTGTGCGGTGCGCACAAAATTCGCTGAAAGGGCACTTTTCAGAAAAAGTGGAAAAAACAATGTCTTATCAGCGTAGAGGATCCGTTACATGAAAGTTAACCGTCGCAACGCCTTCGCTACATAGACGTCGCAAACCCGTGGGCTTCAATGGGGCTGGCATGTGAAATTGAAAATCTTCGTTAAATCCAGGACTTAGCTACATACAGGTTCATTACATCAAGGTTTAACAGTAGTCCTGATGGTTCTTCTGGAAGAGTACGAACAGGTCCTCCTCTGACCAGAAAAAAAGTCTCTCTCTCTCTCCCCCTCTCTCATGCCTCGCCCAGCGACGGAGCAGTTCCCAGCGATCTCCGGGCAGCGGCCGCTTCTTATCCGCTCCGCACCGGGGCTGGTGGCGGGAGCCATGCACAACAGTGGCACTGACAATAGATGCGAAGGACATCGCTCGAAATCATTTCTCCCAAAGGGCCTTCCTACGCGTAGGCAGTGTGAAACATGCACGCTGTGGTTTTTTTTTTGTTTTTTTTTTTCTGCGGTTCGGTGGACTCGATTACCATTTGTCAAGGTGAGTGCTCTCAATTCAGCGGTCAGCACAAGGCACATTCGAAAGCGAAGAAACGCCTTACCTGGCTTTCAAAATAATCCGCTTTACAAGAAGAGCCAGAGCTATTTTTATGTGTCAAGTCAAGCAGCGACATATAAGCTCAGCCAATGAAAAGCGCACAAGTGTTCGCTCGAAAAACCTTTTCGAGTAGGTAAGGGGGGAAGGGGGCGCGGCCGCTAGCAGAAAAGCGGCTTTACGGAAAGCACCCTCAAAGGCAAATTAACGCGATGTGTCTGCCAGGACTTGTCTGGACATTCTGCCTACGCCTGTGAGGGATCCTTTTAGGCGAAGCGCGAGGCAGGCACAGGACGAGACAGGAGAAGAGACGAAGACGAGCGCTAACTTCCAACAAAGTTTATTTCCTGAAGCAAAGGAATATATACCAGCCCCCACCCCCAAACTGTGAAACAATACACACAAACCATCCAAACATTACACACTTGCCATGCGCGAACATTTTATAGACTCAGGAATGTGAACTTTATCACAAAGCCCGAAAAAGGGGGTGCTGACACATTTCGACCCTACTCTACAAATCTTTACCGTTTCGATGATTTCGCGCGTGAGCCTGCTTTTGCTTTTCCCTATCACCCTATCACAAAACTTGTTTTGAAAATCCGGCTTACAACCACACGTGCTGCAGTGCATTGCGAGGAAACCATCGCGACCATTCATGACGTTACATGCGCGTTCGCAGAGGCTATCATTTAACTTAGCTACCGTTCTGTCCTAGAGAGGGATCTGGTACGCCACATTTTCTGCACACGTAACGAAGGGATTTTTGTGCTTATTGGAACATCCTTGGTTTACTTTTTGTGCAGAAAATGTGGCCTACCAGATCCCTCTTTCTTGTGGTAAGCAGTATGTAGGACAGACCGGTCGCTGTTTAATTGTGAATTATCCGTGAATTCTCCCTGTTTTTTGCGTAAGGCAGATATAATTTTAAATTGTAAAACGTACCGGCAGTGCCAGTAAGCTTTTTACATATGTGAGTCATATGTAAAAAGTCGTGCTTTTTATATACGTGTGTTCAACGAAAGATACCCATTAAAATGTACATGTTCGCACGTTCGGTTATCTGCGCCATAACTCCCCAACCCTGAAGCCTTCGCTTGGTAAAACACTGATCAGGTCAAAACTGGAGTATGCCACGCCAGTCTGGACGCGCGCATCGAAAACCTAATTACTGTTCTTGAAATGGATCAAAATAAATCTGCTCGCCAATTCTCTGCCGTTACAACCGTACTGCAAGCATCACGTCAACGAAATCGGGCTGCCACCTTTAGCTTCCCGTGGAACAACCTTTCGCCTTACATTGTTTCACACACTGCACCAGCTTCCCCACTCTGCACAGCGAACCCATTTGTCAGCCGCAATACATTTTTCGCCGAATCGCTCACTCTCACAAAGTTGGTATCCAACATAGCAACGTACGAAATTTCTCTGAGTCATTCATCCTAAGAAAACCACGTGAGTAAAACCTGCTTCCCGCAGATGTCATGACCATACATTACGTCCGTTTATTTCCCGATGCAACAGTTTATATTGTATAAGCAGGAAAACGTGTTTTGTTACAAGACCTGCTCTATTCCTGTGTTTTTTCGATTTGTATAACTACTCCCCTATGTAGTGACCCTGAGCATAAGATAAATACATACGGAAAACTATACAAACAAATAAATAACTAAAAGTAAATGTCCTATAACCCCTTTAAAGTTTAACGTTAAATGCTCTATGAGGCGAAAAACTCTGCATTGTGAGTTGTGAATACCCACAGAAATTGTACTCGAGTTCGCAAAAACGTGGAAGGAAGATAGGGGAATCGAACCTAGAGCCTCGCGGCGGAAAGGAAGTCGCTGAACCAAAACCCTACGCTTGCGCTCCATAATATGGACGAGGTTTTTTTAGGAACACCCAAGTCTGCTTCGTGACACCCTAAAGCCCTTGCAGACAAACGGAAAACGTGCAATCAAATTCAGTACATTAAAAAAGTCGTACGAAATATTTGTCGCCGCTATGGCGGTTATCTACAACCCTACCTTCCTTGAATTAATCACCACTCTCAGAGCACACGCGCGTCTAGGCTCTGAATTTTATGCACTGCATAATAAACGGCTCCTGTCAACTTTCTCGGAATGCCCTAGTAGCTTTCGCCGGCACACGTGCAACCAGAAGCCATCGTCACAGTCATCACCGACAGCCAACTAGGTCCACTGCATGCAGGACGAAGGCCTCTGCCATCGACCTCCAACCACTCCTGTGCAAGTTAAAGCTGCTCTCCTGCTCCACTATCACCAACGCCTTTAACCGTTATAGAAAGAAAAACCTACTTCCCGGTTCTACCCGCTCTGTTTCTGACTGCGTTCCTGTCCGCTCTTTCCTCGCTTTAAATGGACACTAAAGGCTGAATGAACTTTTTCTATAATAGAAATATCTTACATTTCGTAGCTCTCTCACCTTTTTTTCGACGAGCGACGATGCGCTATTTGCTAAATAATAAGTAAAGAAAGCTTATATTTCTCTCTGCCATTTACCTTTCATTTTTTCGTGACGTAGCCATAGCGTCAAGCCCGTTCTACATGGTTTGTTTTCCGTTTGGAATCCGGTGGAACGAATATATTCGCATTGGCGAAGTTCCCAATGCCTGGAAATGTCGTCTACATGGCCTGCGAACGTCACGATCTTCGCATTTCGGAGGCACATTGTTTGCAGATCGAATCAAATCTGCCGCCAGCAAAGCTTGTTGCGATTTAAAAAAAAAGATTTTATTTTACTTTCTGGGCAAGTTGTTTCAAACTGTTTTGCAATAAATATCAGTTTATCTGCGGTTTCATACAACAACAGTTATTTATCAATATACGCACACATAGCAGACAAGACAAACACAGCAAGCAACCCTGGGTTCGCTTGTTGTGCGCGCCTACCACACCTCGGTTTACCTCGGCCGCTTCTTCTTGGGTTCTTTTGTACTTGTTCCCTGCTGTGATGTCCGCCACTTGCGCGAAGCATCCGTGTTGTGAACCTGTTGTGAACGCGCGTGCGTTTGTTTCGGTGCGCCGCGCTTACGGCGCGCTTACACAAGCCACGCCATCAGCTTGCTAAGCGTGCAGATGGTGAGTGATGCCGTGACGTTCACCTACATGTGTTCCTATTGGCCGCAGGTCCGGCTCCTCTACGCCACACGGGCCGCACGAGCGGCGATCGCGGGGGACGCTACACCGTTCCAAACATTTGGCACTTTGCCGCAGCAACGAAAAAAGGTCGCTAAGCCGCACGAGCGGCGCCGCATCGGCAAATTCGCAGGGGAAATCGCACCATGTAGAACGGGCTTCACAAAGCAGGAGGGAGGCACCGGTGCGTTCTAGAGCGTAAGCGGTTGGCGATAGGTGTTCGTGCGCTGGCAACGGCTGCTTTTAAATAGGAACAGATTAAGCGCCAGGCACAACTGGAGGAAGGAGAACAGACAGGAAAGAGGCGCACTAACAACTGAGCTTCATTCGCTCCGAAAGGTAATATAAAGGCACGAAAAACACCATGTAATTCTAGTTTGCACCACGCGTGAAAGCGATTACAGCTGCAGCACCTTCCTTACTAATCATCCAGATAATTCGCTCGCTCGAAAGAAGGTCAACTAAATTAAGGCTGGCTGACACATCGGTCCCCCATTTTTTTTTTATGACGTAGGCCTCGAACGCTTCCCGTTCTTTTTTGCGGTATGACTGCAGCACTGGGTCTTATCGAACGCTGGCACGAAGCCCCTTGGCTTGCACTCCGTCTTACAGTGAAGGGCCAGATCGCTTCTCGACCCGCTAATATTGATGTGTTGGTTGACTACATTGTACAAGCATTCAAGATTTAGTAAAAAAAAGTTGAAAAAAGTGTTGCCGGTTCTCTTTAGGTTGGCCAAGACAGAACATTTCCACAAAGAAGCCTACCTTCTGACTGTTTTTATGCCGACGTGACAGAGAAACAAAAGCTGAGCTGAAAAAAAGATAACAGAACCTGTAAGTAAGGAATTGTTTATGACGGCAATAGATAAGGTGATACAAACCAAACAGATACCGGATGACTGGCTAGAAAGTAGGATGAATTTAATATATAAAGGCAGAGGCGGCAGAGAAGCCAGTATTTATTCATACAGACCATTCATACAGACCATGCAGATCACGTCAGAGGTGTATAGCTTCGAAATGCAGGCGATAAAATCAGAAATTCAAGCATGGATGGAAGAAAATGAAATACTTGGGGAATGGCAGAATGGATTTAGACAAGACAGGCGGTTGGACGATAATTTGTTCGTGATAACGCAATGCATTGAAATTGCGAAAGTGCAGAATAGACCGTTATTGATTACGTTCTTGGACATTAAAGGGGCATATGACAACGTAAACAGAGAACTACTGTGGATAATGCTGAAACTCCAGGGATTAGATGACGAGTTAATATAGTTCCTTTTAGCGATCTATAAAGACAATAGAGTGCACCTTACATGGGAAGGACATAAATGCGCCCAGCAGGTCAACACCCATCGGGGACTGAAACAGGGATGCCCTTTGAGCCCAATACTGTTCATGCTTTACATGGCAGGTTTAGAAAAGAAACTGGAAGAAAGTCAAGTAGAGTTCAGCCTAACCCATGTGCTGCAAGGCGAAGTGGTACAACATCGTATTCAGGGAATGTTATACGCAGACGACATTGTTCTTTTAGCTGATAACCAGACCGTTATGCAACGGCTAATAAATACTAGCGGCCAGAAAGCCACCGACCTCGGGTTAAATTTTAGTGCAGAAAAATCGGGAGTAATGATTTTCAATGACGCTACCCCTGACGCAGTGTCTATCCAGCAAGGCGAATTACCCATAGTGAAGGAATATAAATATTTGGAAGTGTGGATAAACGAAGGGGATAACTTTTTAAGAACTCACGAGGAGCAACTTAAGGGTAAGGGAAAGCGAAGCGCATCTATAATGAAGCATAGAGCTCTGTGGGGTGTAACAAATATGAAGTAGTGAGAGGAATGTGGAAAGCAGTAACGGTTCCGGGTCTCACGTTTTCGAATGCTGTACTCTGCTTAAAACCAGCCGTTCTAGCAGGCCGTGAATTGAACCAGGGAACGGTAGGACGTTCGGCCTTAGGCGCGCATGGAGAAACAACTAACGAAGCCGTGCAGGCAGATATGGGTTGGGCGGCGTGTCAAGTTCGAGAAGCGCAGAGTAAAATATGCTTTGAGAGGAGGTTGAGAGCAATAGATCAACGAAGGTGGACAGCTAAAGTTTTTAGGTACTTACACATGAAAATCGTGGACACGCAGTTACTAAGGAAGACTAGAAGACCAACGATGAAATACGGAAAGAACAGTGGAGAATCCAAGACAGCCAAGCTAACAAAGAAAGAGGCAAGGGAGATAGAAACGAATAAATGGAGAGAAAAAATGGAAACTAAAACTTCGTTAGAGATGCATATGGCTGTGCAATTAGACATCAGAAAGAAAATTTTCTACGATAATTCTCAGGGCAATGATTTGCTCTTTGAGGCTAGTGCAGGTTGCTTGCGAACTGAGAGTTTGTGGGGAAGTATACACGAAATGATGGGGTATGTGTGGTCTGCAGAAAAGAAACAGAAACTATGCGGCACATAGTGTTAGAATGTGAGGGTATCTATCCAAATGTACATGAAGGGAATATTGGGCTTCCAGAAGCCCTAGGATTTAAGGGTAGCACAAAGGAAGTTAACTTCAAGGCTGTCGAGGCGACGAAAAGAAGATTAGAATGCTCGTGGACGAAAAGCAGAGTGGAGAATATTGCCGAGGGCAGTTACCATATGTAACAGAAAAAAAAGTGTTTTGTGCCTAATAAGCTTTTTGTGCCTGCCCTAAGCAGCGCTAGTATTAAACCAAGAGTATAAAACATTGGTATATTAGTCCTTTTTGGTAAGATGACATGTCATCACCCCGCTACAAAAAGGAAACCAACAGCAATCAATCAATCAGTCAATCAAGAAAAAAACACTTATGCTTTTTTTCGAACCCATTTGAACACGTATGAACCGGTTGGAGCCGGTTAGAACCGGAACGGAATGGTGTTCCGAAATCGAACCCGGAACCCAACCCAAAAGGCTTGAAACCGAACCCGAACCGAACCCGAAAAAAAAATACCGGTTCGACACCCTGCAACGCAGATTGATAGCTTGTCATTACGGACTTGAGAAACCGAAGAGAAATAAACGAAAGCGAAAAAAGACGCACACACGATGTATGAGTACACCAACGTATACATCGACGGACTCCCTCACAGATGGGCGTAGTACGAAAGCAGGAGGCGGCTCTCACCTGAATAGAGACGGTCACGTTGGAGCCCAGCAGCCTGCACCGGTAGTTGCCGGCGTCTTCCTGTTGCGGATGGCGGATCGTGATGTTGGACGGGGCGACCGACAGGCGTCCACTGGTTGCGAGCTCAGCGCCTTCTTTGGTCCAAACGAATGTGCCAGACTTGTTGTCCGACCGCCAACAGGAGATCGTCAGCTCGGGGTCATCTGGCCTGCGTGCATTTTTGTGGGAACGTCTCCACACCGGATATGAGCTGACCGAACTGCGAGCCTGACTTCTCGTCGGCTCATTATTCTTACAGATGGATTGTCTTAGACGCGTTCACGGATTTTTTTTTCTTTTTTTTTTGGGGGGGGGGGGGGGTAGGTCACCCATAGCCCTACGAACATACTAATATGGGCTTGCCCGAGCGCGCCTAGAGATATTTTCGATGCTGTCTTAGGGAACATCAGCAAAGCCCAGCGCAAGCCCCTAGGAACAAAAAGAAATGGCGCACCTTGCCCTATTGGTTCAAGGTCAAGTTTTCAAGTTTATTCAAAATAACTAATACAGTATTGTTGAATACAATAAACACGCTACAGAAGGAGGTCCCAAACATTAAAAATACTGTTGGGGGCACCTCCTATGACAAAACAGATTTAGGGAATATTGGCACGTAGACACAGCCGTGGGCGCACCTAACAACCCAAAGAGTACACAGGCGGCGAAGCAGCAGTCAACAAAGTGGCGCGCATAGGCCAATCTCGGCGAATCTAATGCCGCGGCGTCGGCTCTGCGGGAATTTATTTTTGGGCGCGAGTTTTACGATTCTTCCATACGATTCTTCCTCACGATCCATACGATTCTTCTGGGCTGTTCACGTTAGTTCGGAACGCTCTGCCCATCACAAGAGATAACACATGCGACAGAGAAAGAAAGAATGGAACACGCGCTTCCCTTGGCACACAGATAACACACATAACACAGACCGGCCCAACCGGGCGGTTGGGCCGTAAGCGTCATCGTTATCATCATCTTCTGAGCGGCGGCCTTAGTCATGTCCCGTGGTCATGTCGGGTTGGCGTCGCGTCGTGTCGTTGTGTTCGGCAGTCACGTCCGGGATAGATAGGGTCATCGGGCTGAGGGCATGTCGTGAATCATGGTCTTCAGCGCGTCGTTGCGTCGTTGGAGGGTTTTCATTTTCCCGCCGTGTTGCAACTTCACCTCCAGAAGTTGATTGATTGATTGATTGTGGGGTTTAACGCGCCGACGCAACGCAGGCGATGAGGCGCGCCGTAGTGGAGGGCTCCGGATTAATTTTGACCACCTGGGGATCTTTATCGTGCGCCGAAATCTCGTACACACGGGCGTTTTTGCTTTTCGCCTCCATCAGAAAAGCGGCCGCCGCGGCCGGGAATCGAACCCGCGACCTCGTGCTCAGCAGCGCAACGCCTTAGCCACTTAGCCACCGCGGCGGGTCCCTCCAGAAGTTGCTGCTTCGGGTCCCTCCAGAAGCCGTCGAATCAACGCAGTCTTCCCACGCGCGAAGACTGCGTTGATTCGACGGCTTGGCGACCGGTATGGGTAAGGTGATGGCGAACGGTTGAAGCGCGCTGGTCCACGGCTGGTGTTGGACAGGTAGTCTTCGATCGTAGTAGGGCGCTGGCCGGGTCGGGAGCGTGGTGCGTCGACGGAGAAGCCTCGCAAACCGAGCCCCTTGTAGGGGCAGCTACGGTAGATGTGGTCGGCCTCTCCGCAGTGGTAACACAGTGGACGATTATCTGGCGTTCGCCACACCTCGGTCTTCCTCGGGGCGGGGGGTTGCACCGCAGGTGGTCTGGCCGGCGACAGGGGACGACGGTATGCAGCCTCGGAACGATAGGGTGCAGGTGGGCGAGGCCGGCGGACAGCAGCCGCGCAGGTTATGAGTTGCGGCTCGCGGGGTGCTTCTGGCGTCGTTGAAGTTCCCAGCGCTTGCAGCACTTGTTCCCTAGTGACGTCGGTAAGGGAAGCGACTTGGGGCTTCGGCGGCGCGGGGAGAAGTTTCCGCAGCTCCTCCCTCACTACTACGCGGATAGTCTCGCGTGGGCTGTCTGCCGGAATCCGCATGCTGTCGACGTAGTTCACATTGGCCGCGCCAGCAAAGTTGCGGTCATACTGCTTAGCACGCATTTCGAGGGCCTTCTCAATTGTACTGGCTTCGGTCACGAATTCGGCGACGGTTTTGGCCGGATTGCGGACAAGTCCAGCAAACAGTTCCTCCTTCACACCGCGCATTAAGAAGCGTAACTTCTTTTCTGCTGCCACGCAAGGGTCAGCACGCCTGAAAAGCCTCTTCATCTCTTCGACAAACACAACATCACTTTCGGAAAGGTGTTGTGTCCGCGTTTGCAGCAAGACTTCGGCCCGCTCTCTTCGCACAACAGTAATGAACGTCGTCAAAAATTGCGTTCTGAATTCGTTCCAAGACACTAGGGACCTTTCATGGTTTTGAAACCACATCCGTGCTGAATCTTTCAGGTAGAAGAACACTTGCCTCTGTGCCTCCGCGTCGTCTCATCGGTTAAACAGCCTGACCCGTTCGACTTGCTCCAACCAGTGTTCGGGATCTTCCGAAGGTGACCCATGAAATGATGGAGGCTTCCTGGGTTGTTGAAGAACGAGGGCAGAGTCGGAATCGCGGTCATGGTACCTGCGTTGATCATAGTGGTGCTTGGTTGATTGATTGATCTGATTGATTGTAGGGTTTAACGCGCCGACGCAACGCAGATGATGAGGCATGCCGTAGTGGAGGGCTCCGGATTAATTCTGACCACCTGGGGATCTTTATCGTGCGCGGAAATCTCGTACCCACGGGCGTTTTTGCTTTTCGCCTCCATCAGAAAAGCGGCCGCCGCGGCCGGGAATCGAACCCGCGACCTCGTGCTCAGCAGCGCAACGCCTTAGCCACTGAGCCACCGCGGCGGGTCATAGTGGTGCTCACGACATCTTCTTTCTTGACGTTATCCCCAAGCAGTTCAAACTCTGGCTGAGGACCTTGCTGTCGGCGACTGAAACGAGTTGGGCTTGTTTGTCGGCTTGACGAGGGCTTAGGGTGCATGTACCCAGCACCTCCACCAGATGTCACGTAGACAAAGAGTTGTCTTAAAGGCAAAAAAAAAAGGTTTTTGGAGCGAACTTGTGCTCCCTTATCAACTCAAAGGATACACAGGTGGTGAAGCAGCAGCCAACAAAGTGACGTGCGTAGGCTAATCACGGCGAATCGAATGCCGCGGCGACGGCTCCGCGGGAATTTATCTTTGGGCGCGAGTGTGTCTGGAACCGTCGAAGTACATCGAGAACAAAGATTATTCCAGGCTGTTCACGTTAGTTCGGAACGCTCTCCCTATCAGAAGAGATAACACATGCGCCATAGAAAGAATGGAACAAGCGCTTCCCTTGGCACACCGATCACACAGACCGGCGAAGCCGGGCGGTAAAAGCAAAACACAAATAAACAAACCCCATGCATGGTTCCCGGCATTACCCCCCCTCTAAGAGTGCATCGACCCGATGCTAACATAAGCGACAGTCCGAACAAACGAAAATAAAATTTCGTCATCGTCCGTAGAACGGTTTTAAGCGAACCACGTGGACGACTTCAGGCCGCGTGCGTTGTCGTGATGTGCCGGAGTCACCATCGGGGATCACTTCGTAGGTAAGTTGGCCAACACGTCGTAGAATCTGGTAGGGTCCGAAATACCGTCGCAAGAGCTTCTCACTGAGTCCGCGTCGTCGGATGGGAGTCCAAACCCACACACGATATGTTGGTACTCGGCGTCTCGGCGTCGAAAGGTTGTAGCGGCCCGCATCCACCAGCTGCTGGTCCGTTATACGAACTCGAGCGAGCTGGCGGGCCTCCTCCGAACGTTGAAGATATCCGTGGACGTCGGCGTTGAGGTCGTCGTCTTCTACGTGCGGAAGCATGGCGTCGAGCATCGTAGTCGGCTTTCTACCGTAGACAAGCTCGAACGGCGTCAGCTGCGTCGTCTCCTGGATAGCCGTGTTGTACGCAAACGTGACATACGGGATCACTTCGTCCCAAGTCTTATGTTCAACGTCAACGTACATTGACAGCATATCTACGATTGTCTTGTTCAGACGTTCTGTTAGTCCGTTCGTTTGGGTGTGGTACGCCGTCGTTCTTCGGTGATCCGTGTTGCTGTAGCGTAATACTCCTTGCATCAGCTCCGCAGTAAATGCCGTTCCGCGGTCTGTGATTAGGACTTCCGGGGCTCCATGTCGCAGCACAACTTGGCTTACAAAGAACTTTGCCACTTCTTGTTCAGTCCCCCTCGGAAGAGCGGCGGTCTCTGCGTAGCGCGTCATGTAGTCTGTCGCTACGACAATCCACTTGTTCTGTGATTGCGACGTAGGGAACGGGCCTATAAGGTCCATTCCAATCTGTTGAAATGGTCTCCATGGGACGGCGATCGGTTGCAGAAGTCCGGTGGGTCTTGTCGGCGGCGTTTTTCGTCGCTGGCAGTCACGGCAGCTCCGGACGTAGTGGGTGGCGTCAGAGGTAAGGCCGGGCCAGTACTACCTCGCCTTGATTTTTCCAATAGTGTGGGCTGTGCCGAGATGTCCGGAGACGGGTCGTCGTGGCACGCTTCCAAAATTTCGTCACGAAGGTCCGCGGGGATGACGAGAAGGTAATTCGCTCTTGTTCCGGGGCTGAAATTCTTCTTCACGAGGACGGAGTTTCAGGCTGAATGCTGCTAAGCTGCGTTTTATGGTCCTAGGAACGGCAACGTTGCATCCCTCGAGGTACTCGATTATGACGCACCCGCCGCGGTGGCTCAGTGGCTAAGGCGTTGCGCTGCTGAGCACGAGGTCGCGGGTTCGATTCCCGGCCGCGGCGGCCGCTTTTCTGATGAAGGCGAAAAGCAAAAACGCCCGTGTGTACGAGATTTCGGCAGACGATAAAGATCCCCAGGTGGTCAAAATTAATCCGGAGCCCTCAACTACGGCGCGCCTCATCGCCTGCGTTGCGTCGGCGCGTTAAACCCTATATTCAATCAATCAATCAATCGATTATGACGCGTAAGTCGGGGTCGGCACGCTGCTGGGCGGCTAGGTCGCTCTCCGTCACGATCCCGAAGAACGCGCTGTCTTCATCAGAGTCTTGTGGTGGTGGGTCGACGGGGGCGCGGGACAGGCAGTCGGCGTCGGAGTGTTTCCTGCCGGATTTATAAACGACTGTAACGTCGAACTCCTGCAGGCGCAAGCTCCACCTCCCAAGACGGCCGGAGGGGTCCTTCAAATTGGCGAGCCAACACAGCGCATGGTGGTCTGTTACAACCTTGAATGGCCTTCCATACACGTATGGGCGAAATTTTGAAATCGCCCATATAATAGCCAGGCACTCTTTCTCAGAGGCAGAATGGTTTTTCTCCTCCTTCGACAGACCACGGCTGGCATAGGCGATTACCCTTTCGCAGCCGCTTTGCTTTTGGACAAGGACGGCACCCAAGCCTATATCACTGGCGTCCGTGTGCATTTCCGTTTCGGCATTTTCGTCGAAATGAGAGAGCACGGGCGGGCTTTGCAGGCGTTTTCGCAGCTCGCAGAATGCTTTTTCTTGGTCGTTTTCCCTGCTGAAAGGGGTGCTATCTTTCGTCAAGCGCGTGAGTGGCTCTGCAATGCGTGCGAAGTTTGCGACGAAGCGCCGGTAGTATCCCAGGCGGCACAGAAAATGTGTCCCAAGACCGGCCCGTCTATGGCCGTTTTCTGGCATGTCCGGCCAGCATCCAGGTTCTGGCAGCCACTGATCATACGATGAACGGCCAACATTCGGCAACCAGCGCTTCGGTATTTCTCCGGCCGCCCGTGTTCAGACGCACAACGGCAGCTGCCCGGCTGCCAGATATTCAGTTGCCTTTCGGCTGCCGATGTTGAGAAGGAAATCGGCCGGAGTACGGCTTTACGGCATCCGTTTTTCCTTCGGGAAGCGGTGTTCAGCCGAAGCACGGCAAGCGACCGGCCACAGGATATCCGTATTCTTGCGGCAGTTGGTGTTCAAAAGGAGACCGGCCGTAGCGCGGCTGCCGCGCATCCGCTCGTTCAACGGTGAACCGCGCGTCCGGCGGCAGAATATTCGGTTTCTTCGGGCAGCCGGTGTTATAAAGGAGACCGGCCGACTTACGGCGTCCTAATGTACGTTTTTCATTTGGTTAGCGGTCCTCGGGCGAATTACGGCAAGCGAACGGCCGCAAAATTTTCGGCAACCGGTGTTCAAGAGGAGACCGGCCTTCGTAAGGTATCAGGTTATACGTCATTATGCGAACAACGGCGCGCGCGTCTGGGCGCCGAGAATTCATGCACAGACGAGCTTGGAAGAAGGCCCGCCGATGTAGGACCGGTTTTTCCCTGGGTGAAGAAAGAGCCGTTAGGGAGTCGAATGGCGCAGACACGTTTTTCATCCGCTCGGTGTTTCTACGTTTAAATGAACGAACAACGTTTGTCAAACAGTAATGAGTGTTCTAGGTGAACGGGCAAGGTGCAAGGACTCACTGGACATTACCAGGGAAACGTTTAGGCGATCGAAATGTCATTTATTGCCACAAGAAGACTGTGCCACACCGACGGGTGAGCTAAGCCTCGCCAGTCACAGCCGCTACAACGCCTCGCCCGTCGGCTTCGTCGACGCATCAGCTCGAGGCTATTCGCCCCCTCAAGAAATGGAGACCATTGGAGACATCGACCCGGCAGCGATGTCCGACCCGAGATGGCGGTGGTTCACCAAAATAAGTGGCCTTAAAGGGTGTCAAGTAAGCGGCCACCACGCAGGAGCTCAACCGGCGCCATGTCAAGGACTCCCCACCAAAGAAAGGCAAGGGCGCGCAAAAGCGCAAGTTTCCGGCTATTCTTCTCACAATTATACTGCGAAAAACAATATGCACTATATTGTTTGTGATAAACGTAGAAGAGGCTAAGCTCGTGCATTGGTAGGCTCAGCTTCGTGCACTGCACTATGTTACTTCATGGGATTTTATGACTGCCTATGTAGAAACAAGTGTTATTTTGAATTTGCCATAACAACAGAGCCTTGTGAATGACGAAGCCTGGATGTTAATTTAGTTGCGGTGTTTGGAATTGAGATTAGCTACACGTGGGATATGACTCATTTGGTTAAACATAATCGCCAGCATCCTAGCAAACACGGATTTCGTCGGGGTTTTCTTCCTCAACGCATCTTGTTGAGTTCACGCACGATTTGGCTCTAGCAATAGATAAGCTTAAAGTAGCTGACTATTTTCTTGCGCGGCAAGAAAGCATTTGACGTTGTTTCATATTACCTTCTTGTTAGTACATTACGGGAAATAAACTGAATGAATCGGTTATTGCATGGATAGCCGAGTATATCTCTCAAAGACAGCAGTTGGTCACTCTCAATGGTTGTTCGTCCGGATATGTTCCCGCGACCTCAGGAAATCCCCAAGGCTCAGTTTCGGGCCTTCTTTTGTTTGTGTGGCCTTAAATCTTTGTCAAAACTGTTCGCGAATGACTGTGTAATTTACAGGACTATAGCGAATGAACGTGATTCCGAATACTTGCAGCATGATTCAAATAATAACATCCTGGTGTGCTGATTCAGAAAAGTCGCTGAATCTTAAAAAGTGTGTTAACTTCAACTTTACAAGAAAACCTTCATTCCAATTAATTGCGTATACAGTAAATTACACTGCTTTAAGAACGGCCGGGGAATATCAATAACGAGGAGTTTATTTAACGAGTTGTTAGAGAAATAGGCACGTTCACAACATAAAAGTTACGGCTGCACGTGTTTTTGGCTTTCCGAGATAAAAGTTCAGCGAACCTCGATGCAAGTTAAAAGAACAACCGTACTTCACTCATGTGCGCTCAATGAAGGAGTAGGCATGTGTTTTCTGGGATCCCCACAGCAAAGAGCTGGTTCATACGCTCGAAAACATACAGAATAGGGCCGTGCGATTCGTATTAGGTATTGGCACTGTCAACTTAGGATGAGGGAAAGTAAAAGGAAACTTAAATGGTAAGACGGGAAAGATCATAGACGAAACCTGAGTCTGAAATGTTTTCGTAATATCTATCATTCGAAAACTGGAATAGAAGGGGAGAAGTATATCCAAGCGCCATTCTACATATCCCAAAGTGGAATCGCTAGCTTGAAGCAAATTATTAACTTTCCTTTAAGGTGACGCCTTGCGCGATTCATTTTATTTTAGATCAATATGAGAGTGTAATTATCTTCCACGTATGATTTTATTCACTGTTTATAATGACGATTTTCACCGCGCTTTGTAGAATTATGTTGTTATTTGGTCTCATATTTGATGCTTAGTGTTATGTATCTCCCTACTGTAATGCATGCAAGGGCAAGCAGGCATCAAATAAATAAATAAATAAATAACTGAACAAATCAATAAACAAATAAATAAATAAATAAATAAATAAATAAATAAATAAATTAATTAAAAAAACAACTAAACAATACATAAATAAATAAATAAATAAATAAATAAATAAATAAATAAACATGCGGAGCCGCAAGTTCGCCTCCGACTGGTTGAGAACCCTACGCATTCGAACTTGACCAATGACATATTTATTGCTTTATTCGTTGCAGTATGCAAGGTTTGCTGCATGAATACTACAATTGCAAAGTTATTTGTTTGAAAGAAAATATGAAACTCTTGTCTCACGCCTTTCCTTGCGTGAACACAGAGGGATACAACTGCAGCCATCTGAAGAAGGGCGTCATTCGCAACACGTCTAGAATTTTCTTAACGTAGTAAATTAAGTTCTTTTGGACTATTAAGGAGTGTGCACGTAACTCATGAAAACAACATAAGAAATATATGGAAACTGAAAGTACTGCTTTGATATCTTCTAGGATCAGCCCTGTGAAAGATCATCAGAAAAGTTGATCTAGTAGAAAATTTCTTTGCAAGAAAATGGGCACATACTGGTCAGACTTTTTGTGTGAAGTAAATTATATTGAATGCTGCTGAATGTTTTGTGGAGTACCGAACCGCTTCGTAAAGGCATTGACACCGGTTTTATATACAAAAAAACTGGTCAAGCAGCTGTTGTAAAAATAGTTGATTTAGTCAGAGCATGAAAGTATTGTCTTAAAAGCAATTGCCTAAAAGTGGCATTTTCATCTTTGTGAAATTCAACCCACTAAAGTACGCGCCTTCCGCCCTCCCCACCCCCCCCTACCCCCCAATCCTTCCTTGTTTATTACAGGTAAGCCGCCCCACAGAAGATATCAGGTCCTGGACAATACATCTATTCCAGCTCTGCAAAGAAATGAATATTTGCTGTATTCGACAGTAAAAGAGGCACAGCAAATAAAAGAATGAAAGAGGCACAGCAAATAAAAGAAGGACCATTTGTGAGCACTGTTGAATAAATAATTTTGGTGTAAACTGACGCTGATAATTAAGCCAGGCTGTGCTGAAGGCTGGACGGCTGGTGGTTGCGCGCGGACTCACTTTGATGTGGGTGCAGTGGACCCAAAATGGTGGGTTTGTGCTGCTGGACAGCGTGATTCAGTCATCTGCTTGCGCTGCATGCAGTGGTCGTCCACCGGCCTCAGTACAGTTAACGTACTGTGGCTGCTGTGGCTGAACTACAATGCCCGTAGCACGGCCGAATTTCCTGCAGCTTTAGTCCGGCTGGAGTCCGACGACCGCATCTCGGCTGTCCTCTGGTGGCCGTACTTCGGCCGCACACGGGTAGCTTTGGGATGGCCGGAGCCCTACGGCAGGAATCTGGCCTATGAACGTAAGCCGGTCGACTGGCCGAAGGACACTGGCCGTTGGACAGTGATGGGATTACGGCCGTATACGGCCAAAAGGCCCACATTTGGACACGGGCCGAACATGGTTGCCGGAGAAAGGCCGGTCAGAAAATCACCGGCCAAAGTACACCGGCTTGAGTAAGGCCGAACAGTCCTGTGCTGCCTGGGATGCGCACAGCCCGAGAAATCTTCGCACGCCCTTCTTGTCTTTCGGCCTTGGGAAGTTCGCAATGGCTGAAGTTTTTGCCGGGTCAGGTAGGACTCCCGCGGCCTTGACGACGTGGCCCAAAAACTTGAGTTCCCCGTATGCGAAACGGCACTTTTCAGGCTTCAGCGTCAACCCCGACGTACGAATGGCCTCGAGTACAGACTCCAACCTTGCAAGGTGCTTGTCGAAAGTCCGGGCGAATACCACAACGTCGTCGAGGTATACGAGGCAGGTGTGCCACTTAAGGCCAGCTAGCACATTCGCCATGACTCTTTGAAACGTCGCTGGTGCTGTGCACAGCCCAAACGGCATCACCTTGAACTCGTATAGGCCGTCTGGGGTTATAAATGCAGACTTCTCTCGGTCTCTCTCGTCCACTTCAATTTGCCAGTAGCCGGTCTTCAGGTCCATCGATGAGAAGTACTTCGCGTGGCAGAGGTGGTCGAGGGCGTCGTCGATTCGGGGGAGGGGGTACACGTCCTTTTTCGTGATTTCGCTCAGTCGCCGGTAGTCAACACAAAACCTTAATGTGCCGTCTTTTTTCTTTACGAGTACGACGGGCGCAGCCCAGGGGCTTTTCGATGGCTGTATAATGTCGTCGCTGAGCATGTCGTCGACTTGAGTCCGGATGGCTTCCCGTTCGTGTGAAGAGACGCGGTACGGTGACTGTCGGGTAGGTCGGGCTCCATCTTCGGTTATTATTCGGTGCTTCGCTAGAGGGGTCTGACGTAGTTTTGCGCTCGACGAAAAACATTCGCTATAGCGACGCAGCAAAGCCAATGATTTGTTCCGTTGTTCTGGCGGTAGCGCCGGATTCACGTCGAAGGGCTGCGGGAGCTTGAAGGTTGCTACGGGTGTGCGTTCAAAGTCGGCGATCGCGATCACGTCACTTGCTTCTTGCATTTCTTCGAGGAATTCAATTGCCGCGCCCTTGTTTAAATGCTGGTACTCCTCGGTGAAATTAGTAACCAAAATGTGGGATTGGTGTTCCTTGAAGCGCGCAATGCTTCTTGCCACCGACACACCACGGTCGAGAAGCACCCTTTGATCAGTGTCTACGATAGCGTCGACTTCAGGAGCAGCATCTAAACAGTAGACTGCGACCATCAAGCTTGCGCGGGGTGGCAGGGTGACATGATCATCGGCAATCCTCACAGCAGCACATCGTTCGGGGTTCGGTTTCGGCGTCATGGAGTGATTGGGGAAAAAAGTTATTGACTTGGTCTGCAGATCGATTATTGCACCGTTGTCCATCAAAAAGTACATTCCAAGAACTACGTCGCGGGAGCAGTTAGGCTTCTGAGAATGACGAACGCCGCAGGGTACGTTGTGCCGTCTATGGTGACGCGCGATGTGCACGTTCCACTTGGCGTCACGAGGTGGCCTCCTGCTGTGCGTATGTGCAGACCGTCCCATCTGGTCATACCTTTCTTCGGTTTAGACGCAAAGGATCAGCTCATTACCGAATAGTCAGCTCCCGTGTCTACGAGGGCGACTACGTCAAAGCCGTCGATGGACACCTTGACGTCAGATGCAGTCTTCCTCGAGTTCCGGGTTCGTCGGGGCGTCGTATCTCTGCTTGTACGTGTTGACGGTCGGGCACTGAGCATCGTCGTTGTCGTCGTCTTCTCAACGGACGTCTCGGTCAGGTCGGGTACGCGTCGCGCCGTGTAGCTGTCGTCGTGTTCAGGAGTCTCGTCAGGGCTAGGTCGGGTCGTCGGGATGAGGGCATGTCGTGAATCACTGTCTTCGGCGCGTCCTTGCGTCGTTGGAGGGTTTTCAGTTTTTCGCCGTAGAGCAACTTCACCTCCAGAAGTTGCTGCTTTTAGTTTCCCCCGCGTGGGCTGGGGGACCTTCCACGTGCGAAATCAGCATTGCTACGGCGGTTAGGCGACTGGTATGGGTAGGGCGACGGCGATCGGTATGAGCGGGATGGTCCTCGGTTGGTGTTGGACACGTATTCGTCGATCTCAGTAGGGCGCTGGCCGGGTCGGGGGCGTGGGGCGTCGACGGAGAAACCACGCAGTCCGATTCTCCTGTACGGGCAGCGACGATAGATGTGATCGGCCTCTCCGCAATGGTAGCACAGCGGACGATGATCTGGGGTTCGCCAAACGTCAGTCTTCCTCGGCGTCTGGGGTTGGGCTGTGTACGGCGTTTCGGTCGACGGCGGCGACAGTGGCGACGGCGGCGGGAGTGGACGGCGGTACGGTGGAGCTTCTTGTAGACGGGTTGGAGCAGGGCGGGGTCGACGAACAGCCGCGGAGTAGGTCATCGCCTGTGGCTCGCGTGGTGCCTCGGATGGCATAGAAGTGCCCAAAGCCTGTTGACCTCTTCGCGGATGACGTCAGTCAGGGAAGCCACTTGAGGTTGCGGCGTCGTCGGAAAAAGTTTCCGAAGCTCCTCCCTGACCACTGCTCGGATGGTCTCACGCAGTGTGTCGGAGCTTGTAGCCCCGGCACCGATCGTCTCGGAAACCAGCACGTTGACTGGGCGATCGTACTGCCTCGTTCGAACTTCCAGCGTCTTCTTCATCGCGGCCGCCTCAGACGCGAATTCGGCCACCGTCTTGGGAGGATTGCGGACAAGGCAAGCAAAAAGCTCCTGCTTTACCCCTCGCATGAGAAACCTTAGTTTCTTTTCTTCTGTTATCTCCGGGTCCGCACGTCGAAACAACCTCTTCATCTCCTCAACAAAGATCACTACCCCTTCGTTGGGGTGCTGCGTTCGAGTTTCAAGTAAAAGCGCTGCGCGTTCTTTTTTGACCACGGTAGTGAAGGTCTTAGTGAACTCGCTTTTGAACTGAGCCCAGTTTGTCAAGGAGCTCTCGTGGTTTTCGAACCAAGTGCGAGCCGAATCTTCCAAGTAAAAGAAAACGTGCCGGAACGTTTCTGCGTCGTCCCACCTGTTGAATTTCCGGACGCGCTCCAGTTTCTCCAACCATTCTTCTGGGTCTTCTGCGGCGGCTCCTCGGAATGATGGTGGTTCCCGTGGCTGCTGCAGAACGACAGGAGGATTGGCTTGGTTGAGCATGGTGCTGGTTGCGACGTCTTTCTTCTTCGTCTTCTCCGGTAGTAGACCGAACTCGGGTGGTAAATCTTGCAGGCGGGGGGCTGGCACTTGTTGGACTGGCTTGGCGGCTTCCAGAGGTTGTAGTGGGCATGAAGGGTGCCTACCCAGCACCCCCACCAGATGTCACGAAGCCAAGGACGATGCAGTTGTTTGGAAGAGAAACAAGTTTATTGGAGCGAACTTGTGCTCCCCTAACAACTGAAAAGAATACAGAGGCGGCGAAGCAGCGGTCAACAAAGTGACGTACGTGCGTCGGCGAGCGTCGCAGAATCGAATGCTCCGGCGTCCGCACTGCAGGCTTTTTATCTTTCGGCTCGCGTGGTTCTCGAAACGTCGATTCACATCGAGAACATAGTAGATACAAGGAGATTATTCTGGGCTGTTCACGTTAGATCGGAATGCTCTCCCTATCACAACAGATAACACATGCGGCACAGAAAGAAAGAATGGAACACGCGCTTCCCTTGGCGCAGAGATAACACAGACCGGCGCAGCCAGGCGGTAAAAGCAAAACACAAATAAACAAACACAATGTATGGTTCGCGGCAATATGATAAAAGTACGCTTACCTAACTACACTTAGAGCAGCACTCTGAGTATACTTTAAAAGTATGCTGAAGCATAGAAATATACTCCGAATATATTCGAAATATATTTCAAATGCGTTTTACGTTTTTAGAATGAACAGGGTAGAAATACACTCTCAATGCAGGAAAAATATTCATTTAAAATACATTTTAAATGTATTAAAAAAGCTTTGCCGAAATGCATTTCGAGTTTACTACAGGCGCTGCTTCAGTTGCTGAATCGTAAGATTCGCGGAAAGCATATCTGTAGTGCCGGAGAAAATACATCTCGATGAATAAACCCACTGCGAGTTTTTTCTCCTCGATGTTAACTTCATCATCATCATCACCATCATCACCAGCCTATTTACGCCCACTGCAGGGCAAAGGCCTCTCCCATTATTCTCCAATTACCTCGGTCCTGTGCCAACTGTGACCAATTTTTCCCCGCAAACTTCTTGATCGCATCTGCCCATCTAACTTTCTGCCGCCCCCTGCAGCGCTTGCCTTCTCTAGGGATCCACTCTGTTACCCTTAATGACCAGCGGTTATCTTGCCTTCGCATTACATGCCCTGCCCACGTCCATTTCTTCTTCCTAATTTCTACTAATATGTATTTAACGCCAGTTTGTTCCCTGACCCACTCCGCTCTCTTCTTGTCCCTTAATGTTACACCTATCATTTTCCGCTCTATTGCCCGCTGAGTCATTCTCAATTTAAGATGAACCTTCTTAGTGAGCCTCCAAGTTGCTGCCCCGTAGGTGAGTACCGGCAAGATGCAGCTGTCTTACACTTTCTTCTTCAGCGACAATGGTAGGCTGCTATTCATTATCTGAGAATGTCTGCCATATGCACCCCACCCCATTCTGATCCTTCTAATTATCTCTGCCTCATGGTTGGGATCTGGGGTCACAACTTGGCCTAAGTAGATATATTCGCTTAGCACTTCCACTGCCTCGCCACCTATCTCAAACTGCTGTGCCTTCCCGAGGTTATTGATCATTACTTTAGTTTTCTGCATAATAATTTTCAGGCCCACGGTTCTACTCTGTTCGCCCAGTGCGGAAAGCATGCTTTGCAATTCGTCCCCCGAGTTACTTAGCAAGGCAACGTCATCAGCAAATCTGAGGTTACTGAGGTATTCTCCATTAACCCTTACTCCCACCTGTTCCCAATCCAACGTTCTGAATACTTCTTGTAAGCATGCTGTGAATAACATTGGAGAGATTGTGTCTCCTTGTCTGACACCCTTCCTTATAGGTATTTTACTGCTCTCCCTATAGAGGATGATGGTAGCTGTAGACCCATTGTAGATATCCTCTAGTATTCTTACATAATGCTCATCTACCCCCTGGTTCCGTAATGCCTGAATGACTGCTAGGGTTTCGACCGAGTCAAATGCTTTCTCATAATCTATGAAGGCTATATATAGGGGTTCAGTATACTCAGCGCACTTCTCTATCACCTGATTAATCGTGTGAATATGGTCCATTGTTGAATAACCTTTACGGAACCCTGCTTGTTCTTTAGGTTGACTGAAATCTCAGGTTGCAGAGGTCCGGTTCGCGATTACCTTGGTAAATACCTTGTAGACGACTGACAGTAAGCTGATCGGACTGTAATTTTTCAAGTCCTTCATGTCGCCTTTCTTATAGATTAGGATGATGTTCGCATTCTTCCAAGATTCCGGTACCATTGCGGTCATTAGGCATTGCGTATACAGGTTTGCCAGTTTTTCAAGTACACTTTCTCCGCCATCCTTCAAGAGATCTGCTGTTATCTGATCCTCACCAGGTGCTTTGCCCCCTTTCATTTCTTTCAAAGCCTTCCTTACTTCTTCGGTCGTTACTGGTGGGATGTCTATCTCCTCTGAACTACTGTCTCGTTCGGCATTATCCTGTATGTCCCGGCTACTGTACAGATCCCTATAGAACTCCTCGGTCACTGCGATATTTTTATCCCTATTTGTGATGACATTGCCTTGCTTATCCTTAAGTGCATACATCTGATTTTTCCCCATGCCAAGACGTCTCTTCACTGCTTTCAGGCTACCTCCGTTCTTTACAGCGTATTCGATCCTCTCCATATTATGCTTCCGTATGTCAGCTGTCTTACGCTTATTGATTAACTTCGAGAGCTCGGCTAGTTCTATTCTGTCAGCTTCGGTAGAGATTCTCATGGTTTGCCGTTTCCTGATTAGATCTTTCGTCTCCTGTGAAAGTTTACCAGTATCCTGTCTAGCCATAGTGCCCCCAACTTCTACTGCACACTCCGTGATAATGCCTGTAAGGTTGTCGCTGGCTTCCTGTGTCGTGAGCTCGGCTTCCTCGTTAAGGGCGGAATATCGGTTCTGCAGCGCGATCCTGAATTCTTCTACTTTACGTCTTACTGTTCGCTCATTTATCGGCTTCTTTCGTACTAGCTTGTTGCGGTCCCTCCTCAAATCTAGCCTAATTCGATATCTTACCATACGGTGGTCACTACACCTTACCCTTCCGAGCACTTCCACATCCTGCACGACGCCAGGGTTATCGCATAATATGAAGTCTATTTCATTTTTGTGCTCCCCATTCGGGCTCCTCCAGGTCCACTTCCGACTCACCCGTTTACAGAAGAAGGTATTCATTATGCGCAGTTTATTCTGTTCTGCAAACTCAACTAGTGGGTCCCCCCTGCTATTTCTACAGCCCAGACCATAGTTCCCAACTGCCTTGTCTCCAGCCTGATTCTTGCCTGCTTTAGCATTGAAGTCCCCCATAACTACGGTATACTGTGTTTTTACTTTAGCCATTGCCGATTCCACATCTTCATAGAGGCGTTCCACTACTTGGTCGTCGTGGCTGGATGTAGGCGCGTAGCCCTGCACCACCTTGAGCTGGTACCTCTTATTTAGCCTAATTACAAGACCTGCAGCCCTTTCGTTAATGCTATGGTATTCGTCAATGTTGTCAGCTATGCTTTTATTGACTAGAAATCCCACTCCCAGTTCTCTTCTGTCCTCTAGACCACGGTTACATAGGACGTGTCCATTTTTCAGCACCGTAAAGGCTTCGCCTGCCCCCCTAACCTCGCTAAGCCGTATTACATCCCATTTACTGCCCTCTAATTCCTCGAACAACACCTCGAGACTTGCTTCGCTAGATAAGGTTCGCGCGTTAAACGTTGCCAGGTTCAGATTCCATTGGCGGCCTGTCCGGATCCAGGGATTCTTAGCACCCTCTGCTGCGTCACAGGTCTGACCGCCACCGTGGTCAGTTCCTTCGCAGCCGCTGGGGACTGAGGGCCGAGGGTTAATTGGCGTATTCATGGGAGGTTGTGGCTATTACTACACCAGGGTGGCCAATCCGGCTCTGGTGAGGGAGTGCATTGCCGGCAATGGTCGCCGGGGTCAGGCCGCACCCCAAGCCCCTTTGTGCAATTCCATGAATACGCGGATTTTTTTTTTAGTCCGGTGGGAATTGTCCGGCACCGGGATTCGAACCACGGTCCTTCTGCACGCGAGGCGGGTGTTCTACCTCTATGCCATCGCTGCATCCCTCGCTATATATATATATATATATATATATATATATATATATATATATATATATATATATATATATATATGTAGTGAAGAATGTTAGCTTTGCTCCCGAAAAGCATCAGAGTCGTCATTACCCAGAGTGGGTCATGTTGACCAGTGCGAGCAGCGTCATCATCAGCAAAAAGACTGTCGGTAATCCTCATCGCCATCGCCTGGAGTGACGGGGTTCTCTCGGTCTGCTTCGATCGGCTCGTGTCCGCTTCCCTGATCCGCGATTCCTAACCTCTCGCCTCCAGAAAGATCTTCGTCAATAAACCACCTTTCAAGTGGTGGAGGAGCCGGGGTCACGCCTTAATCCTGGAACTCCGGAGCCGGAAGTTGCCCTCGGCCATGAACAACCAACCGGACCAGAGTACTACGCCCTCATCACCGACGGTGATGTGCTACGGTGCTATGCAGCGGGAACCTCCATTCTTCAACGGAACCGACAATAACGACGCCGAGGATTGGCTGTCCCTGTATGAACGCGTAAGCACTCATAACCGATGGGACGACGCCATGAAACTGAATGACGTCGGCTTCTCTCTGAAGGGCGCCGCCGAGTTATGGTATGGGAACAACAAGCGCGACTGCCGGACGTGGTCTGAGTTCAAGGTAAAGTTCATTGCGGCCTTTGGCCGACCAGCGGTGCGAAAGCTTCAAGCGGAGCAGCGTCTGCGTGTTCGAGCACAGCAGGCTGGCGAGAGCTTTATTAGCTATATTGTCACGAAGACAAGGACGACGCAGTTGTCTTGCAGGAGAAACAAGTTTATTGGAGCGAACTTGTGCTCCCCTAACAACTCAAAAGAATACAGAGGCGGCGAAGCAGCGGTCAACAAAGTGACTTGCGTCAGCGAGCGTCGCAGAATCGAATGCCCCGGCGTCCGCACTGCAGGCTTTTTATCTTTCGGCGCGCGTGGTTCTCGAAACGTCGATTCACATCGAGAACATAGTAGATCCAAGAAGATTATTCTGGGCTGTTCACGTTAGATCGGAATGCTCTCCCTATCACGACAGATAACACATGCGGCACAGAAAGAAAGAATGGAACACGCGCTTCCCTTGGCGCAGAGATAACAAGACCGGCGCAGCCGGGCGGTAAAAGCAAAACACAAATAAACAAACCCAATGTATGGTTCGCGGCATTACCCCCCCTCTAAGAGTGCATCGACCCGATGCTAACATAAGCGACAGTCCGAAAAAATGAAAATAAAAGTTCATCATCGTCCGTAGAAAGGTTTTAGGCGAACCACGTGGACGACCTCAGGCCGCCTGCGTCGTCGTGATGTGCCGGAGTCACCATCAGGGACCACTTCGTAGGTAAGTTGGCCAACACGTCGTAGAATCTGGTAGGGTCCGAAATAGCGTCGCAGGAGCTTCTCACTGAGTCCGCGTCGTCGAATGGGAGTCCAAACCCACACACGATCCCCTGGTTGGTACGCGGCGTCTCGGCGTCGGAGGTTGTAGCGGCCCGCATCCACCAGCTGCTGGTCCGTTATACGAACTCGAGCGAGCTGGCGGGCCTCCTCCGCACGTTGAAGATATCCGTGGACGTCGGCGTTGAGGTCGTCGTCATCTACGTGCGGAAGCATGGCGTCGAGCATCGTAGTCGGCCTTCTACCGTAGACAAGCTCGAACGGCGTCAGCTGCGTCGTCTCCTGGATAGCCGTGTTGTACGCAAACGTGACATACGGGAGTACTTCGTCCCAAGTCTTATGTTCAACGTCAACGTACATTGACAGCATATCTGCGATTGTCTTGTTCAGACGTTCTGTTAGTCCGTTCGTTTGGGGGTGGTACGCCGTCGTTCTTCGGTGATCCGTGTTGCTGTAGCGTAATACTCCTTGCATCAGCTCCGCAGTAAATGCCGTTCCGCGGTCGGTGATTAGGACTTCCGGGGCTCCATGTCGCAGCACAACTTGGCTTATAAAGAACTTTGCCACTTCTTGTGCAGTCCCCCTCGGAAGAGCGGCGGTCTCTGCGTAGCGCGTCATGTAGTCTGTCGCTACGACAATCCACTTGTTCTGTGATCGTGACGTAGGGAACGGGCCTAAAAGGTCCATTCCAATCTGTTGAAATGGTCTCGATGGGACGGCGATCGGTTGCAGAAGTCCGGTGGGTCTTGTCGGCGGTGTTTTTCGTCGCTGGCAGTCACGGCAGCTCCGGACGTAGTGGGTGACGTCAGAGGTAAGGCCGGGCCAATAGTACCTCGCCTTGATTTTTCCAATAGTGCGGGCTGTGCCGAGATGTCCGGAAGACGGGTCGTCGTGGCACGCTTCCAAAATTTCGTCACGAAGGTCCGCGGGGATGACGAGAAGGTAATTCGCTCTTGTTCCGGGGCTGAAATTCTTCTTCACGAGGACGGAGTTTCTCAGGCTGAATGCTGGTAAGCTGCGTTTGAAGGTCCTAGGAACGGCAACGTTGCATCCCTCGAGGTACTTGATTATGACGCGTAAGTCGGGGTCGGCACGCTGCTGGGCGGCTAGGTCGCTCTCCGTCACGATCCCGAAGAACGCGCTGTCTTCATCAGAGTCTTCTGGTGGTGGGTCGACGGGGGCGCGGGACAGGCAGTCGGCGTCGGAGTGTTTCCTGCCGGATTTATAAACGACTGTAACGTCGAACTCCTGCAGGCGCAAGCTCCAGCGCCCAAGACGGCCAGAGGGGTCCTTCAAATTGGCGAGCCAACACAGCGCATGGTGGTCTGTTATAACCTTGAATGGCCTTCCATACACGTATGGGCGAAATTTTGAAATCGCCCATATAATAGCCAGGCACTCTTTCTCAGAGGCAGAATAGTTTTTCTCTTCCTTCGACAGACCACGGCTGGCATAGGCGATTACCCTTTCGCAGCCACTTTGCTTTTGGACAAGGACGGCACCCAAGCCTATATCACTGGCGTCCGTGTGCATTTCCGTTTCGGCATTTTCGTCGAAATGAGCGAGCACGGGCGGGCTTTGCAGGCGTTTTTGCAGCTCGGAGAATGCTTTTTCTTGGTCGTTTTCCCAGCTGAAAGGGGTGCTGTCTTTCGTCAAGCGCGTGAGTGGCTCTGCAATGCGTGCGAAGTTTGCGACGAAGCGCCGGTAGTATGCGCACAGCCCGAGAAATCTTCGCACGCCCTTCTTGTCTTTCGGCCTAGGGAAGTTCGCGATAGCTGAAGTTTTTTCCGGGTCAGGTAGGACTCCCGCGGCGTTGACGACGTGGCCCAAGAACTTGAGTTCCTCGTATGCGAAACGGCACTTTTCAGGCTTCAGCGTCAACCCCGACGTACGAATGGCCTCGAGTACAGACTCCAATCTTGCAAGGTGTTCGTCGAAAGTCCGGGCGAATACCACTACGTCGTCGAGGTATACGAGGCAGGTGTGCCACTTAAGGCCAGCTAGCACAGTGTCCATGACTCTTTGAAACGTCGCTGGTGCTGTGCACAGCCCAAACGGCATCACCTTGAACTCGTATAGGCCGTCTGGGGTTATAAATGCAGTCTTCTCTCGGTCTCTCTCGTCCACTTCAATTTGCCAGTAGCCGGTCTTCAGGTCCATCGATGAGAAGTACTTTGCGTGGCAGAGGTGGTCGAGGGCGTCGTCGATTCGGGGGAGGGGGTACACGTCCTTTTTCGTGATTTTGTTCAGTCGCCGGTAGTCAACACAAAACCTTAATGTGCCGTCTTTTTTCTTTACGAGTACGACGGGCGCAGCCCAGGGGCTTTTCGAGGGCTGTATAATGTCGTCGCTGAGCATGTCGTCGACCTGAGTCCGGATGGCTTCCCGCTCGTGTGAAGAGACGCGGTACGGTGACTGTCGGGTGGGTCGGGCTCCATCTTCGGTTATTATTCGGTGCTTCGCTAGAGGGGTCTGACGTAGTTTTGCGCTCGACGAAAAACATTCGCTATAGCGACGCAGCAAAGCCAATAACTTGTTCCGTTGTTCTTGCGGTAGCGCCGGATTCACGTCGAAAGGCTGCGGGAGCTTGAAGGTTTCTACGGGTGTGCGTTCAAAGCCGGCGACCGCGATCACGTCACTTGCTTCTTGCGCTTCTTCGAGGAATGCAATTGCCGCGCCCTTGTTTAAATGCTGGTACTCCTCGGTGAAATTCGTAACCAAAATGTGGGATTGGTGTTCCTTGAAGCGCGCAATGCCTCTTGCGACCGACACACCACGGTTGAGAAGCACCCTTTGATCGGTGTCTACGATAGCGTCGACGTCAGGAGCAGCATCTTCACAGTAGACTGCGACCATCAAAGCTTGCGCGGGGTGGCAGGGTGACATGATCATCGGCAATCCTTACAGCAGCACGTCGTTCGGGGTTCGGTTCCGGCGTCATGGAGTGATTGGGGGAAAAAGTTATTGACTTGGTCTGCAGATCGATTATTGCACCGTTGTCCATCAAAAAGTCCATTCCAAGAATTACGTCGCGGGAGCAGTTAGGCAGAATGACGAACGCCGCAGGGTACGTTGTGCCGTCTATGGTGACGCGCGATGTGCACGTTCCACTTGGCGTCACGAGGTGGCCTCCTGCTGTGCGTATGTGCGGACCGTCCCATCTGGTCATAACTTTCTTCAGTTTAGACGCAAATGGTCCGCTCATTACCGAATAGTCAGCTCCCGTGTCTACGAGGGCGACTACGTCAAAGCCGTCGATGGACACCTTGACGTCAGATGCAGTCTTCCTCGAGTTCCGGGTTCGTCGGGGCGTCGTATCTCTGCTTGTACGTGTTGACGGTCGGGCACTGTGCATCGTCGTTGTCGTCGTCTTCTCAACGGACGTCTGGGTCCAATCGGGTGCGCGTCGCGGCGTATAGCTGTCGTCGTGTACGGGAGTCTCGTCAGGTCTGTGTCGGGTCGTCGGGATGAGGGCATGTTGTGAGTCACTGTCTTCCGCGAGTCGTTGCGTCGTTGGAGGGTTTTCATTTTTCCGCGATCGTGCAACTTTACCTCCAGAAGTTGCTGCTTTTAGTTTCCCCCGCGTGGGCTGGGGGACCTTCCACGTGAGAACTCAGCATTGCTACGGCGGTTCGGTGACTGGTATGGGTAGGGTGACGGCGAACGGTTGAAACGGGCTGGTCGACGGCTGGTATTGGACAGGTACTCTTCGATCTCCGATGGGCGCTGGCCACTTCGGGGGCGGGGTGCGTCGACGGAGAACCCTCGCAAACCGAGCCTCCTGTAGGGGCAGCGACGGTAGACGTGGTCGGCCTCTCCGCAGTGGTAGCACAGCGGACGATTGTCGGACGTTCGCCACACGTCGGTCTTCCTTGGGGCAGGGGGTTGCGCCGCAGGTGGTCGGGCCGGCGAGAGGGGACGACGGTACGGAGCCTCGTGACGATAGGGTGCAGGTGGGCGAGGGCGATGTACAGCAGCCGCGTAGGTCATGGCTTGCGGCTCGCGAGGTGCTACTGGCGTCGTTGAAGTTCCCAGCGCTTGCTGCACTTCTTCTCTAATGACGTCGGTAAGAGAAGCGACTTGTGGTTGCGGCGGCGTCGGGAGCAGTTTCCGCAGCTCCTCCCTCACTATTTCGCGGATAGTGTCGCGTAGTGAGTCGGAGTTGATAGCGCTGGCACCAAGCGTCTCCGAAACCAGCGCATTGATCGGGCGGTCGTACTGCCTCGTTCGGATTTCGAGCGTCTTCTCCATCGCGGCGGCCTCAGACGCGAATTCGGACACGGTCTTGGGGGGGTTGCGAACAAGGCACGCGAAGAGCTCTTGCTTCACACCTCGCATCAGAAACCGTAGTTTCTTTTCTTCCGTCATTCGTGGGTCCGCACGGCGGAAAAGTCGCTTCATTTCCTCGACGAAGATTACGACTCCTTCGTTCGGGTGTTGTGTTCGAGTTTCCAGTAAAATCGCAGCTCGTTCTTTTCTCACCACGGTCGTGAAGGTCTTAAGAAACTCGCTTTTGAATTGCGTCCAGTCGGTCAAGGCACTCTCGTGGTTTTCAAACCAAGTTCGGGCTGCATCCTCCAAGTAAAAGAAAACATGCCGGAAGGTTTCTTCATCGTCCCACCTGTTGAAGATCCGCACGCGCTCCAGCTTCTCCAACCATTCCTCTGGATCTTCAGCGGGGGCTCCCCGGAACGATGGCGGTTCCCGGGGCTGCTGCAGCATGATTGGCGACGTTGTTTCTTGTACCATGGTGTTGGTTGCAGCGTTCCTTCTCTTTGGCCCTTCTGGCATCAAACCGAACTCGGGTGGTAAACCTTGCAGGCGGAGGCTGGCTCTTGTTGGACTGGCTTGGCGGCTTCCCGAGGCTGCAGTGGGCATGAAGGGTGCGTACCCCGCACCTCCACCAGATGTCACGAAGACAAGGACGACGCAGTTGTCTTGCAGGAGAAACAAGTTTATTGTAGCGAACTTGTGCTCCCCTAACAACTCAAAAGAATACAGAGGCGGCGAAGCAGCGGTCAACAAAGTGACTTGCGTCAGCGAGCGCCGCAGAATCGAATGCCCCGGCGTCCGCACTGCAGGCTTTTTATCTTTCGGCGCGCGTGGTTCTCGAAACGTCGATTCACATCGAGAACATAGTAGATCCAAGAAGATTATTCTGGGCTGTTCACGTTAGATCGGAATGCTCTCCCTATCACGACAGATAACACATGCGGCACAGAAAGAAAGAATGGAACACGCGCTTCCCTTGGCGCAGAGATAACAAGACCGGCGCAGCCGGGCGGTAAAAGCAAAACACAAATAAACAAACCCAATGTATGGTTCGCGGCAATATTGAAGACGTCGTGGACCTATGTAAGCGCGTCGACCCATCTATGGCGGAAGATGATAAAGTCAAGCATATTTTAAAAGGCATAGATGATGACGCCTTCCAAATGCTTTTGTCCAAGGACTTGAGCACGGTTGCCGATGTCGTCAAGCTCTGCTTAAGCTTTGATGAGCTGCGGAAGCACCGGGCCCTCACTCGAGGATCTCTTGCACGGGATAGCTCTGGGTTGAGTTTGGCTGCGATTTCGGCCGATTCCGCATTGCTTACTCAAATTAAAGACTTCGTACGTGAGGAAGTGGCCCGACAGTTGTCCCTCCTACCCTCCACGACGAAGTCTGTGTCCACGATAGAGCCTGCCCTCAGAGATGTCATCCGGGGTCAAATTGCCGAAGCACTTCCGCCGTCGTCTCCGCAGTACGTGCCAGTAGTTGCGCCAGTCACTTATGCCGATGTCGCCACCAGACCATTGCAGCAGCCTGCCGTGACGTTCCAGCCGACATTCCCAGTTCGACCTCGGGTTCCGCCTCCGGTGCTTTCCCAACCTCAGTTCATGCCGCAACCCCGGAGTGCATGGCGTACACCGGACAATCGCCCTATCTGCTTTGCGTGCAGGATGCCTGGGCACGTTGCACGCTATTGTTGTCGTTATCCGCCGTCAACCTGGAACTCTGCGCCTGCAGACTTTCCTCAGTCGCCTCAAGTCCATGTGACTCCACGTTCGTCGTTCCCGACCTCCTCTTCGAACCGCGCCGCCTTTACTGACCACCGCTCGCCGTCACCACGCCGTCGCTCGCTCTCCCCGATGCGGCGCCGTCCTGGTCCAGAAAATGCGGAAAACTAGACGCCGCAGTTCCTGAGGCACGAACTGCGTCGATGTCGAAAAGTCCAAGGCCTCATCCCCTTCCGTCCCCTACCAATGTCATCGATGTTATTGTTGAAGGCATTCGCGCATTAGCTCTGGTCGACACAGGAGCCGCCGTTTCCGTTATTCACGCTGATCTCTGCCGTTCCCTTCGCAAAGTAAAGACGCCCCTGGATGGACTATCGCTCCGAACCGCAAGTGCACAACATGTCGAGCCAATGGCTGCGTGCACGGCTCGGGTCGTTATTCAGGACGTCGTGCACCATATTGAGTTTATAGTGCTTCCGGCTTGCTCCCATGAAGTAATATTAGGATGGGACTTTCTTTCTCGCAATAACGCAGTGATTGACTGCGCACGCGCACAAGTGGAACTTTCTACCTTTTCTGACGCATTGTTCGACGACGACCATCCCATCCACGCTGCTAAACTTGTCGTGGCAGAAGACACTCCCATTCCGCCCTGTTCTTCTGTATGTGTGCCTGTATGCTGTGTGTCTGTGACCGACGCCACGGCGCTGTTTACGCCATCTGACACGTTTCACCACCGCAACCTTTTTCCGCTGCCGTTTGCTGTTCTGGATTTCCACTCCGGGGGAAGCGCCATGTTCATCACGAACATTTCGACCGTACCGTGCGCCCTCCTAAAAGGCGAAACTCTTGGAAGTCTAGAACATATAGACCCTGGCCTTGTTTTCAACGTTACGGATGGCGTGTCACACATTGACATCGACGGACTAGATCCGTGTTCGTCAGATCCAAACTCAGCGACTGACCTTTTCCGTGCCTCCGTGGACGATGCTCTAGACAGCACCCAACAAGCTCAACTTATGGCTCTACTTCAGAGATTCCGTTCGTCTTTTGATTTTTCACACAACGCGCTTGGGCGCACGACCGCTGTGGAGCACACCATCGACACTGGAAGCCATGCTCCCCTTCGGCAACGGCCGTATCGCGTCTCCCCAGCCGAGCGTCGCACCATCGAGCAGCATGTCGACGACATGCTCCAGCGTGGCGTTGTTCGACCCTCAAGCAGTCCCTGGGCATCGCCTGTCGTTCTCGTCCGGAAAAAAGATGGCTCCTTTCGATTTTGTGTAGACTATCGCCGCCTCAACAAAATCACGCGCAGGGACGTCTATCCTCTCCCTCGCATAGATGATGCTCTGGACAGCTTGCAGGGTGCAGAATTTTTCTCGTCGCTTGATTTAAGGTCCGGGTATTGGCAGGTTCCTATGGCGGATGATGATCGCCCAAAAACGGCATTTGTCACACCTGATGGATTGTATGAATTTAATGTCATGCCGTTCGGGCTATGCAACGCCCCTGCAACATTTGAACGAATGATGGACAATGTTTTGCGGGGCCTCAAGTGGAAGATCTGTCTTTGCTATCTCGACGACATTGTCATCTTTTCCGCCGATTTTCAGACGCACCTTCACCGTTTGGAGAAAGTTCTAACATGCCTTTCTAGAGCTGGGCTCCAACTTAACCTTAAAAAGTGTCGCTTCGCCGCCACGAAACTTACCATCTTGGGTCATGTCGTCTCCAAGGACGGCGTGCTCCCCGACCCAGCCAAGCTTCGCGCTGTCGCCGAATTCCCGAAGCCAACCAACATAAAATCCCTTCGGAGCTTCGTCGGGCTTTGCTCGTACTTCCGGCGTTTCATTCGCAACTTTGCTTCCATCATTGAGCCATTGACGAAGCTCCTCGGTGGTGCCCGTGACTTGCCTGCCTGGTCTCCGGCCTGCGACCACGCGTTCCAGACTTTGCGCCGTCTCCTGACCTCGCCACCCATACTTCGACACTTCGACCCTACAGCACCTACCGAACTTCATACTGACGCCAGCGGAGTTGGCCTTGGGGCTGTGCTGTGCCAACGTAAACCAGGTTTCGACGAATATGTCGTCGCCTATGCCAGCCGCACCCTAACGAAGCCAGAATCCAATTATACAGTTACCGAGAAGGAGTGCTTGGCCATCATCTGGGCGCTTACTAAATTTCGACCATATCTGTATGGCCGCCCATTTGATGTGGTCACTGACCACCACGCCCTCTGTTGGCTGTCTTCTTTGAAAGATCCGGCAGGTCCTCTGGGGCGATGGGCGCTTCGCCTCCAGGAATATGATATACGAGTGAAATACAGGTCTGGTCAGAAGCATTCGGACGCCGACGCTCTCTCCCGTTCACCCGTACCTGCTGATCTATCGGACTCTCCAGGGGATCTGTCTTCCCTTGCTGTGACTGATATGGCAGCTGAGCAACGGAAGGACCCATGGATTGTTGCGCTCCTCACCTCGCTCACCAATCCTTCCCAAGCCGTAACGCCACGCGCTCTCCGTAGGCAAGCATCTCACTTTGCAGTACGCGATCAGCTGCTTTATCGACGCAACTACTACTTGGATGGCCGCAAATGGTTGCTCGTGATTCCTCGTCATTTGCGGTCCGATGTTTGTGCCTTGTTCCACTCCGACCCCACGTGTGGTCATGTCGGCCTACTCAAAACCTATGAACGTTTGCGTCTTCGTTACTTCTGGCGCGGGATGTACAACTTCGTGCGGAAATACGTTCGATCCTGCCAAGATTGCCAACGCCGAAACCCGCCGGTACCTCATCTGTGTGGTCCGTTACAGCCGCTGCCTTGCCCAGTCAAACCATTTGATCGTGTGGGCATTGATTTGTACGGACCGTTACCCTGCACAGCCGCTGGAAACCGCTGGACTATAGTTGCCATCGACCACTTGACGCGCTATGCTGAGACCGCCGCTCTACCAGCTGCTACCGCACGGGACGTCGCCTCGTTTCTCCTGCGGCGTTTTATACTTCGTCACGGTGCGCCTAAGGAGCTACTCAGCGACAGGGGACGCGTCTTTCTGTCTGACGTCGTCGCGGAGCTTCTTAAGGAATGCAGCGTCATCCATCGAACGAGCACTGCCTACCATCCACAAACGAATGGCCTCACAGAGCGCTTCAACCGTACCCTCGGGGACATGTTGTCCAAGTACGTTGCGTCTGACCATGGAAACTGGGACCTCGTACTCCCTTACGTGACGTACGCCTACAACACCGCCATCCAAGCGACGACGGGCTTTTCTCCGTTTTTCCTTCTATATGGGCGTGAGCCATCGTGCATGCTGGACACCATCCTTCCCTACCGCCCTGATGTATCCGAGTGCACGCCGATTTCGGAGGCTGCCAAACACGCCGAAGAATGCCGCCAGATTGCCCGTTCTTTCACCACTGAAGAGCAGGAGCGACAAAAGTCCATTACGGCTGGAGAGCCCGCACCCGACTTCGTTCCCGGTTCTCTCGTGTGGCTCTGGGTACCCACCAGGACTCCTGGCCTGTCCTCGAAATTCCTGTCGAACTACCAGGGGCCGTACCGTGTTGTCGAACGTACTTCCCCAGTGAATTACGTCGTCGAGCCGCTACCGCCTTCCCAGGATCTCCGACGCCGTGGACGTGACACAGTGCATGTTGCTCGTCTGAAGCATTATTATGACCCGCTCGTCTCGCCATCACCTTGAGTCGCCAGGATGGCTACCCTCTTTCCCGGGGGGGTGATTGTAGTGAAGAATGTTAGCTTTGCTCCCGAAAAGCATCAGAGTCGTCATTATACCCAGAGTGGGTCATGTTGACCAGTGCGAGCAGCGTCATCATCAGCAAAAAGACTGTCGGTAATCCTCATCGCCATCGCCTGGAGTGACGGGGTTCTCTCGGTCTGCTTCGATCGGCTCGTGTCCGCTTCCCTGATCCGCGATTCCTAACCTCTCGCCTCCAGAAAGATCTTCGTCAATAAACCACCTTTCAATATATATATATATATATATATATATATATATATATATATATATATATATATATATATATATATATATATATAGCGAATCAGAATAGGAAATGAAAGGCTTGTAGAAATAACCCAGAGAAATAAGGGTTGGCAGCCAAGAAAACCTCGGAAAGCGGGTAGGTCATTGAAACAGATTAAGAATTTGTAAAGAAAGAAAGAAAGCGGAGAAAAAATGCCCGCCAGTGGGGATCCGAACCCACGACCTCCAGAATACCGGTCTACAGATTAGAATACCAGAATACAGATTACCCGTTGGCCTGAGGCCAGCCTTCTCCCGGACATCCACGGCAACTTCAGCCTTGGTTTATACCTAGGTGACCCACTACTAATGCATTTCAACGGTGGTCACCGATCGCGGCCGCCAGCTTGAGTCGTCCGTGTTCGCTGAGCTACTAATCGTCTGGGCATGTCTCGCCTGCGAGCAGATGCGGACGGCCCGCAGTCGAAAAGCCTCGTGCACCGTTTTAGATGCGACTGCATCTCATTCACTCGCCTTGTCCCTGCATCCAACCCGCGGCAACCGGCTTCGCAAACTCGGCGTCTGTGCTCTTCAGTTGCGAACGCACCTGAACTGGTGAGTGGAAGAGCGCGCCACAGGTCACGCCACGAATGCTGTTCGTGAAGGTCCAGCTGGCCGTCGCCGGGTGCTCCTCACGAGGCGCACGTTCATGCGCGCTCGGCTGGGCTCAGCTTTCTGGCAACGCTCGACGGCGGAACTAAAAGCTTAAACAGCTGTGCTGTTAAAAATCCACCTTGTCTTCATCGTGACGATACAAATCCGGGTTCGTGCTGGAGGGCGGGTACTCTTTGTTTAAATATTGTCACGATGCCAAAGACGACGCAGTTGTCTTCAGGGCAAATAAGTTTATTGGAGCGACCTTGTGCTCCCCTAACAACTCAAAGAATACAGGCGACGAAGCAGCAGTCAGCAGAGCGTCGCCGATCGGAATCCCGCGGCGTCTGCTCTGCAGGCTTCTATCTTTCGGCGCGAGTGTTCCTCAAAACGTCGAGTTACATCTAGAACGTTGTACATCAAAGAAGATTATTCGAGGCTAGTGACGTTAGGGCGAAACACTCTCCTTATCAGTCCTTATCAGGATGAGATAACCCGTGCGACATAAAAAAAGAATGGAAAAATGCGCTTCGCTTGGGACACAAATAACTTAGCCGGGCGCGGCCGGGACGGAAAAACAAAACATAAACAAACCTGTTAAGTTCGGGCTCCGCATGTAATTAATTAAGGCCGCCGGGGGCTCAGGTATCCGCGTCGCCTCCGCTGGTGGCTGCTTTCCCGTGTCCCTTTCATGTAGCCGCACGGACGCCAAGTTCGGAGACGCGGAGAGCGTGTGTTGTGCCCGTCCTTTTGTGTGTCAAAGGACGGGGGCGATTAGCCTGCGTCGCGGGTGGCTGGGTCCTCCGGCATAACAGGCTGACGGGAAGCCAGGTTATCGTATCTCTTAGTGTTGAAAGCGCGCGCGGTGTAAGTTTGGAAATCTTCGACTCCGGCGGCGGCGTGGGTCATTGACGGGTCAATCGCCTCAGAGACAACCAAGTGGGCCTGAAGCGCGTCTTCCGGTGCGACTGGCGGCAGGCCGCGGCGCCCTTCGTCTGGGAGGGAATTAGCAACCCTCAGTGTCCTGCGCGTCGCGGGACAATGGGGGCGTCGCGGGAGGCGCCGCGCGGAGGGAGGTCAGCCGCGCGGGCACCGCTCCGGGCCCTCGGCTTGGCTGTTGTTTGTGCAGATGCCGCCCGCTGAACGTTATGGATGGTTCACTTTAGGCCGCAGATGGCCTGTATTTTCTGGCCGGGTGCAACAGCGTGCGTAGGAAACGCACTATGAGTGTGTAAGAGAGAGTGTTAGGTCACGTGACCGCAGGTGGGGACATGTGTGTGATTGGCTGGTTCCTGTGGCCAATCAATGGTTTCTATTAATTGTTTGAAAGGTTTTTTTCTCTCTTTCTTGTACGCCCCCTTCTTGGAGGCGGGGTTTTTCGTATCAAAACCGGAGTGTTGGGTTTTGTCGGGGGTCGGTCGAGAGGGATCTAAGCGTATAGATCTTGGCCGAACAGGCTGCTGTGGGCAGAGTGTCTCTGACCTGATGTAAATACTTGGAGCTTTGTAAAATAATGTAAATAAACCTAATATCTAGCAAGACAGGCAGTTCTCATCCCTCACCTTCTTCAAGCATCGGACGTCGGTCATCAGGGCGAGCCGAGATCGTCATCTCGGCCCCGGGCCCCAAAAGAACCTCACTATTTCGCCCCCATCCCTCATCAGGAAGAACAGGGCAGCGAAATTCAACTAAACCCAACACCTAGTTCGCGGTATTACTCCCCCTCTAAGACTGCATCGACCCGATGTTAAAATAAAACGACAGTCCGAGCAAACAAGGACAAGAAAAAAAGTCCATCATCTTGCGCGAACCACGTGGACGCCATCGGGCCGCGTGCATCGTCGTGATGTGCCGAAATCACCATCGGGGACCACGTCGTAGGTAAGTTGACCAACACATGGTTGAATCCCGTAGGGTCCGAAAGACTGTCGCAGAATCATCTCACTGAGTCCGCGTCGTCGGATGGGAGTTCAAACCCACACACGATCTCTTGCAAAAACACTGCGCTTAATTGAAATTACGAAGACGAAGGACGGCGGAACACACGATGCACACTTACGAAAGCGCAGCATTGCGCTTTCGTAAGTGTGCATTGCGCTTTCGTAAGTGTGCATCGTGTGTTCCGCCGTCCTTCGTCTTCGTAATTTCAATTTAGCGCAGTGTTTTTGCAAGAAATAATGTACCAACTAGCCCAGAAGCTCGACACACGATCCCCTGGGTGGTACTCGGCGGCTCGGCGTCGGAGGTTGTAGCACCCGGCATCCACGAGCTGCTGGTCCGTTGTACGAACTCGAGCGAGCTGGCGGGTCTCCTCCGCACGTTGACGGTATCGTTGGACGTCGGCGTTGAGGTCGTCGTCTTCTACGCGCGGAAGCATGGCGTCAAGCATCGTAGTCGGCCGTCTTCCGTAGACAAGTTAGAACGGTGTCATCTGCGTAGTTTCCTGGATAGCCGTGTTGTACGCAAACGTGACATACGGGAGGACTTCGTCCCAGGTCTTGTGTTCAACGTCAACGTACATAGACAGCATATCCGCGATCGTCTTGTTCAGACGTTCCGTAAATCCGTTCGTTTGGGGGTGGAACGCCGTCCTTCTTCGGTGATCCGTGTTGCTGTAGCGTAAGATTCCTTGCACAAGCTCCGCAGTGAAGGCCGTTCCACGGTCCGTGATTAGGACTTCAGGGGCTCTATGTCGCAGCACAACTTGATTTATGAAGAACTTCGCGACTTCTTGGACAGTCCCCCTCGGAAGAGCGGCCGTCTCGGCGTAGCGCGTCATGTAGTCTGTCGACGACAATCTACTTGTTCTCTGATCGTGACGTTGGGAACGGGCCAAGAAGGTTCATTCCAATCTGTTGGAAGGGCCTCGATGGGACGGCGATTGGCTGCAGAAGTCCGGCGGGTCTCGTCAGGGGCGTTTCTCGTCGCTGGCATTCACGGCAGCCCCGGACGTAGTGGGTGACGTCAGAGGTAAGGCGGGGCCACTAGTACCTTGCCTTGATTTTTCCCATAGTGCGAGCTGTGCCGAGGTGTCCGGAAGACGGGTCGTCGTGGCACGCTTCCAAAATTTCATCACGAAGGCCCGCGGGGATGACAAGGAGGTAATTCGTTCTCGTTCTGCGGCTGAAATAATTCTTCACGACGACGGAGTTTTTCAGGCTGAATGCTAATAAGTTGCGTTTGAACGCTCTAGGAACTGCGACGTTGCGTCCTTCGAGGTAGTCAATCATGACGCGTAAGTTTTTATTTATTTATTTTTTATTTATATATTTACAGATACTGCAGGTCAAAACTTTGACCCAAGCAGAAGGGGCTTAGAGAAAACATAGGAATGAAACGAGTACGAAAGAGAACACAGGCAATAAATATATCAGAAACAATTCATGGTGCCCTGCATCTTATGCACATGTATTAAAAGAGCAACTCGACAGAACACATTAATTTGAAAAAAGATGACGCTGTAACGCTCCTGCAAAATCTTTTGCTTTTAAAACATCAAGAGGTAAAGAATTCCAGTTTGCAACATTCCTGGGGAAAAAAACTGTTTTGAAGGCATCTGTTCGAGCGAAAATAGGTGTCAATACGAATTCATGAGTGCGTCTCGTAGCCCACGATACACGTGGTTTAACGCTTCCGGGAAGAGGTATTTTTATTTTGCCTGGCAAGCAATCATGCAGAAATATCAACTGACCCGTCTGCGATCATCTAACGTTTGAATATTATTTGCTTTCATCAGAAGAGATGGTGAGTCATGCCTGCGGTATTTCCCGTAAATAAATCGGACGGCTTTTCTCTGCACCTTCCCTAACTGAGAAAGGTCTTTTTTAGTAAAGAAACCCCAAACCACTGAAGCGTATTCTAATTTCGCTCGAACACATGCATTGTACGCCATTAGCTTAGTGCTGGCTGGAGCATTTTTGAACTTCCGCCTCAGATACCAGAGCTTACGAAGAGACGATATACAGATATCGGATACGTGATCGGGCGAATTGAGTTTAGAAAGTAGGGTAACATCAATGTACTTGTATTTTCGAACTTCTGCGATCCCAAGCGCTTGGTTACATTAGAAGAAACCTTTCACTATCGCCCCCAACCATACGCAAAATGGCATACGAGACCTTCATCCGAACAAAGCTAGAATACGCATCTGCTATTTGGAACCCTCATCAGTCGTACCTAATAGACGCCATCAAATCAGTTCAGAACCGCGCAGCCCGCTTCATCACTTCTAAATATGACTGGCATCTCATCGTCACCGACATAAAAGCATCTCTCTCCCTTCCCTCTCTGTCAATTACACGTGAAATCGGACAGATATGCCTCTTCCACAAACTGTATTATCACTTTCACCATCTCCGCACTTCCCTCTTGCTCACACCGTCCCGTTACTCACGCCGTCTGTTCAATTCCATGACATACAACAATTGCATGGTTCATCTTACGCATTCAATATGTCATTCCTACCACGTGCCATCGAAGAATGGAACAAGCTGCCAGATTCTGTTGTCCGTGAACGCAATCCGACGAAATTTAAAGAATTATTGTTATCTCACCTTAGACTTTAATTTCATGTAATTCCCTAGACTTGCCGCTGCTGCCTTTTTTAGTTTATTATTATTTTGGTTGTTGTTAAATTCTCTAATTAGATTTGTTGTTGTATAAATTGTCTAATGAACCATGTACCCAACCGTATTTTTCTTGTACCACATATGCACTACTGATGACTCTGCCCCCCCCCCCCCCCTTATCTAATACCTCTCTGGGGTCCTTAAGGGTTTAATAAATGGTGATGATGATGACATTGTTTTGAAGAGTATAAGAAAATGTACTTGGATGCATCTTACGTGTTACACGAAGCAATACTGTTTTTTCATTGTTGAGCAACATGCCCCATCGATCATACCAATCATTAATTGCCAAAAGATTATTTTGTAGTACCTCGTGATCTTCTTGGACGATATTTTCTTAAAGACTACACAATCGTCAGCAAATAATTTGATTGAAACATCACTCGCAACTTCTGCTAAATCATTGACATAAATAAGAAACAGAGGGGACGTAACACACTACCTTGAGGCACCCCCGAGGATACAGGAAGCATATCAGAGCCACAATTGTTAATTTCGACGAACTGTTTCCTGTTTTTTAGGTATGAATTCACCCAATGAGCAATACTGAGAGGTAACCCTAGTTGTTTTAACTTATACAACAATTTCCCATGCCTTGGATAGGAAAGCCTTCCATAGGTACAGAAAGAGCATATCCACCTGCCCTGACCGATCCAGAATTTCGGAAACCTCATGCACTGTTAAAACCAACTGGGTGGTGGTGGCCATGCCCCTCCGGAACCAATGCTGGCGGTGTGACAAGAAATTTCTTTCGAATAAAAATGTTTCAATATAATCCGCGACGCAATGCTCGAACATTTTACAACACGTACTTGTAAAAGAAACTGGTCGGTATTTGCTGTAATCTAATCTGCCTCCAATTTTTTGAATACTGGGCTACCCGTGTCATACGCGCAGTCATCAGGCATATCACCTGTCCGTATTCATAAATTAAACAAATGTGTCAAAAACGCTGCAATCTGTTCCGCATATCGTCGCAAAAATGCACTTGGAATGGCATCCGGTACTGTAGACTTTTTTACATCCAGTTTGAGCAACATTTCAACAACTCCCTCATAAGTTACCACTGGACCCTCAAATGAGCAAGACCAGCACTCCAAAATATCGCATAAATCCCTATTAGAGAAGACCGTATAAAAATACGCATTGAATTGTGTAGCTATTTTTGGGGGGTGAGTGATAGTTTTTTAGTTTACCTTTAATTTCAGGTTTACCGGACTCAGATACCTCCGAAACTTTTGGGTGTTGCTTTTAATAAATTGTGCTAACGTGGTATTGAAATACTGGTTTCTAGAGTGCTTGACTTTACTAAGTAAACTATTTTTTTTATTTGCCATACTGTGGAGATCCTGTTTTCCTTATCTTTCGGAGGCGCTCGATTTTACGTTTGAAGTGGATTATTTTTCTGCTAACCCGACTCTGCTAATCCGATCTTGTGCCTCCTAAAACACGATGCTTTTGTCGTGTTTTAGGAGGCAAAAAATTTTCAATACAGAATTCTGCAGCAGCACGAAATTGTCGCCACAAGCTCCGCACCGGAGCGCCAGGTCGCCCTGGAGCGGCGCGCACTGGAGGCAGCCCGGACAAGAGGCCTCCTGGACTTAGGAGGCTAACCACGCCCTTATACCCCTTCCCTTTAAGCTCACTAAACGTTTTGCCATCCATCAACCCTATACATATACATACATACACACACACACACACACACACACATATATATATATATATATATATATATATATATATATATATATATATATATATATATATATATATATATATATATATATATAGAGGGAGCAGTTGAACTTTTGAAGATGGTAGAAAACACAACAAAAGAAAACTTTCAACAAGGTAAAAGCACGATTGTTGCCAACGTTTCAGCAAAGAGACTTGCTTTCGCCCTGACGAAAGCAAGTCTCTTTTCTGCAACGTTGGCAACAATCGTGCTTTTACCTTGTTGAAAGTTTTCTTTTCTTGTATATATATATATATATATATATATATATATATATATAGTATAAGTAAAGAGTCGGATACACAGCAAGAACAATAACAAACAAGGTTTACTTACGTAGCGGCAACGGGACTTGCCTTCATCAGAGTAAAGTTACATGATTTTGCGGTCGCAAACATTTGGAACACATTTCTTATATAGGTTTCCAGAAAACTGTGAGAAGGAGCGGAAAATGTTTCGGAAATGGAGAGTATGCATACAGTCGGGCTACGCCTATGTTACAACAACAACACACAAACAAAAAAAAGGGGGGGGGGCGGAGCGAGAGAGAGAAAGGGGTCGTGTTAACAAAGCAGCGTTCAAGATGGCACCATGACGGGTCAACGTATGCCGCGTGGGCTGCAAGTTCAGACAATGCGGGAAACTGGACAACCGCGGTTTCAAAAGAAAGGGAAGAGTACACAGTAAGGTATTCAGTGGCTGGGGAGACTGGTTGGGGCGGAAGCGAAGATAGGTGTGCCCCCCGCGGATGAAAAGAATAGATACGGGGCACAAAAGAGCATTTCACAGAAGCTAGCAACTGAACAGGAAATAGGTAGGGTCACAAAAGGTTAAACATGAATAGATCACAAAGAGTTAAACATTCTTAAGTGGTGGTGGGAACGAGGCCTCCTTCCCCAGGACAAATGGCATTGTTGAGCCGCATTAGGCTAATAAAGCTGCTGTATTAGGAGAGTTCCTGCGAATTCTGATGGGAAACTCAACGGTAGGAATAATGAACATAGTTACAAAAATTATGATGCCGCCAATTTTAATCGAGGGATAAGCACGTTAGTTTTCCGTAACTTTCATTAATCCCAAGTGTGGCTGACGCAAACTTATAAATGAGATAAGATTCCCGAACCTCGCGGTCGTGGTGCGTTTTGAAGGGGGATTCTAAAATCATTGCTTTAAGATGTTCAAATGCATGCCTGGGACTGTTCACATGTCTTGACAGGGGCAAATAAGGGCAGCTTTTCGCATAAGAGCGGTGATCATTGAACCGTATTCGGAAGGGCGTTTCAGTTTGGCCGATATATTGTTGCCTACAAACAGTGCACTCTAGAAGATATACGACATTAGCGGAGTCACAGTTAAAGTTACCTTTTATATTTATGTAGTAGTCTGAGGCCGTGCTGGTGGCGCGCTGTGTAGTGGTCATGTGTGGCCATACTTTACATCGGGGTTTATTGCAGGGCATGCAGCCAGTAGTTGCCGGTCGGTTGATACGAGAGTTAGTAAGAAAGTCACCTAAATTCTTATTACGCCGGTAGACAACGCGTGGTGGTTCGGGGAATATGCTTTTTAAGCGGTCACTTTGCATTAGGATATTGTGATGTTTTTTTAGCACGGTTGACACTCTTGGAGCGGAGGATGAGTGGGTTAAAACTAAGTTAGTTTGCGGGTTCCCATTCGGGGCTTTTTTCTTACAGATTACGTCACGGTCTAATTGGTTGCATGCTCTCTATTTCCAAAACATTTTCCGCTCCTTCTCACAGTTTTCTGCAACCTATATAAAAAATGTGTTCGAAATGTTTGCGACAGCAAAATCATGTAACTTTACTCCGATGAAGACAAGTCCCGTTGCCGCTACGTAAGTAAAAGTAAACCTTGTTTGTTATTGTTCTTGCTGTGTATCCGACTCTTTACTTATACTGTCTGCGCGCTTTGTGAGTTTTATCTTTCTCTAGATTTATATATATATATATATATATATATATATATATATATATATATATATATATATATATATATATATATATATATATATATATATATATATATGTAGCGAATCAGAATAGGAAATGAGGGGCTCGTTGAAAATAACACAGAAATAAGGGTTGGCAGTCGAGATAACCTCGGAAAGCAAAGGGGAGGATGTGGTAGATCATTGAAACAGATTAAGAATTTGGAAAGAAAGAAAGAAAGTGAAGAAAAAATGCCCGCCAGGTGGGATCCGAACCCACGACCTCCAGAATACCGGTCTGGTGCGATAACCACTACGCTACCGGCGGGGCGATTTTCCCATTCACCTTCTGGGGTATTTATGTTAGGTATGTTTCTTTCCTGTGCTTGGGGGTGGTAGCCAGCGCCACTCGGACTAATCGGGGTGAAGGGGACCTTCTTTTTAACCCCCGGGTCGTGACTCGAGTGTCTACGACATGTCCAGAGTGGTCGACCAGCTTTGAACCCTCTTAAGCTCCCTTTGGCAACAAGACTGCCAGAACAGAGGCCCTCGCTATGCATGTAGCGAATCAGAATAGGAAATGAGGGGCTCGTTGAAAATAACACAGAAATAAGGGTTGGCAGTCGAGAAAACCTCGGAAAGCAAAGGGGAGGATGTGGTAGATCATTGAAACAGATTAAGAATTTGGAAAGAAAGAAAGAAAGTGAAGAAAAAATGCCCGCCAGGTGGGATCCGAACCCACGACCTCCAGAATACCGGTCTGGTGCGATAACCACTACGCTACCGGCGGGGCGATTTTCCCATTCACCTTCTGGGGTATTTATGTTAGGTATGTTTCTTTCCTGTGCTTGGGGGTGGTAGCCAGCGCCACTCGGACTAATCGGGGTGAAGGGGACCTTCTTGTTAACCCCCGGGTCGTGACTCGAGTGTCTACGACATGTCCAGAGTGGTCGACCAGCTTTGAACCCTCTTAAGCTCCCTTTGGCAACAAGACTGCCAGAACAGAGGCCCTCGCTATGCATGTAGCGAATCAGAATAGGAAATGAGGGGCTCGTTGAAAATAACACAGAAATAAGGGTTGGCAGTCGAGAAAACCTCGGAAAGCAAAGGGGAGGATGTGGTAGATCATTGAAACAGATTAAGAATTTGGAAAGAAAGAAAGAAAGTGAAGAAAAAATGCCCGCCAGGTGGGATCCGAACCCACGACCTCCAGAATACCGGTCTGGTGCGATAACCACTACGCTACCGGCGGGGCGATTTTCCCATTCACCTTCTGGGGTATTTATGTTAGGTATGTTTCTTTCCTGTGCTTGGGGGTGGTAGCCAGCGCCACTCGGACTAATCGGGGTGAAGGGGACCTTCTTTTTAACCCCCGGGTCGTGACTCGAGTGTCTACGACATGTCCAGAGTGGTCGACCAGCTTTGAACCCTCTTAAGCTCCCTTTGGCAACAAGACTGCCAGAACAGAGGCCCTCGCTATGCATGTAGCGAATCAGAATAGGAAATGAGGGGCTCGTTGAAAATAACACAGAAATAAGGGTTGGCAGTCGAGAAAACCTCGGAAAGCAAAGGGGAGGATGTGGTAGATCATTGAAACAGATTAAGAATTTGGAAAGAAAGAAAGAAAGTGAAGAAAAAATGCCCGCCAGGTGGGATCCGAACCCACGACCTCCAGAATACCGGTCTGGTGCGATAACCACTACGCTACCGGCGGGGCGATTTTCCCATTCACCTTCTGGGGTATTTATGTTAGGTATGTTTCTTTCCTGTGCTTGGGGGTGGTAGCCAGCGCCACTCGGACTAATCGGGGTGAAGGGGACCTTCTTTTTAACCCCCGGGTCGTGACTCGAGTGTCTACGACATGTCCAGAGTGGTCGACCAGCTTTGAACCCTCTTAAGCTCCCTTTGGCAACAAGACTGCCAGAACAGAGGCCCTCGCTATGCATGTAGCGAATCAGAATAGGAAATGAGGGGCTCGTTGAAAATAACACAGAAATAAGGGTTGGCAGTCGAGAAAACCTCGGAAAGCAAAGGGGAGGATGTGGTAGATCATTGAAACAGATTCTTAATTCTTAATCTGTTTCAATGATCTACCACATCCTCCCCTTTGCTTTCCGAGGTTTTCTCGACTGCCAACCCTTATTTCTGTGTTATTTTCAACGAGCCCCTCATTTCCTATTCTGATTCGCTACATGCATAGCGAGGGCCTCTGTTCTGGCAGTCTTGTTGCCAAAGGGAGCTTAAGAGGGTTCAAAGCTGGTCGACCACTCTGGACATGTCGTAGACACTCGAGTCACGACCCGGGGGTTAAAAAGAAGGTCCCCTTCACCCCGATTAGTCCGAGTGGCGCTGGCTACCACCCCCAAGCACAGGAAAGAAACATACCTAACATAAATACCCCAGAAGGTGAATGGGAAAATCGCCCCGCCGGTAGCGTAGTGGTTATCGCACCAGACCGGTATTCTGGAGGTCGTGGGTTCGGATCCCACCTGGCGGGCATTTTTTCTTCACTTTCTTTCTTTCTTTCCAAATTCTTAATCTGTTTCAATGATCTACCACATCCTCCCCTTTGCTTTCCGAGGTTTTCTCGACTGCCAACCCTTATTTCTGTGTTATTTTCAACGAGCCCCTCATTTCCTATTCTGATTCGCTACATGCATAGCGAGGGCCTCTGTTCTGGCAGTCTTGTTGCCAAAGGGAGCTTAAGAGGGTTCAAAGCTGGTCGACCACTCTGGACATGTCGTAGACACTCGAGTCACGACCCGGGGGCCCTATTCTCGACAGCACAAATTGCCGGCAATTTAGGCAATTTTCCGGAAGTCTTTTCTGATTGGCTTTCAATTTTGGTCACGTGCTTCCGGCTGACAAAGCGGTTGTGTGTGGTGTCGTCATTTTGACGTTTCATGTCGTCTACGGACACCAGTTCTAAAGTTTGCTTTATTTATCGTTACTAAAGGCGCATAATTCTTGGCCTGCAATGAAAAACCAGACAAAATGCGGCGGACATGACAACGTAAGCCTGTCTTTGCTATTCAACAACAATACTGCTTGTAATACATACCCCCTCTGTGATTGGCTCAGAAGGCGTGACGTAATTTAAACAGTTGGCGGGAACGATCACGTCATGCATTGGCAACTTCAGCCTGCGTAAAAGTGACGTAATGCTACGTAACAGCATAAAAATGGCGGCTGTTTTTGTCGCAAAATACAAGCAAAATAGGGCACAATATTGCCCCGGCTTACGGCGCCGCGAAATGTGCGGCAATTTGCAGCAGGCGCAGTTTCGCATGCGCGCTGTTTAAAGCATGTTTCCTACCGAAACAAATTATAGTTTCAACTGTTTCCAAGTCAGCGATCATGGGACATACAAATAACATGCAGTATTTTGCTTTTATGTTTGTGAATGAAATAAAAAATATTTGTTTGGCGTAACCGCAACATAAGAGGGCAGTACAAGCCTCTCCATGACAAAGAGAACCCAATGCATGGCATTTGTCCATACTTGTCCTAGTAAGCTGTTGGGTCACATGATCGAACTCAAGAGAAAAATAACAATGAAAAGTGACTATTTAGTTCATTACAGCGCTGATTGCAGTCGAGCTTGACGAATGAGTGAATCGGTGACATCGGTGTGCTCCGCGGTTATCAGGCGTAGCGCTTCGCTGCTCTTATGTGTCATAGAAGCGATAGTCGCGGCCGTCTTTTTCTGTGATCACGCCATAAACTTGTAACATATATATAGCAGCAGACTATGGCGTGGCGGCGGTGGCGGCAGGGAAGGTGATAACGCAACAAAGCTTGCATTGAAGCAGAGAGCCCAGCTATGTTAATAAAAGCGATTGAAAGAAATAAATAGATACGGAAAAAAAATTGTGTGATGTTCTTTAGCTCGACATCCGCCTTTCGCTCGCTTTTGGATCAACGTTACTCGATCGCCTTGTGGTGTTGGCGCCAAGTCTGACCTCCAGAAATGTGTTTTTCTTGTCAGCCTCAGCTACCGTCTTAATTTTTATAGTACATGCCAAGTGTTTTTATATCTTTCTTGCACAATATTTGATACCTTGGTAGCGATCTTTATGAGTGACTCGTCAAATTACACTTCATGTCGTCATAGCTATAGGTGCAGCACGTCACTGATTGCTTACGTCGTGCTTACGCAAAAAAAACATGGGCGAAATGCCGGCAATTTGTGCAGTCGAGAATAGGGCCCCGGGGGTTAAAAAGAAGGTCCCCTTCACCCCGATTAGTCCGAGTGGCGCTGGCTACCACCCCCAAGCACAGGAAAGAAACATACCTAACATAAATACCCCAGAAGGTGAATGGGAAAATCGCCCCACCGGTAGCGTAGTGGTTATCGCACCAGACCGGTATTCTGGAGGTCGTGGGTTCGGATCCCACCTGGCGGGCATTTTTTCTTCACTTTCTTTCTTTCTTTCCAAATTCTTAATCTGTTTCAATGATCTACCACATCCTCCCCTTTGCTTTCCGAGGTTTTCTCGACTGCCAACCCTTATTTCTGTGTTATTTTCAACGAGCCCCTCATTTCCTATTCTGATTCGCTACATGCATAGCGAGGGCCTCTGTTCTGGCAGTCTTGTTGCCAAAGGGAGCTTAAGAGGGTTCAAAGCTGGTCGACCACTCTGGACATGTCGTAGACACTCGAGTCACGACCCGGGGGTTAAAAAGAAGGTCCCCTTCACCCCGATTAGTCCGAGTGGCGCTGGCTACCACCCCCAAGCACAGGAAAGAAACATACCTAACATAAATACCCCAGAAGGTGAATGGGAAAATCGCCCCGCCGGTAGCGTAGTGGTTATCGCACCAGACCGGTATTCTGGAGGTCGTGGGTTCGGATCCCACCTGGCGGGCATTTTTTCTTCACTTTCTTTCTTTCTTTCCAAATTCTTAATCTGTTTCAATGATCTACCACATCCTCCCCTTTGCTTTCCGAGGTTTTCTCGACTGCCAACCCTTATTTCTGTGTTATATATATATATATATATATATATATAAATATATATATATAAATATATATATATATGACAGAAAATAAGGGTTGGCAGTCAAGAAAACCTCGGAAAGCAAGGGGCAGGTTGTGGTGGTTCACAGAAACATATGAAGAATTTTTTGAGTCAGAGAGAAATTGGTGAAAAATTGCTCGCCGGGTGGGATCCGAACCCACGACCTCCAGAATACCGGTCTGGTGCGATAACCACTACGCTACAGGTGCGGCTGTTTCCACACTAGTTTCTCGGGTTTCTCAGGTATTATTTATGTTAAGGTATTTTTTATGTCAGGTATTATTTAAGGTATTTTTTGTTTCCTGTGCTTGGGGGTGGTAGCCAGCGCCACTCGAACTACACGGGGTGAAGGGGACCTTCGTTTAAACCCCCCGGCCGTGACTCGAGTGCCTACGAAATGTCGAGAGTGGTCGACCAGCGTTGAACCCTCTTAAGCTACCTTTGGCACGAAGACTGCCAGAACAGAGGCCCTCGCTAAGCATGTAGCGAACCAGAAAATGGGAAATGAGGGGCTCGGTGAAAATAAGACAGAAAATAAGGGTTGGCAGTCAAGAAAACCTCGGAAAGCAAAGGGGAGGTTGTAGTAGCTCAAGATAAAGAATTTGGAAAATAAGAAAGTGGAGAAAAAAAAATTTCTCCACTTTCTTATTTTCCAATTTGTGTTTTTGATATGAATGTAGGGGAGTTGGATCATAAAGCTGTGTAATAAACGTAGTCGGTCCAGTTCTGTTAAGCCATGATGGCGGTTGGCGACGCGTTTAATGAGGTGGATAGTTTGGACTGTGTATTTCTTAATGTACTTGAATTTGTGGAGTGTAGATCTGTTGTGCGTGATAGTAAACCCCAAGATTCTTAGCTCGTGAGTGGGGGGGATGGGGTTGTCACTCGCAAATAGTCGTATTGACGGTTGGGGGGAAGGGCGGGTTTTCGGAGGTGTCATGATATAAGTAAGGCAGATTTGGTGGGCGAGCATGTTAGGCCAAGAGGGGTGATGTGTGTGAGGACGTGGTCAAGCCCAGTTTGTAAGGTGTCTTCTATCTGGTTATCACTGCCACTTGGCACCTATGGGGTGATATCACCTGAGTAAATGGTGCTGCGAAGTGCGGGGATGTTTATTTATTTATTTATTTGACATACTCTCAATCGCTTTTGCATTGTAGAGGGGAGTGGGTTACAGAAAATACGGTTGACACAAATGCGGCAAAAACATGCAAAAAATAAATAAATCGTGACTGACTTTGTCAATGATTTGATAACAGTATTCAAAAGTAAACCAACAGAAACAACAAAACACAGCGAAAACCACGCACACGCAAAAGTATCAAAACCCGACAATTAATCAATCATGCGGCATCATCGCCCAAAAAGAAGGCACATAAAGTTTGTCGAAACAGAGAAAATTCCGATATCTGGGCGATGTCACGGGGAAGATGATTCCAATCTTTGGAAGTATTTGGAACAAATGAACCAAAAAAGCCATTCGTGCGACATTGTGTTAGCGCAACTTTATGTTGATGATCTACACGAGAAGAGCAGTAGGCAGGCATCAAAATAAGTTCGTTTTTTTTTCATAAGAAACTTTATTCCATAAAACACGAAGTATGTACAAAAAACTGTTTGGACCGATAGCTGCAAAGGCTAGTGGCCGGTCCAATATAACATTACAATCAATTCACAAGAAAATCACAAACACTTAAGCGGCACAGCGTGGAGGGTTCAAGAAAAATTGAGATTTACACAAGGGGACAGGTCATACAACACAAATTTTACGCATTCACGGATAGACACAACAAATCGAACAGAGAAATATTGACACTAAAAAGATGATTCACATAGCAAGAGTTTCGGATAAAATTTCACTAGACTTGTAATGGCTGGCTGAAGCCGGCAAAAGCAAATTCCATTTAGGCACGGCTAAAAAGCTTGCCCGAACGAGCTGTTCGGCCTAAACGCAATGCATATCCATTTTACAGCAGTAAGAATGGTGCGGTAAACAACAAAAGTTACGAAAATACACGAAAACGTAGAAGTACCGATGCGCACTGCTGTTGGTACTGGGCGCACTATACTTGTTTTAGCTGCACAGCAGTCCGACGCTTTGGAGTTGTCTTATACGACGCTGGCCGATTGGCGTAAGCGACGTTATCTTACGTGGCCCTGTTTGTCAAGCATACCGATGTTTCACGAAGAGTTTACTTTCTACCGTAACAAAAACAAGCCAGGTGTAAATACCGTCAAAAACAAAGCAATGGCGGAGTGCTGAGTATGCTAGCGCCATCTGGGACGTTTGACGGCAAGCAAGGCTGCAGCACCGAATGGCACAGTGCAAGTTATTTTGTATACGCGCCGTTATGACTTCATTCTAGACGCCACCAAGACACAGGATTTGGCTGGAGAATCAAAATTTAAACCTAAATTGATTAATTTCTCATTGAATGTGGCATCATTTACTGCCGCGAAAGTGCTGGTGACACTATAAAACACGAAATCTTTCGAATAAAACAAACTTGTATTTTGTCTTCTCTAAAAGCCTTCTCTAAAAGTTACAAAAGACCTGTATTGTCGCGTAGCACCAATATAGCGATGCAATGCCGTTGGAATTATTGATGTACATTCAGTATTAGCTGCGCCAGAAGCAATTAAATGCACCTCTCCCCACTTGCCGATCGACTCCTCCTCCCTCTCTGCTTCCTTCAAAACAGCTGGGAATACTGGGAATAGCCATGTGACATCGCGACGCTCGACTTCCGTTCTGCGCTAGCTGCATTCCTGCGCCTAGGCACGCGTCAATCGCTGCGGACCCGCCTTTGCCGCCTTTCCCTCGGGATCGCGCAGGAAGGAGGAAGAACAGCCGAAAGTCAATGGCAGTGACGCCGCCGGCGGCCGACCTCGCCGGCGATTGGGTGAATCAGGGGGCGCCTTCGCCGTTGCGTCAGCCGCGATCGCCGTTGCGTCAGCCGCGGTCGGCTTGCTGCGGCGTCGCGCTCATCGGCTGAGAAAGGCGATCTTCAAAAATTGTTTACAAATTATCTGTACAACGTATGGGGCTCAAAACTCCCCCGTTATGTGTTCTACCACCTGAATACATTTGATTGCTACCTTCACAAAGCTTTTCGGGGTCCCTTTAAGGGGCACATTGTCGAAGACATATTTCGACAAAATGAGTTTACGACTGCGCGAAAAAGTAATGTGCTGACACATCATTGGATTCAACTTCATTTTCTATTTTTTACACCATCGCTGAATTGATTGTAGATGGTTTGGAAGATGTCATGTATCATGCGAGCTAGTTAAACGGTGTTAATGACTGTAGCAAGTGAGTTGCGCAAGCGAACGTCGTTTCTCTGTAAACGCGAGACGCCACTGCTAAAGTCACGTTCGTGGGGCTCGCACATGCATCCACTTCTTTCTCATCCATTACAGCTTTTCACTTACCGGTATGCTTTATTTATTTTTTCATTACAGTTATCGCCTACTGGGCATTGTTGAAAGGGTTTAATATACAAAAAATAAAATAGAACGGTATCACCACTACAGTCGAACCCCGCTGATACGTCCTCGGACTTACGACGACCAGCTTCTTACGACGGATCACCGCGTTCCTGGCAAACTCCCCATTAAAAACCCCGATGATATGACGTTCGAGTGCACGCGGTCCTATTTATTCGATGGACCCTGGCCGGCCATAAACCAGTTTTTTCCCCATATTGTACACTGTTTCGCCACCTCGTCCCGACCTTCTTTATTCTGAAACCCGGTTCGACACTGCAAAGGTCCGAAGGCGGGCCAGACCACTAGCGGAACAGATGCAAGCAAACAGGCGGGTACTCGTGAGCGCTAGTTCCCCTGCGACGGCCCGCGCGGCAGCAGTACGCCGACGCGCCAACAGCGAAAAGTCGAAGTTCAGGCACGAGGCGGCCTCTTTAGCATCCACCGTGGTCTCGCGTAATTCGCAACAACAGCGCCAAATCCTCCCCTAGTGGTACGTGTCGTCTGAAAAACGTTGCACTTATCGTCATGGCAACGAGTGGCGAGGAGAGAAAGGAGGTTGGTGACGTCGCGGACGCTGCTGACGTCATTTTTCCCGCGGCAGCCAGGCCGGGCCGCCGCGCGCCGGCCCCTGAAACCGACGCTCGCCCAACTTTCGCGCCTGCCGCCGGTCGCTGCCAATGGTCGCTGCCTCATGGGCCGCTCGGCAATGGCACCAGGCGCGAAAGTTGGACGAGCGGCGGCGATGACTCGATATGGCCGCCGCCCGTCGTTTTTTATGTGTGCAGTAACGTGTTTAATAATTGAACGAAGAAAACATAGGTAATAGTATGTTTCCTGGTGTCGAACTGTTGTCTTTGTGGCGATATAATTGGACTGTTACACAAAAATTCTTTTTTCTTTGCGTTTATTCAAAATTCATATGAGGACGCCTTTGATTCGAAGTCATGAAAACACATGTACTACACTCATATCATGCACATACATTTTATGTATTCAGTATTGGACTGAGCAAAAATATGACACATGCAAATTTAGGCATACAATATTGTACAATAGGAAAAAAAAACGAGCTACATACACATTTACAATAACACGGTTAGGCGGGCTAGTTGGTATTCTGAATTCATGGCTGTAACTTTTGCGCAAATTTAGACGGAGACAGATACAGATCTTCGTGTCCATTTTTGTATCTGTCTCCGTCTAAAGTTGCGCAAAAGTTACAGCCATGAATACACATTTAGGTACACAATACATGATTACGAAAGAAGAACTTCGAAAGTTCTAGTCCCTACACAGATTTTTTTTTCACTCACACCTCGGCGGGAGAAGAAAAGAACTTGAAAGTTCCACTCAATGTATACTTATTTCTTGCGCTCACCTTGAGACAGGAATGTTCCTTAGACATTAAAAAAATTCGTTTCAGTTCAGAGACACAATAATTGGGAACCTATATGTTAAAATAAAGCACGCACACGTATGCTTCAATCCCTGCCTTTCGGGCGAGTTAACGCAAACTCTGAAAGAAAGCGTTGACCCGCCCATTAACCTGCATACACTTCCGAGAAATCATGTTCTCACCAACAAAATGCAGCCATAAAATACTGTTGCAACACAATGACCGCACTGTAGACACTCAGTGCTGGATTATATCTACGTACAAAAACAATGCGCAACCGTCGCAGAACACAGAACACAAATCGAACGCACCCGTCTTTTCTTTTAATGGCGCCTGAATTAACAGTCTGCTTACCGGACGTGGGAGGAAAGGCGGGGGGGGGGGGGGGAAGACACCCAGAAAAACAAGTTTTCCTTTATTGTAAGCCGCAGATATCGGCCACGTTGTTACAAGCTACCCTCTAGCTCGTGTCTGGGCAGCGCCTCTTATCTCATCCTGTCCGATACGGCATGACCATTCTAACTTCAGAACTATGGAACACCAAACCCACTCGCGATAAGATGACAAGGCGCGGGCGCGCAGTTTAGATTGAACCACGGAGCAAGATATAAAGCCGGCAATGCTACTTGGTTTTATTTATTTATTTTTAATGAGCGAAACGCTTGCAATGGCGGCTGCAGACAACGCATGTATTTCGGTTTGGCCTTCCACTGCTTCATGTGAAAATCGACTTGCATTCAACACCGCGGTGTTACGTCAGATTTTTCCGAGCACTGAAGCAACGCTTGACAGTACTTTCGGCGCAAATATACGTTTTGGAGCAAGACGGCGGAGGAAAAAATGCTAAGGGCGCAGCACCTCCACGCCACCAATCGCTGTGGTAGTAAGTACGCCGTGAAAGGCAAGAAGCGCGTACAGTTGAGCTTGCCTTCTTTGTGAGCAGGTGCGTCGTGATGACATTGGATGGATTGAGGAGAGTCACCGGAGGAAACGTCCAATGAAGTCGCAAACCGTCCTCGACTTGGGGCCCAAACCTAGACTCATACCTGCTGAACGAAACAACAAAAAATACCTTTATAAGTATACTGAATCGACGTTCCAGCAGTTACTAAGGTAATGAAAAAACGGCAATGCCACCACAAATTGATCTTGCGAGCAAGAGTGTGCGTGCCAAAGACGCGTTTATTTCTACTAAAACTTTGCGTACCTACACAGCTGGGATATATTTGCACATTAGTTTCCACTCTAAGACGAGTGACATGTCTCATTATTTTCACGTCACATGCGCGAATCATTTTGAAAACAGAAGAGTGCAATCGGTCGGCTTTTAAGGAATTCACTATAACTTGTACAAAGTTAATTTGCTTACCTGTCGTCTTTGGAGAAGGCGAGAAACTTGGCCGAACTGTACCACCCCGTGTTGCTGCACCACAGAGCAGCGCAGGAGTGGTAACGCTCCTTCCTCCGCTGCCCCATATTTAGAATACATTCGAATGTATTTTGTAATGCAGCGAAACTTTCAGCCCGTGCAGCCGTTTAGGCAACCCGCGCAACCCTTCGCACGCCGGCTCGCTCACGCACGTACCGAACTAGCCCGTCGTGCGCGCCGAGAGAAAGAAAAAAAAAAATATTGGCGCCTGTGAGCTGTTGCGCATGCGTGAGGAGGCGCGGAAGCGTTGACGGTGTGGAAAGAAAGAAACGCTGAGGGAAAGGGAAGGGCCACGCCGCAGCACCGTGCCGCTAGGATCGCCACAATTTCGGAAACCGAAACTAGCCAAAGTCGCCGACCAGTGGTTCAGGTGGCAGGCGGACCGTGAATTTGAAGCTTCCGTCGAACCACCGACGAACGCAAAAACACATACGACACGGTGATAACCGAACAGGCGCTTTTTCCGCCCGCTCGATCCTTCCTTTCACGACGCCCTCCCTCCTCATGTCTCTGCTCTCTGCTTAGTCATCATCATCATCGGCTGAGCCTATCTACCAGCCTATCTACGCCCACTGCAGGGCAAAGGCCTCTCCCATTATTCTCCAATTACTTCGGTCCTGTGCCAACTGTGACCAATTTTTCCCCGCAAACTTCTTGATCTCATCTGCCCATCTAACTTTCTGCCGCCCCCTGCAACGCTTGCCTTCTCTAGGGATCCACTCTGTTACCCTTAATGACCAGCGGTTATCTTGCCTTCGCATTACATGCCCTGCCCACGTCCATTTCTTCTTCTTAATTTCTACTAATATGTCTTTAAAACCAGTTTGCTCCCTGACCCACTCCGCTCTCTTCTTCTCCCTTAATGTTACACCTATCATTTTCCGCTCCATTTCCCGCTGAGTCGTTCTCAATTTAAGTTGAACCTTCTTAGTGAGCCTCCAAGTTTCTGCCCCGTAGGTGAGTACCGGTAAGATGCAGCTGTCATATACTTTCTTCTTCAGCGACAATGGTAGGCTGCTATTCATTATCTGAGAATGTCTGCCATATGCACCCCACCCCATTCTGATCCTTCTAATTATCTCTGCCTCATGGTTGGGATCTGGGGTCACAACTTGGCCTAAGTAGATATATTCGCTTACCACTTCCACTGTCTCGCCACCTATCTCAAACTGCTGTGCTGTCCCGAGGTTATTGATCATTACTTTAGTTTTCTGCATATTAATTTTCAGGCCCACGGTTCTACTCTGTTCGCCCAGTGCGGAAAGCATGCTTTGCAATTCGTCCCCCGAGTTACTTAGCAGGCAACGTCATCAGCAAATCTGAGGTTACTGAGGTATTCTCCATTAACCCTTACTCCCACCTGTTCCCAATCCAACGTTCTGAATACTTCTTGTAAGCAGGCTGTGAATAACATTGGAGAGATTGTGTCTCCTTGTTTGACACCCTTCCTTATAGGTATTTTACTGCTCTCCCTATGAAGGATGATGGTAGCTGTAGACCCATTGTAGATATCCTCTAGTATTCTTACATAATGCTCATCTACCCCCTGGTTCCGTAATGCCTGAATCACTGCTAGGGTTTCGACCTAGTCAAATGCTTTCTCATAATCTATGAAGGCTATATATAGGGGTTCAGTATACTCACCGCACTTCTCTATCACCTGATTAATCGTGTGAATATGGTCCATTGTTGAATAACCTTTACGGAACCCTGCTTGTTCTTTAGGTTGACTGAAATCTAAGGTTGCAGAGGTCCAGTTAGCGATTACCTTGGTAAATACCTTGTAGACGACTGACAGTAAGCTGATCGGCCTGTAATTTTTCAAGTCCTTCATGTCGCCTTTCTTATAGATTAGGATGATGTTCGCGTTCTTCCAAGATTCCGGTACCATTGCGGTCATTAGGCATTGCGTATACAGGTTTGCCAGTTTTTCAAGTACGATTTCTCCGCCATCCTTCAAGAGGTCTGCTGTTATCTGATCCTCACCAGGTGCTTTGCCCCCTTTCATTTCTTTCAAAGCCTTCCTTACTTCTTCGGTCGTTACTGGTGGGATGTCTATCTCCTCTGAACTACTGTCTCGTTCGGCATTATCCTGTATGTGCCGGCTACTGTACAGATCCCTATAGAACTCCTCGGCCACTGTGACTATTTTATCCCTATTTGTGATGACATTGCCTTGCATACATTGCCTTAAGTGCATACATCTGATTTTTCCCCACGCCAAGACGTCTCTTCACTGCTTTCAGGCTGCCTCCGTTCTTTACAGCGTATTTAATCCTCTCCATATTATACTTCCGTATGTCAGCTGTCTTACGCTTATTGATTAACTTCGAGAGCTCGGCTAGTTCTATTCTGTCAGCTGCGGTAGAGATTCTCATGGTTTGCCGTTTCCTGATTAGATCTTTCGTCTCCTGTGAAAGTTTACCAGTATCCTGTCTAGCCATAGTGCCCCCGACTTCTACTGCACACTCCGTGATAATGCGTGTAAGGTTGTTGCTGGCTCCCTTTGTCGTCAGCTCGGCTTCCTCTTTAAGGGCGGAATATCGGTTCTGCAGCGCGATCCTGAATTATTTTACTTTACGTCTTACTGTTAGCTCATTTATCGGCTTATTTCGTACTAGCTTGTTGCGGTCCCTCCTCAAATCTAGCCTAATTCGAGATCTTACCATACGGTGGTCACTACACCTTACCCTTCCGAGCACTTCCACATCCTGCACGACGCCAGGGTTATACTGGAAATAGGGGTTCACAGCGCGGGAGACAAGGACGACGAAAAAACACAAGACAAAAGACAAGACAAAACACAAGACAAAACACAAAACACTCGTCTTGTGTTTTTTCGTCGTCCTTGTCTCCCGCGCTGTGAACCCCTATTTCCAGTATGAATTACCAACACGCCCAAGCATCCACTCTACTGAGTGCCAGGGTTATCGCATAATATGAAGTCTATTTCATTTTTGTGCTCCCCATTCGGGCTCCTCCAGGTCCACTTCCGACTCTCCCGTTTACAGAAGAAGGTATTCATTATGCGCAGTTTATTCTGTTCTGCAAACTCAACTAGTGTGTCCCCCCTGCTATTTCTACAGCCCAGACCATAGTTCTCAACTGCCTTGTCTCCAGCCTGATTCTTGCCTACTTTAGCATTGAAGTCCCCCTGTTGAAGCATTGAAGTCTCTGCTTAGTAGTGTCTTTCAAAGCTGAGTTGTACCTCCTCTCCTTTCCTTGCTACAGTGACTCAATTCACGCGCATCTGCCGCCATGGCGGAGACATGTACTATACTGCATAGAGTTTTTTACAAGAGAAGAATCTGTCGCAGCGTCTATGCGGCTCACATAAAGGCTCTGGAAAACGTCCAGGGAGGCAAGGGAGGAGGCCGTCGTCTGGGAAAAGGCGAAATATTTACATTATGTACAGGGAACCGTTCTCAAAGCAGCCATCTTGTCGCCTCGCATGGTCGTCTTCGTCTTCTTCCTCTGTGTGCCTGCTGAGCTGGGTGCGAGCTTCTTCGTCTTCCATGAAAGTTCCAACATCTTCCCGCCCCAAGAGCGTTCGTGTATGCGGGATAAGAGAAATCGATAAAGGTACTTTATCGATTTTCTTTGCAGTCGTATCTTTCTTTGCAGTTCAGAATGGGCACAGACTGAGGATGTAGTTTCCTTGACTTCTTGCCTTTGCACCCGATGCCCCGGTTGAAACCATGAACGTTAACATCTTGTTCTGTGTGAACTTTGTCAGGACCATGCTGTCCAGGTTTCTTCACTTTGTGAACACGTCTGGTGGCCTGCTTAGTCATACATGTGATCATGCCGATGACAGCGTTGTCATCTGGCCTATTTCCTGGAAAAGGGGATGCGTAGTCTGCAGCAGTGGCGAAGTCGACATAAAGGTGTGCGGTCATCGAGGAATCCGAGTCTTTACGGGCAGCGCGTTGAAACAGTTCGTTCCTTGTAGCAATGATATCATGTGGTTGTAGCCAATGCACTAATATCTCGGTAGTAAGTCTCACTCCGTTAACGCACTCCTGTCGCAGACACACATCCGGAACATGGTCGCGCTTCTGTCTCAGTGATGACTCGTTATTGTATTGTTTAGTTCCTTGCACTTTTGGGTGGTAGCCCACCAGTATCTGGATTCACTTCTTCCGTCTTCAGAAAATCCTCCTGGATACAGTCTGCACGTACATATTTTGTATCCGTAGGGCGGGTCTCAAGCACTTCAGGCACGTAGGCTTCGCCGGTAATGCCTTCGGCAGCCGGTTTGTCGTCCACAATTTTCTCTTCGGGCACGGATGTGTTGGACGTGGATTGTGATGATTTCAGTTGATTCTGGCTATCCTTCGGTGGCTGGTGTGGTGTATCCAGTATTACGGCGCCTTCATTTCTGAGCGAGGGATGCACCGTTGTCTGGCGTGTCGTCTCAGCCGACAGGTCAATAATAGAGGCACATGTCATAGTTGGGGCTGGTGATGCAAGTATGCTTGATGGTTCTTGTGGGTCATGAGCGATTACCGAAATTCCCATCTATGTCGTCGAAGCCGTTGGCTTCCTGCAGGTTTCGGTTCCCTCCTCAGGCTCGTTACTCTCGCTTGTAGGACTCGATTCATAATGCGGTAGGTGTTGCCTTCTGTCCTCTTTTGCGAGATGTCGCTCCTGAGGGGCGAGGGCTTCTCGTCCGTAACGTCTTTTTTCCAGGTGACAAATAATTCTGTATGCTTCTCTGACCGAATCTAGAGCCTGGTCGTGTTGGCCATCGACACTGGTTCCGCATGCAAGGGCATCCAGCTTCTCGCTGATTGCGGCCAGCCGGTCGGCACTGTGTTGGAGCCTTGCTATCGAAACTGCGGCTTCCACGTCTTTGTTGTGCTCTAGAGTAGGCGTTATTTTGGCAATAAGCTTCTGATTGAATTCGAGAAGGCTGTTCTGTGCACTCCGGAGCCGGTTCCGCTGTCTCGACACCTCCTCCTCGCTTCGGGGTGAGCATGGCGGTCGAAGAATTGAATTCCGCTGCATGGCTCACCTCGTCGTGTCGCTTGACATCCCGGGTTTCGGCACCATGTGGAAAACGTCCAGGGAGGCAAGGGAGGAGGCCGTCGTCTGGGAAAAGGCGATATATTTACATTATGTACAGGGAACCGTTCTCAAAGCAGCCATCTCGTCGCCTCGCTTGGTCGTCTTCGTCTTCTTCCTCTGTGTGCCTGCTGAGCTGGGTGCGAGCTTCTTCGTCTTCCATGCAAGTTCCAACAAAGGCCGTCTGTGCAGTCAGGGACCGCCATTATACATCGCGCTCGCCTTAGTTTCATCATTGCTTGGGTTGAAACGCTTTAGTGACCGTAAATTTAAACAAAGTGCCACAAACACGCGAAGATTTATGTAAGTGGAAAATAAAAACAGGCTGTTTTATAACTAAGGAAAAAGGAAGTGAAGCGCATTTTTGCCAGAACGGTTGTGCCTGCTACTTCGCAGGCCAAGGTTGTAGCTACGAACAATGTTAATATTTAAGGGGGAACTCATCAGTGACTCTGATTTTATTAATTTTACCATTATTTCAAATAAAAAGTTGTTTGAAGAGTTCGGGAAGTTTTTTGAGCGTGCCTATTAAAACATTGCCTTCGTGCTGAACGGGTGCACCGACCGCCAACCAGTTTAACAAGAAAAAAGAAAACGTGGCGTTAAACAGTCGTGCACGATGACAATATAGGACGCATACAAGCGCCCGTATCTGTCGTATCTTGTCTTCGTCGCAGTACGTTTTGTTTCTTCTTTTCGTCGGCTACAAATTTCGCGGCTGCATATTACCCGCTCAGTCATGCGTCCTTCGACTGCGGCATGAGCAACGTCAGGTGCGATCACGCACTGCCTGCTGCTTCACCGAACACGGACCACAGAACATAGAGGATTTCGGTTTCCTTGTAGCTCGTAAACGTGTTAATGCATAGTCAAGAAAGCAAACCCCAAAAACCGCTTAAGAATCCAATTGTCATGCCAAGCCCAAGCGAAAAAGGGGGGTCTTCCCGTGAACCCCCACGACGACATGGCTTACAAGGCGCAGTTTCCTCTCTACTGTACTTACTAATAAACTCTATGCTATTCTGTGTGTACGTTGGCACCGCCATTTTGGGTCACTCGCTGGCCGCTGCAGCTAGTCACTATAGCAAGGCCGCGCTATCATTTTCGCCGCAACACGGGTTACACGAGAGGTTTGAATCATCTTATCTATTTCGCGTTGCTGGGTCTTGCGGGAAGCAAAAACAACTATGCGTTGAGCACTTCGACCCAATACACACAAAACACAAGTTAGCCTGAGTGGGAGTTTTTTGGCTGGAATACGTCCTTTAAACTCCTCACGGCAGGCGGCCTGCTCCCACGTGTGGTAGTATGATGGTGGAAAAACTGCCAGTTTACACCGGGGGCCACAAGCCGCCGTAAATAGGCGCATTTACCACCATTCTACCTCTTCACAAAACGCAGTATCTAGCTGTGAATACTGCGTTTGTCCTAATGGGAGTATTAAAAACTCCCACGCCTCCACCATCTCCTTCTCCTCCTCCTTCACCCCTTCCTCCTCTACGCCTCCTTACAAAATGGCTGCCAGTTGGTGTCGTGTGTCGTGTGAGCTCCAGCGTCCCCGAAAATTTATTGTCGATGTGAACTTGCGGCCGAACGAACGGATGTGAAGTGCTTCCGGACAATCGAAGCTCGTTGCGAACATTGTGGAACCAGCCTACACTGACGTGCGACACACTGCAACGTCGCCTCCATGTCACTGACCTTCGAGCCGACGGAATACGCCAGCGAGCCGACGCGAGGCCTAAATGCAGTGATCGCCGAGAGTGGCTCGTCAAAAACAACGCGATTGTGCCTCTGCGAGGTGGTTGAAGTAAGATTTTCACGTTTCTTATTGCACCCAACATTTTGGGAGACTTGTGCCCCTTCAAGTGTCCCTTCAAGTGTCGAGAGACTTGTGCCCCTTCAAGACTGGGCACAGCGGCACAGCCAGTATGCGGTGGTCTGAAAACCCGTTTGTCTTCCTTCTACAGTTCCTTGGATTGCTGGGCCCCCTTTTTGCCGAACCTTCCGATCTGCAAGTGGGAGATGCGCATGCGCTGCACTCCGCGACCAGCCTCATCTTGCCTCGCCGGTCATTACTGCACACCCGGACCACCTGCCTCTGCAGCTATCAGCCACGCGTTCATCACTGATACCAGAAGTCGTCCAGGCGGCGCCATTGAGGATTCCGGCTATATATGAGCGTCCTGTTCACTCCTCGGCCACTGGGCACGGCGGCACAGCCAGTATGCGGTGGTCTGAAAACCCGTTTGTCTTCCTTCTACAGGTGAGCAAACGTTGCGGAAAATGCTTTCGCTCAGGCGACCCGTTCTTACTTGTGCTGCCGTGCCCATGGTCTTCTAGTGTGTCTTATGATGTTTCTGGCTTGGTGCGACAATTCTGGGCGGAGACATTGAGGCAAATCCTGGTCCTGATTTGGCTAAAATTGCTAAACAGCTAGAAAGTATAGCTGCTGACATAAAGGACATAAAAGAAAAGCGACTAACCGATATAGAGAAAAAATTGGACGCCTCGGCGATTCTGGAGGACAAAGTTGCTGCTTGCCAAACTCAAATAGCTTGTATGAGTACCCTAATTCAGTAACTTGTAAAGCAAGTTGATCAGCTCGAAAACCATAGTTGAAGATCAAACCTGATAGTGTACGGCTTACCAGAAAATGAAAACGAGACCAGTGACACACTTGAACATGTTGTCAACAAAGAAGTAATTCAAGACATACTGGAGCTTGAACCAATTAAGATTAAGCGCATCCATCGAATAGGTTGGCCAGCACCAAACAAAGTTAGAACAGTTATTTTTAAGCCAAAAGACGCAAACGACGAGATCTCAATTCTTAATCAAGGATCTAAGCTGAAAGATTCAGATTTCTCCATTGGCGAAGATTTCTCCCGTAGAGTGCGAGACGTCAGACGTAAACTGTGGGCAAGTTCGAAACCGAACCGCGACAAAAAAAAAATAAAAGTGTCGTTAGTTTTCGACAAACTATCATCAATAGCAACGCTTACACTTGGGATACCGAAAAAGATGAACGCATACTCCTGCGAAAAAACAACGAACGAAAGCCAAATTGTCCAGTGACAAGGCAACAAGCACAGGCACTAAACCACGCATCGTGAAGAAAAATATTCCCACAAGGCCAATCAACCAAAAAACCAGGAGCACCCCTAACGGTAATGCGAACCCAACCAAAGAAAAGCAACTGAAGTTGAAGTTTATTTCCATAAACGTACACCGTTATGGCGGAACATAGGGTAAAAAGCTGCACTCAGCAACTTGACGAAGCCCTACATCCTTCATGGTCAACAGAAACAACTGAAACAACATAAACAACAACAGCGGCGGGGAAAACAAACAAACAAAAAAGCAGTACATAGACACCACTTGTGGGTGACAAACAAAACTAGCACGGAAAATACAATATGTTCAAAACTAGAATAGATAGCGCATCAATAAGTGGATATAAGGACGTGAAGGCAGTAGTGATAAAAAAATATACGCAACAAACCGCACAAACACAGCAAGGAACTATTCCCAAACATCATAGTCTTTCCGAACAAACAAGTTAAACAGCATAGATTTTGTACATGAGTCAATATCAAAGTCAATAAATGCAAGTCCATTCAACAACTTCGGAAGGGTATACCCAATCATCTGCAAAGTGTAGTTTGTACGTGGGCGAGGAACTTTCCAACGTTCAGACAGTCTAGTCGGATAGGGCGTATGATTATTTTAAGATTAGCTATCAACGAAATGTTCTTAGCAAGTAGTTGCGCCTGCTGAACCTGAATGCTCGTAGTCTAAGAAATAAAACTGACCAGCTTGAAATTATCTTGCCTCAAAATGACCCGCACATAGTCGTAGTGACAGAAACTTGGCTCCGAAGCGACATAACAGATAATAGCGTCTTCCCCGCTTCGTATCACACAATACGTAAAGACAGGGCTTCCAGAGGGGGGGCGTGGCCGTTCTTTTAAAGAACAACATACAGGCCGTTTTGTTACCTGATATCGAGGAACTTGAATGCTTGTGCACAAAGGTTTGGTGTTGGGGGTTTCGTTCTTTACGCGCTTTACAGGCCTCCTGATTCCTCGTCGGAATATCTAATTAAACTTCGAGAGCACGTGTCAAAATATCTGAACAGCAAAATTTTTCTGATTGGGGATTTTAACCTTCCAGGGATTAACTGGGAACGATAGATGGCTGGTTCAGAATTTTTGAAACACACAAACATAGTGTTTGATATCATGCTGACACATAACCTAATATAAGTTGTAAACGAACCAACTCGTGTACAAGGTCCCTGTAGTTCTCTTTTGGATCTTGTATTTATTCCCCGCGATTTTGACAAATATTCTGTTGCAATAGAGCCAGGAATATCTGACCACCACTTAGTATGCGTTACTGTTCCTCTTCTCAAGTTAAAGGAGCCATGAAGAGAAAATACAACTTTGTTTAATTTGAAAGAAGTAGGATTCAGTATCTCACTCAGCTCCATTACAGCCACAAAAGATGTTTTTTAACGAAAAAAAAGCAAGAAGTATTTAAAAACTTTCAAATTTTGCGCCACAGTGACGTGTTATGAGCAAGAATGACGTCATACGGGCCAACAATAAAACATAATTTTCAGTGCGTTAACTGCACGTTAGCATTCAAGTGATGCGGTAAAATGGAACTAGAGGCCCCATTACACACGTCCAGTCATGTGTCGTCGCGACAGGTCAGTCAGGCGGCCGCCAATCGCACAAACAAGGTTCCGTGACGTCATAGAAAAGTTGCGGGAAATTGGCTAGGGGGTCGCCACGGCTTCACACGTTTTCTTTAATATCTCCGTTATTTGTTCGAAGATTGCGATGATATTGGTATCATTGTTATCGGGACTAAGCAGTCTTTCTAATAAACCCAACTTGTATTTTGTCTTCATGGCTCCTTTATAAGCTCCCAAGATAAGTCCATGAGGCGGTGTTTCAAAGATTATTCACGAGCTAATGACAAATGTGTGCTTGAACATCTAGAAATATGTCTTGCTAATTTCGACGGTGATGACGTTTGCAATCTATGGGACCGGTTTAAGGACATGTGCCATTACTGCCTTGAAAACTTCATACCGAGCAAGCGCAAAAAAATCCACAAGCGTACAACCTGCACAACACGTAAAATCATTCATTTGAAACGCAAACTCAAAAGATTAAAGAAGAAGAATGCACAGCCTGACGTCATCAGAGAGATTAAAAATGCTTTGCAAAACACAGTGCGCTGCTCAAAGGACTACTACTTTGAAACAGTCCTGCCAAACTTCATGAAAAATGATCCTGATAAATTTTGGCATTACATTACTGACAAAAAGCAGCCTGTAAGGGAAATGAAAGTCGATGGTGACTTAATTTCTGACCCTGGAATCATTGCTCAACATTTTAATCATTATTTCCCCAGTGTGTTTTCTCCTGCGCGAACGTGTACACTGTTGATATCGGATCCTGGTATTTATGACGCTGATTTTGTATCTTACTCTGGTGTACTGTCTATGCTGTTAAATCTGAAAACCAAGTCTTCTTGTGGTGCAGACCAGATTCCAAACGTCTTTTTACGCAGATATGCGGAACTACTTGCTAAGTTTCTGGTTGTAATATTTCGCACTTCTTTGTCCACTGGGAAGCTACCGAGAGACTGGAAGATGGCTCTGATTGTCCCTGTTTTTAAAAAAGGTGACCGGTCCAGCTTTCAAAATTACCGTCCAATATCTTTAACGTCTCAATGCTGCAAGATCATTGAACATATTATTTCCAAACAGATTTTTGAATTTCTAGAGGAAAATGTCGTACTAACAAATTTTCAACATGGTAACCCACGGTAACCTAATTAGTGACAATAATTCATTCGTTTCAGCGTGTCTTGACAGCAATGGCCAAATTGATGCTGTATTTTTAGATTTCAAAAAAGCTTTCGACAAGGTACCACATGACAAATTAATAGCAAAACTTAAAAACATTCATATTCCGGATATTTTTGTTTCTTGGATTGCAGCCTACCTATCCAACCGCCAACAGCTTGTAAAAATTAACGGAGAACAATCTCGGTGTCTTCCAGTAACCTCTGGGGTTCCCCAAGGTAGTGTTTTGGGACCATTGCTTTTTCTGTATATTAACGATTTAGTAACTGTTGTTGACCCTACTGTTCAAATTCGATTGTTCGCTGACGACTGTGTTTTGTTTCGGGAAGTCACTAGTACTAATGATCAGAACAAACTCGAGAAAAACATTGGAAACGTGCATAAGTGGTGTGTAGAATGGGGAATGGAATTAAATTTGAAAAAAAGTGTATATCTTTGTGTAACAAGAAAAAAAAAACCCCAGTGAACACGTGTATAAATTAGGATCGTCTTCACTCACATAGGTTGACAGCTATAAGTACCTCGGCGTTACATTTACAAACAACTTATCGTGGAACTTGCACATAGATAATATTTGCTCGTCTGCCTTGCGGAAATAATGCTTCCGAAGATATAAGCTGCGAAATTCCCCTCCAAATGTTAAGCTTCTTAGTTATTTTTCTTTCGTTAGGCCGAAGCTGGAGTATGCGAGTACCGTGTGGGACCCCCATACTAAACAAAACATTAAGGAACTAGAAAGGATTCAGCGGAAGGCCATTCGGTTTGTTTATTCTAGGTTTTTGCGAACGGACTCCCCCACAGACCTAATGCTAGCTAATAATATTCCTTCCCTTCAAGATCGTAGAAAGAAGTCCCGCCTTGTTTTTCTGTCTCTTTATATATAATCGCAAACTTGCCCTTGATCCAACCCCTTCTCTTTCTCCATTAAACACAAGACCCACAAGAGATCACCAACCAAATGCACTAACTCCGTACTTCGCGAGAACACGTTCAAATTTTCGTTTTTTCCACGCACCATTTCAGACTGGAACCAGATAACCGAATGAAGTACTTGAGATACTGGCTAACTGGGCATTATTTTTTGTGTATGTTCATTGTATTGCTCTTTGCATTGTACCATGCCCTCCTGCTTGGACCGAAGTGTGGACCGCAGTATGAATTAAATAAAAATAAAATAAATAAATAAAATAAACTCAGCGTGTTTCCCGCGTCACTGCACGGTCGATTCTCCGACACTGGAGGTGAGCGTTGTACGTGAGAGAGGGCGCCATGCCCGGAACGTCATTGGGGATACCGAACGGTGTGAAAGCCATGCGAATTTTTGCAAGGAAAAGAGGGAAAGGAAGAATTTTGAGAAGTCGGTCGCCACAAGGGTGGCGCACCCTTTTGAACAGCAGAGCACTTCGTTTTGATTAACTAGTGAGCGCAGGTGTCTCGGACGGAAGTGCAATTTTGCGTAGCTTTAAATAAACATTCACACATTACAGAAAGTTGGACGCAGGAGTGACAAGTTCAGCGTCTTTACAGTGCCGTTTCTTTTTTTTTTTTTAGATGCGGCGCATCTCTTGCTCTGAGGCATGTCCCTCCTGCGTCGTCGGCGTCCGTCCGCACTCCACCTGCGCATGCGCGACTCTCCTCCGTTCGTCTCTCCCACAGCTGTGTGCAACACTCTCACTCCGGCGCATTAGCATAACGACAGCTGGCGCGCTTGGTTGGCGCGCGCTTCGCTGCGTTAACGCTGCGTTAACAGCTGCTCCGGTGCGCATGTGCGCGAATGCGCGACTCTCTCCTGCGGTCTCCTCCCCTTCAAGCGCTGTGAATATAAAGCGGGTATCGCTCCGCGACGGTTCAGTCAGCGCTCGCTCTCGTTCTTCTCGAACATCGACGATGAAACCAAGATTCGACCACTGCTGCGGCAACCGCTCACTGTGCACTTTACTGACCATAAAGTCATCGACTCATCATTCTTAAATGTAATAAAGAGCTGGGTGGTGGTCGCTAAAACACGTGTACTCTCTCATTTCGCGTATGCATGCTCCGCATCACACCAGGGTTCCCTCGCGGGGAGATGGGGGCAATTTTTTTCAGGTCAGATGCCCAATATGCTTCTGTATTTGTTGCCTCACATTTCAAGCGTTTTGCTATCCCTCTAATGCATGTGCTGCTGTGGCTCCCTGGGGAACGTGCTACGAGGTGCGGCAACGTCAGCGTTTGGGAGGCAGGTGCAAGCAAACAGCGCACCGACGACATGCTGACCTCATTGTTTGCAAATGGCTTAAACTTTTTTTTCACCCGCCGCGGTGGCTCAGTGACTAAGGCGTTGCGCTGCTGAGCACGAGGTCGCGGGTTCGAATCCCGGCCGCGGCGGCCGCTTTTCTGATGGAGGCAAAAAACAAAAGCGCTCGTATGTACGAGATTTCGGCGCACGATAAAGATCCCCAGGTGGTCAAAATTAATCCGGAGCCCTCCACTACGGGGCGCCTCATCGCCTGCGTTGCGTCGGCGCGTTAAACCTTACAATCAATCAATCAAATTTTTTTCGTTGGGTAGATAATAAAGTAGATAAAGTTCTTACCCAGATACCTTGTGTTCTCGATGTAGGTGTTTTGTTGATTCAGTGTTTTTATCGACTTATTAACGTGTTCACACGTATATCGTATTTATGTAATTTTTATGCAATAAGGTGACTATGCAGAAAACAAACTTTTCACGTTTCGCCATTCAACGTTTAAGCGGAAAACACTAAAAATTGCGTAATCCTAAATAAAAAATGAAAATGCGGCCTGTGCGCTCATTAAGAACTCCCAAATACAATAATAAATTCCTCTGCAGCGCTTATATCAAGCGCACAAAAACAAAAACAAACAACCTCGAATGCAGGTCAACACTGCTCCCAACACGCCCAATGAAAACTTCCAGTTGGAAGAAACAATACACTCCCAATGGTACCCCTGGAAACCCCCATTGTAATGGCAGTAAAATGAAACTCCCATATGCTACTAAAAAAACGCGGAAATAATGGGAGTAAGGCGAAACTCCCATTGGAAGGAGTTTTGAAAACACCGAATTGGTACTGAGTTATGCAACAAGACATTTACTCCCGTTCCGGCTTATTTGTGTTCTCTGTGTAGCGAAGACCCTGTACGGGAATTCCGTTTTTTTTTTCGTCTTCGCCTTGTTGACCTCGGCAATTTCACACTCGCATTTTCCCCTCTCAATTTGCTCGACTACGTTGACCACACGGCCTTATCTCGCGCGCGCAAAGCGCGAGGGATGCGGGCTATAAAAAGCGCCGGACGGCGCGGATGTCGCGTAGCACGCGCCGCTTGGCCAGCAGGCTCGCTCAGACACCATGGAGGGTAGGGGGCCACAACGTAGGCTTTTTTTTTAATGCGGAGCATTTCTTAGGCTCGCGATGTCACTCGTCGATGTTGTCGGCGCCGTCCACACGCTCACTGCGCATGCGCGTCGCGTCGTGGCGCAGGTGCGCGTCTATCCCGCGTACCCTCCTCGCTCTCAACAACAGGTGCGGCGGTGCGGGAGGAGCGCGTGTACTACCCCGTGCGCTCCGTCGCTCTCAACAACAGCTGCGGCGGTGCGGGGGGAGCGCGTCTGCACTCTTAGGCAAAAAGGACTAAAAGTTCGTCCTTTCGGGGACTAACGGCCTCTGCCACAATCATTAGTCCCTTTGGGGACTAACTGCGAGGGGACGAACGGGTTAGTCCCCCACCCGGATGGTCCGTCCCGATACTCCCCAAGGACGAACTGCGTAGAGTGCAGAAAAAAGAAAAAAACTTGGGCACAGGCAGGGATCGAACCCCTGACGCCCGGGTATATACACAAGGAACCCGACGCGCTAACCACTGGACCACGCCGCCGGGTGGAAACTGCGGTAGATAATATTCAAGTGTACAGCGTGTAGTTCTGTGCATAACAACAGATCCATTGCAACTGGTGCCCGAATTTCTATCTGTGCAAGCGAACGTGACCGCGTTTTGCGCCTTGCGCTTAGCGCTTTGCTAGGTTTAGGGACTATTGCTCAGTTCGATTCGAAGTAGAGCCTCACAACCATAGTTTTTCTCGTAATTAACAATCAACTCGTCGTCGTCTAGTTGAGATAGGTAGCTGGGCAAATCGGACGACTCATTTGTTTCCGCACAAATTAGCGCAAGCTAAATGCTTTCTTAGTGTTCGATACATATGTTAAGTGCTCTATGTAACGTATGTGAAAGGTGTCGTCTGTGTGAGTGTCAGAATAAGGAAACATGCCATATTTTCCTGCAACGGCGAAAGCGAATTCGGTGTTGCTTAGCTTGAATTCTTCAAATTCGCGTCGCTAGACGATTGCGACTGGGAAATGGAAGCGGGTTTTACAGCCGTTGCAGCATTGTCATAGCTTTGGTGCCCAAGGCAATTATGTACCAAGTGTAAAAGATAACTTCGAGACGCTTACCTGTAGCGAGCATTTTTGTTTTGCAGTTGTCATCAGCAACATGCGTTTTTTCTCGTCTGTTAAACACATACATATTCATTACGCTCAGGAATCCACTTTTGCTATTATTACTAATTTTTGCGCTACTGTTAAGGCGCTTGAAAGCTTTCATTGGCCGTTATTACCTCGCACGAATCGTATGCAACACAGCGTATCAACATAACCTCGCCGAGAAGCGTATGTGAATCGCGCTTCGCCGCTCCTTGCCATTACCCGCCGCTCTACTAACCCTAGGCGATTTTCTTATAACTAACATCAATATTTTCTCCCGTGGCACCATCTAAAGCGCCCAGTGACTGCAATGGCTTGTGTTTTGGAAATATGAAACTGTTCGCAGAAGGGCAACGACGACGCCATTAGGGGATTAACGACGCAGCAAAGAGACTAACTGCATGCGTTTCGTCTTCCCGTTACTCCTTATAGATCGGCGGGGACGAACAGTTAGTCCGAATTTATGCACACGGCACGTACTCTGTCGCAGATACTCCCCTTGAAGATGAACGGTCGCCCGCGAAGACTAACGGCTGTATTTTAGTCCCTATTTTAGTCCTTTTTGCCTAAGAGTGTGTGCACGCATGCGTCGTAGCTACCCGTGCGCTGCGTCGCGCTCAACAGTAACGGCGGCAGGGCGTGTACACGTGATAACGGCGTGGTGGGTGCGTGGAAAGTTCGCGCGCTTGTGTACGGAAGTGAGTCCATGCGCGTCTCTCCCCCGTACTCCTCTCCCTCGAACGCGGGCGGTGTGTATGTAAGCGGCGGAGCGCGCGTTCGGAATTCAGTCAAGGGCGTCTTTGCTTGGCTTTCGCTTGACTTGACGCTTTGCTTGACGGCACCAAGCAATAAAGACAGACTAACTTTACACTCCTTGCCTTCGCTTCTCCTTCATTCAATAAATAAGAATAATAAAGACGAAATAACAATTAAGCATTCCCAAACCATACCCAATTATGCAACATTCACGCGATACCCCCACCACTCTGCGACGCGTTTACTCGAGTTCCCCCCGTGGGAAGATGCGGGCGGGTTTTTTTTATTTTTATTGTACTTGGCATTTCAGCTAAAGGTTCGCAAATCACGTGAGAATGCGCTAAATATAGTAATTTAAATAGATTCTGAGCCCACCTGTCGCGTGAGACCGTCTAGTAGGCCGGCATTTACCCGCACCCCGGTAGTACGACCCCCCAGTCATACGACGCTGTCTCCCGATCCCTTGAAAGTTGTATTGCCGGGGTTCTACTGTATTATAACCAGTTGTAACAGGAACAAATGCTATTTAAACCCTGCTCTATCGTGCTGTAGTTGTTTGTGCCCGTGCTACTTGTGTCATTATCACTCTTCGCCAACTTCTTCAGAACGTCAATATAGCAATACTGCGAGGTCGTCAAAGTTCCAGCGGCAATGGTACACAACGGAGTTTTAAACACGGTTTCAATGATAGCTCGAATTACTATGTGGCTTAAAGATATAATAAATCCGGAACAATCGCAAGAACGGCTCATACCATCGTAACTAAAACTGCCCCTTCCTGTCGTCATGGAGACCGAGAACAGCCACTAGCGTATTCGGGTGGCTCTGAAGTTGCGTTTAATGCCCTTTTACAGCCTCCTCTGGCAAAGAAATCCTGAAAGCTTACGCAAAGTGTAGGTAAAAAGCTGTCGAAAGTAAGAACCGTCATTCGCAAGTTTTTCCGAGCTTAGTGCTTTGTTTCTACATGTACCTAGCCCAACTTGCTGGAATGTAACTTTCCGGAAGCGCCTTATTTATTCTAACTCGTAATGGATACTGCATTTCATGGTTCCGCCCGATACACAGCATAGAAAGTCCCAATATAGCGTCACCACCGTTTTACCGGCTGGCCAGCCATTTTTTAAAGCAACTGAACAGCTCAGAGCTCCCGAAATGGCGTTCTCGTAAACAAAGTTTCCCTCCTCCTCCTGCACCACCTGCAGACAAGTCTTGTGCGTGGACTAGGGCATGGCGCGCGCGGTGGCCACAGTGGCGGAGTCACCTGATGGTGAGCCCGGCGCCGGGCAGCTCCTCGTTGGTGCGCACGCCGTGGGGCCACACGTGCAGGCTGGTCTCCTGTGCGGCGGCCACGGGGCGGGAGCACTGCTCATGGCGGGCGCGGCACGTGTATACGTTGCTGTCCTCGGGGGCCACGTCGGGCAGCGTGAGCAGCGAGTCGGCCACGCCGCTCGCCGAGCGCGACAGCCGCGCCCGCGAGCCCGAGGCGCCGAGCGGCACGCCGCCCACCAGCCAGCTGACGCGGGACGGCCGCCCCGCGAGCACCTGCAATGGTCGCGGGGTGTGCGCACCCGTGGACGGCGCCATTTCCGTACCCAGCGCGAAGAGGAAAAACTACCCCTATGAGTTGGGATTGCGCAAGCCCCAACATTCCTATAGAACGTCGCACGCTGCCACTCCGAGTGCGCGCGGCGGCTTCGCAGCCAACGGAAATTGGCGTCTGAAGGCTGTGATCGTCTCGCCTCGCAGATAATAATGAGTAGTGTCATGAAGTGAAAGCAAAGACGACAACCACGAACCAGACACGCTCTGCGGGTATGTTTCAAAACCCGCGAGCACCATCATCATCCGCGTCTTGCGGGGTCATTCACCCCCCCACACGAGCCGACCAATCAAAAGCTGCCAGCGACAGCGGTCGGTGGAGGGAGAGATCCCGTGCAGAACACCAAGGAAGAAGAGAGGCTGAGACCTGGATGCGCGGCGGACGGGACCCGTGCCGTGCCCCAAAAGGTCCTCCACAACTGCAGCCTCCTGGACATCCGGGAAAGAACGCGACGCCCCAAGACGGCTGCGTTCGCTACTCGGCAACGGGAACTGGGAGCGCGCTTGACCACCGCGGCCACCACACTTCACCTGGACGTTCCAACGCTACTTCGACCTGTGCTGGTAACCACCACCTACCGTGGATCATTCCTCAGTTCCCCGACTGTGACTCTTCGCCGTTTGAACTAATTGCCGTTTTCCATACCGCGTCCTCGCAGCCCTTTATTGCTCTTCTGTGATTTTGATTTGGGTTTCGGGACCCAGTCTCCTTTCCAAAGTTTCTCTCTTGCAATTATTATGGTCCTCCGAACCTGAAAGTAGGAAGGTGAAAATTTCGGTTTGTTATGCTGACGTCGGAGTCAGCTGAATACGTCAGCTTTCGGCGCAGCCATAACCGTCATTTCTTCATTCCTTTGAGCGGGTGTGCCACAATTGTAAAGGGTAGTTCGACGCGGTAAAACGACCGTGACCTTCTGATAGCCGCTCTCGTCGCCAATGGTGGATGGGTACGTTGTGCTGTTGGCGCTGATGGACAGGACCCACGGAGTACCCGGTTTCACCGCCGCGAACGCTGATGTGTGAACAGCCTGGCGTTGCGTAAACGCAAGGCGAGCTTCAAGAAGCCTCTCAAGCCGGTTCACGTCAATTCATTTTTACCGAATTCTACTGCGCGCGCCATCTACTGCATCCTTTCGTTACCTTCGAACTTGGAAGGCTGCCACGAGGAGGCACCGCAGGCGCTTTTTGTTTTCTCACCATGTATTTTTTTTTATTTGCCAAGGCCAAAATCAAGCTGCCATGTATTTTTAATAAAAGCACAACGGGAATATCACCTATGGATTGATGTCATGCCTCAAATTTGCTTAGCGTTTTCGTTTTGCTCAACAATCTTGAGAAGAATAAACACTGCGACCATGTTTGGCAGGTTAGAAATACTTTGCCTGTATAAGCGTTAATTAATTTAATTTGTTACACGTGTGTTTGGCACTTGCTCTTTTCCCGGTTAAGGCACGTGCACACTAGCGTCGAACTAGCGTGCTATCATGCTTAAATTTGTGAGCAGACGTGTTGTTATGTACGCTGTTAATGGGGTGGCTGAGACCTCTGTCAGGCCACGTTCGCCTTTAGTCTCAGCCTCCCGTCTGTTTTTGCCAAGAAATAAAAAATCAAATCAAATTTGCCGTGCCACTCCGCCATCGGCAGCTTTGCGGGTGAAGGCTGCGGCACGGAGAGTTCCACGCTAGTGTGCACGTAGATCTAGACTAGCCCTCTCAACATCGCTATGACCGCGTTGGCCCAATGAAAGCCTCCGCGAAGAACAGCTTCCCTGGTAAGCCATTTGTTTCAAAGGAGTGCGAGATTTGGCTACGGGCGGGTTATTCCGTCAACGGCCCGGTCTTCCAGACTCGAAGAATCAAACCCTTCTGAAGCCGGGTGTTGGAGCTGGTCTCGGATGCCTCCCGTTGCTCAAAAGTTTTCGTGCTGTTGGGTGCTGCATCCCTGGTAGGCCCAGGCTGAACGGAATAAGCTTTCCGCCCCCATTGCATTTATTTTCAAAATTTCGGGGCAACATCTGGGATAGGCTGGTTTTCCGAGGAAAGATGGTTATTTGTATGTGTCGCAGTAACTGAGAGAGCCTCGTCAAACACTCGGCATGAACTGAATAGACACGCATTGCAGAGTACAACAGCGGCGCATGCGCCGAAAGAAGCACTCATTCATGCCCCACTCGGAAGTTTTGCGGGGGCGCTGGAAAATTGCAGGCCAGTCGTGTACCTTGCAGGGAATAGAGACCGTGTCTCCGGCGTCGGCGACGTACGGCCGGCGGACCGGCTCGAGGACGACGGGCGCCACGACCTGCAAAGCGGAGGCCTCCCGGTCGCCCGCGCGGCAGGAGTACGCGCCGGCGTCGCTGCTGCGGGCAGACGCGATGACCAGCGTGCGTCCGCGCACGCTCCACCGCCCACGGGCCTCGCCGAGCTCCTTGCCTTCGTGGTACCAGCGCACGGCGCCGCCGGCCTCGGGCAGGCTGCAGTTGATCTCCAGGCTCTCGTTCGGCCGCTGCGCATGCGCGCCGCGGCTCTGGACGAACATCGCGCCTCGCAGCTGCCGGCCGCTTTCCACGACCGGTGGCTGCTCCAACTTGCGCACTGGCGCTGCGCTGCTCGTAAGGGCATGGCAAGGGCTGCTGCCGAACGCACCCCTGAACTCAGTTTCGTGGGCAAGATTTTTTAAAGCCGCTTTTGTGGAGACATTTCCAAGTACCCGCCTCGCGCATAGCAGCTTTATCTGGACCTTGTTTTGCGAAAACCTATACTACTCAACTCACAAAACGCATTCATGATTCGGACGTGCATCGTGCACTGATAGATCTTTCCGTTCACACACGTATCACTCTTTAGTTCACTCCTTATATACTTGGTTCTGAAGAGAGGCTTACGAACAAAAAGCATTACCTCTTTAAAACACTTAGGCCTCTAAGGAAAACAACAGACCGGCGTTCTGAAACTTTTAGCAACTACATACGCCCTCGCAAAAATTTCGGTAACAACAAATAACCTTTCTGGGGACCGACCGTGAAACGGGAGTAGCTCAGCATTCAACCCGCGCAATTTAAAACCAATAATACCGCAAGTGTTCTTTTCAAGGAATCGAACAGTAGCCCGTTCTCGCCCAGCCGTGCAATTTTAAAACGAATGACGCCCCGTATTTTACCACGTCTGCCCGCGAAGAACAATGCTGCCACGCCTAATTTCATGGTAATAATTGCTGGAATAACTCTCCCTTTGACCGCTATTCCTATCTTTTGCGCGTGCAGTTTTCACCACCAGCGCCTTGTCTTTATGATCGTCCTGTTGGTCGTTGAAACGCACCCTATATGGCCACCCGTGTTCGTGTTTAATGTCTTGAACGTGGCTCCTAGATGGCCCTCCCATTTGCGCGTGCATTTCTTACGCGATATATCTCGAGAACCACAAAAAATCTGTAAAATCTGCCCTTCCCCTCGTCTTACAGGTTTCGATCCACAAAGCCGATTGAATTTCGTTGCGATACCTGATTTACTCGATCAATCAAGAGGAGGGCAGCATGCACCCCCACAGCGCGCCCACCGGCGAGGTGTGTTCTCGCGGGAGTGGGAAATCGCCACACGCAACTCCTGGCGTGGGCGCTCACTTCATTGAAGACTCGCAAACCTCTTCGCCTCACAGGTTATGGATAATGGACAGCGCTTTCGAAACATACCAGGGACAAATCTGGCTCCCTATAAGTAGCAAGCTGCCTAGAGCGGCTTTTTCCCAACAAATCCACCATAAAAATATGCATATTTTATTAAAATAAAGCAATTCAGTTCAATTCAATTCAAGAGATCGGGAACTTTGAGGGTATAGGAGGCAGCGCATCCAACGGGACGAAGCGGAGACGAGACAAGCACAAGCGCTTGCGTTTGTCTCGTCCGAGTCCGCTTCGTCCCGTTGCCTTCTCCGACCCTCAAAGTCATGTGCCAACTCTTCCGAGGGATCCGGAAGCTCATGCTAATGAGCTACGCATGTGTGGCGTGGATGTTCGACGAATGCGGAACCATTCTAGTCCACGCTGACCGTTCGAAGAGGCCTGGTGTCTGAAGAGATTGATTCAATCACCCCGCACTGCGCTCTCGCCGGCTTTCACAAGTACGGAGACCATGCGGCAGTGTTGTACACGTTCCTCCAAAATAGGAACGAAAGCTCGTTCATCGTTCCTTGCCAATTTTGAAACGATTTCCCGTCACAAGTTCCGTTATTGCGAAAGGAACGCGTTCCAGTTCCAGTTCGAAAATTGGAACGTGTCGTTACAATAACGTTACAATTAGGTTTTTAAATTAGAATATAGTGTCGGATAATCCTGGGTCGAAATTAAGTGAGACATTTAAAACTCACATCGAACTATGTATATTATACGAACATTCACACCACCGGCAGCAGATTATCTGGAGATAAATATAATCAAAAGAAACGCTCCTAGGCGAATTTTTCAGGGAGCACCGGACAAACTCCAGACGGCTCGAGGACATTTCGGTGCAGGATATTTCGGTGCGGAAATTTCGGTGTACGGACTTATCGGTGTACGGACATATCGGTGTATGGGCGTTTCGGTGCACGCACATTTTGGTGTACGGACATTTCGGCGACCAAATGGACCTTTTTCCAGTAGCGTAGCCCTCTTGCGGCGGCCACCCGAACCACACTTGGGGGAGTATGGGAGAACTCGCCCCCTTTTCTTCCGCCTGCCCTGCGCTGCTGCGTAGTTGAGGAAGCCGTCCCAGGCGCCACGCGTGGTTTTGGTGGCAGAGAAATTTTTCGATGGTAGCCATAGCGTCCACCTGTCGGCCGCTTTCAGGGCTCAGAAGGCGGAGCAGCACTTAACTGGCTCGGAGTTTGCAACTGGCTAATCCAGCATGGCGTCGTTTTGTTTACAATTTGCCCCCCCAAGAATGGCGGATCGGTCACTGGGAGCGAGGGCAGGGCATGCGCAGAGCGCTACTGGAAAAAGGTCCATTATAATCCTGTGCTTGCCTGTCTGCGACAGCCGTTATATTTTTATTTCCGCTTAACGTTATGGACATGGACAACAATCTGAAGCAGTGAATTTATTTTTTTGATTGATGTCTGTTTGATCAGGTATTTTTAGAAATTCTACATTTATATATTTTTGTTTAATACCTCTTCCTGGGGACACCTGTTATGCAGCCGATTGAATTCTTTAGCACACGTTTTTTTTTTTCATTAATGACAGAATTTATCGTGTAAGTAAGCGCAAAATGGACAAGGACGAACGAAGTGAACGGGACACGGCGCTACTATCAACTCATTTTATTTTCACTATGATGTCCGATTTTTATACCGGAAGATACACAGCTAAAGAAAGAAAGGAGGAAAGGGGGAGGAGCACAAGCAAGTACAAAAAAACAAAAAAAGTGAAGGATGACATTTCAAAGGTCGTGTTACAAATGCACTTTTGCACGGTAAATTCTAATGATTTGATAAGTATTGCAGTTATTTCTTTGTCAATGCTAAAAAAGCTGTGCTAAAGCAGTTGTCTTTTAAGGAAACTATCTGGTGGGCCTCGATGATCTCTCGTGTCAACTGATCCTCGTGACGAGCTACAACCCTAGTCTTATCAAAAAATGGCTTACACTCACAATTTCTACAGTCTCTGCAGTGTATGCCCAGATGTCCTTTAATCTTATCTACATTATTCCTGTGTTCTCTAAGCCGATCGTTTAAGCAACGTCACGAGGATCAGTTGACACGAGTGATGCGTATCAACTGATCAACTGCGCGAGCATGCGTATGCTCTACGTGTCGGCAGCGGGAGCCACCTTGTCTCGCATTGCAAGGCATGTGGGTGCATCCCATTTTTAAATAGAACCAAGGTTTATAACCTTGGTTCTATCTAAAATGGGATGCTAGCGCTACACGCAATCACGCACACGCGAGATTTTCGAAGCCTACTCAATAGCGAAAAAAGGAAGAAAGAAACGTGTCAGTCAGGCTTCAGTCGCACTTCTTCAAAAAGAAATAGCGTATATCGGCAGATAGCGCGTCAGGTTCTGAAAAACTCATTGTTCGCTCACAGTGCAAATCATTTCAGCGTGTTCTTTTTCCTTTCCTAGGGTTGTGACGTCACTTTTTTCTCGTGTATAAATTGCAGAACGCAATAAAGCACCCCCAGTTGTTAGTCAGCGCTTGTACTGTCTTTTCGTCCGTTAGTCCCCGTCTCTGCGCTGTTTTATCCCCCTGAGATACAGCTCTACGAAGTTCAGGCAGCCATCACCGAAAGCAGAAAAAGCAGCGCCCCAGGCCCAGACCAGGTCACCTACAAAGTTCTGGCAAACTTAGACGACCAAGCCCTTAAAACTCTCACGGACCACTTCAAAAACTTTTGGACTGAGGTGAAACTTCCAGCACAATGGAAGACGGCGGAAATCCGCTTCATACCAAAACCGGGGAAGTCACCACACATCAAAAACTTGCGGCCAATTTCTCTTATGTCTTGAGTAGGAAAAATTATGGAAAAGATAATACTAAAGCGCCTTCAAAAACACTCGGACAAGACTAAGCAGATGCCGGACACAATGTTCGGATTAAGAAGACACCTCGGGACCCAGGATGTGCTAATTCATCTGAATAAGGAGATCCTCGTCCCCGCCACTCGTCACTCCCCGCTTGCCGTTCTCGCACTTGATCTAAAGGCGGCCTTCGACAACATGGCACACGAGGCAATCCTCCGGAACCTGAGCAACACAGGCTGCGGAAAGAAGACACACGACTATATTGTCGACTTCCTGTCCAACCGAAAAGCCATAATCAAGATCGGGGACGTCACTTCAGATCCTATCACGCTTGGCTGTCGGGGGACCCCTCAAGGCTCAGTCCTGTCTCCGCTATTATTCAACATCGCGCTCTTGGGCCTCCCGCGGGGCGGCTGGGGACTATACCGAACCTAAGACACGCCCTCTATGCCGACGATGTAACGCTGTGGACGGGGACCGAGGGGGGGTCTGCAGGACACTCTGCAACTCGCCGGCGATACGGTCAACAAGTATACGAAGGAATGTGGATTGGCTTGCTCACCCCAGAAGTCGGAACTTCTTGCGGTCTGACGCCGCCGCCGCAAACGAAAAGAAGATAACATCCAGGTGATCCTTGAGAAACAGGTCATCAAACCCTGCACATCACTAAAAATTCTAGGCCTTCTGATACAATCGGACGCGAAGAATGACCAAATCATACAGCGGCTCACAAAAACATCTGAACAGGTGCTACACATGCTCAGAAGAGTCACCAACCGACACAGAGAGGCATGAAAGAGAAAGACACCCTTCGCCTTGTCCAGGCTTTCATCCTCTCAAGGATAACTTACCCAGTGCCGTATGCAGTACTAAAAAAGAGCGAAACCGACAAACTTTACACCGTCACCAGGAAAGCAACAAAACAGGCGCTGGGCCTTCCAATGAGCGTGTCCACAGACCGGCTATTAAGGGTTGGGCTACACAACACAGTCGACGAGCTAATTGAAGGTCACCTGTCCAACCAAAAAGCTCGCCTCGCAAAAACCCAAACGGGCCAGAAGGTCCTTGCCCTATTAAAATTGACACCTGTGGGGGAAAATGTCTTAACAAAGGAAATAAATGTCGGAGAAATGGTGGAAGCACATAATAATCCGCCCACTGCCGAAGAATATGCATCCTGTTCACCATCAGGGTAGGCGAGAAGCAAGAGCCAAAGCTCGGGACAAAAAATGTGGATCTCTGCCCTCAGTGATGCAGCCTCATACCCCAAAAGACAAGCCAAAGTAGCGGTGGTGACAACGAAGACAGACCTCGTCGTCGGGGCAACCCTACCACGATCCTCAGCGCAAGAAGCGGAAGAGTTAGCCGTAGCTCTTTCCCAAACGAATGCAAGTGACTGACTCATCACTTACTGACTGACTCGCAAGAAGAATGCAGGAGTCTCACGTCCGGCTGGGTAGCTCCAATGACATACCGCATACTGCCAAGCAAGCCACCTGACAGGTTAGTCGAAGTGGTGTGGGCGACGACCCACTCCTCCAAGGAGTGCAATAATCACGCCCACTTCAAGGCCCGAGGTTTAGACAACCAGGCCGCAGAGGATTCACCTGAACCTACGCCACTCACGACCTACCAGGAAATTACAGAGCACTACAGACTCGCTCGCAAAGTCTGCAGTGCTCTGTAATTTCCTCACCCGTTGTAATTTCCTCACCCGTTGCCTCACCCACAATTAACGAAGACACAAGAAACTACGCTAAGAATTGTGCAAACAAACACGTTTCCCCATTCAACACTGATGCGCCTTATGTTTCCAAATCAACACAAAGCCCAATGCAAATTCTGTACGCAATCAGGAACACTTAGGCACATTATCCTTGAATGCACTCAGAACCCTGATTTGCCACCTCCACCCGCTCCTCATTTCCCCGAGCACTGGGAGACGCTGCTGTCCAGCTCCCTCCTTTGCGATCAACTCCTGCTGGTTGAGAGAGCAGTAGCACCAGGAACGGCACATGGCTACCTGTAACAACGCTCCACTCCCACAGGGTTCTGCAAATAAAGTTTTTTTTCTCTCTCTCTCTCACCCAATTTGATAGGCAAATCTTGGGAGCGACCACTATATCGTCACCCTGACACTGGCTCACGGCATCATACGCCGCGGGCTAGGACACGCCAACATCACGGATTGGCCCGCGATTAGGCAAGATTCGACAGACTTACCACCTGTAGAAGAAAATCTTGAACTCTGGACAGCAAAGATGGAGACAACGCCACACCAAAACCACAACTTTGATTACCCAAAAACCTGTTATTGACACTCACCTCGACTATCTATGGGCAGCACGAAAATGATTGTCAAACAGTGGAAAACTCGAAAAACCAACCGAACACTAAAACTAAAAATAGCTCGAATTTCTGAAGAGAACAGCAGAGTTGCCCTAACACTGCAAAGGCAAAATTGGAGAACATTTTTTTAGTGAACTAAGCGGCACGTTGAGCACCAAAAGAACGTGGAAAATACTACGACATCTACTGGGCTCAAAAACATCCAAGACCGCGACGCAACAGCAGATCCAACGTCTGGTGCATAACCACCCAAACCCACCGCAGCAATTATTGCAAACTATACAAAGGAAACTATTCGGTAGAAGACAGCGGCAAAAGAATCGCCCTCCGTACCAAGGCGAACCGAACGCAAGCATGGACGCCCCTTTTACAGTACAAGAGCTACAGGGGTCACTTGCGCATCTGACCCGTAACACCACGTCAGGCAAGGACAGAATTATCAATAAACTACTACGAAACCTGAACGAAAACACGCAGGAGTCCATCCTGGCACTTTTCAACAAAAATTAACATTGGCTCGCTGGCAGCTTACCACCACAGTGGAGGCACACCGACGTAACGCCAATTCCTAAGCCTCACAAACGAATCGGCATTGAAAACCTATGGCCTATCTCGCTTACATCATGCCTTGGAAAGCTCTTCGAACGCCTGGTGAACCATATAATAACAGAGCATCTTGAAGATAACTTCCACCCTCACACAATGTTCGGATTCCGCTCCCATCTGTCTGCCCAGGACGTATTGCTACAGCTGAAAGAACAAATTATAGACAACCTCAGCAAAACCACCCCCAGTACCATCCGGGCTCTAGACGTTCAAGGCGCCTTCGACAAAGTACCCTCCAAGGACTCCGAGACACCAACTGCGGAGAAGCGATGTACAACTTTGTACAAGCGTTCCTATCGGGCAGTACCGCTGGAATTATACAGGGTCCACTACAAACGGACACATTTTCAACGCCGTCAAAAGACACGCGTCAAGGCTTCGTTATTTCCTCCTTACTATTTATTATTGCCCGGCTTGAACTGACTTCCAAGCTTTCAGACATCCCCGAACTACATCACGCCTTTTACGCCGATGAGCTTACAATTCTGACGAAGACGGGATGAGCCGGAGAACAGCAGGACAGACTTCAACAGGCCATAGACTACGTGGAGGAGCACTTGGAAAGACAGGGCCTTGCGTGCGCCCCCACCAAGTCAGCTTTACTGGTCTTTCAGGCACGCACACGAGGTAGACCACCCAACCCAACGACTGATCCAGCCGTCAGAATCGCATCCAGCCCGGTACCTCAAGTCACATCACTTCGCATTTTGGGAGTACCATTTCATGCAGACGGTTCAGGTACCGACTTGCTACCACAACTAAACACGACCATACATTTGATGCACTTGATCCGACAGATCTGCACCCAGCAGAGCGGTCTTAAAGAGCAGAACACCTGCGGCATAGTTCAAGCACCGCATCGCCTATGGCACCCCATACGTCCCACTACGCCCCAAGGAACACTCTAAAATAGATGCCCTAATTCGAACACCCTACAAGCTCGCCCCGGGACTGCCCGCTTTTACACCTACAGACAACCTTCTCAAGATGGAAAGTAACAGCGCAACAAACGACGAGGGACAGAGAAGAAAATCACAAGACGGGCGCTGTGAATACGTACCAAGTCGCCCAAATTTCTATGTTGTTGCAACCTTCTCAAGCTTGGACTCCATAACACTTTGAGCGAAATTCTCCAAGCGCAACGAGCAAGACAACAAAATCGCCAAACTCCAACTCCAACGGGCCACGTGGTTTCCGAAACAACTCGACTACCCTATCTCTGCACCATCCAACGTGCCTACCCGGATCCCATCAAACACACGTACCAACATTCAAGTCCCCCCATTGCAAGACACATGCACCCAGAATACAACAAAAGGAGAAGACAGGCAAGAACAAGATACTTCAGCAATACATTCACCGACAACCCGGATGTCTATTATACACAGGTCGCAAGAAATCCCGACCGCCAGGCCCGCGTTGCAGTGCTCATGGGTTCCGAAGGGACATCAATCTCAGCTGCAACAGTCCGAATAACCGACACCGATGTTGCAGACGAGACAGCCATCGCCCTAGCGGCCACCTCCAGCAAAAAGCAAATATTATTACAGTCATCACTGACTCGCAACAGGCGTGCCGGCATTACCTATCAGGGCTATTAGAGAGTTTTAGCTGACCGTTTCTGACGGTACGCTCCGCTCCGATAGCAAGCGGGAGCGCCATTGCGCATGCGTGGCACGCTAGCGCGCTACCGGCGATTGGCGGTGAGATCTTTGAGTGGCTCCCCCTGGCTCTGACGTCGGCTTAGGGATTCGCGCCGCTGTCGTCTGCTACACTCCGCTTGTGAGGGGCAACAGTGTCTGGGCTACAAATCGCCCGCTTCGTTGCTGTAGTGCGTTAAAAAGCGTATTTCTAGCGACTCAGTTATTTTGCCAGCTTCTGACGCATCTGAATAATTTGAAGCTGTATCCCCCACAAGTTTGCAACACACGAAGAGATAGAGAACAACTTTCTTCAGAGTATCGGTCAGAAGATCGTGTGTAACTCGTCCTTTCTTGCTTATTCGCGAGGATCAGCGATCAGAGCTTCTCGATAAATATTCAAAATGCGTAGGCTTCCCTGCAGTATTTTTGAGATGCTCCTATGAAGACTCAACAGTCTAATACTACGTACCAAGCAGCGGCCTCTACACGCTCATCGCACAGCAGGAAATAAAGCGGCTTTCTTCTGTTTCTTTCGTTGTTGTCTTGTATGGGATTAATGCCCAACGCATTAATTTTTCTGCGCCGTCACCAACTTCTTATTAGGAGGTTTCGGGATGTTTGGGAGCCTCACAAAGGTCGTGTGGGTATTTCCTTCATTTTGTATGGCATACATTCCCTTTTTCACAAATTGGCTTTCATTACGGCTGCATGCAAGAAGGTGCATATCCGCAGCGTGCTTTGTTTATTCACTTTCAAATACAATGAGAAGGTTTGTACTACGCCACCGCGATCGCGCCCTAAACAACGTAGTCCATAGTACTCGAAGGCGGCTTTTGTGCTCCGAATTTCTATCGTAATTATATCGTTATCGTCACGAACTGACTCTCAACTCGAACAATGATGACATGATAACGGTGTTGAAGGCATGATATACTCGCTAACTAACGTAATAAATAGTATACCTGCATATATTACAAGACTCGAAACCGAAGAAGAATTCCAAGTAGCTCTTTATTGCTTTTCAACCCTTCCAGGCGCGAAGAACAAATCCTATTCTACTCGGGATGGCGTTCTATGATTTGAAGAAAATTACTTTTACTCTCTTGTCCTGGACTGAGGACCCGGCCCACTAACCAGATCGATTTAATTGTTAAACAAAGTTTTCCCCTTACTCCTCCACCTCCTCTTGACTGCAGTTTTCCTATAACGCATATCCGAATATCGGGAAGGTATGGCTGTGCAAAATGTTCCGAAATATCCCTCCAGGTGTTAACAAACATATATGTGTTACTATAAATTTAACGAAGACGTGACTCGTTTTGCTCAATAAACCTTCATACTGGTTAGATGCCTGGTATAGAATCAGCACGCGCGTATATACACATTGGGTTATTTGGAACTCAACCTACAGTTTTTGCAGTCTATAGTGCATGTCGGCAAACTTTCATGCCTTGACAACGTAAAGTGATGTGACAAAACGCGTTCGAGCGTTCGGCAAGGTTGCAAAAACTGTTTTACCTTACATATGATTACCGGGAATCGTGATGCCTTCTGCCAGAGCCGACAGCCCTGAAGGCCTAGAATTTGTTTTGATCTTCCATTTTTGCTGTTGTCGGTTATTAGCAGCTGACTGTTCCTTTTGTTCGAATGCTTACATGAGAAGCTGACGTCTAGCTCCGACTCTTCGCGCTCCGCACAGGACCGGCTTCGCAAGGAATGGGGTGGCGCCGGCAATGTTTCTCCCGTAGCGGTATCCAAAACTATACTTTAATTGACACTATGAGCTAGGGTATGTGATTTTAAGCCCATTATTATGATAAAAAGTTACCCACACGCCAATTCTGGTGCGGACAAGCATCAGACGTTGACCGAGCGCAAAGAAACAGCAGGGAGAGCGATCCTGAGTGAAGCAGACGACAAATGCGAGAATCCCTAAGCTGACGTCACAGAGGCGCGCTTCGCAGCGCCGCCTGTGTTCGCGCTCACCGCCAATACCGGAGCGGGGCCCCGCTCCGCTAACTGGGGCCTCTTAGCGGACCGTCGCGGCAGCTTACGCTACCATGCGGAATAACAACACGGCTGCCCACGCGATGCGAGCGCGCTACGGCGAACTTCGTTTCTTCAGTTGAAGCACGAATAGGCGATTAGTTGAAACACGAATAGTTGAAACACGAGCGCTTCCGAATAGGCAATGGTGCCACAAACATCAAAGATCTTTAGGACGGAAGCGAAAAACGTCGACCGAAGCGCGGGGCTGCTTCTATGCAGAAAGAGAGCCTTGGCTTGGCTATCCCAAAGTTTATCGACTTGTTTATTGATATTTAGAAAAATTATACCATGTCAGCGACTACATTATACAAAAAATGTTAAATGAGGCCAAGAAACACCGTATTTTGCTTTGTTTGGGCGACCAAATACAAATTCTTGTGTTTCCTTTAGGATGAAGTTTCGGTTTACACGCGCGCGCGAAACGACCAGTCACGCGAATCATTCCCCATCGAGGGAGATACGGTTATCGCTTCGCTAAAAGCCTTTCGGCTGCTTACGGTTGTGCTTAGCGGGCCGTCGGGAGCATAGCGGAGCGTCTAAAACGGTCAGCTAAAACTCTCTAATATCTCCGCATGCGCTCACACTTCGAAAACACGCCAAAACTCTCTCGACCATTCACATTGTTCGACGCCTGGTCATGCCTCCCTCCCCGGGAATGAGGCGGCTCACGCCGCTGCCCGCGACAATTTACACCGGGCATTCCTAAGGGAGGCCGACGATTCACCTCCAATCGCCAGCCGCTCAGTTCCAAAAACATACACGGACACCTTGCACCATTATCGCCGGAAACGCCTCATTTACCCTTCTCCTCACCCATCACTCAATCCACAAGACTAACGAATCTGGTGCCGAACTAAACCCAGACTTACGACAAGATGACAATTTTACATCACATTTCCCTAACTGTTTTTTCCTACAACTGCACAACATGCAGAACCTCGTATGGGAGTGCGTCAAACATCCCAGCCCAATTCCATCACCGACATTAGAGCAGTGGGAGCACAGGCTGACCACCTTCCAGCTCGAGGATGAGGGGTACCTGATCCTCGCGGACTGCTGGCTGCTTGGGGGCCTGGAGGCGGCCTGGACTGAGGCCACTGAGGCCACCACACACTCTCCTTTCCCCTTCCCCTTTCCCGTAAAGAATCGATCTTATTCCTCCTCCTTACACAATAATTACCACAAATTAATGAAAACTCCATCCAGCGTCCCTTTACAGGCCATTTCAAAGAAATTTACTAAGGTAGCGCCATTCTTTGATCTCGCCGCCTTTCGCCCTCACCCGCGCTCCTTTCCTCCTCCGTGTTTTGCTATTTTCTTTTCCTCCGGCCAGCGCCGCCCGCCATTGGCCAACAAAAAAGTCACGAGACATTTCTCTTCTGCCTCCGCCGCCGGGTATACAAATATGTAAACAAGAAAAAGCAGGAATAAAAGTATAAATATTACAACACAAGTCGCCGGCGGAGCGAAACCATCGGCCACCCGCAAAGCAGCCGAAACGAGGGGAGGGAAAAAAAGAAAAAATCCACCTCGCATGAAGTCGCGCACATATAGGTAGAGACGTCACGGTGCTGCGCCCAAGGAGGTTAAAAAATTGCAATTTTTTAACCTCATTGGCTGCGCCCCTGCTTAGGAGGTGTGGTCGCCCTGGGCGCCTACGGGATATGGTTTGGGAATACGCCGCCGGGTCGCCTCGCTGATGCCTCGCCGCCGGCTAGAACAGTGCGCAAAGCCGCTGCTGCGGCGCCATTTCTGGCTGCCGAGCCACGGAGCTTCAGCGCCGGCTTCATCATAGGCGCCAGCTAATAGCAAAGTAAGAATTAGCTGCTCGTTCCGAACAAATGTCGCATGTGTCGCTTTATGTTGCTTCTCGGTGCCGATGTGTTGTGCCTTAGGCAGCGCGAATATCGTCAGGGAGGGCAAATTCGTTAATCCGTCCGGGAAACGCGACGAAGAAAGGAGAAAAGTTTGGTTGTATATATTTGAACGGGCATACTTCAGGCCAACGCTGCCATCACTGTTTTGCGAGGCAAGTTTCCGAATGCTTGTTCTTGCTCTGGTAAATTCTCCGCAAGCTTGAGCGGTGACTTACGAAGAAATGCGTATTCACTGCGCGACCATCGTCCACCCTTTGTTCTGAGTAGGCATGGAGGAAAGAAACTCAGGAGAGGCCCCTAGCATCCCAATGCATTGCGAAAAGTGTGGAGGAAGTGGCGTCATTTTTCTTGAGCCCATGGACAATGTTGCTTACTTGTTTACAACTGCGGTGGCCAATTTTGGGCAAATAGAACGGACAAAATTTTAAGGCGCTTGGTACGTGGCTGCCTCGCTACGCTTGTAAACCAGTACAGTCGCTACGACAAACGTTTTTAGATTAGGCCAGTTTGAAAACTCCGCCGTCGGAGGCGGCCTTAACTCGTATGCGTTCGCCATCCCGTGAGCCTGTTGCTATGACGATAACAAACGCTACTTTGCCAGGCTTAAGAGCTGAAAATCGTCCTTCTATTTCAAATACGAAGGCCGTTTTTCGATTGAAACTTTGGGTGAGGGTTAGAATGGGCAAATTGAAGGCGAAATCAACAGCTTAGAACACGACATCGCACCGAGGAATTAGCGACGAAGCTGTTTTCGCTGCGAAGCGGGAGGGCAGGGCGACGCCATGTTAGTCAAATCAAACCGGAGATAGCAAAGGATGATGGGATAGAGTGCTGGGCTCAGTGGGCTCAAGTCATGGCGGGACTCGGCTTCACAAATGTGACGTCACGGCCTCTCCTAACCTTTTCTTTCCTCCATGTGAGTAGGCATTGCGCGCAGCGGCGAGTTCGCCCCGCCGTAAGCATTGCTTTGGATAGGAGGCCGTGTATTTGTCACGTGCGCGCTTAACTTCCAGCATAATTATCAGCGGCGTAGCATGTTCAGTTGGTTGTCGTAAGTTTTTAGTGACGCAAGAATTGTTCACCTGAATTCGCGCTTGTTTTGGCTGACGTCAGCTTACGTCTGACCATGTAGCGTGTGCGTTCCGAGTACGTGTAAGCTCTTTGTGGCTTGAAGTCATGTTTTGTGTGTTAGCGACCCCGGTGGTATTATAATCGCGTTGTTATAATATTGGATGGATTTCCTGCGTAATATGTGCTTGGTCGGTTTGAAGGTCCTAGGACCGGCGATGTTGCGTCCTTCGAGGTAGTCGATCATTACGCGTAACTCGGGGTTGGCACGCTGCTGGGCGGCTAGGTCGCTTTCCGTCCCGACTCCGAAGAGTGCGCTGTTGTCGTCGGAATGTTGTGGTGATGGGTCGACCGGGGCGCGAGACAGGCAGTCTGCGTCGGAGTGTTTCCAACTGGATTGATAGACTACTGTAACGTCGAATTCTTGCAGGCGCAAGCTCCACCTAGCAAGACGGCCAGAGGGGCCCTTCAAATTGGCGAGCCAATACAGGGCATGGTGGTCTGTCACAACATTAAAGGGTCTTCCATACACGTACGGGCGGAATTTCGAAACGGCCCATTTAATCGCGAGGCATTCTTTCTCAGAGGCTGAGATTTTTTTTTTTTTCTTCCTTGGACAGACAACGGCTGGCATAGGCGATTACTTTTTCGCACCCGCTTTCCTTTTGGACGAGGACGGCACCCAAGCCAATATCACTGGCGTCCGTGTGCATTTCCGTTTCGGCGATTTCGTCGAAATGCGCGAGCACGGGCGGGCTTAGCAGGCATTGTTGCAGCTCGCAGAATGCTTTTTCTTGGGCGTTTTCCAAGCTGAAAGGGGTGATATCTTTCGTAAAGCGCGTGAGTGGCTCTGCAATGCGTGCGAAGTTTGCGACGAAGCGTCGGTAGTGTGCGCACAGTCCGAGAAATCTTAGCACGCGCTTCTTATCGTTCGGCCTTGAGAAGTTCCCCATGGCTGCAGTTTTCGCCGGGTCAGGCAGGACTCCCGCGGCGTTGACGACATGGCCCAAAAACTTGAGTTCCTCGTACGCGAAGGGGCACTTTTCAAGCTTCAGAGTTAACTCTGACGTACAGATGGCCTCGAGTACAGACTGCAACCTTGCGAGGTGTTCGTCGAAAGTCCTGGAGAATACCACAACGTCGTCGAGGTATACGAGGCAGGTGTGCCACTTCAGGCCAGCTAGCACAGTGTCCATGACTCTCTGAAACGTTGCTGGCGCCGTGCATAGCCCAAACGGCATCACCTTGAACTCGTATAGGCCGTCCGGTGTATTGAATGCAGTCTTCTCTCGATCTCTCTCGTCCACTTCAATTTGCCAGTAGCCTGTCTCCAGACCCATCGATGAGAAGTACTTCGCGTGGCAGAGGTGGTCGAGGGCGTCGTCGATTCGTGGCAGGGGGTACACGTACTTTTTGGTGATCTTGTTGAATCGCCGGTAGGCAACGCAGAACCTCAGTGTGCCGTCTTTTTTCTTCACGAGTAAGACCGGAGCAGCCCAGGGGCTTTTCGATGGCTGTATAATATCGTCGCTGAGCATGTCTTCGACATGTGTCCGGATGGCTCCCCGTTCGTGTGAAGACACGCGGTACGGTGACTGTCGGGTAGGTCGGGCTCCATCTTCGGTTATAATTCGGTGCTTCGCCACAGGTGTCTGACGTAACTGAGTTCGACGAAAAACACTCGCTGTAGCGATGCAGCAAATCCAATTAATTTGTCCCGGTTTTCTTGCGGCAGCGCTGGGTTCACGTCGAAAGGATGTGGAAACTTGAAGGTACGGGTGCGCGTTCAAAGTCGGCGACTGCGATCACGTCACTTGCTTGTTGCGTTTCCTCGAGGAATGCAATTGCAGCGCCCTTGTTTAAATGCTGGTACTCCTCGGTCGGGGCGTCGTATCTCGGCTTGTGCGTGTTGACGGTCGAGCACTATGCGTCGTCATTGTCGTCGTCTTCCCAGCGGCAGGCTCTGTCATTTCGGGTATGCGTCGGTTCGTGTCGTCGTCGTGTTCAGTAGTCACGTCTGGGTTGGATAGGGTCGTCGGGCCGAGGGCATGTCGTGAATGATGGTCGTCGGTGAGTCGTAGCGTTTTTGGAGGGTTTTTGTTTTTCCGCCGTTGCGCAACTTCACCTCCAGGAGTTGCTCCCTTTAGTTTCCCCCGCGTGGGCTGGGAGACCTTTCACGTGCGAAGTCAGCACTGCTACGGCGGTCCGGTGACTGGTACGGGTAGGGCGACGGTGAACAGTTGAAACGAGCTGGTCCACGGCTGGTGTTCACCAGGTATAGGTATTCTTCAATCTCAGATGGGCGCTGGCCGGGTCGGGGGCGTAGTGCGTCGACGGAGAAACCACGAAGTCCGAGTCTCTTGTATGGGCAGTGACGGTAGATGTGGTCGGCCTCTCCGCAGTGGTAGCACAGCGGGCGATTATCCGGTGTTCGCCATACGTCAGTGTTCCTCGGCGTCTGGTTTCCTACTAAAGGGGGTCGGGCGGGCGACAGTGGGTGGCGGTAGGGCGGGGCCTCTTGACGACGTGTTGGAGCAGGGCGGGGTCGATGAACAGCCGCGGAGTACGTTATAGCTTAGGGCTCCCAGTGTACTTCGGATGGCACAGAAGTTTCCAAAGCGTTTTGAACTTCTTCCCGGATCACGTCAGTTAGGCAAGCGACCTGGGGTTGCGGCGACGTCGGGAAACGTTTCCGCAGCTCCTCTCTCACTACTGCGCGGATGGTCTCGCGTAGACTATCAGCGGGAATCCGCATGTTGTCGACGTAGTTCGCGTTGGCCGCGCCAAAAAAGTTCCGGTCATACTCCCTAGCACGCATTTCGAGAGCCTTCTCAATCGTGCTGGCTTCGGTCACGAATTCAGCGATGGTTTTGGGCGGGTTGCGGACAAGTCCAGCAAACAGGTCCTCCTTCACACCGCGCATCAATAAGCGTAATTTATTTTCTTCCGTCATTTCGGGGTCTGCGCAGCGAAATAGTTGCTTCATCTCCTCAACGAAGATCACGACCCCTCCGTTGGGGTGTTGTGTGCGGGTTTCCAACAAAAGGGCGGCTCGCTCTTTCTGCACGACGGTGGCGAATGTTTTGAGGAACTCCCTCTTAAAGAGAGCCCAGTCGGTTAGGGAGCTTTCATGGTATTCAAACCACGTTCGGGCCGTATCTTCAATAGAAGAAAACATAGCGGAAAGTCTCTTCGTCATCCAAACCAGTTAAAGATGCGGACGCGCTCCATTTTCTCCAACCACTCCTCAGGGTCTTCTGCTGGGGATCCGCGGAACGCTGGTGGTTCCCGGGGTTGTTGAAAAACGAGGGCAGGATTGGTAGTGCTGGTCATGGTGCCTGCGCTGTTCATGGTGGGGGTGACGACATCTTCTTTCTTCACTTTACCCGGAAGCAGTCTAAAATCCAGCTCAAGACCTTGCTGTCGGCGGCTGGCACGAGTGGGACTTGCGTGTCGGTATGACGAGGGCGTAGGGTGCATGTACCCCGCACCTCCACCAGATGTAACGTGGCCAAAGACGACGCGGTTGTCTCCAAGGAAAATAAGTTTATTGGAGCGAACTTGAGTTCCCCTAACTCAAAAGAATACCGAGGCGGTGAAGCAGCGGTCAACAGAGTGACTTACGCAGGCGAGTGTCGTCGAATCGAATACCCCGGCGTCTACTCTGCAGGCTTTTTATCTTTCGGCGTGCGTGGTTCTCGAACCGTCGATTCACATCTATAACATTGTAGATCCAATAAGATTTTCTGGGCTGTTCACGTTAGATCGGAATGCTGTCCCTATCAGAACAGATAGCACAGAAAGAAAGAATGGAACACGCGCTTCCCTTGGCACAGCGATAACACAGACCGGTGCAGCCGGGTGGTAAAAGCAAAACATAAATTAACAAACCAAATGCATGGTTCGCGGCAGTATTATTTCACGGATCAATTGGAGCAGCGGATATTGGAGACGCTCGGCGTTAAAAAACTAAACCCAAATGCCACTCCCAGCATTTTTTCGCACAGGAAGCCACGTCAGCAGCACAAGCCACCTCCCCGCGCAGGGCACCTTGAGCAATCGTGATGACGGTATTGGCAATGCCGCGTACCCCGAGCCCCCAAACGTAAGCTAGAACCAACCGTGGCGATGTGTTGTACGGTGAAGGGTAGAAACCACAAACTGTGGCCGTCGGAGCTCAGGTCAAGCTCCGGCAGATTACCAGACAGGGTGTCTGTTTACCAGGCAGGTAGCTCCGGGACCTCTGCAGCTATCAGGGTAAGGCTGACGGAGAAAGTACCCCCGTTCCCTGCTTTCCACTATATCATATGACATTTTCTAACCCCCCCCCCCCCCAAACGTGATCGCTCCCTAAAAAGGCGCCGCACCAAAGTATCCTTTCCTTCTTTGCCTTCGATCTCGTTCCTAAAGTCAGATAACCACCGTCATTTTTTGATAATTGAATCTGTGGACAAATCGAAGCCGGTTACCTCTCAATCCGTATTTATTGTTTCGAAATTCCTCGAAGGTATCATCGGCAAAACATACGACGCCAAAAAGCGCAGAACTGGTAAAATGCTAGTTGAAGTGAAAACTCAGCATCAATACACAATTCTCCTAAAACAAACCCGCATGGCAGGTCTGGAGATCAGGGTCACAGCCCACCGCAGCCTCAACAGCTCTCAGGGTGTGATCTCTGAGGTGGATCTCATTTCCGAAACCGATGCCGACCTTTTGGAAGAATTAAGGCATCAGGGCATCACGGCTGTAAAACGCATATCAATAAGCCACGATGACAAACAGGTAGCAAGTAAGCTTAGCTTAGCTTCAACTTTATTGTGCATTTCGTACATAGAATTAAACACATTATCTTTACCTTCGATCGATCCACCCTTCCAGAATCCATAAAGTCCCGGTACATAGAGTGTGCTGTCCGCCCATACATCCCGAAACCACAGCGCTGCTTCAAGTGCCAACGGTTCGGGCATGGCACAAACTCTTGCCGTGGCCGGATTACCTGTGCTAAGTGCGGCCAGCATGACCATCCTTCAGAAAACTGTGAATCCGAAACCTTCACCTCTGCCAACTGCCAGGGACCCCACGCAGCGTACTCGCTAAAATGTGAAAAGTTCACACAGGAGAAGCAGATAATCAATGTTAAGAACACCGAGAATATCACCTACCCAGAGGCGCGAAAGAAGATCGCCTCTTTCCCGCTGGGGAGGTACGCCGACGCAGCTCGCCCCGGGGGGCGGAGCGGCGTCTGGTTTTGGTGGGGACCAATTACTGCCAGTCGGACTTGGCCCCGCCCCCCACGGGGCTGCCTCGGGCAGCCCAACCTGCCTCCGCACCGCTCCCTGAGCCATATTGAAAAAAAAATGCGCTAACAGGACGGGACTGAGGGAAGGAAACACAAAACAGCGCAGACTAGCAAACTGAGTTTATTGACCACAGCATATATACTACCACTTATCGGCACGTGGGCAATCAACAGGGAAAGATAAAACACACATCACTAAACGCACAAGCAGCCACATATCGGTCAATAGTCCAGGAACGCGATTTCTTTGGTCGATAGGGATATCGACGCAACGCTTATGCAATTATCACCCGCATGCGCAATTTCTCGTGCTTCTATAATCTCCCGCGTGAGCGAGTCACGGCTCTTGGCAATCACCTCGGTTTTGTTAAATAGGGCGATAGTTTCAGAAATCGGTACCTGGCAAAAACTAATTGCCAAGTACCTCCAAGATAGCATGGCTATGTTAACTATTGACGACCCGTTTCAGGTTAAAAACTCTACACCTATTACTGATTTTCTTAAACTTAACTCCGACAGGGGCCTCTTTGCCTGCTCAATTGACATAAAAGACCTCTACTACTCTTTACCTCACGACGCTCTGCTTTCCTGCGTACGGGAATGTATGGACCAACATGGTGTTGCCTTTTTAAATAATGCAGGGACGACGGCCGGGGTTTTTTTAGAACTTTTGTCCATGTACCTAAAATCCACATTTGTTTGTTTTAATGATGAAACTTTCATACAAAGGAACGGAGTTTGCATCGGCTCTTGCTTAGCGCCTATATTAAGTGACCTATTCCTCGCACATTTGGACAAAGAAATTGACGAATGCCTTGCTGACACGAATGTGCTTAAAGTGTTCAGGTACGTAGATGATTACCTCTTGATTTTAGACCCTCCCGGCCCCAGTTGCACAAACCCCGCTGAGCGAGCCATAGCGCTTTTTCGTAATCACCTCCAGCCCTTAGGTATCACTAGCGAATTACCCCACGACGCCCACATTCGTTTTTTAGACTTGGATCTCCAATTCGCCAGCAATCATGTTTGTTGGTCCTATGCCCCTCGGGCAAATAAACCGCTCCTCCCGTTTGGGTCGGCCCACTCGAAACTGGTGAAGAGAGGCATCGCCTCCCTGTGCATTAAAAACGCCCTCTCCAAATCTTGTCCGCACAAGATGACGGCAAGCCTAACTGCTCAGGCAGAGCGGTTATCCGAGGCAGGTTACCCTTCACACCTTGTTGTGGCGGTGGCAGAAAAGGCACTCAAGGAGGCTAAGCTGGCAGCGCGTGGTGTCACGTGCACAGCTGGTACGGCGGATCCTGCACGCAAACAAAGAACCGCAGTGATCCCCTACATCCATCAGCTAAGCCACAACTTAAAGCGGATTGCCATGCGCACCGGCGGCAAAGTAGCCTTTTCAGCGCCTGACACGCTGTCCAAGCTTTGTCGGAAGATTAATTGCGGACCCAAGAAGGAGAGTGACTGTCGCACTAAGCACGGCACCATGTTCGTGGACTGCATCGAAGGAGTAGTGTACAAGATTCCTCTTTTTTGTAAAAAAGTATACATCGGCCAAACCGGCAGATGCGTTAACGATAGGCTACGAGAACATAGAAATAACGTCCGGAACTCTAACAATGGGCATCTAGCTATTCATTGCCGTGATTGTAGAAATTGCTACCCCTTTTTTAACAAAACCGAGGTGATTGCCAAGAGCCGTGACTCGCTCACGCGGGAGACTATAGAAGCACGAGAAATTGCGCATGCGGGTGATAATTGCATAAGCGTTGCGTCGATATTCCTATCGACCAAAGAAATCGCGTTCCTGGACTATTGACCGATATGTGGCTGCTTGTGCGTTTAGTGATGTGTGTTTTATCTTTCCCTGTTGATTGCCCACGTGCCGATAAGTGGTAGTATATATGCTGTGGTCAATAAACTCAGTTTGCTAGTCTGCGCTGTTTTGTGTTTCCTTCCCTCAGTCCCGTCCTGTTAGCGCATTTTTTTTCAATATGTCAAGAAACCAACTAGCCCCCCAGATAGCTTTGATGAATCCCTGAGCCAGCAGCGGCTGTGGTGGCAACCACGTCGATTGGAGATGCCGCTGCATCCACGGCCTCATCTCCACCGACCGAAAGCATACGCGAGGGCAAGGAGGACATGGAGACGGAGGCAGCCGCAGCGACCCTCTCCTCCACCTCACCGCCTGTGCCGCCTGTGGTGCTCCCCACGCCCTCGGCACTGGCAGTGGAGGCAAGGGACACCGGAAAGGGTACCAAGTCCAGGGGGCCCAGTCCGCTGTGCACCACCTTGCCTTCAGATTACGACATGGACGTCGAGCCGTTCCGGCGTGCACCACAGCGAAAGGAATGGTCTGCGATGTCCAGGTCAGTAGAGAAGGTAAAAAAAACCTTCCAAGAGTCCAAGCCCGAAAGAACTTACATAAATAGTCACACTCCAGTAGCTCTGAACACTTAATAATGGGAAGATAAAATATTGTTCAATAGAACTGCAGAAGCCTTCTGAATAATCTTGACGATTTGTACGAGATTCTACATGCTGGTCAACGAAGTGTAGTGCGTGTACAAGAAACACATTTGAATTCCAATCACACAAATTTCTTGAATAATTACATGGTGTTCAGAAAGGACAGGGATGGTTGCACACACTCTTCTGGCGGTGTGGCCATAATCGCGTGGAAATCCTTAGCATGCCACCCTGTCACTCTGAACACTGTCCTTGAGGCTGTAGCAATTCGAACAATAATATTTAATAGGTTGATAACGGTGTGCTCTATATATATATTCCTCCTGATCTTGCACTTTCGAGCCCTGACTTCGAGGCGTTGGTGGAACAGCTGCCCGAACCATACATCCTAACAGGCGACCTTAATGCACACAATTCTCTTTGGGGATCTTCTCGCACGGATGCCCGTTGTCGCCTGATAGAAAAGTTTTTAACGTCCTCTGGAGCATGCCTTTTCAATAAGAAACAGCCCACATACCATAACATAGGACACAATACATACTGAAATCTTGACTTGGCTATTGGTTCTGTGATTCTATTTCCATGTCTTGATTGGAATGTGGGCACGGACCCATATGGTAGTGACCGCTTCCCCACCTCACTAACAATAAAGGTAAAGGCCCATGAAGTCCATCTTCCCAAAACAGGTTCAATGAAGCACGAGGTAACTGGAACACATTTACAAAGACATCCAAACTAAACTACACAACCATAAGACACCTACACGTAGATGAATCCGCTCAACTACTCACGGCGCACATCCTCGACGCCGCCGCAAAGTCCAATCCCTACGCCTCTGGTTCCCCGCGCCACCATGAAGACTGTAGGCGAGCGCGAGAGGCCCAGAACAAGGCGTGGAGTATCCTTCGTCGGTAGCCCCCGTCGGGTAACCTTCTTTTGTTCAAACGGGCCAAGGCGTTAGCAAAAAGTGTGCGCCGTGAGGCAAAACGAGATAGTTGGCGTTCCTTCATAAAATCAATAAACTCCTTCACAGACACACGAAAAGTATGGACAAGAATACGCGAAGGGCAACAAACACAGCCTGCCTCTGGTCAGCACAACAGGGGACACACGCGAAGACCAGGCTGACACACTCGCACAACACTTTCAAAACGTGTCCAGCTCAGAACATTACACTTGTGGCAACACGAGGAAATAAAAACGTCGGGCCACAGAACAACACATATATTAAGAACACGTCAGCAGCTGACGGGCCAGCGGCACGTAGGCCTGTACGACACAATCTTGATAATCAAATTGATAATTCCATCATCTATAAAGACTCATTAAGTGTTGTTCGCGCACTATCATCGTACAAGCCCCCCAAAAAACCACATAGTTAATCTTGTATTCAACGCTATCATGTCTGTGTATGCGCAAAAGCATAAGCTGCTCCTCTGCTGGGTCCCAGGACACGTTGGGATCGCTGGAAACGAGATGGCAGACGAGAGGGCCGCTGCTGCTGCACTCAGGAACACTGTAAACATAACAACCATACCATATACAGACCTCAAGCCACACATAAGACAGCACTTGCGTAGAACATGGCAAACACACTGGAGTGAACAGACCGATAACAAACTACACGTTATAAAACCAGGCTTGGGACCATACACCACTGACACACGCAACAGACTCACGGAAGTCATCTTGGCTAGGCTACGGATAGGGCACACCCGTGCAACGCACTCGTATCTGCTCACAGGATCTTCAAGACCCCAGTGCACCAGATGCGGAGAGGCCCTATCCGTAGTTCACATACTCATTCAATGCACAGCACTTCACACAACGCGACGCAAACACTCCCCACAACTATACAGACTACACGTACCACTACATCCAGCGTTTTTCTTGTCTGATGATCCCACGTTTTCTATCAAGTGTGTTTTGAAATATTTAAAAGAAGTTAAAGTTTTAGTCCTCATTTCATACCACGCATGATCACTCCCTGGCCCTATACACCAGCCATGCTCATTGTCGTTTTCTGATTTCACTTGTATTTTTTCTGACTTATCTTAGTGTTTACGGTTTCATCTCCAATATATAACCATTGTTTTGGCGCTGTTTGCCCCAGTTGGCCTTGCTCCTTTAACATCCAACCATCATCATCATCAGCAGCAGCAGCACAAGCCACCTGCACGACGTCATTACGGACGTTTGTTCCAATAAAATACCCATTTAGTGGCACTTCCTTTTTTGATGCGCCTTATTGTTTTCTCTTGGTAATCATAGTGATATCGGTTGTCCTTCGAATTTCTTTCGGGTGTATTCCTGTGTTAGTGCCATGTACAAGCATGCGAGAATATATCCCAGCACAAAACTGTGTCCAGTTGCTTCCATTAATAACAGCTGTAAACGACCGCTCCCGGTGAATAACGTATTGCATGATTAATTAACTGTCGTAATGAAATTAGTTACATGAGCCGTATATATATATATATATATATATATATATATATATATATATATATATATATATTGTAACAAGAAGAGTTAACGCTGCACAACAATATTAGGTGCCGAAGCGCCATAATCCCCGAGGATTATCGTCAAGACGACGAAGGCCCGACTAGGACGTTCATGCTCACCAGCTCATGCCGGCTGGACCTGAGCTCGGCCCGTTGCCTTACGCGACGCCTTGAATAAACCCCCACGATCAACTACCGTCGTGACTGCTATTCCCCTTTACAAGTGGTAAGGTTAAGGGTCTCGGTTCCACACTGGAGCTTCGCAACCGGACACTGCCCGAGATGAACCACCGAGAGACCAGCCAGCACCCTGCGCCATCGGGCGCACCCGTGATCTGCTCTTGCGCGATGCGACAGTGGGACCCAACCATGTTCACTGGCGAGGACGACACTGATGTCGAAGACTGGCTGTCGTCCTATGAGCGTGTGAGTGCCTACAACAAATGGGATGATCCGACTAAGCTGCATAACGTGTTTTACGCCCTTGATAAGCTCGCCCGGCGGTGGTACGCGAATAATGAGTCAGACATTACTACCTGGTCTGCCTTCCGCACCCGCTTTGTGGCAGCATTCGGCCGCCCAGCAGCAAGCTCCATGCCGAGCAGCAGTTGCGTGTACGCGGCCAACAAGCCGGGGAAACATTCACCAGTTACGTGGAGGACGTGGTTGACTTGTGCAAGCGGGTGGACCCGTCAAGGACGGAAACGGACAAGGTCAGGCACGTCCTTAAAGGAGTGGACGATGACGCGTTCCTGATGCTGCTGTCCAAGGATCCCCAAACGATAGCGGACGTCGTACGTTTGTGTCAGAGCTACGACGAGCTTCGAAAGCAACGGGCCCTAACTCGGCAAGCTTGCGCTCAGGCCAAGCCCCTGTCGAGTTTGGCGGCGACCTACACACACGACCCGACGCTGTTCACCCGGATAAAAGATTTTATTCGGGAAGAGGTGGCTCGCCAGGTGCCCCTTCTGCCGTACACCGCGGAACCGTCGTCCCCTCTAGCTCCTGCACTGAGGCACGTGATACAAGAAGAGGTCGCTGAGGCACTACCAACTGCCCACTACCAGGCACCGGTCGCCGGCCCCTTAACATACGTCGAAGCTGCAGAGAGGTCACCTCTGTGGCCTGCTCCTTCGGTCAACCCTCGAGTGGTGCACCCGCCTGCTCCACCAGCCCAGCCTGGCGTGCCACTGCGTCCGTTGCAGACCAATCTGATTCCGAATGTCGTGCCGGTGAGCCGCCTTCCAACGGCTGTGGGTAGTCCTCTTACGCGCACGTGGCGTACGCAGGACAATCGCCCTATATGCTTTGTATGCGGAATTGCCGGTCGTGTAGCTCGCTACTGCCGCCGTCGCACGCCGCCTCCGAACACCTTCCAACAGGCTCCGTACTACGACCCCGTTTACGCCCAGCCGTATATTGTTCCGCAGCCAATGTACACAGTCGCCTCTGATCCGCCGATGATGTCGCTGCCGCCTGACCGCTCTACTACGTCCACCAACCGCCGATTTACTTCCCCACGTCGTCGCTCGCTGTCGCCTATGCGGCGCCACTCTGCCAGCACTGGGGAAGAAAATTAACAGCCGGAGTTCCCGAGGCAAGAGCTACGTCGCCCTCAAAAGCTAAAAGTCCTCACGTCCCGCCCGAAAATGTTATTGATGTTTGTTGAAGGTATCCCCACTACTGCCCTAACCGACACTGGAGCTGCTGCTTCTGTCATTCACGCCGACCTATGCCGCTCAATTCGAAAGGTTCTGACGCCACTTTCCAGACTATCCTTGCGCACCGCCAGTGCACAGCAGATTAAGCCCATAACAGCCTGCACGGCCCGTGTCGTTATTCAGCATATTCTCTACACCATTGAATTTGTCGTATTGCCATCTTGCTCTCATGATGTAATCCTGGGTTGGGACTTTCTGTCGCGCCATCATGCCATCATACGGTGTGTACCTGCCGAAGTGGAGTTTTCGCCTCTCTTAGAAGATTCTTTCTGTGCTCCCAACGCCAAGGTGGTCATCGCCGAAGACACTGTCGTCCAACCCCGTTCTTCCGTTCTTGTTCCTCTTTGCTGCACATCTATTCCTGAGGCTACGGTGGTTTTTACGCCATCCGACATTTGCTTCCGCCGCAGATGTCTTCCGCTACCCCTCGCCCTTTTGACAATTCGCAATGGCGCGAGTTCAGTGATGATTATGAACCAGTCGACGACTTCCTGCGCCCTTTTACACGGCGAAACACTCGGCTTTGTAGAGCCGGTCGATCCCCGTCTTGTTACGGAGCTTCTTGATGATGCGCCCCATCTCCAAGTCGACGAGCTGAGCACTACTACGCCATGCACACGGGACGAAACATGTCCCGAGATTTTCTGCCGCTCAATTGACGAAAGTCTGGACGCCATCCAACGAGCCCAGCTTACTGCACTTCTGAGCCAGTTTTCTTTGTCTTTCGATAGTGGGCAAAGTTGTCTTGGCCGCACGTCCGTTGTGAGCCGCGGCATCGATACTGGCTCGCATGCCCCGTTTCGACAACGACCGTATCGTGTATCACCGGCAGAGTGACGCACCATTGAAGACCACGTGAATGAAATGCTTCAGCGTGACATCGTTCGTCCCTCCAAGAGTCCCTGGGCGTCCCCCGTGGTTCTTGTGAAAAAGGAGGATGGGTCCATTCGGTTTTGCGTCGACTACCGCCGTTTGAACACCATAACCCGCAAGGACGTGCATCCCCTCCCCCGCATCGAGGACGCCCTCGACTGTTTGCAGGGAGGAGAATACTTCTCGTCGCTAGACCTTCGATCCGGGTACTGACAGGTCCCGATCGCGGAAGCAGATCGAGAGAAAACTGCTTTTGTTACCCCTGACGGTCTTTATGAATTTAATGTATTGCCGTTCGGGCTTTGCAACGCTCCTGCCGCCTTCGAGCGAATGATGGACAGTATTTTGAGCGGACTAAAGTGGAAGACGTGTTTTTGCTATCTGGACGACGTCGTTGTTTTCTCTTCGGACTTCAAAACGCACCTCGCCCGCCTGCAGCAAGTTTTGACGTGCCTTGCAAGAGCTGGGCTGTAGCTGAATCCCAAAACGTTTCGTTTTGCAGCGCGCAAACTGACGATCCTGGGCCACGTCGTTTCGAAGGACGGGATCCTGCCAGATGATACGAAGCTGATAGCCGTAGCCGAATTTCCGAAGCCGACCACTATAAAGACGCTTCGGAGCTTTATCGGGCTTTGCTCGTATTTTAGACGCTTCGTACGCAACTTCGCCAGCATAATTTCGCCTTTACTCAGCTCCTCGGTGGTGCCAGCGACATATCTGCGTGATCACCCTCCTGCGACGAAGCCTTTGTGACGCTACGGCGTCTACTCACATCCCCGCCGATACTGCGGCACTTCGACCCGTCCGCCCCAACCGAGGTCCGCACTGATGCTAGTGGGATCGGCCTAGGTGCTGTGCTTGCCCAACGAAAGCCCGGTTTTGACGAGTACGTCGTAGCATACGCGAGCCGTGTACCGACAAAAGCCGAGTCGAACTACTCTGTAACAGAGAAGGAGTGCTTGGCGATAATTTGGGCACTGGGCAAGTTCTGACCGTACTTGTATGGTCGCCCATTCAATGTCGTCAGCGATTATCATGCACTCTGTTGGCTCTCCTCCCTCAAGGATCCATCAGGTCGTCTTGGTCGGTGGGCTCTCCGACTGCAAGATTACGACATCCGGGTCATTTACCGTTCAGGTCGCAAGCACTCCGACGATGATGCTCTTTCACGCTCACCCGTGCCTGCTGAAGTTTACTGCCTTGCCTCAAGTGATAGTGACTTACGTCTGTCGCCTCTTGCAGTCAGCAACATGTCAACGGAGCAACGCAAGGACCCGTGGATTGCTTCTCTTATTGGGATGCTCTCCGGTACATCGCCTGCCGGGGGATCTCGGGCCCTACGCCGGCAGGTTTCTCACTTTGCGCTCCGTGACGAGGTACTCTATCGCCGCAACTACTGCTCCGACGGCCAAAAGTGGCTGCTCGTCATACCCCGTCATTTGCGCAGCGACATATGCACCTCCTTTCACGCTGATCCAAGTTGCGGTCATGCTGGCGTGCTAAAGACCTATGAGCGTCTTCGCCTGCGATACTACTGGCGTGGTATGTATACCTTCGTGCGCAAGTACGTGCGCTCTTGCCCTGAATGTCAACGCCCAAAATCGCCGCCGCCCCGCCTAGCCGATCCTTTGCAGGCACTACCATGCCCAGCAAAGCCATTCGAACGTATGGGCATCGACCTGTACGGCCCACTTCCGTCTACTGCAGCCCGAAACCGATGGATCATTGTCGCCGTGACTCACCTTACTCGGTACGCCGAAACCGATGCTCTTCCGGCCGCCACTGCTCGCGACGTAGCCTTCTTCCTGCTTCGCCGCTTTGTTCTTCGACACGGGGCACCTCAGGAGCTTCTTAGCGACCATGGCCGGGTTTTCTTGTCCGAGGTTATTGAAGCACTGCTTTCTGAGTGCCACGTCGTTCATCGGACTACCACATCATACTGTAGGGCGCTATGCCGGGTGAGAGAGAGAGAGAAATCGACTTTATTGGAACAAAAATCCTACGGAGGCTGCAGGCGGACCACGCAGGATCGCCCACAGCCCGACTATTCTAGGCCTGTCGTCAAGGCGCGGTGTCCCCCCGACCTCCACTCGGGCCGGCCGGACTGCGGGCGGTCCCGAGGGCTCGCATCCCTCGGTCCCGCGCGGCATCAGCCCGCCCTCGGGATTGCCGGGCGAGAGCCACCTCGACCCGCTGGACTACCTGCGAGAGGAAGGAGCCTCAGGCAGGACGACCGTTCGTCGCAAGGCAAAACCAGATTCTATTTTGTCAGCACCAGTGCGACCCCCGTGTCCTCGTGCGCTCGCGCGGCCACGCAGCCTGTGTCCATGTCCATTGTGCAGCTGCGCGAGGAGCGGCGCTCGATCCAGCGATGTCGCTGGAGCTGCCGCTACAGGGCTCCCCCCAAGAGAGGAGCGGGAGTGACGAGCGAAAAAGTCATGCATGTTTCCAGTGGACACGCCGAGGTCGTCTTGTTAAAGGGGGCAGAGCAGGTTCCAACGAAGTGACTTCGGGCGGCTCGAAGTACGCGGGCTTCAGGCGTTCGATTGCCACGGTGTCTGGAGAGCCGTTGATGTCCAGTACTAAAGTAGTCGAGTGACGTTGAACGACTGGATAGGGGCCGAGGTAATGTTGGCACAGTGGTCCTCGGACGGGTCCGTAGCGCACGAACACATGCGTGGCAGTTTTGAGGTCAGGGCGCGTGTAAGTCGTCGAGTTCTTTGCAAGGCGTGTGGGCTGAGGCCGAAGGTGTCGAAAAACCTCTCGTAGGTTATCAACGTATTCACTTGCAGGGACAGGTTGCGGAGACTCGTCGAACAAGTCCGCTGGCAAACGCAGAGGTGTACCGTAGACGAGCTCAGCAGACGTGTACGAGAGGTCCACTTTGTACGCGCCCCGTATTCCGAGAAGCGTCAGTGGTAGCCGTTGGACCCACTCGGTGGGGCAGCCGTGTGCAGTGAGTGAAGCCTTGAGGTGTCGATGAAAGCGCTCCACAAGGCCATTCGACTGCGGGTGGTACGCAGCTGTTCGCAGACGAGTCGTTCCAAGAAGACGCAGTAGTACGGTGAACAGGGATGACTCGACCTGCCGGCCACGATCGGTGACAACGGTGCAAGGGCATCCGTAGCGTGACACCCAGGTAGACACAAAGGCTGAAACTACTGTGGAGGCCGTGATGTCGGGAAGACGGCAGGCTTCGGGCCAACGTGTGAACCGGTCAACACAGGTTAGAATGCCCCGGTAACCTTGGCAAGGGGGTAGGGGGCCAACGATGTCAACGTGAACGACAGAAAAACGTTCATCGGGCCTGAGGAATGGCTTGGCAGGGGGAACGGAATGGCGTTGGACTTTTGAACGCTGGCACGGCGTGCAGGCTCGTACCCAGTCTCGAATGTCAGCGTTCATACGGGGCCAAACGTACGCGGACGCAATGAGTTTTTGAGATGCCCGAATGCCGGGGTGGGCCATGTTGTGTATGGCGTCAAACATGCGGCGACGATGTGAGGCAGGTAGGAAGGGTCGAGGAGCAGCTGTGGACGTGTCGCAGACGATGGTCACACCACGAAACGGTACATCTTCAAGCTTGAGTGCGGTAGGTGCTCCACGTAGATGGGAGAGCTCGTTGTCGTTGGCTTGCGTCGTAGCCAGTTCTTGTACGTCAAGCGGGACGGTAACTGCTTCCAGCGTTCCTGGTGAAATAGTATTTACATCGTCCATGTGACTAAGTGTGCCTGCAGGGGAATTGGCCACACCACTGACGTGCTGGATGTCGGACGTGAACACCGAGAGGTATGTTAGTTGACGCACCTCTCGTGGACTGTAGAGGGTGTCAGGGCGGTTCAAGGCGAACGGGAGCGGCTTGTGATCAGTGAAGATCGTGAACGTGCGTCCTTCGAGGTGATGTTTGAAGTGACGAACAGCGAGGTACATGGCTAGCAGTTCGCGGCCGAAAACGCTATATTGTGTCTGAGCCGGAGTCATGCGCTTGGAGAAAAACGCTAGCGGTTGCCATGCACCTTTAACTTGCTGCTGAAGGACAGCTCCGACGGCAGACCTTGACGCGTCGATCATGAGTGCCAACGGAAAGCTCGGATTTGGATGAGCCAGCAGTGCAGCGTCTGCGAGAGCGCGTTTGATCGCCGTAAATGCCCTTTCAGCAGCATCGTCCCAATCAAGTGAAGTGGATGACTGTTTGGTGGAAAGCAGCCTGTCGAGATGTTCGAGCAGCGTGGCACAGTTCCTAATGAAGCGGTGGTAGAAATTTACCAGCCCTAGGAACTGGCGGAGCTTTGTCACTGACGCTGGCTTGGGAAAGTCGATGATTGCATGAACCTTGGCGGGGAGTGGACATATGCCAGTGGCGTCCAAACAATGACCAAGGAAATCGAGGGCAGTGGCACCAAACTCGGTCTTGGAGACGTTGATGACGATGCCATGAACAGCGAGACGCTCGAAGAGAAGGCGAAGATGCTTCATGACCTCTTCCAGGGATGTGCTGGCCTCCAGAATGTCGTACACGTAGGCGTAGACGAACGGTAGCCCTCGTGTGACGGCATCAATGAAACGCTGGAATGTTTGTGCAGCGTTGCGGAGTCCAAATGGCATGCGCAGAAATTCGAACAGGCCGAATGGGGTTGTGAGGGCAGTTTTGGGGATGTCTTCTTCTGCCACTGGAATCTGGTGGTAAGCACGAACCAAGTCTATCTTAGAGAATATCGTGGCCCCGTGGAGAGTGGCGGTGAAGTCTTGGAGGTTGGGTAACGGATAGCGGTCAGGAACGGTCTTGGTGTTCAAGGACCGGTAATCTCCGCAGGGGCGCCAGTCACCAGTTTTCTTGGGCACCATGTGCAGTGGTGATGCATGGTTACTGCATGGTGATGCATGGTGATGCAGTGGTGATGCATGGTTACTGGATGATGCCCAGTTCCATCACGTGCTCGAATTCCGCTCGGGCGACTTTAAACTTGTCAGGCGCAAGCCGCCGTGGTCGAAAGAAAACGGGAGGGCCAGTGGTGATGACGTGATGACGGACGTCATGACGAACAGGCTGAGTCCAGTCAGGTGGTGCTGTCACGGTTGGGAAGTCCCGCAGCAAGGTGGCGAACGGTTTATCGGCAACTGTAGCACAGGATGGTGCTAGATTAGCGGCTGCCTCCGTTGACACACCTTGCACTGAAAGGAGTGTGGTAGCATCAAGTAGACGCTGCCGCTTTAGGTCGATGAGAAGGCCATGTTTTGCGAGGAAGTCGGCACCGAGGATGGCGGTGCGAACGTCGGCGACGAGAAAAAAATTGGCCGCGTATCTGCTCCTTTTGTTGCAAATGCTGTCGAAAGACGATAGTCTTTATCGGCTTTGGGTTGGGAAGTCCCGCAGCAAGGTGGCGAACGGTTTATCGGCAACTGTAGCACAGGATGGTGCTAGATTAGCGGCTGCCTCCGTTGACACACCTTGAACTGAAAGGAGTGTGGTAGCATCAAGTAGACGCTGCCGCTTTAGGTCGATGAGAAGGCCATGTTTTGCGAGGAAGTCGGCACCGAGGATGGCGGTGCGAACGTCGGCGACGAGAAAAAAATTGGCCGCGTATCTGCTCCTTTTGTTGCAAATGCTGTCGAAAGACGATAGTCTTTATCGGCTTTTGCGAAGTAAATGCCTCCCTTAGTTTTCCCGCTCACCTCCAATGTTGTTCTTCTTGCGTCGCGCTCCTTCCAAGGTAAAGACGCCAAAGGTTTGCTTAAATCATTTTAAATTTCCCGCGTTCCACTGCTCCAAACCGGGTGTCTCGATGCGAACGCTGCCGTACGGCGAAGACGCGCGTTAATCGAGGAGCCCTACTTCAACGTTTATAGAAGGGCGTTTCCCTACTCCACGTGCGTTGCAAGCAGAACGTGGAACCTATCTAGTGGAACCTCGCGTAACTGTTGCCGGTTGATTTCTTAAAATGGCGCCAGAAGCTATATAGTGGCGCGGGCGACAGCAGGCGACGGCGGAGTGAATTCTTTTTCTGCAGTTGAAGTATTTAATTTCGCAAAAGTCAAGCATGTTTGATTTTTTTATAAAGAACACTGCAAATATCACTTCTGTATTGATTTGTTGTCTCATATTTGCATAATGTCTTGTTCTTCTTCAACAATGTTGACAAGTATGAACATTACACCGGACATAGACGGGTAGATTTAGCTGTGACTATATAAGACTATTGCGCAGTCATTGTTTTGCTTTGGCCGGGTGGCTGAATCGAGTCACAGACAGACAGACGGACAGACAGACATACAGACAGACCAAAATTTCTGGGTTTAAGTAGCCCAAGAAAGACTATCGTCTTTAAAACCCACCGGAAAACTCGGCGGAGCCCCAGGTTTAGAGTGAGTGAGCGTTGCTTGTAGACGGGTATGCGCGTGCCGTTCACTGCTTGTAAATGCGAGGTGGCACGAGAAGCACTATCCGAGCGTGTAGCGGGCAAAACGCTAACCTGGGCACCGGTATCTACGAGAAACCTCTGTCCGGTGGTGCGGTCGGTGACGTGAAAGAGGCGACATTGCTGTGTTGGGCCGAGATCGCTTGTCGCCGTTAGCGGTCGGCCAGGCCATTTCCCGTCCAGGCGCAGGGCAGACGGCAGTGGCGGGCATCAGCGCCGAAACGCCGGTGGTAGTAGCAAATGCCCGGGTTAGGCGATTCACTGCGTGGGCGCTCTGGGCGCCGTCGCTGCGACGACGAGCGACGGCGTTTACGGGAACGTTGCGGCGAGACATCGCGGCGTGTTGCGGCAACGATGATCTCTAGACGATCGCAAAGGCTGTCGAGTCTAGATGAAGCGGCGGACTCGCTGGACGCTGAAGCGGGGTTCCTGGGGCAGGGAGGAGACGGAGGCTTAGCCGATGCAACCGCGGCCACTTGAGAAAAGGGGGTGGCGACCTCCATGACTTTGTATGCCAGCGCGGCGAGTGCCTGCAGGTCCATGGCTGCGGCAGTGGCGAGGACCATTTGGACGTTGGAAGGTAGGCGCTGAAGGACGAGCTCACGCAGCAGTGTGTCACCCATGGCGTGAGAATGCGTGCCAAGGAGTTGCTTCATGTGCCGTAGCAGTTGGCTTGGCCTGCGGTCGCCGAGCTCCTCGGAGGAGAGAAGCTGCTGGATGCGCGTGCGTTCCGAAGCAGCTGTGCGCTCCAGGAGTGCAGCCCTGAGCTGGTCGTAAGGCGCTGCGGGGCGGGTGTGGTTGAACGAAGTGAAGATGTCGGAGATGTCCTCTGCGGCTGTCGGCGGAAGGGCTCCGACGACGTGGAGAAATTTGGTTTTTTTGAGAGGTGATCCGAGCTAGCTGGAATTGCGCCTCTGCTTGCAGAAACCAGGTCGTCGGGTGGCGCTCCCAGAATTGCGGAAGCCGAACGGTCAAGGCTGAGACTGCTTCGCCGGCTTCTCGCGAACGGGTTGAGTCCTGGTTGTCGAGGGATATGGCTCTACATTAACCTCGGTGGCGTGTTCGGTAGGGTCACCAATTGTAGGGCGCTATGCCGGGCGAGAGGAAGGAGCCTCAGGCAGGACGACCGTTCGTCGCAAGGCAAAAACAAATTCTATTTTGTCGGCACCAGTGCGACCCCGTGTCCTCGTGCGCTCGTGCGGCCACGCAGCCTCTGTGTCCATGTCCATTGGGCTGCTGCGCGCGGAGCGGCGCTCGATCCAGCGATGTCGCTGGAGCTGCCGCTCCAAAAAAAGCATCCACAAACGAACGGGACCACGGAACGCTTCAATCGCACCGTGGTGACATGCTCTCCATGTACGTGTCTGCCAACCAGTCGAAGTGGGACCTCGCACTCCCGTTTGTAACATTTGCTTACAATACGCAACGCAGACGACCGCGGGATTCTCGCCGTTTTTCTTGTTGTATGGGCGAGACCTGCACAGTCGACACGATGCTCCCCTACAAGCCCGACGCAACCGAATTCACGCCGATTTCAGACCTTGCTCGTCGCGCCGAGGAATGCCGTCGACTGGCCCGTTCGTTTACATCGACCGATCAGCAGCGCCAGAAGCATCGTCACGACGAATGCGTCAAAGATCGCAGTTTTCATCCCGGCTCCCTTGTGTGGCTTTGGGTGCCCTGCTCAACACCCGGTCTCTCCCCAAAACTGACCACCAAGTACCATGGCCCGTACAGAGCCATTGAGCGGACTTCGCCCGTCAATTACCTTGTGGAACCAGTTGCACGAACTACAGATCATCGCCGCCGAGGGCGTGAGATTGTTCACGTGGATCGGTTAAAGCCCTACTACGACCCTCTAGTTTCGTCGTGCCCTTGAGTAGCCAGGATGGCTCCTTTTGCACCGGGGGCAATTGTAACAAGAAGAGTTAACGCTGCACAACAATATTAGATACCGAAGCGCCATTTGCCCAATTGGGTATGCCCCGAGGATTATCGTGAAGACGACGAAGGCCCGACTCGGACGTTCATGCTCACGAGCTCATACCGGCTGGACCTGCGCTCGGTCCGTTGCCTTACGCGACGCCTTGAATAAACCCCCACGATTAACTACCATCGTGACTGCACTGCTATTCCCCTTTACAATATACACACATTATATATATATATATATATATATATATATATATATATATATATATATATATATATATATATATATATATATATATATATATATATATATATATATATATATATATATATTGTAACGAGGAAGACTTGCCACCATCGACGTAACGCTATCAGCGCAGCTACACAGCCGTGAAGTTGGAAGAACAACCAGCGGAGCGTATTACCCCATGCTACCTGCATCATCATCATGGCAAGACTCAAGATCATCATCACCAGTCTGTTGTCTCGACAGCTGAGCGCGCACGGCAGAACCCCTTCGGACTCAGCTGAGCCTCTCTGCGTTTCAACGCCTTGCTGTCGCCCTGCCAATAAACTTCCCCATAACGCAGAGAGGCTCAGCTGAGTCCGAAGGGGTTCTGCCGTGTGCGCTCAGCTCTCGAGACAACAGACTGGTGATGATGATCTTGAGTCTTGCCATGATGATGATGCAGGTAGCATGGGGTAATACGCTCCGCTGGTTGTTCTTCCAACTTCACGGCTGTGTAGCTGCGCTGATAGCGTTACGTCGATGGTGGCAAGTCTTCCTCGTTACAATCACCCCCCGCGGCGAAAAGAGCCAACCTGGCGACTTAGGGACACGACAAAATAAGAGGATCGTAGTATGGCTTGAGGCGCTGAACGTGGACAATTTCGCGTCCACGGCGGCGAAGATCCGTTGAAGGCGTCAGTGGCTCCACGACATAGTTGACGGGAGAGGTACGCTCGACTACACGGTATGGGCCGGTACTTCGAAAGAAGCTTGCTGGATAGGCCGGCAGTAGTAGACGGTATATAGAGCAAGACAAGAGAGCCGGGAGGAAATTCAGCTGATGGCTTGGAGTCATCGCGACGGTGTTTTTGTTGTGACTGCTCTTCCGTAGTGAATGCGCGAGCAAGCTGTCGGCACTCCTCGGCGTGCGAAGTAGTCTCAGAAATCAGCGCGTATTCTGAGGCGTCTGGTCGATACGGAAGGATGGTATCCAGGAGACACGATGGTTCGCGTCCGTAAAGAAGAAAGAATGGGGAAAAGCCGGTAGTGGCCTGCTGAGCAGTGTTGTAGGCGTATGTTATAAATGGGAGGACCTGGTCCCAATTTGTGTGGTCCGAAGAGACATACATTGCTAGCATATCGCCCAAGGTACGGTTGAAACGCTCCGTAAGGCCATTGGTCTGTGGGTGGTAGGCTGTAGCGGTCCTGTGGGTAACGCGGCATGCTGCGAGTAGGGCTTCAATGACCTCGGAGAGGAATACACGGCCCCTGTCGCTGAGCAGTTCACGAGGCGCACCGTGTCGGAGCACGAAACGATGTAAAAGGAACTTTGCGACGTCGCGCGCAGTGCCAGCTGGTAATGCGGCTGTTTCAGCGTATCGGGTGAGATGGTCGACGGCGACTATAATCCAGCGGTTGCCAGTAGCCGTTAACTGTAAAGGCCCGTACAAGTCAATACCAACACGATCAAAAGGTCGGGCTGGGCATGGCAACGGCTGCAAAGCACCTGTCTGTGGGTCCGGTCGTAACTTTCGGCGCTGGCAGTCGGCACAAGAGCGAACGAACTTGCGGACAAACGTGTACATTCCGCGCCAGTAGAAGCGCAGCCGGAGGCGCTGGTATGTCTTGAGCACTCCGGAGTGGGCACACTGCGCATCTGCGTGAAAGGAGTTGCAGATTGTAGAGCGCAAGTGGCAAGGGATGACAAGCAGCCATTTTCGGCCTTCGGAGAGGTAGCTACGGCGGTAGAGAAGCTCATCACGGATGGCCAAGTGGCGTGCTTGACGGCGGAGGGCTCGGGGTGCTGATGTCGTCGCCGGGTGTGATAGGACAGCCAAAATTGAAGAAATCCACGGGTCTTTTCGCTGTTCGGCTGGCATGTCAGCAAAAGGAAGGGGCTCGCCAACACTGTCTGCAGCGTCGAGAGATGCAGAAGCGAAAGTGACAGGTGAGCGAGATAGCGCATCGGCATCGGCATGCTTGCGGCCAGAGCGGTATATCACACGGATATCGTATTCCTGGAGCCGAAGAGCCCAACGCCCAAGTCGTCCGGATGGGTCTTTCAACGAAGACAGCCAACAAAGAGCATGATGGTCCGTCACTACATCGAATTGGCGACCGTATAAGTAGGGACGAAATTTGTCGATGGCCCATACGATGGCTAGGCACTCTTTCTCCGTGACGGAGTAGTTGGATTCCGGCTTAGTAAGAGTACGGCTTGCGTAAGCGACGACATACTCGTCAAATCCTGCTTTTCGCTGCGCAAGCACAGCACCCAAGCCGACACCACTGGCATCGGTATGAATTTCCGTCGGCGCACGTGGGTCGAAGTGCCGGAGAATGGGTGGAGAGGTCAAGAGGCAGCGTAACGTAGAAAACGCCTCATCGCATGTCGGTGACCAAGCAGAAATGTCTTTGTCTCCGCTAAGAAGCTTGGTTAATGGTGATATGACGGCGGCAAAGTTAGGGACAAATCGACGAAAATAAGAACACAGTCCAATAAAACTTCGTAGTTCTTTCATGCTGGTCGGTTTGGGAAACGCAGCAACAGCTTGAAGTTTAGCTGGATCAGGGAGAACGCCATCCTTTGAGACTACATGACCCAAAATAGTGAGCTTCCGGGCAGCAAAATGACATTTCTTAAGATTGAGTTGAAGGCCGGCATCGTTCAGGCATTTCAATACTTGTTCGAGGCGCTCGAGGTGTGTGTCAAAGTCGGGGGAAAACACAACGATGTCGTCTAAGTAGCATAGACATATTTTCCATTTGAGTCCTCGCAGTATAGTGTCCACCATCATTCGCTCAAAGGTAGCGGGAGCATTGCAGAGCCCAAACGGCATCACGTTGAATTCGTACAACCCGTCAGGGGTGACGAAGGCGGTCTTGGGACGATCAGCGTCTGCCATAGGGACCTGCCAATACCCAGATCGCAAATCCAAAGAAGAGAAAAACTCAGCACCTTGCAAGGAGTCGAGAGCGTCATCGATGCGGGGCAGAGGGTACACGTCTTTGCGAGTGATCTTGTTCAAACGACGGTAATCGACACAGAATCGGATGGAGCCATCTTTCTTCTTAACGAGGACAACGGGTGACGCCCATGGGCTGTTTGAAGGGCGTATAACACCTCGATGAAGCATGTCGTCGACTTGTTCTCCTATAACCCGACGTTCAGCGGCCGACACGCGGTATGGTCGTTGCCGTAACGGCGAGTGGGACCCCGTTTCAATGTTGTGGCTGACGGTGGAAGAGCGGCCCAAAGAAGTTTGCTCACAGTCGAAGGAGTTGCGGAACCGGTTAAGTAGACAAAGGAGGCGATCACGCTGCGGAGCTGAAAGTTCAGAGTCGACAAAAGAAAATAGAACGTGGGAACTGGACGCCGATGCGGAAGGTGTGAGGGCACTAACTGGTAGCGATGATGGATCGTCGGGGCCTTTGGCTAGGAGGTTGGTGTCGAGGGGCTCGACACAACCAATGCACTCCCCACGAAGCACAGTGAACGCCGACGTGGATGGGTTAGGGATGTACATAGCAGAAAAGCCATTTTCAAGGGAGAGGACGGAGAAAGGCAGAGGTATGTTCTTGCGTCGGGAAAACAGTTGTGATGGGTTGAAGATTACGGTCGAATTGATAAGGGAAGCACAGGACACTGGTACTAAAACTGCGGAGTTTGGAGGAATCTCGGTATCTTCCTTAACAGCGAGCTTGTGCGAGGTTAAAGGCAAATCGTTGAACTGGGCATCACACACGGGCAGCAACGCAACCTCAGCGCGGGCGCAATCTATAATGGCTTGATGGCGTGACAGAAAGTCCCATCCTAAAATGATATCATGAGAGCATGAAGTAAGCACCAGGAATTCAATGATGTAAAGGGCGTCCTTTACAACGACCCGGGCTGTGCATGCTGCGAGAGGTTCAACTTGTTCGTCGTTAGCTGTGCGAAGGCGAAAACCGGAAACAGGGGTCGTCACTTTTCGAATCTTGCGGCATAGTTTTGCGTCCATGACTGAAACTGCGGCACCTGTGTCAACAAGCGCAAGGGTGGCGACTCCTTCAACAAAAACGTCAATCACATTCGTAGGATAAACATGAGGGCTTGCGTGTGTCGTGGTCGTCGCAGTTCTTGCCTCGGGAACTGCGGCGACTAGTTTTCCTGGGGAGTGGCGGGGCGACGTCGCATGGGGGACACTGAACGACGACGCGGGGACGGTGAGCGGCGGTTGTTAACTGTCGGTGCCTCCGATGGAAGACAGTAACGCGACGGCTCCATTGGTAAGTGGTCGTTCGACAGATTCGGCGTGTAGACAGGGTGCGCAGGAGCTCGGTAGGCGTCAGTGAAGGGGGAAACTCGGCGGCGGCAGAAACGCGCAACGTGACCGGGAATACGACAGACGAAGCAGATGGGCCGGTTGTCGGGCGTGCGCCATGGGTTGCTGTGGAGCGGTGCCAAGGAAGCCGGAGGAAGATAGGTCGGCGGCTGCGGGCGGCGTAAAGGCGCGTAAGCGGTAGGAGGAGCCTGCCGTGTCGCAACTTCAGCGTATAGTGGCGCCGCTACAGGCAACGGCTGGGGAGCAGCCGGCGTGGTCGGCAAGACTTCGGCGACTTCTTCCCTAATTATTCGACGTAGCGGCGACGACAAGCAAGGATCTGGTACCGATGACGATGGCAGGGATGTACAAGGCAGGAGAGAGATCTGCCGCGCCACCTCTTCCCGAACAAGCTCCTTGATGCGGTTCAGTAGCAAGGGGTTGTCGTCGACTGCCAGGCCGCAGAGCGGCTCCTCAGGCTCCACAGGGCGGCTTCGAGTGAGGCGACGTTGCCGACGTTGCCTCCGACGTTGTCATAGCTTTGTAGCAAGCTGATCACGTCTCTGACGCTTTGAGGGTTTTTTGCCAGCAGCATCTGGAACGCGTCCTCATCTATTCCCTTCAGTATATGTTTGATGGTGTCTTGCTCAGGCATGGAGGGATCCACGCGCCTGCAAAGGTCGACCACATCCTCGACGTAGCTGGTAAAGTTCTCTCCGGGCTTTTGAGCTCGCTCTCTCAAACACTGCTCCGCGCGAAGCTTGCGAACCGCTGGCCGGTCAAATACCGCCGAAAAGTTCGTTTTGAATTCGGTCCAGGTTTCGCGATCCTCTGGGTGGTTGTGATACCATTTTTCGGCAAGTCCCCTCAAAGAAAAACTTACGTTATTTAGCTTCATAGCATCGTCCCACTTATTGTGCGCGCTTACCCTCTCGTAAGCCGAAAGCCAATCTTCAACGTCCTGGTCGTCTGCACCAGTGAACATCGCCGGGTCACGCTCGCGGATCACCCCAGAGCAGATGACAGCCGATGGTGAAGGCGATGTCGTGTCTCGGGCGTCGCTAGGCATGGCTGACTCAGCGGTAGAAGGCAAGGTGCGACTCCGGAGTTCCAGGCTTGCGGGTGCACGGGGTGCAGCTAAGGAGCGGGACGAGGATGGAATCCGCACACTCCACCAAAATTATGGGGAAGTTTATTGGCAGGGCGACAGCAAGGCGTTGAAACGCAGAGAGGCTCAGCTGAGTCCGAAGGGGTTCTGCCGTGCGCGCTCAGCTCTCGAGACAACAGACTGGTGATGATGATCTTGAGTCTTGCCATGATGATGATGCAGGTAGCATGGGGTAATACGCTCCGCTGGTTGTTCTTCCAACTTCACGGCTGTGTAGCTGCGCTGATAGCGTTACGTCGATGGTGGCAAGTCTTCCTCGTTACAATATATATATATATATATATATATAAGGTTAGTAGAGACAGAGACGAGACACACGAGAAAGACGTAGAAAATAGAAATAAGTTTACTGACGTTTCAGGTAGAGGACTTCCTTTCTTCAGAGTACAGAATAAGTTCGTTTCAGAGTTATATATATACAGAAAATGTAGCAAGGGCGAGGGCAAGGTAAGAGAAGGGAGAGTTTGTACAAATGGATCATGGTTGGTGGGTAGCAAAAGAATGAAGAGAGAGCGACTAATTTTTTTGCCCTTGTCAAACACGTGCATGGGCATATCTTGTTTTGACCCCTCTTTCACCCCTGTTGCCACGGGAGAGGGGGGAATTACCTTGTTAATTTTTTCTGTTTGGTTCTTCTTTCGTTCTTTCCCATGTGCGTTCCCCGTGACTGTGTGTTCTATTATCCTTCTTATAATTTTTTTTCCGCTCTCTCTTCATCCTTTTGCTACCCACCAAGCATGATCCATTTGTACAAACTCTCCCTTCTCTTACCTTGCCCTCGCCCTTGCTACATGTTCTGTATATATATGTCTGAAATGAACTTATTCTGTACTCTGAAGAAAGCAAGTCCTCTTCCTGAAACGTCAGTAAACTTATTTCTATTTTCTACGTCTTTCTCGTGTGTCTCTGTCTCTACTAACCTTGTTTTTGGCGCTCTGTGTGAGTTTTTATCTCTCCAGACTATATATATATATATATATATATATATATATATATATATATATATATATATATATATATATATATATATATATATATATATATATAAGGTTAGTAGAGACAGAGACACACGCGAAAGACGTATAAAATAGAAATAAGTTTACTGAAATAAGTTAGTAGAGCCACCATATTCATGCACAATATTGAAACCAAATTCCTCTCTACTTCAGACAGTTCACCTGCACTGTACAAGCGATTCCTTGACGACATTTTCATGATCTGGACAGACACTCAGCAACGATTTATTGCCTTTATAGAAGAATTCAACACAGTTCATCCTAATATCTCATTCACATACGAGTACTCTCGCACCGAAATTAGTTTCTTGGACGTTCAGGTTCATGTGCGGGCGGGGTCACTGGAGACGAGTGTGTACAGGAAACCTACAGACCGCCAACAGTACCTGCACTTCAACAGCTGCCACCCACGCCATTGCAGAACGGCTATCCCTTATTCCCAGGCACATAGATTTAGAAGAATTTGCTCCAGGGATGAAGACTTTCGTTCGAACGCCAGCCGAATGCGGGGCGTCCTCGTCAAACAGCGTTACCCGCCGGCCCTTGTTGACGATGCCATTTCTAGGGCGGCAAGTTTAAATCGTAACACACTGCTACAGGGGTCGCACGTGAATGATGAGAATAATTCCCGCGCTAATTTGGTCTTAACTTTTACTAGTAGCCCACCGAACGTGAATAAAATTTTAAAAAAGCACTTCAACATTCTTCAGCAGAGCGAACGACTTTCCCAAATTTTCAGTGATCCTCCGCGTGTAATATACAGGCGCGCAAAAAGCATAGGGGACTATCTTGTCCACGCCAAAGACAGGGACGCCCAGCAATTAGGCTGCCGACCATGTGGCAAGAACAGATGTTTGGTGTGTAAACACGTGCAGACCGCGAGGGTGGCAATTAGCACACATTCGGACTTCCGATATTCTATACGTGGGTCATTCGATTGTGACTCGTCAAATTTGGTTTACCTATTGGAGTGTGGCGGATGTAATATGCAGTACATAGGACAGACGGATGGACCTTTTCGAATGCGGTTTAACAATCACCGCTATCACACCAAGGCACTCCCAAACCTTCCCTTGTCCAGACACCTAGCGATGCAAAATCACTCTTTCGATGACATTAAAGTCACGCTTCTACAGAGCAGTTTTTCTAGCTGTAGGGAGCGAGAACAATGTGAGTCTTACTTAATCTACAAATTTAATACCCTGAACGGGGGTCTTAATGAGAGTCCTGGGACTATGACTGTAATTCGTACGCTGCATGACCATTGAAGCATAGTGACCCCGGGACATACGAGACCTTGTAGTTTTGTTGTCCTTTTGCTATCGGCCCTTCCCGCGCAGGGCATTGCACGGTCTGATGTTTACGGGCAGCCTGTTGCTCCAGGTGTGAGGTTGTACATTGTAACACCAACAACCTACCATTATGTTCCGCAGTCACTACAATTATCTCGTCCGCTCCCGACCCCCTACCAACACTTCCCTTCCCGTCCCCGCTATTTTTATTTTTATATTTTTTTCTCTCATTTCCTTGTCTCAACGCTCAGCAAGCATAACATGCCTCATTAATAACCAGATGGTACCCATTGCCTGTTTATATCACCATATGTCATAACCATTTTATCCTTGAGAAATGTGAAACGGAATGTTGAAGCTTTTAGTTCCAACCGAGCGTGTAAGAAGTATTTTATTTTGGTGCCTGGTGTGGCTTATGCCTCGGGTGTTTTGTAATCACATTGTGATCCCCAATGCTGGTGTTCACGGAGTGCACGCGTCCTTCCTGTCTTTCCACTCATGTTTTGCTTTGTTTCTCTTTTTCATTGTTTCCCTCTTTTTCTTTTTTTTTTTTTTTGGTTGCCCCAGAGGCACGGCACATACCGACGGTCGCCTCTCTCTTCTTGTTTTCATTTTTGTTTTAAATTGCCGCGCTCCGACATATTTTCGTGAATTGGGCCCAGGGCTCCACGCGTGCCGGCGACAGCCGAGTACTAACAGTTAACAGGCCGTACATTGACCTGGCGCGACACGACGCGACGCCGTGTACAAATGGAGGCTTAGGCGGAGAAGGGGACGCCTCAAATGGGCTCCCCCATTGGCTTTTGTGGGACCCCCCAAAGTCGTGGAGGCTGCCTGCGCTTCAGATGCAGTAATTGGCCCCGCTTGCATTCTTGACCATGCCGCTGAAGACGGTCAGTAGTTAATCCTTGTTACCGGTGACGCGCATGTAAACTCACTGCTCGTGGCGGCGTGTGCTTTGTAGTTTTTCCCTCCCGGAGACACCGGATGTTTTTTGGGCCTTTCGCCACCCGTGAACTCGTCGCATTTTCTGTTATCCCCACAACCCGCGTTCATGCAGTGTGTTCCTCCTTGCCTCTTTCTTGCCTCCTCCTTGCCACCTTGTTCCTCCCTCTTCCTTTCGCCCTTTTTTTTTTTTTTTGAAGGCTCTTTTTCGCCTGCCTTTGGCAGAATAAGCTCTGTATGCTGTGTGTGGTCGTTTGTGTGTTTGTTTCCCATGTGGCTTGTGTTTCGGGGCGCCGCCCCCAGCCTGAGTCCGTACGATTTTACCTTCATTCCTGAGGAAGACCTGTCTCAGGTCGAAACGTTGGAAATAAAGTCTCCGAAGAGCGTACTTCTACTTTGTGCGTATTCCTGCAGCAACTAAGAACTCCACTTCACGACTATATATATATATATATATATATATATATATATATAGGGAGTAGTAGAACTTTGAAGATGGTAGAGAACACAAGAGAAGAAAAACTGTTCTCTTTGTGGAAACGTAGGCCACAATCGTGCTTTTACCTTGTTCGAAGTTTTTCTTCTCTGATATATATATATATATATATATATATATATATATATATATATATATATATATATATATATATATATATATATATATATATATATATTTATATATATATATATACATTGCGGGGGCACGACACCGCAATGAACGTGGTCATTCACCTTCCGTTCCCACTGCAGGTCCTCCTGCTGTGGACGGCAACAGTGCCCTTGCCCTACCGCGACATCAGCCCTTTTCTGGTTCCCGGCTCCGGCCCGTTCAAGCCCGTTCAAACCTGCCCTTCTCCCTCGCCCATCTGCAATGACGGCAACTGTTATCCGCCAGTTCTGACTCGTACGCACCACGCTATCTGCCAACGTAGAGCCACTATCGCCACCAGGGATCGGCTTCGACTATTTAATGCACCGGCCATCGGGTGTCAGTTGGGGCACGACACCGCATTGAACGTGGTCATTCACCTTCCGTTCCCACTGCACGTCCTCCTGCTGTGGACGGCAACAGTGCCCTTGCCCTACAGCGACATCAGCCCTTTTCTGGTGCCCGGTTCCGGCCCGTTCAAGCCCCTTCAAACCTGCCCTTCTCCCTCGCCCATCGACAACGACGGCAACTGTTATCCGCCAGTTCTGACTCGGACGAACCATGCTATCTGCCAACGAAGAGCCACTATGGCCACCAGTGATCCGCATCGACTATTTAATGCACCGGCCATCGGGTGTCAGTTGGGGCACGACACCGCAATGAACGTGGACATTCACCTTCCGTTTCCACTGCAGGTTAGTTACCTACCGGTATCAAGGTGTTCCCATTCAAACGACCCATTTCTGATAGCGTTGTCGTGCCCCCCTGGCATGTTTGATGAATAGCGTAGATTACTGTGCCAATCACTGCTGTGTTGTTACGCCAGTGCTCTCGTCACCTGTCTTCTACTTCTCCTTTCAGGCGATATTGAACTAAACCCCGGCCCAACTGTCACACTTAAATCCCTTGAAACACTCATTTCCCACTTAGAAGAAAACCATAAGTCTATGTTAGAAGATATTTAACAAATACGCACTGCTCAATCTGATCTAAACGAAAAAGTCACCCTCTTATCATCTCGAATCGATGCGCTCGAAAAGCCTAACGAACCCAGCAACCCACCCTCAAGCGAAATACTGCCCTCCAGTTCTGCCACAATTATTTCCAAGCTGTCTTCCGAACTCAAAGTGCTCAGTGACAAATGCGATGATTCCGAGAACCGCTTGCGGCGCACGAACCTGCTATTCTTTGAAATAGCCGATTCAAAGGAAGAAAGCTGGGAAGAATCGGAAAAACATGTAGTTGAATTTTGCTCAAGCAAGCTTGAGATCACCATAAATACCTCTGCCGTCGAGCGTGCGCATAGGTTAGGCCGCTTTCAAGAAAATAAAAACCGGCCTTTAATTGTAAAACTTGCCCGCTTCAAAGATAAATCGAAAATTTTCTCTGCAACGCCCAAACTTAAAGATACCGAATTCGCAGTACGTGAAGATTACTCAGCACGCCTCAGACATGCTCGAAAGAAGCTGTATCTCTACGCCGAGCCCACAAAAAATCAATTCAAAATTCGCTTTGACAGGCTACACATGAACAAGAAACAGTTTGTTTACGATGCTGAAAGCGATACCGTAATCGAGTTAAAAGCATAGCGGTTATCGCAGGCTTCCCTCCCTCCGTGTTCCTCTCCTCATCCCCTCCCGTCATTGCCATATCCTCGTACATCACCAGCTTGTCACACCTTGAACGTCGCACTAGCTAACTAGCTAACGTCATCTTCCTAAAAAGGAAACTGTGGAAGCCTTCATTGACGATAACAACACCGACGTCACCGTACTAACAGAGTCTTGGCTCAGCAGCGACATCTCCAACGATGAACTGCATCACAATCAATCTGATTTTGCCATCTACCGGGCTGATAGGGTTGGACGGAGGTGAGGCGGCGTCTTAGTTCTAATAAAATCTTGCGTAACCTCGTTTCCCGTTCCCATTAACACCTGGCACGAAATTCTATGCGTGAATGTCACCCTTCCTACTTCAACGAACATTCTAGTTGCTTGCTACCGTGCGCCTGACTGCGACAGTTCCTTCATCGACGACCTCTACTCCGTCCTCCTAGACCTTCAGACTCGTTTTCCGCACGCTAACTATATAATCTGCGGTGACTTCAACTTTCCTGATATAGACTGGAATTTTCTTACAGCAACCTCAAGGCAGGCGAAGGAATTCCTTAACCTCACGCTTAACCTAAACCTTACGCAATCAGTTTTCACTCCGACGCGAGGCGCTAACATTCTAGACTTAGTCCTTGTTTCAACACCTGAGCTTGCCCAGTCATTCTCCTGCATTGATGGAATTAGTGACCACTGTATTATCTTATTTACCCTCACCATCCGCATTCCCCTCCCGCAGCCATCCAGGAAATACATCTGTGATTACAGCAAAGCAAACTTCAATGTCATTAATTCTGAACTCCAACACTTTCACCATATTTTTTTCCGGGGTGCTCCCAGCAGATCTGTTGATGAAAATTGGCTTTTGTTCAAACAAAAACTTACCGCCCTAACTGATAAACATGTGCCCCTCATCTGTATTCGTGGTGACGCAGGCAAGCCTTGGTACACTAATCATTTACGACGACTATCACAGAAGAAAAAACGCCTTTTCCGCGCTGCTAAAAAGTCGAAATCTACCAAACGATGGAAAGATTACTTTGCTTGCCTGCGCCAAATACCACTTCACTAAAACGCTCCAAAAAGCAATTTTTTCACGCCGATCTTCTAAACATACTTCGATCTAACCCTAAAAAATTTTGTAATCAATTAAAACCTGGGCTTAATCGGACCCATAACATTTCTTTGATGGCTGCTGACGGTTCACCTGTACCCCTGGAAGAGCGTTCAAATACCATGAACTCGTATTTTTCTTCTGTATTCACTCGAGCCCCAATCGCTTGTCCCTACCCTTTCTATACCTGAATTCACCCAAATACCTCTTACAACAATATCGGTGGATGGTATTGCCAAACTAATCAACAACCTTAAACTTTCCAGTGCACCAGGTTCTGATAACTTCTCCGCGAAGGTACTCAAAGGCACAATGGCTACCTCGAGTCACATATTGTTTATTATGTTTAAGTAATCCCTTTCTACTGGCTTCCTTCCGTCTGATGGGAATATAAGTAAAGTAACACCGATATTTAAGGCAGGCAATCGCTCCGATCCCTCTAATAACCGTCCCATCTCACTAACTTGTATAGCTTGCAAATTACTGGAACATATTATATACTCTCAAATCTCGTGCCACCTTGAAAGCAACCACTTCTTCTACCAAAAACAATCTGGCTTCCGGGCAAGGTTGTCATGCGAAACCCAGCTATTCGAATTTACTACTGACCTTCACTCCTCTTTCCAAACTGATGTCGTCTTTTTGGATTTTTTGAAAGCCTCCGACCGCGTCCCTCACCAAAGACTACTATCCAAACTTTCGTGTCTTCGTCTTGATCCCCTAACTCTTTCCTGGATTAGAGCTTTTCTAACTAACCCCAGCCAATTCACTGTCAATGCTGACCAACCTTCATCCCCTGCTCAAGTGTTGTCTGGCATCCCACAGGGCTCAGTTCTTGGTCCGCTACTATTTTTAATCTGTATCAATGACATTTCATCTGGCATTTCATCAACTATCCGCCTCTTCGCCGACGATTGCGTTATTTATCACCGAATAACTAACAACGAAGACCAAATCCTACTACAAAAAGATTTACAAAAGATAGAAAATTGGTGCTCTCTTTGGTTAATGACACTCAACTTATCTAAATGCAAATTTATGCACGTTACACGTAGTCCTTCCGAACTTAATTACACATACACTTTAATGTCAACTTGCATTTCACTAGTAGAATCATACCGATACCTGGGAATTCTGTTAACAACAAACCTAACCTGGTCCGAACACATACTAAATCTCGTTGCCGAAGCATCCCAAGCGCTTGGTTACATTAGAAGAAACCTTTCACTATCGCCCCCAACCATACGCAAAATGGCATACGAGACTTTCATCCGAACAAAGCTAGAATACGCATCAGTCGTACCTAATCAACGCCATCGAATCAGTTCACAACCGCGCAGCCCACTTCATCACTATTAAATATGACTGGCATATCAGCGTCACCGACATAAAAGCATCCTTCTCCCTCCCCTCTCTGACGTGAAATTGGACAGATATGCCTCTTCCACAAACTGTACTGTCCGTACGTGACTCTAACTTTATCTTTTCGTTTTTGAGTTTCAGGACAGGCCTGTTCCAGGAATTTTGCCGTGGGTGACACGTGCCATTTCAGTTGCCGGGTCATTGCTTTTTCTTTTGTGTGTGGGTTTGTGTGGTTTTCCTCCCTGTCTTTTTCTGTTTTTTTCTCGTTTTTTCTTTTTTCCTTGACCTAGTAATTTCACCCCTTCTCTATCTTTTCTTTCGACCTGAGGCTTGCACGTAGTCTCTGATAAGGACCCCACTCTCACCACCTGGTCTGCTTCCGGCGGTTCTGAGAACCTTTCCGTATGCCCCGCGGCGGGTCAACAAACACCCGCTCATCCTTTCTCTCTCAAAATTCCCCAAATATCAACCTCCAGCTGACTTCCCTGTGGCCTACTTCGTGACTTAAACTATACAACCTTCTTTCCCCCTCAATATCTCCCCCGACATACTCCCAAACCAATCCGCTTTCTCAATTTCACTTCCTTCTTTCCTTCTCACCTCTCACCAGGTGACCTACCCCTAATAAAGCGTGCCAGCCAGGCGAGAGATTGCCCTGACGAAAGCAAGTCTCTTTGCTGAAACGTTGGCAACAATCGTGCTTTTACCTTGTTCAAAGTTCTCTTTTCTTGTGTTCTCTACCATCTTCAAAAGTTCAACTGCTCCCTACATAATATATATATACATATATATAATAATATATATAGATCAGATACAATAAATACATATATATTGGTATCTGACGAAGGCCGGTCCCTCGGCCAAAACGTTATTAAATCTGTTCCTTTTTTTACTGCGGTCCAAACAATTTGTGTGTATATATATATATATATATATATATATATATATATATATATATATATATATATATATATATATATATATATATATATAATATAAATACATATACAGAAGGATAGGTTGGCAGTCTACAACGCCAAAGGAGGCATAGGGGTGTGGTTAGGCTTTTTTTACTACGGTTAATGAAGTTAATATTTTTTTATTAAATATACGGAAGAGAAAAAGAAAGAAAAACACGCGCCCAGAGTGGGGACCGAACCCACGCCTTTCGATTAGATCTCGAATGCCTTACCAATTCGGCTATCTGGTCAACTGTGTTCTCCTTCACTTTCTGGGCTATTTATATTTACTAGAAGTGTATCTGACAGCCAGCGCCACTCTGACTACACGGAGAGAAGGGGCCCTTCTTTTCAACCCCCGGGGCGTGACTCCAACGTCTACAGCCTCTCATGAGCGGGTAACTGGTGGGAAGCCCTCTTATGCTACATAGGCATCAAGGCTGCCAGAACCGAGGCCCTCGCTAGGCTTTCGCAGAATAATATAGTAAGGAAATGAGGGGCTCGTTGAGGAAATACAGAAAGATAGGTCGGCAGTCTACAACGCCAAAGGAGGCATAGGGGTGTGGTTAGGCTTTTTTTTACTACGGTTAATGAAGTTAATATTTTTTTATTAAATATACGGAAGAGAGAAAGAAAGAAAAACACGCGCCCAGAGTGGGGAACGAACCCACGCCTTTCGATTAGATCTCGAATGCCTTACCAATTCGGCTATCTGGGCGACTGTGTTCTCCTTCACTTTCTGGGCTATTTATATTTACTAGAAGTGTATCTGACGCTTGAGGGTGGTAGCCAGCGCCACTCTGACTACAGAGATACACTTCTAGTAAAGATACGTCAGATACGTCAGATACACTTCTAGTAAATATAAATAGCCCAGAAAGTGAAGGAGAACACAGTCGCCCAGATAGCCGAATTGGTAAGACATTCGAGATCTAATCGAAAGGCGTGGGTTCGGTCCCCACTCTGGGCGCGTGTTTTTCTTTCTTTCTTTCTTCTGTATATTGAATAAAAAAATATTAATTTCATTAACCGTAGTAAAAAATAAAAAAGAAGCTTAACCACACCCCTATGCCTCCTTTGGCGTTGTAGACTGCCGACCTATCTTTCTGTATTTCCTCAACGAGCCCCTCATTTCCTTACTATATTATTCTGCGAAAGCCTAGCGAGGGTCTCGGTTCTGGCAGCCTTGATGCCTAGGTAGCATAAGAGGGCTTCCCGCCAGTTACCGGCTCATGACAGGCTGTAGAGGTTCGAGTCACGCCCCGGGGGTTGAAAAGAAGGTCCCCTTCTCCCCGTGTAGTCAGAGTAGCGCTGGCTACCACCCTCAAGCGTCAGATACACTTCTAGTAAATATAAATAGCCCAGAAAGTGAAGGAGAACACAGTCGCCCAGATTAGCGAATTGATAAGGCATTCGAGATCTAATCGAAAGGCGCGGGTTCGGTCCCCACTCTGGGCGCGTTTTTCTTTCTTTCTTTCTTTCTTTCGTGTATTTAATAAAAAAATATTAACTTCAATAACCGTAGTAAAAAAAAAAGCCTAACCACACCCCTATGCCTCCTTTGGCGTTGTAGACTGCCGACCTATCTTTCTGTATTTCCTCAACGAGCCCCTCATTTCCTTACTATATCATTCTGCGAAAGCCTAGCGAGCGTCTCGGTTCTGGCACCCTTGATGCCTAGGTAGCATAAGACGGCTTCCCGCAAGTTAACCGCTCATGACAGGCTGTAGACGTTCGAGTCACACCCCGGGGGTTGAAAAGAAGGTCCCCTTCTCCCCGTGTAGTCAGAGTGGCGCTGGCCACCACCCTCAAGCGTCAGATACACTTCTACTAAATATAAATAGCCCAGAAAATGAAGGAGAACACAGTCGCCCAGATAGCCGAATTGGTAAGGCATTCGAGATCTAATCGAAAGGCGTGGGTTCGGTCCCCACTCTGGGCGCGTGTTTTTCTTTCTTTCTTTCTCGCGTAAATAATAATAATAAGAATAAAAAAATAATGTAACGTCACTAACGGTAAAAATAGCCTAACCGCTCCCCTATGCCTTGTTTGGCATTGTAGACTGCCGGCATTTCTTTCTGTATTTCCTAACGAGCCCCCCATTTCCAAACCCTATTATCGTGCGAAAGCTTAGCGAGGGCCTCGGTTCTGGCAGCCTTGATGCCAAGGTAGCATAAGAGGGTTTCCCGCCAGTTACCCGCTTATGACAGGCTGTAGACGTTCGCGTCACGCCCCGGGGGTTGAAAAAAAGGTCACCTTGTCCCCGTGTAGTCTGAGTGGCGCTGGCTACCACCTCAAGCGTCAGATACACTTCTAGTAAATATAAATAGCCCAGAAAGTGAAGGAGAACATTGTCGCCCAGATAGCCGAATTCGTAAGGCATTCGGGATCTAATCGAAAGGCATGGGTTCGGTCCCCACTCTGGGCGCGTGTTTTTCTTTCTTTCGTATATTTAATAAAAAAATATTAACTTCATTAACCGCAAGCACAACCTCAGCATTTTAATGCACCGATTCGAAGGGTCGGACGATGACCTATTAAAGGCACTTTGTGATAGATATATAGGGACGAACCCCAAAGAGCAGCTTAAATCATACACGGGCAAGGAGAATGACCTCATGGACCGTCCCATCACGGTGGCGGAAGTACGAGGTGTCATTCAGGACCTCCGGACCAGATCTTCTCCGGGCCCAGACGGAATAACGAACAAGATGCTGCGCAACCTGGACGACGGCTCCGTCGAGGCCTTGACCCGGTACATGAACGTGTGCTGGGACCGAGGTCAAATCCCGGGGCAGTAGAAAACAGCCAAGGTTGTGATGATCCCGAAGCCCGGTAAAAAGTTGCAGATAGAGAACCTAAGACCAATATCACTTACGTCATGCGTAGGTAAACTAATGGAACATGTGATATTAAAAAGACTTAATAGCTACGCAGAAGAGGAAGGACTCTTTCCGGAAACGATGATAGGTTTTCGCCCAAAATTGTCGACGCAAGACGTCATGCTCAGGCTTAAACACAATATCATTGACGGGGAGAACTGTTCCCCTTTAGATACTAGGGCAATTCTGGGGCTTGACCTAAACAAAGCATTCAACAACGTAAAGCACTCTGCTATCTTGGACACACTAGGAATAGGCCACAAGACGTATGAGTATGTCAGGAACTTTCTTACTGATCGAACGGCTACACTTGCCATTGGGGGGCTGCAATCGGCCACGTTTGAGCTCGGAAGCAGAGGTACTCCTCAGGGGTCTGTCCTCTCGCCCTTCCTTTTCAACGTGGCCATGATGGGCCTTCCAGTAATCCTAAACAACATAGAGGGACTACAGGTGCCATTCAGGTGCCATAACACGCTCAGTGAGCTCATATTAGCCCAACTAACCACCCAAAAGGAACGGCTTTCTAAGACTCAGGCAGGGAGACAAATACTGGCTTATACGCCGATGATGCGACGCTCTGGGTGGCTGGGGGTAGCGACGGGCATGTGCAGGACACTCTACAACGGGCTATCGAGGCTGTAGAGGGGTATGTAAAACCGAGAGGCTTGAGTTGCTCCCCACAAAAATCGGAGCTGCTAATATACCGTCCGACCAGCAGAGGGCGAAAAACCGACTCGACCGCTCCAAACATTCACCTTTTTGCAGGTGGTACGCAGCGTATCCCGACAGTTCAGACTATCAGGGTTCTGGGCCTCAGAATTCAGGCCAATGGACACAACATAGAAACCATACGGGCGCTGGAAAAAAGCGTCCATCAAACAATTCGGCTCATCTCGCGCATCGCAAACAGGCACCACGGAATGAAAGAGCATAACCTAATGAGATTGGTACAGGCTTTTGTTTTATGTAGGATCATATACGTTACCACTTACCTGAGCCTAAAGCGGGACGAGGAGAATAAAATAAATGCTATGATAAGGAGAGCGCACAAACAAGCCCTTAGTATACCTGTAACTGCATCGAACGAACGCTTTGAAGCGCTGGGCCTCCAAAACACGCTCAGTGAGCTCATATTAGCCCAACTAGCCACCCAAAAGGAACGGCTTTCTAAGACTCAGGCAGGGAGACAAATACTGGTTTCTCTTAGCATAAACCACAGAGGTGCGCAAGGCACGAAAGTCGAAATACCAGTGGAGATACGGACCCACATGCATATCCCGCCACTCCCTAAGAACATCCATCCAGTACATAACCAGGATCGCCGACAGGCCAGAGCCAGGGCTCTGCAAAAAAGATACGCACAATCCGAGGACGTGATGTACGTAGACGCCGTCGAATATACCAGCCGTGACGCTATGGCCTTAGCGGTAGTGAATCGACAGGGCGATTGCATCACCTCCGGCTCGGTCCGAACGACGGACCCGAAGGTTGGCGAGGAGGTGGCCATTGCCCTGGCAATGGTCGCGTCCTCCAAGACCAAAGTTATTGTAAGCGACTCGAAATCAGCCATTCTAAACTACGCGAGGGGATCCATCTCATCTGAGGCGTCCCAAATCCTAAAATCCGGATTGACGATGGAGCGAGGGGGCAAAATACAACTGATATGGGCGCCGGCCCACTCTGGCCTGGCCGGGAATGAGTGTGCGCACGACGCGGCTCGAGGTTTCGTTGACCGAGCCGATGTCGAAACTCCTGACACAGACGCTCACTCGATACGACGGTCAGGCAGGGACAGGCTAGTGTACTACAGAGATATAGTTGACCACTATAGACTAGAAAGGGCACTATACCCAGCCCCAGACAAGACACTGAGCAAATGGCAATCAGTAGCGTGGCGACGGCTGCAGACAGATTGTTTCCCCAATCCAGTGGCTTATAGCCGATGTTACCCAGGGCTCTACTCAGATAAATGCAAGGCGTGCGGTGACAGGGCTGACCTACATCACATGGTATGGTCTTGCCCTCTCCGGAGAAATGACCCGCAAAGCAGTAAGGCAGGACAGCCTGCAGTCAACATAAGTTCGAAGGAGCAGTGGGAGACCGCGCTACTCAGCTCCGACCCGGGTGTCCAGACCCGACTCGTCCACATGGCCACGACCGCCGCCAGGGACCAAGGAATCCTGACCGACGGTTAAGCAACAAATCTGGGCAAATAAAAAGTTGTTCACTCACTCATTCATTAACCGTAGTAAAGAAAAGCCTAACGACACCCCTATGCCTCATTTGGCGTTGTAGACTGCCGACCTATCTTTCTGTATTTCCTCAACGAGCCCCTCATTTCTTAACTATATATATATATATATATATATATATATATATATATATATATATATATATATATATAGCGAATCAGAATAGGAAATATTTTCCTTACTATATCATCATCATTTCATGTCATTTTCATTTATTTACTCTGAATGCCTTGAGGCGTTACAGAGAGGAGGGGTACAATATTGAATAACAAGAGAAAAGAAAACAGCAGGGTGGTTACAGAAAGTGATTGCTGACTGCGGATTTGAACTGCGCAACGTCACTGATGGAGACGATGAAGGCTGGAAGGTGATTCCACTGCAAGCTGGTCATTGGAACAAACGAGTTCACGTAGATGTTTGTTCGGGAGTATGGCACACCAACTTTTAACGGATGATCAATGCGTGATGACACGTATGGGGGAACTGAAAAAAGGGATTGCTTTAAGGTCTGATTGGTGTAAAATATTTTATGGAAAACACATAGGCGGTATATCATACGCCGGGTTGCAAGATCAGGCAGTTGTACTATTTGTTTCATGTTAGTGACACTGGATGACCGGGAATAATGAGAAAGAATGAAACGAGTGGCCCGATTTTGGATGGCTTCAAGTGTGGAGACAAGATTGGCAGAATGTGGATCCCGTACAGAAGAGGCGTATTCAATCTTCGGCCGTACAAGAGTTTTGTAAAGCTGCAGTTTTAATGAAGTGCGAGCTCGAGAGAAATTTCGTCGGAGGAAGCCGAGCATGCGGTTCGCATTATTGCTAATATATTCAATGTGCGGCTGCCACTTAAGGTTGTCTGAAATCTGAACGCCAAGGTATTTGTAGGTGGTAACCGATGAAAGAGGGGAGCCGTTAAGGAAATATGTGTTTACAGGGGTGTGCTTGATTGTTCGTGTTAACCTCATATATTTGCACTTGTCGACGTTTAGTTTCATTAGCCAGGTGTTGCACCAGGCTGAAATTGTGTTAAGGTCGGTTTGAAGTTTTTAGGGGTCAGAAGGTTCAGATATATTTCTATATATAACACAATCGTCAGCGAAAAGACGTATTGATGAGGTTATGGCATCACGGAGATCATTAATATAAATTAGGAAGAGAAGAGGCCCCAATACTGATCCCTGACGGACACCAGATGTAACGGGACAGTGAGGAGATTCGTTATCATTGATAGTTACATATTGAAAGCGATTTTGCAAAAAACATTCAATCCACCTTAAAATGTTAGGGTCAATGCTCAGTTTGCTAAGTTCATAAAGTAGCAGTGGATGGGAGACGCAGTCAAATGCCTTCGCGAAATCAATGAAAATGCAATCGACTACTGACGTAAGATCCAACAAAGAACAGAGATCAGTTGTGATCTCTGGTGATCAGTTGAGTTTCACAAGAATGATTTTTTCGAAAACCGTGTTGGTAGACTGTAAAAAATGAATTAGATTCTAGAAAACTCAGCAAGTTAGTGTAGATGATGTGTTCGAGTAGTTTGCATGGGATCGATGTAAGAGAAATGGGTCGATAGTTAAAAGGGGATCACACTTCACCAGACTTGTGTACTGGAATCACCTTTCCACCCTTCCAGTCGTCGGGTAGTAAGGAACACTGTAAAGACTGTGAAAAAATATAAGAAAGGATCAATGAGGAGTTCACATTGGTACTTTTCAAAAACTTATAATTAATCCCATCTATTCCAGAAGATGAAGAAATTTTAGCCCCCTGTATCAGCTTGAAAATTCCAGCACCGTCGATAAAAATTGGTTCCATTGGCTCACGATATAAGCTTTCTTTAACAAGAAACGAAGTAGGAATTGTTTTAGTAAAAGATAAAGAAAATGTATTGTTGAGCAACACGCAGCACTGCTCTCGTGGAACAAGTGTCCCATCAGGTGTTTTTAATTTTACATCTTTAGATCTGCTCATATTAACAGCGCTCCAGAACTTGCGGGGATCAGTTGATAAGAGGGATGGGAGCGTTCGCTGATAAAACTCGGTTTTTGCACGAGAAAGGGGCTTGTTTATATTCTGATGCGACGCGCGCATAAGCCGACCACTTGTCAGCAGAACTTGATAGCCTACAGCGGCGAAAAATACGCTTTTTTTTTTGTTAAGGAGCCGTTTTAGTGAGACGTTGTACCACGGTTGGCATTCAGGACAGGATATTCGTCTGAGCGGTATGTACTTATCAGTCAGCCATTGAACCTTGTTTCGAAATAAAGACCAATTAACATTGAGCGGACGCTCCCAAAATTCAGGAAGAAAATAATTTATAAAAGCTTCCAGTTCCCTATTTATGGCTTGGAAATCAGCTTTAACATAGCCTCTAATTTGTTTAAACTGTTTGGCGGGGCGCGAAGAGGCTGATGGTATAGTGAAATGGGCAACCAAGTGGTCACTCAAAGCAGGCAAAAGCGTTAAGATGAAAGAGATTCGGGAACAGTGGTCAGTAAAAGATCAAGGGTGCTGGAAGACGACTGGGTAATGCGAGTAGGTCCTTTAACAAGTTGACTTAAGTTAAATATAGAGCAAACGTCAATAAAACTTGAGCATTCTTTAGAAGCACTGGTTGTTACAGGAAAAGGCTCGTTCCACGAAATTGCCGGAAAGTTAAAATCACCTAAAACAAACAAGGGGGCTTTAGGAAATTTAACAACCACTTGGTTTAGGCAATCACGGAATTCATCACAAAAAGTAGGCGAACTGTTCGGCGGACGGTAGCAGGCACAGAACAAGAAATCTGCGTGATTTATCTGGATACAAAACCAAAGAAATTCTAAATGCAATACAATGCGGACGTCATAAGAAGCAATGTCATCGGATACCGCAATAAGAATGCCACCTCCTTTCCGCCCAATTCTGTCGTGCCTGTATATGGTGTATTGTGTTTTGCAATTCAGCAGTTCCTTATTGTCCACACCTTCATGCAGCCAAGTTTCGGTGAGTACAACAACATCGGCTGAGCACGCGTCAATCGCGGACGATAACTCATCACGTTTATTCATCAAACTTCTAATTTTGGTGAATAGAAAAGAATGGTCGCGTTTGGGTTTCGCCTGCACGGCTGAGGATTGCTAGGTAGCGGTTGGGTGCGGTAACGGAGAGTTGGCTGGACTAATGTCTGCTGTATCATCAGTGGAAAGAGGGGCACTGTACGTCCCAATTTCGTAGACGCTATCAGTTACACTGCAATAAGTATAACACTGTTTGCCGACGTACAGCTTGTTATAACGCAAGCTGTACTGTTTCCCTGTAGCCTTGCCGAAATCATGAAGCTTTTTGCGAGAGTAGCGAGTGGCTTTACAAAAGTCTTCCTGGATTGTGATACAGGTGCCCTTAAGTTTAGCCCTTTGAGATAAAATCATCATCATCACCAGCCTATCTACGCCCACTTCAGGGCAAAGGCCTCTCCCATTATTCTCCAATTATCTCGGTCCTGTGCCAACTGTGACAAATTTATCCCCGCAAACTTCTTGATCTCATCTGACCATCTAACTTTCGGCCGCCCCTACAACGCTTGCCTTCTCTAGGGATCCACTCTGTTACCCTTAATGACCAGCGGTTATCTTGCCTTCGCATTACATGCCCTGCCCACGTCCATTTCTTCTTAATTTCTGCTAATATGTCTTTAACACCAGTTTGCTCCCTGACCCACTCCGCTCTCCTCTTGTCCCTTAATGTTACACCTATCATTTTCCGCTCCATTGCCCGCTGAGTCGTTCTCAATTTAAGTTGAACCCTCCTAGTGAGCCTCCAAGTTTCTGCCCCGTAGGTGAGTACTGGTAAGATGCAGCTGTCATACACTTTCTTCTTTAGCGACAATGGTATGCTGCTATTCAATATCTGAGAATGTCTGCCATATGCACCCCACCCCATTCTGATCCTTCTAATTATCTCTGCTTCATGGTTGGAATCTGGGGTCAGAATTTGGCCTAAGTAGATATATTTGCTTACCACTTCCACTGCCTCGCCACCTATCTCAAACTGCCGTGCTGTCCCGAGGTTATATATCATTACTTTAGTTTTCTGCATATTAATTTTCAGGCCCACGGTTCTACTCTTTTCGCCCAGTGCGGAAAGCATGCTTTGCAATTCGTCCCCCGAGTTACTTAGCGAGGCAACGTAATCAGCAAATCTGAGGTTACTGAGGTAGTCTCCATTAACCCTTACTCCCACCTGTTCCCAATCCAACGTTCTGAATACTTCTTGTAAGCAGGCTGTGAATAACATTGGGGAGATTGTGTCTCCTTGTCTGACGCCCTTCCTTATAGGTATTTTACTGCTCTCCCTATGGAGGATGATGATAGCTGTAGACCCATTGTAGATATCCTCTAGTATTCTTACATAATGCTCATCTACCCCCTGGTTCCGTAATGCCTGAATGACTGCTAGGGTTTCGCCCGAGTCAAATGCTTTCTCATAATCTATGAAGGCTATATATAGGGGTTCAGTATACTTCTCTATCACCTGATTAATCGTGTGAATATGGTCCATTGTTGAATAACCTTTACGGAACCCTGTTTGTTCTTTCGGTTGAGTGAAATCAAAGGTTGCAGAGGTCCGGTTAGCGATTACCTTGGTAAATACCTTGTAGACGACTGAGAGTAAGCTGATCGGCCTGTAATTTTTCAAGTCCTTCATGTCGCCTTTCTTATAGATTAGGATGATGTTCGCGTTCTTCCAAGATTCCGGTACCATTGCGGTCATTAGGCATTGCGTATACAGGTTTACCAGTTTTTCAAGTACGATTTCTCCGCCATCCTTCAAGAGGTCTGCTGTTATCTGATCCTCACCAGGTGCTTTTATATCTTTCAAATCCTTTCTTACTTCTTCGGTCGTTACTGGCGGGATGTCTATCTCCTCTGAATTACAGTCTCGTTCGGCATTATCCTGTATGTCCCGGCTGCTGTACAGATCCCTTTAGAGCTCCTCGGCCACTGTGACTATTTTATCCCTATTTGTGATGACATTGCCTTGCTTATCCTTAGGTGCCTACATCAGATTTTTCCCCACGCCAAGACGTCTCTTCACTGCTTTCAGGCTACCTCCGTTCTTTACAGCGTATTCGACCCTCTCCATATTATACTTCCGTATGTCAGCTGTCTTACGCTTATTGATTAACTTCGAGAGCTCGGCTAGTTCTATTCTGTCAGCTGCGGTAGAGATTCTCGTGGTTTGCCGTTTCCTGATTAGATCTTTCGCCTCCTGTGAAAGTTTACCAGTATCCTGTCTAGCCATAGTGCCCCCGACTTCTACTGCACACTCCGTGATAATGCCGGTAAGGTTGTCGCTGGCTTCCTGTGTCGTAGGCTCGGCTTCCTCGTTAAGGGCGGAATATCGGTTCTGCAGCGCGATCCTGAATTCTTCTACTTTACGTCTTACTGTTTGCTCATTTTTCGGCTTCTTTAGTACTAGCTTGTTGCGGTCCCTACTCAAATCTAGCCTAATTCGAGATTTTGCCATACGGTGATCACTACACCTTACCCTTCCGAGCACTTCCACATCCTGCACGACGCCAGGGTTATCGGATAATATGAGGTGTATTTCATTTTTGTGCTCCCCATTCGGGCTTCTCCAGGTCCATTTCCGACTCTCCCGTTTACAGAGGAAGGTATTCATTATACGTAGGTTATTCCGTTCTGCAAACTCAAATAGTAGGTCCCACCTGCTATTTCTACAGCCCAGACCATAGTTCCCAACTGCCTTTTCTCCAGCCTGATTCTTGCCTACTTTGGCATTGAAGTCCCCCATAACTACGGTATACTGTGTTTTTACTTTAGTCATTGCCGATTCCACATCTTCATAGAGGCGTTCCACTACTTGGTCGTCGTGGCTGGATGTGGGCGCGTAGCCCTGCACCACCTTGAGCTTGTACCTCTTATTGAGCCTAATTACAAGACCTGCTGCGCTTTCGTTAATGCTATAGTATTCGTCTATGGTGCCAGCTATGCTTTTATTGACTAGAAATCCCACTCCCAGTTCTCTTCTGTCCTCTAGACCATGGTAACATAGGACGTGTCCATTTTTCAGCACCGTACAGTCTTCGCCTGCCCTACTAGCCTCGCTAAGCCCTATTGCATCCCATTTAATGCCCTCTAATTCCTCGAACAACACCTCGAGACTTGCTTCGCTAGATAAGGTTCGCGCGTTAAACGTTGCCAGGTTCAGATTCCATTGGCGGCCTGTCCGGATCCAGGGATTCTTAGCACCCTCTGCTGCGTCACAGGTCTGACCGCCGCCGTGGTCAGGTGCTTCGCAGTTGCTGGGGACTGAGGGCCGAGGGTTAATTGGCGTATTAATGGGAGGTTGTGGCCGTTACTACACCAGGGTGGCCAATCCTGCTCTGGTGAGGGAGTGCATTGCCGGCAATGGTCGCCGGGGTCAGGCCGCACCCCAAGCCCCTTTGTGCAATTCCATCAATGCGCGGATTTTTTTTTTTTTAATCCGGTGGGAATTGTCCGGCACCGGGATTTGAGCCACGGCCCTTCTGCACGCGAGGCGGGTGTTCTACCTCTACGCCATCGCTGCATCCCTCGCTATATATATATATATATATATATATATATATATATATATATATATATATATATATATATATATAGCGAATCAGAATAGGAAATGAGAGGCTTGTAGAAATAACACTGAAATAAGGGTTGGCAGCCAAGAAAACCTCGGAAAGCAGGTAGGTCATTGAAACAGATAAAGAATTTGGAAAGAAAGAAAGAAAGCGGAGAAAAAATGCCCGCCAGTGGGGATCCGAAACCACGACCTCCAGAATACCGGTCTACAGATTAGAATACCAGAATACAGATTACCCGTTGGCCTGAAGCCGGCCTTTTCCCGAACATCCACGGCAACTTCAGCCTTGGTTTATACCTAGGTGACCCACTACTAATGCCTTTCAACGGTCGTCACCGATCGCGGCCGCCAGCTTGAGTCGTCCGTGTTCGCTGAGCTACTAATCGTCTGGGCATGTCTCGCCTGCGAGCAGATGCGGACGGCCCGCAGTCGAAAAGCCTCGTGCACCGTTTTAGATGCGACTGCATTTCATTCACTCGCCTTGTCCCTCCCTCCGGAGTCGTTGGCGTTGTCGTCGTCGGCGTCCGCACCTCCCCCGTTCTCCTCGCCGCGCGAGCTGCGCTCTCCGCCGCTCACCTCCTCTCCTCGCCTCTCCGATGCCCCTCTCTCGCGAGGGGCATTGGATTGGATTCAAATGGATTAGCCTGGCTTGGCTTGGCTTGTATTGGATTGGATTTGGATTGGATTGTATTAAAGTGGATTGTGTTGGATTGTGTTGCGTTATAGCCGCGGCAGACGCACTGGCGCCGGCGCATCCCTCTCTCGCGAGAGGCATTGGATTGGATTCGAATGGATTTGCTTGGCTTGGCTTGGATTGGATTGGATTAAAGTGGATTGTGTTGGATTGTGTTGCGTCTTAGCCGCGACAGACGCACTGGCGCCGGCGCATGTGCAGTATCCTCTCTTCCGCGGTATCCTCTCCTTCGGGTGCGCTGCGCATATAACCGGTGTGCCGGTCTCCGGCGGCCTTTCGGTCGACGGTTGCTCTCCGCTTGCGCTTGAGCCCCCCTCAGCGCCGCATCACACCAGGGTTCCCGCGAGGGGAGGTGGGCGTTCCTTCTTTTCATCGACACCCTAAGGAGTTCTGACACGAAATTTCAAAGCTGAGGTAACGACGTAAAAGGCTTCCTTTGGCAAGTTTCGACAGTGACCGTTCATTATAACACATTTTAAATCTATTTTAATCGTTGCGCTCACCATAAAGGTCAGAAAGGAAACGCTTAAAATGGTACCAGAATCCAAGCTACCAAGCGGGATGACCCAGACATGCCTTTCATTAAGAGTTCCTGTGTTTTTGCAGCCGGCCCTTTCCGTAGGTGCGATTTCTCGTGCAAGCAGGGTGAACTTCCCGGGCATTGTAGTCTCACACAAGGGCCGAGCGCCAGGTCAAGGAGTCGTTTGTATCTATTTTAGCGGTAGGTGCCCGCCACCACCAAGGCACACGAATGCACATGGAGCCTTCCACAGCCACGATGGACGCTCAACTCACAACCGCCTGTGACAGGACATGCCGCCAGACTCTTTCACCCCCCGCAATGGCGCACGCGGCATGGTGGCCAGGGACGGAGCCAGACGGACAAGGGTCAGGGGCCCCTCGCCTTTCCAGGCGTGGATTCCCCTTTCAAGGGTCCGCACTCGACCAGGGACGGCTGTACCCATTAAAGAAACCGGTGGGTACCCCGAGGTACGCGTATTTGAACCCGGTGCCTCCCGCATACGAAGCGAGTGCTGTACCTCTGTACCTCTGAGCCATCGCTGCGATTCCCTCGGCGTCATGGTGACGCCGAGTGGCCCTCCTGGCCCCAAACTGCGACGTCAGGACTGCCTTCACGTGGCCAACGCGCCGGCTGCGTTTGGCGTGCTGTTCACGTCATGCATATGTTCTGGACTGACGTCATGCTGCCCGGACGCGTGGAGAGGGGGAAGACCACCGCCGGTGTGCAGGCGCCCGCGTCCACACCGCAGTGGTGCGACGAGAACGGTGACGTCACAAGCTCCTTTCTGTCGTGGCGGCTTCCTCGCCGTTCGTTTTGTCGAAACCGAAACTGACACTAATAAACGAGGCTGTAAATAATTATTTACACTTCGAGCCGCCGTTTAGTGTGTGCCATTCTATAATTAGTGGACTGGTAGGCACCAATAGCAGCAAAATAAAAACTTAACACGAAAATTCGTGGTCAATGCTCCTTACTCAGCTTGGCTGCCCAACAGAGTGGGTCCAAAGACTATTTCTTACGCTCTTGGAAATCCGTTTCCCTCCAAAGTGAACCCCTCGCGCACGTCCACCCAGTTGTTCTACGGTACATCTCCGCGTTTGCCAGCGGATTTGTTCGACGAGCCGACGCACCATGTTCCTGCCAACGAACACGTCAATCGGCTGCACTCTACTCACCGGTGCCAGCAACAAAACAGTGAACCTGGATACAAACCGCGTGATTATAGACACCAGTGTTACAGGAGCGTTGTTTCCGTTTTTGCAGGTGTGTAAGTGACTGAAGGGAGGCTCCAGAGAGCTCTGGAACAACTCCTACCCGTGTCCGCCAAGATAAACCTAATACCGAAAATGAGACTGCGGACTCAGAGAATTTGGACACAGCTAATAAACTACGTGCTACCAATTTTTTTCATTTTTCAGCACATCAGTATTCGGGTGTTTCTTTACATCTTCTCTACTTCTTGTCCCCCTTGCTGAAATTCATACATGATCTATTTTCGTTTCCTGCAACTATTTCTCTTCATGAAGTTCGCGTTATAAGGTCTGCCGGCCGGCTCACCAGTGTGTAGCAGTCGGCGGCCGCCGCGTGTTGCCCGCTGGCGATTCTGGGCGCCACCAGTACGTGGTGGTAACTCTCCGTGGTGTTCGCGCAGCTGTAGTCGCCAGAGTGGAACACTTGCGCCTTCCGAACAGTCAGTGTCAATACCTGCGCGACGGAACGGCGACGAAAGCATGTTTTCTTGCTCCCGCCTTTGGCAACTGCAACAATGGGAGAGCGTGCATTCTTGCTCTGCCATATGTACTGAACTATACTTTACGCGAGGTGAGGACGTTGTCCCTCATTTGGTGGTTATGTAGCTTTTCACGTTTGGTAGTACGCAGAAAAAAAAGGACCGAAACTCACACTTCCCATCTGGACACCTACAGATATTCCATTTATTGCAGGTGGTTTGTCATTGGAAAACTCAAAACGATCTTGCCAAGGTCAGATTATAAAATCCCTGGCAAAAAAAAAGCGAATGCTGTCAAAGAATCACTAAGCGTCACGTGCACCCGGGACTTTGCGGACGCCTCCGTTGAAGCCAGACACAAGAAGTTGGCAATTTTAACGAGGTTTTGGGAGAAATGTTCGGCAACAGAATTTCGGGCATTTTCCTCTGAGGTGGTTTACCGGTGACAAGGTTTCGAGGGCGTTTTTGTACTCGTTAAACTTGTCTGAGAAAGAGCGGCGTATGCAGCATCGAAGGGAGCGACAGGCTGGTTTCTTACGATGTGGTCTTATACAAGTGCACGTTTTTAAGGGCACGTTTGCACTTATTTCCGCAGCCAGCCTCTAATATAAAGCTTGCATAATGTAATCATGTATCCGAGTACAGTTTTTTCTGCGGTGGTTATTCCTGATAAATGTGCGGCACCGTTTGATATCGCTATCGTCAATTACATAGTGTGACATCGCTGCCGGCATGGGCTTACAACCGTTATTTACACAGGTCCTGGCGTGCCTCGCTGCATTAGCTGGTCCAGTGATCAGCGCTGCAAGCCACCAACTTTCGTCGTCATTGCCCGCAAGCCTGCGCACGGGGTGGTCTGATACCGAGTTGGCGATACCGGCTTCATTCCGATTGCCGACTTTGTACCAGGCGCCACCATTCGTGGATCCGACGCCGTTTGTCGTCTGGCAACGGTGTACGGCCAGTGATACCCTACGAGCGGCGCGGCTACAAGAACGGCACAACTTCGACAGCTTCCTCGGGTGTGACATCGCTGCCGGCATGGGCTTACAACCGTTATTTACACAGGTCCTGGCGTGCCTCGCTGCATTAGCTGGTCCAGTGATCAGCGCTGCAAGCCACCAACTTTCGTCGTCATTGCCCGCAAGCCTGCGCACGGGGTGGTCTGATACCGAGTTGGCGATACCGGCTTCATTCCGATTGCCGACTTTGTACCAGGCGCCACCATTCGTGGATCCGACGCCGTTTGTCGTCTGGCAACGGTGTACGGCCAGTGATACCCTACGAGCGGCGCGGCTACAAGAACGGCACAACTTCGACAGCTTCCTCGGGTGTGACATCGCTGCCGGCATGGGCTTACAACCGTTATTTACACAGGTTGGTTATTTACGCTCGGCCGCATGCTACCGTAGTTCAAATCGTTTTGTTATTGCGGTGTCATGCCCCACATCTGCATTTGCACGTGCCGCCGCTTTGAGAAGACGAATGGTTCATTTTCTCGATTGTACGCTTAAAACATTGTCACACATGTTGTTACTACTCTCGGGTGACGTTGAGAGCAATCCTGGGCCTAGTACAGTGCCTTCTGGGCCCACTGTAGATAGCATTTTTGAGATTGTACAGAACCTCGAAGCTAAACATGAACATGTTATACGTAAAATTAAGGAACTTAAGGACAAACAGGTCGCAATAAGTACGTGTATGGAAGATATATTAAACAGAGTCGCAGTCGTAGAACGCAATGCTGTTCTAAGGAAGAGCGAAGTCCATACCATTTTAGCTGAACATAATGGTCCTAGCTGTTTGGATCGTGATGTCGCGAGTCTGAAAACACAGGTTGAGGATACTAATAACAGATTGCGTAGGAATAATTTGATTATATATGGACTAACAGATTCTTTTAATGAAAGCTGGGCACAATCAGAGGTTAAAGCACTTTGTTTCTTTGATAAGCAGCTCGGTGAACCTATTGCGCCTGACCGTATCGAACGGGCACATCGTCTTGGGATTTTCCGGGAAAATAAAAATCGACCGATAATTGTAAAATTTAGCAGTTACAAAGATAGAGAGCGTATGCTTTCTCGTGGATACAAACTGAAAAACACGAATTTCGCATTGCGCGAAGACCTTACCCCTGCTGCAAGGTTAGCACAATCCAAGCTTTTACAGTTCGCCCGCAGTTCTGGTTCGTCCTATAAACTAAGACACAATAAGCTTATTGTGAACGAAAAATCCTTCATCTATGATAATAATTTGGATCTCGTGGTTGAACCAAAAAGATAGCAGAAGTGGAAACGGGCGCCTGCTCGGAACGATTCACGCCGCGCACGCTCAGTGTCACAAACGTCCGACCTCGTCATTCTGAACGTAAATTGCCGAAGCATTAAAAATAAAATCGACGAATTTGCAATGCTTGTTGCAACAGCTAGTCCTCACATTATCATTGGCACAGAGTCTTGGCTTCATAGTTCCATCCGTGATTCAGAAGTTTTCCCGCCTGGCTTTGAAGTATACCGCAGTGATAGGGACACGAAGGGAGGGGGCGTTTTTGTGCTCGTTGACTCCAGCCTGCAATCCAGTCCACTGACAGTATCGTTCACACACGCGGAATCGATATGGTGTAATATTCATCTAAAAAATAATGGTCAGGTAATAACAATTGGTTCCTTTTATCGTCCTCCTACATGCACAAACCCGGATGTTTTTCGGTCCTTATCGGACTTCCTGTCTACTCTAAAAAACGATTACATACTAGGAGGCGATTTCAATACGCCGCAAGTGCTATGGTTAAATCAGAAATCGGTCTTAACAGATTCGTCTGCACTTTCGTTAAGCTTTCACGAACTGGTTCTCGCCAATGACCTTTTCCAGTTTGTAAACGAACCCACTAGAAAAGGGAAAGAGCAAGCTTCTGTTTTAGATTTACTATTTGCAAACAGACAATCACTCATCAAAGATGTTAATATCATCCCAGGCATCAGCGACCATGACGGCGTTCATGCCTATCTGTCCCCGCTTAACTGCAAAAGAGTGCACACCAATCCGAGAAAGGTATTTTTCTATAACAGAGGTGATTACGCAGCTTTATCGGAAGAACTTCAGTCTTTCCTACCAGAATTTAATGAAATGAGCCACTCACTTACTTGCAATTCATTATGGGACACACTGAAAATTAAATTGGAACACTTAGTAGAAAAATATGTCCCTAGTAAAGTTATCTCCCGTAAAAAACGGGCTGATAAGCCATGGATGTCTCGAGATACTTTGCTGCTAATAAAGAAAAAACGTCGTCTCCTGAACGCGTACAGGAAAAGTAAAAACCTAAGCATTTTAGATGCTATTAGGAAGCTTGGCAACGACATAAAGAGTCGTAACAAAGACTCCAAGGAGAAGTATTTTTGTTCTCTTGGAACGAAGCTTAAAGAAAACCCCAAGGAAATGTGGAAATTTGTTAAATCCCAGGGCAAGGAACCTACAGGGGTACCCAGCCTCCAAGTTGATGGTGAAACACTTACGGACGACTCTGAAAAAGCTACTTGTCTTAATCATTATTTCAAATCAGTCTTTGCACCCCCCTATTCAGGAAACCTCCCTCTTGTGCCTGAAACGATAGACCAGCCTATGGGCCCCATAACTATCACTTATAATGGCGTCCTCAATCTGCTTAAAAATGTTAAAGTTAATTCAGCTGGTGGACCGGATGGCATACCGAATTATGTTTTGCATGCTTGTTCTGAAATCATTGCCCACTTTCTGGTTACCTTGTTCACCATAACGCTCGCTACCGGTGAACTGCCTTGTGACTGGAAAACCGCTAATGTGGTCCCCATTCACAAAAGCGGCTCCAAAAGCAACCCCGAAAATTATAGGCCCATTTCTCTTACAAGTGTGTGCGGAAAAATTCTTGAGCACATAATTTATAGTGCAGTAATTAAACATTTAGAAAGCAATAATTATTTTACAAATTGTCAACATGGTTTCCGGGCTGGTTTTTCCTGTACGACTCAATTGGTTGAATTTAGTCATGACATTTTCTCCTCATTTGACCAAAACGAACAAATAGATTGTGTATTTTTAGATTTTAAGAAGGCCTTCGATTGTGTTCCTCACGCCTTGCTTTTACACAAACTATCTTTTCTTGGCTTAGACTGCAATGTAATGCAATGGATAAGGGTTTATTTGGAAAATCGCACGCAGCGCGTTGTTTTGCATGGGTGCCAATCTGATGCAGTGAGTGTCTCTTCCGGTGTTCCGCAGGGGTCTGTCCTGGGGCCTCTGCTTTTTCTTGTTTTTATCAACGACATTGTAGCTGATCTTAACTGCAAAGTGCGTCTGTATGCTGACGACTGTGTCATTTATCACCGTATAACTAGTTTGCATGATACATGCCATCTTCAAAACGATCTACATTCAATTCAGCGCTGGTGTAAAAAATGGAAAATGACGTTGAATGCAATGAAATGTCAGCACATTACTTTTTCGCGCAGTCGTAAACCCATTTTGTCGAAATATTTTCTTGACAATGTGCCCCTTAACACAGTTACAGATTTTAAGTACCTCGGCATTTACTTCTCATCCAACCTCTCCTGGAAAAGACAGGTTGAACATGTTTGTTCTTCTGCTTCCCGAACGCTTAACTTTCTTCGGCGCAATTTCAGGGCTGCCCCTCCTAAACTGAAAGAACTTCTTTATTTCACCCACGTAAGGTCCATCATGGAGTATGCGTGCGCCGCTTGGGACCCGCAACTTGCGTACTTATGCGAAATGTTAGAACGTGTACAGAACCGTGCCGCCCGTTTTGCCACGGGTGATTACAATTTCCGATCCAGTGCTACATTACTTAAAAACCAGCTTAACTCGGAACCCCTAAAAGAACGCAGGCAGCATGTCAAACTTAATTTGCTTTATCGTATCTATTTTAAAAAAACTGGCATTGATCCTGACATCTTTCTGTTTACCCCACATTTCGTATCTAGACGGCGTGACCATAGTTGGAAAATTCGTGAAATACCTTGCCGTACAAATGTTTTCAAAGATTCGTTCTTTCCTCACACCATTAGTTTGTGGAATAAGTTGCCAAGTGCTATAGTTGATTGTACCACTGACGCGCTTTTTAGTAAGTATCTGTTAGACTTGTAGTTCTGTTTTTATTTTTGTATTTGTGACGATGTTCAGTGATGTGTTGTAGCCTGACTGCCACATGTATATGACCACATGTTCAATTTCCCCCTGCTATAATGCCATCTTGGCGCTGCAGGAAATTAAATAAATAAAATAAATATAACACCGTGAAGCGCAGCAAAGAAGACGAAGGAGACAAGGACCGGCGCTACTTACAAGTTACAACTGAATTTTAGTAACAACCGCGGCACAAGCAGAGAAAAATAACACGTTAACGTGACTATTCGCCCCGAGATCAAACACAGTCGGCCCCTGGCGGTGGCGGGACGAACCGCTCCTAGTGTGGATGGCGCCCTCGCGTCGTCTGCTCTTCCACGTTGCGCGCGGCGCGAGACTCGTGCTGCACGCGATCAAACTACCAATATGTGTACTTGTTTGGCAGTGAGCAATGACATAGTTACCTCTGCTTGCGCATTTCCTCTAGTAGTAGTAGTAGCAAAGCTTATATTTGGGAAAGGGAGGGCTAAAGCCACTCGGTGGGGAAAATGGGATATGAAGGAGGGGATTACTCGGGTTGCTTCAGTTCCAGGGACTTTTTCTTCTATTCACTGTGGGCTAATGTACGGGATAGCAGAGGACCCCGGCTAGCTTTGCTAGAGAACGCTACGCGCCGTACACTAGCCCTGCGGAATCCGAAGACTCACGCACGGGTTCGAGTACTCACATGCGGTAGACAGGCTCCGGCAATCCAAAGTGAGGCTTTATTGCCTGGCAGATACAGTGCATACACCAGACAACACGACTATCGCTCGCGGGGAGACAGTGGCTCCTGTCGCTCGCTCAAGCCGCTGGGCTCAGACCTCGATATCCGTCATCACGGCCGCGGGAGCAGGGGAGGCATCCCGAGGCGACCGATCAGGGCAGAATCTCTCGGCAGAGTCCGTGGAGCCAACTGGGTTCACCGTCATCGGGGCATTCGGCGTAGGCACAGCCGGGCCAACCGACTCCGACCAAATCGCCCAGTCGACTCCCCGCCGGAGCGCTCGTTCGTCCCGCAGGTCAGCTCGGAGGGGAGAGGAGATCTTCCCCAGGTCGGGGAGAGGGTGGCGCGAAGGAAGGTGGCAAACTGGTCCTCCTTCCCTCGCGCGCTCGCGCACACGTTCGCGGCAAGCCGGTTCGGCGCGTCGCGCGGGGTCATGAAGAGGACACGACCTACGTGACGCGCCGGCTACCCAAAATGGCGGCTCCCAGCTCGCGGAAACATGTGCAGGCGAGGCGTAGGGGAACACGGGCCCCCACATCACTGACTTTTCGGAGGCTTCGCCGGGGTCGTCCTTCGTCAGACTACTCGCGACAGACCACTTTTGGTTGCAAATTTTTCTATTTCGTGTAATAAAGATTTATCTAATGCGGCATGTGCTTCTTAGTGTATGGTGTTTAGATAAATGTGTCGAATGGTGTGTGAACGATGTGCATCGAAGAATGGGCATACACATACTCAGTGGTGAAGGTCTGCTTAGGTGTTCGTGTTACAGTAGGGACAATGTTTATTGTTTATTGTTTATTGTTTATTCACAAAAACGATGTTCAATAGCGGTCTGTCTTGGTGCCAAGGCAAGAGGCGGCATTGAAAGCCACCTGACTGGGCCTTCGACACCAGACAGTACACGCAGCAGACAACATGAGCGCGACATACTTCAAACCAGATTGCTGGATCTCAAACGCTCAAAACACACTAAATCATCAAACATCAAACATTGCATCGAATCAATCATTACATCGAATAAAATATAAAATGTTCAAACGCATTGCAGATTATCAAGCGCATACAATAACAAAAACACATACAGAGTGTCAAACACGAGTGTCAAACACGATAAGGCAATATAAGTGAAAAAGAAATGACAGAATTTGTGGTCGACACATACATCACCAACATGTCACATAACTATTAAGGCCAAAAGAAGAACATGTTCTTTAGGACTGAAAAACAAAATATACAAAAAAGTCACGATTGTTCGAGGAAATAAGTTTTACAAAGTTTTCTGAAGGCAAGCAAGGAGGGAGAACTGTCTATTGTATCCAGAAATGCTGGATAACAATTCAGAAGGTTCGGAATTTGCCATTTTAATACTTGCATGCCGTATTTAGTTCTCGTCTTAATTTTGACGAAGCCTTTATTTCTGAAATTATATGGTGTCTCCGTGTTTGTATATGTGTCAAAGAACAGCTCACGATTTGCTTTGAATTCAAGAAAAACCATTTCCAGGGGTGAGGGTGTGGGTGGAGCCCTTTGTCCCCTTCTGAATGAAATGTGGGGTGTAAGCTGCATTGGCGCAAACCTTGTTGATGAATACTTCTTCAGCTCTTGTTAATGAGGGCATGTTAGCAAGATACCCAGACGGTGTCACTTGTTCGTACTGACATTTCTTGCGCTTCTCGAGTCGCTGGATGAGTAGGGCAGGTGAAGTAGCCGAGGTATAAACCAGCGGAGGGGTAACGTTAAGACTCTCCTGCGCCGCTGCGTGAGCGACCTGGTTTCCTGGGCTGACCTTTTCATGACCCGGTGTCCAGTCGATTCGGATGTTCACTTTGTGGCTCTTGTGGGAATTGCGGAGCTCCGCCATCTTTCCTATCCCTCTCGGCCCGCCGCGGAGGCGAGAGGGGTGGTGCCTCTCTCTCCGCGGTCGCGCGCTTTCCCCTCCGGGAGGATCCCCGTGAGAGCGGGGGGGGGGGGGGCGCTGCCGAACCCCTCACGTGACAGGTTTTGCCCGGAAGCTCCGGCGGCCTGGTCCGCGACGGGCGACAAGGAGAGGGCCTCTTTGGACACGAACCATCGTCGGGAGCGGCCGTAAGTTCGACTCGCTCCTTTTTGGCCTGCCTTTGTCCGCCCTCGCGCCTGTCTCTCCCGCCCTGGCTAAGGTGGTCGGCGGTGTAGAACGACGCGCCCGACGTCTCCTTTATTGCATTGCAATAAACGTCGGAGTGGGCGAATTCTGTGTCCTGTGTTCCTTGCTGTTCGCTGCCGATACGCCAAGTTGGTGATCCTCGGCGGTGGTCAGTGGAGCTAGCCTTGCGGCCGGATCTCGAGGATCGAGCTAGGCCGCCGTCAGAACCCTGGTCCCCACACTCTTTAGTAGTTCCTTAAGGAGTAATATGGAGTTAACAAGTGGGTTGAGTGAAAGGGGTTTTCGTAGTTCTCGTATTGCTGCGAATGAATCTGTCAAAATGCGCACGTTGGGCGGCGGTTTAAAGTCGATTTCGTAGCAGATGTGGTTAATCGCACTGTTTATGGCGTGTAGTTCTCCTTCTAATGCGGTTCCATCGTTTTGGTTGAAAGATATTTGCCCGTTAAAAGATGCATTTTCGGGACATGTCCATGCTGCACCGATATGTGTGGGAGTCACGCTTACATCGGTGAAGATATCAATTTAATTTGGAGGTTTAGACGCCATCAGGAAGTGAATCCGTTGAGATCTGGTTGCTTGAAGAGCCCATGGGATCGGCCTGCTGAGGTGGCTTTCGATGTTGTCTGATATCGACCAGGGTGCAAGGGGGATGGGTAGCTCAATTGTTGGTGCGGGGTGTTTGTTCGTCCCATGCCGTGAGGAGCAATCCTTGGCGGGTGAGACCACGTTTGCGGTCTGCTTGGTCTTTAGTTTCTTTCATTATAGTAACGATGGGAGGAAGTGCCACTGCCTGCTCAAGGGCTGACTTTTTGGTGTGTATTGGGAGGCCCGTTATGGTACGCACTGTGGCCCTGTGGAGCACCTGAATGTGTTTGGTGTTGGTCCTTTTTAACTCATATACAGGGGCTCCGTGAGCTAGAGTGCCAATTGTGACCGCACGTGCCATCGTTAGGCAGACTTTTTGACTCGCCCCTCCGTGTTTGTTGGAGAGGCGCTGTATCAATTTCAGCATTGGCTTCCATTTTCGTCTCAGCTCTGCGATCCATATCTTAGGGCTGTTGCAGCTGGCTAGCGGGAGGCCGAGTAGCCGTACGTGCCGTCGTTTCATTTGTATCTCAGTGTGACCTATATACAGCAGGTCATCTCCTGTGGGCTGAGCTTTGTTCGTGCTTGAAACCATGAGCAGCTCAGTCTTTTCAGCGGCGAGTTCAAGACCTAGTTGTGGTAGGCACGCCTCTATGGTGTTTACTGCTGCCTGTACCTCGGTGAGCATGTATGTTGTCATTGAGTAGTCTCTGCCCTCGCACTATATTGTGACGTCATCGGCGTATATAGCAAATCTGGCCGACGTTCCTTGTAAAAGACTCTTAGCCAATTTCGCCATGACTATGTTGAAGAGGACCGGTGCAAGGATGGGTCCCTGTGGCACTTCCTTGTCGTTGTAATAGGTGTTAGGTGTCCATCCGGGGAGTTTGCTGTTGAGTTGTAAGGGGCGGTTGTGAAGGAGGCTTCGGATCCATATTTGTGCTTTTTTGCTGGGAAAGGCTTGGGCTAGTTCATCAGAATTGTGGTCTGATTTACTCTGTCGAATGCCTTTCTAAGGTCCACAGTTAAGACGTAGTATAGGGAAGTCCGCGGTCGTACGGGGATCTGTTGATGACGCGGCACAGCAGCCAAAGGCAGTCATGCGTTTCCAAATGCGGCCGGAATCTAGTTTGGGAAGGGTGAATCCAATGGTTGACGTATTCCAAGTGGTATTGTAGTCGGCTGTTAATAAGGCGTTCGATTAACTTGCACAATGTAGGTGTGAGTGATATGGGTCTTAGGTTGGAAACTACTGATGGGTCTTTTTCCCGGCTTCGGTATTAGGTTGACCAGGGATAGCTTGAAGTCTTCGGGAATCTCGCCTGTGTTTCCACGAGTGGCATATCCAGAAATCTGGGACACGAAGCAACGACGCCCCTAGTGGCCCCGACGCGAAGCACGCGCGTTTTCAATGGGAAGAGGCTGTTTTTTGAATTTAATTAAAAATACAGGGCATAAATTGAATTTGTGAGGGCGGGGAATGCTTCCAGTAATCACTGCGAACATTTTAAAGGCCACAGCACGTTTGCGCACGCAACATTAGTTGTTCCCACAGCGAATGAAGTTTAAACAATGGGAGCCTATGGAAGCAGCTAAAATTTGGGGCCACTTTCAGCCACAAAAACGCGCCTAGTGACAACACAGTGGCTGAAGTGCAAGTTGTGTTAACTGATATAGCTAGAGCAGGGACTTGGCTTCCCTTGCGTGCAAACGACAAGTCATCACGCGGACGATAAAGCGTTCCAAATTGACAATTTCTGAAACACAGTCGCCGTTATCGCCTCGCAGCTACATAAGCGCACTCTTCATTCAGCGCTTCCATGTGCCGATGGCCGAGCGGTTTCGCCTCGGGCACTTCGCATTGGTTTCGCTTTGCCGGGAAGGGATGTCGATTCCGGACGCCGCAGCTGTTTTTTTTTTTTTTCGATTTAACTTTGGTGGTGAAAGGACGACATTTTTGGTGACAAACATTTTTGGTGGTACATCTACTGTACCTCGCGCGTTTGCTTTATAACGTTTTTACAGATATCCTTTTAATGCTTATTTTCTCTGCTTATGGGGTGTAAAAGCTCGTCGCGAAATATGTTTAGCACAGTTTCAATGTTTTCTTTGTGTGTATGCAATGTTAAGGTAGCTGGATGTGATTCGTTTATTCAACATACAGCAGTTATCAACGAAAAAGTTCAGAAATTGCAAAAAATATTAGAAGTGACATAGGTCCCTGGGATAAATTGCTAGGTAGCGCCATCTACGCAGTTCCTGTGAACTAAAAATGTCACAGTTGAGGAAAGTTACAAGGGCGGCGCTAAACAACAACTCGTATCATGGGGGTACATGCGAGAGGGAAGATATCTCTACGTTGTTTGACTGTTGGCCTTTAGCTTTGACCATACAGACGGAAAACTATTCCCTGACGCCTGTTATTTCATGTCCCACGCGCAGCGAAGGCGCGCATGTTTTACATCTTGGTGCTGCGATCGAAATTCCCTTTTAGAGCAGTAAACAATCGTGACAGGTGACAATATTAGAGGGAAGTAATAGCTAAATATACTAACCACCTCCGCTAAAGGAAAAAAATGTGGCCACCATCCCGCCCTGCGAACGTGAATGTCCCGCGAAGCTGTATGAAACACCACACATGCTGATGGGGGGTATGTTTTATTATTACTTTAGAGTAATGGTAGTGATAATCGCTTTGTGGTCGCTGTTGTAGACCGTGATTGGTTCTGCGACCATTTTCGCTACATTTTATGCAACCGGGAAACACACGCGGGGTGAAGGAACGTGCTCCCATTGCTGCAGGCTTGGTTATAAACCATTATGCGGTTTGCACTTCACATGAGAGTTTCAAATGAGATCAAACGGCCCTTTCGAAAGAAGCTGCAACCTAACCTTTACCGGGAACGCGTGCGAGGGTGTTCCCATTGTTCACAGGACCTTATCATCCGTCATATGCGCTATGATGCTTATTGAAACGAATTTTAAACCATCGTAGCCGTTTGACTGAGGGGTGCATATTTATGTTTAATTACTGGATACGTCCATGTACCCCTCTCCAAATGCGAACGGCTTCGACCGCGTCGGAATGGCACAATCGCATTGACATCGGCTACATATCGCGAAGGACCCATGTTCGAATCCGAACACGGGAACTGTCTTGAATTCATCCACTATCATCACCATTGCCAGTGAAAGTTGGCTTTCCTGCAGTGCGTTTTGCGTTTACGCCACGACATTTTTCCACCAACGAGAGGTATACAGCTTCGTTGTAAAAAGACCGAAGGTTCGTCGAGGAAGGACCAGACTTGCCGTGGGAGCTTGTGTGGATTAGATTTATTTTCAATTACGGATGCCCTGTAGCTAGTATTGCCTGCTCTGACTGATATTTATGTGTAGAAGAAGTGACAACTGGGCTAGTTGGTAATGCAAATGGGACATCTTGAAGGTAGCGCACTTAAACACGGTCACTAGCGAAAGAAACGACAAACCACAGCGCTGTGGTTTGTCGTTTCTTTCGCTAGTGTCCGTGTTTAAGTGCTCTACCTTCAAGATGTCCCATTATGATATTTATGTAGTGGTTACGGTAACTTCGCGTTTCGTGCAGTGCTCTTTCTTCCCTTTCCCTTTTTTTTAAACACGTGCGTGAAAGCTTGTTCGGCAGCGTGCGACGTATCGTTGACTGCGGATCGTCCTGGTTCCCCCGTGTCAAGTGTTGCGACCACGCACACCAGACGTAATCGAATTAGCAGTTATCAAGCCGCTGCCGGTTTGTGCATACTCAAGTTCTAGTCATACAAGGGGCCGGATTCTGTAAACTGCTGGCCGTCTTTGGGAATGACGGGGTTTTGGCGTTAGAAATGAGTGTTTTCCTTGGTTCGGGAGGTCTGTGATCGTAGACAGCCGAAAAAATAGCGCTGCTCCTGACGAGAAGCAAAACGACAGCTCGAAGCGACGCGACACTGGGCGCGAAAAAAAAAAGAAAAGAAAAACAGAGCCATTTTGAAGAGGAGGAAACGACAACAAGGAACACGACGGTGTCGCTTCTAGTCAGTGTTATTTGCCTTTTTAAATATACCTACAACATTTCGTCTTTTATTGCTGAGCTTCTCGGTGCTTTTATCTACTTTGCGTGCGAACTGAAGCTACTCGATTTATCGTCGGTAGACGGAAATATCGCAATCCTAAACGGTATCGGCATGCTTTCTACTAGCGCGCGAGAATTGAAAATCAGGCGCTGGCTGTTTAACGAAGAGCCATTATAGCTGTGCTTGAACCATGATCATATTGTCCAAAGATACTTTAGCGACAATGTATAATTGATCATTTTCAGAGGAAACGCCCCGTGCAAAGACAGAAAGCGCCGGACTGTTACATGCTCCACCCCCCCCCCAACTTTGATCTCAGCATATGAATGACAATTATTCACATGTTTATTAACAGCGTAGTGCAGACAGGATGCAGAAAAAAAAATATTTTTTTGGTGTTTCGAGTAAGCTCAATGAATGGGCACCCGAGTAGCTTCGTCCAGCCCTGTTACAGTCATGAGTGTGTAAGTTCCCAATCACTATGAATAAAACCCTGTAAGCACGTGTCATTTACATGCTATGTCCGTTTTAGATGCGAATGTGACTGCATCTCATTCACTCGTCTTGTCCCTCCATACGGCGTTGTCCACACCCCTCCCCCTACACTATAAAAAAAAATAATAGTTAGCGGCGCCCGGTTTCGATCCCACGACCCAGTGGGCGGAACGCGAGGTACATGGTGCTCTTCCCACTGCGCCACAAAACCGAGACAGAATCAAATGCTACGAACGCGCCTTATATCCTTGACTCATTCAAACTACGTCAAGATGCTACTGATACAACGCATGATGGGGCAATGATTAACACTTGCAATAAGAGAAAAGAAGCTCCCACTTACAGCAACAATGATGGAGTAAAGGTCGTTGCGACAGCGAAGCCCCAAGCATACCACTTAAAGAGATTGACCAAGATTGGCCAAGAAAACATAATAATAATCATAAAACATAATAATCATACGCGTTCCCGACACGTTTCACGCGATTTCAGAATCAATCCAACGGAAACACCAAGTGAACCCCACGATGCGTCGCATCTACGCAGGGTTCCCCTCGCGGAGAGGTGGGCGCAATTTTTTCTTTCATTTCGTTTTATAAATTATCAAAATCGTTTTTCTTTTATTTTTTCAGTCTCTGAAAGTTCCCCCTCAGGCTATGCTCCTGGTCGAATAATATATACATTAAGAAGGGAAAATAGCAGTTTGTAAACACTGTTATTATGACATAGCTTGATATTTCATTCTCACAAACTGATTCCATTTTCCCCCTTGCTATGGGAATCCCATTGATTTGCAATGCGTTATGCATAGAAGGAAAAGCTGAAATTTTAAGGATGTGCAATGCCGTCAGGATTTCCAGTAGGGCATGAACCATTCCATGTGCTGGGAAAAATAAAAAGGATATTGCCGCTTTTAAGAAAATGCAAAACTAGAGAGTTTTAGCTGAGCGGATTTTCGGCCAGCGGAGCGCAGACGCCAGTGTGCCTGCGCAGAACGCTGAGGTCGCCAGCGGTTTCTGGGAGCGGATTTCACGTGCGCTAAACTGCCCACCCAACGGTGTTAAAGGGGTACTGATACCAACTTTCGGGGCTGATATTAGTGTACAGTTCGTTTCCTTTACCCACCAGGGTACCCTGCGTAAATTATAAACAGCATGCGTGTGCGTGGAACATATCCTAAATTGAGTGCAAACGTAGCGCCGACGAGACTGCTGTGCTGGAGGCTTCCACCGAAATCGACATCGTGTGACATCAGGGTGTGGCAGAGCAAACGAGGTGACGTAGCCGTGTGCTCCCCTGCTCCTTGACGTCTACCCGGCACCCGGCTAATGACAAGGCGCAACCGTCTGGCGCGTGGATGGAGCGTCACAGGTTTTCGCGTACCCACGTGTTAGCGCCGGCCCGGTTCAGCGGAAACCATGACATCCTAGCGTACTTTTGGGCGCCCGCGAACTCAGGGCTTTTTTAACGGCAGCCGTTGACGGCGGTTATCGCGGCGTTATAGTCCCTCATTTATCATCCGATGATGTATTTGAACTACTGTTTCATGATAGTTATCCCTGCAGGCATCGATCTAAGCAATAAAAACATGACGCAAAAATTTGGTGTCAATAAACGCTTCGTTTTGTTTCTAAGCTAGGGGTTATCTTTATCCTTTTTGACTGAAATAAGGGAATGTACCGGTCGGCTAGGGAAAATAATTTGTCTCTGTAGACCACCCAGTTATCCCAGTTATCACTGATGTTACGACTGTAGAAAGATGGCAGGAATGTGTCAGTATAGAAGGTCTCGAGTTCGGCGTTAATTTTGCTGTAGTCACCTTTACTGTAACCGTGATTTTTTTTTTGTTTCAGTGCCAGTGAACGCAAGCCGAATGTTAAGGGTTACTTGAGGAAGGTTGTGATCGCGAAATCTATCTATGTGTAGCACGGTACCAACTGTTTCAGGGGTGGTCGTCAGAATGAGGTAGGGAATGTTAGAACAGCGAATGCATTGGTTCACCATTTGAGATATAATGTCTAAGGCTAGGTTTATAAACTCAATAGACGTTTTCTTCCAACCTACTAAAGTTACTATATTTCAGAAGCCGGTCAAACAAACGCAAAAAAAGCTTTAATTGAAGGTCAACGCCGGTATTGAATTGAAATTTAGCGTGCGCTGCATCCTTGGAAGAATGACAGGGACAGTGCAACAGACAAAGCTTATGTTGGTGCGCAAATTTGCAACTGGTTTAATCAAAGTGTTGATCGTTTCATGTGTGCATGCGAGGTAGTGGTGGGGGTACAATCCTGGTGAAACTGCTCACGTGTGCTCACAAGACATCGGATTTTTTCTTTAGCATTGCGATCTCCTTTTCAGTGCGCGCTATTGTCGGCACGCTTAACACATTCGCCATGTGCCTCCGAGAACATATTAATTAACAGCCTCTGCCACCTCCCTCACTCTCTGGTCCCGAGAGCATGACAGCTCAGTTGCATGGCCAGCCGTGCATCCACACCTAGCACAGTGGGCAGCTATATGGACCGGCGATTGCAGTTGTTTGCAAGCGTTGTTGCGCTCGAAGTCTATCATTCAAACACCGGCCAATTTGGCCGATGTAAGATGCGCCACATGAAAAGAGAATTTTATAAACAACGCGAACTGCGAATTCGACGAATTCGCTGACTTGGTTTAGCCACGAGACCATAGCACGTTTTGCGTGGTTTCCTTCAGCGAATTTACTTTTTTGAAGATCGCCTTTAGTTTCGAATGCGCAGAACATACCACGTAAAGATTGTGCCTGCCTGCCACTTTTTTCAGTATGTGCGAAACTCTGTGAGCGTACAAGAGCACTACGAGGGCTTTTTTTATATGGTTTCGCTTTATTTTGGTCATAAATTTTTCTGGGGCATTGTTCTTGAAGTTTGAGCTTTCAAGCTGAGCGCCTTAGGTCCAGCGGATACACGAAGCAGGGGGTGGTTTCCGTGGCTAAAAGTGCCTCAGAAAAATTCATGACAAACCGGAAGGAAAAGCGAAACTACACAGAAAAGTCCCCGGTAGTGCTCCCGTACGTGCACAGAGTTTCGCACACACTGAAAAATGTGGCAGGCAGGCACAATATTTACGTGGTATGTTCTGCGCCTTCGGAACAAAAGGCGATATGCGTGTTATTTGTCTGTCCCACTGTTCCTACATGTCATTCGTCCAAGGATACAACGCACGCTAAATTTGAATTCCAGGCCATACCAACTAGCCTCTACACAAGCCTTTGTTAGCTTCAACGCTGCTGTCATGCGTTTCAATCTCAGTTTTTTTTTTATTCTGAATGCTATGTTCCGGTGTCGATAGTAAAGCTAATGTGCCGCAGTCTGAGGGGGTTTTCATTAAATTTCGCTGAACGGGCAAGTGGCAAACAACCACGTCGCACAGCCCTCACACCTCACAGTCAGGAGGAATCAGATTTTGAAACCGCTCCCAGCACCCCTACCCCTAAAAAACGTCATCGTCAAGCAGCGTCGCTCGAGAAAGGGTCCGGCCCTTATCACTTTCAACCTGGGCCGGAATCATTTATCATTCCACTCCGGCGCAGGCCCATCCTTCTTCTCAACGCCTACGAGGGCGGAAGCTTTAAGTGCCCCATTCTGCGAAAAAGTGCGGTTGTAGTTGTTCGGTACAGAAAAGGGCTGCCGCTGTAAAGAGTAAATAAATAAAAAACACTTGTCTTCCGATCGGATTTCAACTCGGGCTTCCAGCGCCGTAGAAAAGCGCGTTACCAACCACACTATTTCCGCAGTTTGCCAGCGGTGGAACAAAACTTGTTAATCCTTTCTTCATGCCACATACCCGCTTGGGGCATTGGCCACGAATCGAGAGCTTTAAGGGGCTTATGTGCCCGTATCACAAAATTTACAAAAAATTGGATGAGGATTACGATACTCCCTAATGCGAAATGTGAGCGCAGCTGTTTAGCTGGCTCGACTATCCAAAATATGTTGAGGCAAATAATTTCGGACAGACGTATATGTATGGTTACAGACCACTTTTATTCTTCACATATTACTCCTTCTTCGCGGTGCGACTGCCACGCTAATCCGGACATCGCGGGAGCCAGCGAGTGGGTGCGGTCCACAGCCGCGCCGCAGACACCTCCTGTTATGCTGCGCTTTGTTTCCACATTGGTATCGGTGGACGTGCTACGCATTAGTGATCGCGTCATCGGCGAACACACAACGGCATGCGCTAAAGCTTTCCTCTCTCCAGTGTCCTCTTCTTTCGACACACGGCGGCTCGTGGCGAACACACAACGGCACGCGCTACAGCTTTCCTATCAGCGGCGTCCTCTTCTCTCGACACACGGTGGCTCGCGATGCCGCTTGCCTCGCTTCGGTGTCCTCTTCGTTCTCTCGACACGCGGCGGCTCGCGCCACCAGTTTATCTTCGGTGTCCTCTTCGTTCTCTTGGTTACACAGACGCCAATGCCGGTGCCGACGCCTACGCTGACAAACCCCTGGAGCGGACGCATAAGAGCTGCCCTCTAAAATGTGAATTGAACCGCAAAAGTTGTAACACAGTGTGTACCGCGTGACACCTGAACGTGATGGCACGTGAGCAGAACAGATGAACACCAGCCCCACAGAACCCTGACTCTCGGAAAGCTGTGGCGGGCACCAATCAGGTTGCTGACGTAAGCAGTGAATACAACAATGCAATAATGACTATCGCTAATAATGGACAGTACTTCCCCCGATATATTGGTTCGGAACGTGTCAAGGCACGCATTCCGCATTTAGCGCGTGTATGATAACCAGAAGCTGAAGCGAGAGCAGCTGCGGGCGATCTAACATCGCCTTCACTTTTTAAACAGCTGAGCTGTTTAAGCTTGCGAGTTCCATCCGTGTCTGGCGTCGCTCAAAAACTCGGTGCAGCAAAGTGGAGAGGAGGAAAGTGCTAGGCCAAGAACTGTCAGGGAAAATGGCGAGGAGGCGAGGAGCCGACGAGTAGGTGTGGGGAGTGCGCGCCTCAAGAAAAAAAACCGCTTCTCGTGGTCGGAATGAAAAATGGGTCCCTGGCTTCATGAAACCGGCGTCTATCCGATTACGCTATCATCGCATTCTTGGCGCTCAGCACTTCCTTTGGGTTTGTAGAGTAATTTGATTTGATTGTAGGGTTTAACGCGCCGACGCAACGCAGGCGATGAGGCGCGCCGTAGTGGAGGGCTCCGGATTAATTTTGACCACCTGGGGATCTTTAACGTGCGCCGAAATCTCGTACACACGGGCGTTTTTGCTTTTCGCCTCCATCAGAAAAGCGGCCTCCGTGGCTGGGAATCGAACCCGCGACCTCGTGCTCTGCAGCGCGGTTTGTAGAGTGGGCGTTGGCTTTGGACTTTGGCTGAGTTGAAGTGAATGGGCAGACCTAAGAAAAGCCAAGTTTAAGCTAGTGTCGACCACCAGGTCCGCTGTCTCCTCAGTCTTCGCATCTTAATTGCGATTGCGGCCGAATTTTTATCATAATTGGGTTTCAATGGCAAATGGGTATCAAAGGCTCCTGACATTCGGGTTTGGTAATTTACTACACAAAACTATACTGCCGAGAACAACACCGATCTGATTTTTGTGCTTATGTTTTGGTGCTAGCTCCTGGCCGCGCCCAGCTATCTGTTTTGTGTTAAGTGAAGCGCGGGTGCCGTCCTCCTCCTTTTGTACGCCACACCGGCAATCTTATTTTGATAGGAAACATGTGTTGCTTGTGGTCGCTATACTTGAAGCTTCTCGTTTAATCTATAGTGTTCTCGGTCTTAACCGACGTTTGCGGAAAGGAGCACCTATCGATAAAATCGGGCTGAATATACGCCTTGACATTCAATTCGCCGACGCTCGACTGTGCATGCCACTTTGTTCACTGTCGACATTTGTGTTTCTTTTTTTGATTTATTAGGGAGCAAACGTTCGCTCCAAATAAACGTTACTTCTTCAAAAACCTTGCGTCGTTCCTGGCTGCGTGACAGTATAAGGGGAACAATACAAGTCCCTACAGAAAATAGTGCAAATATGTAAAGTCCAGCCTCGTTTTACTAATAAATGCACCTCCATCCACCAAAATGCCCCACGTAAGATGGTTTTTAAGCCCCCATATAAAGCAAAACAAACGTGGGATACAAAACTTTTAAATTTTTCACATGCACAGAAGGATGGACTTCGCAGAGAGCATTGGGTTTGTTTTACGTACATTGAGTGTAGGCTACGCAGAGGGGAATACGACCTCGCCAGCTCCTTCGTCACCCCAAAATGAAATGAATTTTCTCGATAGCACCTCAACCTCACCGTTTAGGTTTAGGTCTAGACAGGCGAGTTCAGCATAGCATGGGATAAATCCATGCATTTTAGTTCACGGAAGGTGACGGACGAGAAACAGGATCCTACCAGATGTATGCCACGCCCCCTTCCCTGGCACCCCCTTTACTTCACATTTACCGCAAATGTATACAAAGTACTTAACACGCCAAATGTCTTTTTACGACGCCACACGACGCCAAAATGTGCGTCGTAAGGCACGCGCCATCGGAAAATGATTATCGTGGTGTGTCGCCTTCTGCACGCACGGGCCAGCGGGTTCGCCTTGTGCGTGCGCCGTGACGCTGGGCGCCGTAAAACTTCAACGAAAATGATAGCGAGCGGGCGCGCATAAGAAATGAAATACAAAGAAATGTAGCGCGCCAATTGACTGCGACGCGTTCTTAGCAAAAAATGTACAAAGGGAGAGCGCTAACGCTTTCGCGTTCCACCCTTAAAGGCGAAGCTTAAATATTAAAAACAAAGCAATGAACAAAATTAAATTATAAGTAATAAATAATAAAGATTAAAAAATAAAATTAAGTTTAAAAAATAAAATAAGACATTCAATAAAGAAATAAATAAAAATATATCAAAATAAATGAAAATACGTCCATAAAACAATGAAAATATATAAAAGAAAAATACATCCATAAATAATGTGAACACAAATGAAAATGAGGAAAAAGACAAGTAAAAGATGAGTGTAAATAAATAAAGCATAGTATAAAATAATTGAACATAAAAACAAATTGGAAAGGAGTACAAATGAATAGATTTATTGATTGATTGTGGGGATTTAACGCGCCGACGCAACGCAGGCGATGAGGCGCGCCGTAGTGGAGGGCTCTGGATTAATTTTGACCACCTGGGGATCTTTAACGTGCGCCGAAATCTCGAACACACGGGCGTTTTTGCTTTTCGCCTCCATCAGAAAAGCGGCCGCCGCGGCCGGGAATCGAACCCGCGACCTCGTGCTCAGCAGCGCAACGCCTTAGCCACTGAGCCACCGCGGCGGGTCCACGTTTAAATTTCCCGCCAGCACAACGCGCATGTCATCGGTAGCGGTATGAAGACTAGCTATGCATGCACGCCCCCCTTCGTTCACACCATAGAGTTTGTTAGTAAGTATACTAGAGAGGAAACACCGCCCCGTAAGCCATGTCGTCGGGGGGGGGGTCATGGGAAGCCCCCCTTTTTTGGCTTGGGCTTGGCATGACAACTGGATTCTTAAGCGGTTTTTGGGATTTGCTCTCTGCACTATGCATTAACACGTTTATAAGCTACAAGGAAGCCAAAATCCTCCCTGTTGTGTGGTAGCCGTATTCGATGAAACAGCAGGCAGTGCGTGATCGCACCTGACGTTGCTCATGCCGCAATCGAAGCACGCATGACTGACTGGGTGATATGCCGCCGCGAAATTTGTAGCCGACGAAAAGAATAAACAAAACGTACTTCGACGAAGACAAGATACGACAGCAAAGATACTACAGATACGGGCGCTTGTATGCGTCCTATCTTGTCATCGTGCACGACTCTTTAACGCCACGTTTTCTTTTTTCTTGTTAAACTTGTTGGCCCTCGGTGCTCCGGTTCACCACTAAGGCAACGTTGTAATAGGTACGCTCCAAAAAACTTTCCGAACTCTTCAAGCAACCTAATATTTGCAATAATGGTAAAATAATAAAATCAGAGTCTCTAATGAGTTGAGTGCGCAACTTAGTGCAAACTTCGCCATTTTTTTATGTGAAGCTTTTTATTCCTCGCTGATAGCGTGGGAGCCTGAGTAAAATCCATGTAGAAAAGCGAACCTTACAAAGTGGGTTTCAGAAAACGATGATGATGTCAAGCGAAGGCACATCAAGCGCTTCAAGAAAAACCTTTCCCTTGGTGAGGATTGAACCTGGATTTCCCGCGATTTGAAGCCGATGTCTATCCGATTCCGCCATCCTAACACTGTTGAATCAGTTTCTATTTTAACTGTGACTTTGACTCAGGTTGCACGGAAAAAAGCTTCGAGGTTTAATTCTCGCAATACAGACATTTTTTTTTGTCATTTGGATCACGTTGGTTGGAGTTAATGATTGTTTTGCGGCATGTCTCACAGCCAATGTGAAGCTTATCTCTTAAAACACCCAATTTTTTTCTCGCTTCACGTAACATAGTTGTGTCGGTGTCAATACGGCCGCATTGAAGGTCTCCGCAAAATGGAGCGATTCATCTGGTTTACAATAAGGGCGAAGTTAAAACTCCCGTGCTGTAAAAAAACAAAGTTAGTTGGAACGTGAATTAGCGGTGGTTGTGAATGAGCGTGAGTGGGTGATCATGTGGAGGAAGCGAGTGGTGATTGCGAGTGAGTGTGAGTGGCCATTGCAAGGGGTGAGTGCGAGTGCGAGGGAGTGTAAGCGGTGAATGCGAGTGGTGAGCGTGAGCGCGGATGAGTGCGAGTGGTGACGCTGAGTGGTGAGCGCGAGCGCGAGTGAGTGTGAGTGGTGGGGATGAGTGGTGAGCGTGAGTGAGTGCGAGTTGTTACGACGAGTGGTGAGCGTGAGAGCGAGTGAGTGCGAGTGGTGAGGACGAGTAGCGAGCGTGAGCGGGAGTGAGTGAGAGTGGTGAAGGTGGAGTGGCGAGCGTGAGTGCGAGTGAGTGCGAATGGTGACGACGAGTGGTGAGCGTGAACGGGAGTGAGTGCGAGTAGTGAGGCCTGAGTGTCGAGCGTGAGTGCGAGTGAGTGCGAGTGGCGGGGCGGAGGGGTGAGCGTGAGCGCGAGTGAGTGCGAGTTGATAGTGCGGAGTGGTGAGCGTGAACGTGAGTGAGTGCGAGTGGTGAAGACAAATGGCCAGCGTGAGCGCGAGTGAGTGCGCGTGGTGAGGACAGAGTGGCGAGTGCGAGTGCGAGTGAGTGCGTTAGGATAAATATATTTTTTTGAGTGAGTGTGAGTGAGTGGCATCCAGTTTTGCCGAGCTATGGCGTTCGGTGCGCCAGAGCTGCCCCCTCAGCCCCCTATTGTTTTGCATATACATCGAAGCCCTGTGTATGAGTATAACCAGAAATAGTGCCATCGAAGGTTTCAGACTACATGAGTCGGAAGTCAAACTTTTGGCTTACGCAGACGACGTGGCTGTTTTTTGTATGAACGAAGAAAGCGTTCATTCAATTGGTAGTTGACACGGTCAGAATGTTTGGCATGGTGACGGGTAGTTTTGTGAACTGGGCAAAGTGCAAAGGATATTGGCAAGGGGAATGGTCATCAACACCGCCAGCCTTTGCTAATATTAGTTGGGTCACCACTCCAGTGAAGTACTAGGGCGTTGAACTGGAACATTACAGGGATAGCGAACCATACTGGCGTAGCCAGACACAGGCGTTGAGGGAGAAGGCCGAGAAATGGAAGGGGGCAAGGTTGTCAATTTTTACAAGGGCCATTACATGTAACTTATTCTTTGTACGAAGATCTGGTATATTATGCAGGTACTGCATTCCTCGCGAATGAACGTCCATCGCGCTACCACAACACGTTGCAAGGCGAGGAACAAGAGTTAGCCTAAGACGTGCTCGCTGACGCCAACTCGCGTGACACGTGAGTAGAGAATGTGCACACCAGCCACGGAGAGCTACGATTATGCGGAAGGTGGGGCTGGAAGTGTCGCAGTTGTCTGTTGTAGTTATTCGCGCCAAAAGACGAAGGAACGAAAGTCAATGAAGGGACGCAAACACGATATTGCAGTAACGAAGTTTTTGATAAGTAGACAGCTCCACGGGGTCCTTACTTACCCCCGTGCTAGCTAGTTACGTGTGCCCCAGTGTTTATGAAAGTGATGTGAGTAAACTGTGTGCGAAGGAGAGAGCCACCGCGGCTCACATCCTGTGGGACTGCAGAATGAACCCAAGAGAGGCCAGCAAGATGACGACGCTTCCGCCGCAAATTGAGACGGCGTTGAAGACCTACGATCGAGAAGCACAGCTTCAGGCCGTGCAGCAGGTCTCGGCAGCTGTGGAAAGGCAGCGACCGAGCGAAACTGAGGGGAAGGGGGGAAGCACCCCCAGGAAGGGGGCGGCGGCCCTCTTGACCCGAAGGAGTAGCGAGTGAGCAAGTCCTCGAGGAGCACGGCGCCCGAGATAGACGTGATGGCCGCGTCGCGGTGAAGACCCGTCTTCCCAGTGGGGAGACATCTTAACCGACTGCAAGCCATTCAATGAAGTTGTTCTCTCTCTCTCTCTCTCTTCAAAGCACGCAAGCAGACTTACAGGGACCGAGAAGCACTTTTCTAGGAAATTACAAAAAACCCTGTAGAGGAAGAAGAAGAAAGAAAGGAAAGGCCGGGAGGTTAACCAGGTGTAGAGCCCGGTTTGCTACCCTGCACTGGGGGAATGGTGCTCAGGGAATAAAAGGGCGGGAGAAGAGGAAGAGATAGGAGTGGGAACGCGCGCTCTCTAGTCCCGTTTCGGGCACTATAGTCTTTCACGCAAGTTCGTTTCACTCAGGAATCGCAAGAGGGCTTTCGTCGCCTTCTGCGATGTCGATGGTAAAGACCGATGACTTAGGGCCGTATTCTGAGTCCCTCCTCCACTCCATTTGCTCCCTCCACTCGGCTGAAGGGAGGATTCCGCAATTCTTATACATGGGGAAATCGATTTCAAGGATCTCCTCCAGTGGAGGCTCGAGTGGAGGAAGAACTCAGAATACCAGGGTTAGAATAGTTTCCACTGTAAATGGCCGATTGTCCAATCGGCTGAGCGCGGTGGCAAGCACGCTCCTCTCCGACGAGTATTCGGGGCAGCGACACAGCACATGTTCTATAGTCTCTTCCGCCCCACAGGCGTCACAGTGGCCGCTGCTGGCCATCCCGATGAGGAAGGAGTAGGCTTTCGTGAAGGCCACTCCCAACCACAGTCTACAAAGTAAAGTTGACTGGGGCCGAGACAGCCCATACGGAATACGGCGCTGAAGAAGAGGATCCTGAATATACAGACGGGGATTCGAGAAGTCCGGTGTGCTCCATTGCTGCATGGTAATCTTGCGTGCAAAGGAGCGAAGTGTCGTGGCGGTATCGGTCCTTGAAAGCGGAAGCAGAATGGTGCGGTCGCTCTCATGGCCTGTACGGGCAGCTTCACCCGCCAACACGTTACCGATGACTCCGAAGTGACGTGGAAGCCACTAGAATATTACGTCATGGCCGGCTGTGATGGCTTGATGGGATTTTTCTCTTATCTCTGTCACCAGTTGGTGTAGGGGGCCGTAGCGCAGGGCTGCGCGTAAGCTCTGTAAGGCAGCCTTGGAATCCGAGAAGATCGCCCAATTTTGATGAGTAGCTCCGATTACATGATCAAGAGCCTCACGAATGGCTGCAAGTTCTGCTCGAGCTCGTGGTATGGCAAACGCGGAATCTAGTTGTGGCAAAATCTGCTGGCACAAACATCGCACCTGCCGAACTGGATGACGTTACTGAGCCATCCGTGTACACATGTTTCCGGTCGTTGTACCGTTCATGCAGTAACAGCAGAGAAAGCTGTTGAAGGGCCAATGATGACAAGTCGGCTTTTTTTCGAATTCCCGGAACACTGAGGCGAATCTCAGGTTGTGCCAGGCACCACAACGGGGAGGACGATGTTCCCGCAGGGGCGTACCTTGAAGTGATTGCAGCCCTGTGCGTTGTGATAATGGCTGAAAAAGTAGATCGTGGTCTACTTTGAGGAAGCTGCGCCAGATGGTGAGAAGGCAGCCTCGTGAGGAGCCTGATGTACAGGCGTAGTGTTTCAGTAGCCACGTACGTTGCTATTGGGTGTTCCTGAGCGATGAAAATGGTGCCCACTGTTGATGCACAACGCGGCAAACCAAGACACGCACGCAGAGCGTGCGCTTGGGCGCTCTGTATTACCCGCAGGTTAGTGGTGCAAGTGTTGGAAATTGCTGGCAAGCTGTAACGCAAGGCTCCTATGCCTCAAGGAATCAATGTAGAAACGCATTGCCGTTGTAATTATTGCCCTACGTTCGGTATTAGGTATGTCACGAGCGATAAAAGTACCCCTCATTCTCCGCCGATCGCTTCCTCCTCCCTCTTTGTTTCTTTCAAAAGAGCTGGAAACACTGGGACTCTTCGATTTACCGCCTCGGACTCACCGAGGATAGTCCGCAGGTAGTCCGCAGATTCTCCATGCCATAGGAATGCATATAAGAAATGAATGCCGGATTGTTGCTCGGGGAGTCCGTGGTGAGTCCGAGACGGTAAATCGAAGGGCCCCACTGTAAATAGTCACGTGACGTCAGGACACTCGACTTTCCGTCTGTGAATCCTGCCAACGCCACCTGTGCGTTGATCCTGCTTATCTTAGGCACTATGGGTCCGAACCTTAAAGAATGGTAACCCTTGCTCTGCCGGCCGCAACGAGTGGTTATACGTTTCTGTAGGCCCTAGGGTTGCCGAGTTATTCAACTTTACGTCTGCCCGCCTACCCCACCCTTGGTCGCGCCCTACTCGTAGCCGGTTTTTGGCCGGATGGTGCGGACGCTACGATTTGGATATTTGAGGTTTTTCGCCTTCCTAACTTACTGTCGGGGGCGGCGGAAGGGTCTCGGAACCTTTTTCAACTACTTATTGGTACCTACCGAGTGCATTGATTACTTTTTTTTTCGACTTTTGCTCCGCCGGCTTGGCCGGTTCGGCTTGCGACGAGGACGGTTTGATATCAGCAAACACGAGTTCGATATCTGAACGGGCCGGCGATAAATTCGGTCGGTCGTCAGTACCTAATTCTCTTGATAGCAATTTTATTGCGCCGAGAGAGAGAGAGAGCGATCTTTAATGAAGTCTGGCGATGTTAGCTGGGCTAAAATGCCTAACTTGCTACGCCAGTTGATGACGTGATGAAGATGATGGCGATGATGTTCAAGAAGTTGACGCGTACATATACGGCGAGTTATTCACAGCGACTGGTCTAGACCTGCGCCGAAACCCACGCTGGCCATTCGCATGAGCAAGACGGGCTATTGCAGCTATCCTAGCCCCCAGAGAAACAAATAAAAAGGATAATGCTCCTCCTCCCTTCTCTCGTCTTTTGTTTTTACCGGCGCATTTATTTTCCGCAGAGCTCAAAAAACGGCGTCCGACGGTGCCAAAAGTAACTTCACTTTGATAGCGACGTCGCCTCGGTCGCTATCAAAAGCACCAGCAGTGCTGGCATGACGGTGTGCTTAACGGGAGGTGTAGGTAAAGGACCACACACGGAAAGGCGATCGGCGATAAAGCCCGCTACTGGAAACGTGAATTCTTTTTCTTATAATTTTCATTTCCCGCATCACCGATTACGTCACCGCGGGAAGTTTGAAATCTTGAAGGTTGAGACGCCACGTGGTGCCAACCAGCTGAACTAGAAGCTTCCTGTCCCAGATTTCTGGATATGTTTACGAGCACCAGTAGTTGTTCCAAGTGAGCTTCATCGAGGTTTCGTATGTGTTGCCAGGTAACCCCATCGTGTCCCGGAGGCGATCTCGCCTTCCCCTGTCTGATAGCACTGTGGAGCTCTGCCATCGTGAATGGGCAGTCCAGTGATGAATCTTCCTTATCGATGTCAATGATGGGGAGGTAGTCGCTAGGTTGTCTACTAGGAGTTGGAAAAGCGTCGAGATAATCTCTCGCTCCACCGTCTCGGGATCCTTGTGTAGTGTAAGCGTTGAGAATACCGGTATGTGCTGCTTTCCTTTTCCCGCCATTCCTCTGTAGATTTTTCAAAATTTCGACAGGCCACGTTCATTTCCTAGACTCAAACATAGCTCTTGCCAGTGGTCGTTAGCAAGCTGTCGCTGGTACTCTTGAATTAGTTTGTATTGCCTTCGTAACCTCACGAGATCGCAATGGCGTTTTCCCATTTGTCTGTATTTGCGCGTGAGTGTTTGGCGCGCTGCCACAGATTGGCCAAATGGTTGTCCATGGTCGGTGGTCCAGGCTCGCGAAGCATTTTGGATGAGCTCAACAAGAGTATGAAAATCGGTGGACGGGTCAGAGATTTGGTTGAGGCTGTCACGAAAGGTCAGCCAGTTCCTCTGTCACGAAAGGTCATCCAGTCCATTTCCTCTAGAGACACAATAATCAGCGGCCGTTGCGGGTTAATGCGCTGATTTAATTCCATGAAACATCTTCGCCGCGGTGAAACGTGTTTCAACACATTGCACTTTTCTTATTGATGAGTCTGCCGTTTCGGGAACGTCAAAGGGTGCTTTCTGAAGGTGGCGTGGTGGTAATTTAAACGATAAAGTTTAATACACGAAACGGGTAAGAAGCGACAAGACCTGTGAATGCCCGTGCATTTGCCATACCCTTGTAAAACTGCGCTGTGTCCTTATAGATACAAGAAACAAACAAAAAACAATTTCACTGCCCACAACCCATGCGCTTTCGCCCGTACATTACCGAGGACGTATTTTACACCCGCAAGCGCCTGTGTGATCGAATTCTTCCCGTACCTTTTCAAAAATTAATACCATTTTTGGAGAGTCGTTGCTTATACTCTATTGCTAATTTTACGATATATTTAAAATACGTTTCTATGGATGCGCACGAGTATTTAGAAGAGATTTCCTGGTAAAATTAAGCAGTGAGTTTGGGCCTGTCCTGTGGCATTTCGTGTGTCACTTTTTAAATATCCCATTTTTAAGTCCCGACATAAATCACCGTGTCCAGAAATGTGTTTCACTCAGCATTACCAAACAACCTCTTAATTAAGGTGAACCTAAGTTTAAAGGAAGAGGAAAAATCGCGTAATATAATGCACGTTGTTGCCCACATGTGTGGAGGGTGTGTGCCGTGACTCGCTGGATTTTTTTATTTTTCCAACAAAATACTCACTTTCAATACAATTTTGAAAAAGGCGACCCACAATTCCTGAACAATGTCGGGCCAAAAGGGGGGTTAATCAGTTTTGAAAATACTGGCGTCTACTCACTCTGAAGTACTGCTTTTTCACCGCTACAGAACACGACGCCTAGCCTAACGTCAATTGCGAGTAACACTGATAACCAACGTCTGGCTTTTCGCTTTACATGTGTTCTCTTCTCACTGCGCTTGGAACGCTGGCAGAACCCAAACCCCCCTCCCAAAAAAAAACGAAATGTACAGAAAACTTTTATCCGTGCCTTTTTTAGCCAATCGTCAATAATAAATGCTAAGACAAAAGCGAGGTTCAGTTTAAAACAAAATTAGTTACCGGAACCCGTTGCGCTGTTTCGTAACGAGAAATAAAAAGGGAACGTTTCACTACATCTGCAACAATGCAGCGTCATTTGCCATCTTTATGGTTCGTAAGCGGCATTACGCAAGAATGCAAACACATCTCGCTGTTGCAGGCACCTGTTAGATTTTAAAAGGAACGCAAATGGTCAACAGTGCAGCCGTAACAAAAAATTTGTGCTCAGTGTGAGGCCCTAGAAGCTTGGTTTAAGCACTGCAAACCTGCTTGTCACTTTGTAAGTCTATAGACTTCCAAGTCTATAGCTAAACATGAAATGTTGATTGTACTGCGCGCGTTAGCAATTTATTTCGCAAGTTCACTTGCGACGAAAGCCTTAAATAAGTGATCTGACAGCGTTATTCATCAAACCTGTCTTCAGAGTCGCTAAAATTTCATTTAACTAAAGCTGCGCGCAAAATACCTCTTCGAACGGTTGCATTTACATCTCTGCGCTGGTTAAAATTCAGTTATTTTTTGCCTTCCGAACACACAAAAAATATTGTAAGTGCTTAGAAAAAAATGTCGGGGCAGTAAAGTGGTGTTACCATTTCAGGGCATCTCACAAACACAAATGCAAGAATGCGTCATGCTTCCAGGAAAAGCGATTGAAACTGCTGTTGTAAACTGAATTCCGGAGATCGAGGGTTCCTGCTTTGTTTCTATTTATGATTATATTGAAGGCTCAAAGCCTATAGTCTGGAAAGATCGAGAATTGCTACGAGCCACGGCGTAGAAGTTCATTGTCAATAAATGCGGCCATTCTGAGATTCCCGATGGGTCGCCACTTTTTTGGCGTAATAATGAAAACTTATCGCCACTTCCATGCAATACATTCAACGTTGAGGAATTGAACTACAGCATCCAACTCTTGTTTGCGTCTTTCGTAAGCACATGCAGCGCGAGAAAGGCGCGAAGCGCGTCCACAATGCACATTCTCTCAGGCCGCTCAGAGGAGCATCCACACTATAGCAGCGCGGCGCTGTCGCCACCTACATGTCGATCTCGCGGCGAATAGAAGACCATCACGTCAGTGCGCAGCCCACCACGCAACCCGTCAGGTGACCCAGAATGACAAGAAAGTAGCGGTCATCCTGTGTATGCATCGCATAGCACCAAACCTCTTGGGTGGAAGAGCTGGCGTGAAAGTTGCCATGTCGGCCCCTGATAAGCTATCTAGCCTTTTCAGCCACACGCGCCCCGTGAGAACAGAACCGGCAGCAGTGCGTGCGTTGCGCGGAAGGGGGCTCTACAAGTTGCCCCTTTCTTGCAAAAAAGGCATACGTAGGCCAGTCGGCGCGGGACCTCAACACTCGCGTATGCGAGCATTTTAACAGGGTACACAAAGGCGAAGATGGTACTTCATTGCCAAGAGTGCGACAACTGCGAGCCTCTGCGCTATGCGTGCATTGTCATCAAATTCAAGACGTTGATCAGCACACGCGAAAAATAGCCGCGGAAATGCAGCGAGTCTCTGACTGTGAGCTCGACGTCCCCACCTTCGACCTCGAAAGAGCGGGCCTCCTTGGATGAATGTTCATTACACGTGCGTGTATGGCGGGTTGCGTGGTGGGCTGCGCAGTGACGTGATGGTCTTCTATAGTCACGTGAACGTGTTCTTCTTCTCTACTTGTCCCGTGGTTGTTACTAAAATTCAGTTGTAACTAGCGCCGGTCCTTCGTCTTCTTTGATGCGCTTCACAGTGTTATAATGGAATGTCCATACACGATTAAATTAGAGATGGACAGGCCAAGTTAAATTAGAGACGGACAGGCCAATATGCCTACATAGCTTTCGCTTGTCTTGAAGTGTTGTCGGCATTTCATATGTGATTTCAACCTTATCTCTTGCAAATTTCGGTTTAAGCGGTGGTATTTCTAGGGGCACGCGGCAAACTAGAAAATAACAATCAGATAACTTTTGAGTAATGACCCATGAACGACCCTGTCTATGTCCGCTGCGAGACAAAGGCCTCTGCCATAGACATCATGCGGGTTTGCATCCACTCATGGCCGCCGTCATTTCCTCCTCTCATCGAGTTGTCCTTCGCTGCTAATCTCGCCTCTCCGAAGCCGCTCAGGTATCCGGCGGACGGTGCACCGGTTATCAGCACCCCGAACTAGATCGTCCACGGCCACTCCGAACGTCGTGCTGCGTGCGGGTTCCGAGAGCTCGGCAACACAGCTGAGCAGCAAGGAAGCCAGAACACAGCATAGGAAAGTTTGTGCTGAACCTACCGGTAGTATTGCCCGACGCGCACCGTTCTCACCTTGGCCACTGGGTTATTCGGACTAGCGCGAACCCGTAGCTCGTAGCCTCGAGGCGAGTCCTGAATGCGACGGCCGTCCTTTTGCCAATAGACGGCCGCAGCGTGAGACTTGTCGGCCGGAGGCAGCGGGCAGTCGAGCGAGAAGTCGTCGCCTTCAAGCACGCGGTGCTCGCTGTAGTAGGGCACCACAGGTTCTGCCCCTGGAGTGCGGTACCAGGCGCCGTCCCTCTTCCACCTAGACCCGCTGGCCCCGCCCCCGGAGAGCAGAAAATTTACCGAAGTCAGCAGAAGCAGCATTGTAGACGAGCCTTCAATGACCACTGCTCGAAACAGAGGCTGCCTTTCGTACATGGCACCGCTTGTTGTTGTTGTTCCTTTTCAATGCACATACCCACGTGGGGGATTGGCCAAGAAACGGGGTGGATTTTTGGGGCTAAAACGCCCACCTCATGGCCCTATATATTAAGCCTGTAGAAATTGGGGAAACGGTTACCGAATTATATAATAGATCTAAAGAACAATCAGTTAATGTTTCATTTTTGGGAGAAAAGGCTAAAAAATTTTGACCGGGTTAGCAGGACATGCGTCTGGTCTCTGATATGTACGCGTGAATAGCCGCAATAATCCCTCTATGACAAAACCCCAGGGATGTGGCCCCGAACGAAAGCAGCACCAGCATCGACAGAGGAAGGTGAATACGTTGAATTGGTTCGGCTAGATACCGTTTCCGAATGAAAGAAAAACCGCGGCAGTACAGAAAAAAGTGTTCAATTGTTTCAATTTCACCGCAAGCAGCACAAAGACCGGAGGAGGTGAGACCAGCGCGATGCAAATAAAAATTAAGCTGTGGTATTCTGCATCTGATGCTGGTCGAAGTGACCTCACACTGGCGGGACTCGCAAAATCTCGCATTTCAAGTGTGAGCAAGATGGGCATAGTCATCCAAGCCTGTGATAGTACCTTCCTGTGTCATCCCTAGCCGTAGATATCTGCGGAACTTTGCTCGCGCCAGGAGAAATGGGGTATGCCGGAGTTCCACCGTAGGGCCATTTAAAGCTGAACCGGCCAAAGAGTCGGCCGTTTCATTGAGCCATAGGCCCCTGTGCCCTGGGACCCAGATGTGCCGGATGTCGCGTAAATGGGGAGGCACAAGGCGGCTGAAGGTACGGATAAGTAATGAATTTTTTGGAGATGTTAGCGCGGTACAAACCGACAGGGAATCAGAAATAATAGCAACATTTAAATATTGTGGAGGTAATTTTTTTAAGGCCATAACTATTGCAAAAAACTGAGCTTCGAATGTAGGAGTAAAATCAGGTAAACGATAAGAAAATGACCAATTAAGTTGTGGCCTGAAAATTCCCACGCCCGCCCTCTCCGCACGTTGCGATGCATCCGTTGCCACTATCACATTTGAGCGCAAGTTCCCCAGATGCTCATCCAACAAACCCATTAGTATCCGTGTGGATAGCAGTTTGGCGTTATGGGGGAATACGTTATTGAGGGACATAGGAGCAGGTACGACTTCAGGTAACATCGGAAGAATTTCCGGAAGACTGATGTTGAGCGGTGAAAGCAAGCTTTGGGCATACACGCATTGAGGACGATTGTATCGAGGCCATGGATAGTTAAATAACAATTCTGGCTGAGCTACCATCAATGAGAAAGGTTTGCTCAGAGGAGACTCGAAGATTCCCATCATAGTCTGCACTGTTAAAAGTTTAAATCGAAACTCTAGACACGGCGAGCGGGCCTCTAAATACAGAATGTTGTTTGCCACATATCGCGGAAGGCCGAGGCACGATCTCAGTGCTCGTCGCTCCAAAAGAATAGGAGGACGGAGTTTGTACGCTGCTGCACCCGAAGAGAGGACACACCCAAATTCAAAATGGGTCTTACATAACGACCGTATATAAAGAGTAGGGTGTCCCTTCGCATACCAATTTTTCCGTTGCGAACTCTACGCAACAGACTCTCATGTTTTCGTTCCCTCATATGGCGTAGCATGCTAAGCGCTATGGCTCGGCTGACCTCGCTTTTACCATTAAATGCATTCTCTCTCTCTCTCTACGCAACAATGCTAAAGCTCTTTCTTCTTTTTCGAAATGTGGTTTATGTGCGGGCGCCAATCAAGCGTACTGTCACAGATAATACCCAAGTACTTCAGAGCAGTCACCTGAAGAATGTTCTCGCGATAACTCAAACAAAGGTTAACAGGAGTGGATAACGGAAACACCATGACCGCGCATTTAGCGACGTTAATAGACAAATTCAAACCTGTAATCCACCTCTCGATAGAAGCCAGATATTCCTGTAACTGTTCATATAGATCGTGAATATTCCGCGCAGCAGAAAAGAGGGCTATGTCATCAGCATATACATAAGAGCAAACTGTCTGATTGATTGGAATAGAACTCAGCAATATATTTAAAGGATAGGAGAAAGAACCGATCCTTGCGGAACATCCCTTGTTTGCTGTCGAGTCGATGAATTAAAACCATTTTGGGAACGAAAAAATTGACGACCGATTCAAAATTGTTGTATCCAGGAAATTATGTATTTGGGAAGACCACAATCCTTGAGTTTGGCAATTAGGATGCTATACTACACGCTGTCATATGCTTTGGCCGCGTCCAGTGTGACGAGCGCGCAAACCTGCTTACTTCTGCGGGAAAATTGTATTCTGCTCTCCAAGTCAACGTGAGCTAACCAAAAGAGCAGCCTGGGCGGAAGCCGGTTTGATGAGGACTAAGGATATTTTCTTTAGAGAGGAAGCGGAGTAAACGGCCATGTAAAATTCTCTCCACCAACTTGACCAAGTTGCTAGTCAGAGCAATTGGACGAATGTTATCCGGGATAGTTCCTAGGCTGGGGTGAGGGTGGCCCCTTCCACTTTGAAGCTACTTTTACCACACCAACCCAGCCGGAAAGTTCATATCATCTGGACTCCTGGCCATTCCTCCCTGACGGGCAACAACTTTGCTCATCAGCAAGCCTGCGCCCTTTCTCTCCAGGCTTCCGAGGAGACCACATAGTCAATCCCGCTCGTAACGTATCAGGACATCACGCAATATAACCGGTCAGACAGACAACACTTCCCTCCTCCTCACCCTGCACTATCCAAGGAAGAAGAATCGCTGCTCCGCAGACTACAAACCAATACCTTTCCTCACCCAGTTCGCCTGCATCGTATATTTCCAACTCAATACTCTGCTGTATGCCAGTTTTGTTCACAACCCGGAACTCTAGCTCATATTATAATACAGTGTGTGTGCAATCCCAAACTTCCACCTCTCCGATCCCCTCTTCCCACCCCTGAGCTGTGGGAGAACCTGGTGACCAGCGACCGTCTGGACGTCCAGCAGCTCCTGGCATCCAGAGCGAAGGCTCTCTGCTCACTTGATGGATTCCCGGACTAGGGAACCACTCCCACTTTAGAAAGCTCAAATAAACGTTTTTTTTCTCTCTCTCTCTCTCTCTCTCTCTCTCTCTCTCTCTCTCTCTCTCTCTCTCTCTCTCTCTCTCTCTCTCCTAGACTGGGGTTTTTTAGCAGAGTAACAATTTTCGCAATTTTTCAATCTTGGGGGATCTATGATTTTTCTAAGGAAGTATTGACGATATTTAACAGATCCTCAGGTGATTCCTGAAAGAGGAGCTTCATGCAGGCGGTACAGATACCATCGGGCCCTGGAGAGGAGTCCGGGAGACGCATGATGACATCAGCCATCTCTTCTATCGTTACCGCGGAAAAGTCTGAACCTGGGTGTATTTAAAGTATAATAGAAGGAAGGGTTGCAGTAAACCTGTTTTGTAATTCCATAGAGATCTGTTCGAGGTAATCCAAAATTTCCTCCGACTTCTCTACAACTGAAACAACTGTACTTGGATTACCAGTATTTTTACGGTTGCGCAGGAATGCAAACAACGCACGCCCGTTTTTCCTTTCTGAAAGCGCGGAAAAGCGACTTTTATGGAACTCCTCCTTCGCCACAGATATAGTTCGGCGGAAAATGGCGGAGTAATATTTGAAATTCACTCAATTATCAGGGCTTTGATTGTGTATAAATTTCTTCCATGCCGCCTTTCTACGACGATATTCCCTGGCGCAGTCCTCATTCCACCAAGGACTGACTCTGTCTTTTTTGGTTGAAGAAACAATAAATTGTGAGTTTTTTAGTGAGCTTTTCAGTACGGTTGTTACCTCCAGAGCCCTCGTTTCCGTAGGGTCCTTAGGTAGAGAGGAGAGGGATGAGCGTAGTTTTTGGTTTTTGTTGCATTACCTGATAGTTTATTAAAGTGCGTACTACACGATTTGGTGCGCTCGGGGAGACTGCTACATTAAAAACAATGGGTACATGGTCGCTACTCAAGGGGCAGTGAATGGTACTCCACGAAGAAATTAATCCGCCCTTTGCAAACGTTAAATTCAACACTGAATGCGTTTGACCCCTAAAGAATGTCGCATTGCCCGAGTTGAAGCAGACCAAGTTATTTTATGCTGTCCAATCCAATAAACGGCAGCCGCTCATGTCTGTTTTGAAACCCCAACTAACATGATGGGAATTAAAGTCTCCTGCAACTAGGACGTTTTGCTGACAGGACGTCATGGCCAAATCAAGAGGATTGGTGGTAAGAACACCGGTAGGGAAATAAGCATTAAGCAACGAGAAGAGCACACACCCAGGGAGGAAGATATCAATGGCCATGAGTTCACACTCTGACGAGAGGTACTGGAAGGTCAACTTGGCTTTGCGGCAAAAGTTTAACGATATGAGAATCAATAATCCACCACCTCTTGTTGTCCTGTCTACACGAAACACACTAAAATTTGGAAGCATGAAGTGCTTGCCGTGAGATAGCCAGGATTCTTGTAGAATAATAACATCTGGGCAATTATTGTGGATATTTTATATCCGCGTGGGCCACTATTACTGATCGACAATTCCACTGAAGAATGCGTAGGGTCATTAAGGGGAGTTGATGGCAGCCACAGCTGCCTCCAAAATGCTTTATTTGAGTTTAACCTCGAATTGGCCCTTCTTTGCTTTTTTAGAACGCACTTCTGCAGGGGACGTGGGCGCTTGTGAACTGGAAGGTGATCTCTTACTTTCAGGGCGTCTTGCCGACATTGCGGAGTTTTCAACTTCCATATCAAACTCATTATCTTGATCAAGATCAGGGCAGGATGGCTGACCTTGAGGGGCCACAGAGACAGGAGTCGAAGCCTGAACTGTTGATGTCGTAGCTGAAATCTACCTGCCATCCTCGTTGGGAGCAGACTGCTGAAGTGTGGTGGCCGATGGATTACTTGACTCGGAAATAAATGTCTGACCTATTGAAGTCTGGGGTACATGTTCTGTGGGAGTTTTGGATGCCGACTGCCAACACCCCGATTGCTGGAAGGCAGACAATGGTAACGACAGAACCTGCGCCATTTGCTGTGTATGTGCCGACAACAGACTTGATACCTGTTCAGTTACAGACAACACTAGTTGGCCGGAAACTTCTGGCAAGACTCCCAATACCTATGGCTTTTGCTAGAGATGCTTCATTTGATGGGGTTTGATGGGCCACTGCCCCGGCGTACCCATAGGTCCTGTCTTTCGCAATTGCCATTGCTTCCTTACGAGGGCGTCGACGTTTTTCCAGTACTTCGAGAACATTAATTTCTGATTCACGATCCGGACAATTTGAGTAGTCGGCTCGATGCGCAGATCCGCAAAGGCAGCACGCGGATTCCACAGCAGTACGCTGGCTAGCCAAGTGCTCGCCCCCACAGTTGCCACAGCGGGTAGAGGATTTGCATGACCCTGTATTGTGACCGAAACGCCAGCAGTTGCGGCATTGGCGAGGACGGGGAGATACAGGATCAACCCTGTGCACCAAAGGCCACACCTTTATTTCTGACGGGCATGCAGTGCCAGCAAAAGTAGCTATCACAGACTCAGTTGGAATGCGAGTGCTCTCAACTACCCGGGAGCATCGGTAAACGGCGACTACGCCAGCATCCAGGAATTGGTCTAGCAGTTCACTGGGAGAGATGTCCACGTCAACAGCGCGGACAATTCCTTTGGAGCATGCAAGGTGAGATGGCACAAAAGGGCTCACCGGGAGCGACCCAAAATTCGTGCACGTAAGAAGGTCGGCCAAGCAGGCGTTGTCTGAGGATTTACAGATGATTCCACCCTTTCCATACGGTCCCACCTCCTTCACGTTCTTGTAGTGCTCGCTTACCACTTGAAGGTCTTTTTGAATTGTCTTGACGTTTTTGAGCCGGATCGCCCCGCCATTCGTAGGGACCAAAGCCACCGGAATAGCCGTGACGCCATTCCGCAGGAAGGAGTCCAGAGGCACGTCCTGCGCCGAGAGACAAGCCGACCAGGGAGTGGTTCCCTGGCCGGGAGACGAAAATGACATGGTAAACTCCTATGCGCTGCCGCGGTAAGGGAACAGAGAAAAAACTAAACAAGCAGCCACCCCGTAAATCGGCAAACCCCAACCAAAATCACTACTGAGCGAAGAACAGCGTTCGATGGCTTCGATCGCAAAGCTGACGTATTCTATGCGGCTCTGGAAAAATTTGCCACGTGTTTGGAGTTCTCGCTCTTTCTTGCCTTCGGCTACTATAATGTGCTCGTGACTGCGGCACAAAAACCGGCTAGTACGTATGTAGGGGGACTGGCCAGGACCGAATTTTCGACAAGGAAAAGGAAACGCGGAAAGGGAAGAACAGCCAATTGGAACAAAGGTATTTGAAATCCGTGCACACACTTCCTTCCCCTTCGTGGTCTGCACCGATGCGCCAACTCTGGAAGCCCGCAACGCCTGTTTCCCGCCCGGGCCCAGCGTGCTCGGCGTTTGCTCGCTTTACCGGCGGCCGTGGCTGCCTCTGCGCCGCCTGCCGCCGCTTCTCCGCGGTGCTTGCTGGAGGAGCGCTGCGTGGCTGTTAGGGGCTCCTGCCGCATTTTGGTTCTCTTTCGCTTCTTTTTGCCCTTCCGCGCCACGAACGACTTGTTATGGCGATGTCTGTAAACAAATATAGTACGTTTGGGGCCCTTCCAAAAACAGCTGCGTCTTGGCAAGTGGGCAGCAAGAGCTGTACGGGGACGCGGCTTTGCGCGCTTTCTGGCCGCTCCTGCGGGTGTCGGCGACGGCAGCAGCAGCATATCACCACTGTCGCCTCCAAATACGTCAGGCACGAGTGAACTGCTGTTGTCGCCTCGTTTACACCTGACACTCGCACAGTGAGAGGTTGGTTTCGTTTGGCAGCGCGGACAACGAATGTGGCTTTGTTTCGAATTTATACGTCGTAGGAAAACATGATTCGGGGATGTGATTATCGAACACCTGAATATAAGCCGCACGAAAATGTTAAGTACATTCCATGGTGGCGGTTAGTTAAATATGGGCCCGCGCACTCACGCCTCGTATCAAGGACCACGGAAAAATAAATGGACTTGAAAGAAAACACGGACCACAGGACTCAGGAAACCAGGAAACCACAGGACTCAGGAAGAAAACACGGACACAGCATTCTGTTTGTGTTTCCTACCTGAGTCCTGCGGTTTTCTTTCAAGCTGAAATTTCAAGTCGATGTGAACCAACTCGCCCAAACCCACGCAAAAATAAATTGTCTGCCAAGTTCGGAAGAAACAGAGCAGCTCGTACGGGAATGAAAAAACCCCGTGCAGCTTTGGAAATGCTAAAGACGTTTGTCGAAACTTAAGCAAGGTAGTACTCACCAGACCACCTAGGTGCGAAGTTCACCGATATTTCGCAAGACATCGAGGGGGGGGGAGGGGGCGGAGGAGGAGGACGCTTAAATATCGTTGTATACAAATGCGGAGCGAAATAAAGGAATGGGCGTTTTAGTAATCACACGTACGTACACGCAACTGCGCGTTCACTTTCCTTTTGTTTTTCGACTTCAAGGAACATCTGATCATTCGGCGGACGCATTTTTTGAAGTACTATACAAGTTTTCAGGCGATAATCGGTGTCGTTGGAAGAGTGATAAGGCCCTCTGATTTCAGTTTGTGCGAGACTTTGCAGGCTCCCTGTGTCATATGAGGATGTTTCGAAGAAGCGTTTCGAAGAAGCGAAGAATAAACATTGCTTCGACACATTTCACTTTTCTTATTAAGGATGATGATGATGGTTTAAATTTAATGGCGCAAGGCCGACATGGGCAAAGAGCGCCAAATACAAAGTTATTTGATGAGGAGGGAAAACATAAAATCAGTTAATGACTATGAGCACGGCTGGTGTCAAGGGTCAGGGTGAACAACATGAGTGGTTAAAAGATAAATAAGGTGGCTGGTGTACAGGACCAGGGGTAAAACTATGGGTGGTATGAGATGAGTTGTAAGAAATGAACTTCAGATAGGAACTTAAAGGTGCGCTGAACAGAGAACATGGCATCATCTCCTAAGAAGTATGACGGGTGTGGTGGAATCTGTCGTGTGTGTAGTTGTGGGAAGTCGTATAATGTCGAGTGCCTTACATTGTATGAGGATGTGGATCACGGATAGGGCCTCTCCGCACCTGCTGCACAGAGGTCTTGGAGATCCAGTGAGCAGGTGCGAGTGCGTTGCATGTGTGTGCCCTATCCGTAATCTAGCCAAGGCGACTTCAGTGTATCTATTACGTGTGTCGGTGGTGTATGGTCCTAAGAGTGGTTTTATTACGTGTAACTTGTTGTCTGTTTGTTCGCTCCAGTGTGTTTGCCATGTTTTGCGAAGTTGTTGTATGATGTGTGGTTTCACGTCGGTGTAGGGTAATGTGGTTATGTCTACTGTATTCAGGAGTGTAGCAGCAGCAGCCATTCCATCCGCTGCTTCATTCCCGGCTATACCACAGTGGCCAGGGACCCAGCAAAGGACGAGTTCAAATTTGTGGACATACACCGACATAATACCTTTGATGATAATACTTACAATGTGATTTTTTGAAGACTTTGTTGACGACAATGCCCGCACAACACTGAGGGAATCTCTATAGATAATGAATTGTGGGATGTGGCTTTGAAGTATATGATTAACAACAAGAAGTACACCATAAGCCCCTGCCGTAAAGATACTTGTATTACTGTTAAGAGTTCTCGTGACACTAAGACCGGGCCCATGCACCGCGCAGGACACCGAGGTGTAGGTTTTAGAGGCATCCGTATAAAATTCAGAACATCGGTACTTCTGCTGCAAATACAAGAAGTGCTGCAGAATTGCACATGTGGGAGCTCTGTTTTTATCTACATGTGTGAAACATATGTCGCATGATACAGGGCGGAGATGCCATGGTGCTATAAAATCCGTTAGAGAGCTTTGGATTGTATCTAAAAAGGAGACAGCAAGCTCTGACGCTTCCTCTCTAACTCTGTAAGAGAAGGGCGCAGAGAACAATGGTCGATTTAAAAGGAGTTCAGTCATCGATGTATCATGAAAAACTGATTTAAAAGGATGGCGAGGCATGGATGAAATTTTAAAAGCATAAAGGAGATCTGTGTATGCTCGCTGGCGTTATAGATTCTATTTGTTGCACTCTACATACAGGCTTTCAACTGGACTAATGCGGAAGGCACCACACGCCAAGCGGAGCCCTAGATGAAGCACAGGGTCCAGCATTCTGAGGGTTGTTTTAGTGGCTGACCCATAGGCAACGCTACCATAGTCCAATAGTGAACCTATCAAGCTGGTAAAAGCACGTAAAAGAAGTTGTTTGTCAGCACCAAAAGAGATGTGCGAGAGAACCTTCAGGATATTCATTGTTTTTAAGCATTTATGTCTTAGTTGTTTTATGTGTGGGATGAATGTGAGCTTTTCGTCAAAGATTATACCTAAAAACTTGTGTTCCTTTTTGACAGGAATCGAGACACCATTGAGTTGAATGTCAGGATCCGGCCGGATGCCACGCCTCTTGGAAAACAAAACACAAGTGCACTTCCCTGGATTAAATTTACAACCGTTGCTATCTGCCCAGCCAGCTAGCTTGTTAAAGGAGCCATGAAGACAAAATACAAGTTGGGCTTATTAGAAAGACTGCTTAGTCCCGATAACAATGACACGAATATCACCGCAATCTTCGAACAAATAACGGAGATATTAAAGAAAACGTGTGAAGCAGTCGCGACCCCCTAGCCGATTTCCCGCAACTTTTCTATGACGTCACGGAACCTTGTTTGCGCGATTGGCGGCCGCCTAAGTGACCTGTCGCGATGACACATGACTCGACGTCTGTGATGGGGCCTCTAGTTTCATTTGACCGCCTCACTTGAATGCTAACGTGCAGTTAACGCACTGAAAATTATGTTTTATTGTTGGCCCGTATGACGTCATGCTTGCTCATAACACGTCACTGTGGCGCAAAATTTGAAAGTTTTTAAATACTTCTTGCTTTTTTTTCGTTAAAAAAACATCTTTTGGGGCTGTAATGGAGCTGAGTGAGATACTGAAGCCTAGTTCTTTCAAATTAAACGAAGTTGTATTTTCTCTTCATGGCTCCTTTAACACCAAGCTGGACTTGGCGCTCGCAGACAGACAGGTTACAAGACTTGCAAGGATAATTGTACGTCGTCTACATAAATTGAGCAGGAAATCGACTTTCTTATTGATTGATTGATTGATTGTGGGGGTTTAACGCGCCGACGCAACGCAGGCGATGAGGCGCGCCGTAGTGAAGGGCTCCGGATTAATTTTGACCACCTGGGGATCTTTAACGTGCGCCGAAATCTCGTACACACGGGCGTTTTTGCTTTTCGCCTCCTCGACTTTCTTATTAAGGAGTGCAGTAGTCTGCGTTTCAGGAACCTCAAAGGGTGCTTTCTGAAGGTGGCGTGGTGGATATTTAAAGCATGAAGGTTTAATATACGAAACGGTAAGAAGCGACAAGACATGTGCATATACCCGTGCATTTGCCACGCCCTTGTAAAACTGCTCTGTGTCCTTATACAAAGAAGAAACAAACAAAAGCAATTACACTGCCCACGACCCCTGCGCCATCACGCATACATTACCGGGGGCGTATTTTACATCCGCAAGCGCCTGTGTGATGGAATTGTTCCCGTACCTTTTCGAAAATAAGTACCATTTTTGGACAGGCGTTGCTTATACTGTGTTGCTAATTTTGCTTATTATTTTAAATACGTTTCTGTGGATGCGCAAGATTATTTCGGGGGGATTTCTCGGTAAAATTAAGCAGTTGAGAGTTTTCGCCTGTCCTGTGGCATTTCGTGGGTCATTTTTTAAATATCCCATTTTCGAACCCCAAGATGAATCTTCTTGTCCAGAGATGTGCTTCACTCAGCATAACCAAATGCCTAATATGGTCACGTTTTAACCTCTTAAGGTGGACCTAAGTGCAAAGGAGGAAACATCGCGTGATATAATGCCCACATGTGCATAGGCGTGCGCACAGGGGGGGCAGAATCCAAATTTGCCCCATACCTTGCCGATGTAACACATGAAAGTAAAAATGTCTGCTCAGAAATATTTTGTATTGCAATTCCATCGCATTGAAATAAAAATTTTATAACCATCCCTAATTGCACTGCGTTCGGACCGGTAGGCCTTCAGTGGGAAGATGTCGGGGGTTGCTGTGGGGGGTGGGGGGGGGGGGCGCCGCGGTAAGACTTTGCCCCCCCCCCCCCCAATCGAGAACTCTGCGCACGCCTATGCACATGTGTGCAGGGTCGCTGGAGTCGGGAGTCGCTGGATTTTTTTTCTACAATGCTCGCATGCAATACAATTTTGGAAAAGGCGAGCCACAATTCCTGGACAATCTCGGGCCAAAATGGGGGTTAATCAGTTGTAAAAATACTGCCGTCTACTTGTTGAAATACTGATTTTTCACCGCTACGGAACACGACGCCTAGCGTACTTTCAATTGCTAGTAATACTGATAACTAACGTTTGGCTTTTCGCGTTACATGCGTTCCCTTCTTGCTGCGCTTGGAACGTTGGCAGACCCTTTCCCTTCCACCATAACAACCAAAATGCACAGAAAACATTTATCCGTGCCTTTTTTTAACCCATCCTCAAGAATTAAATGCCAAGACAAAAGCGACGTTCAGTGTACAACACAAAGTAGTTATCGGGAGCCCGTTGCGCTGTTTCGTAACGAGAAATAAAAAGGAACGTTTTACTACATCTGCAACGTACACGGCAACTTCATTTTCCATTTTTACGGCTCGTAAGCGACATTAAGCAAGAATGCAAGTACATTTCGCTGTTCTAGGCACCTGTTAGATTTTAAAAGAAACGCAAATGGTCAACAGTGCAGCCGTAACAGAAAATTTGTGCTCAGTGTGAGGCCCTAGAAGCTTGGTTTACGCACTGCAAACCTGCTTGTCACGTTGCAAGACTAGCTAATCATGAGATGTTGATGGAACTGCGCGTGTTAGCAATTTAATTCGCAAATTCACTTGCGGCGAAAGCCTTGAATAAGTTATTCGACACGGACTCATCAAACCTGCTTCAGAGTCGCTAAAATTTCATTTAAATAAAGCTGCGCGCAAAATACCTCTTCGAACGGTTGCATATACATCTCGGCGCTGGTTAAAATTCAGTTATTTTTTGCCTTCCGAACACACAAAAAATATCGTAAGCTCTTAGAAAAAATGTCGGGGCAGTTAGGTGGTGTTAGGGCTCTACTCTTGGTCCGCTATTTTTTTCCCTTTACGTGAATGACTTGCCTCAGATATTAACCTCAGCCAACTCTATCATGTACGCTGATGACACCGCCATTATAATTACTGCCAAACATACTACCGAACTCGAAAGCATCGCAAACGCTGAGCTGAAAGCAATCTCAGACTGGTATCTGAGGAACAAATTGACAGTCAACACAAGGAAAACTAAGTATGTACTTTTCCAGACGCGAAACCGATCTCTCGGTTTGGCTGATATCAGATTAGCTATCTGCCAAGCACAGCTTGAATCAACCAACTGTTTTACGTACCTCGGTGTCACCTTAGATAAACATATACACTGGGAACATCACGTCGACGCGGTTTGCGCGAAGATTTCGTCTGGCTGCTCTGCTCTGATCCAGTTGCGTGAATACTTCGACACCGATGTTCTGCGACTCCTATACTTCACGTTAGTGCACACTCATCTTACGTATTGCATCGAGTCGTGGGGCTGGACATACAATACTTACCTAGAGCGCCTGAGGCGAGCGCAAAAACGAGCTCTTAGAATAATTACGCGTTCTGGCTACTCTCGACCCAGTAAGTCGCTGTTTACTGAACTACGCGTCTTACCATTTGATCTACTTCGCGAAAAAAAAACTGCTGAATGCATCCACAACATAATAAGAAACAACCTTCCGTTTGACGTGTCTACACTTAATACTCCTACACGCGCAACACGGGGCCATACCTTTGGAAACTTTAACTTAGCCATAAAAAGAAATGTGTACGGTGCGCGTATGCTGGAATTTACTGGTGTAAAGATCTGGAACAGCCTGCCGCATGACGTAAAAGTTGCTAACAATTTTTCTGTTGCAATAAAAACGCACTACCTTAAAATGAATGATGCACTTTGAGTTCATGCTTGCAGCTAATATTTGTACGTTTTCTTACACTTATACCCCATTATCGAATGACGTGATTATTGTTATACAATGTGATGACATCCTGCATTTTAAGTGATTCTGGTGCTTTATTATGATGTATTCATTCTAACCTGCTTGACAAATGCAATTGCCGTTGTTACTGCTGAAAAAAATTCAACGTGTTCTTGCTTATTTCACTGGCTTTTAGAATTGTATTCATTCAAGAAATATGTGCTTTAACAAGTGTTTAGAGTGTCTTTACCGCTTTTTTAAATTTACTATTGACGATGTGTACTGACATGCGTGTCTGCAATTCTTGCATTTTTTTATTGGACCCCTTACTAGCCGCTGGCTATGGGTCCAAACAGTTTTTGGGTATGTATTGTAGCGCCCCATAGAACAATAAATGGAATTGAAATTGAAAAATTATTTCAGGGCATCCCACAAATGCAAGAAAGCGTCATGCTACCTGTGAAAGTGATTGAAACTGCTGTTGTAAAAACTGAATTCAGAGATCGGGGCTTCCTGATTTGTTTCTTGAAGTTTATTGAAGGCTGAAAGCCATAGTCTGGAAAGATGGAGCTTGCTACGAGCCATATGTTCATGTCATTATTGTGGCCGTTCTGAGATTCCCGATGGGTCGCCACTTTTTTGGCGTTCTAATGAAAACGTATTGCCGGTTCCATGCTATACATTGAAAGTTTAGGAACCGAACTACAGCATACCACTGTTGTCTCCGCCTGTAGTGCGCACATACGGCGCGAAAAAGGCACGAAGCGGGCCCACAGTGTGCATACGCCCGGGCCGCTCAGCGCAGCATCCACTCTAGCAGCGCGACGTTGCCGCCACCTACATGTCGATCCCGCGGTGAATAGGCATTCCGTCGCACTGCTTCACGTTCTATCCTATTGGCGGTGAGCGCGACCACGGGCGGCGCTGCGAAGCGCGCCTATGTAGAGTTCCTGTATATAGCTCCCGCAGGGAGCTATATACAGGTACAGTGGTTAATCGACCAGATTTAGGGGAAATCCCCAAGGTGCATTTAGGTGGATGTCAAACTTTCCTTCACAGGTACAGTGGCTAGAATAGGAAAGTGTGATGACCGGGCCCTCTCCCGCGTGACGCTGTAGGAGGAAAATCCAGGTGGCGCTGTCGCACGATTACACGTTCGCTGCGACGGCGGCGGAATATGGAGTACGAATATATTTTCTTTCATAGCTATTCTACGAGGTCGCGTAAACTGAGATGCAATGAATGTCGTATTTTAAAGTACTACAATCGAAGTTTGCAACATACTGGGCGCACTTTGACAGCAGAATATAGCCGGCTGGCTCGGACACTTATGAAGCGAATCAAAGAATTGTGGACTGGTAACTGGTAAACACGCATTTTATTTTCGACGTGCTCGTTACAAACAGACAAAAACTACTCACTTTTGGTGAATTTCTCATGATTCGTTCATAATTGCAAAGGCTCGAAGCCATCGGTGTGTGTGTGTGTGTGTGTGTGTGTGTGTGTGTGTGTGTGTGTGTGTGTGTGTGTGTGTGTGTGTGTGTGTGTGTGTGTGTGTGTGTGTGTGTGTGTGTGTGTGTGTGTGTGTGTGTGTGTGTGTGTGTGTGTGTGTGTGTGTGTGTGTGTGTGTGTGTGTGTGTGTGTGTGTGTGTGTGTGTGTGTGTGTGTGTGTGTGTGTGTGTGTGTGTGTGTGTGTGTGTGTGTGTGTGTGTGTGTGTGTGTGTGTGTGTGTGTGTGTGTGTGTGTGTGTGTGTGTGTGTGTGTGTGTGTGTGTGTGTGTGTGTGTGTGTGTGTGTGTGTGTGTGTGTGTGTGTGTGTGTGTGTGTGTGTGTGTGTGTGTGTGTGTGTGTGTGTGTGTGTGTGTGTGTGTGTGTGTGTGTGTGTGTGTGTGTGTGTGTGTGTGTGTGTGTGTGTGTGTGTGTGTGTGTGTGTGTGTGTGTGTGTGTGTGTGTGTGTGTGTGTGTGTGTGTGTGTGTGTGTGTGTGTGTGTGTGTGTGTGTGTGTGTGTGTGTGTGTGTGTGTGTGTGTGTGTGTGTGTGTGTGTGTGTGTGTGTGTGTGTGTGTGTGTGTGTGTGTGTGTGTGTGTGTGTGTGTGTGTGTGTGTGTGTGTGTGTGTGTGTGTGTGTGTGTGTGTGTGTGTGTGTGTGTGTGTGTGTGTGTGTGTGTGTGTGTGTGTGTGTGTGTGTGTGTGTGTGTGTGTGTGTGTGTGTGTGTGTGTGTGTGTGTGTGTTGTGTGTTGTGTGTTGTGTGTTGTGTGTTGTGTGTTGTGTGTGTGTGTGTGTGTGTGTGTGTGTGTGAATAAATTCAAGCATTTTTTCTCGACTTGTCTTCGGAAAAGCAATTTCGACGTTCGATTCTGCTGTTACGTGAGGCAATTGAGCTTTAAATTCTTTTTCCTTCCACGAAAAGCGATGCCTTCTCCTTTTTCAATGTCTTCATGTAAAAGTGCAGCTAGAGGACCAAAACGAATCTGATAGTCATGGACGGGGAGAGTGGCAGGCTTCTTCAGTATGTCAGATGTTTTGTAAATACTTCCAACATGGAGGAAAGAAAAGGTTACGTGTACGGGCTTTGCAAGGGTACGTGTACGGGCTTTGGCTTTATCCTGCGCAGTGCGACACACGCTGTAAGCCATTGTGAAGGGCGAAACACCCATGCGTGTGGTTTCCCCCATGTTGCTGAAGGTAGGGTCAAGTTCTAGACAGAAAAGAAGCATGGTTCTTCAAACTCTGCACTCACAGGGGAGTCACCATCCTTAGCTTTTTTTATTGCCAAGTGGGGCCGCGGGTGCACTTCTCGCTTGACACTTCCTGCTCGGGGAAGTTGTTTCGGCTGGTACTTCGGAGGACTCGGAAATTGCGTGGGCAGATTTTGCGGGGGCAATTCCGAGACCTGCCCCTGTAGATTGAGACAAGTTTTCCGTTCACGGTATGTCCAATGTGCCGGGAGATGTATCTTACGTCGAAGTGTAGCTCGTACACAGCGGTGTTTTCCTTGAGCCGCTTCTCAGTACGTGGTATTTCTCGTCGCCACTGCGCCAATACAGACGCACGTCCTTCGGAACGCCAAACAACTACGGTTTCTTTTTGCAGGACCTGCACACCGTAGAGCGGCCCGTCACAAAACTGTGGATCTACTTTTGCGGCACTAATGCACCCTTAAACCTGCTACGGCACACGAAACAAGCGGTGCTTTTCTCTGGGCAAAGCAGCAATCGCATTGCAGACGATCCGCGCGCGCCTCAGCAGGCAACTGTGGATCTACTTTTGCGGCACTAATGCACCCTTAAACCTGCTACGGCACACGAAACAAGCGGTGCTTTTCTCTGGGCAAAGCAGCAATCGCATTGCAGACGATCCGCGCGCGCCTCAGCAGGCGACGTGTAAACGATCGCGCGCGCCCCCTCGCGGATCCCTATCGGCGGCTTCAAAGCGCCTCATAGGCGCTGCATGCCGCTAATCACACTTTCCTATTCTAGCCACTGTAATACAGGCTCCCTGCGGGAGCTATATACAGGAACTGTACGCCTACGTTAAGGCCGCTAAAATTACTAAGGTAGCGCCATCCTATGATCTCGCCGCCTTTCGCCCTCACCCCCGCTCCTTTCCTCCTCCGTGGTTTGCTGTTTTCTTTTTCTCCGGCTAGCGCCGTCCGCCATTGGCCAACAGAAAAGTAACGCGGTATTTTTTTTTCTGGCTCCACCGCCGGGTCGCCTCACCGATGCCTCGCCCTCGCCGGCTGGGATATTGCGCAACGCCGCCGCGTCGTCGCCATTTCTGGCTGCCGAGCCCCGGAGCTTCGGTGCCGGCTTTATCCTAGGCGAATCGGTACTACATTAAGGCTGCAAAAAATTTCGTAGGTATGCGCATCATATGGTACGTTAGCAATATTTCGGATTGCTCTTTTCTGCAGTACACCTAACTTGTGTATGTTGGTTCGTGATGTTGTTCCCCAAAGAAGAGAACAATATCTTAAGTGAGAGGAAAATAATGCAGGATAAATTAAAAGCTTAATCTTGGACGGTAACACCTGTCGTAATTTGCCCAATACACCACAGAAAGCTAGCGGTGCGCTCAATATGGTCATCCCAAGTTAAATGCTTATTAAAAATTAACCCCAAAGTGTTAACTTCTGTCGACAACTGAATTTTCTCGGATCCAAGATAAATTGCAATATCTTGGTTAATACATTGACACACGCAATGCCGTCGCCACCGAGGGTCTGCTGAAAATCTCTTCTGTTGCTGGTATTCCCGTGAAGGCATATCAGCCACGGCCCAGCAACTGCGGCGTGGCTGCAATCAGGGGTGTTGCCAAGGACTTCTCCGATCCTGAAATCCTCACAGCGTCGCGCCTCAGAGTGCCACTTCAGTCCGCTCGAAGACTGGGCAAAGCTTCAGAGAGTGTCCAAATCGTTTTCACTACAGAGTCTATACCCGAGAACGCGTCATCGGTTACACGCGCTATCGTGTCTGTGACTACGGGGAAACACCTCGGCAATGCAGAAAAAAAATTCCAGCGGTTCGGACGCAAGGCAGAAGTTTGCAAATTCTCGCTTCGCTGTTCCAAGTGCGGTGACAGTCATGATCGTGCGTCCTGTTCTGCTGACAAGCTAAAATGCCATAACTGCAGCAAAACTCACGAATCCACATTTCTTCACTGCTCCGTCCGCCGCGATCAGAAGGCGATTTTGGAATTCAAGGCCGCAAACCATGTTGACTACAAGTCAGCAAAATCAGCCCTACTAGAGCGGCGTCACAGTGGGCGTAAAGACTCGGAAAAGCCAGAACATCCACCTTCGGGTCTCGATGAGGACTTCCCCGCTATACCGGTCCTACGGCGCGAGCCGCAGCAGCAGCATTCTGTTGCAGAAGCTCTGTCAGAGCGGGATCCAAGAGCAACCCCGGCGTCTTCAAAAGATGCGTCACATCGCCTGCATCAACAGCAGCGCCTCATCGGCCACCCGCAGAGACTCCTACTCCAGCAGCGCCTCATCAAAATCTGCCCGTCGGACGTCTATGCCAGCGCAGCGTGCACTTGACCGAAGTACCGAGGGCTGGTGTTCTGTTCTGTCCTCTCTTGTGGAGGCTGCCCGCATCTTCGTCGCCCCTCTCACGTCCCCGTAGCCGTGGCGCTCTTGACTGTCCTGAACTATGTCTCTCCTTTCCTTGCACAATGGCGGTAGCTGCTACGAGTCGTGTGGTGACAGCCCCCAGAGTTAACGAAATTCGTGACAAAGCGACAGTTTTCCAGTCAATGAATGCCTGCGGTCTGAAACAGCGCCTGTTAGATCTACGTAAACTCGCTCTAAACCACAAATTTCCCGTGATTGCTATTCGAAATCACGATTGTCGTGCGATATACGCCTTTCCGGGTACACAGTTGTGCAGTTGAAAACTGGCGTTGAAATACCAAGTGTTTTAGTGGCCCTCAGAAACGACCTCACCACAGTGGTGCATAGTTTACCATCAGGCGTATCGAATGAATACGCGGCAGAAACTGTGCGGGGCGCAAGTCTATCCTTCACAATATTTCTGCTACGCAACGCGCGACAACCATTCTGACCGTCGCGAACTTACCGTTCAGGGCCGTCATCTTATCGCCTACGATGAGACACGAACGTTCACACCGGGCCCGACAGCAGACCCTTGTTTGATCCGAAACCCGCCTTGGAAATGGACACAACCGGTAAATCACAAACCAAGGTCGGCAAAAGAGCGCAAAAGGCACAAGCATAAAAGAAACACCCTATCTCGCTTCCAACACCTATTAAAACCAGGCACATATGCCATCTACGGTGACGCCGCATTAGGATCTGACCGATTTACGTGCGGCATACACCACGCCAACGACCCGAGCTTGACAGAGTACGTGACGTTCTCTACGGAATCAGAAATCGATCCTCTCACAGCAGAACTTCAAGCCATTCTACTGGCCACCGCCTTGCCGAGGAGGGATCTCCCGTCCATCAGGAGAAAACACAATCCCTCTAAAGTCGTGATATATACTGACAATGCAGAGGCAATCATATCGACAATATCATATCGACAACCTCGCCGAAATAAATGACACCACAATTCTTATAGAATGGACCCCCGGCCACCAGTCCAACCCAGGGAACGAGACGGCCCATCGCATGGCATCTGTGTCACTCCGTACCTCCCAGAACTCATGCGATGCCCGCCCCGCTTCCCGAACTTGCCCTCAAAAACCTAGTCGTTGAGCGCCGTATCCGAAAAATGCGGCGACGCCCTCACCTCAAGCAAACGACCCCAGGGCCAGATCCACCAGTGCCCGAGGACATCCCGCGAGGCCTCCAGGTCCTTCTACACAAAGCCCGCTCCGGCACAGCGGTCACTCCTGACATCCGCGACCGATGGACCTGGTACCGGCATTTCGGCAGAAAGAGACCAGATGGCTCCACACCTGTTCCCCTCCTACCCTTCCCTGCCTGCTGTGCAATGCCGACCGACCCACCATATATACCACCTTCTCTGGGACTGTGCCGGACTCTCCGAGGAACGCCGTATGTCTACCTCCTCACGTCACGTCCCTTCAAGAATGTGTAACGCCTTCGAGCGACGTGAAGGAAACTTTAATGACTCTGTGGACATTTGCTGGACGTATAGGTCTGGTCAAAATGACCTAAATCGAGTGGTCCGTGTGCGGGGCGGACAGGTGTTGTAAGTGAACCCCATCCCCCGCTGGTTTATTGCCCCTCCTCTTCTTCCCCTTCCCCCGCACGAGGCGTTCGACCTCTCCCTTCTAAATAAATGCATTCATTCATTCATATTCCGCCTGGCGTGGCATTAAATACAAACCGCCTAGAAAGCATCATCAGCGTCACACCAGCCCCCCATATTTTGACTGGAGATTTCAACGCTCACCACTCCTCCTAGGGCAGTATAACAACGATGGTCATAAAGCGGCGCTTCTTTGACACTGCTCAAAGACAGGGCATGTACGAAGTCAACACTGGAAAGCCGGCGTTCTTCCGGGGCAAGTTATCAAGCGACCATGCATGGTCGTCTCATCGCAACTTATTGCTAGGACGAGCTGGACAGCGGATATTGAAGGATATGGTAGTGATCACGTGCCGACCTACATTTCAGTGGATGGTCTTACAGGTATCCGCCAACAGCGTGTAATTCGCTGTTCAAACTGGGAAGCATTCACAACTGTGATGGAGGAGTGTGCAGACCGCAGACTCAGTGAGCTCATGACTCCTTCGTGGAGACAATGTCAAAGCTCGTAAGTCTAGCAACAAAGTGATGAGGTTGCCACCCAAATACAGGACTGCTGACGCAGAATTTGAGAGAGAGAGAGAGAGAGAGAGATAGAGAGATAATTGTTTTTTAATCAAAAGAGGGGAAATCTCTCTGTCGGAGAGCTTCATGGAGTCTGGGCGCCTCCGTCCAGGCTCCCACTGATGGCCTTGTCGATGAAGTAAACCAGGCCACGTTGCTCGTCCTTGGTCTTCTGGGTGGCCAGACACTCTATAGTGTACTGTCGTCTAATGTGTGCATAAATGGGGCACACCCATAATATGTGTTGTTGGTTGGCGATCACATTACAGGTGCGGCATAATGGGGGGGTATCTGTCTTTCTACTCTGCATGAGGTGTAGTCTAGCAGGTGTGTGTAGTGTACCGGCTTCGATTTATTTGTTTACCGCTTTCGGAACCACTCGTTCCCAATATGCATGCGGGACAAATCCACAGTGCTTTGCTCCGTTACAGTACGTTTTTGCCCAGCTGCGTGGCTGGAATCTCACGTGCTGGATTTTCTTTCCCCGGATAATGTCTACATACTGCCGCGAACCATGTATGCGTTTGTTTGTTTATTTATTGTTTGTTTTTACTGCCCGGCTACGCCCGGCTCTGTTATCTGTGTTAAGCGAAGCGCGTCTTGCATTCTTTATTTTTATGCCGCACAGGCTATCTCATTCAGATAAGCAGACTGTTTCGTGGTACCGTCCCTAGCCCAGAATTATCTTCTCTGATCTGCAATATTCTGGATGTAAATCGACGGTTCCAGAAACACTGGCGCCGAAAGATAAAAGCCTACAGAACAGACGCCACAGCATTCCGATCGTCGACGCTCGCCCGCACACATCACTTTGCTGACTGCTGCTTCGCCGCCAGTGTATTCTTTGACTTGTTAGGGGAGCACAAGTTCGCTCCAGTAAACGTGTTTTCCTTCAAGACAACTGCGTCGTCTCTGGCTTCGTGACATCTGGTGGAGGTGCTGGGTACGCACCTTTCATGACGACCTCTGGAAGCCGCCAGCCCAGTCCAACTAGAGCCAGCCTCCGACTTCAAGGATTGCCGCCCGAGTTCGGCCTCCTCCCAGAAAGACCCAAGACAACGACTGCTGCAACCACCACCATGGTGCAAGAACCAACGTCGCCAATCCTGCTGCAGCAGCCCCGGGAAACGCCAACATTCCGAGGAGCCCCCGCTGAAGACCCGGAGGAATGGTTGGAGAAGCTGGAGCGCGTGCGGATCTTCAATAGGTGGGACGATGAAGGAACCTTCCGGCATGTTTTCTTTTACTTAGAGGATGCAGCTCGAACTTGGTTCCAGAACCACGAGAGCGCCTTGACCGGCTGGACGCAATTCAAAAGCGAGTTCCTTAAGACCTTCGCGACCGTGGCGGGAAAAGAACGAGCTGCGCTTTTGCTGTAACCTCGAACGCAACACCCGACCGAAGGAGTCGTAATCTTCGTTGAGGAAATGAAGCGACTATTTCGTCGCGCGGACCCGGATATGACGGAAGAAAATAAACTGAGGTTTCTGATGCGAGGAGTAGAGCAAGAACTTTTTGCTTGCCTTGTCCGCAACCCCCCCAAATCGGTGGCCAAATTCGCGTCCGAGGCGGCCGCCGTGGAGAAGACGTTGGAAATTCGCACGAGGCAGTACGACCGTCCCATCAATGCGCTAGTAGCGGACACGATCGATACCGGGGCTCTTAGCTCTGACACACTATGTGAGACAATCCGCGCTGCCGTCAGGGAAGAACAGCGCAAACTCGTCTCAACAACGCCGCAACCCCAAGTCACCTATATGAGCGACGTGATCAGGGTAAAAATTCAACTCGCCTTGGGGACTTCTGCGCCTTTCGAAGTACCACGTGAGCCTCAAGCTATAACCTACTCCTCGGCTGTTCGACGACGCCGCCCTGCTCCAACCCGTCACCAAGAAGTCCCGCCGTACCGCCGTCCACTGTCGCCCGCCCGACCACCTGCAGGCCAAAACCAGGCGCCGAGGAAGACGGACGTATGGCGAACCACCGATAATAGTCCGCTGTGATACCACTGCGGAGAGGCCGATCACATCTATCGTCGCTGCCCGCACAGGAGACTCGGACTGCGTGGTTTCTCCGTCGACGCCCCACGCCCCCGACCCGGCCAGCGCCCTACTGAGATCGACGAATACCTGTCCAACACCAACCAAGGACCAGCCCGCTTCAACCGATCGCCGTCGCCCTACCCATACCAGTAACCCAACCGCCGTAGCAGTGCTGACTTCGCACGTGGAAGGTCCCCAAGCCCACGCGGGGGAAACTAAAGGCAGCAACTTCTGGAGGTAAAGTTGCACGATCGCCGAAAAATGAAAACCCTCCACCGACGCAACGATTCGCGGAAGACGATGATTCCCGACATGCCCTCATCCCGACGACCTGATCTAACCCGGACGTGACTCTCGAACACGACAACCACACGGCGCGACGCGTACCCGACTTGACCGAACCTTCCGCTGAGAAGACGACGCCTACGACGCACAGTGCCCAACCGTCAACACGCACAAGCCGACATACGACGCCACGACGCACCCGGAACTCGAAGAAAGCAGCGTCCGACGTTCAACTGTCCATCAATGGCTTTGAAGTAGTGGCCCTCATAGACACGGGAGCCGACTATTCAGTCATGAGCGGACCTTTTGCGTCTAAGCTGAAGAAAGTTATGACCAGATGGGGCGGTCCGCACATTCGGACATCAGGAGGCCACCTCGTGACGCCAAGTGGAACGTGCACATCGCGCGTCACCATAGACGGCACAACGTACCCTGCGGCGTTCGTCAGTTTGCCTAACTGCTCCCGTGACGTATTTCTCGGAAAGGACTTTTTCACGGACAACGGTGCAATAATTGGTCTACAGGCCAAGCCTATAACATTTTCCTCCGATCACTGCATGACGCCGGAACCCAACCCCGAAAACCGTGCTGCTATCAGGATCACCGACGATCATGTCACCCTGCCACCCAGCACAAGCTTGATGATCAGCGTCTACTGTGTAGATGCGGTTCCTGACGTCGACGCTATCGTAGAGCTTGACCAAAGGTTGCTCCTCGACCGCAGTGTCTCCGTTGCAAGAGGCATCGCGCGCTTTACGCAACGTAAATCCCAAGTTTCGGTCACTAATTTCAGCGGGGAATACCAGCATTTAAACAAGAGCGCTGCAATTGCGTACCTCGAAGAAACGCAAGAAGCAAGTGACGTGATCGCGGTTGCCGACCTTGAACGCGCACCCGAAGATACCTTCAAGCTTCCCAATCACTTCGACGTGAATCCAGCGTTACCGCAAGAAGAACGGAAGAAATTATTGGATTTGCTGCGTCGCTACAGCGAGTATTTTTCGTCGAACTCAAACTCAGACACCTCTAGCGAAGCACCGAATAATAACCGAAGATGGAGCCCGACCTACCCGACAGTCACCGTACCGCGTCTCTTCACACGAGCGGGAAGCCATCCGGACCCAAGTCGACGACATGCTCAGCGACGACATTATACAGCCATCGAAAAGCCCCTGGGCTGCGCCGGTCGTACTGGTGAAGAAAAAAGACGGCACATTAATTTTTTGCGTTGACTACCGGCGACTGAACAAAATCACCAAAAAGGACGTGTACCCCCTGCCACGAATCGACGACGCCCTCGACCACCCCTGCCATGCAACGTACTTCTCATCGTTCGATCTGAAGACCGGCTACTGGCAAATTGAGGTGGACGAGAGAGACCGAGAGAAGACCGCATTTATAACCCCGGACGGCCTATACGAGTTCAAAGTGATGCCGTTTGGGCTGTCCACGGCGCCAGCAACGTTTCAAAGATTAGGAGAAGACAGCGCGGTTTACACACGGACACATGGAAGAGTACTTGACACACACGAGCGCTGAACCAACAGTTTTAATGAAAAAAAAGACACACCTATTTTTTTTTCATTAAAACTGTTGGTTCAGCGCTCGTGTGTGTCAAGTACTCTTCCCTGTGTCCGTGTGTAAACCGCGCTGTCTTCTCCTAATCATGTTAAACCAACACGCCCAGATACCAACGTTAGTGCGTTTCAAAGAGTCATGGACACTGTGCTAGCTGGCCTGAAGTGGCACACCTGCCTCGTATACCTTGACGACGTTGTGGTATTCTCCCGGACTTTCGACGAATACCTTGCAAGGTTGGAGTCTGTGCTCGAGGCCATTCGCACGTCGGGGTCAAATCAAATCAAATCAAATCAAATCAGTTTATTTCCAACAACAGTGTTGGGGGTCCCTCAGGCGAAAAGCGGCTAGCTACCGCTTGAAGGTGCCTGAGGGCCGGCATACATGACAGCAGCACGTGAAAAAGGATAATATAAATATATGGATGCTTGTAAGATATCAAAATGCTCCATGAAGCAAACATATGCCTTCAGAACCATGTTAAAAAAAAAGTAAAAATAAAAATATCACTACATGGTGACCTTTATCTGATGCACAAAAACGCAGAAAAACTAACGCTGAAGCCTGAAAAGTGCCGTTTCGCGTACTAGCTCAAGTTTCTGGGCCACGTGGTCAACGCCGCGGGAGTCCTACCTGGCCCGGAAAAACTTCAGCCATTGTCCACTTCCCAAGGCCGAAAGACAAGAAGGGCGTGCGAAGATTTCTCGGACTGTGCGCATACTACCGGCGCTTCGTCGCAAACTTCGCACGTATTGCAGAGCCACTCACACGCTTGACGAAACATAGCACCCCTTTTAGCTGGGAAAACGACTAAGAAAAAGCATTCTGCGAGCTGCAAAAACGCCTGCAAAGCCCGCCCATGCTCGCTCATTTCGAAGAAAACGCCGAAACAGAAATGCACACGGACGCCAATGATATAGGTTTTGGTGCCGTCCTCGTCAAAAAACAAAGCGGTTGCGAAAAGGTAATCGCCTTTGCCAGCCGTGGTCTGTCGAAGGAGGAGAAAACCTACTCTGCCTCTGAGAAAGAGTGCCTGGCAATTATATGAGCGATTTCCAAATTTCGCCCATACGTGTATAGAAGACCATTCAAGGTTGTGACAGACCACCACGCGCTGTGTTGGCTCGCCAATTTGAAGGACCCCTCTGGCCGTCTTGGGCGGTGGAGCTTGCGCTTGGGGAGTTCGACGTTACAGTCGTCTATAAATCCGGCAGGAAACACTCCGACGCCGACTGCCTGTCGCGCGCCCCCGTCGACCCACCACCACAAGACTCTGATGAAGACAGCGCGTTCTTCGGAATCGTGACGGAGAGCGACCTAGCCGCCCAGCAGCGTGCCGACCCCGACTTATGCAACGTCGCCGTTCCTAGGACCTTCAAACGCAGCTTGCCAGCATTCAGCCGGACAAACTCCGTCCTCGTGAAGAAGAATTTGAGCCCCGGAACGAGAACAATTTACCTTGTCATTCCCGCAGACGTTCATGACGAAATTTTGGAAGCATGCCACGACGACCCGTCTTCCGGATATCTCGGCACAGCCCGCACTATTGGAAAAATCAAGGCGAAGTACTACTGGCCCCACGTCACCCACTACGTCCGGAGCTGCCGTGAGTGCCAGCGACGAAAAATGCCACCGACGAGAGGCCCTTCCAACCGAGTAGGCCCTTCCTACAGATTGGAATGGACCTACTGGGCCCGTTCCCTACGTCACGATCCGAGAACAAGTGGATTGTCGTAGCAACCGACTACATGACGCGCTACGCAGAGACCACCGCTCTTCCGAGGGGGACTGCACAGGAAGTCGCAAAGTTCTTCATAAGCCAAGTTGTGCTGCGACATGGAGCCCCGGAAGTCCTAATCACGGACCGCGGAACGGCCTTTACTGCAGAGCTGATGCAAGGAATATTACGCTACAGCAACACCGATCACAGAAGAACGACGGCGTACCACCCCCAAACGAACGGACTAACGGAACGTGTGAACAAGATAATCGCAGATATGCTGTCAATGTACATTGACGTTGAACATAAGACTTGGGACGTTTGCGTACAACACGGCTATCCAGGAGACTACGCAGATGACGCCGTTCGAGCTTGTCTACGGAAGACGGCCGACCACGATGCTTGACGCCATGCTTCCGCATGTAGAACACGACGCCCTCGACCCCGACGTCCAGGGATACCTTCAGCGTGCGAAAGAGGCCCGCCAGCTCGCTCGAGTTCGTACAACGGACCAGCAGCTCGTGGATGCCGGGCACGCGCAAGCCGCGGCGCGCCATCTGAACACCCTTCGACCATGGAGGTTACTGTGGCCGGAGATGAAATTGACCCCACGGAACACAGCCAACCTGGATGGGAGGAAATTCGTCGCCGACAGCGAGCCTTCCACGACGCTGCAAATGCCCCCCCCCCCCAGAACACCCCCTCACTCGGCCCCAGCCTCGCCCAAAAAAAGATCCGGCTCTCGACCGCCACCCCGCCAACCTCCCACTTCGCCACTACTGGCCACCGACAACAAAATGCGCCCGCGTGGTGGACTGGACCTGAGGTCAGTGGCACAAGCTTCCCTCGCGGATGCCGTCATGCACCAAGCTGGCATACCCTTAAACCCCGCCGATCAAGTCCGCATCCAGCAGACAGCCAACTACATGCTCATCAGCACCCCATCCGAGGAACGCGCGAAGAAGTAGGCGGCGGTAAGCTCCCTCACTATTCGGGGGCAGTGCTACGAAGTGGCTGCGCATGTGTTAACATCCCGGAAGAAGACACGCCAGAGCAGGTGCGGGACAGCATCTGCAACTTCAATCCAGACCTTCGCATCCTAGAAGCGAAAAGACTAAACACATCGAATATGGCGCAAATCCTATTTGATAGTACAAAGGTCCCCTTCTGGATTCGTTATCGATCTACCACGTACAGATGCAAACCTTCTACGGCGCAAGACCGAAGCCTGCGCCCTTTGCTGGAAATCCGGACACAGAAAAGATGTCTGTCCCAGTGCACAACCATCCCCAAGATGCTCCCGCTGCGGCACTTTGAACCACCAGATGAGCATCCGTGCAACCCCCTATGCATCATGTGCGAAGGCCCACACGCAACGGGCTCTGCGGACTGCCCCCGACGGTTCCAGCCTCGCAAGCGGTCGCCCACATCTGCCCAGCTGGTCCCCAACGGCCAAGATCCGTGGAATGACACCCTCCAAGCCCCCATCGACCACCAAGGGGACCCGGCACCTACAGTCAAGCCGTCCGAGGACAGGTGAACTCCGCAGGCCTGCTCCCTACTCCTCCCCCACCCACACTTCCTCATAATACCTCCCAACCACCTCCTTCATGGCACATTCAAATGCAAAACATGCCTAAAGAGATACAAGACCTCCGTTCCTAACTCCTCCAAACCAAACATGAGAATGAGCGACTCGCCCGAGAAAATGCCCTTCTTAAAGCCGAAGCCTAACTACTAATACCCCACCCGCCCCCGAAATGCAGTCCCTCCGCACGGATTTTGAAAATGCTTTCACTACACTCAAACAGCAAACACATGAAGAAATAGTCGCTTTAAAAAAGACAGTACAGGACTTACACAGTGAGCTCCTGAAATGGGCCAGGCATTTAAAGGGGTCCTGAAATACCTTCCGCCGATGCATGGATGTACATATACCCAAATAAAGCAATGTATTTGCAATCTCCTCCCGCAAGAATTTTGTTAAAGCGATGAGTATTAGCTGAGAAATCGTAAATCAAAAACCGCGCATTATCGTCGCTTCGCGTTTCCTCCTCCTTTCGACTTCTCTCCGCTGTTGACGGTGCGCGAGCCTTGCCTCCCATGATGCTGCGCTCCGCAGCGGTGACGTACTTCCGCTATTGCGCTGATCAGACTGTCGTCTGCTACGGGCAAGCTTTGTCGACACCATGAATCCCGCACTCCGCCGCTCAAGGCTGGAAAAGCGAACGAAAAATCTGGCCGCATGTATGCGGCGGCCTCGCCTTGCCCTTTCGCGGTGTACGTTGCTGGCGGCACATGACTTTTCATCGGCGGCGAACTCGCAGCCGCGCGGGGAGGGTCGTGCGCTCTAAAGTCCCTCGATCGGCGTTTATCGAGGGACTTTAGTGCGCTCGTTCCCTTGATGTACCGCTCACTGTTTATCCAAAAAGCGCCGTATCAGATGTGGCCCCGCTGGTGCCGGGTCTTATTTTGCGGCGGTGGTAATTCCTGCCGGCGGCATGTGAAAAAGTCGTATTAAACCGATACAGAACCCGTGCACAAAACGCTTCAATCATGTGACCAGTTTAGCTTGGGGCGACGCGTGGTGGAGAGCGGCAACGTTGGCAAAACATTCTCCGCCTAGGCTCTGAGCTTTCTAGCGCTGGAGCGAGCGCCATTTCTTTGACAATCTCAAACATCAGTTGCCTTGGCAACAAGGCACAAACCGCTTAGAAGTCAGTTACGGTTCCGTGATCCCGGTTCAGCTCGGGGCCCCACCTCGCGACATGTGGGCACTTCAGGCGTATCATTCATTCCCATTGGGAAGTGCGAGATGCGTTTGGCATTACAGGAGGCGATGGTGTGTGTGTTGTGGACGCCTTTGTTTCGCGATGAAATGCGCCGCTGTGCTTCTGCGGGTGGATAGTGCTTCCCATGGTCTGGATTATCTTTCTCGAGCGACGTACGACTCAACCTCGCATGAGGTATGTGCAGTGTGCGTGGCTAAAAGCCATCGGCTTGTGCGCCAGAGTTAAGTGACTTGCTGTTCGTCCCCGCAAAGCGCGCGCGAGGTGAGTACCGAATTTACGACGGGCAGGAGGCAACCCATCCTCTGTCAATCGTGGTTCAGACTTTCAACGCATGTTGTGACGTTTTGTTCGTTAAAAACGCATCTCTGGATTGTTTTGAAGTTGAATAAAATGTATGCGTCAAACCCGGGCATTCGGCTCAGGGCGTTCTCTGCGATTGCACGAAAGAAGTGCCACGGGGCTTCAACGCTTTCTTTATGGAACGTACTCAGGTAACAGAATATCAATGTCGTGTTATGGCCGTGTTGCATTCAATACAAACGGTTAAGCGTTTGTTTTACACTTGTTTCGTTTGTCGTAAAATGCCCAAGCACTCCGGCACTCCGCTGGCAGATAAGCCGGTGAGCCGACGCTGAGCAGACGACTCATCTCTTTGCTGGAAGTGCGTGAAAAAGCCGCCCAATAGCAGGGTGTCTAGCTCATGACGAACATCTGGGAATCGATGATGTAGACATGTGAAGATGGCGGCGTCCAAAAACACGAAGGAAAGGGTGAGAAAAAAACGACAAACTTTGCAACAAAAGTGTGAGCTTTCCGCTGCGCGTAAAAGAGTAATACTTGGCACAGAGGACGTTGACCACCCAATCTAACGGTTGCGCTAGTTCATTTAGTGTGCTCAAAATGCCTTTCAGGGCCCCTTTAATGACCATCACTTCAACATCGCCACCTGTCTCACCGGAAAGCATGCCCTTAGCAGCCAATATCGATCATGACGCAGATCTATAAAAAACAGCATGTTATATGGCAGTGGAACTGCCACGGCTTCAAACAAAAGCGTATGAATTTCCAAGCACTTCTTCAATCCCTCACCTCCCCTCCATCACTTATTGCACTGCAAGAGGTAATGCCCTCCCTAAACTGCTCAATTACACTGCCCATAAATCCCTATTGCACCCCTCTGTCGCCATCTTTACCCACCGCAATCTCCTAGCAGCCCCTCATACCCTTACCTCGCCAATCCCGGACCTCCGCGTCACCATCCTACCGCCAAAACCATCCCAGGCCAAAATGCACATCCTCAACATATACAGCCCCCCTAAAGACCCGCACATTAGCTTTGCCTCTCTTTTCAAACAGGCACTAACGCTTGCTGGGAAGGACCCGATTGTAATATGCGGAGATTTTAATGCCCCCCACCTTGCTTGGGGCTAACTGAGAACCACTCGCAAATGTCGACTTCTATGGGAACTCGCGCAACAACTACAACTCACCACATACTCTGACCCTTCTACCCCTACCCGCATAGGCAATAGCATACAAAAAGACACCCACCCAGACCTCACCTTTTCATATAACATGCACTCAGCAGACTGGCAAATACTACCACATACACTAGGCAGCGACAACTACATTATTGAACTCGCCCTTGTCTCTCTAACCTACCGGCCCCCTAAATCTAAACAACGCTCAACTACGAACTGGGATGCGTTCCGCCAGGACAGCCGCAAAATCCCAGCCCCCTCTTCCGCGGATCCCGATGCCCTGGAAGAATGGCTTGGAGCACTACTTACCACCCGCACCAAACATGAACACCCTGTAGACCCATCACCTTATGTTGACTCCCGCATGCAACACCTATGGGTAGCTTATTGCGGCATAGAAAAACGCTGCACGCAGCAAGCTCGTCTCCAACTGGACATGCAGCAACACGCACAAACCCTCACCCGCACCAACTGGAACCAGCTGTGTGACTCCCTCAACGGAACGCTTTCTACTAAACGCACTTGGGCCATTCTACGTCACCTCCTTCATCCGGAAAACTCCAAACACCACACCAACGGCCGGGTACAACTGATGCACTCCCTCAATCAGGACCCCAACGCCCTTCTTAGCGCACTTCAACAACTGTATATTCCCCCTGCTCCCGACGTGCCTGAGCAGCCTGAATACAATGGCCCAACCAATGACGAACTCGATGCCTCCTTCACTTTCGAAGAAGTGAAAGCCGCGTTACTCACACTCCGTCGTCATACTGCTCCCGGAGCGGATGGGATCACAAATACACTCCTCCGACATCTTGACGACCTCACCATTGACCACCTCACTACCGTACTCAACACACACTGGCACAACCACACTCTCCCCAGTAGCTGGACCTACTCCGATATAACACTTATCCCCAAACCTAATAAACCTCTGGGCATCCTGCACCTCCGTCCAATCTCTCTGACTTCTTGTCTCGGCAAATTATTGGAACATGTTATACACGCACGAATCACCCACTACCTTGAATACTACATTTCCCCCCCAAATATGCTAGGATTTAGACTGCATCTTTCAACCCAAGACGCTCTTATACAGGTCCACCACGACATTCTACCTCACCGCCCTACACGTGACAATGTGGCCATTCTCTCTTTAGATCTGCACAAAGCGTTTGATAGCATTTCCCACACCGCCGTATTACGTCAACTCACTTCACTCGGCCGCGGACCCAACACCTACGCCTATATCCGGAACTTTCTCTCCCCCCGTACGGCAACGATACGCCTGGGCACCCTGCAGTCCCCCCCTTTCCCTATGCCAGCCCGCGGCACACCCCAAATGGCTGTCCTATCACCACTTATTTTTAACATAGCTCTTATCCCCCTAGCTACAGCCCTCCACACTATCCCACACCTCCGCAGCACTCTCTATGCAGACGACATAACTCTCTGAGTTCCTTCAGGCAGCGACGCACACATCGAGGAAACCTTACAGGAAGGTCTCACTACCACCCTGCAATGCATCCAACCCCTCACGCTCAACTGTTCCCCCACCAAGTCAGCCCTACTCGTCCTTCCACCACACAAAACTGCCCCCACACCTAAAATCTGCTTATTTGCACGCAACACACCTATCCCCCAAACCACCCATCTCCGTATTCTAGGGCTGCACATCACCTCCACTCGCTCCCCTCACAATGCACTCACTCACATAAAACAATACGTAGCCCAAACCTCTCACCTTATCCGCCGGGTGGCACACCGCCAACACGGCATGGGCGAGTCCGACCGCATACGTCTTCTCCAAAGCTTTCTAATCAGCCGATTAACCTACCACCTTCCTTTCACCCCTCTCACACAAACCCAGCACGCACACCTCAACGGCCTTATACGCAAAGCCTACCGCCACGCGTTGCTTTTACCTCCCCATGCCTCTACTACGTGCCTTACAGCTATGGGACTCCACAACACTACACAGGAACTGATCGAAGCGCAGCGCTCCTCCCAAATCCTCCGCCTCTCCCGCTCCTCCACTGGACACCACATCCTAGCCTCCCTCAATATCAACCCTATTCTTCAAACTCCCTCCCCCCACTGCTTATACCCCCACACATACGACGCCTACTCCTCATCAAACCCCTTCCTCGCTGCATGCACCCTCTCCACCATGCAGGCCGCCGCATGGCACGTGCCAAGCGTCACGCCATCTCCCACCCACCCTCCTCCACTACCATCTATGTGGACGCGGCTCAATACCCAAACAATCAGGCTTATGCCACTTCTATGCACGGTCCTCCCCACCCCACAACCATGTCTGTCCTCACCCCCTCTCCAACGGTGGCAGAGGAAGTTGCCATTGCTCTCGCCGTAGTTCAACAGCCCCAACCCACCACCATCCTCTCCGACTCCCAGCATGCCCTCTCCAACTACCTTAAGGGACGTATCTCGTCACAAGCTCTCCGTATCATCCTCCGACACCCTCCCCAGGACCCTGTGGAGCTGCTGCGGACTCCGGCCCACACTGGCTTAGGAGGCAATGAGGCAGTACATTCACATGCTCGAGAACTCGTTACCCGGGCTCCTGCTTCTTTTGCTCCTAACCACAGCATCCCCATCCCCCTGTACACATACACCGACATTACACTGCACCACAAACTGAACCGTCGAACCTTCCCCCCCCCCCACAGCTCCCTATCACCAGAGGAGGCCCGCATGTGGCGCATCATCCAAGCGCACGCATTCCCTCACTGCACGATCCTACAGCACTCCCACCCCCACCTGTTTCCCTCACTTCGCTGCCCGCACTGTGGTGCACTGGACACGCACTTTCATTCCCTCTGCCAGTGCCCCAAGAGTCCCTACCCACCCCTCCCCACCCTCCAGGCCTGGGAGCAGGCCATGCGGAGCTCCGAGGTTTCGGACCAGGTGCTATAGTCACCTCCCGAGGCCTCCAGGTCGCTGCGGCCCTGTGGGCAGCCGCCACCGCCCCATAAGGGGGAGCTCTTTCAATAAATGTTATTTCTCTCTCTCTCTCTACAACCTCCGACGCCGAGACGCCGAGTACCGCCCAGGGGATCGTGTTTGGGTTTGGACTCCCATCCGACGACGCAGACTCAGTGAGAAGCTTCTGCGAAGGTATTTCGGACCCTTCCAGATTCTACGACGTGTCGGCCAACTTACCTACGAGGTGATCCCCTATGGTGATTTCGGAACACCACGACGACGCACGCGGCCCGAAGTCGTCCTCGTGGTTTGTTATTTATTTTATTTCTTTATTTATTTATTTATTCAATACTGAGGCCACATTTGGCCCAAGCAGGAGTACATGAATTGTTACAATGAGATAAAAATACACATCAAGAGTAAACATACAGAATCAAATTGCACAAAAATGCAAAGGCAAGGGGGGGGGGACACCAAGAGATGCACGTGTGAGTGAACACGTCAGAGAAAAAAAGAAAAAAAAAGAAAATGTAGGGGGTGGAGGGTTCAGGTGAGGGATAATTATACAAAGCTAGTGAAATAACTAATCTTGTAACCGTTCTATGAAGGAACGTGCATTTCTTTACGTAAACATTTCGGGAGGCAGCCCATTCCATTCACTTACAGTACGGGGGAAGAAAGTGTTTGTAGTTGTTTGTGCAAAATCGAAGTGAATTTTAGAGGGTGATAGTTCCTGGTTGGCCGGGATGAAAGAGGCTTCAAGTACAATGAAGGATCACGTAGAAATTCGCGGTTCCAGAGTTGGTAGAGAAACTTAAGTCTAGCTAATTTCCGGCGAGCTTGCAGTGTCATTATGTTGTTTAGTTTCATTAAAATTATGTTGTTTAGTTTCATTAAAATGGTTGGGGAATCATTACGACGGTAACGGTTATAAAACAAACGTACAGCAAGTCTCTGAATTCGCTCGAGTTTATTGATGTCCTTTTTAGTGTAAGGATCCCAAACAATAGCTGCGTATTCTAGAAGGGGTCTTACAAGTGTATTGAAAGCAAGCTGTTTGACATTGGACGGTGAATTCTTAATTTTGTGCCTCAAAAGATCGAGTTTACGTCGGGCTGAAGCGCAAATGGTATCTATGTGTGTTGACCACGTAAGGTTGCTAGTAAATGTGACGCCGAGGTACTTAAAACTGCTAGCTTGGGATATTTGACGCCTCTAATTAAGTACTGGCATAAAATAGGGCTTTTTTTATTAGTTATCCGCATCATTACTGTCTCATCGTGATTTAGCTTCATATCCCAGGTGTCGCACCAGTTAGTTATGGCATTTAAGCTGCTATTTAGAGTAGTTTGGTCATTGCTAGACTTTACAGCGGAATATAAAAGACAATCGTCGGCAAATAGACGAATACCAATGCCTTCGTCGACACATGTAGTTATGTAATTGATACATAACAAAAATAACAATGGACCTAGGACGCTTCCTTGAGGTACTCCTGAGTTTACAGGGACGTTTTCTGAAATATGACCACTTATGTCAAAAATTGCTTGCGCATTTCTAGATACGAGGCAATCCAATTAATTAGTTGATAGAGAATTCTGAGCTGATTTAGTTTAAATAGAAGGCCTCTAAATTAAACCCGGTCGAATGCTTTGCTGAAATCCAAGAAAATGACATCAATTTGACATGACTGATCGACAATTGATGAGAATGTGTGCACGATACTAACAAGCTGGGTGGTTGTTGAAAGACCTTTACGGAAGTCGTGCTGAAATGGAGTTAAAATATTGTGCTGGTTCAAGAAATCAGTCAAGTAGTTCGAAATAATGTGCTCCATGATTTTGCGGCATGAGCTGATAAGTGAAATCGGGCGATAATTTCTATGAACGGCGCGATTACCCTTTTTAAAGACTGGGACGATACGTGCAATCCGCCACACAGTGGGTACAACACCGAAACGGAAGGAAGTGCGGAAGATAATTACCAGAAATTGAGCAAGTGATTCTGCGTAACGGTAAAAAAATTTGGAATATTATCTGGCCCTGGTGATGACTTTAGCTTTAGGTTGAGAAGCATGGAAACAATTCCCTCGAAAGTAATAAAATTCGGACTCGTCGGTAGAACTAGATATCTGGTCGATGCTGCGTCGCCGATCAGAGTCAGAGAAAACGGACTGGAAGGAGTGATTAAATTCAGTTGCTGCTGCTGCTTATCGCTCACGATTTCATCGCCAATTTAATACTGTTTACTTGGTGGGTATCATTCATGTTTAAGTGACGCCAAAACTTTGGTGGATCTGTCTTGATGAACTGAGTGATTAAATTCAATTGCTGCTGCTGCTTATCGCTCACGATTTCATCGCCAATTTAATACTGTTTACTTGGTGGGTATCATTCATGTTTAAGTGACGCCAAAACTTTGGTGGATCTGTCTTGATGAACTGAGTGAGGGTCGTGGAAAAGAAAAATTGTTTGCTTGTGCGGATTTTTTCGGTTAGCGAGGAACTTAAGCTTTGAATAAGCGAATTGTTAACTCTGCGTTTTTTGTACCTTTTTATTTTCCGTATTAGATGAATTATTTCCCGATTAATCCAGGGGTTCGAGCGGTGCACACGCTTCGTCTTAACAGGTATGAAGTTATCGACACAATAATGGCAAATGGATTGGAAAGTTTCCCAAATAAAATTGATGTTTTCTCCAGTGAACTTATCCAGTGCTAGATCTAAATAATCGAGTACACTTTCGTCATTCGCCCTACAAAAATCTTTAACTATTTTGGGTATTGTTGGAACATTTGATATCGGGCTTCGGAAGCGGCACGTGAAAACCACCTGTTTGTGGTCGGATAAACCATCTACAACTTTTGCTTGTGTTTCGGGGAAGGTTGCACTGTAAAAAGTAAGACCCAAAACAGAAGATGCTCACTGCACTCGTGTTGGAATGTTGACTGCTTGGTTGAGATTGCAGGCAAGCATACTGTCGAAGATAATGTGATCCGCGAGGGAAGGTGAAGACAGATTAGGCCAATTTGTTGAAGTCAATTTGGCCAATTTGGGAGGCTGAAGTCGCCGGCTAAAATTATGCAACTTTTGGAGTGCCTGATTATGTAATCGTAAAGTGTCGTCAAGTATTCATCGCCAGTGGAGGTTGCACAGTCCGCAGCAATCAAGACGATTGATTTTCCTTGGCAGTTAATACGAACACATAAGCTCTCATGATCATCTATTTGGTCGCTTGAAACCTTACTATGCAAGATGACGGACTTTTTGTTGTTTGTTCGGACTGTCTTTTGTTTTAGCATCGGTGCGATGCACTCGTAATGCCGCGAACCATGTATGCGGTTGTTTGTTTATTTATTGTTTGTTTTTACTGCCCGGCTACGCCCGGCTCTGTTATCTGTGTCAAGCGAAGCGCGTCTTGCAATCTTTATTTTTATGCCGCACGGACTATCTCATTCAGATAAGCAGACTGTTTCGTGGTACCGTCACTAGCCCAGAATAATCTTCTCTGATCTAAAATGTTCTGGATGTAAATCGACGGTTCCAGAAACACTCGCGCCGAAAGATAAAAGCCTGCAGAGCAGACGCCGCAGCATTCCGATTGTCGACGCTCGCTCGCACACGTCACTTTGTTGACTGCTGAGTTGTTAGAGGAGCACAAGTTCGCTCCAATAAACGTGTTTTCCTTCAAGACAGCTGCGTCGTCTCTGGCTTCGTGACGATACAAACTTGTCCGCGAGGCGTTGAATTTTAGTGACTCAGTTGCGCGCGAACTGCTTCCAGCGGCCAACATCTTGATGAATCCAATAGAGTGCTGTTGTTGAATTTGTCCGTAGGTAGATGTTTGGGGGCTGTTGCTTGAGGGTTTCCAAAATATGGCCGCACAATCAACCAGGAAGCAGGCCTGCCATCAGTTCCAGTCTCGCCAGTGTAATTTCCTTTCCTGGTGCCACCCTTTGTTTGCTTAGCAGAGTTGTCGATCTTGTACCGTTTTCACCCTCCAGGGTGAGGTAGGCAACTGTTTTATATTCCATTGGACGGGTATCGGCAGAAATGTGAAAGCAGTCCGTCCTCCCTCCATTTGTTTGCGACCTGTAGTACCGGGGTACCTGAAACTCAGGGAGATGGGGAGTCCGTCTAGTTGCACCTTCCCGGCCGCCGTGATGTTGTTAGGTGCCGTGTTCAAGTCGATGTCTTTACACCACAGTCTGTGGAACAGGACATTGAAGGGAGAAAGCCCCCCCTCCCAGTGGTTCATGTTGAACCTCAGTGCAAACAACAAGACGTAGTACGATAGCAAAAGGACACACGAAGCGCTGCTGTGTCCTTTCGCTTGCACTAGGGTTCAACATGCATCACCAACTCTCCCAAGTTTTAACGTTTCACCCTGGTGGGTCACATATCCACGCCATTGTTTGCAGCATGGGTGAGAATGGTTCTATGCCATGAATACAACCCATGCATGGAGAGAATGTTAAGTGGTCAGCACACGAGTCCCACGTAAGTTGCAAAACCTTCAGCACACGCGACAAATAACCGAGATGCATGGTACCCCGGGAGTCACGTTGAAATCACTGGAGTAGCTATTTACTGCTTGAAACAATTGAGTTGCATTGTTGTAGAGCTTCACTGCAGCTTTCTCGCTTCCAGCTCCTGTGAGCACGTCATCAGCGTATGTCTCACAGTTTGAGGGTACTGCTTTTTGTTTAAGTGGGGTTGAAGCGTTTCGGAAAGTAGAAATGGGTTAGCGATCATTCCGAAAGGCATGCGGGTCATGCAGAAAGTCAAAACTGGTGAAAGTGGTACACCCGGTTTTGGTATTGCTTGAAACCGCAGGAAACGAAGTGCATCTCTGTCCACCGGTTTTATGCCAACCTTTGAAAATGCTTGTTTGATATCCGACCCTAGCGCCAATTGACGTCTTCGGAAGTTCAGCAATAGGGTGTATGCACTGGGCTTTTGACCGTGCGGCGATGCTACCTACGCGGCGGCACCAACACCGTATCCGCGGCTGCATTCTGCCGTGCAGGCAGCATGCTTCCCGACGCAAAACGTGGTTTGCGGCATGTTGTTGGTAAGAACGTTCGTGTGGGCAGTGTTTTTTTCTGCGTGATTCGTGGGTTTGCGAATGCCTTGTCACAAGGAATGCCTTGTCGAAATTTTGGACTGTGATGTTCACATTTCCACAACCGCAGACCCGAAGCAGGCCGCACAACAAAAGCAAGCGTGCCGCTTTTTTTTAAGTGCGAATGCACTTCATAAGCGACCCCAAACCTTCCACCGCCGGCGGCGGCGTCCGCAGTCCTCCTCTCCCTAGCAACGGCGTGGAGCGGAGAGGAGCGTCGGTAGCAACGGCGCGGTGACGTCACTTCACCACGTGACCGCGCTCGCTCCGCCTCCTCGCCGTGGCTGCGCGGGTGCGCGCCGCTCCCCGCACCGCTCCTCGCGCCGTGACGTCATGGTATGACGTCACAGCGCGCCTCCTCTCCCCAGCAGCTGCCGCGCGCCTCTCTCTCCACCGTGACGTCACACTCTCTCCTCTCCCCCTCGCTCGGCTGCAGCTGCCGTGCGCCGCTGTCCCTCTCCCCTTGCGCTCGCCTCCTCTCTCAGCCACCTGGCTCGGCGCGCTCGGCGCGGCGTACCCCCCTATATATGCAGCGATAAACTGCCAGACCTCCGTGGGTCGGCTCGCGCGCGCTCACGGGCGAATGCCAACGGATTTTAACTTTACTCCCCCTCATAGCATCACCCCGTGCATTCGCACTTAACCATGTTCACCCTCGGGGAAATGCTTGGGAGTTTTTTGTTTTGAAGCAGTAGCTATAGAGCAATGCTTGAAGACGGTCTGACATCATGCAACGAATTCGCAAAGAAGCTATCGATGATGGGACTAATCAGTTCGGAATCAGGCGCGCCCGTTTTATTTCAGCTGGAGACGACGGGCGTCAAAGCTTTCACCTCATGCCTTGCACATGCTTGTAACTCGATGTGTTAAGATAGCCGGCGTACTTTGTCGATGAGGCTAACCCAACTGGGCATCCAGCCGCAGCCTTGTCTACTTCGAGTGTTCTTAGGTGAATACGTGTACATGAAATGCAACTTTTTGTCAGGTAGTTGTGGGCATCCAACTCTTTTGTAGTCTTCGACTGCTCTTTAATGACCAAGCGCGTTCTGTGGTTATGCACTAAAGCTTGACGTTGGCAATACAATTTGACTACTTCAAGAACAGCGCAGATATGAAGACTTATAGAGTACCAAACTAGAGCAGTATTGGTTATCGCTTGTCTCGGCGTTGTTTTAGGGGCGAAGCTCCTTAAGTCATGGGTCTGTCCATCCCGTGTGTCTCGTGGTACGTGACCACCGCAAGCTTTCGGAGATGTCGCAAAGTGGGCCGCGTTGCACGCGCAAGAACCGGCTGCAACCGGCACCGCAAACTCGGCACCGGGAGCGCGAGCTTGTCTGTGTTCGCCAACGGAGGCGCGAGCGCACGTGCACTGCGAGGGGGAGGGAGATCACGCAAGAGATCACGCCACGAACGCAGGCAGTCGTTCTCGGAGATCGAACGAGACGCAAGGACCTTTGCTCGTTTCCTCTCGTCTTGTTCGGGCACAAGTTCGCACTAAATAAAAATTCTTTCTTTACCGTTGTGTCCCTTCCTACGTGATAAATTGTGGTGGAGGTGCGGGGTAGTCCTCGATGGCGCGAAGTCTTTCACCAGGTCTGTGCCTGGGAGCATTGACTCCGAAAATAAAAGTTGATTTGTACAATGTACGCACACAGTCTTACGTCTTTCTTAATGATGTAATGGGCGAACTTTCACGGGAAAGTTACGGTTACCGATGATCTCCACCTCTCGAGCTTCGCCCCACTTATCATCATTCATTCCGTGGATATGGCGTGATTTTTTTGAAGTATTCAAAGCGTGTTCCATAATCTTGTTTTGCTTATAATTTCCACCTCGTCTACACCGAAAAAAAAGCACTTGAAAATTATCGTGCAACTAATTTTTATATACATATCTCGCGATTCCTTCCACCCAGAACCTCTGCGTAATTGCTCACCTTCATTGGGAGCTTAGGTAGAGGACAGTCATACGTTCAACACACCAGAACACTGTTGCCAGAGCACCGCACCGGCTTTCGTACTCCCCAAGAAGCGCGCAGAATGCCTGGGTGGCTCGGTAAACCCAGTGCCTCGTCCCGCACGCCGCCACCACATTAAATATCGTTGCAACCTTGGGCGGAGAAATTTTCCTAACTCGAGACACGGTTTTTTGAAGCAACCCAAAAATAAGAAAATCAATGCATGGAGATCACACCGAGATAGGGCAAAGTGGACTGCGTTATCAGCGCCTGTCCAACGGATAGACAGGTGCGGACAGCGGCGAAGAGACCACTGCGCGATGTTTCAAGCATGTGACAAAGTGTGAGGTGAAAGCTTCAAGGCCCGTCGTTTCCACTTGAAATGAAATGGGTGCAACTGATTAGTCACATTATCGATAACTTCTTTGTGAATTCGTCACATGAAGTCGGACTGTCGTCAAGCGCTGCTCTATCCTTTCCTTCGAACCAGCAAAAAAAAGCGACACGCTTGCTTTTGTCATGCGGCCTGCTTCGGATCTGCGGTTGTAGCAAGCGTGCACAGCGCAGTCCGGAATTTCGACGCGAAAACAATGCTGACTGCTACTTGTAACAAGGCATTCGAAAACCCACAAATCACTCGGGGAAAAAACACTGTCCATAGGAACGTTCTTGCCAACACCACACTGCGAACCACGTTTCGCATCAGGAACGGCGCGGCCCATGCTGCAAAATGCAACCGTGCAGATGGCATCGGTGCAGCGTAGCAAATAGCACCGCCACGCATTCCAAAGGCTATTGCATACGCCCTACAGTCTGACTAAATCGGAGGTCAGGTTCAGTCCGCTTTCAAAGTTGTTGAAATATTTCGGTGAGTTACTGTGCGATGAGGCGTCACAAACCACCAGGATCTTGTCAGAGTAACGTGCAACAGCCTAGTGCAGCATGTAGCAAACGGCATCAGCTTCACTCGTACTGTCCGTAAGTTTTGCTAGCCCTAGCTGGTCGTAGTGTCTCATCACAGCGTCGGTAGTACTGTCTTATCAAGTGGTGTAGTGCCTTAGCAAGTGGTGTAGTGACATTGGCTTCCAAGGAAGCGCATTCGTCTAATGTCCATCCATTTGTTTGATGGTCTCCTAAAAAAATTTAAGGTTGGGATGTGGGCTGTTTGTTTCCGTGATGTCGTTCACTCCAGTTGATTTCAGTGTTCAGAACTTGGTCAGCATATCAGCCCCATTTCTTTCGATTGCAGACATTTGCAGCACGACTGTTTTTGTGCACTGCGCAGCTCCCTGAAAGGCTGCCACTCCTACCGTTGTGAGCTGATCTTCCCCAGCTAAATTCTTGGTAATTTTACATTCATCTGTTGTGACGTCATCGTTTGAGGTTCTTCACCGTTCGTTTGTTCAATTACTTGAATTGCTGCTGTTTGATCTGGAGAGTTGCTCTCGGTCACCATACATCTACTGCTGCAGCCGTGCCAAGCATTGTATTATGCGGTCTGTGTACTCCAGTACTTGGGTACATTCTTCCTCCAAGTCATCCTCGGAAATGAGGGGCCCAATCTCGTTGACAGTGTCCAGCTTCATCTGTATGGATGTCAGGCGTGCATGCAGAACTCTCGATTCGTTGTGTGACGCTGCATAGAATGCCCTATATTCCACGCAAGGTACTCTCACACAGGTAGCCTCATACCTTGAAAAGCACCAGGGCCTGTAATGGAAACTTGCGGCTCTCATGCCTAACGCTACGACTCCTTGCGAGTTCTGTCCAGTATCAACAACGTAAGCATTTTGGCAGTACTTCCCCTAGAATAGGCTAGTCCTCTCAATGCCACTGCTACTACTCTCCGCCAGTTGTAGCAGACTTAAAGAATGACATTTTATTTGCAGTGCATGCACCATATGAATGCCACATTGCTTTTAACATTAGGCTGGAGGCCCAGAGAAACAGAATATACCATTGTGCATAACCTTGTTGTTGTACATCACTGAACTTAAAACCCGTTTCCTCTAAACACATTTTTTCCCTCGCTCAATAATCCATTCTAGTATCTAGCCACATACATGTTGAGAAGCTTTGGACTGAACTGTGCAGACTCTATATGATTGCTACTGTCACAATATTGCCGCGAACCATGCATTGTGTTTATTTGTGTTTTGCGTTTACTGCCCGGCTGCGCCGGTTTGTGTAATCTCTGTGTCAAGGGAGAGAGAGAGACAGAGACAAAACTTTTACTGCCGCAAGGGCTAATTCTGGGGAGGGGTGGTGACCGAGGGAGGAAGGTCCCCGGTGAATTTGGCTGCCCGGGCGACAATGGCATCTTGTACCGCCAAATCCGAGCTGCCCAACGCCCTCGCCCAGTGCTCACCGTCTCGATATGGGGGGAATGGGTTGTGGGGACATTGCCAGAGGAGGTGATCCATGGTTTGGACCACCCCACAAGCGGGGCAGTGGGGTGAAGGGTACAGACCGGGGTACATGCGGTGAAGGCGGGACAGGCAAGGAAGGGTGTACGTTTGCACTAAGCGCCATAGGCGTTCTTCGGTGTGAGAGAGTGCCGGGTCTGCAGGGGGCAGTAGACGGCGGGAGAGGCGGTAATGAGACGTAATCTCATGAAAGGAAAGGAGCCGATCTCGAGCTGACAGGGCTCCATGGAAGGGTTCAAGGCTAGGCCCCGCTCGGAAGGTGAGCTCTCGGGCGGCTCTGTGTGCTGCCTCGTTCCCTCCCACGCTCGTGTGGGCTGGGGTCCATACCAGCTCGGTGGGGGAGTCAGGGGGATTTTGAAGAAGGATTTTGAGTGCCAGGGCAGAAATGCGGCCCCGGGCGAAATTTCGAATGGCCGTCTTCGAATCGGAGATTATGATCTCAGGGGAAGGCCGCAGTGTTGATGCAAGAGCAATATCCGCCTCTTCCGCAGTCGCAGGGGGAAGAAGTGCGAAGGGTGAGGGTGGTAAGAGGGGGACTGTTGGGAGCGTTGATGATTGCGACCGCGTAGGCGTCATCGTGCCTGTAGCTAGCCGTGTCAACATAAACAGTTGCCGGATGCACTGGGTATCGCTTCCTAAGGGCCCGCGCACGCTGCTCCCTGCGGGGTCGATTGTGCGCCGGGTGCATGTCACGGGGAATGGGCCGAACGATAAATAGGTCATGGATAGTGCGGAGAGGATTCTGCAGCGAAAGGGAAGTTGATTGGAAGACGCCGGAGGAGAGATTAACCTGTTCAGGTTGTTGAAAGGCGGGCGTACTGGCTCACAAGATGAGCTTCGAGGAGCTCAGATGCGGTGTTCTAGACACCAAGCGATTCTACACGAGGGGTGGCAGCGCTCTGTGGAATCCTGAGCGCCGTCTTGTACACTTTTCGAATTAGGCAATCCACCTTTTTGAGCTCCTTAGAGGACGGTGCTAGATAAGGAAGAGAGTAAGTGATGCGACTTATTACAAAAGCCTGTATCAGCCGTAATCGCTCTGCCTCTTTGAGCCCTTCGTGTCGGGTCGTGATGCGGCGGAGGAGGTTGATAGTCTGATTGACTTGGGATGTTAGGTTGGCGAGGAATGTGGTATTGGCGCGGTTCTGTTGGATATTGAGGCCTAGGATTTGAAGGCAGGGCACTCGGGCAACGGGGTGATCATCCAGCCGGATGGTAATGTTCGGAGCTGCGCGGGCGCGTTTCGGACTGTTGGGCAAGAGAAGCGGCAGCTCTGCCTTCTCGGGCGAACAAGTCAAACCGACATCACGAGCATAGGCAGCAACACAACCTGCCCCCTGCTGCAGGGTGGTTTCAATGTGTGCGTCACTGCCGCCTGGAACCCACAGCGTGACGTCGTCGGCATACAAACTGTGGCGTACCGAGGGCACATTAGCAAGAAGAGGAGGGAGGTCTATCATAGCGATGTTGAAGAGCAGTTGTGCCAAGGGAAGCGCGTGTTCCATTCTTTCTTTCCGTGCCGCATGTGTTATCTGTTCTGATAAGGAGAGCATTCAGATCTAACGTGAACAGCCCAGAATAATCTTCTTGGATCTACAATGTTCTTGATGTGAATCGACGGTTCGAGAACCACGCGCGCCGAAAGATAAAAAGCCTGCAGAGCAGACGCCGGGGTATTCGACTCGCCGTAGCTCGCATGCGTACGTCACTTTGTTGACTGCTGCTTCGCCGCCTGTGTATTCTTTGAGTTGTTAGGGGAGCGCAAGTTCGCTCCAATAAACGTATTTTCCTCGAAGGCAACTTCGTCGTCTTTGGCTTCGTGACATCTGGTGAAGGTGCTGGGTACATGCACCCTACGCACTGGTCAAGCCGACAACCAAGTCCCACTCGTGCCAGCCGCCGACAGCAAGGCCTTGAGCCGGAGTTTGGACTGCTTCCGGATGAAGCGAAGAAAGAAGATGTCGTCACCACCACCATGATCAACGCAGGCACCATGACCAGCACTACCAATCCTGCCCTCGTTCTTCAACAGCCCCGGGAACCACAATCGTTCTGCGGATCCCCAGGAGAAGGCCCTGAGCACTGGTTGGAGAAAGTGGAGCTCGTCGCATCTTTAACAGGTGGGATGGCGAAGAGACTTTCCGCCATGTTTTCTTCTATTTACAAGATACGGCCCGAACGTGGTTTGAAAATCATGAAAGCTCCTTAACCGACTGGACTCTCTTTAAGAGGGAGTTCCTCAAAACATTCGCCACCGTCGTGCGGAAAGAGCGAGCCGCCCTTTTGTTGGAAACCCGCACACAACACCCCAACAAAGGGGTCGTGATCTTCGTTGAGGAGATGAAGCAACTATTTCGCCGCGCGGACCCCGGAATGACGGAAGAAAAGAAGTTACGCTTCTTGATGCGCGGTGTGAAGGAGGAGCTGTTTGCTGGACTTGTCCGCAACCCGCCCAAAACCATCGCTGAATTCGTGACCGAAGCCAGCATGATTGAGAAGGCTCTCGAAATGCGTGCTAGGCAGTATGACCGGAACTTTGTTGCCGCGGCCAATGCGAACTGCGTCGACAACATGCGGATTCCGGCTGATAGTCTACTACGCGAGACCATCCGCGCAGTTGTGAGAGAGGAGCTGCGGAAACGTTTCCCGACGACGCCGCAACCCCAAGTCGCTTGCCTAACTGACGTGATCAGGGAAGAAGTTCAAAACGCTTTGGGAACTTCTGTGCCATCCGAAGTACACTGCGAGCCCCAAGCTATGACGTACTCCGCGGCTGTTCATCGACCCCGCCCTGCTCCAACACGTCGTCAAGAGGCACCGCCCTACCGCCGCCCACTGTCGCCCGCCCGACCCCCTATAGTACGAAACCAGACGCCGAGGAAGACTGACGTATGGCGAACACCGGATAACCGCCCGCTGTGCTACCACTGCGGAGAGGCCGACCACATCTACCGTCGCTGCCCATACAAGAGACTCGGACTTCGTGGTTTCTCCGTCGACGCACTACGCCCCCGACCCGGCCAGCGGCCATCTGAGATTGAAGAATACCTGTCTAACACCAGCCGTGGACCAGCTCGTTTCAACCGTTCACCGTCGCCCTACCCGTACCAGTCGCCGGACCGCCGTAGCAGTGCTGACTTCGCACGTGGAAGGTCCCCCAGCCCACGCGGGGGAAACTAAAGGCAGCAACTTCTGGAGGTAAAGTTGCACGAACGCGGAAAAATGAAAACCCTCCACCGACGCAACGATTCGCGGAAGACGATGATTCCCGACATGCCCTCATCCCGACGACCTGATCTAACCCGGACGTGACTCTCGAACACGACAACCACACGGCGCGACGCGTACCCGACTTGAACGAACCTTCCGCTGAGAAGACGACGCCTACGACGCACAGTGCCCAACCGTCAACACGCACAAGCCGATATACGACGCCACGACGCACCCGGAACTCGAAGAAAGCAGCGTCCGACGTTCAACTGTCCATCGACGGCTTTGAAGTAGTCGCCCTCATAGACATGGGAGTCGACTATTCAGTCATGAGCGGACCTTTTGCGTCTAAGCTGAAGAACGTTATGACCAGATGGGGCGGTCCGCACATTCGGACAGCAGGAGGCCACCTTGTTAGAGCTCCCCCGGCCCACATAGGGGAAACTAAAAGCAGCAACTTCTGGAGGTGAAGCTGCACGACGGCGGAAAAACGAAAACCCTCCAACGACGCAACGATTCGCCGAAGACTGTGACTCACGACATGCCCTCATCCCGACGACCCGACCTAACCCTGACGTGACTCCCGAACACGACAACAGCCACAAGGTGCGACGCGTACCCGACATGACCGAGCCTGCCCCTGAGAAGACGACGACAACGACGACGCACAGTGCCCGACCGTCAACACGCACAAGCCAAGATGCGACGCCCCGACGAACCCGGAACTCGAGGAAGGCGGCGTCCGACGTCCAGTTGTCCATCGACGGCTTTGACGTGGTCGCCCTCATCGACACTGGAGCCGACTACTCGGTAATGAGCGGGTCATTCGCGTCTAAGCTGAAGAAAGTTACGACAAGATGGGACGGTCCGCATATACGCACAGGAGGAGGCCAGCTCGTGACGCCAAGTGGAACGTGCACATCGCGCGTCACTATAGACGGCACGACGTATCCAGCGGCGTTCGTCATTTTGCCTAAGTGCTCCCGCGACGTAATTCTCGGAATTGACTTTTTGACGGACAACGGCGCAATAGTCGATCTGCCGACGAAGTCGATAACTTTTAAATTCAGAGCATTTCAGTAACTCACGATGACACCCGCGTTGACGTCCGTAGTCCGCACCGTCGTTGTCCCTACTATATAAAAAAAATACT